>NC_138873.1:100768267-101968267 GCF_965194805.1 Balaenoptera borealis | reverse complement strand
GGGATTGCTGGGTCATATGGTGGTTTTATTTTTAGTATTTAAAGGAATCTCCATACTGTTCTCCATAGTGGCTGTATCAATTTACATTCCCACCAATAGCACAGGAGGGTTCCCTTTTCTCTACACCTTCTCCAGTATTTATTGTTTGTAGGCTTTTTTGACAATAGTCATTTTAACTGGTGTGAGGTGATACCTCATTGTAGTTTTGAGTTGTATTTCTCTAATAATTAGTGATGTTAAGCATCTTTTTATGTGCCTCTTGGACATCTTTATTTCTTCTTTGGAGAAATATCCATTTAGATCGTCCACTCATTTTTGATTGGATTATTTGGTTTTTTGATATTGAGCTGCATGAGCTGTTTGTATATTTTGGAGATTAATCCCTTGTTGGTCACTTCATTTGCAAATATTTTCTCCCAATCTGTGGTTTGTCTTTTCATTTTGCTTATGGTTTCCTTTGCTATGCAAAAGCTTTTAAGTTTAATTAGGTCCTATTTGTTTATTTCTGTTTTTATTTTCATCACTCTCAGAGGTGGATCAAAAAAGATCTTGCTGCAATTTATGTCAGAGAGTGTTCTGCCTATGTTTTCCTCTAAGAGTTTTTCAACATAGTTTTGGAAGTCTTAGCCATGGCAATCAGAGAAGAAAAAGAAGTAAAAGGAATCCAAATTGGAAATGAAGAAGTAAAATTGTCACTGTTTGCAGTTGACATGATACTATATATAGAAAATACTAAAGATGCTGCCAGAAAACTACTAATGCTCATCAATGAGTTCAGTAAAGTTGCAGGATACAAAATTAATATGCCCAAATCTCTTTCATTCCTATACACTAACAATGAAAGATCAGGAGAAATTAAGGAAACAATTCCATTTACATCAAGAATAATAAAATACTTGGGAGTAAACTTACCTAAGGAGGCAAAAGATCTGTACTCAGAAAACCATAAGATACTGATGAAAGAAATTGAAGATGACACAAACAGATAGAGAGATATACCGTGTTCTTGGATTGGAAGAACAAATATTGTCAAAATGACTATAGTACCCAAAGTAATCTATATATTCAAAGCAATCCCTATCAAATTACCAGTAGCATTTTTCACAGAATTAGACAAAAAATTTTACAATGTTATAAAGACACAAAAGACTCTGAATAGCCAAGGCTATCATGAGAAAGAAAAACAGAGGTGGAAAAATCAGGCTCCCTGACTTCAGACTATACTACAAAGCTACAGTAATCAAACAGCATGATACTGGCACAAAAACAGAAATATAGATCAATGGAAGAGGATAGAAACCCCAGTGATAAAGCCATGCACCTACGGTCACCTAATCTATGACAAAGGAGGCAAGAATATACAATGGAGAAAAGACAGTCTCTTCAATAAGTGTTGCTGGGAAAACTGGGTAGCTACATGGAAAAGAATGAAATTAGCACAATCTCCAACACCATACAAAAAAATAAATTCAAAATGAATTAAAGACCTAAATGTAAGACCAGATACTAAAAATTCTGTTATTCTAAATTTATGGGTTATCAATAGTAATATAGCTATTTTGGCCTATGAGTGTATTGGTCAAAAATCTCTGGGATCCAAGTGATAGAAATTAATTTTAAAATTATTTATTCCACATAGGAATCCACGATGAAAAGGTTGAACAAATAAGGTTTGGAAAGGTAGAAATATAGCAGGGTGTAAGGTTAGAGATACAGTGTCTATCAGGCTACTCTCACTTCTGAAACCAATTTCAAGATTGGGAGTTCCCTAAGACTAACCTTAGTTTTGATAATTAACTATAAGAACTCACAGAACTCACCAAAGGCTATTATCCTCAAAGTTATGGTTTATTACAATGAAAAAAATACAGATTAAATTCAATTAAGGAAAGGATTCATGATGAAGAGTCCAAGGAAGTTCTAAGCATGAGACTCCCACTTGTCCTCTGACACTGAAGTCATGGACAACACTATTTTCTTGGCACTGGTGTGTGACAATGTAAATGGAGTATTGCGAACCAGAGAAGCTCACCTGAGTCTTGGTGTGCAGGTCTTTATTGGAGCTCCAGCCATCTGGCCACACGGCTGACCTCACTCTCCAGCTCCACTGGGGTCAAGCTGATACCACATGACTCAATAATAAATGACATTGCTGGACTTTCTAGTGTGGCCAGAGACACAAGGAAAACAAAGGCACTCTTGTCAGGTAGGACATTCTAAGGCCTTAGAGATTACCAGTCAGGGCCAAGGGTAAAGGCCAGAGCTCTCTTTGGGCAAGGTTAAATTCTTTACTACACACAGGGCCTAAGAAGGACATAGAGCCTGAGAGTGAACACTCTCAGGACTCCATATATATTAATTTTCTGTTGCCACCATAACAAATTTAGCATTTTAAAAGAACACAATTCATTATCTTACAGTTCTGTACATTGGAAGTCTAGGTTTGCACAGCTGATTTCTCTGCTTCAGGTATGTCAAGGCCAAAATCAAGGTGTTGGCCATCTTAGTTCTTACCCAGAGATTCTAGGAAACAATACACTTCCAAGATCATTCACATTGTTGGGAGAATCCAGTTCCTTGCAGTCATAGGACTGAGGTTCCTGTTTCCTTGCTGGCTGCCAGCTGGAGTGGCCCTTAGCTCCTGGAAGCCTTTGGTTCTGTATCTCTGAGCCAGTAGTGCCTCCGATATTTCTCATGTTTGGAATTTCTCTGAATTCCTCGTCTTCCACACCTCTTTTCTGCCTACAGCTGGAGAAAGTTCTCTGCTTTTAAGGGCTCACCTGAATAATACAAGACAATGTCCCTGTTTTAAGGTCCATAACCTTAATTACATCTGCAAAGTCCTGTTTGCCCTGCAGTTTAACGTATTCTACATGTTCCACGGTTTAGGGTGTCAACATCCTCGGGGGCAATTCATACCATCTCTCATGTCTGCATTTCTCCGTGGCTTCATGAATGTCTCTTTCTGTGTTTGGCTTCATGAATTTCTCCATGAAGTGAAGAACATGAGCACCAACAGCCTCCAAGCATCAGGGACTATCAATACAAATGCCACAGGGGCCAGGCAGATAATGCCAGTGAGTGAGGTGTGCTGGTGAGAAAGTAGTGAGTGCTACTCACTCAGAGACCACATGGCTTGCAAAGCTGTGAATATTTACTATCTGGCCATTTACAGAAAACATTTGCCAACCCATGAATTAGAAGATGCATACATACCCCATTTGAAGGCCACCTCAGAGTTCCAGCCAATGGTTGCTGCAGAGAAATGTTCACCCAGTGTTGCCAAATCTTTCTCTTTTTTCAAGAGAAGGTTGAACTCAAGATTTTTATACGAAATTTTCTGATATTTAAGTGTTAACTAATTTAAAAAATTTCCAAACACTGGGAAGGCTAATGAGAAAACATCTGCTGATTACACTGGCTCTTTCACAGTTTGTGACCTTTGTTTTATATAGTTTCAGCCATAAAAGAGAAATGGAATTTACCATTATTTAATCTCAAGTCAAAATATCTGAGAAAAGAACTGTGTCATGAGCTCTCTTCTCACCAATCAACTATGACTAGGGGTGTGGGTATAATTATTGATTGATTCAACTTGATTAATTCACAGTCTTCTTCTTTGGCCCAGGGCTAGATTTTTTACAGGCCCCAAGTACCAGAAAGTTTACAACTCCAAACAAACCACCAATAAATAATTTCAAAATAAATATAAAAATAAATCTCCAAAATAAGTGTAAGGAATTTCAATGTGGTATTTTCTTCTCTGTAATAACTACTTTGAATTTATTAAAAATGTATTTTTTCAAAGAATAGCTCCCCCCACCCTCACCTTTTATTGTTTTTGCTTTTGTCCCGGCTTTTATACCAGGTTATTCTGCCACCCGCATTTTCCAATACTGCTGGGCTAATGTGATGTGGCCAAAGGTGGGGTCACATCTGCATTAACAGTGTGGCTCTCAGAGCAGCCAGGTCGATGAAGGAAAGGAATATGGCAAACATCCCTAAGCTGAATGTATTACAGAGTGTACTCTCAAAGGCACTTTTCCTCTTTTGAAATGAGTTTTCTGAAAGCCCAAACACCTATTTAACTTACCTTTTATAAGTGACCATGGCTTGTTCTCTGTAACTGAAACATGTCCTCATTGTCATGGAACATGGATATTTCTCCAAGACTTTCTAGCTGTTATAGAGCTTTGAGATTTGCTTGGTTTTTCATGTTTTCTTATTTTTCACCTTAAAAACTCACAGTCATAAAACTTCCTCTATAAAAGCACATTGATTTAATTTATTAGCTCTCTAAGGAGATGGGAAAGGAGAGCACATCTCAGGAGCCACAGTATAAGAAAAACAAATGAGCCCATGAACTGGCAAATATCTGTCTGCTCTTCTATCATACACGTGTATGCTCTATCATCCACATCTGGGAAGGGATGAACAAAAGGTTTAATTGTAACTAAGAAGTGCAATTTATTTGAAGAAAAGAAAGTCAGAAAATTCAGATTAGTTGATGCTATGAAAATGAAATTTGATTGAATAGGACTCTCATATTTGGTGAAAGAATTAAACTTTTAAATGAAAATTTGATACTTAGGATACATATCAAAATATGTGATGCCAATTTTTACTTTTTAATTAGACAAGGTCAAATCACATGATGTATTAATTACTTAACTAAATAATTAAATCACATTAATTATTAAATTATTAAAGGAATAGCCATTGAGTGCCTATGATATGCCTGTACTGCTTGGAGGTACTGGGGATACAATAGCAAGTAAGTAAATACATAATAAGTAAGCTCTCCTGGAGCTAACATGTAAGTGGTGAAAGACAGTAAACATGTATTACACAACATGGCAGGTGGTGATTAGGACCCTGAAGAAAATGGAAACTGGTCAGTATATTATTATGGGCTGAATTGTGTCTCCCCAGAATTCATATGTTGAAGTTCTAACCCCTAGTACCTCACAATGTGACTGTATTTGAAGACAGAGTTTTAGAAGAGGTAATTAATGTTGAATGAGTTCTGTAGAATGGGCCTTAATCCAATATGACTGGTGTCCCTATAAGAAAAGATTAGGAAACACACACACAGAGGGAAAACCATGTGAAGAAGATGGCCATCTACAAGCCAAGGAGAGAGGTCTTCAGAAGAAAACAATCAATCCTGCTGACACCTTGGTCTTGGACTTCTACTCTCCAGAACTGTAAGAAAATAAATTTCTGTTTAAGCCTCCTGGTCTATGGTATTTGTTATGGCAGCCCTAGCAAACTAATATATACACTCACTGTCCAGCCATAGTGCAACTTGGTGACGTTAGAGAGAATCAGTGGTTGGGCCTGTCCACATTGTGATCAAATATCACAGAAATAATACTTCAGATGATTGTTTTTTTCCCCAGCACTTTCACCATGATAAGTTATCCCACCCTTGCATTTGGTGGCATGTTTATTGTCTATAGTTTCCTCACTCAATAATATAAAGCTCTCTAAGGGTGCCCAGCCTTTTTCTGGCTGCCCCTATATGTGCAGTATAAATAGTATGTGGTAACAAAAAAAAAAAAAAATCTATATTGAGTGGATAAACCTTTTTCTTATTTTAAAATAGCACACATTTATTGTAGTAACTGTAGAAGATACAGATAAGGCAAAGAACTAATGATTACCTGTGATTGTATTATTGGTGAACTAGTAAAATGACTATACCTTTAATAGGAAATGTCTTCTGATTTTTTTATGTTATTAATATATTTATGGTTTACATGTAATTGCTTATTACGTTTAGAATACTGATTATCTAAAATTTTCCATATTTTAAAATGCCTATCAATTTTATTTTCTTTAAGGAGAATTATTCATCTTGGGTAGAACACCCAATACTTCAGAATAAGTTTGGGAACACAGCAACTGCTAATTTGGCATAAAACACTGTAACTGCTACAGCTTAATTGTTTCTGTTAAATGGAAGGTAGTTATAAAGCCTATGGAGCATCAGAGCAGCCAAATTTATCAGTGACGGGACAGCATCCCTAATATATTTGCATAGGTAGAACCAGTCATTTGATTTCCACATACTTCATGTACTTAAAATCTACTTAATCTGTGTTTTTAAACTGTCAATCTTTATGTTTTAAAAGCCTAATTATATCTCAAAAAATGATACTCAAGCATCACTTTAAAATTACAGCTGTTCAACATCACTGATGCGACAGATTGATGGGTATTCAGATTCAGACATGATCATGGTACCATTTACCAGGGTGAGAGTAATTGTGCTTACCTGACGCATTTAAGAAACATTGATATGGTGCTTACTGTCTGCCAAGAACTGTTAAATAACTTGTTTAATCGTCATAACAAGCCTATGAAATAGGTAATATTGTGTCAGTGAGAAAGCTGAGGCACATAAGAAAGCTGAGATAAGAAAAGTTGCAAGGGCAAAGGCAGGATTTGTAGGGAGGCAGATGAGCTTCAGGGTTTGTGCTGAATGACTACAATCTGCTGCGTCTCCTAAAAGTCAGACAGTAGCCAACATCTATAATGTGTACTGTGTTCCTGATCCTTCTCTACACTTTAGATACATTCAGTCATTTTATGGCATTGAGCCACCCACCGAGAATCAAAAGGTCTGGGTTCCAGTTTCAATTTTGTTGATGGACTGAGAGCATGATTCAGGGAACCTGGTTGTACTTCTCTGGGACTTAAGCTACTGAGTTGGTTGAATTAGATGTTATCTCCAGTCTCTTCTAACTCTAGAGTTTTAGAATTTGTAGACTATCTTAAAAGTCTTGAAAAAAACTTTTTAAAAAGTTTTCTAGTTTTTTAAAATAGAGTACTCAGTCTAGATTTTTCATCTCCTATACTCTCATTCTTGAAAAACACTTTTATATGCTCATTTGTACAAATTTTAAATTTGACAGAGATGTAGATGTCTTAGATTCAGATGCCATTATAAAGATATAAAGCCCTTTTGGCAAAGAAAATGAAACAAAAAAGCAAACCCACAGAAAATAAAAACAAGCAAATAATTTTACCTTTAATCATACAGGAACTTTTTATTTGGGTAAAACCAGTTAGTTCAAGAAGCTCAAAGTCTTTTCGATGATACTCATCTGTATACAGCCTTATATGGTGCCAAAGCAGTGATGTAAATATATTCTAATTTCCATAAGCAAAGACATTTTCAGTAAGTGCTTACATATAATATTGCTATTTACTTAAGCAAATAGAGTTAACCTTCACCTCGTCCCAGATGATAATCTCTTAGACTGTTTAGAGACAATGTTCTCAGGAATAAGCCAAAGACATGGAAACATATGATGCTTTTGTTAATGATCATAATGACTAATTCACTATTCTCTAGCCTCATTTTACTTCGCAGTTCATCATGATCTAATGATTTAGACCATTTTTTATTTTACAGATAACACCAGGGACAGCACTCAAATTCCTACTGCACCTCAACTCTCCTCTAGAATGAAACACATTAAAGAAGAGATGACCAAAAACCACCTTCAGTTTGTGCGATTTGAAGCAACAGACCTCCATGGTGTGTCCAGGTCTAAGAGTATCCCTGCACACTTTTTCCAAGTGAGTTTTGCAAGTAGAGTTATGATTGAATATAATTTCATTCAATTCATTTGCAAGCAAATGGTCCTTATTGCTCTTTCTTATTTTATTGTAATCTATACAGCAATTCTAGTTGAAAACCAATCATTCATTTTGTTTCTTCCCTTGCCACTCCCCAGACACATTATTGTTCCCCTAAGAGCTGAATGTGTACTTTCAGCTCCCAAACAGCAATTCATTTACCCAATATAAAACTAATTAAAACTGGTAATTTTCATCCTTCTGCCTTGAATAATTTCACTCCTTTTTTCTCTTATTGCAATTATGAAGATTATAATTTGTTTGATATGAGAAAATTACAACAGAAGACCCAGGAGTAAATACAAAGAGAAAAAAAAAGATTAAATAGAATTTGCTAGATAAAAAGCATATCCCTTTTAGCTTCTAATTCTGATAAGAATATATCCTATTTTTGTTGGATGACAATAAATATTATTAAGTTCTCAAAAATAGTGATATCAAGAAATACAATATTTTTAGATATGTTTTGAGATTTTCTGAGTATTTTTCAGTTTATGTCATGTATTGACTTTAATAACTGACTTACTGTGTTACTGAAACATCATTTCTTAGGAAGGGACATCAGTATTATATACAAAAGTATGAAAATTAAGCATCCTCTAAGATTATTGTTTAAATATATCTTACTTATTACTTCAACATCAAATTGTAATTTTTCTCATTTGCTTTATATTGGGAAAAACTGGGCATCTTCAAAACACTTTTTAAAGAATTCCAAAAGATTCAAATCTGTTTCTTCAAAAATTCTTTAGATCTGACTGCACACACACACACACACACACAAACACACACACACGAAGTTTATGTATATAGGTCCTTGAGTAGGTTGAAAATTAAGCAGGCACTGAATAAACAGTGCTTGACTTACTCAACTTTACTACTGGCAAAAGCAGATTTGGATCATCCAGGTCAAATGGCACTTGGATGCCAGGAGCGAAGCGAAGGAGGAAGTGGCTCACTGGCACCTGCAGAAGAGTCGCTTCTGCAAGCATCAGCCCCTCCTCGTTAGCCACGCTGTTTGAGATTTGGAAGTAATATAACAAACAATTTGGCTTGCAGAATGTGAGTAGGTTTTGTTAACCTCACGGTGTTCACTGACATCATAGGAACCAAACTTTACAGTCAGCTTTTTCTCCACCCATTAATGGAAACGTCAACACATGAAACCTTATTGATATTCCCACTGCACAATTTCTACATTTTTATGTATCTGTTCAACTTTATAACTTCATTATTTCCATGTTGTATGGCTCATAGAAAAGTTAAATAAAAGCTAAATCCATTGAACCCAAGAGGTATTTGACTAGAAAGTGCCTTAGCAATCATCTATTCTAACACTTCTGTTTCACAGATATGGAGGTTGAGGCACATAACATAGTTCTGTGACCTGCTTAACTTCACACAAGGAATTAATGACAGAGGACTGCTGACTTGAAGGCTGCAACATTTTGGAAACTATAACATAGGTCCACATTCACAGGCAAGGTTTCTGGAACTCTGAGCCTGTGAGGTACTTTGTTCGTTAGTGGGTTGTAAAGGTGAGTGAAGAGAGAAGTGCAGTGGTCAGCAGTCCTGGCTCCTCTGTCCTGTGTGTCCCGGGTGTGACAACAGTCAACTCTCTGAGAAAGAGTGAGAATTCTTTACTGTAGACTTTGGAGAGTCAGTTACCTGTGGGGATTACAATAGAATAAGCCAAAATAAAGGCTTATCTGAAGTGTTAGCCACTATGCCACACAATAAAAAGTGCTTTAAAAATACTTTTGGTTATGAGCAGTTCAAATAATTTTGTTAGGTTTTACCTTTGTCATTTGCTATAGATATTTTCTTTATCATTATAGCTTTTCTTTTTTTTTTTTTTTTTCACACACACACACTGTATTTTATTTTTACAAGAGATAAATCGACTGACACCAAGCATTGTACATGGATGACCACAACAAAAGCAACAATGATTGCAATTACGAAACATGAAACACACTCATACTATGTCATAATATTGACATTCAGTCCAGTAATCCTCCACTGTAACAGCTCCTTTACTTTGCAGTGAAAATTGATTTGTATATTCTTTGCCTCTGAGTCCTTGTCGAATTTTTTTTTCTTTTTTAAATTCAGACAGAAAGTCACAAAAATTATACTCATCCTCATCAGTTCACTCAACTCATAAAAGTGCTAACAAAAGATCAAGATGAAAAAAAAAAATTAATTACATGGGACTGAGCTTTTCTTTATGAGTGCTGTTTTCATGAACATGAGCATATAGAGTCTCCAAGGCTAAAGCTATTAAGACTTGTTTATAAATTACCTTTGGGAGTTTTATTTTAAACTATTTAAAATTTATCTGATATTAAGCTAGCTTTAACCAACAGATGTTAAACATTTTTTCTCATTCTCCCACTCCCACCCCCCACCTTTTTGTTTGTTTTCAAGTTTCAAAACTTGATTGCTCTATCCTTTAACTTCTTTAGGAAAAAGTGATCCATGGCGTTTGCATGCCCCGAGGTTATCTTGAATTGATACCAAATCCTAAGGACAAGGAAGTGGATCACATAAGAGCAACATGTTTTAATAGTGACATAGTCCTGATGCCAGAGTTATCGACCTTCAGAGTTTTGCCGTGGGCTGAGAGGACCGCAAGGGTGATCTGTGACACGTTCACTGTGACTGGCGAGCCTCTGCTGACTTCCCCAAGGCACATCGCAAAGAGGCAGCTGAGCCGGCTGCAGGACTCTGGTTTCTCCCTGTTCTCTGCCTTCATCTATGATTTTTGCATTTTTGGTGTACCTGAAATCATCAATTCAAAGACCATATCTCTTCCTGCTTCAGCATTGCTAAATGATCACGACCAGCCCTTCATCCAGGAACTCGTGGATGGTTTGTATCACACTGGGGCCAATGTTGAGAGCTTTTCCTCCTCTACCAGGCCTGGCCAGACGGAAATCTGCTTTCTGCCCGAATTTGGCATCAGTTCAGCTGATAATGCATTTACCTTTAGAACAGCTGTCAAAGAAGTGGCAAGGAAATATAATTACATCACTAGCTTTTTCATCGAGACTGGATTCTGCAATTCAGGAATTTTGTCTCATAGCCTCTGGGATGTCGATGGAAAGAAAAACATGTTCTGTAGCAGTTCTGGAATTGAGCAGCTCACGATCACTGGGAAAAAATGGTTGGCAGGTCTCTTGAAGCACTCTGCTGCTCTCAGCTGCTTGATGGCTCCTGCTGCTAGCTGCCGGAGGCGCTATTTCAAGGAGAGTAAAGACCTGAAGGGGAGTGTGCCGACAACGTGGGCATACAACGATAACAGCTGTGCCTTTAATATCAAGTGCCATGGCGAGAAAGGCGCCAGAATAGAAAATAAACTGGGCTCAGCCACGGCAAACCCTTACCTGGTGCTGGCCGCCACTGTGGCTGCAGGCTTGGATGGACTTCAGAGAAACGATGGTGTTTTGGCTGCTCCACAGGACAGCACAGACCTTCATCCATCCAAACTTTCTGAGATCCCTTTGAAACTAGAAGATGCCCTCATGGCACTGGAGGAAGATCAATGTCTGAGACAGGCTCTAGGGGAAACTTTTATTCGATATTTTGTTGCCATGAAGAAATATGAGTTGGAAACTGAAGAAACAGATGCTGAGAGAAATAAATTCTTAGAGTATTTTATTTAGTGTGAAACCCTTAACTATTCCTTTAGCGATGTGAGTTTTACTTAAGTAGTTGATCTGTCAGGAAGAAAAGATTGGATTTTTGCAACAACAACAAGACTACAAATGCTTTCTCTCTTTTTTGTCCCCATGGAGTATTTGACAGATGAAGTGGGGTTGCTGAGAGGATTCTGATTCAGAAACAAACAATAAAGTTGTGGTGCAGCTGTGACATGAAAACCCACCAAACCTTGTCACTTGGTGGTCATTGCCTCTGCGTATGTTGACCTAGATACGAATATTCAGTTTTGTGGGAGCAACAAATATATTCACACAATTAAAAAGACTTAAGAATTAGAATGCAAAATTTAAATGACTAAAAAAAACGAAATAATTTCAATTATACACATCGGTTGTGACTGCCAGGAAAATAAAGATATTCGCTAATATAATCTCACTCATCAAGGCATTCTGAGGGCCTATTTTGCAAGCATCATTGTAATGCCTCTAAAGGATTTAATTAAGTTTTACAAAAATTTGTCATGATGACAAGTTAGCAGAAGTTTTCACATATGTCCCTTCTCTTTCTACCCTTTGTCACCAGATCCTAAAAGGCCAAGGAATTTCAAGGCTGTAATGTCCACAAGAAACAAATGCACAAGAAATAGATTTTGAGCTGGGAACAATGAGGTCAAATATTTAAAAGGAGTGAAAATGTTTCTTTCAACAGTATCTCATATAGAAGCAGAATTCATAAAATACAGATGGAATGAGGATGGGTCGCGGTGGCTGGGATCTTCCTGGTTTATACCAGTCTTTGAAACTGGAGATTTCAAAGATACCTCTAGTGCTTTGTGGAGCGTGAGAACAACTGCCTTGATAACCAGGGCAATGCTTTCAGCTAAAATTGTCTTTAAATTACTGAGTGTCCTGCCCACAGAAGTTGGTATCTCCCCAGAGAATCTTAAATGTTCTAGACGTTTGTGTGAATGAGATACTATTGTAACTATCACCAAAGTTTAGCTTCCTTTGGGAGGAAATTCAAAATCCACTTACTAGCAAATAAAAACCCTATTCCACTGCTTAGAATCAAATAGGAGATTTTATGTTCAATTAAAACCAACTGTGGTCTCAGTTGAGAGAGCAAACACACAGGCACAGGATTAGAATATGGCTCAGATCCTCCTAATTCAAATCCATGGTACTCAGTAGCTTTAATACTGAAAGTCAGCCCGTCTTCTTCTAATTGCTCACCCTCTTTCCTTTGAGCAGGAGAAGTATGTTTGGATACATAAGAATAAGATTTTTTGGGTGGATTAAGAGGTAGAGAGAATGGTAGTGTAGGGTGTGTGGAGAAGGAAAGGAAAATGCAAGAACACTCCAGAGAATGAAACCCCATGCATTCTATGGGGGAGGAGCTTACTGATTGTCTCCCTGTCTTTATTCTCCCCTCCATTCTCAATAGTGACATATAAACATGTCTGGGGTTTCATTGTGGCTGAGTGTGGTCGTGTTATTAGGTTCAGGCCAAAGAAATGCAAGTTGAAGTGTTGTATGGAAGCTCTAGGAAACTTCCTTCAAGGACAATTCTCCGTTCCCCGTCCTTTCCCCATCCTTCTGCCCTCACCTTCCTGCCGACTAACCTGCAGGTGATATGGCTAGAGTGACACACTGAGGAATGGAGCTGCACAGGGTAGTAATGGGGTGGATGTTTTGTCCTGTGGGCAGAGCATGCTTTGCCCACATTCAGATTTTTACTTCTATCTCCTTTAAGGCACTGTGAGTTTGGGTCTTTGTTACTTGGACAAAAGTGTGAGTGTGATTGTATGTGTGTGTGTGCATGTGTGTGTGTGTGTCTAAGTGTGTGGGGGGAAAATTTGAGGGATTTGGGGATGAAAGAATAAAGGTAAAAGAACCAGTGAAAGATCACCTCCTCAACCTTTCTAGTCTAGGAGAATCTGAATTAGAGGGATTCACACATGCAAAAAAGTTACATTGTCACCCATCCTAACAGAGCTGTATAGACCTGTACAACAAAGAGTGTTGCCCACCCTTCAGTTCTACAAGGATTGAGTCTTTAGCCACTGCAGTCACCGACCAACAGTGTACCCCAGAAGGAATTCAGGATGAAAAACAGGATGAAACGTGCTTTGGAAAAACAGGCCTTTAGACAGTTAGATGCATATCTGAGGAAGAATTTTAATGAACCCAGATTCTTGTATCTTCCCATGCATAGAAAAGCACTAAAATCATTAACTGAACTACCTGTTCATTGTGACTAGAGGTAATCTTTTACTGAGATGTATGCTTGGTTGACTGCACTTATTCCTTAGCCCAAAGTCATGTATATCCTGGCTCCTTCCCTACCTCTTTGGAGCACTTCCCCAGAGCTGTCTGAGAGGCTGTCTCCCAGGCTATAGTCCACAGTAAGACCCTGAATAAAACTTAAACTCACAGATGTTGCATTGTGCCTTTTTCTTTCAGACCCCTTATGCAGCTCATGGGCCTTCATGAAACATATCTAGTACTTTGGCTTAGTTTTACCACAATGTGTAAAAGATAGCATAAAAACTCTGTTAATCAAGGTGTTTGTAGCCTTTTTTTCTCCTAGAATATGATATTAGCACAATAACTTAAAAAAAACACAATATTCAGGATGGCAGCGTGAGGGAATTATGTAACTGGGAACATTATCATCGGTGTTCAGTATACAGTAGTGAGTTGACAGAAAATATTCAGCCATGTGTTACCAATCGGTTTATAATATAAATCGGTGTGGCAGTCTTCACAGAGATTTCCTTTAGAGTGTGCTGATGTATATATTCTTGTTTTTTAAGGCAAACCAAAAATAAACATTGGCTAAGAAACTTCAGAGCTAAAGAAAAATTGGAGTAGACATACAAATTCTGTTGTATGTTTCTTTCCTATTTATCTGTTCACAGGCTTTTTATTTTTGAAGGGACTTTCTCTGATGCTTCTACTGTCTTAGTCTAGGTTAAGAGGGCCAGGCAGTCATTCAACAGCATTTATTGGACATCTGTTGTGTGCTAAGCCTTCTGCTGGAACTCACAGTTCCAGGGGAGACCAAGACAAATATGAGCAGACAATGAAAGGGTTTTGGATCTGTGTATGTTAAACAGAACAGCAAGAATTTTTTGTAGCCCTAATACTGAAAAAACTACTTAGAAGGCTGCGCTTTGGCTTGAAAAGGATGCTTTATGAATCTCTTCACGAAATTACTCCTTTGTTTTCAATTACTATAATTGTTCTAATCAAAGATTAGGGGAAAATGTGATTACTGAATTTAAGGCTGGTTATTAAGTGAGTACACATAAGAAGTATAAATTAAAGACTATAATAAGGCAAGAAAAGAAATATCAGTATCATAGTAGGAAGCTTCTGTTTTCAAGGACATTTTATGATCTAAAATTTCATTTTACAGTGATTGTCTGAATAACAACGAAGCTTGAAATAATTACTTGAGGGCAATGAGAGATTTAAAGACTTTAATATGAATAAAAATTGAAAGCACACAGTAAAGTCTGAACTTATCAGGGACACATAACAGTCTACTGACATATCTTCAGTCAACTGTTTGACAAAATAGGTTACCAATATATTTGTAATATGGGTATTATGGGGCAATACCTTTAATCTTGGGTTTCCTATTACAGGTGTTAAAACTTGTATCTCTAAATGTTACATATGTGCACTGTGTCTTGTATCTTCCCTGTTAAAGCTCTTCTCATGTTGCCTATAATTAGTAGTTTACATGACAGATTTTCTAATTAGAATGTGAGTTCCAAAAAGGAAAGGCACAGATCTTATTCATATTTATATCTTGTATTCCTTGCAGATATTCTGAAATTCAATAACTGTTTAACCAATCGATTGATCAAGCAGCTTATATGCTATAGGCATAATACAGTTCTATAGTATAGTATAATACTCTCACACACATGCACATGCCCAGAGAGAGTGAGAAATAAAGATGGGGACCACTGAAAGAATCAGTGATTTGTGGTTTGTTATTGGCCCTAAAATTTCTGCAATTAAATGAACTTCTTTAGCTTCCTCTGTTGTCAGAAACTCATGTGTAAACACTATTTGATCAGCTTGATGGGGATCATAAAAAACAGAGATCAGGGTGGAATAGTCATGCTTATTTGCCGAGCAGAACCCTTCAATGGCTTCCTTATGTTTGTGGAATTTCCCTCCTTTTGTCTCCTGTCTTGCAAGGTAGAAGTCAGAACCTCACCTTTCCAGTTTCTCTCACAGCTATGGTGCAAAGACTGTCAATCAGATGCAATCATTCAACCTTTGTGGACTCCATTCTGGGTAAGCCTGAGGGAAGCCACAGTGGCAAGAGTCCCAGGGGCAGCATCCTTGGACTCTTGTCACTCTGGCCTCCCTCAGGCTTACCCAGGGGTAATGTTTCCATAATGTTACAGAAACATTAACTGCATTATGTGATGCGTGAAATTAATCCAGGTTTTTTTTTTAACATCTTCATTGTAGTATAATTGCTTTACAATGGTGTGTTAGTTTCTGCTTTATAACAAAGTGAATCAGCTATACATATACATATATCCCCATATCTCCTCCCTCTTGCGTCTCCATCTCCCTCCCACCCTCCCTATCCCACCCCTCTAGGTGGTCACAAAGCACCGAGCTGGATTACTCTGCCCGTGGTGGTCGCTTAGGGCCTCTCGGAGAAGTCAGACTTACCCTCCAAACCTGATTTTCTGACCTTCCCAGATTCTGTGAATTATCTAATATCTTTTAATACATTCCTTTTCTGCTTAAGCTAGCTAGAATTTGCAAAAAGAATCCTGACTGAAAACAGTTTATAAAAGGACACAGAAAGAGCAAGACACTTTGATATGGGGGAAGGGGGAAAGCAGGGAGTGCTCTTTGATCAGAAAAGTAGGAACAAGTTAATGTTTATATTAGATGTAGATTTGTACCGGTTTATTAAGCTATATCACACTGGTGCTTTCTCACTCGCTGCCTTATTTGATGCTCCCTACAATTTCATGAGAATAGTATGCTCATTATTTTAATAGGAAGAGATGTAAGACTCAAAGAATTTAAGTGTGGAGACAATTGGCAGGTGAATCCAGGCCCCAGCCTTTGAGTCTCACGGTCTCCGTGCTACCCACCAAAACACCATTCACTGTAGAGTTCCAGCAGAGTCACTAAAAAGAATGTTATGTTTCAATTTCAATTTTAAGGCTCCTGGGCACCAACAGGTAGGTGCTTTTGCTAGATAACTAAATAATTGGACCTTTTCTTTTTTGTTAATATGTACTTCAATTTAAAGTAGTTTCACCAAGTTTTATTCAATGTGTTTGACTACAAACAAATCTCAGCAAACCAGATGTGGGATTGTTCAAGTAATAGCTATCTGCCAGCTACTCCACACAGGCCAGAAAATCTCATCAAAAAGGAAGATCATGCTATAACAGCATTTATATTACATTCAGAACTTTTCTCAGAGAAGAATAGTAATTTAAGCCATAAAATTTTTTATCATTTTTTGGAATATAAAAATACCTGGTTGAAATCCCTAAGTCCCTGGGATTTAAACTGAAATTATTTTGTTCCATCTTCAGAAATCTTCTTTGACAAGAAGTCTGCATTCACTGAGAGCATAACAAATTCGATGCTTCTCTATGTCTGCTTAAGGAATAACACATAAGAACGTACATTGATGTTTTTTAAAAAACAGGCAGCTTACCTGAAGGGAAAAGTTATAAATTAAAGTGAAAAGAGAATTGACTAGAACCTAGCACACAATGAGAGTTTTTTTTTCTTTTCTTTCCTTTTTAGAGTTTTTCCTTTTAAGGTCAATATGATCAGTTGATTCATCACCAATCATCAGGAGAATGCATAGCAAAATCACAATGAGATATCACTTCACACCTGTCAGAATGACCATTATCAAAAAGGCAACAAATAACAAATGTTGGCAAGGATACAGAGAAAAGGAAATCCTCATGCATTGTTGGCGGGAATGTAAATCGGTGCAGCTACTGTGGAAAACAATATGGAGATTCCTCAATAAATTAAGAATAGAACTACCTTATGATCCAGCAATTCCACTCTTGGGTATTTTTCCAAAGAAAATGAAAACATGAATTTGGAAAGATATATGCACCCCTATGTTCATTACAGCATTATTTGTAAATAGCTTGGCTACTTGTAAATAGCCAAGATATGGAAGCAACCTAAGTGCCCATGAATAGATGAATAGATATAGAAGATGTGGTATATATATACAATGGGATGTTACTCAGCCATAATAAAGAATGAAATCTTGCCATTTGTGACAACATGGATGGACCTAGAAAGTATAATTCTAAGTGAAAAAAATCAGACAAAGACAAATCCTGTATGATTTAACTTATATGTGAAATTTAAAAACAAAAAACAAATGAACAAACATAACTAAACAGAATCAGAGTTATAGATACAGAGAACAAACAGATGGTGGCCAAAAGGGAGAAGAAGTGGGGGCTTGAGAGAAATAGGTGAGGGAGATTAAGAGGTACAAACTTCCAGTTGCAAAATAAATAATTCATGAGTATGATGTGTACAGTGTAGGAGATATAATCAATAACTATTTAATATCTTAGTATGGTGACATATCATAACTAGAGTTATCATGATGATCATTTTGAAATGTACGGAAATATTGAATCACTATGTTGTGTACCTGGAACTAATGTCATGCTGTAGGTCAATTATAGTTGAAAAATAAACAATGTATTAAAATACTAATAACATATGCATTTACAATCACATGGCTTACATGTGAATATATTTAAGTCAACAGATATTAAGTACGGGCTCAATATCAGTGGGGAGAGGAGAGAGGAGCATTGAAAATATATAATATTACTGACATCTATGGGTATATTCAAGAGCCATTAGAAATATGAAACTATGGAAACATTACATGCATTATGGGATGCCTGAAATTAATCCAGGTTTTAAAAATTCTGGATTAGTCTACAATGCATTTGGAATAAATAGTCTGAAAAGGACTAAAAAAGAAATATTTACTGTTTAACAAACCATGAAAGGATAAAAAAAAAATCTAGCTATAATTTGTTACTTATTTGGAGGTTTATGTAAATGAATCAGATTATAAAAACCTCTAAAACATCTAAAAATTAAATAAATTCTACAAAGAGCTAAATTTATTTCTTTATTTTTTTAACATCTTTATTGGAGTATAATTGCTTTACAATGGTGTGTTAGTTTCTGCTTTATAACAAAATGAATCAGTTATACATATACATATGTCCCCATATCTCTTTCCTCTTGCGTCTCCTTCCCTCCCACCCTCCCTATCCCACCCCTCTAGGTGGTCACAAAGCGCTGAGCTGATCTCCCTGTGCTATGCGTCTGCTTCCCACTAGCTATCTATTTTACATTTGGTAGTGTATATATGTCCATACCACTCCCTCACTTCTCCCAGTTTACCCTTCCCCTTCCCCCTGTATCCTCAAGTCCATTCTCTAGTAGGTCTGTGTCTTTATTCTCATCTTGCCCCTAGGTTCTTCATGACCTTTTTTTTTTTTTTAGATTCCATATATATGTGTTAGCATATGGTATTTGTTTTTCTCTTTCTGACTTACTTCACTCTGTATGACAGACTCTAACTCCATCCACCTCACTACAAATACCTCCATTTCGTTTCTTTTTATGGCTGAGTAATATTCCATTGTATATATGTGCCACATCTTCTTTATCCATTCATCTGTCAATGGACACTTAGGTTGCTTCCATGTCCTGGCTATTGTAAAAAGAGCTGCAATGAACATTTTGGTACATGACTCTTTTTGAATTATGGTTTTCTCAGGGTATATGCCCAGTAGTGGGATTGCTGGGTCGTATGGTAGTTCTATTTTTAGTTTTTTAAGGAACCTACATACTGTTCTCCTTAGTGGCCATATCAATTTACATTCCCACTAACAGTGCGAGAGGGTTCCCTTTTCTCCACACCCTCTCCAGCTTTTATTGTTTGTAGATTTTTTGATGATGGCCATTCTGACTGGTGTGAGATGATATCTCATTGTAGTTTTGATTTGCATTTCTCTAATGATTAATGATGTTGAGCATTCTTTCATGTGTTTGTTGGCAATCTGTATATCTTCTTAAGAGAAATGTCTATTTAGGTCTTCTGCCCATTTTTGGATTGGGTTGTTTGTTTTTTTGATATTGAGCTGCATGGGCCGCTTGTAAATTTTGGAGATTAATTCTTTGTCAGTTGCTTCATTTGCAACTATTTTCTCCCATTCTGAGGGTTGTTTTTTGTTCTTGTTTATGGTTTCCTTTGCTGTGCAAAAACTTTTAAGTTTCATTAGGTCCCATTTGTTTATTTTTGTTTTTATTTCCATTTCTCTAGGAGGTGAGTCAAAAAGGATCTTGCTGTGATTTATTTCTGAGATCACTAGGAAACATATACACCAAATCAGTTTTTATGAAGTAATCAGAAATTATTATTCTTTAGTGTCCACAGTGAAAAAGGATAGTTAGATTTTTTAAAGTTTACAAGTGCTTTTTATTTTTATTTACTTTTATTTTTTAAACGAACCTTTTATTTTAGAACAGTTTTATATTTACAGAAAAATTGCAGAGATACTGCACAGAGTACCATAAATCTCACACCCAATATCACTTATTCTTAATATCTTAGTATGTCTATTTGTTATAATTAATGAACCACTATAGATACATTATTATTAAGCAAAGTCCATAGTTTATACAAATTTGCTTAGTTTTTCCATAATATCCTTTTTTTAAAATGGAAATAAAATTGACCTACAACACTATGTTCGTTCCAGGTGCACAAAACAGTGCTTTGATATATCTATACATCACAAAATATCACCATATGAGTCTAGTAACCATTTGTCATCATAAAAAGTTATTATAGTATTATTGACTCTATTCCTCATGCTGCATATTTCATTCCTGTGGCTCATTTTGAAACTGGACCTCTTAATCTTTCTCACCTATTTTACTCATCCCCAACCCTCCCACTCCGACAACCACCTGTTTATTCTCTTTATCTATGATTCTGAAATTTTTCTTTCTCTGTTTGACATTTCAGTTAACATAATACCCTCTAAGTCCATCTATATTGTTGCAAATGGCAAGATTTCATCCTTTTTAAATGGCTGAGTAATATCCCATTGTGTACGTATATGCCACATCTTCTTTATCCCTTCATTTATTGATATATGCTTAAGTGGCTTCCATATCTTGGCTATTGTAAATAATGCTGCAATGAGCAATGGGGTGTATATGTCTTTTCAAATTATTGTTTTTGTTTTCTTTAGAAAAATACCCAGAGGTGGAATTGCTGGATCACATGGTAATCCTATTTTTAATTTTTTGAGGAAACTCCATAATGTTTTTCACAGTGGCTGCACCAATTTACATTCCCACCAACAGTGTATGAGGGCTCCCTTTTCTCCACCTTCTCACCAACATTTGTTATTTGTTGTCTTTTTGATAACAGCCATTCTGACAGGTATGAGGTGATTTTTTTGTGTGTTTTAAAAAAATTTATTTATTTTATTTATTTATTTTTGGCTGTGTTGGGTCATTGCTGCACACGGGCTTTCTCTAGTGGTGGTGAGCAGGAGCTAATCTTCATTGCAGTGCGTGGGCTTCTCATTGCAGTGGCTTCTCTTGTTGCAGAGCACGGGCTCTAGGCACCCGGGTTTCAGTGGTTGTGGGTCACAGGCTCTAGAGCATAGGCTCAGTAGTTGTGACACAAGGGCTTAGTTGCTCCGTGGCATGCAGGATCTTTCTGGACCAGGGCTCGAACCCATGTCCCCTGCATTGGCAGGCAGATTCTCAACCACTGAGCCACCAGGGAAGCCCCTTGTTGTGTTTTGATATGCATTTCCCTGATGATTAGTGATATTGAGTATATTTTCATGTATCTGCTGGTCATCTGTATGTCTTCTTTGGAAAAACGTGTATGCAGGTCCTCGGTTCATTTTTTAATAGGGTTATTTGGTGTTTATTTGATGTTGAGTTGTATGAGTTCTTTGTATATATTGAATTTTAACCCTCTATCATTAACCACTATTATCATTTGCAAGTATCTTTCCCCATTTATCAGTAGGCTGCCTTTTCATTTTATTGATATGTACAAAAGTTTTTTAGTTTGATGTAGTACCACTTGTTTATTTTTGCTTTTGTTGCCATTGCCTAAGGGGACATGTCCAAAAACATATTGCTAAGACTTATGTCAAAGAGCATACTACCTGTGTTTTCTTCTAGGAGATTTATGGTGTCAGGTATTACATTTAAGTTTTTAATCTATTTTGAGTTTACTTTCGTATATGATGTGAGAAAGTAGTCCAGTTTAATTCTTTTGCATGTAGCTGTCCAGTTTTTCCAACCCATTGTATAGTCTTGCCTCCTTTGCCATAAATTAGTTTAACATATAAGTGTGGGTTTATTTCTAGGTTCTCTGTTCTGCTCCATTGATCTATGTGCCTGGGTTTTTGCCAGTACCATACTGTTTTGGTTATTGTAGCTTTGTAGTATAGTTTGAAACCAGGGAGCATGATACCTGCAGCTTTGATCTTTTTCTTATCAAGATTGCTTTGGTTATTTGGGGTCTTTGTGTTTCCATTCAAATTTTAGAATTATTTGTTCTAGTTCTGTGAATATCATTGGTATTTTGATAGGGATTGCAGTGAATCTGTAGATTGCCTTGGGGAGTTTGTTCATTCTAATAATGTTAATTCTTCCAATCCATGGGACAACATATCTTTCCATTTGTTCATGTCATCTTCAATTTCTTTCATCAATGCCTTATAGTTTTCCAAGTATAAGTCTTTTAACTCCTTGGTTAGATTTATTCTTAGGTATTTTATTCTTTTTGATGTGACTGTAAATGGAATTGTTTTCTTAATTTCTTTTTCTGATAGTTCATTATTTGTATATAGAAATGTGACAGATTTATGTATATTAATTTTGTTTCCTTCAACTTTACTGAATTCCTTTGTTAGTTCTAATGTTTTTTTGGTGACATCTTTAGTATTTTCTATGTTTAGTATCATGTCATCTGCAAATAGTGACAGTTTTACTACTTCCTTTCCAATTTGAATTTTTAAATTTCTTTTTCTTGTCTGATTGCTAGGGCTTCCAATACTACGTAATAAAAGTGGCAAGAGCAGTCATGCTTGTCTTGTTCCTGATCTTAGAGAAAAGTATTTTCTACTTGATGAGTATGATGGTCATATATGGCCTTTATTATGTTGAGGTATGTTCTCTCTCTGCTCATTTTGTTGAGAGCTTTTAGCATAAATGGATATTTAATTTTGTCAAAAGTTGTTTCTACATCTATTGAGATGATCATATGATTTTTATTATCCAATTTGTTAATGAGGTGTACCACATTGATTGATCTGTGAGCACTGAAACATACTTCATCCTTTGGAAATAATCCTGCTTGATCATGGTGTATTATCCTTTTAATGAATTGTTGAATTTGGTCTGCTAATATTTTCTTGAGAATTTTAAAATCTATGTTCAAAATTGGCCTGTCTGTGTGTGTGTGTGTATGTGTGTGATATTTTTGTCCTGTTTTGGCATCAGGGTGATGCTGGCCTTGAGGACTGAGTTTGGAAGCATTCCTTCCTCTTTAATTTTTTGGAGTAGTTTGAAAGGATAGGTGTTAACTCTTCTTTAAATGTTTTGTAGAATCTTCCTTTGAAGCCATCTGTTCTTTTGTTTGTTGGGAGGTTTTTGATTACTGATTCAAGTTCATTACTAGTAATTGGTCTATTCCTATTTTCTATTTCTTCCTGATTCAGTCTTGGGAAATTGTTTGTTTCTGGGAATTTATCCATTTATTCTAGGTTGCCCTTTTCTTTGGGCATATGATTGTAGTAGTCTATTATAATCCTTTGTATTCCTATAGTGCTATTTGTAACTTCTGTTTCATCTCTGATTTTATATTTGGGCCCTCTTTCTCTTTTGCTTGGGGAGTCTGGATAAAGTGTTACCAATATTGCTTATCTTTTCAAAGAAACACTTCTTAGTTTCATTGATCTTTTCTATTGCTTTTTTAAGTTTCTATTTCATTTATTTCTGCTCTGATCCTTATTATTTGTTTCCTTCTGCTATGTTTGGGTGTTGTTTGCTCTTCTTTTTCTAGTTCCTTTAGGTGTAAGGTTAGGTTGTTTATTTGTCATTTTCTTGTTCCCTGAGGTAGGATTGTATCGCTACAAGCTTCTCTCTTAGAACTGCTTTTGCTGCATCTCATAGATTTTGGGTCATTGTGTTTCTGTTTTCATTTGTCCCCAAGAATTTTAAATTTTCTTTTCAATATCTTCACTGACCCATTGGTTGTTTAGTGGCATATTATTTAACCTCTATGTATTTGTGGTTTTTTGCAGTTTTTTTCTTGTAATTTATTTCTAGTCTCATAGTGTTGTGGTTGGAATAGATGCTTGATATGATTTCAATTTTCTTAAATTTACTGAGATTTTTTTGTGGCCCAGCATGTGATCTATCCTGGAGAATGCTCCAGGTCCATTTGAAAGGAATGTGTATTCTGCTGCTTTTGGATGGAATGTGCTACACATACATATTATGTTCGTCTGATCTAACGTGTCATTTAAGAGCAGTGTTTCTATATTGATTTTCTGTCTGGATTACCAATTCACTGATGTAAGTAGGGTGTTAAAGCCCCTACTATCATTGTGTTACTGTGAATTTCTCCCTTAATGTCTGTTAATATTTGCTTTATGTACTTAGGTGTTCCTATGTTGGGTGCATATATATTTAGAATAGACTACCTTGTAAAATTGATCCCTTTATCATTATATAATTCTTTTCTTTGTCCTTCTTACAGTCTTTGTTTTGAAGTCTATTTTGTCTAAGCATTTCTGCCTCAGCTTTCTTTTCCTTTCCATTTCTTTGAATACCATTTTCAATCTCATCACTTTCAGTCTGTGTGTGTCTTTAGTACTGAAGTGAGTCTTTTATAGGCAGCATATATATGGGTCTTGTTTTTGCATCAATTTAGCCACTCTATGTGTTATGATCAGAGCACCTAGTTCATTAATAAAGTAATTATTGATATATACTTGTTGCCAATTTTTTAATGTTTTGGGGGATTTTGTAGTTTTTGTTTGTTTCATTCCTCCTCTTTTGTTATCTTCCTTTTTAACTTGATGACTATATTTACTATATATTTTCCTTCAGTGATGAGATTTTTCGTTTTGGAATTTTCACATTTCTAGTTGTGGTAATTTATTTTCTGCTCAGAGAAATCCCTTTAATATTTCTTGTAAAGCCAGTTTAGTCATGCTGAACTCTAACTTTTTGCTTGTCTGTAAAATTTTGATCTCTTCTTCAAATCTGATTGGTCATTTTTCCAGGTAGAATACTCTTGGTTATAGGTTTTTCCCTTTCATAATTTAAAATATATCATGCCACTCCCTATTCTCTGCAAAGTTTCTGCTGAAAAGTCATCTCATGGTCTAATGGGAGCTCCCTTGTACATAACTTGTTGCTTTTCCCTTGCTAATTTTAATACTCTCTCTTTATCTTTGCTGTAGATAGTTGCTCTGTAAATAGTTTAAATTTTGGTGTACCCATGGGAGAAGGTGAATTCAGGGTTGTCTTACTCCACTAATTTAGCTGGTTAGATTTTCAATTGCTATTGATGTTAGATATCAAATAGCATTTCTATTCAATTTATTAAATATTTAGTTTTGAGAGCCATTTGTTACTCAAGAGGAAGGTACAAAGCTTTGTTGAGGATTAGTTGACCATAGGTGTGTGGGTTTATTTCTGAGCTCCCTATTCTGTTCCATTGATCTATATGCCTGTTTTTGTGCCAATACCATGCTGTTTTGATTGCTGTAGATTTATAATATTGTCTGAAGTCTGGGAGGGTTCTGCCTCTAGCTTTGTTCTTGTTTTTCAGGATTGCTTTGGCAATTTTGGGCCTTTTGTAGTTCCATATAAAGTTTAGGATTATTTGCTCTAGTTCTTTGGAAAATGTCATGGGTAATTTGATAAGGATTGCATTAAATCTGCAGATTGCTTTGGGTAGTATGGCCATTTTAACAATATTAATTTTCCAATCCAAGAGCACAGAATAACTTTCCATTCTTTGAATCATCTTCAGTTTCCTTTATCTACATTTTACATTTCTCAGTGTATGTCTTTCACCTCCTTGGTTCAGTTTATTCCTTAGTTTTTGTTTTGTTTTGGTTTTTTTGATGTGATTTTTAAAGGGATTTATTTTTTTTACTTTCTCTTTCTGATATTTCATTGTTTGTGTAAAGAAATGCTATAGCTTTCTGTATATTGATTGTATATCCTGTCACCTTGCTGAATTCATTTATCAGTTCTAGTATTTTTTGTATGGAGTCTTCAAGGTTTTCTATATGTAGTATCATGTCATCTGCATATAATGACAACTTTACCTCTTCCTTTTCAATTTGAATACGTTTTATTTCTTTTTCTTGTCTGATTGCTGTGACTAGGACTTCCACTACAATGTTGAATAGAAGTGGTGAGAGTGGGCATCCTTGCCTTGTTCCAGATTTTAGCAGGAAGACTTACGGCCTTTCACTGTTGGCTGTGGATTTGTCATAAATGGCTTTTACTATGTTGAGATATGTTCCCTCTATACCCACTTTGGTAAGAAATTTTATCATGAATGGAAGTTGAATTGTATCAATATTTAAATTCTTTTGCTATTCAATTCCCTTTCAGAAAGTTTGCACAAATTCGCAGTCTCAAAAGTAGTATGTCAGTGCTTGTTTTCAACATAGTTAAGAAAACACCCATTTATATTATCATGAAACATTTTCAGAGACCTCGGATTGTCTTTAGATTTAGTCTTCTTGGTGTTACTCTAATTATTTATTTTTATTTTTCATTTTTATGTACTCAGTTGACCCTCAAATAATGTAGGAGATAATCTCGTTGTATTTTATAGTCGGCCCCATATCTGTGGTTCCTGTGCATCTACAGATTCAATCAGCCACAGACCATGGAGCATGGCAGTATTTATAACCCCGTGTAAGTGGACTCTCTCACTTTAAACCCACATTGTTCAAGGGTCAGTGTCCTCTTCCAGGGTTGTAATTTCTTATTTAATTATGAACCAGGGGTGTTTTGGGCAGTCACATTCATGTGTTCTGTCAAGAGCTGATTAAATGGCTACAGTATAATATTAACTGTGCCATGATTGTGACAAAAATATAAATTATCTGTGTGAAAATGATGCAATAGTTTAAAAAAGTCTACAGTATGTTATTATGAAATCATGTGCAGTATGATTACAGCTGTATAATATATTAAAGGAAGGATTAGAAAATATTATACCCAGTGGATGCTGTTGTGTATAGTATTGATTAGTTATTGTTTTTTATCTTTCCTATTTCAAAGCAACTCTATATAGTTGTGCTGCTGTTTTTTAATGATTAAATGATCAATGCAAACTAAAATATCGTGAGCCCAATGCAGTCTACTCTCAGTACATCTACCGTTTATCCTTCCAGTCATAAAAAGTTCAAGGGAGCGAAAGTAGATAAATAAATAGATTTTCCATCATTTCTGTAATATTAATAATGTGTTCATCACCACCTAGTTCCAAATAGTACTTACGATGATTAGTAAGAAAAGTAAAATACTGTAAAATAATAAAATTCAGCCATGAGTGCACCAAAAAAAAAAAAAAAAAGACAAAACTAAACTGCAGGGGGAACATAAATGGAGGTGGGAATGAGGCTAATCAGAAGCATACATTTTGGAACCGGAAAACACCTGGTATGCGGGTCATATGCCTATTTCAGATTTTCCAATAGCCAGAACAAAAAGCACATCACATCCGTGGGATTAACAGAGCACAAATAAACTCAATACCATCCAGGTATTTAATTCTTCAAATGAAGATGTAAAGTTCCAAGATGAGACCTTTGATCCTCAGAACCCTTCTCCGGAGAGTGCTGTGGAAGGGGATGGACACACCCTCCATGTACTCTCTGAGGGCCTGGCTGTCTTGTTCTTAGTGGTCACACCCTGGCTCAGCTCTGCTAGAGCAGTTCTTGAGGTCAGTGTGACCAGGTGTGGGGTGACAGCCGTCTGCTGGCCTGACACAGATTTTTCTCTGTACTCCAGGGATGGATAGCGTGCATGTAAAGAAAAGGTTGCATGCCGTACTTTGTGGCAATTTTTTACTTTTGTTACCCTCGGTCAAACAGTCGATGTTTGTTAGGAGAATGCACTTCCTGGGATGTCTGGAATACAGACTATATTTACCACTTAAATAGAGACCCTTTGGCCTTGAAAGACAGACACTGGAGCTGGGGCAGTGATGAGAGCTGAGGAGGTGAGGAGCCCAGACTAGGATTGTTCCCACAGGCAGGGCAGCCCATGTCCAGGAGTGTCGATGGGAAGGGCAGCCATGCCTGTCAGGGAGTAATTTAGATCCTCCCTCAGGCACAGACTGAAGGGGATGAAATCTCCTGTATACTGCACCATCAACAGAAACGTTACCAAGCATTGTCTTAAGGTGACAACCAAACCCTCATCTTGACTACAGCAGTTTCAACAAAGCACTCTTAGAATGCCTCACTTCAGTTGTTACAATTTTCTAGTGGGCCCTCTAAAATAAACTATTTGTGAATTACAGCTCTGAGTTATTAGGGTGGTTATTATTTATAGTCCAGTTAAAAGATGGGGAAGTATCTGCTAAAAGAAACTGTTTTCTTTTTTGAGATTTCTAGCTTGTGGCCTATTTATGCCACTTTCAGATTGTGATTTTAAATCTTCTGATCTGCCTAAGGTTGAAAGCTTGTATCTGTTTTCTTTAATAGGAAAAAATGATCCATTTCAACAAAAATCAAAACAGACCTTAAGAATTTAAGGCAGTGGAGTAGTGCCGGGGAGAAGTGTTCCTGTTTTAACTCATATAAAACTATGGTGTAATTTGTTAAAAGACAACTTTTTTTTTTTTGACAACTTTTATTGGTATTGACCTTTGTAGTTCCTTAATACTCATTGTGTGTCTGTTACGTATACAGAATAAAACTGGGGGAAAACAAGGGGTATAGGATGTGGTTGGTGACTGGTGGCAGGAAGCTTGCACGTCTTACTTGGGAAAATAATAAATACATTTCAGAAATGTTAAACAGAAATACAACAGGGAAAAAGACATACATGGGTGGTTGAGGAAATGCGACAGGGCAGTTTTTAATTGAATTCAAAACTTAGTGACAATCAGCACAAATGTCAAGGGAACTATGCCTGCTACAGTTTGCTCACCTAGCTTCTCAAAATAAAGCGAATATTTAGTGCTGGTTCTGTGGAGGTGTTCTGTACATATGATGACAATATTTAATTCCCCTAAAAAGGAGTTTTCAAAATAAAGGAAATGTGTGATTATTCTAATCAAACATAGATTAAATAAATCAAAACAAGTAGTAGTCGTGGTGGTTATACTTGAATCACAGTATGTAGTTTTCATAGCTCTTTCCACATAGTGTTTGCCCCGCCTCACTCCAGTCCTGTGAAAAACACAAGAGAAGCCAGTTTTCCTGAATTACCGGTGAGAACACTGAGGCCTCATAAAGTTATGAGATTTGTCTGCGGTAGAGCACTGATTATATCCTAGGAGTTTTGTCTGCTCTATATTTTTCTTTATATGGTATAGTTGTGAATAGGTTTAGATATAATGGATCACTTGATACATTTGTTTTCCATTTGAGGCACAAAAAGTACCCCTCTGGTACCTTGTTAATAAGCAAATGAAGAACACATTAATAGTAGGGGATGTTAACACCCCACTTTCAACAACGGACAGATCATTCAAAATGAAAATAAATAAGGAAACACAAACTTTAAATGATACATTAAACAAGATAGAATTAATTGATATCTATAGGACATTCCATCTAAAAACAACAGAATACACTTTCTTCTCAAGTGCTCATGGAACATTCTCCAGGATATATCATATCCTGGGTCACAAATCAAGCCTTGATAAATTTAAGAAAATTGAAATCATATCAAGTATCTTTTCTGACCACAATGCTATGAGACTAGAAATCAATTACAGGAAAAAATCAGTAAAAACACAAATACATGGAGGCTAAACAATACACTATTTAAATAAAGGAAATGCGTGATCACTGAAGAAATCAAAGAGGAAATCAAAAAATATCTAGAAACAAATGACAATGAAAACATGATGACCCAAAACCTCTGGGATGCAGCAAAAGCAGTTCTAAGAGGGAAGTTTACAGCAATACAACCTTACCTCAAGAAACAAGAAACATCTCAAATAAACAACCTAAGCTTACACCTAAAGTAATTAGAGAAAGAAGAAAAAAACAAACAAACCCAAAGTTAGCCAAAGGAAAGATCATAAAGATCAGATCAGAAATAAATGAAAAAGAAATGAGGGAACTGATAGCAAAGATCAATACAACTAAAAGCTGGTTCTTTGAGAAGATAAACAAAATCGATAAACCATTAGCCAAACTCATCAAGAAAAAAAGGGAGAAGACTCAAATCAATAGAATCAGAAATGAAAAGGAGAAGTAACAACTGATATTGCAGAAATACAAAGGATCATGAGGGATTACTACAAGCAACTATATGCCAATAAAATGGACAACCTGGAAGAAATGGACAAATTCTTAGAAAGGAACAATGTTCTGAGACTGAACCAGGAAGAAATAGAAAATATAAACAGACCAATCACAAGCACTGAAGTTGAAACTGTGATTAAAAATCTTCCAACAAAAAGCCCAGGACCAGAGGGCTTCACAGGTGAATTCTATCAAACATTTAGAGAAGAGCTAACACCTATCCTTCTCAAACTCTTCCAAAATATTGCAGAGGGAGGAACACTCCCCAACTCATTCTATGAGGCCACCATCATCCTGATACCAAAACCAGACAAAGATGTCACAAAGAAAGAAAACAACAGGCCAATATCACTGGTGGACATAGATGCAAAAATCCTCAACAAAATACTAGCAAACAGAATCCAACAGCACGTTAAAAGGATCATACACCATGTTCAAGTGGGGCTTATCCCAGGAAAGCAAGGATTCTTCAATACACACAAATCAATCAATGTGATACACCATATTAACAAATTGAAGAATAAAAATCATATGATCATCTCAATAGATGCAGGAAAAGCTTTTGACAAAATTCAACACCCATTTATGATAAAACCCTCCAGAAAATAGACATAGAAGGAACTTATCTCAACATAATAAAGTCCATATATGGCAAACCCACAGCCATATTGTTCTCAATGGTGAAAAACTGAAACCATTTCCACTAAGATCAGGAACAAGACAAGGTTGCCCACTCTCACCACTATTATTCAACATAGTTTTGGAAGTTTTAGCCACAGCAATCAGAGAAGAAAAAGATATAAAAGGAAACCAAATTGGAAAAGAAGTAAAGCTGTCACTCTTTGCAGATGATATAATATTATACATAGAGAATTCTAAAGATGCTACCAGAAAACTACTAGAGCTAATCAATTTATTTGGTAAAGCAGCAGGATACAAAATTAATGCACAAAAATCTCTTGCATTCCTATACACAAATGATGAAAATTCTGAAAGAGAAATTATGGAAACACTCCCATTGACCACTGCAACAAAAAGAATAAAATACCTAGGAATAAACCTACCTAAGGAGACAAAAGACCTGTATGCAGAAAACTATAAGACACTGATGAAAGAAAGATGATACAAACAGTTGGAGAGATATACCAAGTTCTTGGATTGGAAGAATCAACATTGTGAAAATGACTATACTACCCAAAGTAATCTACAGATTCAATTCAATCCCTATCGAACTACCAATGGCATTTTTCACAGAAGTAGAACAAAAAATTTCACCATTTGTATGGAAACACAAAAGACCCTGAATAGCCAAAGCAATCTTGAGAAAGAAAAACGGAGCTGGAGGAATCAGGCTCCCTGACTTCAGACTATACTACAAAGCTACAGTAATCAAGACAGTATGGTCCTGGCACAAAAACAGAAATATAGATCAATGGAACAGGACAGAAAGCCCAGAGGTAAACCCACGCACATATGGTCACCTTATTTTTGATAAAAGAAGCAAAAATATACAGTGGAGAAAAGACAGCCTTTTCAATAAGTGGTGCTGGGAAAACTGGACAGCTACACATGAAAGAATGAAATTAGAACACTCCCTAACACCATGCACAAAAATACACTCAAAATGAATTAAACACCTAAATATAAGGCCAGACAGGATAAAACTCTAGAGCAAAACATAGGCAGAACACTCTATTACATAAATCACAGCAAGATCCTTTTTGACCCACCTCCTAGAGAAATGGAAATAAAAACAAAAATAACAAATGAGACCTAATGAAGTTTAAAAGCTTTTGCAGAGCAAAGAAACCGTAAACAAGACAAAAAGACAACCCTTGGAATGGGAAAAAATATTTGCAAATGAAGCAACTTACCAACGTTTAATCTTCAAAATTTACAAGCAGCACATCAGCTCAATATCAAAAAACAAGCAACCCAATCCAAAAATGGGCAGAAGACCTAAATAGACATTTGTCCAAAGAAGATATACAGATTGCCAACAAACACATGAAAGGATGCTCAACATCAGTAATCATTAGAGAAATGCTAATCAGAACTACAATGGGGTATCACCTCACACCAGTCAGAATGGCCATCATCAAAAAGTCTACAAGCAATAAATGCTGGAGAGGGTGTGGAGAAAAGGGAACCCTCTTGCACTGTTGGTACGAATGTAAATTGATACAGCCACTATGGAGAACGGTATGGAGGTTCCTTAAAAAACTAAGAAGAACTATCATATGACCCAGTAATCCCACTACTGGACATATACCCCGAGAAAACCATAATTCAAAGAGTCATGTACCACAATGTTCATTGCAGCATTATTTACAATAGGCAGGCCATGGAAGCAACCTAAGTGTCCATCAACAGATGAATGGGTAAAGAAGATGTGGCACATATATACAATGGAATATTACTTAGCCATAAAGAGAAACGAAATTGAGTTATTTGTAGTGAGGTGGATGGACCTAGAGTGTGTCATACAGAGTGAAGTAAGTCAGGAGGAGAAAAACAAATTCCAATATATATGCTAACACATATATATGGAATCTAAAAATTAAAAAAAATGGTTATGAAGAACCTTGGGGCAGGACGGGAATAAAGATTCAGACCTACTAGAGAATGGACTTGATGACACTGGGAGGGGGATGGGTAAGCTGGGACGAAGTGAGAGAGTGGCATGGACTTATATATATTACCAAATTAAAATATATATCTTGTGGGAAGCAGCCACATAGCACAGGCAGATCAGCTCCGTGCTTTGTGAGCACATAGAGGGGTGGGATCGGGAGGGTGGGAGAGAGACGCAAGAGGGAAGAGATATGGGGACATATGTATAGCTGATTCACTTTGTTATAAAGCAAAAACTAACACACCATTGTAAAGCAATTATACTGCAATAAAGATGTTAAAAAAAAAAGCAAGTGTAGAAAATGAGATTCCCCAGCTCCAGCTGCTGTTCATGTTGACAAACCAACTCTTTTGTTTTTTCTTTTTATGTGACAAATGCGTCAGTTCAGTAGATATTAAGTGGCTTTTATGGAGTCTTAACATTGTGAAGTGCTCAGGGAGATTTACAGGACTTGTGTACACACCTCATATCCTGAAGGAGTTCAGGCAGTTGAGGGGTGACAAGCTACACTCAGGACCATGTTCAGCCACTGATTTGGATCACGTGCTGGTAGCTGTCAACATGAGGGGTGGCCAGCCTGTTGGCACTGTGACTTTGGAGTGGGGAGGGGACACCCCAGCTAGACTTAATCATCGGTTAGATTCCATGGGTGGGGAGGTGAAGTGGGGCCTTCTAGTGGAGTGGAGCTTGATTTAGGAAACTCGGGGAGATGAATCTGGGGGGGTGAATGGGAGGAATATAGAAAAACTTAAGCGACAGTTCAAAGAGTTGACATCTGATTCTGTAGATGTTAAAGAGCCATGAAAAAGCTTTGTGGTTGCTTTTCTGCTCATGGAGCCACACGGTGAAGGAGAGGTTTTGTCATCACAGGGCTGTAACGTATTCCAGTCCTGGGGTGGGGCTGATAGACTGCAGGACTGGCCAGGCTGTTCTGGCTTTTGCAGAGTGCTTGTACCAAACTTCGTTTTTCAGTGAGTGATGAAATCCTGAGTGCAACCATTTGTCCCCCTAGCTGCTGGTGCTGCCTCTTTTATATGGAGCAGATGAAGTCCGAGGCTGAATGGGTTTACTATTAGGATGATGACGCTAAGTCAGAGTTCCCCTTTTAGGGAACATACATCTCACTCCCCTGGCAGCGAGTGCTTGACTGCTCCTTACGTGGAAGGTTCAGGTGATGTGCACATGAGGACGGCAGGATTCTGTGCTGAGTGGTTGCTGACAGCCTAGGAGTTGCTTCCTAGACCAGCACTGGATGCAGCACCATCAGGGCATTGAGCGTTGACATCGCCACTTGCTCACGTCTTACCTTGTTCTTTTAAGAATGAGGATATTCTCTGATGTTTTTGCTTGTTCACATTCATTGAATTCCTTTACTTTTATCAACGAGAGCTCATTTCTAATATCATGCCAATTAAACCACTCATTTTGCCAATGAAAAGCTACTTTTTTTTTTACTGAAGTAGATTTGATTTACAATGTTGTGCCACTCTGCTGTACAGCAAAGTGTGTCAGTTATACACATAGAGACTTTTTTTTTAATATTATTTTCCATTATGGTTTATAACAGGATATTCAATATAGTTCCCTGTGCTATACAGTAAGACCTTGTTGTTTATCCATTCTAAGTGTAATAGTTTGCATCTACCAACCCTAAACTCCCAATCCATCCCTCCCCCACTCCCCTCCCCCTTGGCAACCACAAGTCTGTTCTCTATGTCTATGAGTCTGCTTCTGTTTCATAGATAAGTTCATTTGTGTCATATTTTAGATTTTACATATAAGTGATATCATATGATATTTGTCTTTCTCTTTCTGACTTACTTCACTTAGTATGATAATCTCTAGGTCCGTCCATGTTGCTGCAAATGGCATTATTTCATTCCTTTTTATGGTTGAGTAATAGTCCATTGTATATATGTACCACATCTTCTTTATCCATTTATCTGTTGATGGATATTTAGGTTGATCCCATGTTTTGGCTATTGTCAACAGTGCTGGAAAAGCTACTTTTAATATTCAGCAGCACAAATAGCAAAGCCGCTGGTGTCAATCAAGGTATGAATACTTGGGGGCTTCCCTGGTGGCGCAGTAGTTGAGAATTCGCCTGCTAATGCAGGGGACACGGGTTTGCGCCCTGATCTGGGAAGATCCCACATGCCACGGAGCAATTAGGCCCGTGAGTCACAACTACTGAGCCTGCGTGTCTGGAGCCTGTGCTCCGCAACAAGAGGGGTCACGACAGTGAGAGGCCCACGCACCGCCATGAAGAGTGGCCCCCGCTTGCTGCAACTAGAGAAAGTCCTAGCACAGAAACGAAGACCCAACATAGCAATCAATCAATTAAAAAAAAAAAAAAGGTATGAATACTTGAAAGATGTGACTGACTGAAATGCTGGCCAGGTCTGCATTGGGACACTTCCAATTCAATACCACTGACCCAGGAATCTGAGTTCTCAGTTAGGGCCAGTGACTGTCCCTAAAGGTGAAGCTTAAACTAACTGATCTATACATTGTATTTTACTGTTGACACTGAAGAATATTTTATGAAGTTCTTAAATTAACTTGTTAAACAAATTACGGAACTATCAGGGCCTCTCCATCGGTTCAGTCAAGTTCACAATCTCAGCATGGTGGTTACAGCATGTTTTTCTGTTATTCTCTCTACTTTACTTTTTATGTTGGTCAAAAGGTTTAGGGAAATACACCTGTAAGGAGGGAAGACGTCACGAAGAGAACCCAGGGCTTGTGTACATTGAGCACCTGCATCCTGAAGCAACTGCTAACCTGCAGTCCTAGCGGGCAGTTTCCCAAGTTGTTCACAGGCCTCAGTGTGGCCTGCTTTGTGAGGTTCCCTCTTGGCTTCCTGGCACGAGGTGTAGTTACAAGCCTGCTTCTCATTCTGTCTGGATTCTGTTGGTCTGCAGCTTGGAAGAGCTTTCTCTGCCAGATCCCTGCACAGTTCTTTTTTTCTTGGCAGGTTCATTTATTTTATTTTCATAGTTTGTCTCCCAAACAGTCCTCAACCTGGACGCACGATAATCAGTTTCCTGGGCTTTCTGCTGTTGAAGGCGAGGAAGCTTTTATTATCCTGGGTGCCAAGCGCTGCCTGTCCTCTGACTTTGCCACAAGTGTTTAAACAGATTTCAAAGGGACAGCATATTCCAGTGCATTGAAGATGCCTCATCAGGGGGCTCTGTGACTGAGTGGATTTTCTGAACTTGTAATTACCTGCAGGCCCACATGGTCTCCTACCCCCAAAGAAAGAGACTTACATCTTACCATGGAATAGAAGTTGAAACACGTATGGTTATGAAAATGAAAAGACTGTGTGAAGGAATGTTTATGTGATGAATCTACATTGACTAGTATAAAATGCTGTTTAATGTTTTATGCATATTTGCTTGTACATATATGCACACCACATGTATGTTTATGATAGAAATGATGTTGCAAATATCAATCAAGAAGACTCCAGTTTTTTCATGATTGAATTTAAATAGCTTACTTTTTTTTTTTTTTTTTTGGAAATATAGCAAGATCAACTTTACACCTGGGCTGCAGTTAGTCAACCCACACACTCACTGGATTATATAGAAGGTCAGTTCCCCAGGAGAGTCCCAGCTGCTTGGCCACCATCTAAACCTCCTGATGAAGAACACAGGCCCAAGGATACGGACACAGGTAGGCCCCTGGGAAGAGTGAATATTCTGAAAGTAACATCGAATACCTCTGAAACACCTACTGCATATTGAGTCTGGGTTTCTCTTCCAAGTATTTCTTAGATTATAATCTGCATATAACTCAGGCTAAATCACTGTGAAGCTTGTTAAATTGAAAATTCTTATGCCACATCTTCAAGGCTGCTGAGTTCTGGGGAAGAGGGCACTGGGTTGTCCAGTTACTACAGTGTATATGAAGTCCGAGAACCACTGCTTCAGGGTCCAGCTGTGGCCACCACCCGGGCGGAAGCTGCACACCTTGCATGGGCTGAGAGCTCATAAGAAATTTCTGCCTACTGGCTTCAAGGGTGGCAGCCACCATACCTCTTTCCCCTGTCTCTTCCCTCACTGCTTTCTTTGAAATTTTCTTCGTTTTTTCCTTTGCCTTCAGAGATAACTGACAGAGGCAAAATAGAGATACACGTTTTACTAAATTAAAATTTTAAGTAATTAAAAAATTATTCAGTGTTCAGATGTAATATTTTTCTAAAAAATATTTCTTTTTCGTTGCTTTTTCTCTTTGTCCTTGTGTCATACTAAAGTATTTTGTGTTATTTTTGAAGTATTTTGAAGGTAACATGAGATTAATGTCACCTTTATATGGAGCCTGAAACTAGGAAAGCACTTTATATTTACTGTATTGAATTAAGAATCCTATTTCTGTAAAAACATTTTTATGGAATTTGGTTTATTACTTGCTTCTTTTTTCATTTCAGCATAATAAATTCCCAGCTTCTTCTTGGTGGATTGATTAGGAATATTGACATGTGATCCATAAGTGAAGAGTAAATAGAAGGGCATTATTACAATTCAGAAATGTCTCCCTCACCCCATTTTCATAAATGGTAGCATGGGTGTTATGAATTTGATATTTCCCACCCCCCATTGGCTTATTGAAAGAAAGATGCTGGGTAGAAGCCTAATTGGGACTTGTAGTGAAGAGTTTAGCTTAAAAGCAGGGAGCTTGGGCTCTGCCACACTTCAGCTTTGTGACCTTGGGCAAGGTTCCTAACTGCTGTACTTGGTTTCTTCCCCTGTACAGTGTAGTGAGGTTAACACCTACCACACAGGGATACTTTAAGAACTGTCTGAGTGTGTTAAAGTGTAGACTGGCATTCAGAATGCACTCATTATCTAACTCATGAGTTTCCTTTAAAGCCAACAATGACCCACACTGTCAGGGACTTTATTCTAGGCTCCTGCCCAAAGGTCTGCAGAGGGGCCTAGTGCTTATAACCTCTGTTTTTCTCCCAGTCCTGGAGCGATGCATTTACCTGTTTCTTCTCTGCACTGAGGCACTGAATGGGGGCTCACACCCAACCCTGCATGTCCCTCTTTTACTGTCCAATGCTTTTGAAACACTGCTTAGTATTTACTTGGTGGACTATACTCTCTGAAATGAACCACATACAAGAGATACAATGTAGGACACGTGTTCTGTGTAGGGCTCTGAGTTTCCTGTGTTGCAGAGAACAGTTGATCAAGGGCCAAGGTAGACATTCAGAGATGAGGGGGTGCTGACATAATAACACCTGAAAAAAAAAACACATAAAATCATATTTAGTTTTAAAAGGAAAAGCATATAACTAAAAGTATTGATCCCATTAAATACACTATTTTATTGTTTACATTAAAAATTACTTACTGGTTAAGCAATCCCACTACTGGGTATAAACCCTGAGAAAACCATAATTCAAAGAGATCTGTACCACAATGTTTATTGCAGCTCTATTTACAACAGCCAGGACATGGAAGCAACCTAAGTGTCCATTGACAGATGAATGGATAAAGAAGATGTGGCACATATATACAATGGAATATTACTCAGCCATAAAAAGAAACAAAATTGAGTTATTTGTAGTGAGGTGGATGGACCTAGAGTCTGTCATACAGAGTGAAGTAAGTCAGAAAGAGAAAAACAAATACCATATGCTAACACATATATATGAAATCTAAAAAAAAAAAAAAAAAAAAAAAACAGGTTCTGAAGAACCTAAGGGCAGGACAGGAATAAAGATGTAGATGTAGAGCATGGACTTGAGGACACGGAGAGGGGGAAGGGTAAGCTGAGACAAAGTGAGAGAGTGGCATGGACACATATACATCAGCAAATGTAGAATAGATAGCTAGTGGGAAGCAGTCACATAGCACAGGGAGATCAGCTCGGTGCTTTGTGTCCACCTAGAGGGATGGGATAGGGAGGGTGGGAGGGAGACGCAAGTGGGAGGAGATATGGGGATATATGTTTATCTATAGCTGATTCACTTTGTTATACAGCAGAAACTAACACCATTGTAAAGCAATTATACTCCAATAAAGATGTTTTTTTAAAAAAGAAATAAACCCTAGCAAAAAAAAAATTATGTACTGGTTAGGAAATAGCTAGGAGTAGATATAGTAGAATCGATCAATTTCAGTAAGTTATTTTTTTTAAATTTAATTTTATTTTTTTATACAGCAGGTTCTTATTAGTTATCCATTTTACACATATCAGTGTATACATGTCAATCCCAACCTCCCACTTCATCACACTACCTCCACCCCGCCACTTTCCCCCCTTGGTGTCCATATGCTTGTTCTCTACATCTGTGTCTCCATTTCTGCCCTGCAAACCAGTTCATCTGTACCATTTTTCTATGTTCCACATATATGTGTTAATATACAATATTTGTTTTTCTCCTTCTGACTTACTTCAGTCTGTATGACAGTCTCTAGATCCATCCATGTCTCTAAAAGTGACCCAATTTCATTCCTTTTTATGGCTGAGTAATATTCCATTGTATATATGTGCCACATCTTCTTTATCCATTCATCTGTAAGTGGACACTTAGGTTGCTTCCATGTCCTGGCTATTGTAAATAGTGCTGCAGTGAACATTGTGGTACATGACTCTTTTTGAATTATGGTTTTCTCAGGGTATATGCCCAGTAGTGGAATGCTGGGTCGTATGGTAGTTCTATTTTTAACTTTTTAAGGAACCTCCATACTGTTCTCCATAGTGGCTGTATCAATTTACATTCCCACCAAGAGTGCAAGAGGGTTCCCTTTTCTCCACACCCTCTCCAGCATTTATTGTTTGTAGATTTTCTGATGATGCCCATTCTAACTGGTGTGAGGTGATACCTCATTGTAGTTTTGAATTGCATTTCTCTAATAATTAGTGATGTTGAGAAGCTTTTCATGTGCTTCTTGGCCATTTGTATGTCTTCTTTGGAGAAATGTCTATTTAGGTCTTCTGCCCATTTTTGGATTGGGTTGTTTTTTTTTTTAATATTGAGCTGCATGTGCTATTTATATATTTTGGAGATTAATCCTTTGTTCGATGATTCATTTGCAAATATTATCTCCCATTCTGAGGGTTACCTTTTCGTCTTGTTTATGGTTTCCTTTGTTGTGCAAAAGCTTTGAAGTTTCATTAGGTCCCATTTGTTTACTTTTCTTTTTATTTCTATTACTTTAGGAGGTGGATCAAAAAAGATCTTGCTGTGATTTATGTCAAAGAGTGTTCTTCCTATGCTTTCCTCTAAGAGTTTTATAGTGTCCAGTCTTAGATTTAGGTCTCTAAACCATTTTGAGTTTATTTTTGTGTATGGTGTTAGGGAGTGTTCTAATTTCAGTCTTTTTTTTTTTTAACATCTTTATTGGAGTATAATTGCTTTACAATGGTGTGTTAGTTTCTGTTTATAACAAAGTGAATCAGTTATACATATACATATGTTCCCATATCTCTTCCCTCTTGCATCTACCTCCCTCCCACCCTCCTTATCGCACCCCTCTAGGTGCTCACAAAGCACAGAGCTGATCTCCCTGTGCTATGCGGTTTCTTCCCACTAGCTATCTATTTTACGTTTGGTAGTGTATATATGTCCATGCCACTCTCTCACTTTGTCACATCTTACCCTTCCTGCTCCCTATATCCTCAAGTCCATTCTCTAGTAGGTCTGTGTCTTTATTCCCGTCTTGCCACTAGGTTCTTCATGACCCCTTTTATTTTTCCTTAGATTCCATATATATGTGTTAGCATACTGTATTTGTTTTTCTTTCTCTGACTTACTTCACTCTGTATGACAGACTCTAACTCCATCCACCTCACTGCAAATAACTCCATTTCGTTTCTTTTTATGGCTGAGTAATATTCCATTGTATATATGTGCCACACCTTCTTTATCCATTCATCTGATGATGGACACTTAGGTTGCTTCCATGTCCTGGCTATTGTAAATAGAGCTGCAATGAACATTTTGGTACATGACTCTTTTTGAACTATGGTTTTCTCAGGGTATACGCCCGGTAGTGGGATTGCTGGGTCATATGGTAGTTCTATTTTTAGTTTTTAAAGGAACCTCCATAGTTTTCTCCATAGTGGCTGTATCAATTTACATCCCTACCAACAGTGCAAGAGTGTTCCCTTTCCTCCACACCCTCTCCAGCATTTATTGTTTCTAGATTTTTTGATGATGGCCATTCTGACTGGTGTGAGATGATATCTCATTGTAGTTTTGTTTTGCATTTCTCTAACGATTAATGATGTTGAGCATTCTTTCATGTGTTTGTTGGCAATCTGTATATCTTCTTTAGAGAAATGTCTATTTAGGTCTTCTGCCCATTTTTGGATTGGGTTGTTTGTTTTTTAGTTATTGAGCTGAATGAGCTGCTTGTAAATTTTGGAGATTAATCCTTTGTCAGTTCCTTCATTTGCAAATATTTTCTCCTATTCTGAGTGTTGTCTTTTGTTCTTGTTTATGGTTTCCTTTGCTGTGCAAAAGCTTTTAAGTTTCATTAGGTCCCATTTGTTTATTTTTGTTTTTACTTCCATTTCTTTAGGGGCTGGGTCAAAAAGGATCTTGCTGTGATTTATGTCATAGAGTGTTCTGCCTATGTTTTCCTCTAAGAGTTTGACAGTGTTTGGCCTTACATTTAAGTCTTTAATCCATTTTGAGTTTATTTTTGTGTATGGTGTTGGGGAGTGTTCTAATTTCATACTTTTACATGTACCTGTCCAGTTTTCCCAGCACCACTTATTGAAGAGGCTGTCTTTTCTCCACTGTATATGCTTGCCTCCTTTATCAAAGATAAGGTGACCATATGTGCTTTGGTTTATCTCTGGGCTTTCTATCTTGTTACATTGATCTATATTTCTGTTTTTGTGCCAGTACCATATTGTCTTGATTACTGTAGCTTTGTAGTATAGTCTGAAGTCAGGGAGACTGATTCCTCCAGCTCCATTTCTTTCCCTCAAGACTGCTTTGGCTATTCGGGGTCTTTTGTGTCTCCATACATATTTTAATATTTTTTTGTTCTAGTTCCATAAAAAATGCCATTGGTAATTTGATAGGGATTGCATTGAATCTGTAGATTGCTTTGGGTAGTATAGTCATTTTCACAATGTTGATTCTTCCAATCCAAGAACATGGTATATCTCTCCACCTGTTTGTACCATCTTTAATTACTTTCATCAGTGTCTTATAGTTTTCTGCATACAGGTCTTTTGTCTCCTTAGGTAGGTTTGTTCCGAGGTATTTTATTCTTTTTGTTGCAATGGTAAATGGGAGTGTTTCCTTAATTTCTCTTTCAAATATTTCATCATTACTGTATAGGAATGCAAAAGACTTCTGTGCATTAATCTTGTATCCTGATACTTTACCAAATTCATTGATTAGATTTAGTAGTTTTCTGCTGGCATCTTTAGGATTCTCTACGTATAGTATCATGTAATCTGAAAATAGTGACAGTTTTACTTCTTTTCCAATTTGTATTCCTTTTATTTCTTTTTCTTCTCTGATTGCTGTGTCTAGGACTTCCAAAACTATGTTGAATAATAGTGGTGAGAGTGGACATCCTTTTCTTGTTCTTGATCTTATAGGATATGCTTTCAATTTTTCACCATTGAGAATGATGTTTTCTGTAGGTTTGTCGTATATGGCCTTTATTATGTTGAGGTAGGTTCCCTCTATGTCCACTTTCTGCAGAGTTTTTATCATAAATTGGTGTTGAATTTTCTCAAAAGCTTTTTCTGAATCTACTGAGATTATCATATGTTTTTTATCTTTCAATTTGTTAATATGGTGTATCATATTGATTGATTTGCACATATTGAAGAATCTTTGTATCCCTGTGATAAATCCCACTTGATCTTGGTGTATCGTCCTTTTAATGTGCTGTTGGATTCTGTTTGCTAGTATTTTGTTGAGGATTTTTGCATCTATATTCATCAGTGATATTGGTGTGTAATTTTCTTTTTTTGTAGTGTCTTTGTCTGGTTTTGGTATCAGGGTGATGGTGGCCTCATAGAACGAGTTTGGGTGTGTTCCTTCCTCTGCAATTTTTTGGAAGAGTTTGAGAAGGATTGGTGTTAGCTCTTCTCTAAATGTTTGATAGAATTCACCTGTGTAGCCATCTGGTCCTGGACTTTTGTTTGTTGGAAGATTTTTATTCACAGTTTCAATTTCATTACTTGTGATTGGTCTGTTCATATTTTCTGATTCTTCCTGGTTCAGTCTTGGAAGGTTATACCTTTCTAAGAATTTGTCCATTTCTTCCAGGTTGTCTATTTTATTGGCATAGAGTTGCTTGTAGTAGTCTCTTAGGATACTTTGTATTTCTGCGGTGTCTGTTGTAACTTCTACTTTTTCATTTCTAATTTTATTGGTTTGAGTCCTCGCCCTCTTTTTCTTGATGAGTCTGGCTAATGGTTTATCAATTTTGTTTATCTTCTCATAGGACCAGCTTTTAGTTTTATTGATCTTTGCTATTGTTTTCTTTGTTTTTATTTCATTTATTTCTGCTCTGATCTTTATGATTTCTTTCCTTCTGCTAACTTTGGGTTTTGTTTGTTCTTATTTCTCTAGTTCCTTTAGGTGTAAGGTTACATTGTTTATTTGAGATTTTTCTTGTTTCTTGAGGTAGGCTTGTATAGCTACAAACTTCCCTCTTATAACTGCTTTTGCTGTATCCCATAGGTTTTGGATCGTCGTGTTTTCATGGTCACTTGTCCCTGGGTATTTTTTCATTTCCTCTGTGATTTCTTCAGTGATCTCTTGGTTATTTAGTAACATATTGTTTAGCTTCCATGTTTCTGATTTTTACTTTTTTCCCCTGTAATTGATTTCTATTCTCATAGCGTTGTGGTCAGAAAAGATGCTTGATGTGATTTCAATTTTCTTAAATTTACTGAGGCTTGATTTGTGACCCAAGATGAGATCTATCCTGGAAAATGTTCCATGTGCACTTGGGAAGAAATTGTAATCTGCTGTTTTTGGATGGAATGTCCTGTAAAAATCAATTAAATCTATCTGGTATATTTTGTCATTAAAGTTTCTATTTCCTTATTTATTTTCATTTTGGATGATCTGTCCATTGGTGTAAGTGAGGTGTTAAAGTCCCCCACTATTATTGTGTTACTTTTGACTTCCCCGTTTATAGCTGTTAGCAGTTGCCTTATGTATTGAGGTGCTCCTATGTTGGGTGCATATATATTTATAATTTTTATATCTTCTTCTTGGATTGATCCCTTGATCATTATGTAGTGTCCTTCCTTGTCTCTTGTAACATTCTTTATTTTAAAGTCTATTTTATCTGATATGAGTATTGCTACTCTAGCTTTCCTTTGATTTCCATTTGCATGTAATGTCTTTTTCCATCCCCACACTTTCAGTCTGTATGTGTCCCTAGGTCTGAAGTGGGTCTCTTGTAGACAGCATATATATGGGTCTTGTTTTTGTATCCATTCAGCAAGCCTGTGTCTTTTGATTGGAGCATTTAATCCATTCACGTTTAAGGTTATTATTGATATGTATGTTCCTATGACCATTTTCTTAATTATTTTGGGTTTGTTTTTGTAGTTCATTTTCTTCTCTTGTGTTTCCCACTTAGAGAAGTTCCTTTAGCATTTGTTGTAGAGCTGGTTTGGTGGTGCGGAATTCTCTTAGCTTTTGCTTGTCTTTAAAGCTTTTGATTTCTCCATCGAATCTGAAAGAGATCCTTGCTGGGTAGAGTAATCTTGGTTGTCGGTTCTTCCTTTTCATCACTTTAAGTATATCATGCCACTCGCTTCTGGCTTGTAGAGTTTCTGCTGAGAAATCAGCTGTTAACCTTGTGGGAGTTCCCTTGTATGTTATTTGTCATTTTTCCCTTGCTGCTTTCAATAATTTTTCTTTGTCTTTAATTTTTGTCAATTTGATTATGATGTGTCTCGGCGTGTTTCTCCTTGGGTTTGCCCTGTATGGGACTCTCTGCACTTCCTGCACTTGGTGGCTATTTCCTTTCCCTTATTAGGGAATTTTCGACTATAATCTCTTCAAATATTTTCTCCGGTGCTTTCTCTCTCTCTTCTCCTCCTGGGACCCCTATCATGCGAATGTTGTTGCGTTTAATGTTGTCCCAGAGGTCTCTTAGGCTGTCTTCATTTCTTTTCACTCTGTTTTCTTTAGTCTGTTGCACATCAGTGAATTCCACCATTCTGTCTTCCAGGTCACTTATCCGTTCTTCTGCCTCAGTTATTCTGCTATTGATTCCTTCTATGTAGTTTTTATTTCAGTTATTGTATTGTTCATCTCTGTTTGTTTGTTTTTTAATTCTTCTAGGTCTTTGTTAAACATTTCTTGCATCTTCTTGATCCTTGCCTCCATTTTTTTCTGAGGTCCTGGATCACCTTCACTATCATTATTCTGAATTCTTTTACTGGACGTTTGCCTATCTCCACTTCATTTAGTTGTTTTTCTGGGGTTTTATCTTGTTCCTTCATCTGATACATAGCCCTCTGCCTTTTCACCTTGTCTATCTTTCTTTGAATGTGGTTTTTGTTCTACAGGCTGCAGGATTGTAGTTCTTCTTGCTTATGCTGTCTGCCCTCTTGTGGATGAGGTTATCTAAGAGGTCTGTGCAAGTTTCCTGATGGGAGGGACTGGCGTCCTGAATTCTTTACATTCTTTGCTCTTTATTCTGCTCTTCTGTAGTTATTTCCACTATTTTATCTTCCAGGTCACTTATCCGTTCTTCTGCCTCAGTTATTCTGTTATTGATTTGTTCTAGAGAATTTTAAATTTCATTTATTATGTTGTTCATCATTGTTTGGTCTTTAGTTTTTCTAGGTTTTGTTAAACGTTTCTTGTATTTTCTCCATTCTATTTTAAAGATTTTGGATCATCTTTACTATCATTACTCTGAATTATTTTTCAGGTAGACTGCCTATTTCCTCCTCATTTTTTTGGTCTGGTGGATTTTTCCCTTGCTCCTTCATCTGCTGTGTGTTTCTCTGCCTTCTCATTTTGCTTAACTTACTGTGTTTGGGGTCTCCTTTTTGCAGGCTGCAGGTTCGTAGTTCCTGTTGTTTTTGGTATCTGTCCCCAGTGGCTAAGTGTGGTTCAGTGGGTTTTGCAGGCTTCCTGGTGGAGGGCATGGTGACTATGTTCTCATGGATGAGGCTGGATCTTGTCTTGCTGGTGGACAGGTCCACATCTGGTGGTGTGTTTTGGGGTGTCTATGACCTTATTATGATTTTAGGCAGCCTTTCTGCTATTGGGTGGGGTTGTGTTCCTGTCTTGCCAGTTGTCTGGCATAGGGTGTCCAGCACTGTAGCTTGCTTATCATTAAGTGGAGCTGGGTCTTGGTGTTGAGATGGAGGTCTCTGGGAGATTTTCACCGTTTGATATTATGTGCAGCTGGGAAGTCTCTGGTGAACCAATATCCTGAACTCAGCTCTCCCACCTCAGAGGCACAGGCCTGATACCTGGCTGGAGCACCAAGACCCTGTCATCTACATGGCTCAGAATAAAAGGGAGAAAAAAAAAGGAAGGAAAGAAAAATAAAATTAAATTAAAGTTATTAAAAGAAAAATAAAAAATAATTATTAAGAATTAAAAAATAAAAAGTAATAAAAAAAAGAAAGAGGCAAAGAAAGAAGAGAGCAACCATACCAAAAAACAAATCCACCTATGATAACAAGTGCTAAAACTATACTAAAAAAAAAAAAAGGACAGAAAGAACCCTAGGACAAATGGTAAAAGCCAAGCTATACTGACAAAATCACACACAGAAGCACAGACATACACACTCACAAAAAGAGAAAAAGGAAAAATACATATATATATTGTTGCTTCCCAAATCCACTGCCTAATTTAGGATGATTTGTTGTCTATTCAGGTATTCTACAGATGCAGGGTTCAAGTTGATTGTGGAGATTTAATCCGCTGCTCCTGAGGCTGCTGGGAGAAATTTCCCTTTCTCTTCTTTGTTTGCACAGCTCCTGTGTTCATCTTTGGATTTGGCCCCGTCTCTGCATGCAGGTCACCTGAGGGTGTCTGTTCTTCGTTCAGACAGGACGGGGTTAAAGTAACAGCTGATTAGGGGGCTTTGGCTCATTCAGGCCAGGGGGAGGGATGGGTATGGAATGTAGGGTGAGCCTGCGGTGGCAGAGGCCAGCATGACATTGCAACAGCCTGAGGTGCACTGTGTTTTTTCCCGGGGAAGTTGTCCCTGGATCACGGGACCCTGGCAGTGGCGGGCTGCACAGGCTCCCAGGAGGGGAGGTGTGGATAGTGACCTGTGCTTTCACACAGGCTTCTTGGTGGCTGTAGCAGCAGCCTTAGCATCTCATGGGGTCTGCACTGATACCGCAGCTTGCTCCCGTCTCTGGAGCTCGTTTAGGTGGTTCTCTGTATCCCCTCTCCTCGCACACTGTGAAACGAAGAGACAAGAAAAAGTCTCTTGCCTGTTCGGCAGTTCCAGACTTTTTCCCAGACTCCCTCCTGGTTAGCTGTGGTGCACTAGCCCCCTTCAGGCTGTTCACACAGCCAACCCCAGTCCTCTCCCTGAGATCTGACCTCCGAAGCCCGAGCCTTAGCTCGCAGCCCCCACCCTTCCCGGCAGGTGAGCAGACAATCCTCTCGGGCTGGTGAGTGCTGGTCGGCACCCATCCTCTGTGCAGGAATCTCTCCGCTTTGCCCTCTGCACCCCTGTTGCTGCACTCTCCTCTGTGACTCTGAAGCTTCCACCCACCCACCCCCCACCTCCGCCAGTGAAGGGGCTTCCTAGTGTGTGGAAACTTTTCCTCCTTCACAGCTCCCTCCCAGAGGTACAGGTCCCATCCCTATTATTTTGTCTCTGTTTTTTCTTTTTTCTTTTGCCCTACCCTGGTACGTGGGGAGTTTCTTGTCTTTTGGGAAGTCTGAGGTCTTCTTCCAGCATTCAGTAGGTGTTTTGTAGGAGTTGTTCCACAGGTAAATGTATATCTGATGTATTTGTGGGGAGGAAGGTGATCTCCATGTCTTACTCCTCCACCATCTTGAAGGTCTCCACTGTCTTTGCTTTGATGTTAAAGCTCTTTCTTCAAAACTGGCCAACTCTGGTGTTGAGTTCAGAGTAGAAATTTGTCAGGGTAAGAGACAAATGTTTTGATTAACTTAGTGAAATGCAGTATTTGGGAAAATGCCTGCAGTGTTAATATTCTGTTGCCACAGTGACACGTGTTGGTGAGTGATTACGTCATGCTGTTCTCAGTGATTTTGTTCTGAAAGATGCTCTCTGAGCTCAGGTGCAGGCCTAATGACTGCCCAGCGCCCACTTTCCTGGGGTTGCTGCTTCGCTTCCATGGTTTCTTCATTCTTTGATCTCTCCTTTCATCCCCTCCCACAACTACTCAACACATATTTTTAACATCTGTGGTGCGCCAGGCCCTGTTGTGGGTGCTGGGGACTCATTAAGGAAGAATCTACAAACTCTCTCTCTTCACAGCGTTTGACTTAGTCGAGGTGAGAGTGAGGTCAGCAAACAAGTGAGTTCTGCAGCATTTCCTTAGAGGATCCACACTGTGGAGAGAGAGAGGGAACGGGGGGCTCCCAGGAGTGGGTGGGGGCGAGGGCAGACATTCTCCCCCTGACTCCGTGGGAGATCCTGTGGCTGGAGCGGGACTGGCGTGTTACAGGGTGGCAGGAAGGCCAGTGTGGCCAGAGCCCTGTGAGCGGGTGTGGAGCCAGAGAGGTAGGGGTATGGGCAGGTGGAAGGAGGTCCGTGGGCCTAGGTGGAGACGACGCTTTAATCCAAGTGAAATGAGAACTTTCTATGTAGTTTAGCAATATGTTGTACGATTTAAACCACGAATGCCTTTTACTTTTTCTATGCATTGTCACATACATGAACTAAAATGCTGCTGAACTGGGAAGGTCTGAAGTATTCCCCAGAGCGACAGCTGTGTGCTGTCAGTTGTCTGGTCTGCATGCCAGTTGAAGGCAGGGAGCAGAGTGAAGGTCAGGAGACAGATTCGTCTTTGTATCGCCACCAGCCGCTGTGTCAGGGCCTCGGTTCCTCACCGCAGATGCCCAGGATGGGCAAGGGTAGTCGTTCTCAGACTCCCATCCACAGAGTGCTGGGGGTTCCTGGAGGTTCTCTTAGGTTTTTATGTAACTCCCGTGCAAGCTTCACTTAGAAGAAAGTATCCCCTACCTTAAAAAACAAAAGAAAACATGGCCTTGGTTATCCCTTAGGTTTTCCAGCATGAAGAATTTTCAGTCCTGTAGGTTCTCAAATGACAATTACTCATTGCCTCTTGGTGAGCACTCATTACCTCTCACTGAAAGTGGAAGGTCAGTTGTCAATAGTCAGGTAAGGCATCCAAGATCCCACCCTTCCAGACTGGGGAGTTGGCTTCTGTCACTGTACAGACTTAAGTGAATAATATGAACTGTGAATGTCTTGGCAGATACTTCCTGGAAAAAAGTAGAAACTAGCTATTGAGACAAATTATCATGACTGATGTGTAAAGAAGGGGGTAGAGCTAATTTAAAAAATGCCTAATGACATGAGTGTGTCATTTTGTGTGTTACATGTACTCAAAAGCAATCATGTCCTCATAACACGGAGGTATAACTGAAAGGTAGCCTGGGTGTTTGTGTGCTTATTACGGCTGAAGGTATATTATAGTTAGTTTCATTTTGCAATCGAAGAAATGGGAAAATTTTCTCTTTAACATATTGCCTGTCTTCTTCCTTTTCAGCCCAGAGTCTCAATCTGCTGTTTTAGAAACTCTGAAAAAATGTTCAGATACTGCTCAGCAGGTAAGAAGATTTAATTTGGATATCAGATCCCTTTCTCTCTTATTTGCCTCTGCTTTATCTTTCCATCTGCCCAGCCAGCTAGGCGGCCGTGTTTCTCAGCTTGCAGGGGACTCCAGTCAGGTGGGAGGGGGTTTTCTTCCATTCAGACTTTGTGAAGGAAATCAGCCTGGAAGTGGCACTGGGCACAAACTCCTCAGCATCCATATTGTTCCATGTCCTGCTGGAGAGCTGGGCCCACAAGTGCTGGCTTCAGCAGGAAACAGCAGCCACTGTTGCACAGAATGGACCTGGTTGCACTAATAATCACGTGGATATGATTTTTTTAAAGATGTGCCAGGGCTTTTCTAAAACCAAATAATATTCTTAAGTTGCTTTGGTGGGTGAAACATTAGTTAGCGTGTGTTTAATTTCAGCAGAAACTTTCTTATTCTGTTACTAAAGAAGCCACATTAAAGCCTTTGTTTCTTGCACCAAAATGCACTTCCTACAAAAATAGGAAACACTTATATGGAATAGTAATTGTGGTTAGCAATTGCTCTTTGGGGTATAAAACCATTTTTTAAATTTATTTATACATTCCTCAACTCTACCTTTGAAAATACCTTAGTGTTAGAAATTACCACCAAGAAGCGTGTTTTCTGGAGTGGGGTCTGAGTAGAAAATGAGATGGCTGCTTCCTCGGTTCCAGGCCCCCGTCAGTTTCTGGTCAGTTTGTGACAACATACTCAGGCTATCTGGGACACAGTGTTCTTCTCTGAAAAATCAAAGAATATGATGATTTTTGAGAACTTTTCAAAGTATAAAATGACTTCCCTTTTCAAAATAAGCAGCCCTGCATCATGCATGAAAGTTTGCTTCTCTTGGAGGATAAATAAGGAAATAAATTGGTTGAGAACTTCATTTTATAGATTATCTGGTGCTTTTCAGAAATATAGCTAGACTGGCCACTTTCATAAGAGTAAAGTTACTCTTAAGGATAATGTCATAAAACAGGTTTTCCCAGCTTCTTCTTTTTTTGTTGATTTTTTTTGTTTGTTTTTTTTTTTGTTTGTTTTTTGTTTTGTTTTTTAGAGCAGAGACTTCCGTCAGGCTGGGGCACTTGCAGAGCCCTGGTGGACTTAGCTGGTAGTTCATTAACTGTGTCATGATTAGCCAGTAGTGAATACAATGAAGAAAAATAAAAAGAGGTTAAGAGAAATAATTAAGAAAAATAGTGCCCTCAGAATATCTTCTCATTATTTTTGCAACACATTTTTTGGCATGACTAAGTTGTGATATGGGATAATATGTTAGATTTTTCTAGTTCATATTTCCAGGGCGTATATTACTGAATTCTCTGTTATATTGATAACGCCAAAGAAAACCTGGACAAAAAGTATTCTATACTATCAACAGTGACCAAACACCAGCAATATTGCTCTGTGTATTAAGATTCCAGCTGGAATAATTCAAAGTAGATATTCATGTGTGTAAAATTATAATGATTTTCTATGTTTCTTGAGCTCTGAACCAATAATAAGTGGAAAATCTGATGAACTGGGTAATTTTAAAACACCTGAGATTACAGCTTGGAAACTCAAGGGGGAAATAGATTGATTTAAATTTCACACCTTCTCATTTCCTTGTTGCCAGTGAAGTGTCTAGAAGCTAGAAAATATAATAAATTAATTGGGTGGTAACATTATTGGGAAGCAGTTGAAGCCGAGCACTCAGTAATGACATCATGTACTCTTGGAATCAGTGACTCTTTATCAATCATAAGTTTACTTAGGGACTGGTTCGTTTCTGAGATGATGTGTGTCTCTTTCATAAGAGCCTAAAGTAACCACCATAAAAGGGATTCAGGAAACTAGAATTAATTACCTATGTACTGTGCACCTGTTCTTTTACTGCATTATCTTATGCGATTCTTATAATAACCCTTTAAAGTAACTATTATAATTCATATTTAACTGATAAGAAAATGATGTTTATAGGAGTTAACTTGCTTCAGGTCAAAAATTGATAAAGGGTAAGAGCCATGGTATGAACATAGGTCTGTTTGACTTTATACTTCTTGTTATCTCCACTATGACAAAAATTAGACTTTTGCACGTGTAATCACCCTGCGGCTATTTAATACCACCTCATGCCAAAATCATCAAATAGATGAGGTGAGAAGTTTATTTTAAGTTATTCTACTGTATTTATACCATTTATAAGAGACTGATGTCAAGATATGTTTTAGAGGCATAGATTGAAGCTGATTAAATCACAGACACATGTTTAACTTTGTGTTAAATTGTGTCGATTTTACTAAATTTAGCGCTTCACTACTCTTTAAAAAAAAGTACAGTTCTGTTTTTCAGAGTGCCTTGCTTCTTTTTTTTTATTAAACATCTTTATTGGAGTATAATTGCTTTACAATGGTGTGTTACTTTCTGCTTTATAACAAAGTGAATCAGTTATACATATACATATGTTCCCATATCACTTGCTTCTTGCATCTCCCACCCTCCCACCATCCCTATCCCATCCCTGAAGGTGGTCACAAAGCACTGCGCTGATCTCCCTGTGCTATGCGGCTGCTTCCCACTAGCTATCTATTTTATGTTTGGTAGTGTATGTATGTCCATGCCACTCTCTCACTTTGTCACAGCTTAGCCTTCCTCTCCCCATATCCTCAAGTCCATTCTCTAGTAAGTCTGTGTCTTTATTCCCGTCTTGCCCCTAGGTTATTCATGACCTTTTTTTTTTTTTTTATATTCCATATATATGTGTTAGCATACGGTATTTGTTTTTCTCTTTCTGACTTACTTCACTCTGTATGACAGACTCTAGGCCAATCGACCTCAATACAAATAATTTAATTTCGTTTCTTTTTATGGCTGAGTAATATTCCATTGTATATACGTGCCACACCTTCTTTATCCATTCATCTGATGATGGACACAGGTTGCAACCATGTCCTGGCTATTGTAAATAGAGCTTCAATGAACATTTTGGTACATGACTCTTTTTGAATTATGGTTTTCTCAGGGTATATGCCCAGTAGTGGGATTGCTGGGTCATATGGTAGTTCTATTTTTAGTTTTTTAAGGAACCTCCATAGTTTTCTCCATAGTGGCTGTATCAATTTACATTCCCACCAACAGTGCAAGAGCCTTCCCTTTTCTCCACACCCTCTCCAGCTTTCATTGTTTGTAGATTATTTGATGGTGGCCATTCTGACTGGTGTGAGACGATATCTCATTGTAGTTTTGATTTGTATTTCTCTAATGATTAATGATGCTGAGCATTCTTTCATGTGTTTGTTGGCAATCTGTATATCTTCTTTGGAGAAATGTCCATTTAGGTCTTCTGCCCATTTTTGGATTGGGTTGTTTGTTTTTTTGTTATTGAGCTGATTGAGCTGCTTGTAAATTTTGGAGATTAATCCTTTGTTAGTTGCTTCATTTGCAAATATTTTCTCCCATTCTGAGGGTTGTCTTTTGTTCTTGTTTATGGTTTCCTTTGCTGTGCAAAGGATTTTAAGTTTCATTAGGTCCCATTTGTTTATTTTTGTTTTTATTTCCAGTTCTCTAGGAACTGGGTCAAAAAGGATCTTGCTGTGATTTATATCATAGAGTGTTCTGCCTATGTTTTCCTCTAAGAGTTTGATAGTGTCTGGCCTTACATTTAAGTCTTTAATCCATTTTGAGTTTATTTTTGTGTTTGGTGTTAGGGAGTGTTTTAATTTCATACTTTTACATGTACCTGTCCACTTTTCCCAGCACCACTTATTGAAGAGGTTTTCTTTTCTCCACTGTATATTCTTGCCTCCTTTATCAAAGATAAGGTGACCATATATATGTGGGTTTATCTCTGAGCTTTCTATCCTGTTCCATTGATCTATATTTTTGTTTTTGTGCCAGTACCATACTGTCTTGATTACTGTAGCTTTGTAGTATAGTCTGAAGTCAGGGCGCCTGATTCCTCCAGCTCCGTTTTTCTTTCTCAAGATTGCTTTGGCTATTCAGAGTCTTTTGTGTTTCCATACAAATAGTGAAATTTTTTCTTCTAGTTCTGTGAAAAATGCCATTGGTAGTTTGATAGGGATTGCATTGACTCTGTAGATTGCTTTGGGTAGTATAGTCATTTTCACAATGTTGATTCTTCCCATCTAAGAACATCATATATCTCTCCATCTATTTGTATCATCTTTAATTTCTTTCATCAGTGTCTTATAATTTTCGGCATGCAGGACTTTGGTCTCCTTAGGTAGGTTTATTCCTAGATATTTTATTCTTTTTGTTGCAATGGAAAATGGGAGTGTTTTCTTAATTTCACTTTCAGATTTTTCATCATTAGTGTATAAGAATGCTAGAGATTTCTGTGCCTTAATTTTGTATCCTGCTACTTTACCAAATTCATTGATTAGCTCTAGTAGTGTTCTGGTAGCATCTTTAGGATTCTCTGTGAATGTCATGTCATATGCAATTCTCATGTCATCTGCAAGCAGTGACAGTTTTACTTCTTATTTTCCGATTTGGATTCCTTTTATTTCTTTTTCTTCTCTGATTGCTGTGGCTAAAACTTCCAAAACTACGGTGAATAATAGTGGTGAGAGTGGACAACCTTGTCTTCTTCCTGAACTTAGTGTAAATGGTTTCAGTTTTTCACCATTGAGGACGATGTTGGCTGTGGGTTTGTCATATATGGCCTTTACTGTGTTGAGGAAACTTCCCTCTATGCCTACTTTCTGCAGGGTTTTTATCATAAATGGATGTTGAATTTTGTTGAAAGCTTTCTCTGCATCGATTGAAATGATCATATGGTTTTTCTCCTTAATTTGTTAATATGGTGTATCACATTTGTTGATTTGCGTATATTGAAGAATCCTTGCATTCCTGGAATAAACCCCACTTGATCATGGTGTATGATCCTTTTAATGTGCTGTCAGATTCTGATTCTTGGTATTTTGTTGAGGATTTTTGCATCTATGTTCATCAGTGATATTGGCCTGTAGTTTTCTTTCTTTGTGACATCTTTGTCTGGTTTTGGTATCAGGGTGATGGTGGCTTTGTAGAATGAGTTTGGGAGTGTTCCTCCCTCTGCTATATTTTGGAAGAGTTTGAGAAGTATAGGTGTTAGCACATCTCTAAATGTTTGATAGAATTTGCCTGTGAAACCATCTGGTCCTGGGCTTTTTTGTTTGTTGGAAGATTTTTAATCACAGTTTCAATTTCAGTGCTTGTGATTGGTCTGTTCATATTTTCTATTTCTTCCTGGTTCAGTCTAGGAAAGTTGTGCATTTCTAAGAATTTGTCCATTTCTTCCAGGTTGTCCATTTTATTGGCATAGAGTTGCTTGTAATAATCTCTCATGATCCTTTGTATTTCTGCAGTGTCAATTGTTCTCCTTTTTCATTTCTAATTCTATTGATTTGAGTCTTTTCCCTTTTTTTCTTGATGAGTCTGGCTAATGGTTTATCAATTTTGTTTATCTTCGCAAAGAACCAGGTTTTAATTTTATTGATCTTTGCTATCATTTCCCTCATTTCTTTTTCATTTATTTCTGATCTGATCTTTTTGATTTATTTCCTTCTACTAACTTTGGCGTTTCTTTGTTCTTCTTTCTCTAATTGCTTTAGGTGTAAGGTTAGGTTGTTTATTTGAGATGTTTCTTATTTCTTAAGGTAGGATTGTATTGTTATAAACTTCCCTCTTAGAACTGCTTTTGCTGCATCCCACACCTTTTGGGTCTTCGTGTTTTCATTGTCATTTGTTTCTAAGTATTTTTTTATTTCCTCTTTGATATCTTCAGTGATCTCTTGGTTATTAAGTAGTGTATTGTTTAGTGTCTGTATGCTTGTATTTTTTACAGGTTTTTTCCTGTAATTGATATCTAGTTTCATAGCGTTGTGGTCAGAAAGGATACTTGATACAATTTCAATTTTCTTAAATTTACGAAAGCTTGATTTGTGACCCAAGATAAAATCTATTCTGGAGAATGTTCAATGAGCATGTGAGAAGAATATGTATTCTGTTGTTTTTGGATGGAATGTCCTATAAATATCAATTAAGTCCATCTATTTTAATGTAACGTTTAAAGCTTGTGTTTCCTTATTTATTTTCATTTTGGATGATCTGTCCATTGGTGAAAGTAGGGTGTTAAAGTCCCCTACAATGATTGTGATACTGTCCATTTCCCCTTTTATGGCTGTTAGTATTTGCCTTATGTATTGAGGTGCTCCTATATTGGGTGCATAAATATTTACAATTGTTATACCTTCTTCTGGGATCAATCCCTTGATCATTATATAGTATCCTTCTTTGTCTCTTGTAATAGTCTTTATTTTAAAGTCTATTTTGTCTGATATGAGAATTGCTACTCCAGCTTTCTTTTGATTTCCATTTGCATGGAATATCTTTTTCCATCCCCTCACTTTCAGTCTGTATGTGTCCCTAGGTCTGAAGTGGGTCTCTTGTAGACAGCATATATACAGGTCTTGTTTTTGTATCCATTCAGCCAGTCTATATCTTTTGGTTGGAGCATTTAATCCATTTACATTTAGGTGATTATCGATATGTATGTTCCTATTCCCATTTTCTTAAATGTTTTGGGTTTGTTATTTTAGGTCTTTTCCTTCTCTTGTGTTTCCTGCCTAGAGAAGTTCCTTGAGCATTTGTTGTAAAGCTGGTTTGGTGGTGCTGAATTTTCTTAGCTCTTGCTTGTCAGTAAAGGTTCTAATTTCTCCATCAAATCTGAATGAGATCCTTGCTGGGTAGAGTAATCTTGGTTGTAGGTTTTTCTCCTTCATCACTTTAAATATGTCCTGCCACTCCCTTCTGGCTTGCAGAGTTTCTGCTGAAAGATCAGCTGTTAACCTTATGGGGATTCCCTTGTGTGTTATTTGTGGTTTTTCCCTTGCTGCTTTTAATATTTTTTCTTTGTATTTAATTTTTGATAGTTTGATTAATATGTGTCTTGACGTGTTGCTCCTTGGATTAATCCTGTATGGGACTCTCTGTGCTTCTTGGACTTCATTGACTATTTCCTCTCCCATATTAGGGACGTTTTCAACTGTAATCTCTTCAAGTATTTTCTCAGTCCCTTTCTTTTTGTCTTTTTCTTCTGGGATTCCTATAATTCAAATGTTGGTGCATTTAATGTTGTCCCAGAGGTCTCTGAGACTGTTCTCAGTTCTTTTCATTCTTTTTTCTTGATTCTGCTCTGCAGTAGTTTCTTCCACTATTTTATCTTCCAGGTCACCTATCCGTTCTTCTGCCTCAGTTATTCTGCTATTGATCCCTTGTAGAGAATTTCTAATTTCATTTATTGTGTTGTTCATCACTGTTTGTTTGCTCTTTAGTTCTTCTAGGTCCTTGTTATACATTTCTTGTATTTTCTCTATTCTATTTCCAAGATTTTGGATCAGCTTTACTATCATTATTCTGAATTCTTTTTCAGGTAGACTGCCTATTTCCTCTTCATTTGTTAGGTCTGGTGGGTTTTTACCTTTCTCCTTCATCTGCTGTGTGTTTTTCTGTCTTCTCATTTTGCTTAACTTACTGTGTTTGGGGTCTCCTTTTTGCAGGCTGCAGGTTCGTAGTTCCCTTTGTTTTTGGTGTCTGTCCCAAGTGGCTAAGGTTGGTTCAGTAGGTTGTGTAGGCTTCCTGGTGGAGGGGACTAATGCCTGTGTTCTGCTGGATGAGGCTGGATCTTGTCTTTCTGGTGCATAGGTCCACATCTGGTGGTGTGTTCTGGGGTGCCTGTGGCCTTATTATGATTTTAGGCTGCCTCTCTGCTAATGGATGGGGTTATGTTCCTGTCTTGCTAGTTGTTTGGCATAGGGTGTCCAGCACTGTAGCTTGCTGGTCATTGAGTGAAGCTGGGTCTTGTTGTTGAGATATAGATCTCTGGGAGATTTTCATCATTTGATATTATGTGGAGCTGGGAGGTCTCTTGTGGACCAGTTGGCTCTCCCACCTCAGAGACACGGCCCTGACGCCTGGCTTGAGCACCAAGAGCCTTTCATCCACATGGCTCAGCATAAAAGGGAGAAAAAATAGAAAGAATGAAAGAAATAAGATAAAATAAAACAGAAAAATAAAGTAAAATAAAATAGAATAAATTTATTAAAATAAAAAGTAAAAAAATAATTATTAAGAAAAAAAAATTTTTAAGTAAAAAAAAAAAAAACAAAACAAAAAACGGACGGATAGAACCCTAAGACAAATGGTAAAAGCAAAACTATACAGACAAAATCACACACAGAAGCACGCACATACACACTCACAAATAGAGAAAAAGGGAAAAAAATATATATCTTTGCTCCCAAAGTCCACCTCCTCAATTTGGGATGATTCGTTGTTTATTCTGGTATTCCACAGATGCAGGGTACATCAAGTTGACTGTGGAGATTTAATCTGCTGCTCCTGAGGCTGCTGCGAGAAATTTCCCTTTCTCTTCTTTGTTCACACAGCTCCTGGGATTCAGCTTTGGATTTGGACCCGCCTCTGTGTGTAGGTGACCTGAGGGCGTCTCTTTGCTCAGACAGGACAGGGTTAAAGGAGCAGCTGATTCCGGGGCTCTGGCTCACTCAGGCCGGGGGAAGGGAGGGGCACAGATTTGGGGTGAGTCTGTGGCAGCAGAGACCAGTGTGACATTGCACCAGCCTGAGGTGCACGGTGCGTTCTCCTGGGGAAGTTGTCCCTGGATCACGGGACCCTGGCAGTGGCGGGCTGCACAGGCTCCCAGGAGGGGCGGTGTGGAGAGTGACCTGTGCTCGTACACAAGCTTCTTGGTGGTGGCAGCAGCGGCCTTAGCGTCTCATGCTCGTCTCTGGGGTCCGCACTGATTGCTGTGGCTCGCGCCTGTCTCTGGAGCTCATTTAGGCGGTGCTCTGAATCCCCTCTCCTCACGCACCCCGAAACAATGGTCTCTTGCCTCTTCAGCAGCTCCAGACCTTTTCCTGGACTCCCTCCTGGCTAGCCGTGGTGCGCTAGCCCCTTCAGGCTGTGTTCACGCAGCCACCCCCAGTCCTCTCCCTGGGATCCGACCGAAGCCCGAGCCTCAGCTCCCAGCCCCCACCCGCCCCGGCAGGTGAGCAGACAAGCCTCTCGGGCTGGTGAGTGCTGCTTGGCACTGATCCCCTGTGCAGGAACCTCTCCACTTTGTCCTCCGCACCCCTGTGGCTGCACTCTCCTCCATGGGTACAAAGCTCCCCCCCTCCGCCACCCACAGCCTCCGCCCGTGAAGGGACTTCCTAGTGTGTGGACACCTTTCCTCCTTCACAGCTCCCTCCCACTGGTGCAGGTCCCATCCTTATTCTTTTGTCTCTGTTTTTTCTTTTTTCTTTTGCCCTACCCAGGTACGTGTGGAGTTTCTTGCCTTTTGTGAGGTCTGAGGTCTTCTGCCAGTGTTCAGTGGGTGTTCTATAGGAGCTGTTCCACATGTAGATGTATTTCTGATGTATCTGTGGGGAGGAAGGTGATCTCCACGTCTTACTCTTCCGCCATCTTGAAGCTCCTCTGAATGCCTTGCTTCTTAGTTACTAGACAGCAGTCTCTCTGTCTGTAAGCTGCCCCTGCAGAGGAAGTGGGGGGGCTTCCGGGGGGTTTGCTGTGTGACTGATGAACGTGAGGCACCCAGAGGGTGGGGCCCTCCGCAGAGGTGAAGCACATCCTGCACTCTCTGTTTTCTTTAGGTACGCGTCCAGGCACCTGTTCTCTCCATCCGAGCACGCTGGAATTTATGGAATTGGTTTTGTCTTTTGTTCTCTCCCTGTAGTGAATAATTCTGAGAGCTCCATATCCCTAGACAAAACACATGATTCCTAAAGCCTTTTCTCAGCTGGGAGGAGTGGAAGGTGCGGAGATACTCTTCGCCTGTGGAGTGAGACACTTGGCCGCCCCCGAGCACTGTCACCCATGGTCCCGTGGGATCAGGAAGTTGTAAAACAAAACTGCTTTCTTTAGATCTCACTTACTGATTAATTTCAAATAATATGCTCTAAAATCTGCTCTATCTAAAGAGTTATTTCATAAAACGGAAACAGGACTGTCTCAAGTCTGTTTTTTATTCTTTGGCATTTGAAATACTATTTAAACTGTAAATCCTTTTGCATTCTACAATATATAAATAGCCAAATATCAATTACATTCTCTAGAAACGTTTACTTCTACGTTAAAGATTAATATATGGTAGCTAAACTGGTTACCACCCAGTTTTTAACTTATTTTAAAATTATATAAATTATTTTAAATTAATAATAATTAATAATTTTGAAATTGTATATAAAATGTGTGCTTCGAAGTATTTTCCTAAAGCTCTCAACACCCTTCTGATGTAAATGTACTAGTTGAAAGGTAAATAGAATAGAGTTTGATCTTTGAAAACTCTAGCTTTGGGTAGGAATTGGTACATCAAGCAATTGAAAGTTGGGTCTTCCTACACATTCCGGTATGGATTAATTGAGAACAGCCACGTCTATTACAGAGTGTTGGATAATGAAAAGAAATTAATCAAGATCAACACTCTCTTACCACATATGTTGTATGCAAATAAATTCTCAAATGTCAGAAAAAAGTGTATGATTTTAGGTAAGTGGCAAAATCTTATCTCAGTCCAGTTTTAACCTCCTTCGAAATTGGCTTAAAACTCTTCCCCCAGGATCCTGCTCTGATCAGTCCTCCTGGGTCCTCTCAATGCCTAATAGGGTTACAAACTTAATTGAGGAATTGAGTATTCTTTTCTATTGGTCCTCCTTTCAGAGTATCTTTTCTAGTGCTCTTTATACAATGGCCACTCACTACAATTTATTGTTAGTTTCAGAAACATGTTTATTTAGGAGCGAATGAAAGGAATGCGTATAAACGAAGTGGGGTGGCCTGGTTGACGGCACTTGAGGGTTACTCACCTGTGTCTTGGCAGAGGCAAGTTCAGAGAGTAAAACAGAATTGGTCAGATCAAAAGAGAGTTGTGAGGAACATAGTTCTGAAGGAATAGTGATGGAGACACAGAAACAAACCACTCGAATTGCATGAGAATGTATTAGACATATCAAAGGTTGGGGTAAACGTATGTTTCTTCTGAACTCTAAGACAAAATGTGATATGAATTCACATGTGAATTATAAACCCAGCACACAACAATTTCCAAGGTGAGTAAACAACTAAATTACAGACCAGAGTAAGAAAAAGAGGGATTAAAGGGTAGGGAAAAGACTTGATTGCAGTCCAAAATTACAGGTTAGTCTTCCTTGAAGTTTGCCTCAGACTGTGAACGTTCTTAGGTACCACGACAAACACTTTGGCACAGTGACGGAGGAGTAGTCGGGAAGCGGGGAGACACAATGAAACCCCCATGGAGGCACCGACTTGGGAAATGGTGACATTTTTGGAAGGTGTTCACCGTGATGCATTACGGGGAAGACAGGGTTTTTCTGAAAAATACATTCTCATTTTATGGAAACTCCACCTAGCTCAGAGGAAAAATATTAGACATTTTAATTTTAGAAGTAAAGAAAAAAGAGAAATTGGTTTGTCAGTTTTAAGAGTGAAAACCAGCAGGCATCTGGAAAGCAGTTACAATTTGAGGTGAGAATGTCAGAAAAGCATTAGAGGTCACACATTGTTTTTGCTTTTCTCTGGGGCAGTAGGACTTGCAGGTGAAATGAAGTTGTGTCTTTGTTCTACTGAGCTTTAACGGGTGTAAAATCCCTTTGTGCTGGGCAACATTGTTGATGACCTGTGGAGAAGGGCAAACAGTTCAAGCAGCTGCTTTAAAGCAGCGGTACCCAACCTTTTTGGTACCAGGGACCGGTTTCGTGGAAGACAAATTTTCCATGGACGGGGTCGGGGGTTTAGGCAGTAATGTGAGTGATGGGGAGCGATGGGGAGAGGAAGATGAAGCTTCGCTCGCTCGCCCACCACTCACCCCCTGCTGTGCGACCCGGTTCCTAACAGGCCGCAGACTGGTACTGGTCTGCAGCCTGGGGGTTGGGGACTCCTGCTCTAAAGGGATAGCTGAGCTGATAAAAGTTCATAGCTTATAAAGGATGCTTCTTGGACATGTGCTGACATGCCGTGTGCAAGGTATTTGTGGTAGGTATTGAAGGAAATACAAAGAATTGTACGGTCTGGGGCTCTTCTGTATACATGAAATGATCTGCAAGCTGTAATGTAATTCGGCCAAGGTATTTAGTGTATGTTGTATTACAGAATTTAAAAAATGGGAACATTGTTGAGAACTTGTAATTAAGGACAGCTTCTTAGGAAAGGGGAAACTTAGAGCAAGTCCTCAAAGTGATCATTTTTGGACAGAAGAGGGGAGGAGAGAGAGCATTTCAGATGGAGGAGAGATTGAAGATCCAGATGTAGAAATGAGCATGCATCGCGGTGGGAGGACATAGCAAATGTGGGAGTCCTGGTGACGTGAGGGGCCGCACCCCCCCATCCCTCCAGGCTCGCTGCAGCCCTGTTGGGTCCCTGCAGTGGTCTCCCAGCAGGTCTGGTCACTCCAGTCTCAGTCCCTTCTAATCTGCCCTCCACAGCCTTCCAGAGCTGTCCTTCTAGGAGCCAAATGTACTCATGCCTGCTCTCTGCTCATGGTGTTTGAGAGAAGAGTCAGACCCCCGGGTGACATGCAAGGCTTTCCCTTGCCATCCTCTGCCTTTAGCCTCATCACCCACTATTTCCTACGTGTTTGGCTTCTTACAGCCTTAAAATGACACCCTTGTTTTCTAGGCGTTAGCATCCTTCATAACTGTCTTTGGTATCTTTTCCTTCTCACTCCTACTGCCACCTTTTAATTCACTGAATTCCTATTTCTTAATCTAAACTCATGTCAAACTTCACTCCCTCTTCAGCACGTCCCCAGAGAGGCCTCCATCTAGAGACCCCTTTTGATGCCTCTGCTCTGGGACCCTATACTTACCTTGCTTTTCCATAATTGTTGTGTTACGCATGTCTCATAGACAGTTGACCTCCTTAAAGCTAAGACTCTCCTTATTCTACTTGTCCCTCCAATATCTAACATAGCACCTGACATTTTTGGGCAGATCAGAAAATGTTTGATGAGTGAAGAAATATATGGGGACCACACTGTCTATAGCAGAGGTGCTCGTTGGGGAGTCATAGAAATCCTTCTTCTGTTCACCCCATAGTGACTGAGGATTGGGCTTTGGACCAGTTTTCCTGGGCACAAATCCCAGTTACCCCACTGTTACCTGAGGAACCTCAGCAACGTATTCTATTCTCCGTGCCTTAATTTCCTCTTCTACAAAATGGGGATAATGATAACTCTGGTCTCATAGGGTTTTGTGAGATTTAAATGCACTAATTTTTATAAAGTGCTTAGAAGAGCTCCTGGCCCATAGTAGGGCACTTCAAATGTTAGCTGTTGCCTTGTCATTATTATCATATGTCTGGACAATACTCTGGCTTCCAAAGTTGCTGTCTTGATGTAGTGTTGATCCTCATTATTTATAGATTCTGTATTTGCAAACCTGACAACCAGCTAGAATTTATTTACAGCTCCCAGATCACTGCTTGCAGGGCTTTCCCTTCATTTGCAGACACGTGCATACACCCCTGAGCCACTCCACCAGACTTGCTGTGAGCTCTGTTCTTTAGAAGTTTAATGACCTTAGAGGCTAGTTGTGTGTTGGTGCAGAGGGTGGTGAGAAGGTGAGATGTTTATCCACAGATCATCACTGAAGGAAAATTGTGATAAGACTGTTTTTCTTCCTTGCACTAATTGGGAGAGTTGAGGAATATTTTGCTTTAGAGTTAGTGCAGGACCTTGCTGCAATTCAAGTAGTGAGAGAGAGCATTCAGAAGATGTGAGGGAACCAAAAAGGTTGTTTATTTCCATTTTTTCTGACCCCTTTCCCAGACATGTTGTTTATTACTTCCACTTTGGTTATTCACTAATGATGGTAACTGTACCTTCCCATCAATCAGATTATCAATCAGTGCCATAGATGTCAAAAGTTACACCATCAATGATGATTTCTAACTGAACACTCACCCCGCACCCCATATTTCTCATCTATGCAATGAAGGGGTTGGAAGACACTTGTCGTTTCCATTCAGAAATATTCCATTTTCAGTAATTCCTTATCTTTTTCATTGTAAGGATTGCAGAGATGCTATTTTAGCTCTCTGTGTGATACTCTTCTTTTCCATAATATGTTCTACTTTAAGGAGCCTGAGGTGAGTTATTTACCAGTCACCATATATTCTGATAGTTCCTTCTTTCTTGAAATTCGTTTTCAAACTTGAAATTCCGTTTTGAACTTGAAATCGATTGCACTTTATTTCTGTGCATAATATTATCGATTTAAAATCTGGGTTTCTTTTCCTATAGGATTATGTACAGCATGTGTTGCCTTATTGTAAATCTGGAATCTCATTGGCTTTCTCCAAAGCTGTAGAATGTTTTAGAACTCAGAGCATGAGACATAGAGAATTTGTAGGCTTCTGTGAAGAGTAGAATTCAAATATTAGAGATGTCTACAATAACGTGACCTTAGAATTTAGCAGAACTTGAAAATCTGAATATTGTAGAAAATGAATTGCATATCTCATATTAACATTTATAGAATAAACTATCACAGTGTTAGCTTACCTATAAGTGGTTTTATATTCTAGGCTCTGAAAGTATCTTGCTTACACAGTAAACATAATAACGTTTCAAAGATGAGCAAATTAAGTTTTCAGCAAAAGCTTTCCTTGAATGTATCTTGGCTTTCTTTTTGACAGTTTTAGCCTTAATACAGTGATGTTTCTTTTTCTGGGAATAAGATAATCTTGTATTTTGAAAAATACTTTGGCGAACATACTATTTTTAATGACAACTTGTCTTTTGTGATATGTAAGTATTCAAACAATTTATAAGAACTAACCAACACCACCCACATATAAAATTATACAGAAATGGAAGAATTTTGGCTGACTTATTGTATACAATTGTTCGTCCAAAGTGGATGGCAGACTCTACCACTTTTAACAATTTAGAGGTTTGAAGCAATATTTTAAAATATAAATAATCTCAAAATTAGTGATATATAAGATATATTACTGTGTTGACTAAAATAGATTTGTTATCTTTCCTCCATTTATAAGGATTCACTCGTATAGATTCTGTACAGAATTGCAAAGATCACTTTTTTCCTTTTCTCTTTTAATTTTCTTTCTTTTTTTCTTTTTTTCTTTTTGGCCGTGCCATGCAGCATGTGAGATCACAGTTCCCTGACCAGGGATTGAACCCTTGACCCCTACAGTGGAAGTGCAGAGTCTTAACCACTGGAATTCCCCCCTTTTCTCCCTTTAAAACTAAATTTTAGTGAGAACCTGATTTAGGATCAGTCTCTTCTCCTTTTCTTCTTCCCCCTCTTCTTCTTCATGGCTTTTAAGTTTTATACATTCTTTTATTATACTTAAACCTATGATGAAAAATAGCTGGCTGTGGTAATAACGTTTAAGAATTAAGTTTGGCAGACTCACAGACATAGAGAACAGACCTGGGGTTACCAAGGCGGGGGTGGGGGAGAGATGGAGTGGGAGGTTGGGGTGAGCATATGTAAACTATTATATAGAGAATGGATAAACAACAAAGACCAACTGTACAGCACAGGGAACTATATTCAATATCCTGTGATAAACTATAATGGAAAAGAACATAAAAAAGAATGTATATATATGTATAACTGAGTCACTTTTCTCTAAAGCAGAAATTAACACAACACTATAAATCAACTATACTTCAATTAAAAAAAAAAGAAGTTTGGGAGAAAATGTGTAAGATGGTAGAGTAGAAAGGCCCTAAGCTCACCTCCTCTCCCTGCAGTTCACCCTGCAGACATAGACACTGGTGGCAGCTGTTTGGGGAGCTTGTTCTATCATGTGGACATGGACACTGGTGCTGGCAAGGGCCATTTTGGCTCCAGTGCTGGGACACCTCAGGCTAAGTAACTAACTGGGCATGAACACAGCCTCATCCATCAGCAGACAGGCTGCCTTAAAACCCCTTGAGCCCATAGTTGTCTCTGGACCCAGTTCCACCCACCAGGGTGCAAACACTAGCTGTAAGAAAACCACAGCACTGCAGTCTGCGGACCAGCCATCCCACTAGAGAGCAGGCTCTGCCCAGTAGCAGGCCAACACAAGTTTCAAGAAAACTCGGGACCCACAGAAATCTTTGTTAGGAACTGGCCTCCTTCACCAGTGATCCGACACCTGCTCTAGGACCCCTGGGGCCCAGCAACCAGACCTCAGGGCCTGGTTCTGCTCACCAGTAGGCTGGTACTTGCCCTAGAACCTGACTTCACCCACCAGTGGGCAGGCAACAGCCCTGGCATCACCTGAAGCATGAGTCTGCCCACCAGATAGCCAGCACTAGCCCTGGGATTCCCTGAGGTTCTGCAGTCAACTGCCTCGTGACCCATTTCTGCCAACCAGTGGCCAGCAGCCTCTGCACAATGCACACCAGGTAACTAAATAGACTGGGAGCCACCAAGCCTACTGGACCATAATCAGCCTGCCACAACAGAAAGACCCAAACAGACGTCATAGGGGGGACTCCTAGAGCATATGGCTCTGGTGATGATAGGGGAGCGTGCTGCTGGAACTCTGTCTCCCACAAAAGGCCCCTTCTCTAAGGTCAGGAAATGCACCTACCAGACCCATAAAAATAAAAACAGCAAGTTGGGGAAAATGAGGTGACAGGGAAAAATGTTCCAGATGAAGGTTCAAGAAAAAAACCTCAGAAGAAGAACTGAGTGAAGTGGATATAGGAAATCTACCTAGGAAAGAGTTCTGGGTAATGATTGTAAAGATGATCAAAGAACTTCGGAGAAGAATAGATGCACAGAGTGGGAAGTTAGAAGTTTTTAATGAAGAGTCAGAAAATATAAAAAACAACTAAACAGATGCAGAATACAATAACTGAAATGTAAAATATACTAGAAGGAATCAATAGTAAAGTAAATGATACAGAGGAATGGATCAGCAAGATGGAAGACAGCAGTGGAAATTGCTGATGCTGAGTAGAAAAAAGAAAAAGAATGAAAAGAAATGAGGGCAGTTTAAGAGACCCCTGGGACAACATCAAGCATACTAATATTTGCATTGTAGGTGTCCCAAAAGGAGAAGAGAGAAGAGAAAGGGGCTGAGAACATAATTGAAGACATAATAGCTGAAAACTTCCCCAACCTGGGAAAAGGAAACAGTTGCCAAGTGCAGGAAGTGCAGAGTCCTATAGAGGACAAAGCCAAAGAGGAACACACCAAGACATATTGTAATTGGCAAAAACAAAAGGCAACGAGAGAATATTAAACGCAACAAAGGGGAGTGAATCCTGACAGAGCAGCCAAGATGGTGGAGTAGAAGAACCCTAAGCTCACCTCCTCTCAGGAGGACACCAATATCAGAAAAATATGCAGAACAACCATTGTTGAAAATGTCTGAAACCTACCAGAAAATATCTCTACATTAAAGACATAAAGAAGGAAGCACAAAAAACTGGTAGGAGGGGTGGAGTTGTGATATAATAAAATCTGACACTCTCTGGGTGGATGACCCACAGACTGGGGAATAATTATCTTACAGAGGTTTTCCCACAGGAGTGAGAGTTCTGAGCCCCACGTCAGGCCCCCCAGTGTGGGGGTCTGACACTGGGAAGAGGAGACCCCAGAGCATTTGGCTTAAGCCCAGTGGGGCTTGGTTGCAGGAGCTACACGGGATTGGGGAAAACAGAGGTTTCACTCTTATAGGGTGCACACAAAATCTCATGCACACCAGAAACAAGGGCAAAACCACAATTTCATAGGACCCTGGGACAGACTTACCTGCTGGTCTTGGAGGGTCTCCTGGGGAGGCCATGGAACAGAATAGAGAGTCCAGAAACAAACCTGAGCTTATATTGTCAAATTCTTCTACAGCAGAGGAGGTAAGAGTATACAATGGAGAAGACAGTCTCTTCAATAAGTGGTGCTGGGAAAACTGGACAGCTACATGTAATAGAATGAAATTAGAACATTCTCTATCACCCTACACAAAAACAAACTCAAAATGGATTAAAGACCTAAATATCAATGTAAGACCAGAAACCATAAAATTCCTAGAAAAAAGATATGCAGAACACTCTTTAACACAAATGATAGCAATGTTTTTTTGGATCTGTCTTCTAAAGCAAAAGAAATAAAAACATAAACAGATGGGACCTAATTAATCTTAAAACTTTTGCATGGCAAAGGAAACCATTGACAAAATGAAAAGGCAACCTACTGAATGGGAGAAAATATTTGCAAATTATGTGACTGATAAGTGTTTAATATCCAGAATATATAAACAGCTCATACAACTGAACATCAAAAAACAAAAACCCTGAGACTTCCCTGGTGGTCTAGTGACTAAGACACTGTGCTCCCAATGCAGGGGGCCTGGGTTTGATCCCTGGTCAGGGAACTAGATCCCACATACATGCTGCAACTAAAGATCCCACATGCCAAAACGAAGTTCTTGCATGCCACAACTAAGACCCAGTGCAGCCTAAATAAATAAATAAATATTAAAAACAAAAACCAAAAACCCCAATTTAAAAATAGGCAAAAGACCTGAATAGGCTGTTTTCTAAAGATGACATACAGATGGCCAACAGGCAGATGAAAAGATATTCAACATCATTAGTCCTCAGAGAAATGAAAATCAAAACCACAATGAGATATCACCTCACACATGTCAGAATGGCTGTCATCAAAAAGAACACAATAACTATTTATATATATATATATATATATATATATATATATATATATATATATATACACATACATACACACACAAAACTGAGTCACTTTGCTGTACAGAAGAAATTAACATGTTGTAAATCAACTATACTTCAATAAAATTTTCAAAACAATAATAAAAAAGAAAATGTAAAAAAAGAGAACACAATAACAAACGTTGGCGAGAATGTGGAGAAAACAGACCCCACATACACTGTTGGTGGGAATGTAAATTGGTGCAGGCACTACAGATAACAGTATGGAAGTTTCTCAAAAAAACTAAAACCTACCATGTGACCCAGCAATTTCACTCCTGTGTATTTATCTGAAAAAATAAAAATGAAAACAATAATTCGAAAAGATACATGCAGCCCAATGTTCGTAGCAACATTATTTATAATTGCCAAGTTATGGAAACAACCTAGGTTTCCATCAAGAGATGAAAAAACCTGAATGAACTTTTTGGCCAACCCAGTAGTTTTTGTCATCTTTGTATTAACCTCTTAATTATTCCTTCACTGTAGATGAAAAAAGGGGAAGGTAGTAGGTGTCTGTGCCATGGATGGTGGCTCCTCTTGGTGACATCTGTTGGAGTCATCTATGAAAAGCCCTGGATGCTCTGGAGAAGCAGTTCTGAACATGGGGACCTCCCCCCTCCCCTCTCATTCCAGCATTAAGGGAGCAGTTGAGCCTGTGTGAGCAAGTGTGTGAGCCTGAGCTTCAGTCAGCTGGAGTCTGTCCCCGCTTCTCTCCTACCTCCTGTCCCTGCTTTCCTCCTTTTTCTTTACCCATTCCTCTTTCTTGTCTTTTCTTCTTACTCATCTGTTATTGGTAATCAGTTTACCCAGAGGGCTCCCCCCTTTTCTCTACCCAAAGCACTTTTTCCTGAAAGTGTCCCTTTGGGAGAGGAAGACACCGTGTGCGTGTGAGGGTGACCCATACGGGGTCACAGTTGCTCTCAGCCATCTTCATAAATTGTGGTGACCAAAGGCATCCCTTTCTGAAATGCCTTGGATAAAATATTTGAATTGTAGTAAACGTGATGTAAGTTGTATACATGCACATAAGACATATGCATATGCCAGTATGGATATCAGAAATATTTTCCATGATCTTATTGGAGACTCTTTTAGAGATTACCTTTTAAAGGTTGTGATTACCTTTAAAACTCAGGATTTAAAATGTCTTTAGGGAACGTCCTAATATCAGATGTTACTGGGCAGGAAGAGAATAGCCTATCATGGCATTAAGTGGGTCTGTCACTCAGCCTCTTCTTCCCTCTTCTCAGCGGTCTGCCGGTCTTCCATGATTTCATTCGAAGATTAGACAAAGACCTTAGGACTTCATGGTCACGTGTGTAAACCAGTTTGAAATCTGAGGCTGGAAAAGAAGGGACACGTGGAAGTAGCAATAGTGTCTTTCCGTGGAGGGAGCGTTTAGAAGTATTATAACAAACAAATACATTTTGCTTAATTTTGTAAAACTAGTTTTTGGTATTTTGAGTATTCCTTATTTTATATTTAACTGTGAAGTCTCTGTTGCCCCTCAGGAAGTTTGTGACATGAAATCTGAGTGTCAGGCCACTGTCATTCAGCAGCTGGAGCAGACCATTGAGGATCTGAGGACCAAAATAGCTGAGCTAGAGAAGCAGTACCCGGCCGCAGACCTGGAGGCGGCCACCTCCGGAGACATGTGTTTGCAAGCTCTCAGGTTGGGAGAAAAGGACTTAGGGCATCAAAGGATTTTACAGGCAAAGTCCATCCAGGCGTCCCCAACAGAGGAGGGTGGGACGCTGACTCGTCCTCCCATGGGCGCCCTGCCTGAGGCCACGAATGGAGACTCAGCCGGGCCGTCCTCACCTCCCGGACCTCAGACCAAATTCTGCGCAGATATTTCTTTGGTGGTGTCTCCAAGGCGAATATCAGTTCAGCTCGACGCACATCTGTCCCTCCAGACTCCACCACCTGCGTCGCAGCCCTGGTCTGACGGTCAAGGACAGGCGAGCTCACAGACTTCCCATCTTTCTCTTCACACGGAGTTTGAAACCAGCCATGAGCACTCTGCTTTCCCCTCCTCTGAAAACAGCCATGACATCCCCCCCGCGCTGCCTCTGTCTCCGAAGTCCTCCCGCCAGATGCCTGATCTGAGCACCACGGCTCCCCAACCGCCCCCGCCCGGTGCCGCGCCCTGGTCTGCGCTGCCCAGCCCACCGTGCCCCTCACCTCCTCCTCCGCCTGGTCCAGAGATGCTGCCATCCCCTCCCCTACCTTTGCCTGGTGAGGGAATTCTTGCTGCCCTACCTCCTACCGGCGTGGGAATTCCTGCTGAGCCCCCATTCCCGGAGTGGGAATTCCTCCTGCCCCACCTCTTCCCAGAGTGGGAATTCCTCCTGCCCCCTCTTCCCACAGTGGGAATTCCTCCTACCCCCCTCTTCCTGCAGTGGGAATTTCTCCTGCCCCCTCTTCTCGCAGTGGGAATTCCTCCTGCCCCCCTCTTCCTGGAGTGGGAATTCCTCCTGCCCCCTCTTCCCGGAGTGGGAATTCCTAATGTGCCCCCTCTTCCCGCAGTGGGAATTCCTCCTACCCGCCTCTTCCTGCAGTGGGAATTTCTCCTGCCCCCTCTTCTCGCAGTGGGAATTCCTCCTGCCCCTCCTCTTCCCAGAGTGGGAATTGCTCCTGCCCCCCTCTTCCCGCAGTGAGAATTGCTCCTGCCCCCCTCTTCCCGCAGTGGGAATCGCTCCTTCCCCCCTCTTCCCGCAGTGGGAATCCCTCCTGCCCCCCTCTTCCCGCAGTGGGAATCCCTCCTGCCCCCCTCTTCCCGCAGTGGGAATTCCTCCTGACCCACCTCTTCCTGGAGTGGGAATTCCTCCTGCCCCACCTCCTCTTTTGCCAGGTGTGGGGATTCGGCCTCCTCTAGCTCCTCCCCCTCCTCCCCCTCCTTGAACAGGTGCCGCCCCACTTCCCCACCCCCTCTGCTTCCTGGATCAGGTTTTCCTCTCCCACCACAAGCTGGGAGTAGCACTTCACCAACACCGCAGACGTGTGGATTTCTTCCTCCACCATTGCCAACTGGCTTGTTTGGATTCGGGTTGAACCAGGACAAAGGCAGCAGGAAGCAGCCAATAGAGACTTGTTGGCTGATGAAGCCTCTGTATTGGACGAGAATTCAGCTGCACAGTAAAAGATAACATGAACGGGGGCTCATCTCTGCACAATTTGTCAATATGAGGGAAGCGTTTTCCTTTAAAACTCTGGGGGGAAATTATTAAAAATAAAATAAATAAAAATAAAACTTGCCTGTAGATGATTACATCAGTATTTAGTGAAGCAATTTTAGACTTTTCTCCAGAAGTATCAAATGGATAAAACAAATGACATGAATCAATGTACAGATTTCTGTCTATGTAGTTTTTGACTGACATTTTACAGATAGAGGGATATATTTTTCTTAGCATACATGCTCTGTTGCCTCATTGCAGAACTTCACTCTGACAAATATCTTATAAAATTAAATCAAATACTTAGACAGACTGACTCTTGAGGATGTTTTCTGCATCCTTTGGAAGGCACAGTCTTGTTTTACTATTCAGAAATGTGCTACACAAAAATACACACATCCACACCCCATGTGTGAAATGATTTAGTTCTGAGCATTTCATGGCACTTCTGTAGATTATTTGCAACACTGTGAGGTCATAAAATCACAAACTTATATGATTTTTATAAAAGATATGATATTTGTAAAAGAATGCCTCCCAGCAGGTACGCTGCTGGTGTATTACTTATCCATGCATGTTCCATAACCTAGTTCCCCGACCCCTGGGACAGTGCTGGGACATGGCTGTGGAATGTGCCAGTGCAAGAAAAAGCATGCCCTTTAAATTTCACTGGACTTCCTTGTCCCAAGTTCTCATGACTCTTTGAATATGTGTGTGTGTGTGTGTGTGTGTGTGTGTGTGTGTGTGTGTGATGTGGCACAGATTTAGAAATAGGATATTTACCAGTTTCATTTTCATTTCTTATATTAAATTTCTCTTCACTGAATCATAATGGGGGAGGAATCTATCTATTTTGACTACTTCTGATTTTGCAGCTCATTCTCTGAGTAATTTGCCAGGTCACTTCTGTGTGTCAAGGCATCATTTCCAACTGTGCCCCAAACACATTTTATCCATATGCAGTATAAGAAGTTCTTTTGTTCTGCTTTTTTTTAAATGGATCTCCCCTTTTTAGGTGGTACTACATGACTCCACAGTCACTGAAGAGTCAGGTGACATGCAGTGATGGGCAGCGGTGGGGAGACAAAGGTGCCTCTGTGGGCATGAAGTGAATCATTTTCAACCCACAAATAACCCACAAAGCTGATGGGTCATGTTGGATTTGTGAGATATCAGACATTTCCTGCCTTGAGAGCCATACCGAGAGGGGTTGTTCTTTTATGTTTTTATATGGCGACTTGATGACTGAGAATTCCTGGAAACGACTCTTTCCAGGCAAAGGTCTCATTCTGTATTGATGCTGTTTCTCATCACGTTGATTAAACAAATGGTGATAGTACAGAAAAGAGTATCTTCTCCTCGATCTCCATCCATCCTCCACTGCCTGCTGTCCTCTCCCTGCTCCTCTGCCGCCTCTGTCCTCCCCATCCCCATCTGTTCCCACTCACCATAATGTCCTGCAGTTTGGTCTGATGGCTCTCTCATGGGTCTTTTGCTTAACTTTACAGACTGCAGTGTTTCACTTATTGGGAAAAAATTGAAGAGCCATCCATAGATTGTCATGAGTTTGAGGAATTATTTTCTAAAACTGTAAAGGAAAGGAAGAAACAGATTTCTGACACCATCACAAAGACCTAGGCTAAAAAAGTGAGTACTCATGTGTTTTCTGAAATTGGACAGTGTTTTGGGCATAAGTGTGAACTTTCATTAGAGAAAAACATTGACATTGTTTTCTGGGCTGTGTACCCTCCACAGTCTGTAAGCAGGTAGCAGAGGTTAACATTTTAGAACATGAGGTTAAGTAAGACTTTCCCAGATAGAACAACAAATAATCATCTCCACCAAGTGATCATGTTCTGACTACTTTATTTGTAGCCTCATGATACATATTTCCAAAATTTCAGCAATTGCTTGTTTCCAGAATTAATTGTCTAGAAACAAACTGTCACTTGATTGAAATCCAACTTAGTACTAGTATGGATGGAAAGAAAGGCAAGAGTGAGCAAAGGAAAGCAAGAAAAAATCCAGTCCTTAGTAACCAATCATGTGTTTGGTATTTTGTTGCTATTGTAATACCTGAGTGGATGTCCTGTAGAACACAGCTAAACAGTCACCTTGTACTTGACACAGGGAAGAGACTATTGCATCCAGTTCCAACATCTCCATTCTGTGTCAGATCCTTTGATCTATCCTGTGACACCTGAGTCCTAAAGAGAAGGAAGAGTGCAACTGGAGGAAAACATTTTCATGCAATGTTTTTCCATTGATCCACCAAGTGGCCTTGATCGTGAAATGATTTTGTAAATTTCTCAAGGCGGCCATTCAGGAAAGTGTAGTAGTCTTAGAACAATGAGCCCAGAAGGAAGGTATTGCAGTTGGTGCCCATCCTTCACCCTGAAGCGGGGGTGGGGGTGGGGGTGGTTGTGGTGGGCAACTCCGTCTTTTTGGGTGAAAGAAAGAGAGAGAAATGAGGCCTGAAGCTGGCACAGCTTCCCCAGGCGAGTGACAACTAAGGGGTGATGTGATTCTGTGAACTTTTGCTACTGACCTGGAAGTTGAGGCTAGACATCTGACCCAGAGTTATTTTCATCCATATTTATTTCCAAACAGACAGCTGCCCCCAGATGGGCGCTGCGGAATCCAGCCTGGAGGGGTGGGTGTGAACAGAACCTCTAGCTGAGCTGGGGGCAGCCTCACCACAGGCATCTCTATTAATCTGACGATGACGCAAACCCAAATGTGATGCAGATGCATTTTCAGAACCATTTATTATGATACAGCTGGTTGCTGGTGACTTTAGATCAGAAAAGGCACTGAATAAATATTTGTTTAACAAATAAACCAGCTGGCTGGAGGAGGAGGGCTTTATACATATCAGTGGCTATACCCAGTAATGATTAAAAGCCAGAAAATAACTCATCTCATAATAAGCAATACTGCCAAGGTGGCTTTGTCAGTGGAATAAAGGTAAATGGAAAACCAAGTTTTTCTGGCAGAGGTAAATGTTCTAAAAATCTTTCCCAAGGCATATTTGCATATAGTACATGTAGGCTGAGTCATCACACCTCTTCCCATGGAACGTATCAGAGATGCAAAAGCTGTCTGGGTGGGGATTACGGGCCGGGAGCACAAAGGCCAGGTAGAGTGAAGCAGCAGGGCCATCACCTGATGAAGGGCAGGAGTGATGTGGGATGTCACTAGTCTAGGGATGAAATTCTCCAAAAGGCCAAGCACAACCTCCCCATCTCCTGTCACCACGTTTTTTCTGTTAAATGAACAGAGATGAGGAAGCTGCTTCATGTTACATACAAGTATAGGATTTCATGATTTTTTTTGACATAACGTTCAGTTTTTAAGCCTACTGAAATGAGATTTCTGTACAAGTCATGAAGACTTCAGACTCAGCTAGCTGGCATGAGATGGCCCCCTTGCACACGAACATCATGTGGAGTATCGTGTCTGCACAGTGGCCTCACCCTGTCATGAGCCCATTGGTAAACTGCGGGTACGAGCCTTTGCCAGTGCTGTCGTTTGAACCCTTTGGTGGTGACACACCTGTTGACCATCAGCTTAAAGAGTGTTTGTGGACCAGTCTCCATCCTGACTCCTGATGAGCTTGTCAGCATATCGTTGGCCAGGGTCTTGTACTCGGCTCTGCTATTCAGGTTTGTTTTTGGAGGGATAAGGTAATTTTTCCAGTATGTTGGTAAGAAAAAACCTGCTGCAAAGTGTTTGATGGCTGAAGAAAGCCAGTTTTATTTAACTCTGTTGTATTGGGAAGAAAAATTTACCCATTCCAAGTACTTGAGACATGTAAATTTTCATTTAAGGAAAATGTATTTTCCAAAGGCTTACAAACACTTTCAGTCCTGAGCAACATGGGCTTAGGGTGCCAACCTCCAGGCAGTCCAAGATTTCTGTATAAATTATAATCAGCCTATTGTATTTGGGGTTCCCCCCCCCATATCTGAGATTCCACATCCGTGGACACAACAACCCTCAGCTTGTGTAGTGCTACAATATTTACTACTGAAAAGACTCTGTGTGTCACGGGATGTGCACGGCTCAAACCGTAGACCTATGGTTGCTCTTGTTATATGTGGACACTGATTTCCAGTGAGACAGAGAACCTTTGACCTGTGGCTGCCCTTGTTATATGTGGACCCTAATTCCCAGTGAAACTGATAGCCCTTGATGCCGTGGTAGACCTTGTTATATGTGGACAGTGATTTCAAGTGAGAATGATAGCCATTGACCTGTGGTTGCCTGTGTTATACGTGGACACTGATTTCCAGTGGGACTGATAGCTGTTGATGCTGTGGTGGCCCTTGTTATATGTGGACAGTGATTTCCAGTGAGACATAGCTGTTGACCTGTATTTGCATTTGATATATCTGGACACTGATTTCCACTGAGAATGATAGCCATTGATTATCTATTTTCCTTGTTATATGTGGACACTGAGTTCCAGTGAGGATGATAGCCTTGGATGCTGTGGTTGGACTATTTATAAGTGGACACTGATTTCCAGTGAGACTGATAGCCTTTGACATCTGGTTGCACTTATTATACGTGGACACTTATTTCCAGGGGGACTGATAGCTGTTGATGCCGTGGTTGTCCTTGTTATAAGAGGACACAAATTTCCAGTGAGAAGGATCGCCATTGATGCTGTGGTTGCCCATGTTATATGTGGGCAATTATTTCCATTGTGACTGATAGCCGTGGATGCTGTGGTTGCACTTTTTATATGTGGACACTGAGTTCCAGTGAGACTGACAGCCCTTGAGGCTGTGGTCGCCCTTGTTATAGGTGGACAGTGATTTCAAGTGAGACTGATAGCCGTTGTTGCAGTTGCTGCCTTTGTTATATGTGCGCAATGATTTACAGTGAGACAGATAGCCTTAGATGTTGTTGCTGGACTTTTAATATGTGGACACATTTCCAGTGAGACTGATTGCGATTGATGCTGTGGTTGCCCTTTTTATATATGGACACTGATTTTCAGGTGTCTTGACAGGTTTTGATGCTGTGGTTGCCCTTTATATATGTGCACAATGATTTCTAGTGAGACTGATTGCCCTTGATGCTGTTGGTAACCCTTGTTATATATGAACAGTGATTACAAGTGGGACTGATAGCCATTGTCCTGTAGTTGCCCGTTTTATAAGTGCACACTGATTTCCAGGCAGACTGATAGTTGTTGATGCTGTGCCTGCACTTTTTATATATGGACACTGATTTCCATTCAGACTAAGAGCCGTTGATGCTGTGGATTCCCTTTTTATATGTGGACAGTGATTTCCATTGAGACTGATAGCTTTTGATGTTGTGGTTGCCCTTGTTATATCTGCACACTGATTTCCAGTGAGAATGATAACCATTGATGCTGTTGGTGCCCTTGTTATCTGTGGACACTAATTTCCAGTGAGACTGATTGCTGTTATTTCTCTGGTTGCCCTTGTTAGATGTGAACACTGCTTGCCAGTAAGACTGATAGCCGTTGACTTCTGGTTGCCCTTGTTATACTTAGACACTGATTTCCAGTGGGACTGATATCCTTTGATGCTGTGGCTGCCCTTTTTATATGTGGGAAATGATTTCCAGTGAGACTGATAGCCTTTGATGCTGTGGTTGGACTTTTTATAAGTGGACACTGATTTCCAGTGAGACTGATTGCCATTGATGCTCTGGTTGCCCTTGTTATATGCGGGCACTTATTTCCAGTGAGACTGACAGCCGTTGATGCTATGGTGCCCTTGTAATATGTGGACACTGATTTCCAGCGAGAGTCATATCCGTTGATGCAGTGGCTGAACTTGTTATATGTGGGCAAGGATTTTCAGTGAGACTGACAGCCATTGATGCTGTGGTTGCCCTTTTTATATGTGCACACGTATTTCCAGTAAGACTGATAGCCCTTGTTGCTGCGGTAGCCCTTGTTATATGTGGACAGTGATTTCAAGAGAGACTGATAGCTGTTGTCCTGTAGTTGTGTGTGTTATATGTGGACACTGTTTTCCAGTAGGACTGATAGCTCTTGATGCTGTGCCTGCCTTTTTTACGTGTGGACACTGATTACCATTCAGAATAATAGCCATTGAAGCTGTGGTTACCCTTGTTACATCTGGACACTGATTTCCATTCAGACAGATAGCCGATGACCTGTGGCAGCCCTCGTTATGTGTGTACCCTAATTTCCAGTGAGACAGATAGTTGTTGATACTGTGGCTGCCCTTGTTATATGTGGACACTGATATCCAGTGAGACTGATAGCCGTTGATGCTGTGGAACCAGCAACCAAAAGTCTATGTACCTAATCCTGGGCTACGAAGAGAACTCATCATAGCAGGCGCTGAATGGAGAACTGTGCCAAGCTTCCTACCAAGTTACGTGCAGGACCCGGAGCACACCAATGCAGAACACAAATGTGAGCAGGCCGGGACTGAATGCTGGGCCCCACAGGATAAGCCCACAGAGGCTGGTATTACGTCTGAACCAAAGGTTGGCTTCAAACCTCCATCAGTGTGACTGCAACTTGCAACACATAACAAACAGATGATTGGTGTCAAAGGGGGGAAAGGACTGAAGGAACCCCCATCCCCTCAATCCCTCACTCCCAGCCAGAGCACGGTCACAGATAGTAGAGCAAATTACGGCCAGGATGGAGGGGCAGACAAACAGTGGTCCAGCTCAGCGAGCTGAGCCCTATTGGCCCTGGCCTAGTCCTGCCCTTCCTGGAGGACTCAGAGAGATGGAGAGGGAGGACGGAGAAGAGGGCAGTTATTGCATACACCTAACCCTATCCCTGGCATGCTGGCTGCTTACATTCACCAAGCTGGAGTCAGTCCTCACCATAATAATGGCATGGAAAGAAGAAAGAGGAATTACCCTCGGCAGAGGAAAAACTCCAATTGACCTGATTCTTTGCATAGAAAATACTGACGGCGACACCCCCTATAAAACAAAACAAAACAAAACAGAACAGAACTCATGAAACTCAGTTAGATTGCAGGGTACAAACTTCATTGATGCTACAGAAATAGGTTGCCTTTCTGTACACACAATACAAAGTATCCAAATGAGAAAGGAAGAAGACAACCCGGAGGACAACACAAAGAAAATATCTAGGAGTCCAAATAACCCATGACCTACAAGAACCGTAACTCAGAAAACGGGACAAGAGACATATCGATGAAAGAAAATGAAGATGACACACACCCAACATGGAAAGATATGTGGTGCTCATGGATCGGAAGAGTCTGTCTTGTGCAAATGATTCCACACCCTCGAGGATATCCAGAGATTCAATGTCACTCCTCTAAAAATACCCACGGATTTTCTCAGACAAGTACAACCAAGAATTCCCAAATGTGTCTGGAAACCCAAAAGAACCTCGAGATTGTCCATACACTCTTCAGAAAGAAGTGCAGACTTCGGACGTCCCAAGCTGCCTGCAACTTTCCAACTAGACTGCAAACCTAACATCATCAAGACCGCATGGTATTGGCACACAAGACTTCCTCATAGACCCAAGGAAGAAAAGGCGAGCTCCGAAAGAAAGCCAAGCTTGTTCAGTCAAAGGAAGTGAGAAGGGGACAAGTCCGATGGGGACAAGATAGCCTGTGCAATGAATGGTGCTGGGGTAACTGGACCGCTCCATGCACAAGCATCACACTGGTTTGCTTTCTCGTGCCACATACAACAAGAACCTCACACTAAATCGACTACCGCAATGTCAAACCTGAAGTCAGGCCAGGCCTAGAAGAAACACATAGGCTTTACCTTCTTGGGCCTCTGCCTTAGAAGCATGTCTGTAGATCAGACTCCTCAGGCAAGGGAAACAGAAGCACAATAAAGGCAGTTGGGGCTCCAGGCGACTGAATAGCGTTTTGGAAGGCACAGGAAAATTGTCCATATGACAAAAAGGCAGTGGAGCGAACTAGAGAAAACATTGATTTTCCAGTGATGGAACTGACGAGGGGGATCATCTGGAAAACAAACCGAGAAGTCACACAATGTAAGCCTTCGAGACACAAAAACCCTAACCCGAAGCTGAACCCTAACAATGTGTCTGTGTTTACGTATGTGCACCTGTAGGTATTCTATACATATTATACCCAGATTATATATAATAAACGTATTCTATATCATGAATTTATTATATAGAATAAGATTAGGATACATAAAATATATATTATAGGCAATATGTATAATATATATATTATGTATCATAAATTTTTCTACATAATATATATCTAGTACATACATATTATGTATCACACTTAGGGATACAAATACATGTGCGCTCACGTGTGCATGCACGCACAAGTCACACAATCACAGGGGAGAGGAATTGAGTAGAAGTCATAGAATTTTCCTAACTCCATCTATAGACGAGGACCAAATCAACAATGTCCATCCATTTTGGAGGGGTGGGCATTTCCTCAAAGATATGTGATCTGGAGGCAAGACTGCCGGGAGCCAATGCAGGGGCAACCTACACCAGAGGCCAAGATGAGACACGTGAACGTGAATCAACTGCAACTGGGGGACCTCGAAGGTTGTAAGCCACAGGGGGTGATGTCTGAAATTTCTTAACTTTTAGCCCTCCCTTAGTGGGAGTGGGATGTAGGCTGTAGGATGAGTGACTCTCCTGAGATCCCAGAGTAGACCCAAGCCTGTTTCAGCTGGATTCTGCACTAGGCCAACCCTGAGGCAATCCTTCCTTTGTGCAGTGTGTACCTGTGCTCCATGTGATACCAGCCCTCCATGTGATACCAGCCTAATGGTTTGACAGGCACTGTAGGTGCTTTTAGGTCTATCTGCCTAATGGTTTCCTTAGGAAGTCGATGCCAGAATGAGTGCCACCCTGAAGATGGGGAGACTCGGGAGGAGAGTCCCATGGTTTGTACATGGCAACATCCCAGATGACACGGAGGAGAGCCACCATATCTGAAAGCAGTTATGTCAACAGAGCCTGGGCCCTGGCTCTGCCCAGGCCGTGTTGGTGTCACTGGTCTGGGCCAGGGAACCCCAGGAGGTGACCTCACTTCCCTGGCAATAGAGCCCAACAGAATCTGGAACCTGGGGAACGAGGCATCCACATCCTAGAGGAGCCCCCTCCCCAGCTCACGTGGCTCTAAACATGGCTGTGCTGTGTTCCCATGTGCTGGGGCTGTGGCCTCAGGAAATGTCACAGTCAGGGTGTTCCTCCAAGGCTGTCGACATTGGATCAAGGCTCACGTGAGTGGCCTTGGGCCATTGTGTGAGAGGACCCCAAAGGCAAGCCTGAGAGCCCCAAGCCAGGCCACCACCCTGATGCCAGCTGGGTAGCACTCTGTCCCTTCCCTGGATGTGTGGAGTGGTGTTGGGGGTGGGTGTTCCTGTCCTGTGGGGTGGGTCTGCCTCCAGCATTGGCAGGCTGATGAGGGGTGAGAAGCCCGGTAGGCCAGAAACATCCACAGTGCTGTCCCAAGCTGGCTGGTCAGGATGGAACGCACCCAGGCAGTGCTCTTCAACTCGAAGTTTATATCAAACCCTCTAGGTGGATCTCTTTTGTCCCGGGTGGTTATGTGATCTGGCCTAGGTCTGTGCCTGATCTGGGAGCAGAAGGTCGATTGCAGAAGAAGCAGTGATAATGGCCCGGCAGTGCCCTGATCCCTCTGGGCTGAGCGGTCCCATCTGCTGGTCACTGTCATGGCAGAGCTCCAAGTTGGAGATCGGCGAGGAGCTCATTGATCTGGACATCCAATGCATCTCCCCAAGTGTGGGGCCGGGTCCTCCCACCCCACCCCCAGCCCCCACTGCCCACGAGGGCCACAGCAGGTTCTGGGTTAGTGTGACCATGGAGGTTTCTCTGGGACCATGGCCCAGGAGTCTACAGGGCCCAATCCAGGGATACAAAGAGAGCTCAGCACAGGTGGATCTGAGCTGGGGCATCATGCCAAGCTTCCCCCTGAGTCAGCTACAGGACCCAGAGCACACCAAGGTAAAGCACAAGGGTGAGCAGGCTGGAGATGAATGCTGGGCCCCACAGGGTGAGCCCCCAGAGCCTGGTCTTGGGCCTGGACCAAAGGCTGGCCTTAGACCACCCATATGGTGGACTGTAATCTGCCAAACCAGAACGAACAGAGGATTGGTCTCAAAGGAGGGAAAGGTCTGAAGGCTCCCCCACACCCTCAAACCCCACCACCAGCCACAGAAGAGTCACAGATGGTAGAGCAAATTATGCCTGGGACAGAGGGGCAGACGAACAGCAGTCCAGCTGACCAAGCTGAGCCCTATGGGTCCCTGGCCTAGTCCTGAGCTTCCTGGAGACCTCAGAGAGATGGAAAGGGTGGAAGGAGAAGAGGGCCAGTTATTGCATATGCATAACTCTAACCGTGGCATGCTGGCTGATTTCATTCACCCAGGTGGAGGAAGTCCTCGCCATAATAACGGCATGGAAAGAAAAAAGAAGAATTATCCGACGGCAGAGGAAAGACTCCAATGGACCTAATTCTCTGCACAGGAAATCCTGAAGGCGCTCCCCCACCCACCCAAAAAAAAGAAAACAAAACAGAACAGAACTCAGGAAATTCAGTTCGATTGTAGGGTACAAACTTCATCGACTGTACGGAAATCGGTTGCCTTTATGTACACTTACAACAAACTAACCAAATGAGAAAGGAAGGAGACAACCCCATGGAAAATGACGGTAACAACAGAAAGAAAATACCTAGGAGTTCATCCTACCTACGACCTACAAGACCCATAACTCAGAAAACCGGATGAGATACATATTGATGAAAGAAAATGAACACGTCACACACCCAACTTGGAAAAATAGGCTGTGCTCATGGATCGGAACAGTCCATCTTGCGCAAATGATTCCACACCCCCAAGGCAATCTAGAGAGTCGATGCCATTCCTCTCAATATACCCACGGATTTTCTCAGACAAATATAACCCAGAAATCCAAAATGTGTCTGGAAACCCAAAAGAGCATAGAGAGTGTCCATACGCTCTTCAGAAAGAAGTGCAGACTTCGGACGTCCCACGCTGCCTGATTTCCACCTAGACTGCAAACCTACCATCATCAAGACAGCATGATATTGGCACACAAGACACAATAGATCCAAGGAAGAGAACAAAGAGCTCCAAAAGAAAGCCAGACTTGTGCCTTCAAAGGAGGTGAGAAGGTCCCATGGGGACAAGATAGCCTTTGCAATGAATGGTGCTGGGGAAGCTGGACCACTCCATGCACAAGTATTAAATCCCCAGCCATCAGTGCAAGAAACAAAACATAACGTCTTGTCTCTGTCCGTTCCCCCTACTCTGGTCAAATTACATGCCGTGGGTTGGAAGGGGAGTTCAGTTCCGTCCAGCTGGTGTGCAGGTCACTGAAAAAATTTTTAAAAATTTGTCATATTCCTTCTGCAGTGATTTGACTCTTTTTAAATGAAGTCGTTTCTGCTATTTTTGAAGAATCAGGAACACACCTTGTTAAGCTGTGTAACCTTGAGTATTTCGTATAATACTTTTGACACATTGTTCCATGTCATTAAACCTTTTTAATAGCGTGATTGAAGATATTAATTGTTAAAGTTTGGTCATACATAAAAGCAGAGATGTGATGAAGTCCATGGGACCACCACCCACCTCCCATAATTATCAGCATTACTATTACCCTGTAATAGCTTCATCACCTCCACCCCTCACCACCATTTTTTTAATGGACTAATATGGAGAAATTCCTGGCATCCTGTTATATGTATCTCAAATACTTAAGTCTGCATCTCAAAAATGTACTAATTTTTAATATGCTGCAATGGCATCATTATATTGAAGTCACATAGAATTCATTGTTTAAGGGTTAGTGTTAGGGTAGCCCTAACCCCAACAGACAACACTCTTCTGTTAACTAGGCATTCACAGACTGTCAGAAACCCTGGGCGAGAATAGGTCCAGGCTGACATGGTGTGTCCCATGCTTGGGCCTCTTCTCTCTCTTCCTGGAGGGACAGCTTGGGTGCTTGTTGGACAGTGCTGTAGACTTTACAATCCCCCCCATCGAGGGGCTTACCAGGTTTACCTGTCTCCTTGTGTTGACTCTGAATGACTTGTGGGTTTGGGGATGACAAATTGATGTCTTCTTTGCACATTTTTCAGTTGACCGTTTTATAATGGGTTTCCCATCTATTCATTATGTGAACCATTAGGGATTGCTATTTTCTAATTTTGTCATCTCTTTGCATTTTTGGCTGGAATTTTCCTGTACTGAAAACTTTAATCACTAGGTATGATTATTAACCTAAAATCCAATTCGTACTGGAAAGGCAGATTAATTTATTTCCCATTAATTCTCTGTTATCAGTGGCGATTGGTGCACTAGCATTCTCCAGTGACATCTATTTAGTTTTACTTTTATTCTTTTTCATATATTCAATGTGTTGAAATTAATTGAGTCATTATTCTTTCTATACTAACATGACTTCTGACAGCTGTATAGTAAGCTGTCATCTATATAAAGCTATCGTTTTTTAAATATGTCTTTACAGCTAGACATTTTAGTTTCTTTCATTTTTTTCATTTTAGTAGCAACGGTCCATTTATTATTGTACCAGGAACTGGGCTCAGCACTTCACATGTGTTATCTCATCTAATTTTCACAGTAATCCTGTGATGCATCACTCTGGGATAGTTTCCTATGACATGTTTTCCAAAGTGGAATTTTTGTGTAAAGGGGTGAATTTTTAAAGATTACTGACACAAATGTCCAAATTGTTCCTGAGAGCTTCCCCAGTCAATTCTGATACCCACTTCTGGGTTTCAGGCTTCCTTGAATCCAGGTTGAGAGACCCTGGAGGAAAAACTCTCAGTGCCTGGTTCGAGGTTCTTTGATTTCTCATCTTCTTCCCGAGGGGGATGCCGCTTCTCCCATCCTCTGCTGGCTGATGCAGTCACAGAGACCTGCCTGGTTTTAAGGGGAGGAGTATTTGCTGGGGTGAGTCCGTAGGAGAGAAAATGGGAAGAGTTGAGAGGAGGTCGTAGAATGAGCCTGAACACACTGAGCAGAAAACCAGGAAAGGGGCCTGGGGAGACCATAGCTGCGAGGTGGAGAGAACAGAGGGAGCATCAGGGGGTGAGAAGAAAGTGTTTTAAGGAGTCACAGTGAGTCGACAGTGAGAATTTCTGGAGGGATTAAGCACAGAGTGGGCTGAGCCAGGAGGGAGGGTTCAGAGGTGGCAGGTGTAGGTAATTCTGGCTAGTAGGTTCCTTCTAATTGAAGTAGAGTTAATTTACAATGTTGTGTTAGTTTCAGGTACAGCAAAGTATTCTTGAGGTTGTATTCCATTATAGGTTTTAACAAGATATTGGGTATAATTCCCTATGCTATACAGTAAATCCTTGTTGTTTATCTATTTTATATATAGTAGTTTGTGTCCTTAATCCCATACTCCTAATTTGCCCCTGCCCCTTCCTTGGTAACCATGAGTTTTTCTATGTCTGTGAGTCTGTTTCTGTTTTGTAAATAAGTTCATTTGTATCATATTTTAGATTCTACATATAAGTGATATCATATGGTATTTGTCTTTTTCTTTCTGACATACTTCACTTAGTATGATAATCTCTGTGTCCATCCATGTAGCTGCAAATGACATTATTTCATTCTTTATGGCAAATTAATATTCCATTGTATATATGTACCACATCATCTTTATCTATTCATCTATTGATGGACATTTAGGTTGCTTTCATATCTTCACTATTGTAACTAGTGCTGTTCTGAACATTGGGGTGCATGTATCTTTTTGAATGTTTTTGGATATATGCCCAGCAGTGGAATTGCTAAGTCATATGGTAGTTCTATTTTTAGTTTTTGAGAGACCTCCATAGTGTTTTAAGTTGTTACTGCACCAGTTTACATTCTCACCGACAGAGTGTGAAAGTGCCCTATTCTCCACATCCTCTTCAACATTTGTTATTTGTATACTTTGTGATGATATAGCTAGCAGTTTTGATGTGAAAGGAAACCAAGAAATGGGACAGTAGCTGGTGGTGGGTAATGATGTGGGCTCAGGGAGATTTTCTTACAGTTAAGCATGTATTTGTGATTCTGGTAATGTCCAGTCAAGAAGGGTGTGTTCATGATTCAGAGAGAGAAGGAACAGTTAAAGAGTGAAGTTCCATGCATGCAACAAGGAATTAGATCCAGGACACAGAGAGAAGAACTTGCTTTTGTCTGGAGCAGGGTGTCCACCGTGAAGCGTAGGCAGAGGAGGGTGCAGGTGTGGGTGTTTTGCATATACAGTTTGTCCCGGATTCTTGCATCTTCTCAGTAAATTATTTGAGAGGGTCATCAGCTCCTCATTGGAAAGAGTGGGATGAGGGAGGCGACTGGAAGCTGAGTTGAGAATGCAGAGCAGGTTTGGGCCTCATTGAGGTTTATAGTCAAGATAGTAAAGTGAGGACAGGCAGCGAGTGTGTCTTTCTTCTGGGGTGTTAAGGTGCTCAGCTGCAGGCAGAGGGAAGCGTGGGCCAGGCTGGAGTGTGTGTGGGTTCCCAGGCTGACGTGACAGAGGGAGAGGGGGATGGGGGCCTGGTTGTGGTGTGGTGCTGGAGCCTGGGATCGACCGGCGAGGGTGGCAGTAACCGTGTAACCGTGACTGATTCAAGGCCCATGTGGAGGATGGAGGTTTAGCGGGGATTCTAGAGCCAGAGCTGAAAGAGTCATATCGGGGATTAGATGTCCATACACTGGTTTACTGGGGACCTGCTCTGGGCCAGGCCTCCCTTGTGGTTCTGGGTGAAAGTGGTGAACAGACACCGGCATCTGCTGAAATGGAGCTGACACTCCGAGAGGAGTGGTCCATGGGCTCGCAAGAGCTCAGGGCCCGGCTCTGGAGGCCGAAGGGAATAATGGGAAAGGGCGGTAGGTGCTGTTTTAGGGAGGGTGGGGGAAGGGACAGTTGAGCAGAGATGTGGGTGAGTGAGATAGGCTGGGTCATGCAGGCCCAGGGCAGAGTGCTCTGGTGCGGGAGCACCGGCTGGTGCCCAGGGAGCTGGAAGAGGTAGTGGGAGGTGGGGCTTCACTCACGGCCTCAGCCTGAGGGGGTCAGGGAGCCCCGAGGGCTGACTGAAATTGGACGCGGGCCTGGCACAGGCGGCACAGCCGGGGGTTGGTCGGGCCGGGTCCCGCGGGGTGAAGGCAGGACTCAAGGTCACGGGTGGGTTACCTTCAGGAGTGTCGGTGACGATGATGATGGGGTCGAGTGGAGACCAGGGTGGTGAGTGAGGAGGTGGAGGGCTTTGTGAGAGACGGAAGGACCAGAAAGTGTGGACCCTGCAGGATGAGGGCTGGCGGGAGTGTCAAGGGCGCTGAGGGTTTGGAGGAGTCACATCATTTAAAAGTGCTTGTGGGATCAAAATGTCACCCCCACTCCCTGTCCCTAAGCGTGTGGGATTGGACGTAACATCTCCATCGGAGAGGCCTGTGAGAGGAAGTCCCTGGGCACCCGGGCTCTTGTGAAGGCAGGGAGGTGAGGGCAGGGCTCCCAGCCCAGGGCGAGTTAGCCACCAGGGAGACACTCAGGGCTGTTAGAGCTGGAAGTGGGGCCCAGGGGGGCGGTGGCGGGCCGGCCCCCAGCACAGGGTCGGGGCTGTAGCTGAGGTCCTCGGGGTGAAGGTTGTTCGCACCTCAGGGCACGAAGCTCTGGGGCTGTGCTTCCCTCTTTTCCACGCCGCTCCTCAACCACTGCTCATAAGGTTTTGGCTTGATGAACACATATACATTCATTCACTCTGGGAAACACACACACGAGATCCTGTCTCCCTTGTTTTATGTCGTATGCAAGATTGAGTTGTAGGAAAGAACTAATTAGCTTTCTGGCCGTTAGCAGAGCTACTGTAAGATGGTCTGCATAAGAATTGTTTAGTGTAATGATAATTAATCACTTGAGAACCAAGAGATGTGGTTTCTTAGGTGTGTGGGTCCAGTTAGGTGCAGGCAAACTTAGTTATGTAGGGAAAAAGAGTTCATTTTCCCCTCAGAAAATGTCCTGGGAGACCTGCAAATTCTCTCTAGTGACCTACAGGAATGGAGAAAACAGAGAGCCTCTTTGGCCCTGCTTTGTCATTCTACATATGAGAGGTAGATTTTGAATTTAGTTTTCTTTTACAAACAAACATAGGAAGAGGCACTAAAATTGCATGGAAACCATCCTGCAGAACTGAATGTTTATACGTTTGAAATTTAGATGTGACTGATGTGTAGAGTGAGGCCTGGCCCTGCACAGCCCCAAGCGGAGAGTGCTTTTTACATTCTTAAATTTGTTCAAAACCAAACCAAACCAAACCAAGGAAGAATGTGCAGCAGAGACCTTACTTGCCCTTAAAGCCTAAAATATTTTCTATTTGGTCCTTTGCAGGGAAAGTTTGCTGACCCCTGGTCTAGACGGATATTTCATTTTCAGTTCTGACCATGATGTGAATGAGTCTTTGTCACAGAATCATAGCATTGTATTCAATCAGAATTCCAGAAAGTGTTCATTGGTGCTTCTTCTGTGTGAGTGGCCAGGTCTGCAGGATGTCTGCTGACTGTCAGAGAGTTTATGTTTTAGTAAGCAGAGTAGACATTAAATAAATAATTAACTAAAGTAATTAATGACACAGAGGAGCTCTGAAGGGAGCCAGAAGAGTGCAGAAAGGGGTCACTGGGAGCTTTTCTGGATATGGGACTTTAATCTAAATTTGAAGACTGAACCTGCTGATAGAGGGAGGGCCGGAGCAGCAGGAACTGAGTGACCCTGGAGACCTCCTGTTTCCTCCACCGTAGATGATTAGTGCGGAAGCCAGCAAAACCACTCTCTGAAGAATAGTAAGTTGAGAATCAGACGGATGAGGGTCTGGCCTGCAGCTCTTGGCTCTGGCTGACCAGTGAGAGCAGACGCCTGTGTTCCTCCATCATCACCCTGCTCTCGCCGCGTGTGGGACCCAGAGCCACAGGACAATGTGGGTCTGGCCCACAGCAGGCACTCTCCTCTCCATGTGCCTCTCTTCTCTTGTCTCTCTTAGGGAAGTAATAAAAACCTCAATGTAGACCTACCCTAGAGTGATGTTTCTGAGGCTTATATGAGAATATATTGAGTTTCTGTTACTCTCCTCTTCATGGTGGTATTTTCTGTGGACCCACCCTGTCCCCTTCCAGTGGCTGGTGCCTGCCTCCCCATCACCCCCCTCCCTGCCCCCCACCAGTCACCCCTGAGAATATGAGTCAGCCTCTGACATTTCTTAGCCCACTTGGTGGCTACCCGCTGCCTCTTCAGAGAGCTTCCGGCTGGTTGACAAGGAGTGGAAGGAGGATTTCCAGTGAAACCCAAAAGGCTGGGTCTTCTTCAGATGGAAGAGGATGTAGGGCCGATCACGTGGCCCATTCTGTTTGAGGGCAGGAGATATTCTGGAGGATGGGAGAGTGACCCAGGTCTGCCCTTTCCCGTGTGGCCCACCTGCAGAATCTTCCCTGTACATGACAAAGACTTGGCAACGGTGCTACCCCAGCTGTGTTTGTTGGCCTCTCCTCCGGGAGTCTGAGCCAGGGGACCCGCCAGTGCTCCCGCTTAATGACCGTGTCTCCCTTGCAGGGCGAACTCTGCTGGAGAAGCTATTCAGCCAGCAGGAGAATGGGCTTCCAGAAGAAGCAGAGAAGTTCTGCTCATGGATCATTGCCATGGGTCTCCTTCTTCCTTTCAGTGACTGCTTCAGGGAGCCATGTGGTCAGGATGCTGAGTCCAGCTCAGCTCCCTTTGATGTAAGTAGGAGAATTCACAGAACTCAATGGCTGTGAGGCAGATTGCAGTGGGAACAGCAGCTCTGATGTGTGTCTACTCATGGCCCTGTAATTTAAAGACCCACATGGGATGCAGGCTATCCTGCCCATGCCACTCAAAAACTTAGCACATTTGTTTCCTTTCTGACTAGGGTATTCTTAAGTATACTTGCCAAACCTCCTCTTCTAAACAGATGGCCACTCTTGGCAGTTTTCTAGCCTGCTCTAATCATTGATGGTTTTTACGTGGCTCTGAGTCAGTATTTCTGACCTTGCTGGTCATGGGCATACCTTTAGAAGCAGTTCTGAGGGCAGGAGCTTTGTTCCCAGAAGGCTGGAGGTTTCTGCGGGCCCTGAAGCACTCTTCCTGTGTGTTCATGTCTCATCCAGGTACTAACTGTTGACACGAAACAGTACCATCTGGTTCCTCCCCAGCTACCACTCACCAAGAGGGTTAATACTGCAGAACCGTCATTCCAAAGCCATTTGATAACTCATAACAAATGACAACATAGCTGGGTTATCACTTCTAAACCAGAGTATTGTTCATCTTTCTCAGGTATGTGGTACAGGTGTGACCCTGGGGGTTGTGGTGAGCGGACTTTCTCGTGAGGAAACTGGAGTCTGCTTGGCTCCCCGTGTGTAGCTCGGTGTTTATGAGGCAGGGTAAAGGTCTCATCCTTGTGGGTTGGTTACATCTGTGCCCTGCTTCTGACCACACCCCTTCTCCTCTGTGTGTGCGCGACTGAGAGAGGGGTTTGGAGACGATGGAAATGAGCCCTGGCTGAGATCAAGAGATGATAGTAAATAACAAAACATCCATATGTGCCTGTTTTTCTTCTTCCTGTTCTTTACCCATCACAACTGTGGTCTCCCTTCAGTATTAGGAAAATAAACCATATAAAATATTGTGATATCTTCTTATTACTTCCCATGTGAAAGAAGATTCCCTGGGATGTACTGTGACTTGTGAAGGTTCCTTCTTAAGATCAACCAATCTGGGCTTCCCTGGTGGCGCAGTGGTTGGGAGTCTGCCTGCCAGTGCGGGGAACACGGGTTCGAGCCCTGGTTTGGGAGGATCCCACATGCCGCGGAGCAACTGGGCCCGTGGGCCACAATTACTGAGCCTGCGCGTCTGGAGCCTGTGCTCCGCAGCGGGAGAGGCTGCGATGTGAGAGGCCCGCGCACCGCAATGAAGAGTGGCCCCTGCTTGCCACAACTAGAGAAAGGCCCTCGCACAGAAACGAAGACCCAACACAGCCATAAATAAAAATAAATAAATAAATAAAAATTAAAAAAAAAAAAAGATCAACCAATCTATCTATCTATGTATCTATGTATCTATCTATGTATCTATGTATCTATCTATCATCGACCTATCCATCCATCGATCATCTATCTATCCATCCATCAATCATCTATCTATCCAACCATCTATCAGTCATCTATCCATCCATCAATCATCTATCTATCAGCCTGTCTGTCTTGATCACCTTAACCAGGGGGAATCTGGCTTCATTTTGAATCACGGCCACACAGGTGCTGTTCCTGAGGTTCATGCCAGTCTTCTGTTTTATAGTATGTCTGCACCTTTTATATTGATGATAGCCCATGCGATTTTGACTGAAGTGTTTTGAATTTAGACACACTGGATTTGAATCCTAGCTTGTTTACCCTGTAACTGTATGTATGATATGTGGCAAGTTATTTATTTGAGGTTCAGTTTTTTCATCCATAAAATGAGGAAAGTAAAAGGAATTTTGATGAGGATCAGATCAACTATCGGGTACTTAGGTAAGTGAAGTAATGTTTGGAGCTTATGGTTGGATTCCCACCTGGGCTTGAGTCTTGGCTTTGCTGGCACTTAACCTGTGGCATTGGTCAGCTCCTGTGTCCTCCATGGGCCTTTGTACTAGTTGGTTAGATGGGGAGATTGTTGACCACGTGCCAGCACAGAGTGGGTGCCAGGGCCTTTTTATCTTTGTTATTGTTGATGCATATATTCATACCCGGAAGTTTCCTGGCAGTGTTCATGCATTTTCTCATTTAATCTTCCTTAGTTCTCCCTCCCTCCCCCCCCCACCCCCCCGCCATGAGCTGGTTGTGATACTAGTTTACAGGTGAGGAAGCGCAAAGCTCCACAGCTAAGTTTCTAGAAGAAGAAGGTGCTAGGATTTATGATTTAAACCCAGGAGTTTCCTGGCTTTAATTTCATGTACTTTGTGTTAGATCGTGATGAAGCTAACATGCAGTAGAGGATTCAGTCAATGTTAGCATTCATACTAGCCTCGGAATTGTACGTGGTTCATGTCTTAGGGGAGATCATGATATCGCTGGGGAGAGGGCAGCACACAGTAAATACTCACACAGAGGAAATGCTGATAGAGATGCTAAACGTGCTACAGGAACACAGACGATGATGCACTCAACTGCCAGGGGAAGGAAAGGGGGAGTAGCCCACTATAGAGAGGGGACATTCAAAGCGGCACTGGAAGGTTAAATAGGAGTTTGCCAGGGGGAAAGCTGAGCTGTCTTTGAGAGAAAAACTCATTCTTCCCCAGAGGCTCTGATGGATCCTGGCACATCCAGGAAACGGGGAGGTATCTAGGTTGGCAGGAACAAAGGGGGACTTGAGAAGGATGAGAGGAGATGTGTGGGCAGATGGCTATCCATGAGGGCACCGTCACAGGCCAGACCAGGACCCGGAATTCCATCTCAGAATCACTGGAGATCTACAAGGATTTTCCTGGCAAGAGAAGGGAGTGCTTGTCTTTGCTTTTAGTGAGGTCTCACTGCATGGTGAGAGGTGGATGCAGGAGACTGGCAATCAAGGTAGAGAGTACTGAAATCGTTCAAACTAGGTCCAAGAGCGAAAGCAATTGTGGTGAATGATAGTATAATTCTAGAGGACTGTCTGAGTTAGAGATGATTAGTTTTGGCGACTGACTGGATTTAGGAAGTGCAGGTTTGTCAAAAACCAAGGTTTCTAGTTTGGGAGACTGGACGGAAGAGGTAATTTTTGACTAATTTTTAATAATTCATACTCTCAAAAATTTTGAACAATTCACAGTTTGTTAGTTTACCAAAGGACTCCTTAGTTACATCATTTAACTGAATGCTGGCACATCAAAGCTAATTAGATGCTTTTTAAAAATAGTGGATAGAACTTGGGATTGTTATGAATGTGCATCACTGGGAAGAAGGCCCATGCAGAGGGAAGCATTCAGCCTGGTTTGAGGCAGATCAAAAGCATTTGTTTAAATCTCAACCCAGTCAGTGCTTATGAAATTTAATTTTAGGATACTTCAGATTTATTGATTACTTGTTCAAAAGATTTAAGTCTCTGCAGACGTGTTTCTATTTAATTCATCTGTGTTGTGCATGCTTTGTTTTCAGAGGCATTCTGAGGAGGCCACACTGCATCAGGAACCTGGCTCCCTCCATGGTGATGGGGTGGGATGTGGAGCCCGGCAGGCTTATCTCTGATACTGGCCATGAACTTGCCTCAGAGGAAGGTTTTGTTTTTTCTTTAAACTCTTCCAACATCTGAATTAGAGCAGGCCACATCTGACAGGCTGTTTGACCCTGGAATTGTAAGAGGAATCCACTTTTGTGGTGGAAAGGCCTCATGCAAAATAGAAAAGCTGTGTAGGGACCTGTCTCCCAAAAAGATAAAGCAAAATGTTCTGACCACGAAGATGGAATTTCAGCATCTGCATGCTGGTAATGGTCACCGAGGATGAACAGACACAGTTGTTAATCATCTGAGCAATAATACATGGGAAAGATGAGAAGAAAGAAAGAAAAATAAGGTCTAGAAACAAACAAAAATTTATTTTGCTACTTGAGTAGGCTTTTGAAAGCTTTAAGAAGAGTGGAAGAACAGAATTTTCAATTTGAAGTTCATTTACCCTTAATTGTACTTCGGAAATCCGGAAAATGAAAGTTAAAGCTTTTTTTGTTTTGATCATAGAAAGTGTGTAACTATGGACTTTATAAAACTATGGATTTACCTAACAGTTTGCTTTGTTCACTCTGACAGGTCTTTGTTCCCCCTGCAGTGCTCTGCTGTTAGCTAATACTTTACGGGGAGACCATTTTCTGAAGCTGTAGAAATGTAGATCAGTTTACAGCATTTACAGTATATCTGGAATAAAGTAGTTGTTCACAGTTAATTATTTCTGAGAAGTGAAGTGTGTGGGTAGTGGTGGGAGATGTGTGGGCATGTGTGGGTTCACTAAAATGGTCTTCTTTTAGTCATTGTTATATCAGGTTAGTGCTTTCCTTGAGGTATCAGTCACTGAGAGAAATAATAGCTTTATTGTCTGGGTCATCTGAAGGTGAGAGTAGTAAATGATTAAAATATTAACTATTATTAATAAATACAGTTGGTGCTATTTATCGAGCATTTACCAGATCTTGAGGCACTGTGATTTGCATAAATTATCTCATACTATCCTCATTGTACCCAGGAAAATGTGAAGTTCAGGGAGATTAAGTAACTTTTTCAAAATTAAGACTATGAACCAAGGTTTAAATTAATGTTTGTAAACTCTAAAAGTATCTTTCTTGTTGTCAGATCATCCTACCATTTCCGTCTTTTAAAATTTCTTTCCTCTGGGTAATACTAGAAGCTCTGTTACATATTTAATCCAGCCAGAATGTCAAGTTGTATTCAGTTTGGATTTTTTTAGAAAACATCTTTTTTCAGGGTCTCAGAGTATAGGCTCTGTGTACTGCAGGAAAGCTTATCTGCTTAGTTGGACGTAGGAAACCTTAATTTCTTTTTGTGGATTTGCAGTGACCTTAGGTAAGTTAGCTGCCTTCCGTGGTGATGTTCACAGAATTATTGCTGTTATATCATAAATGTATTCTTATCAGTACCACAAGTAAGGTCCGTGAGACATGTTTCCTTCCTAACATATGGTTAGGAAAGAGACATTTACACTTGAGTGAATTTTTTTTTCTTCATAGTCAAACAAAATTTCAGGTATTAAGTTAAATAACAATGAATTTCTAAATATAGGTCAAATACTTCTAAAAAAATCAGAGAACTCCATCTGCTTTCCCTTCCCCAAATTTGATCCTCCTACTATAATAAAAGGATCTTCCAAGGTCCCACATACATGCCTTGTCCCTCTTGTCAGTGCGCTGCTGACCAGCTCACCTGTCCAGTAACTGTGCATGATTCATCATTAAGCAACATTCTTTTGAACCTCAAATGTAGCCCCTGTTTTATCCAGATTCTCTTAAGATCTCTATTTGAGAAAATGACAGGTTGAAGATTTGTAATTTAAGTGTTTAAATTCAGATGTGACATCTCTGAAGAACGGACCATAACACCATATTTGTATGTTCTATATCATATTTGTTATTCATTCTTTGGAATTTCAAGTCTTACTCTCATCATCATGTGAATACTCTCTACTCCCCAGACACACACCGTGTTACTGTGCCAACAAGTAGAACTCATCTGATGTTTTCTTTCCAACTGATTTCTTAAGTATTTGGACTAACTGAGTCTGACCACCCACAACCCCTGTAAATTAAATCAGAAACAGGAGTTACACTATTTCCAGTTCCCTGACAATACATTCTGTGGGAATAGCTCAAGTGCTACAAAAGATATGTGGACAGTGATATACAGTGAGGCTGAGAGCCGTGCTGATAGAAATCACAGCAACTGATGCTGTGCTTGCCCATTTATATGTGGACACTGATTGCCGATGGGACTGATAGATGTTGATGCAGTGGTTGCACTTGTTATATGTGGATACGATTTTACAGTAAGACTGATAGCCGTTGATCTGTGGCTGCCCTTGGTATATGTGGACCCTGATTTGCAGAGAGACTGTCAGCTGTGGATGCTGTGGTTGCACTTGGTATATGTGGTCACTGATTTCCAGTGAGATTGATAATCGTTGATGCTGTTGTTGCCTTTGTGATATGTGGACACTGAATTACAGTGAAACTGATAGCCGATGATGCTGTAGTAGACCTTGTTATATGGACACTGATTTCCAGTTGGATTGATAGCCGTTAAACTTTGCTTGACTTTGTTGTATGTGGACAGAGATTTCCAGTTAGACTGATAGCCATAGATGCTCTGGTTGCACTTTTTATATGTGGACACTGATTTCCAGTGAGACTGATAGCCGTTGATGGTGTGACTGCCCTTGTTATATGTGGACACTGACTTGCAGTGAGACAAATATCTGATGACCTGCGATTGACATTTTGATATGTGGGCATTGATTTCAAGTGGATTGATAGTCATTGACATGTGGTTGCCCTTGTTATATATGGACCCTGAATTCCAATGAGACTGATAACCTTTGATGCTGTGGTTGTCCTTGTTATACGTACACACTGATTTCCAGTGACACGTATAGCCGTTGATGATGTCGTTGTCATTGTTATATGCGGACCCAGTTTCAGTGACACTTATAGCCATTGATGCTGTGGTTGCACTTGTCATATGTGGACACTGATTTCCAGTGAGACATAGACGTTTACCTGTGGTTCCCCTTGTTATATGGGTACACTGATTTCCAGTGAGACATAGAAGTTTACCTGTGTGGGCACATGATATATCTAGACACTGAATACCAGTGAGACAGATAGCTCTGGAGTTGTTGTTGCCCTTGTTATTTGTGCACATATATTACAGTAAGTTGAAAGCCATTGATTCTGTGGGTATACTTGATAATTGTGTTCTCTGATATCCAGTGGGACTGATAGCTGTTGACGCTGTGGCTGCACTTGTTATATATGGACCAGGATTTCCTGTAAGACTGATATCCATTGATGCTGTGGCTGCCATTGTTATATGGGGACACTGACACCAGTGGGACACATAGCTGTTGATGCTGTGGCTGCCCATTTTATATGTGGACACTGATTAACATTGAGACTGATATCCGTTGATGCTGTGGTTGCTCTTGCTATATGAGGACACTGATTCCCAGTGAGGCTGATACCTGTTGACCTGTGGTTGACCTCTTTATAGGTGGACACTGATTTCCTGGAGACTATTAGCCATTGATGCTATGCTTTCCCTATTTATAAGTGGACACAGATGTCCATTGAGATTGATAGCCGTTTTACTGTGGCTGCTCTTGTTATATGTAGACACTGATCTCCAGTGAGACTCATAGCCTTCGACCTATGTTTGCCCTTGATATATTTGGATACTGATTTCCAGTGAGACAGAGTGGTTGACCCGTGGCTGTCTTATTATATGTTGACGCTCGTTTCCAATGAAACTGAGAGCCGTTGACGCTGAGATTGCCCATGTTATATTGAACACTGAATTCCAGTGAGACTGAGAGTCATTTAATTGTGGTTGCCCTTATTATATGTGGACACTGATTTCCAGTGAGGCTGGTAGCCGTTGATGATTTGGTTGCCCTTATTGTAGGTGGGCATTGATTTCCAGTGAGACTAAAGCCGTTGAACTGCGCTTCCCATTGTTAAATGTGGACAGCTTTTTCCAGTGAGATTAGAAGCCGTTCATGCTCTGGTTGCACTTGTTATATGCGGACACTGATTTCCAGTGTGACTGATAGACGTTTATGCTCTACTTGCCCTTTTTATATGTGGACATAATTTCCAGTGAGAATGATAGAATTTTACCTGTTGTTCCCCTTGTTATATGTAGACACTGAATTCCAGTGAGACTGATAACATTTTATGCTCTGGTTTTCCTTGTTATATGTGGACACTAATTTCCAGTGTGACCAATATCCGCTGATGCTGTGGTTGCCCTTTTATATGTTGACACTGATTTACAGTGGAATTGATAGCTTTTGAACTGTGATTGCCCTTGATATACTTGGACAGTGATTTCAGTGGGACTCAGAACTGATGATCCTGCGGTTGCTCTTGTTATATCTGGCCACTGATTTCCAATGAGACTGATATCCATTGATTCTGTGGTTGCCCTATTTATATACGGACCCTGTTTCCATGAGTCTGATAGCCTTTGTTGCTGTGGTTGACTTTGTTATATGTGAACACTGTTTTCCAGTGAGATATAGGTTGACCTTCATCTCCACTTATTATATATGGACATTGATATCCAGTGAGGCTGATAGCCATTGATGCTGAGGTTACCCATGTTATACTGGGACACTGAATTCCAGTGAGACTGAGGGCCGCTGACTTGTGGTTGCCCTTTATCTATGTGGACACTGATTTCCAGTGAGACTGAAAGCCATTAACCTGTGGTTGGCCTTCTTATATGTGGACACTGATTTCCAGTGAGGCTGATAACCGTTGATGCTTTGGTTGCCCTTATTATAGGTGGACAGTGATTTCCAGTGAGACTAATAACCGTTGAACTGTACTTGCCCTTGTTAAATGTGGACACTGATTTCCAGTGAGACTGAAAGCCGTTAACCTGTGGTTGGCCTTCTTATATGTGGACACTGATTTCCAGTGAGGCTGATAACCGTTGATGCTTTGGTTGCCCTTATTATAGGTGGACAGTGATTTCCAGTGAGACTAATAACCGTTGAACTGTACTTGCCCTTGTTAAATGTGGACACTGATTTCCAGTGAGACTGATAGCCGTTCATCTGTGGCTGCCTTATTGTATATGGACCCTGGTTTCCGTTGAGACTGATAACATTTTTGCTAAGGTTGCCCATGTTATATGGCACACTGAATTACAGTGAGACTGAGAGCCGTTGACCTGTGGTTGCTCTTTATATATTTGGACACATTTCCAGTGAGACTGTTATCTGTTGATGCTGTGGGGTCCCTTGTAATATGTGGACACTGAAATCTTGTGGACAAATAGATGTTGACCTGTAGTAGCCCTTGTTATTTGTGGACACTGATTTCCAGTGTGACAGATAGCTGTTGACCAGTGTTTTCACTTGTTATATGTGGACACTGATTTTAGTGGACATGATAGCATTTGACCTCTGGTTACCCTTGTTTTATGTGGACCCTCGTTACCAGTGAAACTGATAGCTGTTGATGCTGTGGTTGCCATTCTTATATGTGGACCCTGATTTCCTGTGTGTTAGCCATTGATGCTGTGGCTGCCCCTTATATATGGGGAAACTGATTTCAATGAGACCGATAGCTGTTGATTCTGTGGCTGCCGGTGTTATATGTGGACACTGATTTCCTGTGAGAGTGATAGCAGGTGACCTGTGGTTTCACTTTTTAAAGGTCGACAATGATTTAATTGGGAATGATAGTGGTTGATATGTGGTTACCATTGTTATATGTGGACACTGATTTCCAGTGAGACATAGCCATAGATCTGTGGTTCCCCTTGATATATGGGTACACTGATTTCCAGTGAGACGCTTTGCCATTGACCTATGTTTGCAATTGATATATATGGACACTGATTTCCAGTGAGACTGATAGCTGTTGATATGTTGTTGCCCTCGTTATTTGTGAACAAATACTTACAGTGAGTTGAGAGCCGCTGATTCTGTGGGTACACATTTGCTTTGTGTTCACTGATTTCCAGTGGGTCTGATAGCTTTTGAGGCTGTGGCTGCTCTAGTTTTATGTGAACCATGATTTCCTCTAAGACTAATATCATTTGATGCTGTGGCTGTCCTTGTTATATGTGGACCCTGATTCCACTGGGACACATAGTTGTTGATGCTCTGGCTGGACTTTTTATATGTGGACACTGATAAACTTTGAGACAGATATCCATTGATCCTGTGGTTGCCCTTGGTATATGAGGACACTGATTTACATTGAGACTTATAGCCATTGACCTGTGGTTGACCTCTTTATATGTGGACACTGATTTCCTGGAGACTATTAGCCATTGATGCTATGCTTTCCCTATTTTAAGTGGACACAGATGCGCATTGAGATTGAAAGCCTTTTTACTCTGGCTGCTCTTGTTATATGTAGACACTGATTTCCAGTGAGACTCATAGCCGTTGACCTGTGTTTGTCTTTGATATATTTGGATACTGATTTCCAGTGAGACAGATATCAGTTGACCTGTGACTGTGTTATTATATGTTGACCCTGATTTCCAATGAGACTGCGAGCCGTTGGTGCTGAGGTTGCGCATGTTATATTGGACACTGAATTCCGGTAAGACTGAGAGTCGTTGAATTGTGGTTGCCCTTATTATGTGTGGACACTGATTTCCAGTGAGACTGATAGCGGTTAACCTGTGGTTGCCCTTGTTATATGTGGACACTGAGTTCCAGTGAGGCTGATAGTCGTTGATGCTTTGGTTGCCCTTATTATGTGTGGACTTGATTTCCAGTGAGACTAATAGCCGTTGAACCCTGCTTGCCATTGTTCAATGTGGACAGTCTTTTCATTAAGACAAAAAGCCGTTCATGCTCTGGTTGCACTTGTTATATGCGGACACTGATTACCAATGTGACTGATAGACTTTGATGCTGTGCTTGCCCTTGTTATATGCGGACATAACTTCCAGTGAGAATGATAGACATTTACCTGTAGTTCCCCTTGTTATATGTAGACACTGAATTCCAGTGAGACTGATAACATTTGAGGCTCTGGTTTTTTTGTTATATGTGGACACTGATTTTCAGTGAGACTGATATCTCCTGCTGCTGTGGTTGTCCTTGTTATTTGTTGACACTGATTTCCAGTGGGATTCAGAGTTGTTGATCCTGCGGTTGCACTTGTTATATCTGGCCACTGATTTCCAATGAGACTGATATCCGTTGATTCCTTGGTTGCCCTATATATATATGGACCCTGTTTCCAGTGACACTGATAGCCATTGTTGCTGCAGTTGACTTTGTTATATGTGAACACTGATTTCCAGTGAGACATAGGTTGACCTTCATTTCCCCTTATTATATGTGGACACAGATTTCCAGTGAGACTGATAGATATTGACATTTGTTTGCCCTTGTTAAATGTGGATACTGTTTTCCAGTGAGTCTGATAGCCATTGAGCTCTGGTTGCCCTTGTTATATATGGACATTGGTATCCAATGAGACTGATAGCCATTGATGTGTGGCTGCCTTATTATATGTGGACCCTTGTTCCAGTTGACACAGTTAGCCATTGATGCTGAGGTTGCCCATGTTATATTGGACACTGAATTCCAGTGAGACTGAGAGCCGTTGACTTGTGGTTGCCTTTTATATATGTGGACGCTGATTTCCAATGAGACAGATAGCCGTTAACCTGTGGTTGTCCTTCTTATATGTGGACACTGATTTCCAGTGAGGTTGATAAACTTTGATGCTTTATTTGCCCTTATGAGAGGTGGACGGTGATTTCCAGTGGACAAATAGAGGTTGACTTGCGGTTTGCCTTGTTATATGTGGACTGATTTCCAGTGAGACTGATAGCTGTTTATGCTGTGGGTGCCCTTTAATAAGTGGACACTGATTTCCAGTGGACAAAGGATGTTGACCTGCGGTTATTATTATAACCCCTTGTAATTTTTGGACACTGATTTCAAGTGTGACAGATAGCTGTTGATCTGTGGTTTCCCTTGCTATATGTGGACACTGATTTTACTGGACATTATAATATGTGAACTGTGGTTACCCTTGTGTTATGTAGACCCTCATTACCAGTGAAACTGATAGCTATTGATGCTGTGGTTGCCAGTCTTATATGTGGACCCTGGTTTACTCTGTGACTGGTAGCTGTTTATGCTGTGGCTGCCCCTGATATATGGGGAAAGTGATTTCAATAAGACCGATAGCTATTGATGCTGTGGCTGCCCGTGTTATATGTGGACACTGATTTCCTGTGAGACTGATAGCAGGTGACCTGTGATATCAGATTTTATAGGTGGCCAATGATTTAATTGGGAATTATAGCAGTTGATATGTGGTTGCCCTTGTTATATGTGGACACTGATTTCCAGTGAGACAGGGCCGAAGATCTGTGGTTCCCCTTGTTATATGGGTACACTTATTTCCAATGAGATGCTTAGCTTTTGACCTGTGTTTACCCTTCATATATATAGGGACACGATTTCCACAGTGACTGTTAGATGTTGATGATCTGCTTGCCTTTGTTATATGTGGACATAATTTCCAGTGAGAATGGTACACTTTCACCTGTAGTTCCCTTTGTTATATGTAGACACTGAATTCCAGTGAGACTGACTACCATTCATCCTCTGGTTTTCCTTGTTATATGTGGACACTGATTTCCAGTGTGACTGATAGCTGTTGTGCTGTGGGTGCCTGTGTATTTTGTGGACACTGATTTCCAGTGGACGAATAGATAATGACTTGCGGTAGCCCTTGTTATATATGGACACTGTCGCCTGCATCTGGAGATTCGGGACCCATGGAATTAGGACCAGGCTGTATTACTCTAAAGGGGCTGCCTTTGCTGACCCATGCTCACTGAGCCTCTCAGCACCACAGGTGTCCAGCCTTAGGTCCCATCCAGCTGTGTGTTTAGATATGGTCAATCCAGGTTGCATCGCAGATCCTGAACGAATTTTGTAAGAATTTATCTCTCACTCAGTGTCTTTTTTTTTCTTTTGTTTTTGTAATTTACTTTTATACTGGGGTGTAGCTGATTTTCAGTTCTGTGTTTCTTGCTGCTGTACATCCACTTGATTCACTAACAGAGAGACATCGAAAAATTCTTTTTCAGGTTCTTACCAGTCATATATAATCTTTTCCGCTGTGTAGACTGTGCTGAGTCCAGTCCTTTGAGGTTTAGAGTAACTCTTGTTGATTCCCTATTTGGTCTATGGAACGGTATGTGTGCTCATTTCAAACTCCAGGTTTATGCCTCAACTCAAGCGACCTTTGCACTCTAGCAGTCATAAGTGTGTTTTATAAAAGTGTGATTCTGTGTCTCTTTTGTCATTTAGTTCATGTGTCGCAATTTTGATATTACACCTATAACTGATATCTTATGATAAGTCTCTTTTTCTGTCTGACTTATGTCACTGAGAATGATCGTACCTAAGTACACCCAAGTGGCTGCGACTGGCCTTATTTCATTGATTTCATGGCTGAGTAATATTCCATTGTACATAAGTATCACATCTTCTTTATCCATGTTTTCCTTCAAAGGAAATTTCGGTTGTATCCAAGTCGAGGTTCTTGTAAACAGACCAGCACTAAACGTTGTGGTGCCTGTGTCCTGTCAAGTTTTGGTTTTCCCTAGATATACATCCATGAATGGAAGTGCCGTATGCTCTGTAGTTTTGTTTCTTAGATTCTTTTGGGAAACACAATACACTTCTCCAGAGTGCTGTTGGCAATTTACCTTCCCACAATCAGCCTAAAAAGGCTCCCTTTTCTCCACGCCCTATCCTGCATTTCTGGTTTTTACTCTTTCTGAGGATGGCCCTTGGGACTGATGCGAAGTGATACCTCTTTGTAGTGTTGATTTGCACCGCATGCCTGCTTGCTTGGCCAAAAAGGGCATATACGTTTTCTCTGAATATATTCATGTAAAACGCATACGCCCTTTTTGGCCAACGGCATCGTTGAAGAAGTTCTGCCCCTTTCCATGTGCTTTCGAGGCGAAACCAATCTCCCTGTTGAAAGCCCTATACTGCAATTCTGCCTTGATTTCAAGACTTTTTTCGTGACTTACCTCAAGGCATTTTACCATGTTAGGTATCTTTTACAATCCTGCAGGATTGTGAGTTGCAGTGCCCCTGAGCTCCACTTTTCAAATTGTTTCTTTGGCAACTGGCCACAAAACAGCAGGATTGCTTCAAGCCCTATTCCGGTTCAGAGGACAAGCTGAGCCTTTGGTCAATTCCTCTTCCTCATTGGCAATTAGAGTGGCATGTGCCTGTCCAAACACCTAGGCGTTGTCTCTCATTTCCCCCCGCCCCGTTCCAGTTCATCCTCTGGACAAATTCCAAACTGTGCGAAAGAGGGTGTTGAAGTTGCTGACTTCCCCAAGTGGGGAGATTGTTACGAAAGAGGCTGGAGGTGGGAACCCGAGTGCAAGGAGATGAGGTGGTTTTTCAAAACTCTTCCCAATCTGATGCTGTACCATCCTCTGGATGTCCCATGCATGTTGTAGCTGTACGAAGGGTCGCCTGCATCTGGAGATTTGGAACCCATGGAATCATCACCAGGCAGTATTACTCTAAAGGGGCTGCCTTTGCTGACTCGGGCTCACCAAGCTTCTCAGCCCCACGAGTGTCCAGCCTTAGGTCCCATCCAGCTGTGAGTTTAGATATGTTCAACCCAGGTTGCATCACAGCCCCTGAACGAATTCTGTAAGAATTTATCTCTCACTGTCTTTTTTTTATTGTAATTTATTTTTATAATGGTGTGTAGCTGATTTTCAGTTCTGTGTTTCTTGTTGCTGTACATCCACTTGATTCACTAACAGAGAGACATCGAAAAATTCTTTTTCAGATTCTTACCAGTCATATATAATCTTTTCCGTTGTGTAGACTGTGCTGAGTCCAGTCTTTTGAGGTATAGAGTAACTCTTGTTGATTCCCTATTTGGTCTATGGAATGGTATGTGTGCTCATTTCAAACTCCTGGTTTATGCCTCATGTCAACCGACCTTTGCACTCTAGCAGTCATAAGTGTGTTTTATAAAAGTGTGATTCTGTGTCTCTTTTGTCATTTAGTTCATGTGTCGCAATTTTGATATTACACCTATAACTGATATCTTATAAGTCTCTTTTTCTGTCTGACTTATGTCACTGAGAATGATCGTACCTAAGTACATCCAAGTGGCTGCAACTGGCCTTATTTCATTGATTTCATGGCTGAGTAATATTCCATTGTACATAAGTATCACATCTTCTTTATCCATGTTTTCCCTCCAAGGAAATTTCGGTTGTATCCAAGTCGAGGCTCTTGTGAACAGATCAGCACTAAACGTTGAGGTGCCTGTGTCCTGTCGAGTTTTGGTTTTCCCAGGATATACGCCCATGAGTGGAAGTGCGTATGCTCTGTAGCTTTGTTTCTTAGAGTTTTTTGGGAAACAGAATACACTTCTCCAGAGTGCCATTGGCAATTTGCCTTACCAAAATCAGTGTAAAAAGGCTCCCTTTTCTCCATGCCCTATCCTGCATTTCTGGCTTATACACTTTGTGAGAATGGTCCCTTGGACTGATGCGAAGTTATACCTCTTGGTAGTGTTGATTTGCACAGTATGCCTGCTTGGTTGGCCAAAAAGGGCGTATGCGTTTTTCCTGAATATATTCCGGAAAAACGCATACGCCCTTTTGGACAACGGCATCGTTGAAGAAGTTCTGCCCCTTTCCATGTGATTTCGAGGCAAGACCAATCTACCTCTTGAAATCCTGGGCCCACAATTCTGCCTTGCTTTCAAGTTCTTTTTCGTGACTTACCTCAAGGCATTTTTCCATGTTAGGTATGTTTTACAATCCTGCAGGATTGTGAATTGAGTGCCCCTGAGCTTCACTTTTCAACTTATTTCTTTGGTAACTGACCACAAAACAGCAGGATTCCTTCAAGACTTATTCTGGTTCCAAGGGCAATCTGAGCCTTTGTTCAATTCCTCTTCCTCATTGGAAATTAGAGTGGCATGTGCCTGTCCAAACATGTAGGCGTTGTCTCTCATGGTCCCCCTATTCCAGTTCATGCTCCGGACAAATTCCAAACTGTGCGAAAGACTGTGTTGAAGTTGTTGACTTCCCCAAGTGGGGAGATTGTTAGGAAGAGGCTGGAGGTGAGAACCCGAGCGCCAGGAGATGAGGAGATGAGCTTGTTTTTCCAAACTCTCCCCAATCCGACGGGGTACCATCCTCTGTGTGTCCCATGCATGTTTTAGCTGTACGAAGGGTCGCCTAGATCTCGAGATTTGGGACCCATGGAATCAGGACCAGGCAATATTACTCTAAAGGTGCTGCCTTTGCTGACTTCTGCTCACCAAGCCTCTTAGCCCCACGAGTGTCCAGCCTTAGTTCCCATCCAGCTGTGTGTATAGATATGGTCAATCAAGGTTGCCTTGCAAACCCTGAATGAAGTGTGTAAGATTTTACCTTTCACTTAGTGTTTTTTTTTTTTTGTAATTTATTTTTATAATGGAGAGTAGCTGATTCTCAGTGCTGTGTTTCTTGCTGCTGTACACCCACTTGATTCACTTACAGAGAGACATCGATAAATTATTTTTCCGATTCTTACCAGTCGTATATAATTTTTTCCAGTGTGTAGAGTGTGCTGAGTGCAGTCCTTTGAGGTTTAGAGTAAGTCTTGTTGATTCCCTATTTGGTCTATGGAACGGTATGTGTGCTCATTTCAAACTCCTGGTTTATGCCTCATGTCAACCGACCTTTGCACTCTTGCAGTCATAAGTGAGTTTTCTAAATGTGTGATTCTGTGTCTATTTTGTCATTCAGTTCATGTGTAGCAATTGTGATATTCCACCTATAACTGATATCTTATGATAAGTATCTTTCTCTGTCTGACATATGTCACTGAGAATGATTGTACCAAAATACACTCAAGTGGTTGCAATGGCCTTATTTCATTGATTTCATGATGAGTTATATTCCATTGTAAATACGTATGACATCTTCTTTATCCATGTTTTCCTTCCAAGGAAATTGTGGTTGTATCCAAGACGAGGTTCTTGTAAACACACCAGCACTAAACGTTGTGGTGCCTGTGTCCTGTCGAGTTTTTGTTTTCCCTAGATATATGCCCATAAGTGGAAGTGCTGTATGTTCTGTAGGTTTGTTTCTTAGATTTTTTGGGAAACACAATAATTCACTTCTCCAGAGTGTCGTTGACAATTTACTTCCCAGAATCAGCGGGAAAAGGCTACCTTTTCTCCACGCCCTATCCTGCATTTCTGGGTTTTACTCTTTGTGAGGATGGCCTTTCAGACTGATGGGAAATGATACCTCTTTGTAGTGTTGATTTGCACCACCCGCCTGCTTGGTTGGCCAAAAAGGGCGTATGCTTTTTTCCTGAATATATTCAGGAAAAAAGCATACGCCCTTTTTGGCCAAGGTCATTGTTGAAGAAGTTCTGCCCCTTTCCATGTGCTTTCGAGGAGAGACCAATCTCCCTTTGAAATCCTGTTCCAGCAATTCTGCCTTGTTTCAAGTCCTTTTTTGTGATTTACCTGAAGGCATTTTTCCACGTTAGGTATCTTTCACAATCCTACATGATTGTGAATTGCAGTGCCTCTGAGCTCCACTTTTCAACTTGTTTCCTTCAGAACTGGCCACAAAACAGCAGGATTGCTTCAAGCCCTATACCGGTTCTGAGGGCAAGCTGAGCCTTTGATCAATTCCTCTTCCTCATTGGAAATTAGAGTGGCATGGGCCTGTCCAAACACCTAAGCTTTGTCTCTCATTTTTCCCCTCATTCCATTTCATCCTCCAGACGAATTCCAAACTGTGTGAAAGAGAGTGTTGAAGGTGCTGGCTTACCCACCTGGGTAGATGTTTAGGAAAGAGGCTGGAGGTGGGAACCAGAGCGCAGGAATTGAGGTGGTTTTTCCAAACTCTTCCCGATCTGATGGTGTACCATCCTCTGGGTGTCCCGTGCATGTTGTAGCTGTATGAAGGGTCGCCTGCATCTGGAGATTTGGGACCCATAGGATCAGGACTAGGCAGTATTACTCTAAAGGGACTGCGTTTGCTGACTCATGCTCACCAAGCCTCTCAGCCCCACGAGTTTCCATCCTTAGGTCCCATCCAACTGTGTGTTTAGATATGGTCAATCCAGGTTGCATCGCAGCCTCTGAAAGAATTCTGTAAGAATTTATGTCTCACTCAGTGTCTTTTTTTTTTTTGTAATTTCTTTTTATAATGGGGTGTAGCTGATTTTCAGTGCTATATTCCTTGCTGCAGTACATCCACTTCATTAACTTACAGAGAGGCATCAATAAATTCTTTTTCAGATTCTAACCAGTCGTATATAATCTTTTCCAGTGTGTAGAGTTTGCTGAGTCCAGTCCTTTGAGGTTTAGAGTAAGTCTTGTTGATTCCCTATTTGGTCTATGGAACGGCACGTGTGCTCATTTGAAACTCCTGGTTTATGCCTCACCTCAACTGACCTTTGCACTCTAGCAGTCATAAGTGTGTTTTCTAAATGTGTGATTCTGTATCTCTTTTGTCATTTAGTTCATGTGTAGCAATTTTGATATTGCACCTATAACTGATATCGTATGATAAGTCTCTTTTTCTGTCTTACTTATGTCACTGAGAATGATCGTACATAAGTACACCAGAGTTGCTGCAACTGGCCTTATTTCATTGATTTCATGGCTGAGTTATTTTCCCTTGTACCTAAGTATCACATCCTCTGTATCCATGTTTTCCTTGCAAGGAAATTTTGGTTGTATCCAAGTAGCGGCTCTTGTAAACAGACCAGCACTAAAAGTTGTGGTGCCTGTGTCCTGTCGAGTTTTGGTATTCCCAAGATATATGTCCACGAGTGGAAGTGCTGTATGCTCTGTAGCTTTGTTTCTTAGATTTTTTTGGGAAACACAATACACTTCTCCAGAGTGCTGTTGGTAATGTACTTTCCCACAAACAGCGTAAAAAGGCTTTCTTTTCTCCACGCCCTATCCTGCATTTCTGGGTTTTACACTTTGTGAGGGTGGCCCTTCGGACTGATGGGAAGTGATACCTCTTGGTAGTGTTTATTTGCACCGCGGGCCGGCTTGGTTGGCCAAAAAGGGCGTATGCGTTTCTCCTGAATATATTCAGGAGAAACGCATACGCCCTTTTTGGCCAACGGCATCATTGAAGAAGTTCTGTCCCTTTCCATGTGCATTCGAGACGAGACCAATCTCCCTCTTGAAATCCCGTTCCTACAATTCTGCCTTGCTTTCAAGTCCTTTTTCGTGACTTACCTCAAGGCATTTTCCCACTTTTGGTATCTTTTAGAATCTTGTATGATTGTGAATTGCAGTGCCCCTGAGCTCCACTTTTTAACTTGTTTCTTTGGGAACTGGACACAAAACAGCAGGATTGCTTCAAGCCCTATTCCGGTTCAGAGGGCAAGCTGAACCTTTGGTCAATTCCTCTTCCTCATTGGAAATTAGAGTGGCATGCGCCTGTCCAAACACCTTGACATTGTCTCTCATTGTTCTCCCCATTCCATTTCATCCTCCGGACAAATTCCAAACTGTGTGAAAGAGGGTTTTATAGGTGCAGACTTCCCCAAGTGGGGAGTTTTTTAGGATAGTGGCTGGAGGTGGGAAGCCGAACGCCAGGAATTGAGGTGGTTTTTCCAAACTCTTCCCTTTCTGATGCTGTACCATCCTCAGGGTGGCCCACGAATGTTTTAGCTGTACAAAGGGTCGCCTGCATCTGGAGATTTGGGACCCATGGAATCAGCACCAGGCAGTATTACTCTAAAGGGGGTGCCTTTGCTGACTTCTGCTCACCAAGCCTCTCAGCCCCATGAGTGTCCAGCCTTAGGTCCCATCCAGCTGTGTGTTTAGATATGGTCAATCCAGGTTGCCTCGCAGACCCTGAATGAATTGTATAAGAATTTACTTTTCACTCAGTGTCTTTTTTTTTTTTTGTAATTTATTTTTATAATGGGAGTAGCTGATTTTCAGTGCTGTGTTTCTTGCTGCTGTACATCCACTTGATTCACGTATGGAGATACATCGATAAATTCTTTTTCAGATTCTTACCAGTCGTATATAATCTTTTCCGGTGTGTAGAGTGAGCTGAGTCCAGTCCTTTGAGGTTTAGAGTAAGTCTTGTTGATTCCCTATTTGGTTTATGGAACGGTATGTGTGTTCATTTCAAACTCCTGGTTTATGTGTCACGTCAACCGACCTTTGCACTCTTGCAGTCATAAGTGAGTTTTCTAAATGTGTGATTCTGTGTCTATTTTATCATTTAGTTCATGTGTAACAATTGTGATATTCCACCTATAACTGATATCTTATGATAAGTCTCTTTTTCTGTCTTACTTATGTCACTGAGAATGATCATACCTACGTACACTCGAGTGGCTGCAACCGGCCTTATTTCATTGATTTCATGGATGAGTTATATTCCATTGTACATGTGTATGACATCTTTTTTTTTTTTTTAGTTTTTAAAAAAATTTTTTTAATTTTATTTTATTTATTTTTTTATACAGCAGGTTCTTATTAGTCATCAATTTTATAACACATCAGTGTATACATGTCAATCCCAATTGCCCAATTCAGCACACCACCATCCCCACACCCCCGTGGCTTTCCCCCCTTGGTGTCCATACATTTGTTCTCTACATCTGTTTCTCAACTTCTGCCCTGAAGAAGTTTTTCTAGGTTCCACATACATGCGTTAATATACGATATTTGTTTTTCTCTTTCTGACTTACTTCACTCTGTATGACAGTCTCTAGATCCATCCACGTCTCAACAAATGACTCAATTTCATTCCTTTTTATGGCTGAGTAATATTCCATTGTATATATGTACCACAACTTCTTTATCCATTCGTCTCTCGATAGGCATTTAGGTTGCTTCCATGACCTGGCTATTGTAAATAGTGCTGCAATGAACATTGGGGTGCATGTGTCTTTTTTTGTTTGTTTTGTTTTTTTGTTTTTCACACACACACACTGTATTTTATTTTTACAAGAGATAAATAGACTGACACCAAGCATTGTACATGGATGACCACAACAAAAGCAACAATGATTGCAATTACCAAACATGAAACACACTCATACTATGTCATAATATCGACATTCAGTCCAGTAATCCTCCACTGTAACAGCTCCTTTACTTTGCAGTGAAAATTGTTTTGTATATTCTTTGCCTCTGAGTCCTTGTGGGATTTTTTCTTTTTTTAAATTCAAACAGAAAGTCACAAAAATTATACTCATCCTCATCAGTTCACTCAGTCCCATGTAATTAATTTTTTTTTCATCTTGATCTTTTGTTAACACTTTTATGAGCTCATCAGTTTTTCATTAGAGTTCTGAAAATGCTTATTCATTCAGTTCAGCAGTACAGTCAGTTACCAGAAACCTGTACTTGTCAGAGTCTTTTCCATGAATTTCCTGAAGATGAAACCCTTTTATAGGAACATATTTACAAAAGCATCAGAGTACACCCAGAACTGTCTGTAAATGACAAGACTTAAAAATGACCACAGTTAAAGATTTGATGAAAGTTCATAATAATACAGTTGACAAGAAAATTAGTTATTTCTGAGATATACATTTTAAAGTATTAACTAGGATTATGACTTATAACATTATACCAGAACATATAAGATTTTTAGAAATTTCATGTAATGTCTGAAACATTTATATTAACATATTTCCATACAAATAACCCAAAGAAAGTTTAGTATTAGTTGTTTGGCTTGTTTGTTTGTTTATACTGCAGGTTCTTATTAGTCATCAATTTTATACATATCAGTGTACACATGTCAATCCCAATCGCCCATTGTACATGCGTATGACATCTTCTTTATCCATGTTTTCCTTCCAAGGAAATTTCAGTTGTATCCAAGTCGAGGCTCTTGTAATAGACCAGCACTACACGTTGTGGTGCCTGTGTCCTGTTGAGTTTTTGTTTTCCCAAGATATACGCCCATGAGTGGAAGTGCCATATGCTCTATAGCTTTGTTTCTTAGATTTTTTTGGGAAACACAATACACTTCTCCAGAGTGCCGTTGGCAATTTACAATCAGCTTAAAAAGGCTTAAATCAGCTTAAAAGGCTTCCTTTTCTCCACGCCCTATCCTGCATTTCTGGTTTTTACTCTTTCTGTGGATGGCCCTTGGGACTGATGCGAAGTGATATTTCTTTGTAGTGTTGATTTGCACCGCGCGCCTGCTTGCTTGGCCAAAAAGGGCATATGCGTTTTTTTCTGAATATATTCATGTAAAACGCATACGCCCTTTTTGGCCAACGACATCGTTGAAGAAGTTCTGCCCCTTTCCATGTGCTTTCGAGGTGAGACCAATCTTCCTCCTGAAATCCTGTTCCCAAAATTCTGCCTTGCTTTCAAGTCCTTTTTGGTCAGTTACCTCGATGCATTTTTCCACGTTAGGTATCTTTTACAATCCTGCAGGATTGAGAATTGCAGTGCCCCTGAGGTCCACTTTTCAACTTGTTTCTTTGGGAACTGGCCACAAAACGGCAGGATTGCTTCAAGCCCTATTCCAGTTCCGAGGGCAAGGTGAGCCTTTGGTCAATTCGTCTTCCTCATTGGAAATTAGAGTGGCATGTGCCTGTCCAAACACCTAGGGCTTGTCTCTCATTGTTTCCCCCCATTCCAGTTCATCCTCCGGACAAATTCCAGACTGTGCGAAACAGGATGTTGAAGGTGCTGACTTCCCCTAGTGGGGAGATTGTTAGGAAAGAGTCTGGAGGGGGGAACCCGAGCACCCGGAGATGAGGAGATGATGTGCCTTTTCTTAAACTCTTCCTGATGCGATGTTGTACCATTATCAGTGTGTCCCATGCATGTTTTAGCTGTATGAAGGGTCCCCTGCACCTGGAGATTTGGGATACATGGAATAGGGACCAGGAAGTATTACTCTAAAGGCGTTGCATTTGCTGACTCATCCTCACCATGCCTCTCAGCCCCACGAGTGTCCAGCCTTAGGGCCCATCTAACTGTGGGTCTAGATGTGGTCAATCCAGGTTCCATCACAGCCCCTGAGTGTATTTTATAACATTTTCTCTCTGTCTTTTTTTTTTGTTTTTTTGCAATTTATTTTTATAATGGAGTGCAGCTGCTTTTCAATGCTGTCTTTCTTGCTGCTGCACATCCACTTGTTTCACTTACAGAGAGACATCCATAAATTCTTTTTCAGATTCTTACCAGTCGTATATATTCTTTTCTGGTGACTAGAGTGTGCTGAGTGCAGTTCTTGAGCTATAGAGTAGGTCTTGTGGATTACCTATTTGGTCTTTGGATCGGTATCTGTGCTAATTTCAACCCTCTGGTTTATGTCTCACCCCACCCCACCTTTCCCCTTTAGCAGTCATAAGTGTGTTTTCTAAATGTGTGACTCTGTTTCTGTTTTGTAATTTAGTTCATGTGTAGCCATTTTTAGATTCCACCTATAAATGATACCTTATGTTAAGTGTCTTTTTGTGTCTGACTTATGTCACTTAGAATGATCGTACCTAAGTCCACCCGAGTTGCTGCAACTAGCTTTATTTCATTGATTTCATGGCTGAGTACTATTCCATTGTACATAAGTACCATATCTTCTTTATCCATTTTTTCCTTCTAAGGATATTTATATTGTTTTCAAGTCGAGGCTCCTGCAAAAGTGCTGCACTAATATTTGAAGTGCCTCTGTCCTATCGATTTATGGTTATCCTGAGATATACACCCAGGAGTGGAAGTGCTGTATGCTCTGTAACTCTATTGTTTTTTAATTAATTAATTAATCTTTTTTGCCTGTGTTGGGTCTTCGTTATTGCACGTGGGGTTTCTCTAGTTGCAGGAAGTTGGGGCTACTCTTCGTTGAAGTGCATGGTCTTCTCATTGCAGTGTCTTGTCTTCTTTTGGAGCCTGGGCTCTAGGTGTCAGGCTTCAGTAGTTGTGGCACACGGGCTCCATAGTTGTGGCTCACAGGCTGTAGAGCACAGGCTCAGTAGTTGTGGCACACAGGCTTAGTTGCTCTGCAGCATGTGTTATCTTTCTGGACCATGGCTTGAACCCGTGTCCTCTGCCTTGGCAGTTGGATTCTTAACCTCTGTGCCACCAGGAAGTCTCTGTAGCTCTATTTTTTAGAATTTTTAGGAAACATCATACCCTTCTCCAGCGTGGCTGTTAGCAATTGACATTCCCACCATTAACATAGCAGGGTTCCATTTTCTCCACGTCCTCTCCTCCATTTCTTGTTTTTACACTTTGTGAGGATGGCCATTCTGACTGGGGAAAAGTGCTACATCTTGTAGTGTTGATTTGTATTTCCCGCATGTTTGGTTGGCCACAAAGTTCGTATGGGTTTCAACCTGTACACCCTTTTTGGCCAACTGAATCATAGGCATTGTTGAGCAGCTTTCATGTGCTTTAACAGCGAGTCCAATCTACCTCTTGCAATCCGGTTCCTGCAATCCTGCCTTGTTTTCAAGTCCTTTTCAGTTACTTACCCCAAGCCATTTTTCCACGATAGTTGTCATTTACAACACTGCAGGCGTTGTGGATTGCAGTGCCCCTGAGCAACTGTCTTCAACTTGTTTCTGGAACAGGCCACAAAGTGGCAGGATTGCTTCAAGCCCCATTCTTGTTACAGGGCCAGCCTGAGCCTTTGGGAAATTCCTCTTCCTGATTGGAAATTAGAGTGGCATGTGCTGTCCAAACAGGTAGAGCTTGTTTCTCATTCCTTCCCCCCCCTTCCCTTTCATCCTCCTGACAAATTGTAAGCCGTGCACGACCAGCTGTTGAGGGTGCTGACTTCCCCAGGTGGGGAGACTCTAAGGAAAGAGGCTGGAGCAGGGAACCCCTCCCCCAGGACATGTGGAGATAAGGTGACTTTTCCAAACTCTTCCTGCCCATTCGACTCCCCATCCTCTGGGGTTCTGTCAGGACACCACGGGGTTTCCAGCGGTATGGGGCTCTGGCACCACCCTGCAGGGAGCAGCCCTGCTACCCGCGCCTGCAGCGCCGCCTGCTGGTCTCTCCGTCCTCCCATCAGGCACAGTCTTCCACCTTCTCTGCTGCCTCAAATGATCTGTCTCCTCACTGTCCTGTGATCAGCCACTCGTCCCCACCGCCATCAACACCAGCTCCACACCCCTCCTTCAGCCTCAGGGATGACCCAGGACTGGGCTCCCCACCTGCCCACCCTTGGTCTGTTTCCTCAGTCCACCAGTGCAGACAGGTGAGGCTCCCCTCCAGGTGCTCCCAAACACTTCCCCCCTACATCCTCCCCGGGGTCGGCCCATGTCCTGTCGGGATGTTCCACCCTCAGCAAGCCCCCAGGTACGTGCCAAGGGCAGGCATCATGATTGTTGCGTGCACTGCTGTGCGTCCTGCTGTATACACAGACATGACCCTGTCCCAGGGTGCAGGAAAGGCAGCCTTACCTCGGGATGTGGGGAGAGGGGCTGACCACAGGGTGGACATCAGCTCTCGACTCACCAGGCAAGGGCAGCCAGGTTCTCGCTCCTTGGACCCTTTCTCACCCAGCCTGACCATGACCCGGATTTGTCCCCAACCCCGTCGTCCCTCCATTGGCCTCGCTCTTGTGAGCAGAGCAGGACAGTGTGGTCTGTGGTTACAGGCTGAGACACACAGACACTGGCTGACCTGTGTGCACCCATGCTGACCACACGGAACAGGCACTGCACCAGGGCCTGTGCGATGTAGGTTCACCTGCCCACAGAGAGGACGGGTCTCTGTCGTGGCTCTAGGAGGTCACCTTGAGTGTGACGGGAGTGTCCGTGCTCCGTGGGCCTCAGTCCAGGCTGGTCTGTGCTGACGGCACGATGCATGGTGGGGCTTCCTGAGTCCCCCCCGGGGGCTGGAGGACAAGGTCAGGCACATGGTGGCCCCCACATTGACATGATAGACCCCAATAAACCCTGCACTTCAGGACTCAGGTGGGATTCCCTGGGCTGCCACAGCCGAGGATGCTGGACCCTGCTCATCACCTGTGTCCTCGCTGATTTTAACTTGCATCCTTCACCATAATAAACCCTGGGTATAACAGCTTCAGGGAATTCTGGGAGCGTCCAAGAAAAAAGAAGCTGTAGAGGGGGTCTCTGAGTTCCCAACTCTGCAGTTGGGGTCAGAAGTCGGTGGGGAGGATCTTGGGGCCCTGGAATCTGAAGGGCCCCTCTACCAGGGGAGGGTAGGAGACCCCGGATGGAAATTAAACTGAGTCCAAGGCCCTCCTGGGTAGGAGGCATCCTAGCCCCGGGGATCCTGAAGAGGTCGGCTCCCTCCTCCCCTCCGCCTCCAGGCCTGGTCCCTGCTCTTGAGAAATTCCCTAGGGTGGAGTCCTGGTGCTGGAGGTGCCCCGATGCTGTGGCCTCCTGAGTCTCCAGTGAGGATAATGGGATTGGGGGAAGACTTGTTCACAGAAAGGGAGCTTCTGCCAGAACAGAGCCTGGGTCTGCTGCCCCCGACCCCAGGTGCACTGGGGCAGGAATGTGAGAGTGAGGCTTCTTCCCCTCCCAAGACACACAGGACACATGGGCGCTGGTCACTGGACTCCCACACAATATTAAAATCTCCCACGTAGGCCTGATGGATGAGAGACACTATTTAAAGACTATTAATGGAACCAGGGGGACCCAGAGGGTGAAGCTGGGGTGGGGAGAGTTAGAAAATCACCCAAGGACATGCTCTCCCTGCAGCGACCCCCCAGGTGTGCTGAGGTGGAGGTGGACCCATCAAGTCAGAGCCCACATTCGGGGTCTTTGAGGGACAAAGAGCCAAGCACCACCAGTACTTGCCTACACCTGCTGCAGTTAGGGCCTGCCCTGTCTTCTTCATGGTCGAATTCTCACCCCTCCCAGAAGCCTTCTTGGGGGTTAATGTGATGGGGGTGTCCATGGCAGGACCGGAGGGTCTGTGGTGGGCTGGAGGCCACGTGGCATGCAGGAGGGCTCCCACCGATCTTGCCGGTCCACACCTCATGGTCATAGGCCCGCACAGAGTCCACCAGGCTGTGGATGTGGTAGAAGGTGCAGAGGTCCGGGGACCGGTCCAGCCCATGCAGGCGTCTGACCACTGAGCGGTCAGTGTAGAGTATTCCCAGGAAGCCCTGGCCGTGCTCGCACCCTCCCAGGAAGGACACATCAGCATGGTCCCTGGAATGACCAGGAAGTTGGCCAGAAGCGCCCCACACCCAACTTCACTGTTACCACAAGAAACAAGAGGCAACTCCGTGCAGAAAGACAGAACATCACCAGCCTGATGCTGTCCTGAGGAAGGTCGGCTGGCATCTGGGAACTGGGTGCTATAGTGGGTTGAATGGGGGGTCCCCCCAAAAGTTATGTCCACGTCATGCCCCCTAGAATCTGAGAATGGAACCTTATTTGGAAGTAGGGTCTTTGCAGGTATAATTAGTTACGGATCTGGAGATGAGGTCATCCTGGATCCTGGTGGCCCTAAATCAGTGACAGTGTCCTTCTAAGAGACAAGAGGAGAGACACAGACACACAGGAGACACCATGTGAAGATGAAGGTAGAGACAGGAGGGATGCAGCCACAAGCCCAGGGATTCCTGGAGCCCTCAGAAGCTGGAAGAGGCAGGCAGGACCCTCCCCTGGAGCCTCCGGAGGGAGCGCGGCACTGGGACACCTTCTTCTCAGACGTCTGGTCTCCAGGACTGAGAGAGGACAGGTTTCTGTTACTCTGAGCCTCCATTTGTGGTCGTTTGTCACAGCTGCCCTGGGAAGCTAATGCAGCTGGTGAGCAGCTCCCTGCCCTGATCTAAACCCTCCCTCCTCCCGTTAGGGGCAGCCCCCTGCACCTGGGTTGTTTGCACAAACCGTGGTTCATACTGAATCCCGGCTCCCCTTCTGGACACTGGCATTTTGGAGGGTGAGGGCAGAGAACACCACGTGACCAGCCCCCAGCTGGGTGCCAAGTCTCTAATGAGCTTCCCTGGGAGGACGGGGGTGCGGGTAACTGTCATGGTTCTGCCCTTCGTCGCTGGGGGAAGAGACACCCTAGAGACCCTTGAGGGAAGGAGGGGGCATGAAGGGTCATGAGGTGACTGGAGCAGGGGCCCTCCCTCCCGTGCATCCCTACTGCATGCTGTGACCCATCTCAGCTGTGAGGACACAAGCCACAAGCATGTGCTGAGTCCTGTGAGCCTCCCAGCCAGTCCCTGAAGGTGAGGGCGGCCCTGCAGACCCCAGCCCTTTCCTCCACGTCTAGTAGGTGGAAGACCCACTTCTCCTTGCCATTCCAGAAGCGGTTCTGGGGCTGTTCTGGGAGGGCTTCTGGGGTTATGCAGGCTGAGCCCCTGTTGCTATGTCCCCATTTCCCCACAAGAACATCCAGAGCAAGCTGTTTGCCCTGTTGACTGAATGCCCCCCCGCCAGTTTTCTCAGGAAAGAATCAGGGGGTTCTGTAGCAGCGTCTGCAGGCAGCTCTGCTTCTGGGCCCACATTCACATCTTCTGTGTAAACACCGAGAACCTTCCCTGACACGTGCCCCCAGCTGACCACCTCCGCATGCCAACCACAGGCCCCAGTGCAGGCGTCAGACTGACCACCTGTCTCAGCCTCCTCCTCTTGTTGTCAGAGCTGCTCCAGGCCCTTGCTCAAAACCCGTGGACCCACCATTAACAGGGCTGTCCTCCAACCCCCAACTTCAGCAGGAGTTCACCTAAGTATTTAAGTTAAAGGGTCCAGAGATAAGAAAGGAAGCTACAAACAAACAAACAGATGGAACCAGCTGGGACCAAGGTGGCAACGAATCTGACCTCTAACAGACCCTGAGTCTCATCATATGTTGAATTTACTGTATCAGCATATTAAGTGACACACCTACCGGTGGCCATGACTGGACATGAACGACCAAAAACGGGTAAAAGGAGGTGGTACTTCACTCCCTTGGAAAAAGCCCTGCCCCTTCCCCGGAAGGCCTCTTCATCTCCATCATTAGCCTCATTCCTCCTCCCTTTATCTTTACTCTTTAAAATTAAACCACTCTCTCCAGGAGGGCGAGAAGTTGATCTGTGAACTTAGTTCCTGCTTCTCCATTCTTTGGCCACTGAACAGAGCCTGTGCTGTGGTGGTCTCAGCTTTGGTTTTGTTATTTGCCTACTTGAACCCACATGGAAAAAGGAAACCTTCCCCGCTGAGGCAGAGCGCCTCGCCAGGCTAGGGCCCGAGCAGGGTCCATGTGACTTCACTTGGTAACAGTCTGTAAGGGGACGGTGGTCTCTGCCCGTGGGGTGGGGGGAGGGAACACCTAGAGCCACAGCACCGGCTCCGTGGACGGCATGGCCCCTCGTGGGCCTGGACCGTGTGCTCTCATCCCCCCACGCCTGACACCCCCTGACAGTCATGACGCGGTGACACTGGCTGCTGGTCGTCCAGTCAGGAGGGACCAGAGGCAGCACCTGGGGCCAGATCAGACGTGCCTTTTCACGGGCAGGGGACATGGGAGATATTAGGACTTTGTGTCTAGAAAACAAACCAAGCGGCTAGAAGGTGATCTGAGCTGTGGACGTGAAACCCACGTGTGAGGTGAGAGCTCCCACTGGGCACTGGCTCGGGAGCTTCCGCACAGGGGATGACCACACCAGTGCTTCCCGCCCGACCCCTCCAGGCCTCCCTGGCGGGCACGGCTGGACCTGCTCTCCTCAGGCTCCCCGACCCCGAGCCTGAAGGTCTGATGCTGGCAGGGCCTGGGGACGCGAGTGGTCACCCCACCAACGCTGCTCTGCTTCTCCTCCCCAGTGACCAGGGGAGGGAAGCCCCGTGGAGTCTGAGGCCCGGCACAGGCAAAGCTTGCACACCCCCTCCTCGGGACCCCTGGCCCCATCCTGCTTCCTCAAGCCCACCGTCTGCCGCCCCTGTGCCCGCGTCCCACTGACCCACATTCCTGGTGTGGACGTCCATGTACACAAGCTGCTCCGTGTTCTCTTCCCACGTGGGACACCCCCATCCCTGCTTCTCCCTAATGACGGCCTGGACCTCGAATGTTCTGGGCAGGAAGAGGGCCGAGGAGGAGGCCGGCCTATCCCGTCTTCCTCCTGGGGCCCCAGACACAGGGCTCGGGGGCTGCTGGGCCTTGAGGTCTGGATGCTTCCAGGTGTGGGATGAACCTGTCACTGCCCGCTGGAGCTGCTCCTTCCGAGATTCAGGAAACAGGGGGACCCACCAAACGGAGCCCATCCCCAGACTCTGCTGCAAGTCTGCTCAGATTTGCTCTCCTGATCCTGAAGACAGACCTGCGGGAAACAAGGCCTGCAATTCCCGTACTGACGGTGTTCTGTGGAATTTCCACTAGACCCCTTCCTACCCTGTTCTGAGCAAATTACTAGTCAATCCACGCTACCATCACCCCACAAGCAGACTAGGAAGCTGAGGCTCCCAGAGGCCAAGTAATCCAGCCAGAAACACAGATGGGCGACCACGGAGTGGGGTCTGCACCCGCCGCCCGCCCAGGGTGACTGCCCACTCCCCGCAGCTTCCACACCTGTTCCCTTCACCCCGCTCTCAGGGCCAGTTCACAGAGCCTCCTCTTGGGAGGATTCACTTACCTTCTTCTAACAGGATCCGTCTCACTATCCTGTTCTGGGATCATCCAGAAGGCTTGTCACTCTGAAGCAGGTTCAGCTTCATGTCACCAGAGCAGCTTTCCTGGATCACACTCACCACCTGCACGTCCACTCCCAGCTCAGACCTAGAAAGGCCCCCTTGGCCCCGAGACCCGTGGCTCTGCCTGGGCTCCCACCCTCTCCTGCCTGGTCCATCCCTCTCATGTCCCTTGCAGGGTCACCAGGAGCTGCCACCTGCCCCAGGCAGGCTGTCTGCTCTGTCCTGGGGAGGCCTCCGTGGTGTCAGGTGGACGACACAAGAGGTACCCATGGGGCCTCCCTCACGCAGCACAGTGGCCAGCACCCGCCTACTGACCGCATCACTCTAGATGGACAGGGGTTCAGGGAATCTGTGGCATCTCCTGGTTCTCATTTCATCCCAGCACTGCCCACAGGGAAGTTGCTAAGCAACTCTGTGCCGGCTGCACAGAGAGGACACTCATACACACGCCCCCCTCCCAGCACACGTGGCTCTCGTGGCCGAGCCCCTCCCAGGATATGGAGCTCACCTGGACAGGTACCCAGCAGCCCACGGGGCTCTCATGGTCAGGCCCCTCCTAGGATATGGAGCTCACCTGAGCAGGTACCCAGCAGCCCACGGGGCTCTTGTGGTCAGGTCCTTCCCAGGATATGGAGCTCACCTGAGCAGGCACCCACCAGCCCACGGGGCTCTCGTGGTCAGGCCCCTCCCAGGATATGGAGCTCCCCTGGGCAGGCACCCGGCAGGGCTGGGCACACAGGAACCGTGCACGTGGCCCTTGTTGCAGAGCACCCCCAGCCCACCTGTTGGTCAGAGCTGACCCTGAGCACCTCAGAGCAGGACCTGAACTAACAAACAGCAGCTCCGATAGGTCTGTGGCCCTGGGCTTCACTCTGTGCGGCCTCCCTCCGCCTGGTCTTCCGGGGGCTTCCACTGCAGCCGGGGCACCAGGCCTCTGTCTCCACCCACCACCCCTCTTCTCCCTGACTCCTTGGTCCCTCTCATTAGGAGAGGGTCTTCTTGAAGTTGTCTCCCACTCATGGACCAGACAAAATGATTAGAAAACAAGCCAGAGCTGCAGCCCCGTGTCTATCCTGACCTTCAGGACCCCACACCTGTTCCTTGGACCTGGCCGGTGCAGCAAGGCCCAGTTTCTGCAACTCTGAGTCCCTGATGGGCAAGGATTGGCTGACCTGGGCAGCCTGACCTGGCCGGCCAGCCCTCCCAAGGTGTGCCTGGGTTGAGGTCAATATAAACACCCCTCCAGGCAGCAAGAGCCCCTGCAGCTGTGCCTGACGCCATATTCTCTGCCCCGTCAGCAGTCTCGGGGCTGGGCTGGTGGGAGTGAGTGAGGGCCCACGGCTTTGTGGGTGGCCCGGTGTGAGTGGGTCTCTGCTGGACTTTCTGCAGGAGTTGCCAGTCTGCTCCCTGCTAAAGAAGAGGGTGTGTCACCCATACCTGCCGTTGGAATTTCTCCCTGGTAGAGGTGAGGAAAGAAAAAAGTAGTGGGGGCCTGGCGAGGAGGAGTACCTCAGGTAGGGAAATGGAAAGCTTCCAGAAGAGTGCCTGGGGCCAGGACCATCCTGCCTGGCCTGCAGGCACCAACTCGGCCTGCGTGCTGTCGCTGGTGTGACTCCAAGACCTTTCCTCTGGGCTTTAAAGTCTTTGTACATATTCAGGTGTTTTATCTGGGAAGGGTGGAAAAAGTTCAGGAGCAGCTGGCCGGGGGGGTCAGCTCACGTTTACTCAGAGATGCCTGGGCACGGTCCCCCAGCCTTGCAATGAGGACGCTCCTGGCGGGGGAGCTGCTGGCTGCGTGTGAGACGATTCCCCACCTGTGAGCAACTTCAGAATTGTTTACCACTGGAGCAAGTGTCCTGATAAGGTTTCATCTGTGTAACTAGTGGGTTCTAATTAGCAACGTGAAGGGTGACATCAGAAGTCCTGAATCAGGATGGAAATACTTATCCCCAACTTGTATAGGCGTAAAAACCTGGGGAGGCCATGTGCAGCCGGCACCCTTAGGGACGGGCTTCCGACTGACCCCTCAATGTTCTGGTGTCCAGCCACTGCTTTAGGATTTCTGGGGCCCAATGCTGACTCTAAGGGTTCTGCAATCCAGCCTCTGTCGGCCTTTAATGAGACCCGCACTTCCAGGATCCTACAGAGTAGGGTCTGTGTGACCGTTCTGTGGCTTGTGTAACAAATGACCACAAGCTGGGTGGTTTAAAACAACAGGAATTCATCCTCCCACAGTCCTGGAGACCAGACATCTGAGATCAAGGTGTTGCAGGATGGAAGTCTCTCCAGAGGCTCCAGGATACTGTTCTTCCTGCCCTTTCCAGCTTCTGGGGGCTTAGGAGTCCCCAGGCTTGTGGCTGCATCCCTCCCATCTCTGCCTCTGTCTTCACGTGGCTTCTCCTCTATGTCTGTGTTTCTCCTCTTTTGTCTCTCATAAGGACTCTCTCAATTGGATTGAGGGCCACCCTAACCCAAGATGACCTCACCTTGAGATACTGAACTGCATATACAAAGACCCTTTTCCCAGGTAGGGTCCTGTTCACGTGTTCTGGGGGGGGCACATCTTTTGAGGCCAGCATTCAACCCATTATCTGTGTATAAAATAACCCTCTTTTAGGAGATTACCAAGGTCCCGTATAGACTGGCACAGAGAGCAGCCATGTGGGTGGGGTTCTGGGAAGAATGAGGACCCTGGAATCGCCTGGAAGGGATGAAGTCCTGGCTGAATTAGGTGAGCTCTTCCACCACGTGGTCCATGGAAACAGCCACTCTACTCTGTCCGTGGAAAGGGAGCCAGTGCCGAGTCCAAAGCAAAGCTGGCTCTTCTGGGATTTCATCATCAGTAGCATCATGTAACCAATAACTATGGGCTTGGAGGAGTCACTCTCTGGCACATGATGACAACACTGTCACTTTAGGCTCATCAAGCCTAGAATAGGAATGTTTGAAGAAGAAGAATTTGGGAGATGGTGAAGCTTGGTTGTCAAGGAAACTGAGCAGGTTTGTCAAGGAAACTTCTCCCTTAAACTGAAGGCAGGGCTGGGAGAGCTGAACTCCAGGGATCATTTAAAGGGGCTGCTCTGAAGCACCATCACCTGAGAGGTGGTCTCAGCATGAGCTGGGGTTTGAGAAAAGTGTGATGAGATTAAGCCTGACTTTCTGTGACAGCTGGGGAGGGGTTTGTAAAGCACCTTGGCTTTTAAAGCAAAGTTTGTTGCACAAAGTGTCTCCCAAAACTGGGCTGAAGCTCAAGATGTCTCTGTCCCCTTCTTGTGAGAGTCCAGGGCAGGTGGGTGTCAGGTCCCAGGCTCTGTCCCCCTTGTTTCTCCTCCCTGCTTCCAGGTGAGGGCTCCAACCAGCAGGGTGGGGTGACCAGGTGGGCATCCTGCCCTCAGTCCTAGGATGCAGGCTGGTCAAGGCCCTCACCACCTCCACCCCTTCCCCTTGGTAACACGAGACACTACGCCCCAGTTGTAAGGGGTGGGAAGGCTGGGAGGTGCAGGGTAGATGTGAACAGGAAAAAGGGAAATGGGATCTGGTGGGCATCTGTGCGGCCCTGCTCTGAGGGTCACCTGGACGGTAGCGCACAGACTCTGGGTCCTGTGAAGCTTCGATGCTTTGTGGTTCTGGAAATCCTATAGGAGACGGTCCACAGCAGGTGAAGCTAATGCTCTCAGTGGAGGTGGTGAAGCCAAAGATCTCAGTTCAGACCGAGGGTGCCGATGTACATACAGGACAAGACCATCTCGTGTGAATGGACTTCAGGCACGTTTAACGTGAATGCAGTCGTGTTAATGCCTAGCATCTTCTATCTTGTGCCTCTCCTCAGGGACCCCCTCCTCAGTTCCTGAGGATCCTGTAACTCCCGTACAGGGGGATGGAGAGTGGGCTCTGTCCAGTCTGAGCCCTGAGTTACCCTGCGTGTGAGTCTGCTCAGGACCGCCGTAACAAATACCACAGACTGGGCAGCTTGAATAACAGACCGATCTCCCAGTCCTGGATGCTGTCTGAGATCAAGGTGTCTGCATGCTGGCTTCTCCTGAGGCCTCTCTCCTTGGTGCTTAGACAGCCATCTTCTCCCCAGGTCCTCACATGGTCTCCCCCTGTGCCTATCTGTGTCCTAATCTCTTCTGGTAGGACATCAATCTTATTGGATTGGGATCCACCCTAGTGACCTCATTTTTACCTTGATCACCTCTTTAAAAATCCCATCTCCAAATACCGCCACATCCTGGGGTCCTGGGGGTTAGGGATTCAGCATGTGAATTTGGGGGGACATGGCTGAGCCTATACCATCCTCCTTAGGAACCAAGTGTGCCTCGATCCTTCCTTCCCTCAAGTCATACAAGGTGATGTAATGGCTCAGGGAGAGGCCACTCGTGCAGAGTCTGTGTCCCAGCTGGGGAGCCCTTCTCTGCTCTCTCTGATCAGGCAGTGGCAGTGCCAGTCCCCTCCTGAGGTGAGCGGTTCTGGGGTTTCCTGCCGTGTCTCTTGGCCGGCTGAGGTGCTCATTGTCAGGGAACCCAGGAGCCAGCAGCCTCGTGGGGATGCCGGGGACTCTCAGGGCCTTGGCAGATGTCTCTCCCAGCAGATACCCTAGCGAAAGTGGGGAAACATTTGGGGGATTATGGGTGGGAGAGAGTCACAGTCTCGTTTATGCTTCAGAAAGACCACTTTGGGGTAGGATGTGAGGTGCACCATGCAGGCAGGGAGTTTTGTCAGGGCCTGATGGAGGAACCAGGCACAAGATCGGGCTTGGGCCAGGGCTGTGGGTGTAGAGGGGAATTAGTGTGGGAACTGGCCACAGACCGTTGTTGAAATATCGGCTTCCCTGTGCAACGAGGCCGAACAGAACTATGGAGACAGGGATTTTGGAGGAAGAGAGAGATGGCTTTATTTTTCTGCCAGGCAGCAGGGAAGACACAGCCGGCTAGCGCCTCAAGAACTGGGCACCCCCTCCTTGAGAATCAGGGAAGGTTTTATACGTGGGGCTCTCGCAGTCCGGGGTATAGGATGAGGATCAAAGTAGTGAAGGTCTTGCATTCCTCCTTTCCTTTGCATTATTTCAAAACAGTCATAGTTGGCATCAGGCCGCCCGGTAATTGGGGTCCAGCAGTCTGAGAATTGCATCCATTTACCTCTGGTTTATCGGCCGGTGACCTGTTTCTGAAATGAAAAACTATAGGGGGTGATTTGTTATGAGGGGCATATAGAATGTAAATGCTGGACATAATAAGGTTAGGGAGTGAGAGGCAGGGGATGTAACTCACACAGAGTTAGGGGTGTTGGGTGCCAAAGCTAAATTACATAGTGTCAGGGAGTGAGGTTAGTATTGTAAAGTACAAATCTAGTTACTACAAATGAGTGACAAAGTAAAACAAGGAGTGATGAACTCTTTCAGGCCAGGTTATGTTCTTCTCTAGCCTGTTCGCTATTCCCTTTGTTTTCCTTGTTCTCAGGAGAGGGAAAACTTCATTTCTATTTTTGCTGCAACAAGACTCTGGAGGAGCAGATGACAGTCAATGGGGCACAAGGAGAGTGGGAGCCTGGGAGACCCCAGTGTTACTGAACAAAACTTGGGTCCGCTTGCCCGAGTGCAGTAAAGCCAGTGTGGCACACGACTTCAGCAGTTGTCGCTCGCGGGCTCCAGAGCACAGGCTCAGTAATTGTGGCTCACAGGCTTAGTTGCTCTGCGGCATGTGGGATCTTCCCGGACAAGGGCTCAAACCCGTGTTCCCTGCATTGGCAGGCAGACTCTTAACCACTGAGCCACCAAGAAAGCACCCCCCCCCCCATTTTTTTTTAAAGCAGACCAATAATCCTTTTGCCAGAGAGACCTATTTTGGGGTGGCATATTTTACTCGCCTTGACATGGATGTACCCCAATTTGCTTATGCATTCATCTTTTGAAGGATATCCTGATTTCTTCAAGTTTTTAGCCATTATGAAAGTGCTGCTGTGCATAATTGCATCCTTGTTTGCATTTGGACATAGATTTTCAAAGCAGTTGCCTAAATATTGGAAGCATGATTGTTGGATCCCAACGTGAGACTTGTTTAGCTCTGGAAAAAACTGCCAAATTGTCTTACAAAGTGGCTGCACATGCATCCCCCCAGCTATGAGGGAGAGTTCCTGTTGTTCCTCACCCTCTAGCAATTGGTATTGTCATATATTTGGAGCTTAGCAGTGCTAATAGGTGTGCTGTGATATCTCATGATTTTAATTTGTAATTCCCTAATGGTATACGATGTTGAGCTTGTTCCTGTATGACTTTTACTATCTGTATATCTTTTTTGGTGGGATGTCTGTTCAGATCATGCTGTTCACGTTCACGCTGAGAGGAGCCCTGTCTCCTCAGGACCCGCTGGGGCTTTGGCTTCTGGAACACGCTGGGCTGAGTCCACGCTGACGGCCGGTCTTCCAGACAAGCCGGGGTCAAGTCCACACTAACAGAAGCCGGGTCTCCTCAGGACCCTCTGGGGCTTCAGCTTTGGGACACTGTGGGGTCCAGTTCATGCTGACAGGACCCTGGTCTCCTCAGGACCGGCCGGGAGGTGATGCCGCTGAGGGAAAAGGTGAGGAAAAGTGGGCAGAAGGTACCTGTACGTTGCTGACCGCTGAGGGTGTCTGTCTTCAGAGGACCCAGGAGAGGAAGGGCTTGATATGGAAAATTGGGTTTTTGGCCCCTTTTGTGTGTGGTGTAGACAGAGTTCAGTGTTGTTCTTTGGCGTGTGGCATCTGGTTTTCCCAGCACCGTTTATTGAGGGGACTGTCCTTTCCCTGGTGTATGTTCTTGGCTCCTTTCTTGTGAATTAACTGATCACATACCTGTAGATTGATTCCTGGGCTCTCTGCTCTGTTCCTCTGGTCTGTGCGCTTGTTTTTGTGCCAATTCCACACTTTTGGGGGACTGTAGCTTCATCATGAAGTGTGAAGCCAGGGAGCGAGATGCCTCCAGCCCATTCCCCTTCCTCAGGGTTGCTTTAGCTCTTCTGGGTCCTTTGTGGTTCCACACACATCTTAAGATTGTTTGTTCTGTTTCTATGGAAAATGTCATTAGACTTTTGGTAGGGATTGCATTGAATGTGTACATTAATTTGTCTAGAATGCATATATTTTTTTCTGTTTTTTTAACATCTTTATTGGAGTATAATTGCTTTACAATGGTGTGTTAGTTTCTGCCTTATAACAAAGTGAATCAGTTATACATATACATATGTTTCCATATCTCTTCTCTCTTGCATCTCCCTCTCTCCCACCCTCCCTATCCCACCCTTCTAGGTGGTCACAAAGCACAGAGCTGATCTCCCTGTGCTATGCAGTTGCTTCCCACTAGCTATCTATTTTAAGTTTGATAGCGTATATATGTCCATGCTACTCTCTCACTTTGTCACAACTTACCCTTCCCCCTCCCCATATCCTCAAGTCCATTCTCTAGTAGGTCTGTGTCTTTATTCCCGTCTTGCCACTAGATTCTTCATGACCTTTTTTTTCCCCTTAGATTCCATATATATGTGTTAGCATACTGTATTAGTTTTTCTCTTTCTGACTTACTTCACTCTGTATGACAGACTGTAACTCCATCCATCTCACTACAAATACCTCCGTTTCATTTCTTTTTATGGCTGAGTAATATTCCATTGTATAAATGTGCCACTTTTTTTTACTTAAAAAAAATTGGAGACCACACCATGTGACATGCAGGATGCAGAATCTTAGTTCCCCAACCAGGGATCGAACCTGCGCCCCCTGCAGTGGGAGCTCAGAGTCCCAACCCCTGGACGGCTAGGGAAGTACCACCTTAGAATGCATATTTTCACAATATTCTTTTTACCCATGAGCACGGGGTATCTTTCCATTTATTTTTGTCTGTTCATTTTCCTTTATCAGTGTCTTCCAGTTTTCAGTGTGCAGGTCCTTCACGTCCTTGGTTAAATTTACTCCTAGTTATCTTTTTGGATGTAATTGTAAGTGGGATTTTTTTTTTTTAATTCTTTTTCTGATGGTTCATTATCAGTGTATAGAATCACAAATGACTTTTGTGCATTGATTTTTCTTTTTTTTTTTTTTGTATCCTGCAGCTCTACTGAATTCATTTTTTAGTTGTAACAGTTATTTGGTGGTTGAATGTGGAAAACTAGAATTCAGAAATCCCACTGTTTCAACTGCATCCAGGTCATCCACAGCACCCAAGACATAGTGGCTCCCAATATAATCTTCCCATGGTGCCTCTTGTAGTATGTGGACTCCTCCAAGGGTGATTGGCATCCCCACTGCGGGTGAGCTGGATCTGGGTAGAGCTTGGCCTCTATAACAAAGTTTGCTGTCTGTATTTCTGGCTTGGTACGACATGGTTGTTCTGATAAGTACTTTATTTTCTAGTAAATTTCAAGTGTATAAATAACTTTAAATAGCAGTATAAAGTTTTCCACATTCACAAAATACTCCAGTTTGTTTTACCCTGTGAGAGTGGGAGGGCCACTCTCCCAGGGAACCAGCACATAACTCCAAAATGAGGAATAATTATGGTTTCCACATTATAATCCTATCCACAGACCTGCTTCAAATTTCACCAGCTGCCCCAGCTTTGTGGAAATGTATTTTCCCATTTGAATCCAGTTTTCCTTTCTTGGAACCATCACTGGGGCTTTTCCTCACTTTAAAAACCTTGTTGGATTTAAAGTGTACAAGATGAGCATGATCTGGGTGGTTTTTCTGTATGGCTTCTTTCACTTAGGATATTTTCAGTGTTTATCCACATTGTAACATTGATCATTATTTCATTCATTTTTTCCATTGTGATTAAAAACACATAACATCCCCCTAGCCCGTCACGCACCGCACGTTCGTGGGGAACCTGGTGCTAAACCATTCGTAGAAAACCTGCTTCTGGGTCGGGGTTTCGTACGTAGCAGAGCAGCTCTCTCGCTGCAATCTATTGAAAGTCAGCCCTCGACACAAGGGTTTTTTTTATTTTTTATTTTTTTTTTAATTAAAAAAGAAAAAAAAACACATAACATTTACCATTTAAACCATTTTTTAAAGCTTTTAAAATAATTATTTTATTTTATTTTTTATTTTTTGGCTGTGTTGGGTCTTTGTTGCTGCGCGCAGGCTTTCTCTAGTTGCAGCGAGGGGGTGCTACTCTTCGTTGCCGTGTGCAGTCTTCTCTAGTTGCGGAGCACGGGCTCTAGGCGCACAGGTTTCAGAAGTTGTGGCTCACAGGCTCTAGAGCGCAGGCTCAGTAGTTGTGGCACACGGGCTTAGTTGCTCCGTGGCATGTGGGATCTTCCAGGACCAGCGCTTGAACCCGTGTCCCCTGCATTGGCAGGCGGATTCTTAACCACTGTGCCACGAGGGAAGCCCCATTTAAACCATTTTTAAGTATGCAGTTCTATGGCATTAACTACATTCACATTGTTGTAAAAATATCCTCTCCATCCATCTCCAGAACTTTATTTTCCCCATGTGAAACCGTAGCCATTAAACACTAACTCACCTCAACACCTGGCAACCTTATTCTACTTTGTCTTTGAATTTGACTTATCTGGATACCTCATACTAGTGGAATCATAGAACGTTTGTCCTTTTTTGTGTCTGGCTTGTTTCACTTAGCATAATGACTTCAAGGTTCATCCACATTGTAGCATGTGTGAGAATTACCTTAGTTTTAAAGGTTGAATCATATTCCATTGTGTATATGCTACACTGTACTTATCCATTCATCTGTTGAAGGATGTGTTGTGTTGCTTCCACCTTTTGGCTATTGTGAATAATGTTGCTATGAATATGGGGTACAAATATCTGTTCCAGTCCTTGCTTTCTAATATTTTGGGTGTACACCCTGGAGCGGAATCAAGGGATCATACATTTTCCATGTTTTTGAGGAGCCACCATACAGTTTTCCACAGCGGCTGTATAATTTTACTTTATTCCTTTATATAACAGAATAATGCAGCTTATGGATATATCTTATTTTGCTTATCCATTTACCTGCTGATGGACATTTAAATCTTTTCTACCTTGGGCTATTGTGAACAGTGCTGCTATGAATAATTGGTGTACAAGTTTTTGTTTGAACACCTGTTTTCCATCTTTTGGGTATATATCCAGGAGTGGAGTTGTTGAACCACATGGTAATTATATTTTATATTTTTGAGTAAATGCTAAAGTTTTGTACACATAGACTGCACCATTGTACATCTCCACAAGTAACTTTTAAGGGTTCCAATTTCTCTACATTGTTGCCAACATTTATTATTTTTATTTATATATTTAAAAATTTATTTTAAAATTTATTTTTATTCTAGTGTGTGTGAAGAGGCATCACACTGTGGCTTTAATTTGCATTTTCATCATGACTACTGATGTTTGACATCTTTTCATGTCCTTGTTGACCATTTGTATATCTTGCCTGGAGAGCAGTCCATGCAAGTCATTTGTCTGTTTCAAAAGTTTTATTGTTTGTCTTTTTGTTAATGAGTTGGAAATGTCCTGGGTATATTCTAGGTAAAGAGTCTTATCAGATATATAATGTGCCAATATTGTCTTCCATTCTGTGGGCTGTTTTTTTTTACTTTCTGGATAGCCTCTTTTGATGCACAAAGGTTTGTAATTTTGAGGAAATCTAATTTGTCTATTTTTTCCTTTCATTTCTTATGCTTTACTGTCAAATCTAAGAAACCATTGCTAAATTCATGGTCAGGAAGATTTAATTCCTTGGTTTATTTGAGAGTTCATACAGTCATCCCTCGGTACCCACTAGGCCAGGCTTTAGGCCTGGGGTTGAGTCAGTGTGAGGGTTCAGGGGTCATGGTTTAGGGTTACGGGTCATTGTTGAAGAGTCATGGTAGAGGGCTGTGGTTAAAGGGTCAGGGTCGGGGAGTAGAGTTTAGGCGTCAGGGGCGAGGGTCTAGCGGTCTGGGGCTAGGGTTGTTAGGGGGTTAAGGTTAGAGGTTAGGGTTCTTAGGGTAAAGGTTAGAGTTAGGTTTAAGCACAATTGGCCCTCATTGCCTTCCCCTCTCCTTCTCTCTGAAGCCTCCAGAATGGATAGGACTTGCCCAAGGTCAAACAGGAGTCAGGGAGCTGAGGTCAGTAACTGTTTTTCTGGCCTCCCTTCCCCCAGTCCTGGGCTCTGAGAGAAGAATGAAATGTCTGTTCTTGTCTCGGACTGTTTCTTATCCAACTCAACCTCTGTCAAGGATTGGGGAGGGTGTCAGAAGTCATGCATGGTTTCCATCTGCCCTCCTACCTGGGAAGGGTGATGCTGGCCCTACTCTGCCTGGGCAGCCCCAGGTTCCAGCCCAGCCCAGAGAGGAGGGTACTCAGTGGACATGTGTGGATTTATACAGGACTGGGTGCAGTGACCTGCCAGCCCCCAGATGCTGCCTTCTTAAGGGCTGGTGGGGCCCTCCTGGCACTGAAGACATCCTTTGTCTCAGGCAGGACACCCTTGACCTCTGACTATCCAGGCAGGCATCTGTGTTCCTCTAGCTCAGTCCAGCCTGGGCATTGTCAGGCCCTCATGTACAGTTACAGAGCTGACCAGGATGCCAGACAATTCAACAGCTACTTGGGCAGGGTAGACATTCCTTTGAGAAGTTTCAACTACCAACATGCATGTGGTTGAGAAAAAGGCCTCCCCCTCACAGCCTCATAGGCTACCAAGAGAAGTAATAATCCTCTAAACATTAGAGTGTGTCCCTGACACAACAACCATACAGCAGACCATGGCCCTGCGATCCTTTGTCCTTTCAGTCGTTAGAGACTTTTGACATTCATATTCATTAAGAATCAAAGATATGGGAGCACCTGAACCTCACAATGGGAGGTTCACACTGAGACTGCATTGTCTTGGAGAGCCATATGCATCCATGTGGCCTCTGGAAAGCCTGCCAATTATGGGTTCCATGGTATGGAATAATTCTTGAGCCTCCCATTACTTCATTGCACAAGAGTTTCCTTACCACCCTAGCATTTGGTTTCTTCACTTAGTAAAGGAGAGAGAAAAAACTGGAAAAGGAGCAGTATTGTTTTTCAGAGATGGGCAATTAATATGGCCAGGGAGATGGCATAACTCAAGGGCTCCCACCTCTCAGGGGCAGGAATGAGGTCTGTGTGTTTTCTGAGGGCACATGGGCTGTTCTGGGCCAACCTCTGAGATGTGAGGACCTGATGCCCAAGGAAAGAGACTTGAGTTTACCACCACCAATGATCCTGAGTTTTCAGCAAGTGAAAGAACTTCTTGCAGTCTTGGGAGGGACAGTAAGAACACTGGATGAGTAGCTGCAGCCCCTGACCCTAAGTGAACCTCTTTCTTCCTTTTGTGTCAGATTCTATGCTGTGCAGTGAGCTGTCGTTGACTTAGAATCTGTTGCTTTCTCCTAGAATCTGTTGCTTTCTCCCAGCCAGCATCTGTTCTCATGCCCAAGTGCCTCAGTTTTCCTTTGGGAATTACATCTCACCTGCTTCCAGTCCAAACAGTTGCAGAAGGATGACCCCATGTTCCACTCAGCTCGAAGATGGGTTTACAACCCACATCTAGCCAGTCCCATTTTCTGTCTTCTGGTGATGGGCCACGGATGAGAATGCAACCCAAGCCAGATCAAAGGCATTTAAAACCATGACTTTCTTGGAATCTAAGAAAAGGAGAAACTCTTTCTCGGAAAATGGATGGTAAGTGGTTGTCAGCTTAGAATTGCTGTTGGCCCAAGGGCAGTGAGAGAGCCTGTGCCTGTGAATGGGGTCCCCCAAAGGCACTGAGCAGGACAAAGTTTTGGCAGAAGCAAGGTCACACTGAGATAGTGTGAGCCACTGGACCTGCCAGGTCCAAATCCATTCTTCAACTTGCCACTTGCAAGTATTAATTTATTTCTACCCTTACGAGAAATACTAATTTATTTTACTTCAGTAAGTGTGTCCAGTCGCTGGGAAAAGAAAAAGTCCTAGTCGATACATCTGAATCAATAATCCCTGATCCTTCCTCAGGTGTCCTCACTGGGTAGGCATGGCTGGGGGAGATGAAGACACTGGGTGGGATCAGATGTTAGTGGAGCTGCCAAACAGCTCTGTCCCTGTTCCTTCCCTGTCCTGGGAGAGGGAAACCCTGGAACAGTGATAGGATAACCAGTATGGGGAAGAGGTTCCTCAGTGATTAATTGGTCTTTTTGTATTTTCCTTAATTTAGGGTTCATTTTGGTAATGTGTTTTTACAAAGAAATCACCCGGTTCCTCTACATTTCCAGTTTGTTACTGTAGGTTTCTCTTATTTGACATTTAATTTTTCCTGTCTAATTTTATACAGAATCATGACAAATAATGAACAAATATTGATACTTTATTATTAACTGAAGTCCCTATTCATGTTCCCTTTGTTATACCTTTCCTTGTTCCAGGATCTCAAAGGACATGGGGTCATCATGTCGGTTTAGTCTCTTCTGGGCTTTGACAGTTGCTCAGACTCTCCTTGTTTCCATGACCTTGACAGCGTGGAGGAGGACTGGTGAGGTATTTTATAGACTGCCAGGCACTGGGATTTGCTTGGTGGTTTTGTTGTGGTTAGACTTGGCTTTGAAAAAGTAGATCACAGAGGTGAAGTGCTTCCTCTTCACTATATATCAAGAGGACAGGTTCTTAAGGAAACTTCTCACTTATATTCTTAACTTTGGTCACCTAGCTGAAGTAGTGTGTGTCAAGTTTTCCCACAGTGAGGTTAATTTTTTCCCATGTCCATCCTGTGTGTCTTATTTAGGAGGAAGTCATAATGCAGAACCCACACTGAGGAGAGAGGGCTAAGCTTCACATCCTTGATGGACAGCTGAGTGGCTATATACATTGTTTAGAAGCTTTCTGCATAGGAGATTTCCATTTAACACCATTCATCAAAAACTGTGTAATTTATTTTTACCAGTTTGGACACATGAATAATTATTGTAATCTTTTGGTTATAATCCAGCACTACATTATTAGACTGCTTAGTTAATTTTTGCTTTGGCTGTTGAGAGCTTTTTCCATTTGCTCCTGTTTTCATTTTACATAATTTTTCTTGTGTGGGTTTTTTAAATTTTTGGTACCTCTTTACTTTCTGATATTTTAAGATTATCCTGCTTCATATATTTACCATCTCAGTCCTAGCATCAGCCCTTTCTTCAAAGAGCCCTTGTTCCTTTTATTAGAGAATGGTATTAAAAACTTACATGTGGGAGTTAAATATGCTCAGCTGACAGTGTACAGAAATATATGCATGTATCGCAGCCTACGCATATACACATAATTATAAAGATTTCCATGTGGAACTATGTGTAGGCTAAAGATAGTTCATACTGATATCTCCAACCGGATCTGTTATGACATGGATATTGTAACCTTCTCCCTTTGTTTGACTGTAACATACCACTCCAGTGGTAAGAAACCTGGCTTCCACCATTTGTCATTTATTAAATTCAGAGCTTGTTCCATTTGATTACTGATATAGTAGTTTCAGTACTGTTAGCTACTACCCTTCATGGGAAAGAACACAGAGTCCACTGTGTATGTATGGCACATTTTGTCTTTGGCCTACAGATTCTGTACATTTCCAAAGTTAACTTAGGTCAGCCCATTTGTCCCACTACCAACAGTGAGATTTTTCATACATTTCTGAATCAGTTAGATTCTTTGTTACATTCTGTATTCCAGTCTTTGACACTCCCATATCCTAAGTAGCTAAGTTTGAATAGATGGTAAATTACTTGTTGGGTTGTAAAAATCTGTGGGTGTAGACAAATGCATAGTGACAGGTATTCACCACTAAATTAACATATGGACTATTTCAACCACATATTCCATAAACTGTTTACCATGTCAGTTTTGCCTTTTCTCGAATGTCGTACAAATGAGGTCATACAGTGTGTAGCACTTCAGACTGGATTCTTTCATTTAGCAATGTAAGTGTTAGATGTATCTTTTTTTTTTTTTTTTTTTTTTTGCACGGGTTGACGGTCCATTCCTTTATATATCTGAATACTATTGCATTGCATGTATGTGAGAGGAAAAATAATTTTCCCTCTACACTTCTGTGTTCTTTATTGAGATCTGCCTTGTAATGAAAAAGAGAAGAACTGGAGAAAACAATCAGAAGTTTAATATATACCATGCATACCTCCTGTATACTTGAAAGATACCCAGGAAAACTGAGTCACTCCCTGAAATGGCCCAAGCCGTTACCTTAAGTGCTATCTTCTGCTGAGAACAAAAGAAAGATGTTAGGGAATGGAGGAAGCCATTTAAGGGATGTTATTAGGCAAAGTCCAGTAAACAAGGGTATGGTTGTTACACAGAGTTACATCCAGGCCTATTTCATTGACAAGCTTTTTGTTTTAAAAAAAAAAAAAACATTTATTTATTTGGCTATGCCGGGTCTTACTTGCGGCCTGTGGAGTCTTTAGTTGTGGCATGCGGGCTCTTAATTGCAGCATGTGGGATCTAGTTCCCTGACCAGGGATTGAACCCTGGTCCCCTGTATTGGGAGTATGGAGTCTTAACCACTGGACCAGCAGGGAAGTCCCAACAAGCTTTTCTTGATATTTAGTTATCATTCAATTCCTGGTCCAGAGAGGGACATACCTTTACAAATGGAAATATCCTTAATAAATGTAAATTTACCTCCTAAAAGGGCATTTTCTACTTGGTTTTGAAAGATTCTCCTGGGTCTGCTGTTTCTTAAATTAATCAGTCCAAAATAATGTTTTTGTCAAATGGGCATATTTTGGGGTGGTGTATTCTGCTCCCCTTGACATGTATGTGCCTTAATTTGCTTATGAATTCATCTACAGAAGGACATCCTGATATCTTTAAGTTTTTAGCCATTATGAATAGAGCTGCTGTGCATTACTTGATGCTAGTTTTGGTTTGAACACAGTTTTTCAAAGCAGTTGTCTAAATACAAGAGGTATACTTCTTGGATCCTAAGGTGAGGCTTTTTAGATTTGGAAAAAACTGCCAAACTGTCTTCCAAAGTTGGTTGTACATGCATTCGACCAGCATCTTGAGTATGTTCTTGTATGCTTATTTACTGCCTGTTTATCTTCTTGGGCCAGGTGTGTGTTTCAATCTTTACCAAATTTTAATGGTGTTGTTGACATAATTTGAGTACAAATCCTTTATCAGATATGTGTTTTGGAAATAGTTTCTTGCAGTTTGTGGTTTGTCTTTCAGTTTTCTGAATAAGGTCACCAGATCCAAAGTCATATAGATTATCTTTTTTTTTTTCCTAGGATTTTTATAGTGTGGTAATTTAAATTTGTCTATGGGCAATTTTGAATGAATTTTGGTTTAAGTTGTAAAGTTTGTGTCTACATTCATTTCATTACATATGGTTTGTAATTAATTGCTCCTTAACCATCTTTTGAGAAGATACAGTGAGATACTTGTCTCCATTTCAGTTTGGATTTCCAAGCTTAGTATATACAGCAGAACTGCATTCCGGATGAGGTCTCTGGGTTTGGAGTGCGGCACTCCCAGTACTTCTCTGACGCCCCACAGGGGGCGCCGAACCCCCCTGTCTGACCCTGGGGGCACAGGTGCACCCTGCCCACAGACTTTGCTCTGTGAGAAGCAGACAGGAGCTTTGCTTCCTGTCAGGGCTTAGGTTTCTGGACCATGAGGCACTATCCACACTGACAGGAGCTGGGTTTTCTCAGGAACCACTGGTGAGGAGACTCCACAAGAGGAAAAATGAGCAAGTGTGCAGAATCTTCCTGTGCAGCTGACTGCTGGGTGGGTGGGGTGCATCTTCAGGTGACTCAGGAGAGAAAGGGTTTAATGTGGAATATTGTGCGCTTTTAGTTAGTTTTATGTGCAGTTTAGGTGGTGACCAGTGTCGTTCTTTGGAGTCTGGTGTCTAGTTTTCCTGGCACTCTTTGTTGATGGCTTTGGGTAGAATAAACATTTTAATAACAGTAATTTTTCTGATGCATGAGCATGGAATATTGTTTTCTATTGTGTCTTCAATTTATTTATCAATGCTTTATAGTTTTCTGAGTACTGCCCTCAAAGGCTGAAGGCTTCAGCATGCCTCCAGAAGGACACAGAGTATTTGCAAGTCTTTGAGAACCAAGAGAACCGTCTTCACTTTTCTGAAAAGGGCATCTTATTATTTCACAGCATGACCATTTTCAATCTGGCTCCCAGGGGTGCCCTCCCACCTTCTTTATTTCTCTGAAATTGGCCATGGTGGTTTGGCTGTCCCTAATCCCCACACCAGGTGACAAGGCCAGTGGGGCCAGATCCTGGTGGTCCTTAGCTTCGTTGGAGATTCACCCAGACTCTCAGCCTGAGATTGAACGTGGATTCCCCTGCTTCTCCCCATCACCAATTCTCATCTCCTCCTCTATCTCTTTTCCTCTTGCTTTTCAGTCTCAGATTTACCTGATGGTCACCACTCACAGTTCCCACAGATCCCAGATATTTCTCCTTGAAGGAAAGGTTCTGGAAAATCAGAGGGATAATAAAGAATGCAGCTGATTCCCTCCTTGTGCTGACGCCCAAGAGGGTGAGGAGAGTGAGTGTTTTCTCATTAGAATTTTAAATCCTCCAAGTAATAGATCATTGGGGGGGGCATCCGGTGTCTTCCTGCTCATTCTAGTAATGTCATTCCTGAATTTTAATGTGGTAAATAATTTAAATTATAAATATGCTGAAGGGGATATCTATTTAAAAAATGTTAGAGGTAACTCCAAGGGATTTACAACAAACAAGGACACAGAACCCTGTGTCCAGACACTGGCTGAGAGATTCCTACCCTGAGCCGCAGTCCCCTGGACGGCGAAGTGGCCATGACTCTCCTCCCGCAGGTGAGCCTACACAGGCACATCCCACGTGGGACCACTGCATCACAGAATCTTAGAGTGGCCAATGGCAGGCAGCTGGCCAGCAGCCTGGGACAACCCCAGAGTGAGGCCTTAGGAAGGGCCAGTGTCAGAGACTCAGAGATAACTTGAAGAGACAGTTCAGGCTTTAAGGACATCATCAGAGATGTACTTAGGGACATATGTAGGGCCTTAGTTATGGACAGGTTCAGGGCGTTATTTAGTGACAGCTTAGACTATAAGGGACAGCGTCAGGGTCTAAGTTAGGGACAGTGTCAGTGCTTCAGTTAGAGATAACATGAGAGCCTCAGTTAGACAGAGTTCAGGCTGTTACTTAAGGATATCTTCAGGGCCTTCGAGCCAGCATCATGGCCATAATTAGAACCAGTGTCAGGTCGTTAGTCAGGGCCAAAACTAGGGTGTTAGTTAGGGAAAGAGTCAGGTCATTAGTTACAGACAGTGTCAGGATTTTAGGTAGGGACAGCAGCAAATCCTTAGTTAAGAAGAGTGTCAGGGCCTCACTTAGGGGCAGCATCAGGATGTTAGTTAGGGAGAGTCAGGACATTCGAATGTCAGATTCTGAGGTAGAGACAGCATCAGGGCCTTAGTTAGGGACAATGTCAGAGACTTACCTAGGGACTATTCAGGGCCTTAGTTATACACAGGATCAGGTTGTCATTGAGAGATACATGAGGCTATTAGGGACCGCATCAGGGTGTTAGGGAAAGAGTCAGCCGTTATAGACAGTGTCAGTGCCTCAGGTAGAGACATCATCACAGCCTTAGTTAGGAAGAGGGTGAGGGCCTTGTTTAGGGACAGGGTCAGGCCAACAGTGAGGGACATCTAAGGCTATTAGGGACATCGTCAAGACCTTAGATTGGGCCAGCATCAGGGCTGTAGTGTCGACCAGTGTCAGGGCATTAATGAGGGACAAAATTAGGGTGTTAGTTAGGGAAAGAGTCAGGTCATTAGTTACAGACAGTTTTAGGGCCTCAGGTAGAATTGGCATCAAGGCCTTAGTTAGGAAGAGCATCAGGGCCTCAGTTAGGTTCAGCATCAGGACGTTAGTTAGGGCCAGCAACAAGGCCTTAGTTAGGTACAGTGTTGTCAGGCCCTCAGAGATAACTTGAGGGCCTAAGTAAGAAACAGTTTAGGCCGTTAGTTAGGACAGTTCAGAGACTTTCTTAGCGGTATATTCAGGGCCTTAGTAATAGAATCAGGGTGTTATTTTGTGACCACTTAGGCACTAAGGGACAGCATCAAAGCCTAAGTTAGGGAGGGTGTCAGCATCTTGGGGATAGTGTTAGGGACTTTGTAAGTTATAGCTTAGGCCATTAGCTAGGGACAGTGTCAGGGACTTATTAAGGGCAGTGTCAGAGACTTAATGAGGGACATCTTCAGGCCCTTAGTTATGGACAGGATCAGGTCCATACTTGGGACCATTGTCAGACCATTATTTAGGGTCACTGTCACGGCCTTTTGTAGAGACAGCACCAAGGCCCTTAGTTAGGAAGAGGGTCAGGGCCTTAGGACAGGGTCAGAGACTTACTTAGGCACATATTCAAGGCCTTAGTAATGGAAAGGATCAGGACCACAGTGAGGGACATCTAAGTCTATTAGGGACATCATCAGGGCCTTAGATAGGGTCAGCATCAGGGTCGTACTTAGGACCAGTGTCAGGGCGTTATTTAGTGACAAAATTAGGATGTTAGTTAAGGAAAAAGTCAGGAAATTAGTTACAGACAGTGTCACCTTCTCAGGTAGAGACTTCAAGGTCTTAGTGAGAGCATCAGCACCTCAGGTAGGAACTGCATCAGGCCATTACTTAAAGACAGTGTCAAGGCCTTAATTAGGGATAGTGTCAGGGCCTCAGAGAAAACTTGAGGACCTTAGTAAGAGACACTTCAGGCTGTTCGTTAGGGACATCATCAGGGCGTTAGTTATGGACAGGGTCAGGGTATTAGTGAAAGACAGCTCAGGCAATTAGACACCCCGTCAGGGCCTTGGATAGGGGCAGCGTCAGGAAGCAGTTGGGGAAAGAGTGAGGCCGTTAGGTAAAGACAGACTCAGGGCCTTAGTTAGAGACAGTGTCAAGTTCTTCATTAAGGACACTGTTATAGCCTCATTTAAAGATAACTTGAGGGTCTTAGTTAGAGACAGTGTCAGGGACTTAGTTATGGACATCCTTAGGGCCTCAGTTAGAGGTAATTTGAGGGCCTTAGTAAGAGACATTTTGGGTCATTAGTGACATCATCAGGACCTTAGTGCTGTCTTAAGGACATCATTTATGGGCCACATCAGGGCATTAATGAGGGACAGCTCATGTTATTAGGGAGCATATCAGGGCCTTAGTTAGGGACTGTGTCAGGGCCTTTGTTAGGGAAAGAGTGAGGCCATTAGTTAAAGACAGACTAAGGGCCTTAGTTAGAGACAGCCTCAGTCCTTAGTTAGGGAGAGTGTCAGGGCGTCAGTTAAAGATAAGTTGAGGGCCTTGTTAAGGACAGCCTCAGGGCCTCAAGAAGAGCACAAGGACCTTAATTAAGGTCAGTGTCAAGGCTTTAGTTAGAGACAGTACAGGCCAATAGTTAGGAACATAATCAGGACCTTTGTTAGGGACAGCCTCAGTCCTTAGAGACAGCATCAGGACCTTAGTTACGGAGACAGAGAAATTCATAGTTAGGGAAAACTCACACCATTCTAGACAGCTCAGGGCCATAGTCAGTGTCAGGGTCAGGGCCTGGTGGTGAAATCAAGCAGGTCCCTGTGGGGTTCCTGGGCACGAAAGCCTTTCCCATGTCTCCTGTTTCCTGTTTGTTGGGAATAGGCTCCAGGCTGCACGACCTTCCCTGAGATCCAAAGGGCAGATTCGAACAGTTACTAATCAGGGAAGGGAGGGGGTGTAGAGACAAGGGAGGAACCATCAAGAAACAGTAGTGCAGCCTTGAGTCAGGATCCTGGTTCTGCCTCAAGGAATGTACGTAAGAGTATCTTTGGGCTCTTTACCAAACTAAAACCCCCACAAAATGGAAGATTTTAGTGTTCTCCATTCCAGAGAAGCTCATCAAGAGATCATCTGAGACCAGATTAAAGGAAGTTAAGGCCCTGTACACACACTAATCCTTAGGAGCAAGTGTGTCCTTAAACCATTGCTGTAAAACTCCTCACCAGATCCTCCTGCATTGGGATGCATTGTTTTTGAGGGCACGAGTTTTCTGTGTCCCTCTTTGGCTGTCAAAGCAGTAAGGCTATTCTTTTCTACTTCCTCCAAACCTCTCTCTCTGAGATTCGATTCGGCACTGGTGCACAGAGGTCGAGTTTTCGACATCAAATTTAGTACCCAATGTGGGGCTGACTTGAGGATGGCCCCTGTGGGTCGTCTGACTTGATCGGACACTCTGAGATTTTTCTCCACGCCAGCCTCTTTTGAGAGAGTGTAGGGTTGGAGAATTCCTTTAGAGGCCAGACCATCTGGGACCCTTGCCTCGAAAGGCCGAGCCCCAGTCATCCCAGCAGTTAGAACTCTGGGGCAGGAGTAGATGGTAGAAGAGGGACCAGCCTAGCAGCTTCTGAGGCCGCCTTTTCCTTGAGGACATTCCTCTCTTCCTCCTGCTGGACTTCCCCGAATGTCAAGGGATTGTTTGGGGGAACCAGAAAAATAGCATTTGGGATGTTGCAACACCTCAGCCAGCGTGTGGTAAGTCCCCTGGCATGCACTCTGAGTTCCTTTTAGCCCTGTACATTTGGGGGAAACTTGGTTCCCATTTGGGTGACTTTTCATTCCAGGAAATCTCATTTGGAAGGTGCACCACTTGGACAGAGGTCACAGGCTAAGTTGAGACTTGGAAGCTGATTTGAGTCCTGTGCTGTTTGGTTTTTTGTTCCTTTGGTTTGAGGCTTCCATTGGTGTTAGGATTTTGTTTTGTTCTTAGTCTGCGTGTGAGTGTTCTATGGTTTAAACATAAGAAGTGCTTCTTCTTCAGTTCCATCTGATAGCCAATGGGCAAAACTCTGACACACTGGTCAACCTATAGTTGTAAACCTAAGACTAAGAAAAGAATGAAATTCTATTGTAATTTTGTCTGGCCAATGTATGGATACATTCTTGAAAAATGAGGAAAGGTGGTCTTTGAATGGTAGCCTAAATGACTATATTATCCTTCAGCTAGAGTTATTTTGCCACAGGAAGAGAAAGACAAAAGAAGTTCCATATGTTCAAACATTTATGAAGCTACCTAATAAACAAAGTGAGCAGCTAGGTAACAGGCTGATGGTACAAAGAGAAAAGAAAGTCACTTTGTACTAGAGCTGGTTGTGTCTGAATGCAGAAAAAAATAAGGGGCAACATAAGATGGATACAGAAGGTGATGAACATTTGTGAAAAGGGAACACTGAGGAAAGAGTTGTGCATGACCGGGATTTTCTAAGATGGATTTTGTTGGAAGTGGGTTAGGGCAAGCCTGGATTTGGTTTCTCCCTCCAAAGTTTTCTTGGAATGCTGCTTTTGATAACAGCTTGTGTGTTCCTTTGCCTGTGTCTGTGATCTCTATTTTTGTTTGAAATCTCTTTACTTTGGTTCAGTGAGTAAGTGTTGTTTTGCCAATTCTAACAGTTCTTTTGATCTCCAGCTAACTTTGAGATGTTTTAGAAGGCCCTTGAGCCATCTCAGAGAGAAATGTTTGATTAGTATGTTAAATTACATGGAATTCCTAAAAATCTAGTATGTCCTGGTAAAATTTTATCAGTCATAATTCTAGTTATTTTTAAATGTTGTATGTAACAGCAATAATGGTTTCTTTTGTCATTTACATTGTGATCCAGTGTTTAGCCATGACATTTTAAGTCTTTATGTGATTTATAGATAGTTACTGTTGTGCTCTAACACTTTGCAAAATGCTCCATCTTCAAGAAGATCTATGTGAAGGACCTTTTGGCAAGCACAGGTCTCTGATAAATTTCATATCATAATGCCAAACTGGGTAAGAAATGAAAAATCTTAATGGAGAATCTGATGGCTTCATAAAAAATTAACAAAAGGATTGGTTACTGAGTGAACTGGTGAATATGGTTATGTTTTTGTTTTTTTGTTACTGGCTTTGATCTGTGTTTTCCAGACACAGAGAAGTCCTTCCCCTCAAGCTACTTAGGACTTGCAGCAATTGGATAAATGACACCTCTGTATTGAAGTCTGTATTTATGAAAGTTACTATGTTGCCTTCACTTTGCCCTGATGTTTAAGAGAAAAGGAAAGTTACCTAGTGAAGTTATCAGAATGTAATTACTCATGATGTATCACTGTTTGCTTTAGGTCTAATGCTAAAAGCACATACACAATGCTTGTGTGACAATTGGGTATGAATAATAAAATGTATGGCCTATATAAAGAGTTTTCTCATTAACATACCTCTGAGCATGTTCACGATACCTGATCAGTATTCCCCCAATGTGGATTAACTAGGCAAATATAATGGAGGCCTAGCACTGAGGGACATGATCTACACCTGGGCCAAACAGCTGAATCATTGTGGCACTGAGAGATTGACATTTTGATCATCAATGATTTCTATTGAAAAACTTGTAATCAAAAGGGAAAAAACTCTTCACGTATTGAGGTGTGAGGAAGTCACTCTGGCTTATACATGGTTTAATGTAAATTTTACTGACCAAAGTGGCCTGTTTTGTGGTCTTTTGGATATGAGTTGTACATCTGCTTTGGCATTGAGGAGGAGAATGCATTTGACAGTCAAAAAGGAGTAACTATGGTTCAGACATCCAAGATAAACCTAAGTGACCATTGTAGATGTGATTTAGATGCATTCCTGTATTTTTGTTTTGTTTTGTTTTCTTTTTACGTTTTTTTTTTTTTTTTTTTTTTTTTTTGCTGTGGACCATTTTTTAAGTCTATTGAATTTGTTACAGTATTGTTTCTGTTTCATATTTTTGTTTTTAGGCCACGAGGCATGTGGGATCTTAGCTCACCATCCAGGGATCAAACCGGCACCCCCTGTGTTGGAAGATGAAGTCTTAACCACTGGACTGCCAGGGAAGTCCCCGCATTCCTGTATTGTTCAACTTGAATTTCTGAGCTATATCAGACTCGGGATGCCACTAGCCATTCTCAAAACAATGTCTGCTGGTAGCTGCAACCGTACGTTTTCAAGGACTCCTCTCTTAACTATTAAATTTCAAACAATGATGTTAGATCAGATACTAATAGAAAGATGAGACATATGTGTAGTGGTCAATAGCTCCTGTTATGGATACGTTAATACTACATCAGAATTTAAAACCTACTTAGGTAGAATTAGACATCTGGCTACGAAGTCTCTCTGAAGTTCCAGTTTCAGACCAGGTTTCAGACTTATTCTCCTGAATTCCTAAGGGAATGAGATCTACTTTTGCTATTAAATTTTCAGTTGTTACTCCTCCTATTTTAACTGGATTGGTTGCACCAAAATAGGGGGCCAAGGGACTGAGATATTAATCATACAAGTCTCAGGTACAGGACTTGGAACTCAAATATTTCTAACTTGGTATCCATTCCCATAGATTTAAGCAGGACTGTGCCCCATTTCAGCAGGAAGTAGCCAGAGCGGTCGTCACCCTGTTCCTTGAAAGATGTGGGGAAAGATAAAAGTGAAGTGGGGATTAAAAACGAGTTCCTGTGCCAATTTTATGATTAATGTCTCAATCTGAAATGATTATTCCTTTTCTTGTCAAAAATCTGTTCTCCTCAAGATTGAGGAGTATCCAGAAGAGGAGGAGTGAAACTGAGAGGGACTCTGTGGTCTCCTGGGCACAGAAGCCTTTCTGTGTGCCTCCTAACTTGTTTGTAGGGAATAGACTAGAGACTCCAGGGCCTTCCCTGAGTTCCAAAGGGCAAATTCGAACAGTTGCTAATCAGGGAAGTGAGGGGATGCAGAGACAGGGAGGAAGAGTCAAGAAACAATAGTGCAGCCTTGAGGCAGTGTCCTGGTTCTGCCTCAAGGGATACACATAACAGGATCTTTGAGCTCCTTAAAGAACTAAAACCCCCAACAAATGGAAGATGTTAGCATTCTTCATTCCAGAGGAGCTCATCAAGAAACCATCTGAGACCAGACTAAAGGAGTGCAGGCGCTGCATACACACTGATCCTTATGAGCAACCACACCCGTGAACCATCGCTATAAAACACCAAATCCTCCCGCATTGGGACACACAGCTGTCGAGGGTATGAACCTGCTATGTCCTCCACTGGCTGGCAGAGTGATAAAACTAATCTTTTCTATTTTTCCAAAACACGGTTCTCGAGATTTGATTCAGAACCGGTGCAGAGAGGCTGATTATTCAGTATCAGTTAGGTCCAGAGTCAGGCAGTTAGTTAGAAACAGTGTCAGGTCTATAGTTATGGAAAGCCTCAGGGAATTAGGGAGGGACAGACCAAGATATTACAGACAGCATCAGATCCTGAGCTGGGGAGAGTGTCAGGGCATGACGTAGGACCAGCATCAGGACTGTAGTTAGGATCAGCATCACGGTCTTAGTTAAATTTATTGTCAGGACCTGAGTTAGGCAAAGTGTCAGAGCCTGAGTTAGGGACAGCTTCAGGGCCTCAGTGAGGCCTAGTGCCAGGCTGTTAGGTAGGATCAGCATCAGGGCCTTAGTTAAAGACATTATCAGGGCCTGAGTTAGGTACAGCAACAGGGCTTCAAAGGGACAGCCTCAGGGTCACACTTTGGGACGGAATCAGGACTTTAGTAGGGACAGCGTCAGGACCATGGTAAGAGATGGATCAAGATATTAGCTCAAGATAGTGTCAGCACATTATTTATTGACGGCAGCAAGGCTGATGTTAGGGACAGCTTCAGGGCCTTACTTAGGGACAGTGTCAGAACCTGAGTTAGACCAAACATCAGGGCCTAGGGTAAGACTAGGGTCAGGGCCTTTGTTAGGGACAATTTCAGGGCCAGTGTTAGGCCTAGCATGAGGGCCTGAGTTAGGCTGAGCATCAGGGCCTTAGTTAGGGACAGCTTCAGAGCCTCACTTAGGGGCAGCGTCAGGGCTTACTTAGGGACAGTGTCAGTACATCGGTAAGAGATAGGTCAGGATATTAGCTCAGGATAGTGTCAGGACTTTAGTTATTGATAGCAGCAGAGCCTTTGTTAGGGACAGTGTCCGGGCCTTAGTTACGAGTAGCGTCAGAGCCTTTGTTAGGCACAATGTCAGGGACTGAGTTAGGAGTAGTGTCAAGGCCTTAGGGACAGTGTCAGGGCCTTGGGACTAATTTCAGGGCCTTAGTTAGAGACAGGGCTTTAGTTAGCATAAGAGGCATGACATTAGCTAGGGACAGGGTTAGGTTAAGGTCTAGGGATAGTGTCAGGAAATGAGCTAGGGATAGTGTCAAGACCTTAGTTACAGAGAGTATCAGGGCCTTACTTAGGACCAGTGTCAGGGCTTCGGGTAGGGACAGAGTCGGAGCCTGACTTAGGGAGAGCGACAGGGCCTGCGTAAGACCTAGCGTCAGGGCCTTAGCTAGGGAGAGTGCCAGGGCATGACTTAGGAAGAGCATCATGGTCTCAAAGACATTTTGAGGGTCTGAGTTAGGTATAGCGTCTGAGCCTGAGTTAGGGAAAGCCTAGGGCTTCACTTAGGGACAGTATCAGTGCTGATACAGGGACAGAGTTAGAACCTTGGTTAGAGAGGGTCAGGATATTATCTCAGAATAGTGTCAGGACTAGTTATTGCCCGCAGCAGGGCCTATATTAGGGACAGCTTCCAGGCCTTAGTTAGAGACAGTGTCAGGGCCTTAGTTCGGATTAGTCAGGGACTTAGTTAGGGACAGCATTAGGGCTTGAATTAGGAAAAGAGGCCAGACTTTAGCCAGGGACAGGGTCAGATTACGGTCTAGGCATAGTGTAAGGAAATGACCTAGGGATAGTGTCAAGACCTTAGTTATTGAGAGCATCAGGGTCTTATTTAGGACCAGTATCAGGGCTTCAGGCAAGGGCAGCATCAGAGCCTGAGTTAGGGATAGCATCAGGGCCTTACTTAGGGACAATGTCTGGGCCTGAGTGAGGGGTAGACTCAGGTATTGAGTTAAAAACCAGTGTTGGGGCCTTAGTTAGGGACAGTGGCAGGGCACGACTTAGGAGCAACATCAGGGTCTCAAACACTTTTTAGGGTCTAAGTTAGGTACAGAGTCTGGGCCTGAGTTAGGGACAGACTCAGGGCTTCAGTTAGGGACAGAATCAGGGCTTACATAGGGAAAGTGTCAGGACCTTGGTAAGAGATGGGTCAGGATATTAGCTCAGGATAGTGTCAGGACTTTAGTTTTGATGGCAGCAAGGCTGACGTTAGGGACAGCTTCAGTGCCTTAGTTAGGGACAACGTCAGGGCCTGAATTAGGCCTAAATTCATGGCTTGACTTAGACCTAGCTTTAGGACGTGAGTTAGGATTAGCATAGGGCCTTTTTAGGGGCAGTGCATGGGTCTGGGTCAGGCATAGCATCAGGGCTTGAGTTAGACCTAGCGTCAGGGTCTGAGTTAGGTCTAGCTTCAGGGCTTTAGTTAGAGATAGTTTCCAGGTGTTAGTTAGGACTAGCATTAGAGCCTTTATTAGGGACAATGTCAGGACTAGAGTTAGGGCTAGTGTGAAGTACTTAGTTAGTGAAGGCCTCAGGGCTTACTTAGAGAGAGTGTCAGGACCTTGAAAACAGAGGCACCAGGACATTACCTATGGATAGTGTTGGGATTTAGTTATTGATGGCAGTAGGCCCTAGGTTAGGCACAGAGTGGGACCTGAGTTAGGACTAGTATCAGGGCCTGAATTAAGACTAGCTTGAAGGCCGTAGTTAGGGACAGTGTTAAGGCCTGAGTTAGGGGTAGCGTCAGGGCCTTCGTTAGGGACAGCACTATGGCTTTAGATAGGATAAGAGGCAGGAAATTAGCTAGGGACAGCGTCAGGTTAAGGGCTAGGGATAGTGTCAGGAAATGAGCAAGGGATAGTGTGAAGACCTTAGTTATTGAGAGCATCAGGCCCTTATTGAGCATCAGCGTCAGGCCCTTACTCAGGACCAGTGTCAGGGCTTCAGGTAGGGAGAGCATCAGAGCCTGATGTAGGGAGAACAACAGGACCTGAGTGAGGCGCAGCATCAGGGCCTTAGCTAGGAACAGTGTCAGGGCATGAGAGGAGAAGAATCAGGGCCTTTGTAGGACCAGCATTAAGGTCTTAGTAAAAGACATGATCAGGGTCTGAGTTAGCTACAGTGTCAGGACCTCAGTTAGGAATAGCTTCAGAGCCAGTGTCAGGGACAGCCTCAGGGCCTTATTTAGGGACAGCATCAGGGCTGACTTCGGGGCAGTGTGAGGACCTTGGTTAGAGATGGGTCAGGATATTAGCTCAGGATAGTGTCAGGACTTTAGTTATTGCCGGCAGCAGGGTGTATATTAGGGACAGCTTCCGGGCCTTAGTTAGAGACAGTGTCACGTCCTTAGTTAGGACTAGCATCAGAGCCTTTGTTAAGTATCGTGTCAGTGCCTTAGTTAGGATTAGTCAGGGCCTTAGTTAGGGAGAGTATTAGGGTTTTGGTTAGGATAAGATGCAGGATATTAGCTTGGGACAGAGTCAGGTTCCAGGACAGAGATAGTGTCAGGAAATGACCTAGGGATAGTGTCAAGACCTTAGTTACTGAGAGTATCAGGGCCTTATTTAGAATCAGTGTCAGGGCTTCAGGTTGGAACAGCAACAGAGCCTGACTTACGGAGAGCGACAGGTCCTGAGTGAGGCCTAGCGTCACGCCCTTAGCTGGGGACACTGTCAGGGCATGAATTAGGAGCAGCATCAGGGCCTTTGTTGGATCAGCATTAGGGTCTTAGTTAAAGACATGATCAGGGCCTGAGTTAGTCACAGCATCAAGACCTCAGTTAGGAATAGCTTCAGGGCCTGCATTAGGAACAGCCTCAGGTCTTAACTTAGGGACAGTGACAGGGATTTTTTAGGGACACTGTCAGGACCTTGGTTAGAAATGGGTCAGGATATTAGCTCAGGAGAGTGTCAGGATTTTAGTTATTGCCGGCAGCAGGGCCTATATTAGGGACAGATTCCGGGCCTCAGTTAGAGACAGTGTCAAGGCCTTAGTTAGGACTAGTCAGGGCCTTAGATAGGGAGAGTATTAGGGTTTCAGGTAGGATAAGATGCAGGACATTAGCTAGGGACAGTCAGGTTCCAGGCCAGGGAAAGTCTCAGGAAATGACCTAGGGAGAGCGTGAAGACCTTAGTTATTGAGAGCATCAGGACCATAGTTACGACCAGCGTCAGGGCCTTGATCAGGACCAGTGGCAGGGCTTGATGTACGGACAGCGTCAGAGCCTAACTAATGTACAGCAACAGGGCCTGAGTGAGGCCTGTCTTTAGGGCCTGAGTTAGGGACAGTGTCAGGGCATGACATAGGAGTAGACAGAGGCCTCTGTAGGATCAGCATTAGGGTCTTTGTTAAAGACATTATCAGGGCCTCTGTTAGGGACAGCCTCAGGGCCTCACTTAGGGACAGCGTCAGGGCTTACTTTGGGAAAATTTCAGGATTTTGGTAAGACATGGGTCAGGATATCAGTTCAGGATAATATCAGGTGTTCAGATATTGACGGCAGCAGGACCTCAGTTAGAGACGGTGTCAGGGCCAAATTTAGGACTAGCATCAGAGCCTTTGTTAGGTACAGTGTCAGTGACTGAGTTAGGTGTAGTGTCAGGGCCTTAGTTAGGGACAGTGTCAGGGCCTGAGTTAGGGCGAGCTTCCAGGCCTCAGTTACGGACAGGTTCACGGGCTTGGGAGTAATTTCAGGGCCTTAGTTAGGGACAGCATCAGGGATTTAGTTAGCATAAGAGGAGCCAAACCTGAAAGCAACCTGAATGCCAACACAAGCTGATGCAGATGTGCACCATGCAGGATCCTCTGAAGGAATATTCCACAGAAGGTGAGTACACTTTGTTTAAAGTTAGTAAAACTATAAAAATTATTTTTTAAAGAAAACTATATTCACAAGATGAAAGAATCTCGTCCTCAAGAATCTCTTTAGCTAATCTCGACATTAGCTAAAGAGAAGGTTAGGTTAAGGTCTAGGGAGAGTGTCAGGAAATGACCTAGGGATAGTGTCAAGACCTTAGTTATTTAGAGCATCAGGGCCTAATTTAGGACCAGTGAGTGTCAGGGCTTCGGGTAGGGACAGCGTCAGAGCCTGACATAGGGAGATCGACAGAGCCTGAGTGAGGCCTAGAGTCAGGGCCTTAGCTAGGGACAGTGTCAGGGCATGACGTAGGAGCATCATAATTGCCTCGGTAAGATCAGCCTCAGGGGCTTTGTTAAAGACATTATCAGGGCCTCTGTTTGGGACAGCCTCAGGGCCTCAGTTAGGGACAGTGTCAGGGCATGACGTAGGAGCATCATAATTGCCTTGGTAAGATCAGCCTCAGGGGCTTTGTTAAAGACATTATCAGGGCCTCTGTTTGGGACAGCCTCAGGGCCTCAGTTAGGGACAGTGTCAGGGTTTACTTAGGCACAGTTTCAGAACCTTTGTAAGAGATGGGTCAGGAAATTAGCTCAGGAGACTGTCAGGACTTTAGATATTGACAGCAGCAGAGCCTTATTTGGGACAGTGTCAAGGATTTAGTTAGGACTAACATCAGGGCCTCTGTTAGATACAGGGTCAGGTCCTGAGTTAGTAATAGTGTTAGGGTTTTAGTTAGGGACAGTGTAGGTGCCTTGGGACTAAATTCAGTGCCTGAGGTAGGCACAGCATAAGGGCTTTAGTTAGCATAAGAGGCAAGACATTAGCTAGGGACAGGGTTAGGGTAAAGGCTAGGGATCGTGTCAGGATATGACATAGGGATAGTGTCAAGACATTAGTTACTGAGAGTATCAGGGCCTAATTTAGAACCAGCGTCAGGACTTCAGGTAAGGATAGCATTGGAGCCTGACTTAGGGAGAGTGACAAGGCCTGAGTGAGGCCTAGAGTCAGGCACTTAGCTGGGGACATTGTCAGGGAATGACTTAGTAGCAGCCTCACAGTCTTTGTTGGATCAGCATTAGGGTCTTAGTTAAAGACATGATCAGGGCCTGAGTTAGTCACAGCGTCAAGGCCTCAGTTAGGGAAAGCTTCAGGGCCTGAGTTAGGGACAGCCTCAGGTCTTCACTTAGGGACAGCGACAGGACTTTCTTAGGGACAGTGTCTGGACCTTGGTTAGAAATGCGGCAGGATATTAGCTCAGGATAGTGTCAGGATTTTATTCATTGCCGGCAGCAGGGCCTATATTAGGGACCGATTCCAGGCATTATTTAGAGACAGTGTCAGGGCCTTAGTTAGGGAGAGTGTCAGCGCCTGAGTTAGGAGTAGTGTCAGGGCATATGTTAGGGACAGTGTCAGGGCATGAGTTAGGAGTAGTGTCAGGGCCTTAGGGACAGTGTCAGTGCGTAGGTTGGGAGTAATATCAGGGCCTTACTTAGGGACAATGTCAGTGCCAGAGTTGGAAGTAGTTTCAGGGCCTGAGTTAGGAGTAGTGTGAGAGCTGTCTGTACGGACAGTGTCAGGGCTTGAGTTAGGAGTGGCATCGGTGCCTTCGTTAGTTATTGTATCAGCGCCTGAGTTAAGAGTAGTGTCAGGTCCTTAGTTAACGGACAGCGTAAGTGCCTGAGTTAGGAGTAGTGTCAGAGCCTTAGTTAGGGACAGTGTCAGTGCCTGAGTTGGGAGTAGTGTCAGTGTCTTAGTTAGGGACAGTGTCAGGGTCTGAGGTAGGAGTAGTCTCAGGGTTATAGCTAAGGAGAGTGTCAGTGCCTGAGTTAGGAGAAGTGTCAGGGCCTACGTTAGAGACAGTGGCAGTGCCTGAGTTGGGAGTAGAGTCAACGCCTTAGATAGGGAGAGTGTCAGTGTTTGAGGTGGGAGTAGTGTCAGGGCCTTAGTTAAGGACAGTGTCAGTGACTGTGTTAGGAATAGTGTCAGGGCCTGAGTTAGGAGTAGTGTGAGAGTGGTAGTTAGGGACAGTGTCAGGGCCTGAGTTGTGAGTAGTGTCAGGACCTTAGTAGGCGAAACTGTCAGTGCCTGAGTTGGGAATAGTGTCAGAGCTATAGTCAGGGACAGCGTCAATGTCTGATTGGGAGTAGTGTCAGGGCCTTATTTAGGGACAGTGTCAGTGCCTGAGTTGGGAGTAGTGTCAGGGTCTTAGTTTGGGACAGTGTCAGTGTCTGAGTTAGGAGTAGTGTTAGGGCCTGAGTTAGGAGTAGCGTGAGAGCTGTCTGTAAGGACAGTGTCAGAGCCTGAATTAGGAGTAGCATCGGTGCCTTCATTAGTTATTGTATCAGTGCCTGAGTTAGGAGTAGTGTCAGGGCCTCAGTTACGGACAGTGTTAGTGCCTGAGTTAGGAGTAGTGACAGAGCCTTAGTTACGGATATTTTAAGGACCTGAGTTAGGAACAGTGTCACGGCCTTAGTTAGGGACAGAGTCAGTCCCTGAGTTGGGACTAGTGTCAGCACCTTAGATAGGGACAGTGTCAGTGTCTGATTTGGGAGTAATGTCAGGGCCTACGTTAGGGAGAGTGGCAGTGCCTGAGTTGGGAGTAGTGTCAGCGCCTTAGAGAGGGACAGCTTCAGCGCATGAGATGGGAGTAGAGTCAGGACCTTAGTTAGACACAGTGTCAGTGCCTGAGTGGGAGTAGTGTCAGGGCCTTAATTAGGGACAGTGTCAGGGCCTGAGTTAAGAGTAGTCTCAGGGCCTTAGTTGGGGGCAGTGTCAGTGACTGAGTTTGTAATAATGTCAGGGTTTGAGTTAGGAGTAGTGTGAGAGCGGTAGATAGAGACAGTGTCAGTGCCTGAGTTCGGAGTACTGTCAGGGCCTAGTTAGGGACAGTGTCAGTGCCTAGGTTGAGAGTAGTGTCAGGGCCTTTGTTAGGGACAACGTCAGTGCCTGAGTTGGGAGTTGTGTCAGGGCATTAGGGACAGCGTCAGTACCTGAGCTGGGAGTAGTGTCAGCGCCTCTAGATAGGGACAGCTTCAGTGCGTGATGTGGGAGTATTGTCAGGGCCGTTGTTAGGGAAAATGTCAGAGCCTGAGTTGAGAATAGTGTCAGGGCCTTATTTAGGGACAGTTTCAGTGCCTGAGATGGGAGTAGTGTCAGGGCCTTAGATAGGGACAGTGTCAGTGACTGAGTTAGGAATAGCGTCAGGGCTTGTGTTAGGAGTAGTGAGATAGCGGTAGTTAGGGACAGTATCAGGGCCTGAGTTGGGAGTAATGTCAGGGCCTTACTTAGGGACAGTGTCAGTGCCTGAGTTGGGAGTAGGGTCAGGGTCTTTGTTAGGGACAGTGTCAGGGCCTGAGGTAAGAGTAATGTCAAGGCATTAGTTAGGGATAGTGTCAGTGCCTGAGTTGGGAGTAATGTGAGGGCCTTACTTAGGGACAGTGTCAGTGCCTATGTTGGGAGTAGTGTCAGGGCTTTTGTTAGGGACAGTGTCAGTGCCTGAATTGAGAGAAGTGCCAGGACATTAGTAAGGGACAGTGTCAGTGCCTGAGTTGAGAGTAGTGTTAGAGCCTTAGTTAGGGACAGCGTCAGTGCCTGAGTTGGGAGTAGTGTCAGGGCCCTAATTAGTCAAAATGTCAGTGCCTGAGTTGGGAGTATTGTCATGGCCTTAGTTAGGGACAGCTTCAGTGCCTGAGTTGGGAGTAGTGTCATAGCCTTACTTAGGGACACTCTCAGTGTCTGTGTTGTGAGTAGTGTCAGGACCTTAGTTAGAGACAGTGTCAGTGCCTGAGTTGGGAGTAGTATCAGGGCCTTAGTTATGGAGAGTGTCAGTGCCTGAGTTAGGAGTATTGTCAGGGCCAAAGTTACGGACAGTGTCAGTGCTGGAATCTCCATGGTGTCCCCATCCCCTTTCACCACAATGCTTCATGACGCCTGTCATCACAGTGCCCCATGACACTTGTCATCACAGTGCTCCATGGCTATTGTCATCACAATGCTCCAACCACTCTCATCACAGTGCTCCATGACCCTTGTCATCACAGTGCTCCATGATTCCTGTCATCAGAATAATCCATGACCCCTTTCATCACAATTATCCAGTACCCTTTTTTTCAAAATGCTCCATGCCTCCTGTCATCAAAATGCTCCTTGACCATTTTCATCACACCACTCCATGGCCCTTGTCATCACAATGCTCCATGACCCTTTCATCATATGCTCCATGACCCCAGCCATCATAATGCTCCACGACATCTGTCATCACAATACCCCAGGACCCCTGTCATCACAATGCTCCATGGCCCTTTTCAGCACAATGCTCCACGACACTTGTGATCACAATGCTCCATGATCCCTGTTATCACAATGATCCATGACCACTTTCATCACAATGCTCCAGTACCATTTTCTTCACAATATTCTATGCCCTTGTCATCACAGTGTTCCATGGTCCCTGTAATCACAGTGCTCGATGTCCTTGTGATCACAATGCGCCAGAGCCCATGTCATCACAATGATCCCTGCCCTTGTCATCACAATGCTCCATGTCCCCTGTAATCACAATGCTCCATGACCATTTCATCACAGTGCTCCAGAATTCTTGGCATCACAATGTTCCATGACCGTGTTATCACAATGCTCCATGAAACATGTCATCAAAATTCTCCATGACCCTTGTCATCACAATGCTCCATGGTGCTTTTCATCACAATGTTGCAGGAGAAATTTCATCACAGTGCTCTATGCCTCCTGTCATCACAATGCCCAATGCCCCCTGTCATCACAATGCCCAATGCCCCCTGTCATCACAATGCCCCATGACCTGTGTCATCACAATGCTCCATGGCTCTTGTCATCACAATGCTCCAAGCTGTTGTCATCACGATGCTCCATGGCCCCTGTCATCACAATTCGCCATGGCCCTTGTCATCACAATGCTCCATGAACCGTTTCATCACAATGTTCCAGGACACTTGTCATCACAATGATCCATGACCGTTTTCATCACAATGCTCCATGACACCTGTCATCAAAATGCTCCATGGCCTATGTATTCACAATGTTCCAAGTCCCCTGTAATCACATTGCTCCATGTTCCCTTTCATCACAATGCTCCATGACCCCTGTCATCCCAATGCTCAATGACCCCTGTCTTCACAATGTTCGCTGCCCTTGTCATCACAATGCTCCATGGCCCCTGTATTCATAATGTTCCATGCCCTTGTCATCACCATGCTCCATGACCCTTGTCATCACAGTACTGCATGATCCCTGTCATCACAATTGTCTGTGATCGCTGTCATCACAGTGCTCCAGGACCATTTTCATCACAATGCTCCATGCCCCCTCTCATAACAATGGCCCATGACACCTGTCATCACAATGCTCCATGGCCTTTGTCATCACAATGCTCCATGACCCTTGTCATCACAATGCTCCATGCCATTATCATCACAATGCTCCAGAACTCTTGTCATCATAATGCTCCATGATGGTGTCATCACAATGCCCCATGACACCTGTCATCACAATTCGCCATGGCCCTTGTCATCACAATGCTCCCTGGCCCCGGTAATCACAGTGCTCCATGACCCCTTTCTTTACAATGCTCCATGACCACTGTCATCACAATGCCTCATGAAGCCTGTCATCACAATGCTCCAAGGCCCCGCTCATCAAAATGCTCCATGATCCCTGTTAACACAGTGTTCTATGACACTTTTCATCACAATGCTCCATGATGTCTGTCATGACAACGTTCCCTGCCCATGTCATCACAATGCTCCATGCCCCCTGTAATCACAGTGCTCCATGGCCCCTTTCATCACAGTGCTCCATTATAACTTTCATCACAATTCAAGATGACTACTGTAATCACAATGCCCCATGACACCTGTCATCAAAATTCGCCATGGCCCTTGTCATCACAATGCTCCAAGAACCGTGTCATCACAATGTTCCAGGACACTGTCATCACAATGCTCCATGACCACTGTCATCACAATGCCCCATGACGCCTGTCATCACAATGCTCCATGGCCCCTTTCATCACAATGCCCCATGACCCCTGTCATCACAATGCTCCAGGACCACTTTCATCACAGTGTTCAATGTCCCCTGTCATCACAATCCTCCCTTACCCCTTTCATCACAATGCTCCATGGCCCTTGTCATTACAATTCCCTATGACCCATTTCATCACAATGCTCCATGACACCTGTCATCACAATGCCCCATGACCTATGTCATCACAATGCCTCATGTCATCACAATGCCCCATGACCCCTGTCATCACACTGCTCCATGGCCTTTGTCATCACAATGCTCCATGGCATTTGTTATCACAGTGCTCCATGGTGCATTTCATCAGAATGCTGCAGGACAACTTTCATCACAATGTTCTGTTCCCCCTGTCATCACAATGCTCCATGACACTTGTTATCACAATGCTCCATGGCCCTTGTCATCACAATGTTCCCTTGTGCGTTTCATCACAATGCTCCATGACATCTTTCATCAAAATGCTACATGACCTATTTCAACACAATGCTCCATGGCCATTGTCATCACAATGACACCTCTCCCTTTTCATCACAGTGCTCCATGACCACTTTCATTACAATGTTCCATGACCATTGTCATCACAGTGCACCATACCCTTATCATCACAATGCTCCATGACCCCTGTCATTGGAATGATCTATGACCCCTTTCATCACAATTCTCCATGGTTTGTTATAACAATGCTCCATGGCGCCTGTAATCACAGTGCTCCTTGACCCCTTTCATCACAATGCTCCATGCCCACTGTCATCACAATGCCCCATGACCCTGTCATCACATTGCTCCATGGCCTTTGTCATCACCATGCTCCATGGCCCCTGTAATCAGAATGCTCCATGATTCTTGTCATCACAATGCTCCATGAAACGTGTAATCACAATGCTCCATGGCCCTTGTCATTACAATTCCCCATGACCCTTTTCATCACAATGCTCCATGACACCTGTTATCAGAGTGCTCCATGGCTTTTTTCATCACAATGCTCCATGGCCCCTGTAATCACATTGTTCCATGACCCCTTTCATTACATTGCCCCATGACACCTGTCATCACAATGCTCCATGAACCCTGTCATCACAATGCTCCACGATCGTTGTAGTCAGAATCATCCATGATCCCATTCATCACAATGATCCATGCCCTTTGTCATCACAGTCCTCCATGCCATTTGTCATTACAATGCTCCATGCCCTTGTCATCACAATGCTCCATGACCCCTTTCATAACAATGCTCCACGGCTTTGGTCATCACAATGCTCCATGGCCCCTGTCATCACAGTGCTCCATGACCCCTTTCATCACAACATTCCATGACTTTTTCATCACAATGCTCCATGATCCATGTAATCACAATGATACATGACCCTTTCCTCACAATGCTCCAGTACCCCTTTCATCACAATGGTCCATGCTCTTGTAATCACAATGCTCCATGATCCCTATCAACACAATGTCCCCTGACCCCTTTTAACACAATGTTCCATGACCACTGTTACTACAATGCACCATGCCCTTATCATCACAATGCTCCATGCCCACTGGCATCACAACGCCCCATGACCCCTGTCATCACAAACCTCCATGACTCCTGTCATCCCAGTGATCCATGACGCCATTCCTCACAATGCTCCAGTACCATTTTCATTACAATGCTCCATGCCACTTGTCATCACAATGCACCATGCCTTTGTCATCACAATGCTCCATGGCCCCTGTAGTCACAATGCTCCATGCACTTGTCATCATAAAGTTCCAGATTTCTTGTCATCACAATGGTCCATGCCCGTGTCATCACAGTGCTCCATGGCCTATGTCATCACAATGCTCTATGGTGCTTTTCATCACAATGCTCCATGCCCCATGTCATCACAATGCCCCATGTCATCACAATGCCCCATGACCCCTGTCATCACACTGCTCCATGGCCTTTGTCATCACAATGCTCCATGGTATTTGTTATCACAATGCTCCATGGTGCATTTCATCACAATGCTGCAGGACAACTTTCATCACAATGTTCCATGCCCCTGTCATAACAATGCTCCCTTGTGTGTTTCATCACAATGCTCCATGACCTCTTTAATCAAAATGCTACATGACATATTTCATCACAATGCTCCATGGCCATTGTCGTCACAATGACACATCTCCCATTTCATCACAGTGCTCCATGACCACTTTCATTACAATGTTCCATGACCATTGTCACCACAATGCGCCATTCCCCTATCATCACAATGCTCCATGACCCCTGTCATCACAATGATCCATGAACCCTTTCATCACAATGCTCAGTGATTTTGTCAACACAATGCTCCATGGCCCCTGTAATCACAGTGCTCCATTACCCCTTTCATCACAATGCTCCCTGCCAAATGTCATCACAATGCCCCATGACCCCTTTCATCACTATGCTCCATGGCGCTTATTATCACAAAGTTCCATGACCCCTCTCATCAAAATGATCCATGACCCATTTCCTCACAATGCTCCACTACCCCTTTCATCACAGTACTCCATGCCACATGTCATCACAATGCACCATGCCCTTGTCATCACAATGCTCCATGCCTTTGTCATCATAATGGTCCAGATATCTTGTCATCACAATGCTCCATGCTCGTGTCATCACAATGCCCAATGACCCCTGTCATCACAATGCTCGATGACCCTTGTCATCACAATGCTCTATGGCCTTTGTCATTACAATGCTCCATGGTGCCTTTCATCACAATGCTCCACCATAATTTTCATCACCATGCTCCGTGCCCCCTGTCATCACAATGCCCAATGCCCCCTGTCATCAAAATGCTCCATGGATTTTGTCATCACGGTGCTCCATGACACTTGTCATCACAATGCTCCATGGCCCTTGTCATCAGAATTCTCCCTGGTGCTTATCATCGCAATTCTCTATGACACCTTTCATCACAATGCTACATGACCTCTTTCTTCACAATGCTCCGTGGCCTTTGTAATCACAATGCTCCCAGGACACTGTAATCACAGTGTGCCATGACATCTTTCATCACAATGCTCCATGCCCCTCTCATCACAATGCCCCTTGACCCCTGTCATCAGAATGCTCCTTGGCTTTTTTCATCACTATTCTCCATGGGCCCTGTAATCATAGTGCTCCATGACCCCTTTCATCACAATGCTCCATGACGCCTGTCATCACAAGGCCGCATGACCCATTTCATCACAATATTCCGTGACCATTGTCATCACAATGCTCCATGACACCTGTCATCACAATGCTCCATGGCCCTTGTCATCACAATGCTCCATGAACCCTGTCATCACAATGCTCCACGATCGTTTTAGTCAGAATCATCCATGATCCAATTCATAACAATGATCCATGTCCTTTGTCATCACAATGCTCCATGCCCTTGTCATCACAATGCTCCATGACCCATTTCATCACAATGCTCCACGGCTTTGGTCATCACAATGTTCCATGGCCCCTGTAATCACAGTGCTCCATGAACCCCTTTTATCACAATGCTCCATGACCCCTGTCATCACAGTTCTCCATGACCCCTTTCATCACAATGTTCCATGAACTTTGTCATCACAATGCTCCATGATCCATGTAATCACAGTGATACATGACCCCTTTCCTCACAATGCTCCAGTACCCCTTTCATCACAATGGTCCATGCTCTTGTAATCACAATGCTCCATGATCCTTATCAACACAATGCCCCCTGACCCCTTTCATCACAATGTTCCATGACCACTGTTACTACAATGCACCATGCCCTTATCATCACAATACTCCATGCCCCCTGTCATCACAACGCCCCAGGACCCCTGTCATCACAATGCTCCAAGGCCCTTGTCATCACAAACCTCCATGACCCCTGTCATCCCAGTGATCCATGATGCCATTCCTCACAATGCTCCAGTGCCATTTTCATTACAATGCTCCATGTCCTTCTCATCACAAAGTTCCAGATCTCTTGTCATCACAATGGTCCATGCCCGTGTCATCACAATGCTCCATGGCCCATGTCATCACAATGCTCTATGGTGCTTTTCATCACAATGCTCCAGGACAATTTTCATCACAATGCTCCATGCCCCATGTCATCACAATGCCCTATGACCCCTGTCATCACACTGCTCCATGGCCTTTGTCATCACAATGCTTCATGGCATCTGTTATCACAATGCTCCATGGTGCATTTCATCAGAATGCTGCAGGACAACTTTCATCACAATGTTCCATGCCCCCTGTCATCACAATGCTCCATGGCCCTTGTCATCCCAATGCTCCCTTGTGCGCTTCATCACAATGCTCCATGACATCTTTCATCAAAATGCTACATGACCTATTTCATCACATTGCTCCATGGCCATTGTCGTCACAATTACACATCTCCCGTTTCATCACAGTGCTCCATGACCACTTTCATTACAATATTCCATGACCTTTGTCATCACAATGCTCCATGATCCATGTAATCACAGTGATACATGACCCCTTTCCTCACAATGCTCCAGTACCCCTTTCATCACAATGGTCCATGCTCTTGTAATCACAATGCTCCATGATCCCTATCAACACAATGCCCCCTGACCCCTTTCATCACAATGTTCCATGACCACTGTTACTACAATGCACCATGCCCTTATCATCACAATGCTCCATGCCCACTGTCATCACAAACCTCCATGACCCCTGTCATCCCAGTGATCCATGACGCCATTCCTCACAATGCTCCAGTACCATTTTCATTACAATGCTCCATGCCACTTGTCATCACAATGCACCATGCCCTTGTCATCACAATGCTCCATGCCCATGTCATCACAATGTTCCATGACCCCTGTCGTCACAATGCTCGATGACCCTTGTTATCACAATGCTCCATGGCTTTTGTCATCACAATGCTCTATGGTGCTTTTCATCACAATGCTCCAGGACCATTTTCATCACAATGCTCCATGCACCCTGTCATCACAATGCCCCATGACCCATGTCATCATAATGCTCCATGGCCTTTGTCATCACAACGCTCCATGGCCTTTGTCATTACAATGCTCCATGGTGCCTTGCATCACCATGCTCCATGAAGTTTTCATCACAATGCTCCGTGCCCCCTGTCATCGCAATGCCCAATGCCCCCTGTCATCACAATGCTCCATGGACTTTGTCATCACAGTGCTCCATGACACTTGTCATCACAATGCTCCATGGCCGTTGTCATCAGAATTCTCCCTGGTGCTTATCATCACAATTCTTCATGACAACATTCATCACAATGCTACATGACCTCTTTCTTCACAATGCTCCGTGGCCCTCGTCATCACAATGCCACATGTCCTGTTTCATCACAATGCTCCATGACCCCTTTCATCACAATGATCCATGGCCATTGTCATCACAATGCACCATGCACCTATCATCACAATGCTCCATTACCCCTGTCATTGCAATGATCCATGAACCCTTTCATCACAAAGCTCCATGGCCCCTGTCATCACAATGCTCCTTGACACTTTTCATCACAATGCTCCAAGATCCTTGTAATCACATTGATCCTTTGCCCCTTTCATCACAATGCTCCATGACCGCTCTCATCACAGTGCTCCATGACCCCTGTCACCACAATGGTCCATGACCATTGACATCACACTGCTCCATGATCCTTTTAATTACAATGATCCATGCCCCCTGTAATCACAATGCCACTTGACAACTGTTATCACAATGCTCCATGACCCTTGTCATCACAATTCTCCGTGACCCTTGTCATCACAGTTCTCCAGATCGCTTGTCATCACAGTGCTCCATGCCCGTGTCATCACAATGCTCCATGTTCCCTGTCATCACAATGTTCAATGACCCTTGTCATCTCAATTCTCCTTGGCCTTTGTCATCACGATGCTCCCTGGTGCTTTTCATTGCAATGCTCCATGACACCTTTCATCACAATGGCCATGACCTCTTTCATCAAAATACTCCATGGCCCTTGTCGTCACTATGCCACATAACCCCTTTCATCGCAATGCTTCATGACCATTGTCATCACAGTGCTCCATGACCCCTGTCATCCCAATGATCCATGACCCCTTTCATCACAATGCTCCATGGTTTGTTATCACAATGCCCCATGGCGCCTGTAATCACAGTGCTCCTTGACCCCTTTCATCACAGTGCTGCATGCCCACTGTCATCACAGTGCCCCATGACCCTGTCATCACATTGCTCCATGGACTTTGTCATCACAATGTTCCATGGTGCATTTCATCACAATACTCCAGGATAACTTTCATCAGAATGCTCCATGCCCGCTGTTATCACAATGCGCAATGCCCCCTGTCATCACAATGTTCCATGGCCTTTGTCACACAATGCTCCAGAACTCTTGTCATCACAATTCTCCATGCCCCCTGTCATCACAATGCCCCATGACACCTCTCATCACAGTGCTCCGTGGCCTTTGTCATCACAATGCTCCCAGGACACTGTAATCACAGTGTTCCATGACAACTTTCATCACAATGCTCCATACCCCTCTCATCACAATGCCCCTTGACCCCTGTCATCAAAATGCTCCGTGGCTTTTTTCATCACAATGCTCCATGCCCGTGTCATCACAATGCTCCAGGTCCCTTGTCATCACTATGCTCCCTGGCGCTTTTCATCACAATACCCCATGATCCGTTTCACCCCAATGCTCCATGACCGCTTTCATCACAATGCTCCATGACAATTGTCATCACAATTCTCCATGACCCTATCATCACAATGCTGCATGACCCCTGTCATCACAATGCTCCAGGATGCCTGTAATCAGAATGCTCCATGATTCTTGTCATCACAGTGCTCCATGAACGCTGTAATAACAATGATCCATGACACCTCTCATCACAATGCTCCAGTAACAGTTTCATCACAATGCTCCATGCCCCTTGTCATCACAATACTCCATGACCACTGTCATCACAATGCTCCATGACACTAGTCATCACAATGCTCCATGGCCCTTTCCATCACAATATTCAATGGCCACTTTCATCAGAATCCTCGCTGACCCCTTTCATCACAATTCTCCATGGCCCTTGTCATTACAATTCCCTATGACCCCTTTCATCACCATGCTCCATGACACCAGTCATCACAATGCTCCATGGCTTTTGTCATCACAATGCTCCATGGCCCCAGTAATCACAGTGCTCCATGCCCCTGACATCACAATGCCCCATGAAACCTGTCATCACAATACTACATGGTCCTTGTGATCACAATGCTCCATTATCCTTGTTATCACAGTGCTCCATGACCCTGGTCATCACAATGTTCCATGACCCCTGTCATCACAATGCTCCATAAACCTTGTCATCAAAATGCTGCATGATCCCTATCATCACAATTCTCCGTGACCGCTCTCATCACAATGCTCCAGGACCATTTTCATCACAATGCTCCATGCCCCCTGTCATCAAAATGCCCCATGACTCCTGTCATCACAATGCTCAGTGAGCCCTGTCATCACAATGCTCGATGACCCTTGTCATAGCAATGCTCCATGCCGTTGTCATCACAATGATCCATAGCCCTGTAATCACAATGCTCCATGTCCTTGTCATCACAATGCTCCAGAACTCTTGTCATCATAATGCTCCATACACATGTCATCACAATTCTCCATGACACTTGTCATCACAATGTTCCATGGCCTTTGTCATCACAATGCTCCAAGACCCCTGTCATCACAGAGCTCCATGGTACCTTTCATCACAATTCTAGATGACCACTGTCCTCACAATGCCCCATGACACCTCTCATCAAAATTCGCCATTTCCCTTGTCATCACAATGCTCCATGAACCGTGTCATCACAATGTTCGAGGACACTTGTCATCACAATGATCCATGACTACTTTCATTACAATGCTCCATGACCCCTGTCATCACAATGCTCCATGGCCTATGTATTCACAATGCTCCATGGTCCCTGTAATCACATTGCTCCATGATACCTTTCATCACAATACTCCATGACCACTGTCATCACAATGCATCATGACCCCTGTCATCACAGTGCTCCATGATAACTTTCATCACAATGCTAGGTGACCACTGTCATCACAATGCCACATGACGCCTGTCATCACAATGCTCCATGATCTCTGTCAGCATAATGTTCCAAGACACTTGTCCTCACAATGATCCATGACCCCTGTCATCACAATGTTCCCTGCCCATGTGATCACAGTGATCCACGTCCCCTGTAATCACAATGCTCCATGCCCATTTCATAACAATGCTGCAGAATTCTTGTCATCGCAGTGTTCCATGACCGTGTCATCACAAAGCTTCATGACGCATATCATCACAATTCTGCATGACCCTTGTCATCACAATGCTCCGTGCCTCTTGTCATCACAAAGCTCCATGGTGCTTTTCATCACAATGCTCCAGGACAACTTTCATCACAGTGCTCCATGCCTCATGTCATCACAATGCCCAATGCACTCTGTCATCACAATGCCCCATGACCCTGTCATCACAGTGCTCCATGGCCCTTGTCACCACAAAGCTCCATGACCCCTGTCCTCACAATGATCCATGACTCCTTTCCTCACAATGCTACAGTACCCCTTTCATCACAATGCTCCTTGCCACTTGTCATCACAATGCACCATGCCCTTGTCATCACAATGCTCCAGATCTCTTCTGATCACAGTGCTCTATGCACGTGTCAACACCATGCTCCAAGACACCTCTCATCACAATGCTCCATGACTGCTGTCATCACAATGTTCCCTGCCCATGTCGTCAGAATGTTCCATGCCCTTTTCATCACAATGCACCAGAATTCTTGTCATCACAATGTTCCATGACTGTGTCATCACAATGCTCCATGACCAATATAATCACAATTCTCCATGACACTTGTCATCACAATGCTCCCTGCCCTTTTCATCACAATGCTCAAGAATTTTTGTCATCACAACGTTCCATGACCGTGTCTTCACAATGCTCCATGACCCCTGTCAACACAATGCCCCATGACGCCTGTCATCACAATGTCCCAAGGCCCCTCTCATCACAATGCTCCCTGACTGCTGTCATCACAATATTCCCTGCCCATGTCATCACAATGCTCCATGTAACCAGTAATTACAATGCTCCATGCCCTTTTCATTACAATGATCCAGAATTCTTGTCATCACAATGTTCCATGACCATGTCATCATAATGCTCCGTGACCCATATCATGACAATTCTCCATTACTCTTATCATCACAATGCACCATGGCTCTTGTCATCACAATGCTTCATGATGTTTTTCATCACAATGCTCCAGGACAACTTTCATCACAGTGCTCCAGGCCCCCTGTCATCGCAATGCCTCCTGACCCTGTCATCACAATGCTTCATGCCCCCTGTCATCACAATGCTTCTAATACAGTGACTCCTAACACAGTCACTGACACTGTCCCTAACTAAGGCCCTGAGACTACTCCTAACTCAGGCCCTGACACTGTCCGTAACTTAGGCCCTGGCACTACTCCCAACTCAAGCACTGACGCTGTCCCAAACTAAGGGTCTGACACTACTATCAACTCAGACACTGACACTCCCCCAAATTAAGGCCTTGACACTACTATTAACTCAGGCCCTGACACTATCCATAATAAAGACCCTGACACTAATCCCAACTCAGGCACTTACACTGTCCGTAACTCAGGCCCTGACACTACCCCCATCTCAGCCTCTGACACCGTCCCTAACTATGGCTCTGACACTACTCACAACTCAGGCACTGAGGCTGTCCCTAACTAAGGGACTGGCACTACTCCCAACTCAGGCACTGGCACTGTCCCTAACTAAGGCCCTGACACTACTCTTAACTCAGGCACTGACACTTCCTTAACTAAGGCCCTGACTCCACTCCTAACTCAGGCACTGTCACTCACTAACTAAGGCCATTACACTACTCTTAACACAAGAACTGACACTTTACGTAACTAAGGCTTGACACAATACTTAACTCATGCCCTGACACTGTCCTTAACTAAGACCCTGACACTACTCCCAACTCAGTCACTGACACTGTTCCTAACTAAGGCCCAGAGACTTCTCCCAATTCAGGCCCTGACACTGTCCCTAACTAAGGCACTGATACTATTCCCAACTCAGGCAATGACACTGTCCCTAACTAAGGCCCTGACACTACTCCCAACTCAAGCATTGACACCGTCCCTAACTAAGGCTCTGACACTACTCCCATCTCAGGCACTGATAATGTGCCTAACTAAGGCTCTAACACTACTCCCAACTCAGGCACTGACATTGTCCCTAAATACGGCCCTGACATTACTCTCACCTCAGGCACTGAAGCTGTCCCTAATTAAGGCCCTGAAACTACTCCCAAGTTAAGCATTGATGAGGTCCCTAACTAAGACTCTGACACTGCTCCCAACTCAGGCACTAAAAATCTCCCTAACTAAGGCCTTGACACCACTCTTAACTCAGGCCCTGACACTGTCCCTAACAGTGACCCTGACACTACTCCCAACTCAGCCACTGACATTGTCCCTAACTAAGACCCTGACACTACTCCCAACTCAGGCACTGACACTGTCCCTTACTAATGCCCTGACACTACTTCCACCTCATGCACTGACGCTGTCCCTAACGTAGGCTGTGAAAATACTCCCAACATAGGCACTGACACTGTCCCTAACTAAGGCCCTGACATTACTTCCAACTCAGGCACTGACACTGTCGACAACTTAGGCCCTCACACTCCTCACAACACAGGCCCTGACACTGTCCCTAAATACCGCTCTCACACTACTCCTAAATCAGGCCCTAACACTCTTCCTAACACAGTCACTGACACTGTCCCTAACTAAGGTCCTGAGAATACTCCTATCACAGGTCCTGACACTACTCCCAACTCAGACACTGAAGCTGTCCCTAAATAAGGCTCTGACACTACTCCCAACCCCGGCAGTGACGCTGACCCTAACTAAGGCCTTGACACTTCTCCCACCTCAGGCAATGACACTGTCCATAATAAAGACACTGACACTCATCCCAACTCAGACACTGACACTGTTCGTAACTAAAGCCCTGACACTACTCCCAACACAGGCAATGACACTGTCCCTAACTAAGGCCCTGACACTACTCCCAAGTCAGGCACTGACGCTGTCCATAACTAAAGCCCTGACTCTCTTCACAACTCAGGCACTGACGCTGTCCCTAACTAAGGCTCTGACACTACGCCAAACTCAGACACTGACACTCTCCCTAACTAAGGCTTTGATAATACTCTTAACTCAGGCCCTGACACTGTCCCTAAAAAAGACCCTGACAATACTCCCAACTCAGGCACTGACACTGTCCCTAACTAAGTCCCTGACTTTACTCCCAATTCTGGCACTGACACTGTCGATAACTTAGGCCCTTACACTTCTCACAACACAGGCCCTGACACTGTCCTTAAATATCGCTCTCACACTACTCCTAAATCAGGCCCTAACACTATTCCTAAAACAGTCAGTGACAGTGTCTCTAGCTAAGGCCCTGAGAATACTCCTAACTCAGGCCGTGACACTGTCCCTAACTAAAGCCCTGACACTACTCCTAACTCAGGCCCTGACACGATAACTAAGAAAAGCCCTCTTGCTACTCCTAACTCAGGCACTGACACTGTCCATAACTTAGGCCCTGACACTACTACTAACTCAGGCACTGACACTCTCCCTAACTAAGGCCCTGAGACTACTCTAACCTCAGGCCCTGAATCTGTCCCTAACAAAGACCCTGACACTACTCTTAACTCCGGCACTGACACTCTCTCTAACTAAGGCCTTAACATTACTCTTAGCTAAGGCCCTGACACTGTCCCTAAGAAAGACCCTGACACTACTCCCCACTCAGACACTGACACTGTCCCTAACTAAGGCCCTGACACTACTCCCAACTCTGGCACTGACACTGTCGTTAACTAAGGCCCTGCAACTACTCACAACTCAGGCCCTGACACTGTTCCTAACTTCCGGTCTCAAACTACTCCTAACTCAGGCCCTGACACTATTCCTAACACAGTCACTGACACTGTCCTTAACTAAGGCCCTGAGACTACTCCTAACTCAGGCCCTGACACTGTCCATAACTTAGGCCTTGGCACTACTCCCAACTCAGGCAATGATGCTGTCCCTAAATAAGGGTCTGATACTACTCCCAACTCAGGCGCTGACACTTTACCAAATTCAGGCCTTGACACTACTCTTAACTCAGGCCCTGACACTGTCCATAATAAAGACCCTGACACTAATCCCAACTCAGGCACTGACACTGTCCATAACTAAGGCCCTGGCACTACTCCCATCTCAGCCACTGAAACTGTCCCTAACTAAGGCCCTGACACTACTCCCAACTCAGGCACTGACATTGTCCAGAACTAAGGCGCTGACATTACTCCCAAATCAGACACTGAAAGTGTTGCAACTATGTCCCTGACACTACTCTGAACTCAGGCTCTGACACTGTCCTTAACTACGACTCTCACACTACTCCTAAAGCAGGCCCTGACACTATTCCTAACACAGTCACTGACACTGTCCCTAACTAAGGCCCTGAGATTTCTCATAACTCACGCCCTGACATGGTCCCTAAGAAAGACCCTGACACTAATCCCAACTCAGGCACTGACACTGTCCCTATCTAAGGCCCTGAAACTATTCACAACTGAGGCACTGACACTGTCCCTTACTAGTGCCCTGACACTACTGCCAACACAGGCACTGACACTGTCCCTAACTAAGGCCCTGAGACTACTCCTAACTCATGCCCTGACACTGTAACTTAGGCCCTGACACTACTCCCAACTCAGGCACTGACATTTTCCCTAACTGAGGCAATGATACTACTCCCAACTCAGGAACTAAGGCTCTGGATCATTGTGATGACAAGGCCCATGGAGAATTGTGATGACAAGGGCCATGGAGCATTGTGATTACAGGGTTCATGAGGCATTTTGATGAAAGTGGTCATGGAGCATTGTGATGAAAATGGTCATGGAGCATTGTGATGAAAGTGGTCATGGAGGATTGTGATGAAAAGCGCTATGGAGCATTGTGATGACAGGGGTCATGGAGCATTGTGATGACAAGTGCCATGGAGCATTGTGATGATAGGAGTCATGGGGCATTTTGATGACAGGGATCTTGGAGCTTTGTGGTGAAAGGGTCATGGAACATTGTGATGACAGGGGTTATGGATCATTGTGATGAAAGCGGCCATGGAACATTGTGATGAAAGGGGTCAAGGATCATTGTGATTACAGGGATCATGGAGCATTGTGATGACAAGTGCCAAGGATCATTGTGATGAAAGGGGTAATGGAGAATTGTTATCAAAGGGATCAATGATCATTGTGATGAAAGGTGTAATGGAAAATTCTTATCAAAGGGGTCATGGATCATTGTGATTACAGCAGTCATGGAGCCTTGTGATGACAAGCGCCATGGAGCTTTGCGATGACAAGAGCCATGGAGCATTGTAAGGAAAGGGGTCATGGAGCATTTTGATGAACGAGGTCATGGAGCATTGTTATGACAATGGTCATGGTGCATTTTGATGAAAGGGGTCATGGAGCATTGTGATGGAAGGGGTCATGGGCATTGTGATGAATGGCATGGAGCCTTGTGATGAAAATCGTCATGGAGCATTGTGATGAAAAGTGGTCACGGAGCATTGTGATGAACAGGGCACATGGAGTATTGTGATGAAAGTGGTCATGGAGCATTGTGATGAAAGACGTCTGGGAGCATTGTGATGAAAGGGGCCATGGGGCATTGTGATGACAAGGGGCCATGGAGCATTGTGATGACAAGTGCCATGGGGCATTGTGATGACAAGAGCCATGGAACATTGTGATGAAAAGGGTCATGGACCACTGTGCTGACAGTGGTCATGGAGCATTGTGATGACAATGGTCATGGCGCATTTTGATGAAAGGGGTCATGGAGCATTGTGATGGAAGGGGTCATGGAGCATTGTGATGACAGGGGTCATGGGGCATTGTGATGAAATTGTTCAAGGAGCATTGTGATGACACGGATCATGGAGTATTGTTATAACAAGGTTCATGGAGCTTTGTGATGAAGGTGGCTATGGAGCATTGTGATGAAGGGGATCATGGAGAATTGTGATGACAGGGGTCATGGGACATTGTGATGACGGGGGGCATTGAGCATTGTGATGAAAGGGGTCATGGAGCATTGTGATGAGAAGGGCAGGGAGCATTGTGATGACAAAAGTCATAGAGCAGTGCGATGAAAGGATTAATGGAGCATTGTGATGAAAGGGGTCATGGAGCATGGTGATGACAGGGGGCATGGAGCACTGGGATGAAAGGGCTTATGGAGCACTGTGATTAAAGGGGTAATTGTGATGCATTGTGATGAAAGGGGACATGAGACAGGGGTAATGGAGCATTCTTTTTTTTTTTCACACACACACACTGTATTTTATTTTTACAAAAGATAAATAGACTGACACCAAGCATTGTACATGGATGACCACAACAAAAGCAACAATGATTGCAATTACCAAACATGAAACACACTCATACTATGTCATAATATTGACATTCAGTCCAGTAATCCTCCACTGTAACAGCTCCTTTACTTTGCAGTGAAAATTGATTTGTATATTCTTTGCCTCTGAGTCCTTGTGGGATTTTTTTTTTAATTCAGACAGAAAGACACAAGAATTATACTCATCCTCATCAGTTCACTCAGTCCCATGTAATTAATTTTTTTTTCATCTTGATCTTTTGTTAGCACTTTTATGAGTTCATCAGTTTTTCATTAGAGTTCTGAAAATGCTTATTCATTCAGTTCAGCAGTACAGTCAGTTACCAGAAACCTGTACTTGTCAGAGTCTTTTCCATGAATTTCTTGAAGATGAAACCCTTTTATAGGAACATATTTGCAAAATCATTAGAGCACACCCAGAACGGTCTGTAAATGACAAAAGACTTAAAAATGACCACGGTTAAAGATTTGATGAAAGTTCATAATAATGCAGTTGACAAGAAAATTAGTTATTTCTGAGATATACATTTTAAAGTAATAACTAGGATTGTTACTTATAACATTATACCAGAACATATAAGATTTTTAGAAATTTCATGTAATGTCTGAAACATTTATATTAACGTATTTCCATACAAATAACCCAATGAAAGTTTAGTATTAGTTGTTTTGTTTGTTTTTTTATACTGCAGGTTCTTATTAGGCATCAATTTTATACACATCAGTCTATACATGTCAATCCCAATTCCCCAATTCAGCACACCACCATCCCCACCCCACCGCAGTTTTCCCCCCTTGGTGTCCATATGTCCATTCTCTACATCTGTGTCTCAACTTCTGCCCTGCAAACTGGCTCATCTGTACCATTTTTCTAGGTTCCACATACATGCATTAATATACGATATTTGTTTTTCTCTTTCTGACTTACTTCACTCTGTGTGACAGTCTCTAGATCCATCCACGTCTCAACAAATGACTCAATTTCGTTCCTTTTTATGGCTGAGTAATATTCCATTGTATATATGTACCACCTCTTCTTTATCCATTCGTCTGTTGATGGGCATTTAGGTTGCTTCCATGACCTGGCTATTGTAAATAGTGCTGCAATGAACATTCGGGTGCATGTGTCTTTTTGAATTACGGTTTTCTCTGGGTATATACCCAGTAGTGGGATTGCTGGGTCATATGGTAATTCTATTTTTAGTTTTTTAAGGAACCTCCATATTGTTCTCCATAGTGGCTGTATCAATTTACATTCCCACCAACAGTGCAAGAGGGTTCCCTTTTCTCCACACCCTCTCCAGCATTTGTTGTTTGTAGATTTTCTGATGATGCCCATTCTAACTGGTGTGAGGTGATACCTCATTGTAGTTTTGATTTGCATTTCTCTAATAATTAGTGATGTTCAGCATCTTTTCATGTGCTTCGTGGCCGTCTGTATGTCTTCTTTGGAGAAATGTCTATTTAGGTCTTCTGCCCATTTTTGGATTGGGGTGTTTGTTTCTTTAATATTGAGCTGAATGAGCTGTTTATATATTTTGGAGATTAATCCTTTGTCCGTTGATTCATTTGCAAATATTTTCTCCCATTCTGAGGGTTGTCTTTTCGTCTTGTTTATGGTTTCCTTTGCTGTGCAAAAGCTTTGAAGTTTCATTAGGTCCCACTTGTTTATTTTTGTTTTTATTTCCATTACTCTAGGAGGTGGATCAAAAAAGATCTTGCTGTGATTTATGTCAAAGAGTGTTCTTCCTATGTTTTCCTCTAAGAGTTTGATAGTGTCCAGTCTTATATTTAGGTTTCTAATCCATTTTGAGTTTATTTTTGTGTATGGTGTTAGGGAGTATTCTAATTTCATTCTTTTACATGTACCTGTCCAGTTTTCCCAGCACCACTTATTGAAGAGACTGTCTTTTCTCCATTGTATATCTTTGCCTCCTTTGTCATAGGTTAGTTGACCATAGGTGCGTGGGTTAATCTCTGGGCTTTCTATCTTGTTCCATTGATCTATGTTTCTGTTTTTGTGCCAGTACCATATTGTCTTGATTACTGTAGCTTTGTAGTATAGTCTGAAGTCAGGGAGTCTGATTCCTCCAGCCCCATTTTTTTGCCTCAAGACTGCTTTGGCTATTCGGAGTCTTTTGTGTCTCCTTACAAATTTTAAGATGATTTGCTCTAGCTCCGTAAAAAATGCCATTGGTAATTTGATAGGTATTGCATTGAATCTGTAGATTGCTTTGGGTAGTATACTCATTTTCACAATGTTGATTCTTACAATCCAAGAACATGGTATATCTCTCTATCTGTTGGTATCATCTTTAATTTCTTTCATCAGTGTCTTATAGTTTTCTGCATACAGGTCTTTTGTCTCCCTAGGTAGGTTTATTCCTATGTATTTTATTCTTTTTGTTGCAATGGTAAATGGGAGTGTTTCCTTAATTTCTCTTTCAGATTTTTCATCATTAGTGTATAGGAATGCAAGAGATTTCTGTGCATTAATTTTGTATCCTGCAACTTTACCAAATTCATTAATTAGCTCTAGCAGTTTTCTGGTGGCAGTTTTAGGATTCTCTATGTATAGTATCATGTCATCTGCAAACAGTGACAGTTTTACTTCTTCTTTTCCAATTTGTATTCCTTTTATTTCTTTTTCTTCTCTGATTGCCGTGGCTAGGACTTCCAGAACTATGTTGAATAATAATGGTGAGAGTGGACATCCTTGTCTCGTTCCTGATCTTAGAGGAAATGCTTTCAGTTTTTCACCATTGACAATGATGTTTGCTGTGGGTTTGTCATATATGGCCTTTATTATGTTGAGGTAGGTTCCCTCTATGCCCACTTTCTGGAGAGTTTTTATCAGAAATGGGTGTTGAATTTTGTCAAAAGCTTTTTCTGCATCTATTGAGATGATCATATGGTTTTTCTTCTTCAATTTGTTAATATGGTGTATCACATTGATTGATTTGCGTATATTGAAGAATCCTTGCATCCCTGGGATAAATCACACTTGATCGTGGTGTATGATCCTTTTAATGTGTTGTTGGATTCTGTTTGCTAGTATTTTGTTGAGGATTTTTGCATCTATATTCATCAGTGATATTGGTCTGTAATTTTCTTTTTTTGTAGTGTCTTTGTCTGGTTTTGGTATCAGGGTGATGGTGGCCTCATAGAACGAGTTTGGGAGTGTTCCTTCCTCTGCAATTTTTTGGAAGAGTTTGAGAAGGATGGGTGTTAGCTCTTCTCTAAATGTTTGATAGAATTCACCTGTGAAGCCATCTGGTCCTGGACTTTTGTTTGTTGGAAGATTTTTAATCACAGTTTCAATTTCATTACTTGTGATTGGTCTGTTCATATTTTCTGTTTCTTCCTGGTTCAGTCTTGGAAGGTTATACCTTTCTAAGAATTTGTCCATTTCTTCCAGGTTGTCCATTTTATTGGCATAAAGTTGCTTGTAGTAGTCTCTTAGGATGCTTTGTATTTCTGCGGTGTCTGTTGTAACTTCTCCTTTTTCATTTCTGATTTTATTGATTTGAGTCCTCTCCCTCTTTTTCTTGATGAGTCTGGCTAATGGCTTATCAATTTTGTTTATCTTCTCAAAGAACCAACTTTTAGTTTTATTGATCTTTGCTATTGTTTTCTTTGTTTCTATTTCATTTATTTCTGCTCTGATCTTTATGATTTCTTTCCTTCTGCTAACTTTGGGTTTTGTTTGTTCTTCTTTCTCTAGTTTCTTTAGGTGTAAGGTTAGATTGTTTACTTTAGATTTTTCTTGTTTCTTTAGGTAGGCTTGTATAGCTATAAACTTCCCTCTTAGAACTGCTTTCGCTGCATCCCATAGGTTTTGGGTCGTCGTGTTTTCATTGTCATTTGTCTCTAAGTATTTTTTTATTTCCTCTTTGATTTCTTCAGTGATCTCTTGGTTATTTAGTAACGTATTGTTTAGCCTCCATGTGTTTGTCTTTTTTACGTTTTTTTCCCTGTAATTCATTTCTAATCTCATAGCGTTGTGGTCAGAAAAGATGCTTGATATGATTTCAGTTTTCTTAAATTTACTGAGGCTTGATTTGTGACCCAAGATGTGATCTATCCTGGAGAATGTTCCATGCGCACTTGAGAAGAACGCGTAATCTGCTGTTTTTGGATGGAATGTCCTATATATATCAATTAAATGTATCTGGTCTATTGTGTCATTTAAAGCTTCTGTTTCCTTATTTATTTTCATTTTGGATGATCTGTCCATTGGTGTAAGTGAGGTGTTAAAGTCCCCCACTATTACTGTGTTACTGTCGATTTCCTCTTTTATAGCTGTTAGCAGTTGCCTTATGTATTGAGGTGCTCCTATGTTGGGTGCATATATATTTATAATTGTTATATCTTCTTCTTGGATTGATCCCTGGATCATTATGTAGTGTCCTTCCTTGTCTCTTGTAACATTCTTTATTTTAAAGTCTATTTTATCTGATATGAGTATAGCTACTCCAGCTTTCTTTTGATTTCCATTTGCATGGAATATCTTTTTCCATCCCCTCACTTTCAGTCTGTATGTGTCCCTAGGTCTAAAGTGGGTCTCTTGTAGACAGCATATATATGGGTCTTGTTTTTGTATCCATTCAGCCAGTCTATGTCTTTTGGTTGGGGCATTTAATCCATTCACGTTTAAGGTAATTATCGATATGTATGTTCCTATGACCATTTTCTTAATTGTTTTGGGTTTGTTTTTGTAGGTCCTTTTCTTCTCTTGTGTTTCCCACTTAGAGAATTTCCTTTAGCATTTGTTGTAGAGCTGGTTTGGTGGTGCTGAATTCTCTTAGCTTTTGCTTGTCTGTAAAGCTTTTGATTTCTCCATCAAATCTAAATGAGATCCTTGCCAGGTAGAGTAATCTTGGTTGTAGGTTCTTCCCTTTCATCACTTTAAGTATATCATGCCACTCCCTTCTGGCTTGCCGAGTTTCTGCTGAGAAATCAGCTGTTAACCTTATGGGAGTTCCCTTGTATGTTATTTGTCGTTTTTCCCTTGCTGCTTTCAATAATTTTTCTTTGTCTTTAATTTTTGCCACTTTGATTACTATGTGTCTCAGCGTGTTTCTCCTTGGGTTTATTCTGTATGGGACTCTCTGTGCTTCCTGGACTTGGGTGGCTATTTCCTTTCCCATGTTAGGGAAGTTTTCGACTATAATCTCTTCAAATATTTTCTCTGGTCCTTTCTCTCACTCTTCTCCTTCTGGGACCCCTATAATGCGAATGTTGTTGGGTTTAATGTTGTCCCAGAGGTCTCTTAGGCTGTCTTCATTTCTTTTCATTCTTTTTTCTTTAGTCTGTTCCGCAGCAGTGAATTCCACCATTCTGTCTTCCAGGTCACTTATCCGTTCTTCTGCCTCAGTTATTCTGCTATTGATTCCTTCTAGTGTAGTTTTCATTTCAGTTATTGTATTGGTCATCTCTGTTTGTTTGTTCTTTAATTCTTCTAGGTCTTTGTTAATCATTTCTTGCATCTTCTCAATCCTTGCCTCCATTCTTATTCCGAGGTCCTGGATCATCTTCACTATCATTATTCTGAATTCTTTTTCTGGAAGGTTGCCTATCTCCACTTCATTTAGTTGTTTTTTCTGGGGTTTTTTTCTTGTTCCTTCATCTGGTACATAGCCCTCTGCCTTTTCATCTTCTCTATCTTTCTGTAACTGTGGTTTTTGGTCCGCAGGCTGCAGGATTGTAGTTTTTCTTGCTTCTGCTGTCTGCCCTCTGGTGGTTGAGGCTATCTAAGAGGTTTGATGGGAGGCTCTGGTGGTGGGTAGAACTGACTGTTGCTGTGACTGTCAGAGCTCAGTAAAACCTTAATCCACTTGACTGTTGATGGGTGGGGCTGGGTTCCCTCCCTGTTGGTTGTTTTTCCTGAGGCAACCCAACACTGGAGCCTACCCGTGCTCTTTGGTGGGGTTAATGGCAGACTCTGGGAGGGCTCACGCCAAGGAGAACTTCCCAGAACCTCTGCTGCCAGTGTCCTTATCCCCACGGTGACACAGAGCCACCACCCGCCTCTGCAGGGGACCCACCAACACCAGCAGGTAGGTCTGGTTCAGTCTCCCCCAGGGTCACTGCTCCTTCCCCTGGGTCCCAATGCACACATTACTTTGTGTGTGCCCTCCAAGAGTGGGGTCTCTGTTTCCCCAAGTCCTGTCAAAGTCCTGGAATCAATTCCCACTAGGCTTCAAAGTCTGATTCTCTAGGAATTCCTCCTCCTGTAGCCAGACCCCCAGGTTGGGAAGCCTGACGTGGGGCTCAGAACCTTCACTCCAGTGGGTGGACTTCTGTGGTATAAGTGTTCGCCAGTCTGTGAGTCACCCACCCAGCAGTTATGGGATTTGATTTTACTCTGATTGCACCCCTCCTACCATCTCACTGTGGCTTCTCCTCTGTCCTTGGACATGGGGTATCCTCCTTGGTGAAGTCCAGGGTCTTCCTGTCAATGATTGTCCAGCAGCCAGTTGTGATTCTGGTGCTCTCGCAAGAGGGAGTGAGAGCACGTCCTTCTACTCCACCATCTTGGTTAATCCTCTTTTTTTTCAGGTAATGGAGCATTCTGATGAAAATGGGCATGGCTCATTGTGATAAAAATGGGCATGGAGCATTGTGATGAAAAGGGTTATGGAGTACTGTGATTACAGGGGTAATTTTGAGCATTGTGATGAACGGGGTCATGGAGCATTGTGATGACAAGGGTGTGGAGCTCTGTGATGATAAGGGCCATGTAGCATTGTGATGACAGGTGTCATTTGGCTTTGTGAATGACAGGGGCCATGGACCATTGTGATGACAAGGGTCATGGAGCATTGTGATGACAGGGGGTACGGAGCATTGTGATGACAATGGCATGTAGCATTGCGATGACAAGTGTCATGGAACATTGCAATGACAGGGGTCATGGAGCATTGCGATGACATGGGTCATGGAGCATTGTGATGACAATGGTCATGGCGCATTTTGATGAAAGGGTTCATGGAGCACTGTGATGATAAGGGCATGGAGCCTTGTGATGAAAATGTTCATGGAGCATTGTGATGAAAAGGGGTCATGGAGCATTGTGATGAAAAGGGGACATGGAGCATTGTGATGAAAGGGTCATGCATCATGGTGATTAAAGGGATCACAGAGGATTGTGATGAAAAGCACCTAGGAGCATTGTGATGACAAGGGCCATGGAGCATTTTGATGAAAGGGGTTATGGGGCATTGTGATGAAAGTGGTCATGTACCATTGTGATGACAGGCATCATGGAGCATTCTTAAGACAAGCTCTATGGAGCATTGTGATGACAAGGGCCATGGAACATTGTGATGACAAATGGCATGGAGCATTGTGATTATAAGGGTCTAGGAGCATTGTGATTACAGTGGCCATGGAGCATTGTGATGACAGGGGGCATGGAACATTGTGATGAAATGGGGCATGGATCATTGTGATGAAAGGGGTCATGGAGCACTGTGATTACAAGGGCCATGGAGCACTGTGATGAAATAGGCATGGAGCATTGTGATGACAATAATCATGGAGCATTGTGATGAAATGGGTCATGGAGCATTTTGATTAAAGGGGTCATGGGGCATTGTGATGACAATGGTCATGGAGCACTGTGATGAAAGACGTCAGGGAGCATTGTGATGAAAGGGGCCATGGGGCATTGTGATGACAAGAGCCATGGAACATTGTGACGAAAGGGGTCATGGACCACTGTGCTGAAAGTGGTCATGGGTCATTGTGATGACAGGGATCATGGAGCATTGTGATGACAAGCGTAATGGAGCACTGTGATGACAGGGGTCATGGAGTCTTGTGATGACAAAGGCTATGGAGCATTGTGATGACATGGATCATGGAGCATTGTGATCACAAGGGTTATGGAGCATTGTGCTGAGAAGGGCCATGGAGCATTGTGATGACAGGCGTCATGGGGCATTTTGATGACAGGTGTCATGGAACATTGTGATGAAAGGAGTCATGGAGCTCTGTGATTACAGGGGCCTTGGAGCATTGGGATGACAAAGGACATGGAGAATTGTGATGAGAAGTGTCATGGAGCATTGTGATTATAAGGGCCATGGAGCATTGTGATGACAGGGGTCATGGGGCATTGTGATGAAATGGGTCATGGATAATTGTGATTACAGGGATCATGGAGCATTGTGATGACAAGTGCCATGGATCATTGTGATGAAAGGGGAAATGGAACATTGAAATGAAACGGGTCATGGAGCATTGTGAAGACAGGGGTCATGGAGCATTGTGATGAAAAGTGTCATGGGGCATTGTGATGACACGGGCATGGACCATTGTGATGACAAGGGTTCTGGAGAATTGTGTAAACAGGCGCCATGGAGCATTGTGATGACAAGGGCATGGAGCATTGTTATGACATGGGGCAAGGAGCATTGTGATGACAAGGGCCAAGAAGCATTGTGATGAGGAGGACATGGAGCATTGTTATGACAAGGTTCATAGAGCATTGTGTTGAAGAATTAATGGAATATTGTGATGAAAGGGGTCATGGATCGTTGTGATTACAGGTATAATGGAGCATTGTGATGAAAGGGCTCGGGGAGCATTGTGATGAAAGGGGCCATGCGGAATTGTGATGAAAAGGGCATGGAACTTTGTGATGAATTGGGTCATGGGACATTGTGATGACAAGGGCTATGGAGCATTGTGATGTCAGTGGTCATGGAGCATTGTGATGAAAGGGGACATGGAGTACTCTGATTACAGGGGCCATGGAGCATGGTGATGACAAAGGCCATGGAGCATTCTGATGACAGGTGTCAAGGAGCATTGTGATGAAATGGGTCATGGATCATTGCGATGACAGGAGTCATGGAGCACTGTGATTTCAGGGGCCATGGAGCATTGTGATGACAAGGGCATGGAGCATTGTGATCACAATTGTCATGGAGCATTGTGAAGAAAGTGGTCATGGAGCATTGTGATGAAAAGGGTCATGTGGCATTGTGAGGACAATGGTCATGGAGCATTGTGAAGAAAGAGGTCATGGAGCATTTTGATGAAAGTTTTCATGAAGCATTGTGATGAAAAGCACGAGGGAACATTGTGATGACAACTGCCATGGAGCATTGTGATGACAGGTGTCATGGAGCATTGTGATGACAGTGTTCATGGTGCATTGTGATGAAAGGGGTCATGGAGCAGTGTGATTACAGGGGCCATGGAGCATTGTGAGGACAAAGGCCATGGAGCATTGTGATGAGAGTGGTCACAGAGCATTGTGACGATGAGGGCATGGAGCCTAGTTAGGGACAGTCTAGCGGCCTTGGGACTAAATTCAGTGCCTGAGGTTGGCACAGCATAAGGTCTTTAGTTAGCATAAGATGTAGGACATTAGCTCGGGACACGGTTAGGGTAAAGTCTAGGAATCGTGTCAGGAAATGACCTAAGGATAGTGTGAAGACTTTTGTTACTGAGAATATCAGGGCCTTATTCAGAACCAGTGTTAAGGCCTCAGGTAGGGACAGCATCGGGGCCTGACTTAGGGAGAGCGACAGGGCCTGAGTGAGGCCTAATGTCAGGCCCTTAGCTGGGGACACTGTCAGGGAATGACTTAGGAGCAGCATCAGTGTCTTTGTTGGATCAGCTTTAGGCTCTTAGTTAAAGACATGACCAGAGCCCTAGTTAGTCACAGCGTCAAGGCCTCAGTTAGGGAAAGCTTCAGGGCCTGAGTTACAGACAGCCTCAGGTCTTCACTTAAAGACAGCGACAGGGCTTTCTTAGGGACAGTATCAGGACCTTGGTTAGAAATGGGTCAGGATATTAGCTCAGGAGAGTGTCAGGATTTTAGTTATTGCTGGCAGCAGGGCCTATATTAGGGACAGATTCTGGGCCTTTGTTAGAGACAGTGTCATGCCCTTAGGAGTAGTCAAGGCCTTAGTTAGGGAGAGCATTAGGGTTTCAGTTAGCATAAGATGCAGGAGATTATCTCGGGACAGAGTCAGGTTCCAGGCCAGAGATAGTGAAAGGAAATGACCAAGGGATAACGAGAAGACCTTAGTCATTGAGAGCATCAGGGCCTTAGTTAGCAGCAGCGTGAGGGCCTTAATCAGGACCAGTGCCAGGGCTTGATGTACGGACAGCGTCAGAGCCTAACTAAGATACAGCAACAGGGACTAAGTGAGGCCTATCTTTAGGGCCTGAGTAAGGGACAGTATCAGGGCATGACTTCGGAGCAGCATAAAGGCCTCTGTAGGATCAGCATTAGGGTCTTCGTTAAAGATATTATCAGGGCCTCTGTTAGGGACAGCCTGAAGGCCTCACTTAGGGACAGCGTCAGGGCTTACTTTGGGAAAGTTTCAGGACCTTGGTAAGACATGGGTCAGGATATTAGCTCAGGAAAATATCAGGTGTTCAGATATTGATGGCAGCAGGGCCTTAGTTAGAGGCAGTGTCAGGGCCTAAGTTAGGACTAGCATCAGAGCCTTTGTTAGGTACAGTGTCAGTGATTGAGTTAGGTGTAGTGTCAGGGCCTTAGTTAGGGACAGTGTCAGGGCCTGCGTTAGGACAAGCCTCCAGGCCTCAGTTAGGGACAGGTTCACGGCCTCGGACCTAAATTCAGGGCCTCATTTAGGGACAGAATCAGGGATTTAGCTAGCATAAGAGGATCTACAGCTGAAAGCAACCTGAACACCACCACAAGCACATGCAGAAGTGAACCATGCACGCTCCTATGAAGGAATATTCCACAGCAGTTGACTATATTTTCTTTAAAGTTAGTAACACTATAAAAATTATGTTTTTAAGAAAGCTATATTCAGAAGATGAAAGGATCTCGTTCTAAAGAATCTCTTTAGCTAATCTCGACATTAGCTAAAGAGAAGATTAGGTTAAGGTCTAGGGATAGTGTAAGGAAATGACCTAAGGATAGTGTCAAGACCTTAGTTACTTAGAGCATCAGGGCCTAATTTAGGACCAGTGAGTGTCAGGGCTTCGGGTAGGGACAGCGTCAGAGCCTGACTTAGGGAGAGCGACAGGGCCTGAGTGAGGCCTAGCGTCAGGGCCTTAGCTAGGGACAGTGTCAGGGCATGACTTAGGAGCAGCATAAGAGCCACGGGAGGATCAGCCTCAGGGGCTATGTTAAAGATATTATAAGGGCCTCTGTTAGGGACAGCCTCAAGGCCTCACTTAGGGACAGCATCAGGGCTTCCTTAGGGAGAGTTTCAGGACCTTGGTAAGAGATGGGTTAGGATATCAGCTCAGGATAATGTCAGGACTTTAGATATTGATGGTAGCAGGGCCTAAGTTAGGGACAGTGTCAAGGTGTTAGTTAGGAGTAGCGGGCCCCTGATAGATCCAGTGTCAGGTTCTCAGTTAGCAATAGTGTTGGGGCCTTAGGGACAGTGTCAGGGCCAGATGTAGGACGAGCATCTAGGCCTTAGTTCGGGACAATTTCACGGTCTTGGGACTAAATTCAGTGCCTGAGGTAGACACAGCCTAAGGGCTTCAGTTAGCATAAGAGGCAGGACATTAGCTAGTGACAGTGTCAGTTTAACATGTAGGGATAGTGTCAGGAAATGACCTAATGATAGTGTGAAGACGTTTGTTACTGAGACTCTCAGGGCCTTATTCAGAACCAGTGTTAGGGCTTCCGGTAGGGACAGCATCAGAGCCTGACTTAGGGAGATCGATAGGGTCTGAGTGAGGCCTAGCATCAGACCCTTATGGGGACACTGTCAGGGCATGACTTAGGAGCAGCATCAGGGCCTCTGTTGGATCAGCCTTAGGGTCTTAGTTAAAGACATGATCAGGGTCTGAGTTAGTCACAGCGTCAAGGCCTGAGTTAGTTAGTGAAAGCTGCAGGGCCTCACTTAGGGACAGCATCAGGGCTTACTTTGGGACAGTTTCAGGACCTTGGAAAGACATAGGTCAGGATATTAGCTCAGGATAATGTCAGGACTTTAGATGCTGTTGGCAACAGGGCCTTAGTTACAGACAGTTTCAGGGCCTGAGTTAGGCCTAGCATCAGAGACTTTGTTAGGTACAGTGTAAGGAACTGAGTTAGGAGTAGTGTCAGGGCCTTGCTTAGGGACAGTGTCAGGGTCTGAGTTAGGTGTACTGTCAGAGACCTAGTTAGGGACAGTGTTAGGGCCTGAGTTAGGATTAGTGTCAAGGCCTTATTTAGGACCAATTTCAGGGCCTTAATTTGGACTAGCATCAGAGCCATTGTTAGGAATCGTATGAGGGCCTGAGTTAGGCATACTGTCAGGGCCTTAGTTAGGCACAGTGTTAGGGCCTGAGTTAGGATTAGTGTCAAGGCCTTATTTAGGACCAATTTTAGGGCTTTAGTTTGGACTAGCAACAGAGCCTTTGTTAGGTATCATTTCAGGGCCTATGTTAGGTGTAGTGTCAGGGCCATTGTTAGCGACAGTATCAGGGCCTGACTTAGGAGAAGTTCAGGACCTTAACCAGGGAAAGTGTCAGGGCCTTAGTTAGGGACATTATCAGGGCCTGAATTAGCAGTTGTGTCAAAAGTCCGTAGTGAGGAGAGTAAGGAATAAGTCAGGTCTCAGGCCCTGACACTGTCCTTAACTAAGGCCCTGACACTACTCATAACACAGGCCCTGATCTGATTCCTATCGTAGGCCCTGACGCTGGTTTTAACTAAGGCCCTGACACTGGCCCTAACTAAAGCTGTGACACTAGTCTTAACTCAGGTCCTGACACTGTCCCTAACAAAGCCTCTGACACTACTCCTAACTCAGGCACTGACACTGTCCCTAACTAAGCCTCTGACAATACTCCTAACTCAGTCCCTGACACTGTCTCTAACTAAGGTCCTGATACTACTAGGAACTCAGCACTGACACTGTCCCTAACTTAGGCCCTGACTCTACTCCTAACTCAGGAACTGACACTGTCACTAACTAAGGCCCTGACACTATTCATAACTCATGCCTTAACACTACTCGTAAATCATGCCCTGGCAATGTCCCTAACTAAGGCCCTGACACTATTCCTAACTCAGGCGCTGATACAATACCTAAGGAAGGCCGTGACATTACTCCTAAGTCTGGCCCTGAAAAGGTCCCTAATTAAAGCTGACAAAACTCCTAACTCAGACATTGACACTGTCCCTAAATAAGGCCCTGAAACTATTCCTAACTGAGGTGCTGATACAATAGCTAACGAAGGCACTGATGCTACTCCTAACTAAGGCCCTGACACTACTCCTAACTCAGGCAATGACACAGTCCATAACTAGGGCTCTGACACTACTCCCAACTCAGGAACTGACAGTGTCCCTAACAACGGCCCTGACACTACACTTAACCCAGGCACTGACAGTGTCCCTAACAACGGCCCTCACACTACTCCCAACTCAGGCACTGACGCCGACCCTAAGTAAGGCCCTGACACTACTCGCAACTCAGGCACTGACACTGTCCCTAACTTAGGCCCTCACACGACTCCTTACTTAGGCACTGACATGTTCCCTAACTAAGGCCATGAAACTACTTCTACCTCAGGCCCTGACACTGTCCCTAACTAAGGCCCTGATACTACCCCCAACATAGACACTGAGACTGTCCCTAAAACGCCCTGACAGCACTCCCAACTCAGGCACTGACGCTGTCCCTAACTGAGGCCCTCACACTATTCCTAACTCAGGATCTGACACTGTCCCTAACTTAGGCCCTGACACTACTCCTTTCTTAGGCACTGACACGCTCCCTAACTAAGACCCTGAGACTACTTCTACCTTAGGCCCTGACACTGTCCCTAACTAAGGCCTTGACACTACTCTTAACTCATGCCCTGACACTGTCCTTAACGAAGACCCTGACACTACTCCCATCTCAGCCACTGACACTGTCCTTAAAGCCCTGATACTACTTCCAACTCAGGCACTGACATTGTCACTACCTAAGGCCCTGACCCTATTCTCAACTCAGGCACTGACACTGTCCCTATCTAGGCCCTGACACTACTCCCAAATCAGTCACTGACACTGTCCCTAACTAAGGTCCTGACATTACTCCCAACACCGGCACTGACACTTTCACTAACTAAGTCCCTGAAACTACTCACACCTCAGGCCCTGACACTGTTCCTAACTACTGGTCTCAGACTACTCCTAACTGAGGCACTGACACTATTCCTAACACAGTCACTGACATTGTTCCTAACTAAGGCCCTGAGACTACTCCTAACTCAGGCCCTAACACTGTCCGTAACTTAGGCTCTGGCACTACTCCCAACTCAGGCACTGACGCTGTCCCTAAGGGTCTGACAATACTCCCAATCAGACATTGACAGTCTCCCAAATTAAGGCCTTGACACTACTTTTAACACAGGCCCTGACACTGTGCATAATAAAGACCCTGACACTAATCCCAACTCAGGGACTGACACTGTCCGTAACTAAGGTCCTGACACTACTCCCATCTCAGCCACTGACACTGTCCCTTACTAAGGCTCTGACACAACTACCAACACAGCCACTGACACTTTCGCTAAATAAGGCAGTGAAACTACTCCCTACAAAAGCACTGACACTGTCCCTAACTAGGCCCTGACACTACTCCCAATTCAGGCACTGGCACTGTCCACAGCAAAGGCCCTGACATTACTCCCAAATCAGGCACTGAACCTGTCGCTAACTATGTCCCTGACACTACCCCCAACTCAGGCACTGACAGTGTCCCTAATTACGGCCTTCACACTACTCCAAACTCAGCCACTGATATTGTCCCTAACTAAGGCCCTGACACTACTCCCAACTCAGGCACTGACACTGTCCCTAAATAAAGCCCTGAAACTTCTCCCAACTCAGGCACTGACACTGTCCCTAACTAAGACCCTGATACTACTCCCAACTCAAGCACTGACCCTGTCCCTTTCTAATGCCCTGACACTACTCCCACCTCAGGCACTGACACTCTCCCTAACTAAGGCAGTGAAAATTCTCGCAACATAGGCACTGATATTGTCCCTAACTAGGCCCTGATACTACTCCCACGTAAGGCACTGACACTGTCCCTAACTAAGGCCCTGACATTACTCCCAACTCAGGCACTGACACTGTCACTAACTTAGGCCCTTACACTACTCACAACACAGGCCTTGGCACTGTCCCTAAATACCGCTCTCACACTACTCCTAAGTCAGGTCCTAACACTGTTCCTAACAGAGTCACTGACACTGTCCCTAACTAAGCCCTGAGACTACTCCTAATTCAGGCCTTGACACTGTCTGTAACTTAGGCCCTGGCACTACTCCTAATTCTGGCACTGACACTCTCCCTAAATAAGGCCCTGAGACTACTCCTACCTCAGGCCCTGACACTGTCCCTAACTAAGGCCCTGATACTACTCCCAACTCAGGCTCTGACACTGTCCCTAACTATGGAATTGATACTACTCCCAACTCAGGCACTGAGGCTCTGGATCATTGTGATGACAAGCGCCATGGAGCATTGTGATGACAAGGGTCATGAAGGATTGTGATGACAAGGGCCGTGGAGCATTGTGAGGACAGGGGTAATGGAGCATTGTGATGAAAGGGGTCAATGAACATTTTGATTACAGGGGTCATGGGGCATTGTGAGGAAAGTGGTCATGGAGCATTGTGATGAAAAACGCTATGGAGCATTGTGATGAAAGGGGTCATGGAGCTCTGTGATTACAGGGGATATGGAGCACTGTGATGAAAAGGGCATGTAGCATTGTGATGGCAATGATCATGGAGCATTGTGATGACAAGGGCCATGGAGCATTTTCATTAAAGGGGTCATGGATCATTGTGATGACAATGATCATGGAGCATTGTGATGAAAGGGGTCATGGGGTATTGTGAAGGCAAGAGCCATGGAACATTCTGATGAAAGGGGTCATGGACCAATGTGCTGAATGCTCCACAGTAATCAAAATGCTCCATGAGCCATGTCATCACAATGCTCCATGACCATTGTCATCACAAGGCTCCATGCCCTTATCATCACAATGCTCCATGACCATTGTATAAAATGCTACATGCCGGTGACAACACAATGCTCCATGCCCCCTGTCATCCCAAAGCTCCATGACCCTTGTCATCAAAATTCTCCATGGCCCCTGTCATCACAATATTCCATGGCTTTTGTCATCACAATGCTCCATGGCTCTGTAATCACAGTGTTCCATGACCCGTTTCATCACAATGCTCCATGACCCCTGTCATCACAATTCCCTATGACCCCTTTCATCACAATGCTCCATGACACCTGTCATCACAAAGCTCCATGGCTTTTGTTATCACAATGCTCCATGGCCCCAGTCATCACAGTGCTCCATGACCCTTTTCATCACAATGCTCCATGTCCCTGACATCACAATGCCCCATGAAACCTGTCATCACAATGCTCCATGGCCCTTGTCATCACAATGCTCCATGCTGCTTTTCATCACAATGCTCCATGACAACTTTCATTAAAATGCTCCATGACCTTTTTCTTCACAATGCTCCATGACCCTTGTAATCACAATGCCACATGACCCTTTTCATCACAATGCTCCAGACCACTTTCATCACAATGCTCCATGGCCCCTGAAATCACAGTGCTCCATGACCACTGTCATCACAATGATCCATGATCCATTTCATCACAATGCTCCTTTCCACCTGTCATCAGAATGCTCCATGGCCTTTGTCATTCACCATGCTCCATGGTCCCTGTAATCAGAGTGTTCCATGACCCCTTTCATCACAATGCTCCATGACCCCTGTCATCAAAAGGCCCCATGAACCCTGTCATCGCAATACTCCATGGACCTTCTCATCACAATGCTCCATGACCCTTGTCATCACAATGCTCCCTGATCCCTGTAGTCACACTGATCCATGACCCCATTCATCACAATGCTCCATGCCCTTTTCATCACAATGCTCTATGGCCCCTCTAACCACAATGCTCCATGCCCTTGTCATGGCAATGTTCCCGAACTCTTGTCATCTCAATGCTCCATGCCTGTGTCATCAAAATGCTCCAGGACCCTTGTCATCAGTATGCTCCATGGCGCTTTTCATCACAATGTCCCATGATCCCTTTCAACCCAATGATCCATGACCCCTTTCATCACAATGCTCCATGACATTTGTCATCAAAATGCTCCATGGCCTTTTCCATCACAATTCCCAATGACCACTTTCATCAGAATCCTCGCTAACACCTTTCATCACAATGCTCCATGGCCCTTGTCATTACAATTCCCTATGACCCCTTTCATCACAATGCTCCATGACACCTGTCATCACAAAGCTCCATGGCTTTTGTCATCACAATGTTCCATGGCCCCAGTGATCATAATGCTCCATGCTGCTGACAGCACAATGCCACATGACCCTTGTCATCACAATAATCCATGACCCCTTTCCTCACAATGTTCCAGTACCACTTTTATCACAATGCTCCATGCCACATGTCATCACAATGCACCATGCCCTTGTCATGACAATGCTCCATGGCCCCTGAAATCACAATGCTCCGTGACTTTGTCATCACAATGCTCCAGATCTCTTGTCATCACAATGCTACATGAACCTTATCATCACAAAGCTCGATGATCCTTGTCATCACAATGCTCCATGGCCCAGGTCATCACAATGCTCCATGATCCCTGTCATCACAATGCTCTATGGCATTTGTCATCACAATGCTCCGTGACCCCTGTCATCACAAGGCTCCATGCCACTTGTCATCACAATGCTACATGCCCTTGTCATCACAATGCCCCATGATCCCTTTAATTACAATGCTCCATGACCACTTTAATCACAATGCTTCATGACCATTCTCATCACAGTTCTCCATGGCCTTATCATCAAAATGCTCCATGACCCCTGTCATCGCAATGATCCATGACCCCTTTCATCACAATGCTCCATGGCCCCTGTAATCACAGTGCTCCATGACCACTTTCATCACAAAGCCCCAATACCATTTTCCTCACAAAGCTACATGACCCCTTTCATCACAATACACCATGACCATTGTCATCACAAGTATCCATGCCCTTATCATCACAATGCTCCATGGCACTTGTCACGGCAATGCTCCATGTTCCTTGTCATCACAATGCTCCATGGCCACTGTAATCAAAATGCTCCATGCCTTGTCATCACATTGCTCCAGTACTCTTGTCATCATAATGCTCCATGCCCATGTCATCACAATGCTCCATGACACTTGTCATCACAATGCTGCATGATCACTGTCACAATTCTCCATGACTGCTGTCATCACAATGCTCCAGGACCATTTTCATCACAATGCTCAATATCCCCTGTCATCACAAGGCCCCATGACACCTGTCATCACAATTGCCCATTGCCGTTTGCATCACAATGCACCATGACCCTTGTCATCACAATGCTTCATGCCGTTGTCACCACAATGCTCCAGAACTCTTGTCATCATAATGCTCCATGCCCGTCTCATCAAATGCTCCATGACATTTTTCTTCACAATGTTCCATGGCCTTTGTCCTCACAATGCTCCATGGCCCAGGTCATCACAGTGCCCCATGATACCTTTCATCACAATTTTAGATGACCACTGTCATCACAATGCCCCATGACACATGTCATCACAATTCGCATGGCCCATGTCATCACTATGCTCCATGAACAGTGTCATCACAACGTTCCAGGGCACTTGTCATCACAGTGATCCATGACCACTTTCAGCACAATGCTCCATGACCACTGTAATCACAATGGTCCATCGCCTATGTATTCACAATGCTCCATGGCCCCTGTAATCACATTGCTCCATGATCCCTGTTATCACAATGCTCCATGACAGTTGTCATCACAATGCTCCATGACCCCTGTCATCACAATGATCCCTGCCCTTGTCATCACAATGCTCCATGGCCCCTGTAATCACAATGCTCCATGGCTGCTGTCATCACAATGCTCCAGGAGCATTTTCATCACAATGCTCCACCCCCTGTCATCTCAATGACCCATGACCCCTGTCATCACAATGCTCCATGGCCTATCTATTCACAATGATCCATGGCCTCTGTAATGACATTGCTCCATGATTCCTTTCATCACAATGCTCCATGACCCCTGTCATCACAATGTTCCCTGCCCTTGTCATCACAAGGCTCCATGGCAACTGTAATCACAATGCTCCATTCCCTTCTCATCACAATTCTCCAGAACTTTTGTAATCATAATGTTCCATGCTCGTGTCATCACAATGCTCCATGACACTGGTCATCACAATGTTCCATGTCCTTTGTCATCACAATGCTCCATGGCCCCTGTCATCACAGTGCTCCATGATACCTTTCATCACAATGCTAGATGACCACTGTCATCACAATGCCCCATGACACCTGTCATCAGAATTGGCCATGGCCCTTGTCATCACAATGCTCCATGGCCTATGTATTCACAATGCTCCATAGTCCCTGTAATCACGTTGCTCCATGATCCCTTTCATCACAATGCTCCATGACCACAGTCATCACAATGCTCCATGACACTTGTCACCACAATGCTCGATGACCTTTTTCATCACAATGCTCCATGACCCCTGTCATCACAGTGCTCAATGATACATTTCATCACAATGCTAGATGACCAATGTCATCACAATGCCCCATAATACCTGTAATCACAATTCGCCATGGCCCTTGTCATCACAATGCTCCATGGCCTTTGTCATCAAAATGCTCCATGACCACTTTCATCACAATGCTCCATGATCATTGTCAGCACAATGTTCCATGACACTTGTCATCACAATGCTCCATGACCCCTGTCCTTACAATGTTCCTTGCCCATGTCATAACAATGCTCCATGTCCCCTGTATTCACAATGCTCCATGCCCTTTTAATCACAATGCTCCAGAATTCTTGTCATGACAATGTTCCATGACCGTGTCATCACAATGCTCCATGACCCATGTCAGCACAATTCTCCCTGACCCTTGTCATCACACTGCTCCATGTTTCTTGTCATCACAATGCTCCATGGTGCTTTTCATCACAATGCTCCAGGACAACTTTCATCACAGTGCTCCATGGCTCTGTCATCACAATGCCCAATGCCACCTGTCATCACAATGCCACATGAACCCTGTGTTTACAATGCCCCATAACCCCTGTCATCACAATGCTCGATGACCCATGTCATCACAATGCTCCATGCCCTTATCATCACAATGCTTCATCAAACTTGTCATCACAATATTCCATGACCCCTGTCATCACAATGCTCCATGGCCATTGTCATCACAATCCTGCATGATCACTGTCATCACAATCCTCCATACTGCTGTCATCACAATGCTCAATGACCCTTTTCATCACAATGCTCCATGTAGTTGTCCTCATAATGCTCCATGGCCCCAGTAATCAAAATGCTCCATGCCCTTGTGATCACAATGATCCAGATCTCTTCTCATCACAGTGCTCCATGCCCGTGTAAACACAATGCTCTAGGACCCCTGTCATCACAAAGCTCCATGCCCTTGTAATCACAATGCTTCATGAACCTTGTCTTCACAATGTTCCATGATCCCTGTCATCACAATGCCCCATGACCCCTGTCATCACAATGCTCAATGACCCTTGTCATTACAGTGCTCCATGCTGGTGTCAGCACAATGCTCCATGGCCCCTGTCATCACAGTGCCCCATGATATCTACCATCACAATTTTAGATGAACACTCTCATCACAATACCCCATGACACCTGTCATCACAATTCGCCATTGCCCTTGTCATCACAATGCTCCATGAACTGTGTCAACACAAGGTTCCAGGACACTTGTCATCACAATGATCCATGACCACTTTCAGCACAATGTTCCATGACCACTGTCATCACAATGCTCCAAAGCCTAAGTATTCGCAATGCTCCCTGGCCAATGTAATCACATTGCTCCATGATCACATTCATCACATTGCTCCATGACCACTGTCATCACAATGCCCCATGACGCCTGTCATCACAATGCTACATGACCCCTGTCATCACAATATTCCCTGCCCTTGTCATCACAATGCTCCATGACCATTGTCATCACAATGCTGCATGATCACTGTCATCACAATCCTCAGTGACTGCTGTCATCACAATGCTCCAGGACCATTTTCATCACAATGCTCCATGCCCCCTGTCATCACAATGCCCCATGACCCCTGTAATCACAATGCTCCCTGGCCTTTGTCATCACAATGCCCCATGACCCATGTCATCACAATGCCCCATGACCCATGTCATCACAATGCTCAATGCCCCTTGTCATTACAATGCTCCATGCCATTGTCATCACAAATGCTCCATGGCCCCTGTCATCACAGTGCCCCATGATAACTACCATCACAATTTTAGATGACCACTGTCATCACAATGCCACATGACACCTGTCATCAGAATTGGCCATGGCCCCTGTCATCACAATGCTCCATGGCCTATGTATTCACAATGCTCCATGGCCCCTGTAATCACGTTGCTCCATGATCCCTTTCATCACAATGCTCCATGACCACAGTCATCACAATGCTCTATGGCCTTTGTAATCACAATGCTCCATGACCCCTGTCATCACAGTGTTCAATGATACATTTCATCACAATGCTAGATGACCAAGGTCATCACAATGCCCCATAATACCTGTAATCACAATTCGCCATGGCCCTTGTCATCACAATGCTCCATGAGCCGTGTCTTCACAAGGTTCCAGGACACTAGTCATCACAATGATCCATGCCACTTCTCATCACAATGTTCCATGCCCTTTGTCATCACAATGCTCCATGACCCCTGTCATCACAGTGCTTCATGGTACCTTTCATCACAATTCTAGAGGACCACTGTCATCACAATGCTCCATGACCCATGTCATCACAATTCGCCATGGCCCTTGTCATTGAAATGCTCCATGAACTGTGTCATCACAATGTTCCAGGACACTTGTCATCACAATGATCCATGACCACATTCATCACAATGCTAAATGACCCCAGTCATCACAATACTCCATGGCCTATTTATTCACAGTGCTTCATGGCCACTGTAATCACATTGCTCCATGATCCCTTTCTTCACAATGTTCCCTGCCCTAGTCATCACAATGCTCCATGACACTTGTCATCACAATGTTCCATGCCCTTTGTCATCACAATGCTCCATGGCCCCTGTCATCACAATTCGCCATGGCCCTTGTCATCAAAATGCTACATGAATCGTGTCATTACAATGTTCCAGGACACTTCTCATCACAATGATCCATGACCACTTTCATCAAAATGCTCCATGACCCTGTCATCACAATACTCCATGGCCTATGTATTCACAATGCTCCATGGCCCCTGCAATCACATTGCTCCATGATCCCTTTCATCACAATGCTCCATGACCACAGTCATCACAATGCCCCATGACACCTGTCATCACAATGCTCCAGGACCATTTTCATCACAATGCTCCATGACCCCTGTCATCACAATGCCCCATGACCCCTGTCATCACAATGCTCCATGCCATTGTCATCACAATGCTCCATGGCCCCTGTCATCACAGTGCCCCATGATAAGTACCATCACAATTTTAGATGACCACTGTCATCACAATGCCCCATGACACCTGTCATTACAATTCGCCATTGCCCTTGTCATCACAATGCTCCATGAACGGTGTCAACACAAGGTTCCCAGACACTTGTCATCACAATGATCCATGACCACTTTCTGCACAATGCTCCATGACCACTGTCATCACAATGCTCCAAGGCCTAAGTATTCTCAATACTCCCTGGCTGATGTAATCACATTGCTCCATGATCCCTTTCATCACATTGCTCCATGCCTACTGTCATCACAATGCCCCATGACGCCTGTCATCACAATGCTCCATAACCCCTGGCATCACAATATTCCCTGCCCTTGTCATCACAATTCTCCATGGCCCCTGTAATCACAATGCTCCATGCCCGTGTCATCACAATGATCCAGAACCATTGTCATCATAATGCTCCATGCCCGTGGCATCAAAATGCTCCATGACACTTGTCATCACAATGTTCCATGTTCTTTGTCATCACAATGCTCCATGACCCCTGTCATCACAATGCTCCGTGATACCTTTCATCACAATGCTAGATGACCAATGTCATCACAATGCCCCATGACACCTGTCATCACAATTCCTCATGGCCATTGTCATCACAATGCTCCATGAACCGTGTCATCACAAGATTCCAGGATAATTGTCATCACAATTATCCATGACCACTTTCATCACAATGCTAAATGACCCCTGTCATCACAATACTCCATGGCCTATTCGTTCACAATGCTTCATGGCCCCTGTAAACACATTGCTCCATGATCCCTTTCTTCACAATGTTCCCTGCCCTAGTCATCACAATGCTCCGTGAACCCTGTCATCACAATGTTCCCTGCCCTAGTCATCACAATGCTCCGTGAACCCTGTCATCACAATGTTCCCTACCCTTGTCATCACAATGCTCCATGGACCCTGTAATCACAATGCTCCATGCCCTTCTCATCACAATGCTCCAGAAATCTTGTCATCATAATGCTCCATGACCGTGTCATGACAATGCTCCATGACCCTTGTGATCACAATGTTCCATGCCCTTTGTCATCACAATGCTCCATGGCCCCTGTCATCACATTGCTCCATGATACCTTTCATTAGAAGTTTAGACAACCACTGTCATCACAATGCCCCATGACACCTGGCATCACAATTCGCCATGGCCCTTGTCATCACAATGCTGCATGAACCATGTCATCACAATGTTCCAGGACACTTGTCATCAAAATGATCCATGACCACATTCATCACAATGCTCAGTGACCCTTGTCATCAAAATGCTCCATGGCCCATGTAATCACATTGCTCCATAAACACTTTCATCACAATGCTCCATGACCCTTGTCATCACAATGTCCCATGACGCCTGTCATCACAATGCTCCATGGCCCCTTTCATCACAGTGCTCCAGTACCCTGTCATCACAATGCTTCATGAACCCAGTCATCAAAATGTTCCCTGCCCTTGTCATCACAATGCTCCATGGCCCCTGTAATCACAATGTTCCATGCCCTTTTCATCACAATGCTCCAGAATTCTTGTCATCATAATACTCCATGCCCATGTCATCACAATGCTCCATGGCCCCTGTCATCACAGTGCTCCATGATACCTTTCTTCACAATGTTAGATGACAATTGTCATCACAAGGCCCCATGACCCCTGTCATCTCAATACTCCATAACCTTTGTATTCACAAGATTCCATGGCCACTGTAATCACGGTGCTCCATGACCCCTTTCATCACAATGCTCCATGACCACTGTTATTATGATGCCCCATGATGCGTGTCATCACAATGCTCCAAGGCCCTGTAATCACAATGCTCCATGCCATTGTCATCACAATGCTCCAGTACTCTTGTCATCATAATGCTCCATGCCTGTGTCATACCAAATCTCCATGACACTTGTCATCACAATGCAACATACCCTTGTCAGCACAATGCTCCATGTCCGTGTAAACACAATGCTCCAGGACCCTGTCATCACAATGTTCGATGACCCATGTCATCACAATGCTCCATGCCCTTCTTATCACAATGCTTCATGAACCTTGTCATCACAGTATTCCATGACCCCTGTCATCACAATGCTCCATGACCCTTGTCATCACAATGCTGCATGATCCCTGTCATCACAATTCTCCGTGACCACTGTCATCACAATGTTCCAGGACCCTTTTCATCACAATGCTCCATGCCCCCTGTCATCACAATGCTCCATGGCCACTTTAATCACAATGCTCCAGGCCCTTGTCATCACAATGCTCCAGAACACTTGTCATCATAATGCTCCATGACCGTGTCATCACAATGCTCCATGACACTTGTCATCAAAATGTTCCATAGCCTTTATCATCACAATGCTCCATGCTACCTTTCATCACAATGCTAGATGACCATTCTCATCACAATGCCCATGACACCTGTCATCACAATTCGCCATGGCCCTTGTCATCACAATGCTCCATGAACCGTGTCATCACAATGTTACAGGACACTTGTCATCACAGTGATCCATGACCACTTTCAGCACAATGCTCCATGACCACTGTCATCACAATGCTCCATGGCCTATGTATTCACAATGCTCCATGGCCCCTTTAATCACGATGCTCCATGACCCCTTTCATCACGGTCCTCCATGACCACTGTCATCACAATGCCCCATGACGCCTGTCACCACAATGCTCCAAGGCCCCTCTCATCACAATGCTCCATGATCCCTGTCTGCACAATGGTCTCTGACACTTGTCATCACAATGCTCCATGACCACTCTCATCCACAATATTCCCTGCCCATGTCATCACAATGTTCCATGTCCCCTGTAATCACAATTATCCATGCACTTTTCATAGCAATGCTACAGAATTCTTGTCATCACAATTCTCCATGACACATGTCATCACAATTCTCCAAGACCCTTGTCATCACAATGCTCCATGGCCCTTGTCGTCACATAGCTCCATGACCCCTGTCATCACAATGATCCTTGACCCCTTTCCTCACAATGCTCCAGTACCCCTTTCGTCACAATTCTCCATGCCTTAGTCATCACAATGCACCATGCCCTTTTCAGCACAATGCTCCTTGTCCCCTGTAATCAAAATGCTCCATGCCCTTGTCTTCAAAATGCTCCAGATCTCTTCTCAACACAATGCTCCATGCCCGTGTAAACACAATGCTCCAGGACCCCTGTCATCACAATGCTCAATGACCCCTGTCATCACAGTGCTCCATGGCCTTTTCATCACAATGCTTCATGAACCTTGTCATCACAATGTTCCATGATCCCTGTCATCCCAATGATCCATGACCCTTGTCATCACAATGCTGGATGATCCCTCTCATCACAATGCTCCGTGACCGCTGTCATCACAATGCTCCAGGACCATTTTCATCACAATGCTCCATGCCCCCTGTCATCACTATGCCACATGACCCCGGTCATCACAATGCTCCATGGCATTTGTCATCACAGTGCTCCATGACCACTGTCATCACAATGCCCCATGATGCCTGTCATCACAATGCTCCATGGCCCCTTTCATCACAATGTTACATGACCCCTGTCATCACAATGTTCCATGACAGTTTTCATCACAATGGCTCCATGACCCCTGTCAACACAATGCTCAATGAGCCCTGTCATCACAGTGCCTTATGCCCTTGTCATCACAATGCTTCATTAAACTTGTCATCACAATGTTCCATGATCCCTGTCATCACAATGCTCCATACCCTTGTCATCACAATGGTCCAGGTCCCCTGTAATCACAATTCTCTATGCTCTGTGACACAATGCTCCAAAACTCTTGTCATCATAATGCTCCATGCCTGTGTCATCAAAATTCTCCATGACACTTGTCATCACAATATTCCATGGCCTTTGTCACCACAATGCTACATGGCCCATCTCATCACAGTGCTCCATGATACCTTTTATCACAATGCTACATGACTACTGTCATCACAATTCGCCATGGCCATTGTCATCACAATGTTCCATAAACCGTGTCATCACAAGGTTCCAGGACAATTGTCATCACAATGATCCATGACCACTTTCAACACAATGCTCCATGACACCTGTCATCACAATGCTCCATGGCCTATGTATGCAAAATGCTCCATGGCCCCTGTAATCACATTGCTCCATGATCCCTCCATCACAATGCTCCACGGCCTTGTCATCACAATGCTCCAGAACTCTTGTCATCATAATGCTCCATGCCCGTGTCATCACAATGTTCCATGACACTTGTCGTCACAATGCTCCATGGCCTTTGTCATCAAAATGCTCCATGGCCACTGTCATCACAGTGCTACATGATACCTTTCATCACAATGCTAGATGACCACTGTCATCACAATGCCCCATGACACCTGTCATAACAATTCGTCATGGCCCTTGTCATCACAATACTCCATGAACCGTGTCATCACAATGTTACAGGACACTTGTCATCACATTGATCCATGACCACTTTCAGCACAATGCTCCATGACCACTGTCATCACAATGCCACATGACGCCTTTCATCACAATGCTCCAAGGCCACACTTATCACAATGCTCCATGATCCCTGTCAGCACAATGTTCCATGACACTTGTCATCACAATGCTCGATGACCACTGTCATCACAATGTTCCCTGCCCTTGTCATCACTATGCTCCAGAACTCTTGTCATCATAATGCTCCATGTCCTTGTCATCACAATGCTCCATGACCACTTTCATCACAATGCTCCATGGCCTATGTATTCACAATGCTCTATGGCCCCTGTAATCACATTGCACCTTCATCCCTTTCATCACAATGCTCCATGACCCCTGTCATCACAATGTTTCCTGCCAGTGTCATCACAACGCTCCATGACCCCTGTAATCACAATGCTCCATGCCGTTGTCATCACAATGCTCCATGAACCGTGTCATAACAATGTTCCAGGACACTTGTCATCACAATGATCCATGACCTCTTTCAGCACAATGCTCCTTAACCACTGTCATCACAGTGCTCCATGGCCTATGTATTCACAGTGCACCATGTCCCCTGTAATCACAATGCTCCATGCCCTTTTCATCACAATGCTCCAGAATTCTTGTCATCACAATGTTCCATAACCGTGTCATCACAATGCTCCATGACCCCTGTCATCACAATGATCCTTGAACCCTTGCCTCACAATGCTCCAGTATCCCTTTCATCACAATTCTACATGCCACTAGTCATCACAATGCACCATGCCCTTTTCAGCACAATGCTCCTTGTCCCCTGTAATCAAAATGCCCCATGGCCTTGTCATCAAAATGCTCCAGATCTCTTCTCAACACAATGCTCCATGCCCGTGTAAACACAATGCTCCTGGAACCCTGTCACCACAATGCTCAATGACCCCTGCCATCACAGTGCTCCATGGCCTTGTCATCACAATGCTTCATGAACCTTGTCATCACAATGTTCCATGATCCCTGTCATCACAATTTTCCATGACCCTTGTCATCACAATGCTGTATGATCCCTCTCATCACAATTCTCCGTGACCGCTGTCATCACAATGCTCCAGGACCATTTTCATCAAAATGCTCCATGCCCCCTGTCATCACTATGCCACATGACCTCTGTCATCACAATGCTCCTTGGCATTTGTCATTACAATGCTCCATGACCACTGTCATCACAATGCCCCATGATGCCTATCATCACAATGCTCCATGTCCCTTTTCATCACAATGCTCCATGACCCCTGTAATCACAATGTTCCATGACAGTTTTCATCACAATGCTCCATGACCCCTGTCAACACAATGCTCAATGAGCCCTGTCATCACAGTGCCCAATGCCCTTGTCATCACAATGTTTCATTAACCTTGTCATCACAATGTTCCATAATCCCTGTCATCACAATGCTCCATAACCTTGTCATCACAATGGTCCATGTCCCCTGTAATCACAATGCTCCATGCTCTTGTGACACAATGCTCCAAAACTCTTGTCATCATAATGCTCCATGCCTGTGTCATCACAATGCTCCATGACACTTGACATCACAATATTCCATGGCCTTTGTCACCACAATGCTACATGGCCCCTCTCATCACAGTGCTCCATGATACCTTTTATCACAATGCTAGATGACCACTGTCATCACAATGCCCCATGACACCTGTCATCACAATTCGCCATAGCCCTTCTCATCACAATGTTCCATGAACCATGTCATCACAATGTTCCAGGATACTTTTCATCACAATGATCCATGACCACTTTTAGCACAATGCTCCATGACCACTGTCATCAAAATGCTACATGGGTTATGTATTAACAAAGCTCCATGGCCCCTGTAATCACATTGCTTCATGATACCATTCACCACAATTCTCCATGACCACTGTCATCACAATGCCCCATGACGCCTGTCATCACAATGCTCCATGGCCCCTGTCATCACCATGTTCACTGCTCTTGTCATCACAATGCTCCATGGCCCCTGTAATCACAATGCTCCAGAACTCTTGTCTTCATAATGCTCCATGCCCGTGTCATCACAGTGCTCCATGACACTTGTCATCACAATGCTCCAAGGCCTTTGTCATCACAATGCTACATGGCCCCTCTCATCACCGTGCTCCATGATACCTTTCATCACAATGCTAGATGACCACTCTCATCACAATGTGCCATGACACCTGTCACCACAATTTGCCATGGCCCTTGTCATCACAATGCTCCATGAACCATGTCATCACAATGTGCCATGACACCTGTCACCACAATTCGCCATGGCCCTTGTCATCACAATGCTCCATGAACCATGTCATCACAATGTTCCAGGACAGTTGTCATCACATTGATCCATGACCACTTTCATCAGAATGCTCCATGACCCCTGTCATCTCAATTCTCCATGGCCTTTGTATTCACAATACTCCATAGCCCCTATAATCACATTGCTCCATGATCCATTTCATCACAGTGCTCCATGACCATGGTCATCACAATGTTCCATGGCAGTTTTCATCACAATGCACCATGACCCCTGTAATCACAATGTTCCCTGCCCTTGTCATCACAATGCTCCATGGCCCCTGTAATCACAGTGCTCCTTGTCCCTGTCATCACAATGTTCCAGAACTCTTGTCATCATAATGCTCCATGCCAGTGTCATCGCAATGTTCCATGACAGTTGTCATCACAATTCGCAATGGCCCTTTTCATCACAATGCTCCATGGACCGTGTCATCATAATGTTCCAGGACACTTGTCATCACAATGATCCTTGACCACTTTCATCACAATACTCTATGTCCCCTGTCATCTCAATTCTCCATGGCCTTTTTATTCACAATGCTCCATGGCCCCTATAATTGCAGTACCTCATGACTCCTTTCATGACAATGCTCCATGACCACTGTCATCACAATGCCCCGTGACGCCTGTCATCACAATGCTCCAAGGCCCCGCTCATCACAATGCTCCATGATCCCTCTCAGCAAAATGTTCCATGACACTTGTCATCACAATGCTCATGACCACTGTCATCACAATGTTCCCTGCCCATGTCATCACAATGCTCCATGTCCCCAGTAATCACAGTGCTCCATGCACTTTTCATCACAATTCTCCAGAATTCTTGTCATCAAATTGTTCCATGACTGTTTCATCACAATGCTCCATGTCTCCTGTAATCACAATGCTCCATACCCTTGTCATTACAATGCTCCATGGCCCCTGAAATCCCAATGCTCCATGAACTTGTCATCACAATGCTCCATGACACTTGTCATCACAATGCTCCATGGCCTTTGTCATCACAATGCTCCATGGCCCCTCTTTTCACAGTGCTCCATGATACCTTTCATCACAATGCTAGGTGTCCACTGTCATCACAATGCCCCATGACACCTGTCATCACAATTCGCCATGACCTTTGTCATCACAATGCTCCATGAACCGTGTCATCACAATGTTCCAGGGCACTTGTCATCACAATGATCCATGACCACATTCAGCACAATGCTCAATGACCACTGTCATCACAATGCTGCATGGCCTATGTATTCACAATGCTCCATGGCACCTGTAATCACATTGCTCCATGACCCATTTCATCACAATGCCACATGACCCCTGTCATCACAATGCCCCATGACTCCTGTCCTCACAGTGCTCCATGACACTTGTCATCACAATGCTCCATGGAACTTGTCATCAAAATGCTCCCTAGCGCTTTTCATCACAATGCTCCATGAAGACTTTCATCACAATGCTCCTTGACCCCTTTCATAACAATGCTCCATGGCACTTGTCATCGCAATGCTCCATGATCCCTTTTATCACAATGATCCATGACCTCTTTCATCACAATGCTCCAGTACCTCTTTCATGGCAATGCTCCATGCCCCATTTCATCACAATGCCACATAAACCCTGTCATCACAATGCTCCATGACTCCTGTCTTCACAGTGCTCCATGACACTTGTCATCACAATGCTCCATGGACCTTGTCATCAAAATGCTCCCTAGCACTTTTCATCACAATGCTCCATGAGGACTTTCATCACGATGCTCCTTGACCCCTTTCACAACAATGCTCCATGGCACTTGTCATCACAATGCTCCATGACCCTTGTCATAACACTGCTTCATGACCACATTCATCACAATGCTCCTTGGCACCATTCCCCACAATGGTCCATGGCCCTTGTCATCAAAAAACTCCATGACGCTTGTCATCACAATGCTCCATGACCCAAGTCATCACCATGCTCCACGCCCTTATCAGCACACTGCTCCATTATCCCTGTAATCACAATGATCCATGACCCGTTTCATCAAAATGCTTCCTGACCACTTTCCTCACAATGCTCCGTGACACTTGTCATCAAAATGCTCCATGACCATGTCATCACAATGCTCCACGCCCTTATCACCACAATCCTCCATGATCCCTGTAATAACAATGATCCATGACCACTTTCATCACAATGCCCCATGACCCCTTTCATCACAATGCCCTATGACCCATTTCATCACAATGCCCCATGACCCCTTTAATCAAAATGCCCCATAGCCACTGTCATCACAAGGTTCCATAACCTTTGTCATCGCAATGCTAAATGCCATTGTCATCAAAATGCTCCATACCCCTTCTCATCAAAATGCTCCATGACACTTGTCTCACAATGCTCCATGCCCCCTGTCATCACAATGCTCCATGGCCCTTGCCTTTACAATGCTCCATGACACTTATCTTTACAATACTCCAGGCCCTTGTCATCACAATGCTCCATGACACTTGTCATCATTATGTTCCATGGCGTTTGTCATCACAATGATCCAGGACCCCTGTAATCACAGTGATCCAGTACACTTTTCATCATAATGCTCCATGCCCCCTGTCACCACAATGCCCTGGAACCCCTGTCATCAGAATGATCCATGACCCCTTTCATCACAATACTCCATGACCCCTCTCATCCCAATGCTCCAGGACCCCTGTCATCACAATGCTCCATGGCCCTTTTCATCAAGATGCCCCATGGCCACTTTCACCACAATGCTCCATGTCCCCTGTCATCACAATGTTCCATGAACCTTGGCATCACAATGTTCCATGGCCCCAGTCATCAAAATGCTCCATGAACCTTGTAATCTCAACGCTCCATGGCCCTTGTCATCACACAGCTCCACGCCCTTGTCTTCACAATGCTCCATGACAATTTTCATCACAGTGCTCCATGATCCCCTTCATCAAAATGCTCCATGGCCCTTGCCATCACAATGCTACATGACCTCTTTCATCACGATGCTCCATGACACCTCTTATCAGAATGCTCCATGACCCCTGTCATTACAATGCTCCATGACCCCTTTCATCACAATGCTCCCTGACCACTTTCATCACAATGCTCCATGACCATTGTCATCACATTGCTCCATGATCCCTCTAATAAAGATGATCCATGACCCCTTTCATCACAATGCTCCTTGATCATTGTCATCACATTGCTCCATGCCCTTATCATCACAAAGCTCCATGGCCCCTGTAATCACCGTTCTCCATGACCCCTTTCATCACAATGATCCATGACACTTGCCATTACAGTGTTCCATGACTCCTGTCATCATAATGCTCCATGCCCCCTTTCATAACAACGTTCCATGTCCCCTGTCATCACAATGCTCCATGACAACTTTGATCAAAATGCTCCATGAGCATTGACATCACAAGGCTCCATGCCCTTATCATCACAATGCTCCATGACCACTGACATGACAATGCTCCATGGCCTTTGTCATCACAACGCTCCATGACCTCTGACTTCACAATGATCCATGACCCAATTCATCACAAAATTCCATGACCCTTGTCATCACAATGCTCCATGACCCGTGTAATAAGAATGCTCCATATCGTTTTTCATCACAATGCTCAATGACAAGTTTCATCACAATGCTCGCTGACCCCTTTCATAAAAATACTCCATGGCCCTTGTCATTGAAATTCCCCATGACCTCTTTCATCACACTGCTCCATGATCGCTGTAATCACAATGATGCATGACACCTTTACTCACAATGCTCCAGTATGCCTTTCATCACAATGCTCCATGCCACTTGTCATCACAATCCTCCATGGCCTCTGTAATCACAAGGTTCCATGCCCTTGTCATCACAATGCTCCAGAAGACATGTCATCACAATGCTCCATGACGCCTTTCATCACAATGCTCCATGACAATTATCATCACAATGATCCATGCCCCTACCATCACAATGCTCCATGGACCCTATCATCCCAATGATCCAAGACCCATTTCATCACAATGCTCCAGTATCACTTTCATCAAAATGCTACATGCTACTTGTCATCACAATGCTCCATGCCCTTGTCATCACAATGCTTCCTGGCCCCTTTCCTCACAATCCTCCAGTATCCCTTTCATCACAATGCTCCATGCCACTTGTCATCACCATGGTCCTTGCATTGTCACCACAATGCTCCATGACCCTTGTCATCACAATTCTCCATGGTGCTTTTCATCACAATGCTCCATGACCAATTTCATCACAATGCTCCTTGAACCCTTTCATCACATTGCTCCATACCCTTGTCATCACAATGCTCCAGAACACTTGTCATCACATGCTACATGACACTTGTCTTCACAGTGCTCCATGACACCTTTCATCAGAATGCTTCATGAACATTGTCATCACACTGCTCAATGCCCTTGTAATCACAATGCTCCACTGTCCTTGAAATCACAGTGCTCCATGACACCTGTCATCGCAATGATCCATGACCCATTTGATCACACTGCTCCATGACACCTGTCATCAGAATGTGCCATGGCCTTTGTCATCACAATGCTCCATTTGCCCATGTAATCACAATGTTCCATGCCCTTGTCATCACAAAGCTCCAGAAATCTTGTCATCATAATGCTCCATCCCCATGTCAACACATGCTCCATAGCCCCTGTAATCACAATGCTCAATGCCCTTGTCATCACAATGCTCCATGACCCCTGTCATCACAATGCTCCATGACCCTTGTTATCACAATGCTCCATCCCCTTGTCATCACAATACTCCATGGCCCCTGTAATCACAATGCTCCATGCTATTGTTATCACAATGCTCCATGACCCCTGTAAACACAATGCTCCATGCCCTTATCATCACAATGCTCCAGAACACTTGTCATCACATTGCTCCGTGCCCGTGTCATCACAATGCTCCCTGGGGCTTTTCATCACAATGCTCCATGACCCCATTCAACACAATGATTCCTGACACCTGTCATCACAATGCTTCATGGCCTTTGTCATCACAATGTTCCATTGCCCCTTTCATCACAGTGCTCCATGACCCGTCTCATCACCCTGCTCCATGACCAATGTCATCACTATGCCCCATTACCCCATCATCACATTACTCCATGGCACGTGTCATCACAATGTTCCATGACCCCTGTCATCACAATGCCTCATGACCCATGTAATCACAATGCTCCATGTCCTTGTCATCACAATGCTACAGAACTCTTGTCATCACCAGGCTCATTGCCCGTGTCATCACAATTCTCCATGAACCGCTCATCACAATGCTCCATGACCCTTATCATCACAATGTTCCATCCCCTTGTCATCCCAATGCGCCATGGCCACTGTAATTACAATGCTCCTTGCCCTTGTCATCACAATGCTCCATGACCCCTGTCATCACAATGTTTCATGACCCTTGCCATCACAATGCTCCACGATCACTGTAATCACAGTAATCCACGACCCCTTTCCTCAAAATGCTCCTGTAGCCCTTTCATCACAATGCTCCTTTCCACATGTCATCACAATGCTCCATGCCTTTGTCATCACAATGCTCCATGGCCACTGTAATCACAATGCTCCATGCCCTTGTCATCCCAATGCTTCAGAACTCTTGTCATCACAATGCTCCATGCCCGTGTCATCAAAATGTTCCATGACCCTTGTCATCACAATGCTCCATGGCCCTTGTCATCACAGTGCTCCATGTTGCTTTTCATCACAATGCTCCAGAACCACTTTCATCACAATGCTCCATGTCCCATGTCTTCACAATGCGCCATGACCCCTGTCATCACAGTGCTCCAATGACCCCTCTCATCAAAACGCTCCAAAACCCTGGTCATCACAATGCTCCCTTGTGCTTTTCATCACAATTCTCCATGACAACTTTCCTCACAATGCTTCATGAACCCTTTCATCACATTGCTCTATCACCCTTGTCAGCACAGTGCTCCATCGCACTTTTCAACACAATGCTCAATGACCACTTTCAACACAATGCTCACTGACACCTTTCATCACAATGCTCCATGGCCCTTGTCATTACAATTCCCCAATACCTCTTTCATCACAATGCTCCATGAACCCTATCATCGCAATAATCCATGACCCCTTTCATCACAATTCTCCCTGACTCTTGTCATCACAATGCTCCATGGCCCTTTTCATCACAAGGCTCAATGACCACTTTCATCAGAATCCTCGCTCACCCCTTTCATCACAATGCTCCATGGCCCTTGTCATTACAATTCCCCATGACCCTTTTCATCACAATGCTCCATGGTACCTGTCATCACAATGCTCCATGGCATTTGTCATCAAAATGCTCCATGGAGCCTGTAATCACAGTGCTCCATGACCTTTTTCATCACAATTCTCAATGCCCCTGTCATCACAATGCCCTTTGTCCCCTGTTATCACAATGCTCCATGCCCCTTTCTTCACAATGCGCCATGACCCTCGTCATCGTTTTGATCCAAGACCCCTTTCATCACAATGCTCCATGCCACTTTTCATCACAATGTTCCATGGCACTTGTCATCACAATGCCCCATGATCCCTTTCACCACAATGCTCCATGACCCCTTTCATCACAATTCTCTATGCCCCAATCATCACAATACTCCATGACCCCTGTCATCACAATGATCCATCACCACTTTCATCACAATGCTCCATGACAACTGTCATCACTATGCTCCATGGCTTTTGTCATCACAATGCTCCATGGTCCCTATAATCACAGTGCTCCATGACCCCTTTCATCACAATGCTCCATGACCCCGGTCTACACAATGCTCCCTGGCCCTTGTCCTCACAGTGCTCCATGGCCCTTGTCATCACAATACCCCATGATCCCTTTCATCACAATTCTCCATGACCCTTGTCATCACAATATTCCTTGGCCTTTTTCACAACAAAACGCCATGGTGCTTTTCATCACAATGCTCCAGGACCATAATCATCACAATGCTCCATGCCCCCTGTCATCACAATGCCCCATGAAAACTGTCATCACAATGATTCATGACTTTTGTCATCACAATGCTCCATGAACCCTGTCATCACAATGCTCCATGACCCATGTCATCACATTGCTTCATGGCCCTTGTCATCACAATGCTCCCTGGTGCTTTTCACCACAATGCTCCATGACCCCTTACATCACTATGCTCCATGACCATTGTCATCACAATGCTCCATACCCCTAACATAACAATGCTCCATGACAGGTGTCATCGCAATGATCCATGACCCCTTTCATCACAATGCTCCATGGCCTTGGTCATCAAATTGCTCCACGTCCCCTGTAATCTCAGTGCTCCATGACCCCTTTCATCACAATGCTCCATGCCCCCTGTCATCACAATGCCACATGACACTTATCATCACAATGCTCCATGGCCCCTATAATCCAATTGCTCCATGACCCCTTTCATCACAATGCTCCATAACAAGTGTCCTCACAATGCTCATGACACTTGTCATCACAATGCTCCAAAACCCCTGTCATCACAGTGCTCCATGATCCCTGTCAGCACAGTGTTCCATGACACTTGTCATCACAATGCTCCATGTCCCCTGTAAACATAATGCTCCATGCCCTTTTCATCACAATGCTCCAGAATTATTGTCATCACAATGTTTCATGACCCATGTCATCACCATTCTCCATGACACTTCTCATCACAATGTTCCATGGCTCTTGTCATCACAATGCTCCATGGTGCTTTTCATCACAATGCTCAATGACCCCTTTCATCACAATGCTCGATGACCCTTGTCATCACAATGCTCCATGGCCCTTTTTATCACAATGCTCTATGGTGCTTTTCATCACAGTGCTCCAGGACCATTTTGATCACAATGCCCCATGAGCCCTGTCATCACAATGCTCCATGGCCTTTGTCATCACAATGCTCCATGACCCCTGTCATCTCAGTGCTTGATGACACTTGTCATCTCAATGCTTGAATCCCTTGTCATCACAATGCCCCATGACAACATTTATCACATGCTCCTTGACGCCTGTCATCACAATACTCCATGGCCTTTGTCATCAAAATGCTCCATGTGCCCTGTAATCACAGTGCTCCATGACCGCTTTCATCACAATGCTCCATGACTGCTTTCCTCGCAATGCTCCATGAGCCTTGTCATCAAAATGCCCCATGGCACCTTACATCTCAGTGCTCCATGACTTTTGTCATAACAATGCTCCATGCCCTTATCATCACAATGCTCCATGATCCTTTTCATCACAACGATCCAAGACCCCTTTCATCACAATGCCGCATGACCCCTATCATCACAATGCTCCATTGCCTTTGTCATCACAAGTTTCCATGGCATATGTCATCACAATGCTCCATGACCACTGTCATCACAATGCTCGATGCCCCTTTCATCACAATGGTCAATGGCTTTTGTCATCACAATGCTCCATGGCCCCTGTAATCACAGTGCTCCATGACCACTTTCATCACAATGCTCCATGACCATTTTCATCACAATTCTCCATGCCCTTGTATCACAATTCTCCAGAACCCTTGTCATCACAATGCTCCATGCCCATGTCATCACAAGGCTACATGACCCCTGTCATCACAAGGCTCCATGACACTTGTCATCACATTGCTCCATGACACTTGTCATCACAATGCTCCATGGCGCTTTTCATCACAATGCTCAATGAACACTTTCATCACAGTGTTCCATGGCCGTTATGATTACAATTTCCCATGACACCTTTCATCACAATACTCCATGACCCCTTTCATCACAATACTCCATGGCCCCTGTAATCACAATGCTCCATTCCCTTTTCATGACAATGCTCCAGAACTCTTGTCATCACAATGCTCCATGCCCGTGTCATCACAATGCCCCATTACCCCTGTCATCACAATTTTCCATGACCCTTGTCATCAAAATGCTCCATGATCCCTGTAATCACAATAATCTATGACCCCTTTCCTCACAATGCTCCAGTACCCCTTTCATCACATTGTTCCATGCCGCTCATCATCACAGTGCTCCATGCCCTTGTCATCACAATGCTCCATGCCCATGTCATCGCAATGCTCCATGAGCCTTCTCATCACAATGCTCCATCACCCTTGTCATCACAATGCTCTACATCTCTTGTCAACATAACACTACATGCCCGTGTAATCACAATGCTCCCTGACCCCTTTCATCACAATGCCTCATGACCCTGTCATCACAATGCTCCGTAACCTTGTCCTCACAATGCTCCAGAACACTGGTCATCATAATGTTCCATGCCCATGTCATCACAATGCTCCCTGACACTTGTCATCACAGTGTTCCATGCCCTTTGTCATCACAATGCTCCATGGTCTTTGTCATCACAATGCTCCATGAACCCTGTCATCACAATGCTCCATGGTCCTTTTAATCACAATGCTCCATGCCCTTGTCATCACAGTGCTCCAGAACTATCGTCCTCATGATGCTCCATGCCTGTGTCATCACAATGCTCCATGACACTTGTCATCACAATGCTCCATGGCCTTTATTATCACGATGCTCCATGGCCCCTGTCATCACAGTTCTCCATGATACCTTTCATCACAATGCTAGATGACCACTGTCATCGAAATGCCCCATGACACATGTCATCACAATTCGCCATGGCCCTTCTCATCTCAAGGCTCCATGAACCGTGTCATCACAAGGTTCCAGGACACTTGTAATCACAATGATCCATTACCACTTTCTCACAATGCTCCATGACACCTGACATCTCAGTGCTCCATGGCCTTTGTATTCACAATGTTCCATGTTGCCTCTAATCACAGCACCCCATGACCAATTTCATCACAATGCTCCATGACCACTGTCATCACAATGCCCCATGACGCCTGTCATCACAATGCTCCAAGGCCCCTCTCATCACAATGCTCCATGATCCCTGTCAGCACAATGTTCCATGACACTTGTCATCACAATGCTCCATGATCCCTGTCATCACGATGTTCCCTGCTCATGTCATCACAATGCTCCATGTCACCTGTAATCACAATGCTCCATGCCCTTTTCATTACAATGCTCCAGAATTCTTGTCATCACAATGTTCCATTACCGTGTCATCACAATGCTCCATGACCCATGTCATCACAATGCTCCATGACACCTGTCATCACAATTCTCCATGACCCTTGTCATCATAGTGCTCCAGGACTCTTGTCATCACAATGCTCCATGGCGCTTTTCATCACAATGCTCCATGACCACTTTCATCACAACGCTCCATAACTCATTTAATCACAATGCTACATGGCCCTTGACATCACAATGCTCCATAGTGCTTTTCATCACAATGCTCCATGACGACTTTCATCACAATGCTCCATGACCCCTTTCATCACAATGCTCCATGTCTCTTCTCATCACAATGTTTCTTGACCCGTTTTACCTCAATTCTCCATGACCCCATTCATCACAATGGTCCATGACCATTGTCATCACAATTCTCCATGGCGCTTTTATCCACAATGATCCATGCCCCCTGTCATCACAATGACCTATCACCCCTGTCATCGCAATGATCCATGACCACTTTCATCACAATGCTCCATGGCCCTTGTCATCACAATGTCCCATGACCCTTTTTATCTCAATGTTCCATGACACCTTTCATCACAATGCCTCATGGCACTTGTCTTCACAATGCTCCATGACCCCTGTCATCACAGTGCTCCATGATCCCTGTAATCACAATGATCCATGATGCCTTTCATCTCAGTGTTCCAGTACCATTTTCATAACAATGCTCTGTGCCCCTTGTCATCACAATGCTCCATGCCCTTGTCATCAGAATGCTCCAGAACTCTTCTCATCACTATTCTCCATGCTCGTGTCATCACAATGCTCCATGAAAATGTCATCACAGTGATCCAGGACTCTTGTAATCACAATGCTCCATGGCGCTTTTCATCACAATGCTCCATGACCACTTTCATCACAAGTCTCCATAATCCATTTAATCGCAATGCTCCCTGACCCTTGTCATCACAATGCCCCATGACCCCTTTCATCACAATGCTCCATGACCACTTTCATCACAATGCTCAATGACACCTGTCATCACTATGCCCCAGGACCCCTGTCATCACAATGTGGCATGGTCCTTCTCATCACAATGCTCCTTGACCTTTGTCATCACAATGCTCCAGGATCCCTGTATTCTCATGATACATGACCCCTTTCATCTCAATGCTCCAGTACCGCTTTCATCCAAATACTCCATGCCCCTTGTCATCACAATGCTCCATGCACTTTTCATCAAAATGCTCCATTGCCCCTGTAATCACAATGCTCCATCTCGTTATCATGGCAATACTCCAGAACTCTTGTCATCACAATGCTCCATGCGCATATTATCACAATGCTCCAGGGCCCTTGTCATCACAATGCTCCAGGATGCCTTTCATCACAATGCTCCATGACCATTGTCATCACAATGCTCCATGCCCCTATCATCAAATTGCTCATTGACCAATGTCATCGCAATGATCCATGACCCCTTTAATCACAGTGCTCCATGACCCTTGTCATCACAATGCTCCATGGCCTTTGTCATCCCAATGCTCCGTGACCCCTGTCATCACAATATCCCATGATACCTGTCATCAAAATGCTAAATGGCACTTGTCATCACAATGCTCTATGACCCCTGTAATCACAATGCTCCATGCCCACTGTCATCACAATGCCCCATGACCCCTGTCGTCACAATGCTCCATGGCCCTTGTCAACACAAATCTCCATGACCCCTGTCATCACAATGATCCATGACCCCTTTCCTCACAATGCTCCAGTACCACTTTCATCACAATGCTCCATGCCACTGGTCATCACAGTGCACCATGCCCTTGTCATCACAATGTTCCAAGGCCCTTGAAATCACAATGCTCCATGACCATGTCATCACAATTCTCCAGATCTGTTGTCATCGCCCTACTCCATGCCCGTGTCATCACAATGCTCCATGAACATTGTCATCACAATGCTCGATGACCCTTGTCATCACAATGCTCCATGATCCCTGTAATCACAATGATCCATGACCCTTTTCATCAAAATGCTTCATTCCCCCTGTAATCACAATGCTCCATGCCATTATCATGAAATGCTCCAGAACTCTTGTCATCACAATGCTCCAGGGCTCTTGTCATCACAATGCTCCATGATGCCTTTCATCACAATGCTCCATGACCATTGTCATCACAATGTTCCTTGCCCCTATCATCACAGTGCTCATCGACCACTGTCATCGCAATGATCCATGACCGCTTTAATCACAATACTCTATGACACCTGTCATCACAATTCCCCATGTCCCCTGTCATCACAATGCTCCATGGCCCTTGTCAACACAAATTTCCATGACCCCTGTCATCACAATGATCCATGACCCCTTTCCTCACAATGCTCCAGTCCCACTTTCGTCACAATGCTCCATTCCCTGGTCATCACAATGAACCATGCCCTTGTCATCACAATGCCCCATGGCCTCTGAAATCACAATGCTCCATGACTTTGTCATCAAAATGCTCCAGATCTGTTGTCATCACCATGCTCCATGACCACGATCATCACAACGCTCCATAACCCATTTGATCACCATGCTCCGTGTCCCTTGTTATCACAATGCTCCATATCGCTTTTCATCACAGTGCTACATGACCACTTTCATCACAATGCTCCATGACCCCTTTCATCACAAAGCTCCATGGCCCTTATCATCACAATGTCCCATGACCAATTTTATCTCAATGCTCCATGACTCCTTTCATCACAACGCTCCACGACCACTTTCAGCACAACGCTCCATAACCCATTTGATCACAATGCTCCATGGCCCTTGTTATCACAATTCTCCATGGCGCATTTCATCACAATGCTCAATGAGCAGTTTCATCACAATGCTCCATGACCCCTTTCATCACAATGCTCCAGGGCCCTTGTCATCACAATGCCCCATGGACCCTGTAATCACAATGATCCATGACCCATTTCCTCACAAGTCTTCAATACCACTTTCATCACAATGCTCCATGCCACTTGTCATCACAATGCTCCATGACCTGGTCATCAAACGCTCCATGGCCCCTGTAATCACAATGCTACATGCACTTTTCATCACAATGCTCCATGACTCTTGTCTTCAATATGCTCCATGGCGTTTTTAATCACAATGCTCCATAACACATTTAATCACAATGTTCCATAGCCCTTGTCATCACAATGCTCCATAGCGCTTTTCATCACAATGCTCCATGACCACTTTCATCACAATGCTCCATGTCCTTGTCATCACAATGCTCCATGACCCCTGTCATCACAATGCCCCATGACCCCTGCCATCACAATGCTCAATGGACCTTGTCATCACAATGCTCCATGACCCTTGTCATCACAATGATCCATGACCCCATTCATCACAATGCTCCATGACCCCTGTCATCACAATGCCCCATGACCCCTGCCATCACAATGCTCAATGGCCCCTGTCATCACAATTCTCCATGACCCCTGTCACCGCAATGATCCATGACCCGTTTCATCACAATGCACCATGACAACTGTCATCACAATGCTCCATGGCCTTTGTCATCACAATGCTCCCTGGTGCTTTTCATCACAATGCTCCATGACAACTTTCATCACAATGCTCCATGAACACTTTCATCACATTGCTCCATACCCCTGTCATCAGAATGCCACATGACCCTTTTCATCACAATGCTCCATGACCACCTTCATCACAATATTCCATGGCCATTCTCATCACAATGCTCCATGACATTTGTCATCACAATGCTCCATGATCCCTGTAGTCACACTGATTCATGACGTCATTCATCACAATGCTCCATGCCCTTGTCATCACAATGCTCTATGGCCCCTGTAATCACAATTCTCCATGCTCTTCTCGTGGCAATGTTCCCGAACTCTTGTCATCACAATGCTCCATGCCTGTGTCATGAAAAGGCTCCAGGGCACCTGTCATCAGTATGCCCTGTGGTGCTTGTCATCACAATGTCCCATGATGCCATTCACCCCAATGTTCCAGGAACACTTTCGTCACAATGCTCCTTGACCATTGTCATCACAGTTCTCCATGGCCGTATCATCACAATGCTCCATTACCCCTGTCATCACAATCATCCATGAACCCTTGCATCACAATGCTTCATGACCCTTGTCATCACAATGCTCCATGGCATTTGTCATCACAATGCTCCATGACAATTGTCATCACAATGCTCCATAACATTTGTCATCACAATGCTCCATGACACCTGTCATCACAATGCTCCATGGCCCCAGTAATCACAGTGCTTCATGACCCCTTTAATCACAATGCCACATGACACCTGTCATCACAATACTACATGGTCCTTGTGATCACAATGCTCGATGACCCTGGTCATCACAATGCTCCATGATCGCTGTAATCACAATGATCCATGACACCTTACCTCAAAATGGTCCAGTACGCCTTTCATCACAATACTCCATGCCCTTTGTCATCACAATGATTCATCTCGCTTGTCAGAACAATGCTCCATGATCCATGTCATCACAATGCTCCAGGACCTCTTTCATCCCAATGCCCCATGAATACTTTCATCACAATGCTCCAGGACCTCTTTCGTCACAATCCTCCATGACCATTGTAATCAAAATGCTCCATGCCCTTATCGTCCCAATGCTCCATGACCCCTGTCATCCGAATGCTCCACGCCCTTATCATCACAATGCTCCATTAACCTTTTCATCACAATCCTTCATGGCCTTTGTCATCACGATGTCCCATGACCGCTTTCATCACAATGCTCCATGACACCTTTCATCAAAATACTCCATGACCATTGTCATAACAATGCTTCATGTACTGTGTCATCACAGTGCTCCATTACTCCTTCCATCACAGTGATGCATGGCAGTTGTCATCAAAATGCTCCATGATCCCTGTAATCACAATAATACATGACTCCTTTCATCAGAATGTTCCATGACCCTTTTCATCACAATGCTCCATAACACCTGTCATCACCATGCCCCATGACCACTTTCCCCACAATGCTCCCTGACCCCTGTCATCACAATGCTCCATGAGCCCTGTAAACACAATGCTCCATGGCTTTTGTCATTAAGATGTTCCATTTCCCCTGTAATCACAGTCGTCCATGCACCTTTCAACACAACTCTACTTGATACTTTTCTCTCGATGCTCCATGCCCTTGTCATCACAATGCTCCATGCCCCTTGTCATCACAATGCTCCAAGCCCACTCTCAACACAATGCTCCATGACACTTGTCTCACAATGCTCCATGCCCTTTTCATCACAATGCTCCATGCCCCCTGTCATCACAATGCTCCATGCCCGCATTCATTACAATGTTCCATGCCCCCTGTCATCACAATGCTCCATGGCCATGTCATCACAATGCTCCACGCCACTGGTCATCACAATGCCCCATGACCCCTGTCATCAAAATGCTCCATGGCCATTGTCATCACAATGTTCCAAAACCCCTGTCATCACAATGCTCGATGACCCTTGTCATCACAATGCTCCATGCTCTTGTCATCACAATGCTCCAGAACTCTTGTGATCAAAATGTTCCATGGCCTTTGTCAAAACAATGCTCCATGGCCCCTGTCTTCACAGTGCTCCATGACGCCTTTCATCACAACTTTAGATGACCACTGTCATCACAATGCCCCATGACACCTGTCATCACAATTCGCCATGGCCCTTGTCATCAAAATGCTCCATGAACTGTGTCATCACAATGTTCAAGGACACTGTCCCTAACTAAGGCCCTGACATTACTCCCAACCCCGGCACTGACACTGTTGCTAAATAAGAGCCGGCAACTACTCACAACTCAGGCCCTGACACTGTTCCTAACTACCAGTCTCAAACTACCCCTAACTCAGGCCATGACACTATTCCTAACACAGTCACTGACACTGTCCCTAATTAAGGCCGTGAGACTACTCCTAACTCAGGCCCTGACACTGTCCATAAGTTAGGCCCAGGCACTACTCCCAGCCCAGGCATTGACACTGTCCCTAACTAAGGGTCTGATAGTACTCCCAACTCAGACACTGACACTCTCCCAAACTAAGGCCTTGACACTAGTCTTAACTCAGGCCCTGACACAGTCCCTAACAAAGGCCCTGACACTACTCCCAACTCAGTAACTGACACTATTCCTAACTAAGGCCCAGAGACTACTCCCAATTCAGGCCCTGACACTGTCTCTAACTAAGGCCCTGACAGTACTCCCAACTCAGGCAATGACACTGTACCTAACTAACGCACTGACACTACTCCCAACTCAGGCACTGACACTGTCCCTAACTAAGACAGTGGAAACACTCCCAACATAGGCACTAACACTGTCGCTAACTAAGCCCTGATAGTACTCCCACCTCAGTCACCGACACTGTCCCTAACTAAGGCCCTGAAACTTCTCCCAAGTCAAGCACTGATGCTCTCCCTACTAAGGCTCTGACAGTACTCTAAACTAAGGCACTAACACTCTCCCTAACTAAGGCCTTGACATTACACTTAACTCAGGCCCTGACACTGTCCCTAACAAAGACCCTGACATTACTCCCTACTCAGCCACTGACATTGTCCCTAACTAAAGCCCCGACACTACTGCCAACTCAGCCAATGACATTGTCCCTAACTAAGGCCCTGACACTACTCCCAACTCAGGCACTGACACTGTCCCTAAATAAGGCCCTGACACTACTCCCGACTCAGGCACTGACACTGTCCCCAATAAAGGCTCTGACACTACTCCCAACTCAGGCATTGACACTCTCCCTAACTAAGGCCTTGACACTACTCTTTGCTCAGGCCCTCACACTGTCCCTAACAAAGACCCTGACACTACCCCCAACTGAGGCACTGACACTGTCCCTAACTAAGTCCCTGACACTACTCCTAAATCAGGCACAGACACTGTCCTTTACTAATGTCCTGACATTACTCTGAACACAGGCAATGATATTGTTCTTAACAAAGGTCCTGACACTACTCCCAAAGTACGCACTGATTATGACCCTGAGTACGCCCTGAGAGAACTCCCAACTCAGGCACTGACACTTTCGCTAACTAAAGCCCTGAGATTACTCCTAACTCACGCCCTCACATTGTCCCTAACTAAGACCATGACACTACTCCCAACTCAGGCAATGATACTGTACCTAACTAACGCACTGACACTACTCCCAACCCAGGCACTGACACTGTCCCTAACTAAGGCCCTGACACTACTCTCAACTCAGGCACTGACACTGTCCCTAACTAAGGACTTGACAGTAATCTTAACTCAGGCCCTGACACAGTCCCTAACAAAGGCCCTGACACTACTCCCAACTCAGGCACTGACGCTGTCCCTATCTAAGGCCATAACACTACCCCCAAATCAGGCACTGACACTGTCCCTAACTTAGGCTCAGTCAATAGAACCAACTCAGGCACTGACACTGTACATAACTAAGGCCGTGACACTACTCCAAACCCAGGCACTGACACTTTCCCTACCTAAGACCCTCACACTTCTCCTAAATCAGGTTCTGACACCGTCCCTAACTTAGGCCCTAACGCTACTCCTGACTTAGGCACTGACACACTCCCTAACTAAGGCCCTGAGACTATTTCTACCTCAGGCCCTGACACGGTCCCTAACTAAGGCCCTGATACTACTCACAACTCAGGCACTCACACTCTCCCTAACTAAGGCCTTGACACTACTCTTAACTCTGGCACTGACACTTTCGCTAACTAAGGAATTGAAACTATTCACAAATCAGGCCCTGACACTTTTCCTAACTACCGGTCTCAGACTACTCCTAACTCAGGACCTGACACTATTCCTAACACAGTCACTGACACTGTCCCTAACTAAAGCCCTGAGTCTACTCCTAACTCAGGCCCTGACACTGTCCGTAATTTAGGCCCTGAAACTACTCCCAACTCAGGCACTCACGCTGTCCCTAACTAAGAGTCTGACACTACTCCCAACTCAAACACTCACACTCTTCCAAATTAAAGCCTTGACACTACTCTTAACTCAGGCCTTGACACTGTCCATAATAAAGAACATGACACAAATCCCAACATAGGAACTGACACTGTCTGTATCTAAGGCCCTGGCACTACTCTCATATCAGCCACTAACACCATCCCTAACTATGACCCTGACACTACTCCCAAATAAAGCACTGACAGTGTCCCTAACTACGGCCCTCACACTACTCCCAACTCAGGCCCTGATATTGTCCCTACCTAAGGCCCTGAACCTATTCACAACTCAGGCACTAACACTGTCCCTTACTAACGTCCTGACACTACTGCCAACTCAGGCACTGACACTGTCCTTAACTAGGCCCCGACATTAATCCGAACTCAGGCACTGACACTGTCCCTAACTAAGGCCCTGACGTTTCTCCCAACTCCAGCACTGACACTGTCGTTAACTAAGGCGCTGCAACTACTCACAACTCCGGCCATGACACTGTTCCTAAATACCAGTCTCAAACTACTCCTAACTCAGGCCCTGACACTGTCCGTAACTTAGGCCTTGGCACTACTCCCAACTCAGGCAATGACGCAGTCCCTAACTAAGGGTCTGACACTACTCCCAACTCAGACACTGACACTCTCCCAAATTAAGGCCTTGACACTACTCTTAACTCAGGCCCTGACACTGCCCATAGTAAAGGCCCTGACACTAATCCCAATTCAGGCACTGACACTGTCCGTAACTAAGGCCCTGACACTACTCCCATCTCAGCCACTGAAACCGTCCCTAACTATGGCCCTGACACTACCCCCAACTCAGGCACTGACACTGTCTCTAACTAAGGCACTGACACTACTCCCAACTCAGGCACTGAAGCTATCCCTAACGAAGACCCTGAAACTTCTCCCCAGTCAAGCACTGATGCTCTCGCTACTAAGGCTCTGACACTACTCTTAACTTAGGCCCTGCCACTGTCCCTAAAAACGACCGTGACATTACTGCCAACTCACCCACTGACATTGTCCCTAACTACAGGCCCGACACTTCTGCCAACTCAGCCACTGATATTTTCCCTAACTAAGGCCCTGAAACTACTCCCAACTCAGTCACTGAAGCTGTCCCTAACTAAGGCCATATCACTACTCCTAACTCAGGCACTGACACTGTCCCTAAGGCCCAGAAAATAGAACAAACTCAGTCACTGACACTGTCCCTAACTAAGCCCTGACACTACTCCCAACACAGGCTCTGACACTGTCCCTAAATTAGGCCCAGACACTACTCCTTACTTAGTCACTGACACGCTCCCTAACTAAGGCCCTGAGACTATTTCTACCTCAGGTCCTGACACTATCCCTATCTAAGGCCGTGATACTACTCCCAACTCAGACACTGACACTCTCCCTACCTAAGGCCTTGACACTACTCTTAATTCATGTCCTGACACTGGCCTTACCAAAGACCCTGACACTATTCCCAACTCAGGCATTGACACTCTCCTTAACTAAGACCCTGACACTACTCCCATCTCAGCCACTGACACTGTCTCTAAGGTCCTGACACTACTTCCAACTCAGGCACTGACATTGTCCCTACCTAAGGCCCCGACACTATTCCCACCTCAGGCATTAACACTGTCCATTACTAATGCCCTGGCACTACTACCTACTCAGGCACTGACACTGTCCCTAGCTAGGTCCTGACACTACTCCTAACTAAGGCACTGACACTGTCCCTAAATAAGGCCCTGACATTACTCCCACCTCCGGCACTGGCACTTTCGCTAAGGCCCTGAAACAACTCACAACTCAGGCCCTGACACTGTCCGTAACTTAGGCCCTGGCACTACTCCCAACTCATGCCCTGACACTGTCCCTAACAACGACCCTGACACTATTCCCAACTCAGCCACTGACATTGTCCCTAACTACAGCCCTGACACTACTGCCAACTCAGCCACTGATATTGTCCCTAACTAAGGCCCTGAAACTACTCTCAACTCAGGCACTGACACTGTCCCTTACTAATGCCCTGACACTACTCCCACCTCAGGCACTGACACTTCTCCTAACTAAAGCCCGGATATTACTCCCAACTCAGGCACTGACGCTGTCCCTAGTTAAGGCCATATAACTACTCCCAACTCTGGCACTGACACTGTCCCTAACTAAGGCCCAGACAATAGAACCAACTCAGGCACTGACACTGTCCATAACTAAGGCCCTGACACTACTCCCAAACCAGGCACTGACACTGTCCCTAACTAAGGCCCTCACAGTACTCCTAATACAGGCTCTGACAGTGTCCCTAACTTAGGCCCTGACACTACTCCTTACTTAGGCACTGACACTCTCCCTACCTAAGGCCTTGACACTACTCTTAACTCATGCCCTGACACTGTCCCTACCAAAGACCCTGACACTATTCCCATCTCAGCCACTGACACTGTCCCTAAGGTCCTGACACTACTTCCAACTCAGGCACTGACAATGTCCCTACCTAAGGCCCTGACACTATTCTCACCTCAGGCACTAACACTGTCCCTTACTAATGCCCTGACACTACTGCCAACTCAGGCACTGACATTGTCCCTAACCACGGCCCTGACATTACTCCCACCTCAGGCACTGAAGCTTTCCCTAACTCAGGCCCTGACACTATAACTAAGAAAGGCCCTCACACTACTCCTAACTCAGGCACTGACACCGTCCATAACTTAGGCCCTGAAACTACCCATAAAGCAGACACTGACACTTGCCCTAACAAAGGCCCTGAGACTACTCCTACCTCAGGCCCTGAAACTGTCCATAACTAAGGCCTTGATACTACAGCCAACTCAGGCTCTGACACTGTCCCTAACTATGGCCCTGGCACTACTCCCAATTCAGGCACTGCCAGTGTCCCTAACTAAGGCACTGACAATACTCCCAACTCAGTCACTGAAGCTATCCCTAACTAAGGCCTTGAAACTACTCCCAAGTCAAGCACTAATGTTGTCCCTAACTATGGCTCTGAAACTACTCTTAACTCAGACCCTGACACTGTCCCTAACAACGACCCTGACACTACTCCCAACTGAGCCACTGACATTGTCCCTAACTATGGCCCCCACACTACTGCCAACTCAGCCACAGAAGTTCTACCTAACTAAAGCCCTGACACTACTCCCAACTCAGGCACTGACACTGCCCATAACTAAAACCTTATACTACTCCCAACTCAGGCACTGACACTGTCCCTTACTAATGCCCTGACACTAATCCCAACTCAGTCACTGACACTGTTCCTAACGAAAGCGCTGACACTACTCCCAAATCAGGCAATGACACTGTCCCTAACTAAGGCCCTGACACTACTCCCAAGTCACGCACTGACGCTGTCCTTAACTAAAGCCCTCACTCTCTTCCCAACTCAGGCACTGACACTGTCCCTAACTAAAGCTCTGAGACTACTACTAACTCACCCCCTGAAATTGACCCTAACTAAGGCCCTGACACTACTCCCAACTCAGGCACTGACAATGTCCCTAACTATGGCCCTCACACTACTCCCAACTCGGGCACTGGCGCCGTCCCTAAGTAAGGCCCTGAGACTACTTCTACCTCAGTCCCTGACACTCTCCCTAACTAAGGCCTTGACACTAATCTTAACTAAGGCCCTGACACTGTCCCTAACAACGACCCTGACACTACTCCCAACTCAGACACTGAAGCTGTCCCTAAATAAGGCTCTGACACTACTCCCAACTCCAGCAGTGACGCTGTCCCTAACTAAGGCCTTGACACTACTCCAAACTCAGGCAATGACACTGTCCATAATAAAGACCTTGACACTAATCCCAATTGTGGCACTGACACTGTTCCTAACTAAAGCTCTGACACTACTCGCAACTCAGGCAATGATGCTGTCCCTAAATAAAGCCCTGACTCTCCTCCCAACTCAGGCACTGACGCTGTCCCTAACTAAGTATCTGACACTACTCCCGACTGAGGCACTTACGATCTCCCTAACTAAGACCTTGACAGTACTATTAACTCATGCCCTGACACTGTCCCTAACAAAGATCCTGACACTACTGCCAACACAGGCACTGACACTCTCCCTAACTAAGACCCTGACACTACTCCCATCTCAGCCACTGACACTGTCCCTAAGGTCCTAACACTACTTTCAACTCAGGCACTGACATTGTCCCTACTTAAGCCCTGAAACTATTCTCACCTCAGGCACAAAGACTGTCCCTTACTAATGCCCTGACACTACTGCCAACTCAGGCACTGACACTATCCCTAACTAGACCCTGACACTACTCCCAACTCAGGCACTGACACTGTCCCTAACTTAGGCCCTGACATTAATCCGAACTCCGGCACTGACACGTTCACTAACTAAGGCCCTGAAACTACTCACAACTCAGGCCCTGACACTGTTCCTAACTACCTGTCTCACACTATTCCTAACACAGTCACTGACACTGTCCCTAATTAAGGCTTTGACAGTACTCTTAACTCAGACCCTGACACTGTCCCTAACAACGACCCTGACACTACTCCAATCTCAGCCACTGACATTGTCCCTAACTATGGCCCCGACACTACTGCCAACTCAGCCACGGAAGTTGTCCCTAACTAAGACCCTGATGCTACTCCCAACTCAGGCACTGACACTGCCCTTTACTAATGCCCTGACATTACTCCCACCACAGGCACTGACACTGTCCCTAACTAAGGCAGTGAAAATACTCCAAACATAGGCACTGACACTCCCTAACTAAGGCCCTGACACTACTCCTAACTCAGGCCCTGACATGATAAATAAGAAAGGCCCTCACACTACTCCTAACTCAGGCACTGACACTCTCTCTAACTAAGGCCGTGAGACTACTCTAAACTCAGGCCCTGAAACTGTCCCTAACAAAGACCCTGACACTATTCCCAAATCTAGCACTGACACTCTCCCTAACTAAGGCCTTAACACTACTCTTAGCTAAGGCCCTGACACTGTCTCTAACAAAGACCCTGACACTGTTCCCAACGAAGGCCCTGACACTACTGTCAACTCAGACACTAAAGCTGTCCCTAAATAAGGCTCTGACACTACTCCCAATTCAGGCACTGACACTGTCCCTAACTAAAGCCCTGACAATACTCCCAACTCAGGCAATGAGGCTGTCCCTAACTAAGGCCCTGACACAACTCCCAAGTCAGGCCCTGACGCTGTCCCTAACTAAAGCCCTGACTCTCTTGCCAACTCAGGCACTGACACTCTCCCTAACTAAGGCCTTGACACTACTCTTAACTCAGGCCCTGACACTGTCTCTAAAAAAGACCCTGACACTACTCCCAACTCAGGCACTGACACTGTCCTTAACTAAGGCCCTGACACTACTCCCAACTCAGGCACTGACACTATCCCGAACTAAGACCCTGATACTACTCTCAACTCAGGCACTGACTCTGTCCCTAACTAAGGCTCTGACACTACTCCCAGCTCAGGCATTGACACTCTCCCTAACTAAGGCCTTGACACTACTCTTAACTCAGGCCCTGACACTGTCCCTAACAAAGACCCTGACACTACTCCCAATTCAGGTACTGACACTGTCCCTACCTAAGGCCCTGAAACTCTTCACAGCTCAGGCACTGACACTGTCCCTAACTAAGGCCCTGAGACTACTCCTAACTCATGCCCTGGCACTGTCTGTAACCCAGGCCCAAACACTACTTCTAATTCAGGCACTGACACTCTCCCTAACTAAGGCGCTGAGACTACTCCTACCTCAGGCCCTGACACTGTCCCTAACTATGGCCCTGACACTACTCCCAACTCCGGCACTGACAGTGTCCCTAACTGAGGCAATGATACTACTCCCAAATCAGGCACTAAGACTCTGGGTCATTGTGATGACAAGCACCATGGAGCATTGTGATGACAAGGGTCATGGAGAATTGTGATGACAGGTGCGTGGAGCATTGTGACGACAAGGGCCATGGAGCACTGTGATTACCGGGTTCATGGGGCATTGTGATGGAAGTGGTCATAGAGCATTGTGATGAAAGTGGTCATGGAGAATTGTGATTAAAGTGGGCATGGAGCATTGTGATGACAAATGCGTGGAGATTTGTGATGATGAGGGCCATGGAGCATTGAGATTACAAGGGTCATGGAGTATTGTGATGACAGGGGCCATGGAGCATTGTGATGCTAAGGACCATGGAGCATTGTGATGACAGGGTCATGGAGCATTGTGGTGAAAGGTGTACTGTAACATTGTGATGAATGGGGTCAAGGAGCATTTTGATTACAAGTATCATGGAGCATTGTGATGACAAGGGGCATGGAGCATTGTGGTGCCAAGGGCCATGTAGCATTGTGATGACAGGTGTCATGGAGCATTGTGATGATATGGGCATGGAGCTTTTAATGCAATGGTTATGGAGCATTGCGATGAAAGGAGTCATAGATCATTGTGATGAAAGTTGTCATGCAGCATTGTGATGAAAGGGGTCCTGGAGCATTGTGATGACAAGGGTCATGGAGCATTGTGGGGAAAAGGACCATGGAGCATTGTGATGACAGCAGTCATGGGGCATTGTGATGAATGTTGTCAGGGTGCATTGTGATGAAAAGTTCGTGGAGCTTTGTGATGACAAGGGCCATGGATCATTGAGATTACAAGGATCATGTAGCATTGTGATGACAGGGATCATGGAGCATTGTTGTGACAGATGGCATGGACATTGTGATGAAAGGGATACAGTAAAGTTGTGATGAAAGGGTTCATGGAGCTTTGTGATGACAAGGGTCATGGAGGATTGTGATGATAGGGGTCATGGGGCCTTGTGATGACAGGGTATATGGAGCATTGTGATGAGAAGGGCACTGGAGAATTGTGTTGAAAGGAGTCATGGATCATTGTGATGACAGGGGTCATGGATCATTGTGATGGCAGGGGTCATGGAACATTGTGATGAATTGGGTCATGAATTATTGTGATGACAAGGGTCATGAGCACTGTGATGTCAGTGGTCATGGGGCATAGTGATGACAATGGTAATGGAGACCTGTGATGACAAGGGCATGCAGCATTGTGATGACAGATGTGATGGAGCATTGTGATGCAAAGGGTCATGGAAAATTGTGATGACAATGGTCATAGAGCATTGTGATGACAGGTGGCCATGGAGCATTGTGATGAAGGGGATCATGGAGCATTGTGATGAAAGTTGTCATTGAGCAGTGTGATGACAAGGGCATAGAGCTGTGTGATGACAAGGGCTATGGATCATTGAGATTACAAGGGTCGTGGAGCATTTTGATGACAGGGGCCATGGAGCATTGTGATGCCATGGGTCATGGAATATTGTGATGACAAGGGGGATGGAGCATTGTGGTGACAGGTGGCATGGGCATTGTGATGAATGGGGTCATGGATCATTGTTATAACAGGGGTCATGGAGCATTGTGATGGAAAGGGTCATGGAGCTTTGTGAAGAAAAGTGTCATGGGGCTTGTGTCAAGGGCCATGGAGCATTGTGATGACAGGTGACATGGAGCATCGTGAGACAAGTGTCATGGAGAATAGTGACGAGAGGTGGTATTGAGCATTGTGATGACAATGGCATGTAGCATTGAGAGGACAAGGGTCATGGAGCATTGTGAGACAAGTGTCATGGAGAATAGTGATGAGAGGTGGTATGGAGCATTGTGATGACAATGGCATGTAGCATTGAGATGACAAGGGTCATGGAGCATTTTGAGACAAGTGTCATGGAGCATTGTGATGACAGGGGTTATGGAGCATTGTGATGAAAGGCGCCATGGAACATTGTGATGAAAGGGGTAATGGATCATTCTGATGACAGGGGTTCCATGGCATTGTGGTAACAGGGGGCATGGGGCATTGTGATGAAAAGTATACTGGAGCACTGTGATTACAGGGGTCCTGGACCATTGTGATGACATACGCCATGGAACTTAATGATGACAAGTGTCATGGAGCATTGTGATGACAAGGGCCTGGGGTACTGTAAAGATAAGTGTCATGGAGCATTGTAATGGCAAGGGCCATTGAGCATTGTGATGACAGGGGGCATGGAGCATTGTGATGACCGGCGCCATGGAGCATGGTGATGAGAAGGGCATGGAGCATTGTGATGACAAAACTCATAGAACAGTGTGATGAAAGGATTAATGGAACATTGTGATGAATGGGGTCATGGATCATTGTGATGACAGGGGGCATGGAGCACTGTGATTACAGGGGTAATTGTGATGCATTGTGATGAAAGGGGACATGAGACAGGGGTAATGGAGCATTCTGATGAAAGTGGTCATGGCTTATTGTGATGAAAAGGGTCATGGGGCATTGGGATGAAAGTGTTCATGGGGCATTGTGGTGAAAGTGGTCATGGGGCATGGTGATGAAAGTGGTCATGGAGCAGTTTGATGAAAGTGGTCATGGGTCATTGTGAAGAAAGTGGTCATGCATCATGGTGATTAAGAGGATCACGGAGGATTGTGATGAAAAGCGCCTAGGAGCATTGTGATGATAAGGGCCATGGAGCATTTTGATGAAAGGGGTTATGGGGCATTGTGATGAAAGTGGTCATGTACCATTGTGATGACAGGGATCATGGAGCATTGTTTTGACAAGCGCTATGGAGCACTGTGATGACAAGGGCCATGAAACTTTGCGATAACAAGTGGCATGGAGCATTGTGATTATAGGGGTCTTGGAGCATTGTGATTACAGTGGTCATGGAGCATTGTGATGACAGGGGGCATGGAACATTGTGATGAAAGGGGCCATAGAGCACTGTGATGAAAAGGACATGAAGCATTGTGATGACAATGATCATGGAACATTGTGATGAAATGGGTCATGGAGCATTGTGATTACAGGGATCATGGAGCATTGTGATGACAAGCATATTGGAGCATTGTGATGACAGGGGTCATGGAGCATTCTGATGACAAAGGCCATGGAGCATTGTGATGACAGGGGTCATGGAGCATTGTGAGGACAGGGGGCATGGAGCATTGCGATGAAATGGGAACTCGAGCATTGTGATGACAATGGTAATGGAGCATTTTGATGAAAGGGGTCATGGAGAATTGTTATTCCTAAGGCCATGGAGCATTGTGATGACAAGGGGCATGGAACACTGTGATGAAAGGGGCCATGGATCATTGTGATGACAGGGGTGATGGAGCATTGTGACGATAAGGAATGGAGCAATGTGATGACAAGGGCCATGGAGCATTGTGATGAAAGGGGTCACGGAGCATTTTGATTGAAGTGGTTATGGAGCGTTGTGATGATAGGGGTCATGGAGCATTGTGATGATAAGGGCATGGAGCACTGTGATCAAACTGGGACTGGAGCATTGTGATGATAGGGGTTATGGATCATTGTGATTACAGGGTTCATGGAGCATTGTGATGAAATTTGTCATGGACCATTGCGATGAAAAACACCAGGTAGCATTTGACGATAGGGGCCATGAAGCATTGTGGTGACAAGTGTCATGGAGCATTGTGATGACAGGGTTCATGGCGCATTGTGATGGCAAAGGCCATGGAGCATTGTGATGACAGGGGGCATTGGGCATTATGATGAAAGTGGTCATGGAGCATGGTGATTACAGGTGCCATGGAGCATTGTGATGACAAGTGCATTGAGCATTGTGATGACAAGTGGCATGGATCATTGTGATGACAGTTGTCATACAGCATTGTGATGACAAAGGCCATGGAGCATCGTGATGAGAGGGTTCATGGAGCGTTTTGATGAAAGGGTCATGGATCATTGCGATGACAGGGTTCATGGAGGGTTGTGATGATAGGTTCAAGGAACTTTGTGATGACAATTTTCATGGAGCATTGTGATGAAAGGCGTCATGGAACATTGTGATGACACAGGCATGGAGCATTGTTATGTCAAGAGTTCTGGAGCATTGTGATGACAGGGGTCATGGGACATTGTGATGAGAAAATCCATGGAGCATTGTGATGACAGGTGTCATGCAGCATTTTGATGACAAGTGCATAGAGCATTGTGATGACAAATGGCATGGAAGATTCTGATGACAAAAGGCATGGATCATTGTGATGAATGGGGTCATGGATGATTCTGACTACAAGGATCGTGGAGCATTGTGATAACCAGGTTCATGGAGCATTGTGATGACAAGGACCATGGAGTATTGTGTTGACAGGTGTCATGGGTCATTTTGATGACAGGCGGGATGGAATATTGTGATGAATATGGTCATGGAGCATTTTGATGAGAAGCGCCATGGACCATGGTCATGTCAAGGGCCATGGAGAACTCTGATTACAGGCGCCATGGGGTATTGGGATGAAAGTGGTCATGGAGCATTGTAATGAAAGTGGTCATGGAGCATCGTGATGAAAAGCACAATGGAGCAGTGTGATGAGAAGGGCCATGGAGCATTGTGATGAAAGGAGTCATGGAGCACTGTGAAAACAGTGGCCATGGAGCATTGTGATGACAAAGGACATGGAGCATTCTGATGACAGGGGTCATAGGGCACTGTGATGAAAGGGGTCCTGGATCGTTGTGATGAAAGGGGTCATGGAGCTTTGTGATGAAAAGGGCATGGAGCATTGTTATGACAATGGTCATGGAGCATTGAGATGAAAGGTGTCATGGGGCATTGTGATGACAAGGCTCAAGGAGCATAGCGATGAAAGGGGTCATGGAGCATTGTGATGAAAGCGGTCATGGAGCACTGTGATTACCGTGTACTTGGAGCATTTTTATGACAAAGGACATGGAGCATTCTGATGACAGGTGTCATGGAGCATTGTGATGAAAGGGGTCATGGGGCATTGTGGTGATCAGGGCATGGAGCACTGTGATGACAATGGTCTTGGAGCATTGTGATGAAAGGTGTCAGGGATCATTGTGATGAAAAGGGTCATGTGGCATTGTGAAGACAAGGGCCATGGAGACTTGTGATGAAAGTTGTCATGGCCCTTGTGATGAAAAACACCAGGGGGCATTGTGATGACAAGTCCATGGAACATTGAGATGAGAGTGGTCATGGGGTATTGTAATGACAGGGGTCATGGAGCATTGTGATGAAAGGGGTCATAGGGAATTGCGAGGACAGTGGTCATGGAGAATTGTGATGACAGGGCTCATGGGGAATTGCGATGACAGTGGTCATGGAACATTGTGATGAAAGGGGTCATGGAACACTGGAATTACAGGGGCCATGGAGCATTGTGATGACAAAGGCCATGGAGCATTTTGATGACAATGGTCATGGAGCATTGTGATGTAAGGGTTCATGGATCATTGCGATGACAGTGGTCATGGAGCATTGTGATGATAGGGGAATGGAGCATTGTGATGAAAGGGTTCATGGAACATTGTGATGAAATGGGTCATGGTACATTGTGATGACAAGGGCCATGGAGCATTGTGATGAACGTGGTCATGGAGCATTGTGATGAAGGGGAATGGAGCCTTGTGATGACTGGTGTAATGGAGCATTTTGATGAAAGTGGTCATGGATCACTGCATTGACAGGGATCTTGGAGCATTGTGATGATAAGGGTCATGGAACATTGTGATGACAGTGGTCATGGAGCATTGTGAAGACAAGAGTTCTGGAGCATTGTGATGAAAAGGGCATGGAGCATTGTGGTTACAGGGGCCATGGAGCATTATGATGACAATGGCATGGACCATTGTGATGACAAGGGGTATGGAGCATTGTGATGAAAAGGGCATGGAGCATTGTGGTTACAGGGGCCATGGAGCATTGTGATGACAATGGCATGGACCATTGTGATGACAAGGGGTATGGAGCATTGTGATGAAAGAGGTACTGGAGCATTTTGATGAAAGGGGTCATGGATACTTGTTTATACAGGGCTCATGGAACTTTGTGATGACAAGGGGACGCAACATTGTGATGACAGGTGTCATGGAGCATCATGATGAAAAGAGCCATGGAGCATTGTGATGACAAGGGCCATGGAGCATTGTGATGACCAGGGTCATGGAACATTGTGATGACAGTGGTCATGGAGCATTTTGATGACACGGGCATGTAGCATTGTAATTCCAGGGGCCGTGGAACATCGTGATAACAAGGGCATGGAGCATTGTGATGACAAGTGGCATGGAGCATTGTGATGAAAGGGGTACTGGAGAATTGTGAGGAAAGGCGTCATGGATCATTGTGATTACAGGGATCATGGAGCATTGTTATGACAAGTGTCATGGAACATTGTGATGAAAGGGGTCATTGAGCATAGTGATGAAAGTGGTCATGGAGCATTCTGATGAAAAGCGACATGGAGCATTGTGATGACAGGGGTAGTGGAGCATTTTGATGACAGGGGCATGGAGCATTGTGATGAAAAGGGTCATGTAGCACTGTGATTACTGTGGCCATGGAACATTGTGGTTACCAAAGCCATGGAGCATTGTGATGACAGTGGTCATGGAGCATTGTGAAGACAAGAGTTCTGGAGCATTGTGATGAGAAGGTCCATGGAGCATTTTGATGACTGGTGTGATGGGGCATTGTGATGACAGGGGTCATGGGGCATTGTGATGAAAGGGGTCATGCATCATGGTGATTAAAGTGATCACCGAGGACTGTGATGAAAAGTGCCTAGGAGCATTGTGATGACAAGGGCCATGGAGCATTTTGATGAAAGGGGTTATGGGGCATTGTGATGAAAGTGGTCATGTACCATTGTGATGACAGGGATCATGGAGCATTGTTATGACAAGCGCTATGGAGCATTGTGATGACAAGGGCCATGGATCTTTGTGTGACAGGGGTCATGGAGCATTGTGATGACAATGGTCTTAGAGCATAGTGATGAAAGTGGTCATGGAGCATTGTGATGATAAGGACCATGGATCATTGTGATTACAGGGAACATGGAGCATTGTGATGACAATGGTCATGGAGCATTGTGAGGAAAGTTTCCATGGGGGATTGTGATGACAAGGACCATGGAGTATTGTGATGAAAGGGGTCAGGGAGCATTGTGCTGAAAGTTTCCTGGAGCATTGTGATGAAAAGCACCATGGAGCATTGTGATGACAGGATTCATGGAGCCTTGGGATGACAAGGGCTATGGAGCATTGTGATGACATGGATCATGGAGCATTGTGATGACAAGGGTCATGGAGCATTGTGCTGAGAAGGGCCATGGAGCATTGTGATAACAAGGGTCATTGAGCATTGTGATGACAGGGGGCATGGAGCATTATGATGAAAGTGGTAATAGAGCATTGTGATGAAAGTTGTCATGGATCATTGTGATTACAGGGATCATGGAGCATTGAGATGACAAGCGCCATGGATCATTGTGATGAAAAGGGAAATGGAACATTGTAATGAATCGGGTTATGGAGCATTGTGAAAACAGGGGTCATGGAGCATTGTGATGGAAAGGGGTATGCAGCATTGTGATGACAAGGGGTATGGAGCATTGTGATGACAGGTGTCTTGGAGCATTGTGATGAAAAGCGCCATGGATCATTGTGATGACAGGGGTCATGGAGAATTGTTATGACAAGGGTCATGGATCATGGTGATGAAAGGCATCATGGACCACTGTGATTACAGGTGCCATGGAGCACTGTGATGAAAAGGGCATGGACCATTGTGATGACAATGATCATGGAGCATTGTGATGAAATGGGTCATGGAGCATTTTGATTAAAGGTGTCATGGGGCATTGTGATGAAACGGGTCATGGAGCATTGTGATGACAGGTGGCATGGAGCATTGTGATGACAAGGGCATGGAGCATCGTGAGACAAGTGTCATGGAGAATAGTGATGAGAGGTGGTATGGAACATTGTGATGACAATGGCATGCAGCATTGCGATGACAAGGGTCATGGAGCACTGTGAGACAAATGTCATGGAGCATTGTGATGAAAGGGACCATGGAACATTGTGATAACAGGGGCCATGGAGCATTGTGATGAAAGGGGTCATGAAGCATTATAAGGAAAAGGTTCATGGAGCATTGTGATGAATGTGGTCATGGAGCACTGTGATGACAGGGGTCATGGTGCATTTTGAGGAAAGGGGTCATAGGGCATTGTGATGACAAGTGCCATGGAGCATTGTGATGACAGGGGGCATGGAGCATTGTGATGACAGAGGCATGGAACATTGTGAGACAAGTATCATGGAGCATTTTGATGACAAGTGTCATGGATCATTGTGATGAAAAGGTCATGGGGCATTGTGATGACAGGGGTCAGGAAGCATTGTGATAATAAGGGCGTGGAGTATTGTGATGACAGTAGTCATGGAACATTGTGACGATAAGGGCATGGAGCCTAGTTAGGGACAGTCTAGCAGCCTTGGGACTAAATTCAGTGCCTGAGGTAGGCACAGCATAAGGTCTTTAGTTAGCATAAGAGGTAGGACATTAGCTCGGGACAGGCTTAGGGTAAAGGCTAGGAGTCGTGTCAGGAAATGACCTAAGGATAGTGTGAAGACCTTTGTTACTGAGAATATCAGGGCCTTATTCAGAACCAGTGTTAGGGCTTCAGGTAGGGATAGCATCAGGGCCTGACTTAGGGAGAGTGACAGGGCCTGAGTGAGACCTAATGTCAGGCCCTTAACAGGGGACACTGTCAGGCAATGACTTAGGAGCAGCATCAGTGCCTTTTTTGGATCAGCTTTAGGCTCTTAGTTAAAGACATGACCAGAGCCCTAGTTAGTAACAGCGTCAAGGCCTCAGTTAGGGAAAGCTTCAGGGCCTGAGTTACAGACAGACTCACGTCTTCACTTAAAGACAGCGACAGGGATTTCTTAGGGACAGTGTCAGGATCTTGGTTAGAAATGGGTCAGGATATTATCTCAGGAGAGTGTCAGGATTTTAGTTATTGCTGGCAGCAGGGCCTATATTAGGGACAGATTCTGGGCCTTAGTTAGAGGCAGTGTCAGGGCCTAAGTTAGGACTAGCATCAGAGCCTTTGTCAGGTACAGTGTAAGTGACTGAGTTAGGTGTAGTGTCAGGGCCTTAGTTAGGGACAGTGTTAGGGCCTGAGTTAGGATTAGTGTCAAGGCCTTATTTAGGACCAATTTTAGGGCTTTAGTTTGGACTAGCAACAGAGCCTTTGTTAGGTATCATGTCGGACCTAAGTTAGGTGTACTGTCAGTGCTATTGTTAGGGACAGTATCAGGGCCTGACTTAGGAGAAGTTCAGGGCCTCAGCCAGGGGAAGTGTCAGGGCCTTAGTTAGGGACATTATCAGGGCCTGAATTAGCAGTAGTGTCAAAAGTCCTTAGTGAGGAGAGTAAGGAGTAAGTCAGGACTCAGGCCCTGACACTGTCCTGAACTAAGCCCCTGACACTACTCGTAACACAGGCCCTGATCTGATTCCTATCATAGGCCCTGATGCTGGTCTTAACTAAGGCCCTGACACTGGTCCTAACTAAAGCTGTGACACTACTCTTAACTCAGGCCCTGACATTGTCCCTAACAAAGCCTCTGACACTACTCCTAACTCAGGCACTGACACTGTCCCTAAATAAGGCTCTGACAATACTCCTAACTCAGTCCCTGACACTGTATCTAACTAAGGCCTTGATAGTACTCCGAACTCAGCACTGACCCTGTCCCTAACTTAGGCCCTGACTCTACTCCTAACTCAGGAACTGACACTGTTCATATTCATATGAACATTCATATGAACATATGAATATGAATATTCATATTCATAACTCACGCCCTAACACTACTCCTAAATCATGCCCTGGCAAAGTCCCTAACTAAGGCCCTGACACTATTCCTAACTCAGGCGCTGGTACAATACCTAAGGAAGGCCTTGACATTACTCCTAACTCAGACCCTGAAAAGGTCCCTAACTTAGGCCGACACAACTCCCTAAAGGCCCTAACACTACTCCTAACTCAGGCGCTGATAATATACCTAACGAAGGCACTGATGCTACTCTTCACTTAGGCCATGACATTCGCCCTAACTAAGGCCTTGACACTATTCCTAACTCAGGCAATGACACTGTCCCTAACTAAGGCCCTGAAAGTACTCTTAAGTCAGGAACTCACACTGTCCCTAACTAAGGCCCTGACACTACTCCCAACTAAGGCACTGACACTGTTCCTAACTAAGGCCCTGACACTACTCCGAACTTAGGGCTTGACACTGTCCCTAAATATTGAGTGAAACTGCACCAAACATAGGCACTGACACAGTCCCTAACTAGACCCTGACATTACTCCAAAATCAGGCACTGACACTGTCCCTAACTAACGCCCTGACATTACCCCGAACTCAGGCACAGACACTGTCTTTAACTAAGGACCTGATAATACTCCCAACTCAGGCACTGACACTGTCCTTAACAAAGGGTCGGACACTAATCCCAACTCAGGCACTGACACTCTCCATAACTAAGGCCTTGACACTACTCATAACTCAGGCCCTGACACTGGACCTAATGAAGACCCTGACACTAATCCCAAATCAGGCACTGGCACTGTCCGTAACTAAGGCCCTGACACTACTGCCATCTCAGCCACTGAAACCGTCCCTAACTAAGGCCCTGACACTACCAACAACTCAGGAACTGACGCTGTCCCTAACTAATGCCCTGACACTACTTCCAACTCAGGAACTCACACTGTCCCTAACTAAGGCCCTGACAGTACTCCTAACTCAGGCACTGACACTGTCCCTAACTTAGGCCCTGAGACTACTCCTAACTCAGGCACTGACACTGTCCCTAAATAAGGCCCTGGCATTACTCCTAACTCAGGCACTGATACAATACCTAAGAAAGGCAACGATGCTACTCCTAAATCAGGCACTGACACTGGCCCTAACTTTGGCCCTGATACTACTCCTAACTCAAGCCCTGAAACTGTCCCAAAATAAGGCCCTGACACTACTCACAACCCAGGCACTGACACTGTCCCTTACTAAGTCCCTCACACTTCTCCTAACTCAGGCTCTGACACTGTCCCTAACTTAGGTCTTGACACTACTCCTTACTTAGACACTGACACGCTCCCTAACTAAGGACCTAAGACTACTACCTCAGGCCTTGACACTGTCCCTTAATAAGGCCTTGATACTGCTCCCAACTGAGGCATTGACACTGTCCCTATAAAGACCCTGACACTATTCCCAACTCAGGCACTGACACTCTCCCTAACAAAGACCCTGACACTACTCCCATCTCAGCCACTGACACTGTCCCTAAGGTTCTGACACTACTTCCAACTCAGGCACTAACATTGTCCCTACCTAAGGCCCTGACCCTATTCTCAACTCTGGCACTAAAACTGTCACATACTAATGCCCTGACACTACTGCAAACTCAGGCACTGACACAGTCCCTAACTAGGTCTTGACACTATTCTCAACTCAGACACTGAAACTGTCCATAACTAAGGCCCTGACATTGCTCCCAACTCCGGCACTGACACTTTCGCTAACTAAGGCCCTACAACTACTCACAACCCAGGCCCTGACACTGTCCTTAACTAAGGCCCTGACACTGTCCGTAACTTAGGCTGTGGCACTACTCACAATTCAGGCACTGGCACTGTCCCTAACTAAGGCCCTGACACTACCCTAAATAAGGCCCTGACTCCACTCCTAACTCAGGCACTGTCACTGTCACTAACTAAGGCCATTACACTACTCTTAACTAAATAAGTGACACTCTCTATAACGAAGGCTTTGACACAATACTTAAATCCTGCCATGACACTGTCCTTAACTAAGACCCTGACACTACTCCCAGCTCAGTCACTGAAACTGTTCCTAACTAAGGCCCAGAGACTACTCCCATTTCAGGCCCTGACACTGTCCTAAACTAAAACACTGATACTACTCCCAACTCAGGCACTGACACTGTCCCTAACTAAGGCCCTGACACTACTCCCAACTCAGTCACTGAAACTGTCCCTATCTAAGACCCTGATACTACTCCTAACTCAGTCCCTGACACTATAACTAAAAAGACCCTCACACTACTCCAAACTCAGGCACTGACACTGTCCATAACTTAGGCGCTGACACGACCCATAAATCAGACACTGACACTGTCCCTAACTAAGGCCCTGACATTACTCCCAACTCAGGCACTGACACTGTCACTAACTTAGGCCCTTACACTACTCACAACACAGGCCCTGACACTGTCCCTAAATACCACTCTCACACTACTCCTAAATCAGCCCTAACACTATTCCTAACACAGTCACTGACACTATCCCTAACTAAGGCCCTGAGAATACTCCTAAATCAGGCCCTGACACTGTCCCTAACTAAGGCCGTGACACTACTCCTAACTCAGGCCCTGACCTGATAACTAAGAAAGGCCCTCACACTACTCCTAACTCAGGTACTGACACTCTCCCTAAGGCCCTGAGACTACTATAACCTCAGACCCTGAAACTGTCGCTAACAAAGACCCTGATACTACTCCCAACTCCAGCACTGACACTCTCCCTAACTAAGGCCTTAACACTACTCTTAGCTAAGGCCCTGACACTCTCCCTAACAAAGATGCTGACATTACTCCCAACTCAGGCACTGACACTCTCCCTAACTAAGACCCTGCACTACTCAGAACTCAGACACTGAAGCTGTCCTTAAATACGGCTCTGACAGTACTCCCAACTTTGGCAGTGATGCTGTCCCTAACTAAGGCCTTGACAGTACTCCCAACTCAGGCAATGACACTGTCCATAATAAAGACCCTGACACTAATCCCAACTCAGGCACTGACACTGTTCCTAACTAAAGCCCTGACACTACTCCCAAATCAGACAATGACGATATCCCTAACTAAGGCCCTGACGTTATACATAACTAAAGCCCTGACTCTCTTCCCAACTCAGGCACTGACACTGTCCCTAAATAAGGCTCTGACACTACTCCCAACTCAGGCACTGACACTATCCCTAACTAAGGACCTGACACTACTCCTAATTAAGCCACTGACACTGTTGCTAACTACGGCCCTGACACTACTCCTAACTCAGGCACTGACACTGTCCATAACTTAGGCTCTGACACTACCCATAAATCAGACATTGACACTCGCCCTAACTAAGGCCCTGAGACTACTACTACCTCAGGGCCTGACACTGTCCATAACTAAGACCTTGATACTACAGCCAACTCAGGCTCTGACACTGTCCTTAACTAAGGCCCTGACACTACTCCCAACTCAGGTACTGACAGTGTCCCTAACTAAGGTCCTGACTCTACTCCCAACTCAGGCACTGACACTGTCCCTAACTAAGACCCTGATACTACTCCTAACTCAGGCCCTGACACTGTAACTAAAAAGACCCTCAAACTACTCCTACCTCAGGCACTGACACTGTCCATAACTTAGGCGCTGACACTACCCATAAATCAGACACTGACACTCGCCCTAACTACGACCCTTATACTACTCCCACCTCAGGCACTGACACTGTCCCTAACTAAGGCAGTGAAAATACTCCCAACAGAGGCATTGACACTGTCTCTAACTAAGGCCCTCACACTACTCCTAACTCAGGCCCTAACACTAGTCCTAAATCAGGAACGATACTGCCTAACTATGGCCGTGACACTACTCCTAACTCAGGGCCTTACACTGTCCCTAACTAAGGCTTGGACACTACTCCTAAATCAGGCACTGAGACTGTCCGCAGCTAAGGCCATCACACTACTCCTATCTCAGGTCCTAAAACTACTCCTAACTCAGGCACTGACACTGTCCCTAACTAAGGCCCTGAGACTACTCCTCAATCAGACCCAGACACTGTCCCTAACTAAGGCCTTGACACTTCTCCCAACTTAGGCACTGACACTGTCCCTATCTAAGGTCTTGACACTACTCTTAACACAGGCACTGACAGTGCCCCTAACTAAGGCCCTGACACTACTCCTAACTTAGGCATTGACACTTTCAGTAACTAAGACCCTGACACTACTCCTAACTCAGGCACTGACACTGTCCCGAATTCAGGTCATGACACTACTCCTAACTCAGGTGCTGGCACTGTCCGTAACAAAGTCCGTGACACTATTCCGAACTCATGGCCTTACACTGTCCCTAAATAAGGCCCTGAGATTACTCCCAACTCAGGCACTAACACTTTCCATAACTAAGACCCTCACAATTCTCCTAACTCAGGCACTGACACTGTCGATAATAAAGATCTTGACACTACACCTAATTCAGGCACTGATGCTTCCCTAACTAAGGCCCTCACACTACTCCTAACTCAGGCCCTAACGCTACTCCTAACTCAGGCACTGAAACTCTCCCAACTAAGGCCTTGACACTATTCTTAACACAGGCACTGACACTGCCTCTAACTAAGGCCCTACACTACTGCTGACTCAGGCACTGACACTGTCCCTAAATAAGGCACTCACACTACTCCTAACTCAGGCCCTAATGCTACTCCTAACTCAGTGCCTTACACTGTCCTTAACTAAGGCTCTGACACTACTCCTAACTCAGGCATTGACACTGTCCGTAACTAAGGCCCTGACACTAATCCTAACACAAGGACTGACCCTGTTCCTAACTAAGGCCCTCACACTACTCTTAACTCTGGCCCTAACACTACTCCTAACTCAGGCACTGACACTGTGCCTAACAAAATCCGTGACACTTCTCCTAACTCAGGGCCTTACAATATCCCTAGCTAAGGCCATGACACTACTCCTAACTCAGGCCCTGACACTGCCCCTAACTAAGGCCCTCACACTACTCCTAACTCAAGCATTGACACTGTCTCTAACTTAAGCCCTCATACTATTCCTAACTCAGGCCTTAACACTACTCCCAACTCAGGCACTCTGTCCCTAAGTCCCTGACACTACTCCTAACTCAGGAGCTTACACTGTCCCTAACTAAGGCTCTGACACTACACCTAACTCCGACACTGACGCTTCCCTAACTAAGGCCCTCACACTAATCCTAACTCAGGCCATAACACTACTCCTATGTCAGGCACTGAAACTCTCCCAACTAAGCCCTTGACACTATTCTTACCACAGGCACTGACACTGCCCCTAACTAAGGCCCTGACACCACTGCCGATCCAGGCACTGACACTGTCCTAAATAAGGCCCTCACACTACTCCTAACTAAGGCCCTAACACTACTCCCAACTCAGGAACTGACACTTTCCGTAACAAAGACCCTGACACTACTCATAACTCAGGAACTGACACTGTCCCTAATTAAGTTCCTGACACTACTCCTAACTCAGGCACTGACACTGTCCCTAACTAAGGCCATGAAACTACTCTTAACTCAGGCACTGACACTCTCCTTAAGTAAGGCCTTGACAATACTCTTAACAAAGGCACTGACACTGTCCCTAAATAAGGCCCTCACACTACCCCTAACAAAGTCCGTGACACTATTCGTAACTCAGGGCCATACACTGTCTCTAACTAAGGCTCTAACACTACTTCTAACTCAGGCACTTACACTGTCCCTAACTAAGGCCCTCACACTACTCCTAACTCAGGCCCTTTCACTACTCCTAAATCAGATACTGACACTCTCCCTAACTAAGGCCCTGAGACTACTCCTATCTCAGGCACTGACACTGTCCCTAACTAAGGCCCTCAAACTACTCCTAACTTTGGCCGTAACAGTACTCCTAACGTAGACCCTGACACTGTCCCTAAGTAAGGCCCTGACACTATGCCTAACTAAGGCACTGACACTATCCCTAATAAAGGCCCTCACACTACTCCTATCTCAGGCCCTAACACTACTCCTTACTCAGGTACTGACACTGTCTCTAACTATGTCCGTGACACTACTCCTAACTCAGGGCCCTACACTGTCCCCAATTAAGGCTCTGACACTACTCCTAACTAACACACTGACACTGTTCCTAACTACGGCCCTGACACTACTCCTAACTCAGGCACTGACACTGTCCCTAACTAAGTCCGTGACACTACTCCTAACTCAGGGCCTTACACTGTCTCTAAATAAGGACGTGGCTTTACTCTTGACTCAGGCACTGACACTCTCCCTAACTAAGGCCTTGACACTACTCTTAACAAAGGCACTGACACTGTCCCTAAATTATGCCCTCACACTACTGCTAACTCAGGCCCTAACACTACTCATAACTCAGGCACTGACACTGTCCCTAAATAAGGCCCTCACACTATTCCTAACTCAGGCCCTGACACTGTCCCTAACTAAGGCTTGAGACTACTCTTAACACAGGCACTGACACTGCCCCTAACAAAGGCCCTGACACTACTGCTAACTGAGGCATTGACACTGTCCCTAAATAAGGCCCTCACACTACTCCTAACTCATGCCCTAACACTACTCCTAACTCAGTCACTGACACTGTCCCTAACTAAGGCCTTCACACTACTCCTAACTAAGGCCCTAACACTACTCCTAACTCAGGCACTGACACTGTCCCTAACTAAGGCCCTGACACTATGCCGAACGCAGGCGCTGACACTATCCCTATCTAAGGCCATGACACTACTCCCAAATCAGGAACTGACACTTTCCGTAACTATGACCCTGACACTACTCCTAACTCAGGCACTGAGGCTGTCCCTAATTAAGGTCGTGACACTACTCTTAACTCAGGCACTGACACTCTCCCTAACTAAGGCCTTGACACTACTCTTAGCAAAGGCATTGTCACTGTCCCTAAATAAGGCCCTCACACTACTCCTAACATAGGCCCTAACACTACTCCTAACTCAGGCAGTGACTCTCTCCTTAACTAAGGCCCTCACACTACTCCTAACTCAGGCCCTAACACTACTCCTAACTCAGGCACTGACACTGTCCCTAAGTCTGTGACACTACTCCTAACTCAGACACTGACACTGTCCGTAACTAAGGCCTTGACACTCTTCTGAACTCAGGCTCTGACACTGTCCCTAAGTAAGGCTGTGACATTCCTCCTAACTCAGGCACTGACACTCTCTTTAACTAAGGCCTTGACACTAGTGTAAACACAGGACCTGACACTATCCCTAAGGCCCTGACTCTACTCTTAACTCATGCTGTGACTGTGTCCGTAACTAAGGCCCTCACACTACTCTTAACTCAGGTCCTAACATTACTCCTAACTCAGGCACTGACACTGATCCTAACAAAGGCTCTGACATTACTCCTACCTCAGGCACTGACACTGGCCCTAAATAAGGCCCTCACACTACTCCTAACTCAGGCTCTTACAATACTCTTAACTCAGGCACTGACAAAGTCCCTAACAAAGGCCCTGGCGCAACTCCCAATTAAGACCCTGACACTGTCCCTAACTAAGGCCGTGACACTACTCTTAACACAGACACTGACACTGCCCCAAAATAAGACCCTGACACTACTCCTAAATTAGGCCCTAACACTACTCCTAACTCAGGCACTGACACTGTGCCTCACAAAGTCCGTGACACTACTCATAACTCAGGGCCTTACACTGTCCATAACTAAGGCTCTGACACTACTTCTAACTCAGGCACTGAAACTGTCCCTAACTAAGTCCGTGACACTACTCCTAACTCAGGGCCTTACACTGTCCCTAAATAAGGACATGACACTACTCTTAACTCAGGCACTGACACTCTCCCTAACTAAGGCCTTGACACTACTCTTAACAAAGGCGCTGACACTGTCCCTAAAGTATGCCCTCACACTACTGCTAACTCAGGCCCTAACACTACTCCTAACTCAGGCACTGACACTGTCCCTAACTAAGATCGTGACACTACTCCTAACTCAGGGCCTTACACTGTCCCTAACTAAGGCTCAGAAACTACTCTTAACTCAGGCACTGACACTGTCCCTACCTAAGGCCCTCCCTCTACTCCTAACACAATCACTGACACTGTCTCTAACTAAGGCCCTAACACTACTGCTAACTCAGGCACTGACACTCTCCCTAACAAAGGCCTTGACACTACTCTTAACACCGGCAGTGACACTGCCCCTAACTAAGGCCCTGACACTACTCCCAACTCAGGTACTGACACTTTCCGAAAGTAAAACCCTCACACTACTCCTGACTCAGGCACTGACACTGTCCCTTACTAAGGCCGTGACACTACTCCTGACTCAGGCACTGACTCTGTCACTATCTAAGTCCGTGACACTATTCCTACTTTAGGGCCTTACACTGTCACAAACTAAGGCCCTCACACTACTTGTAACTCAGGCACTAAAACTACTCCTAACTCAGGCACTGACACTGGCTCTAACTAAGGCCCTCACACTACTCCTAACTTAGGCCCTAACACTACTCTTAACTCAGACACTGACACTGTCCCTAACTAAGACCGTGACACTACTCATAACTCAGGGCCTTACACTGTCCCTAACTAAGGTTCAGAAACTACTCTTAACTCAGGCACTGACACTGTCCCTACCTAAGGCCCTCCCACTACTCCTAACACAATCACTGACACTGTCCCTAACTAAGATCCTAACACTAATGATAACTCAGGCACTGACTCAGTCCGTAGCTAAGGCCCTCACACTACTCCTAACTGAGGCCCTAACACTATTCATAACTCAGGCACTGACTCTGTCCCTATCTAAGTCCGTGACACTATTCCTACTTAAGGGCCTTACACTGTCACAAACTAAGGCCCTCACACTACTTGTAACTCAGGCACTAACACTACTCCTAACTCAGGCAGTGACACTGTCCCTAACTAAGGCCCTGACACTACGCCTATCTCAGGCACTGACACAGTCCCTAACTAATGCACTGACACTATTCCCAACACAGGCGCTGACACTGTCCCTAACTAAGGCCATGTCACTTCTCCTAACTCAGACACTGTCTCTAACGAAGGTCGTGGAACTACTCCTAACTCAGGCCCTGACACTGTCCGTAAGTAAAGCCCTGACAATACACCTAACTCAGGTCCTGACACTCTCCCTAAATAAGGCCTGGGCACTACTCTTAGCACAGCCACTGGCACTGTCCCTAACTAAGGCCCTGACACTACTCCTAAATCAGGCCCTGAAACTACTCCCTACTCTGGCACTGACACTGTCGCTAACTAAGGCCCTGACACTACTCCCAACACAGCCTCTGACACAGTCCCTAACGAAGGCCATGACACTACTCCTAACTGAGGCACTGACACTGTCCCTAACTAAGGCCCTGAGACTATTCCTCACTCAGACCCTGGCACTGTCCCTAACTAAGGTCGTGACACTACACCTAATTCAGGCACTGACACTGTCCCTAACTAAGTCCGTGACACTAATCCTTACTCAGGGCGTTACAGTGTCCCTAACTATGGCCCTGAGACTACTCCTACCTCAGACCCTGACACTGTCTCTAACTAAGGCCCTGATACTATTCCCATCTCAAGCACTGACACTCTCCCTAACTAAGGCCTTAACACTACTCTGAACACAGCCACTGACATTGTCAATAACTAAGGCCCAGACACTACTCTCAACTCAGGCACTGACACTGTTCCTAACTTAGGCCCTGAGACTACTCCTCACTCAGACCCTGACACTGTCCCTAACTAAGGTCCTGACACTACACCTTATTCAGGCACTGACACTGTCCCTAACTAAGGCCCTCACACTACTCCTAACACAGGCCCTATCACTAATACCAACTCAGGCACTGACACTGACCTTAACTAAGTCCGTGACACTACTCCTAACTCAGGGCGTTACAGTGTCCCTAACTATGGCCCTGAGACTACTCCTACCTCAGACCCTGACACTGTCCCTAAATAAGGCCCTGACCCTACTCCCTCCTCAGGCTCTGACACTTTCCATAACTAAAACCCTGACACTTCTAACTCAGGCACTGACACTGTCCCTAATTAATTTTGTGACACTACTCCTAACTCAAGCACTGACACTGTCCCTAACTAAGGCCGTGACAGTACTCCTAACTCAGGTACTGACACTGTCCATAACAAAGGGATGACACTACTCGTAACTCAGGCACTGGCACTGTCCCTAACTAAGTTCCAGAGACTACTCATCACACAGACCCGGACACTGTCCCTAACTAAGGCCCTTACAATACTCCTTTCTCAGGCACTGACACATTTTCCCTCCAGGATCACTGAGTACCTCCAGACCCCTGTGGGCCTGCTGAGCAACATCAAGGCTCATAGGTCCCTGGGAGGCCCTCTGTGTATGCCGAGTGATGGGCAACACTCTGCACGTTCCTTCAGGAGAGCTACATTTCGAGAGCATTCAAACAGCATCAGGACAACAGTTCTAGCCAGTCCAACGTGCCCTGGAAGTCTTCGTCATGGCCCTCGTCTGAGCTGCCATGAGAAAGCACGCTGCTTAGAATTCTTCGAGGACTTTGTACCTGAAGTCACTCTACTCAAGGAGAAAGCCAGCATCCTGCCATGCTGTGTCACTCACGAGACACTCAACGTGAGGACTTGCCTCGAGGTAAGGACCTGAATTGCCATGAAGAAGTGGAGGCATGCAGCAGTTTCAATGAGGCCATATTCACTGCTCTGCAGTATGTTAAAACCAGTACGCTTTTCAGGACACCTAGGAGCCTCGCATGGGCACTGTATTCCATGCAAGAACACTGAGTAGCCCCAGGCTCCCCTGGGCTTTCTAAGCAACATCCAGGCCTGTAGCCCTTCGGAGTCACTCTGTGTATGCTGAGTGTCGGGCAACACACTGCATTCTTTCTTGGGACTGCTTGATGTTTCCACCAATCCCACAGGTTCACGAACCCGGTGGGTAGGAGTAGTAGTGTCTGTGGTAGAAGTAGCAGCGCTCGTTGGGGTGGTAGAAGAAGTAGTTTCTGTGGTAGAAGTACTTGTGCTCGTGCTGGTGGTAGGAATAGTAGTTTCTGTGGTAGAAATAGGAGCGCTAGTGGTGGTGGTAGTAGTTGCACGGTCTTTGGTAGAAGTAGGAGGGCTCGTGGTGGTGATAGGAGTTATAGTGTCTGTGGTAGAAGTAGTTGGGCTCGTGGTGGTGGTAGGAGTACTAGTGTCTGTGGTAGAAGTAGTTGCACTCGTGGTGGTTGTAGAAGTAGTAGTGTCTGTAGTAGAAGAAGGAGCACTAGTGTTGGAGGTAGGTGTTACACGGTCTGTGGTAGAAGTAGGAGGGCTCGTGGTGGTGATAGGTGTAGTAGTGTCTGTGGTAGAAGTACTTGCACACATGGTGGGAGTAGGGGTAGTAGTGTCTGTGGTAGAAGTAGGAGCGCTCGTGGTGTTGGTAGGAGTGGTAGTCTCTGGGTTAGAAGTACTTGTGCTCATGTTGGTGGTAGGAGTAGTAGTGTCTGTGGTAGAAGTAGGAGTTCTCGTGGCAGTGGTAGGAGTAGTAGTGTTTGTGATAGAATTAGGAGAGCTCGAGGTGGTGGTGGGATTAGTAGTTTCTGTGGTAGAAGTAGGAGCACTCGTGGTAGTGGTAGGAGTAGCAGGTTCTGTGGTAGAAGTAGGAGTGCTCATGGTGGTGGTAGGAATGGCAGGTTTTGTGGTTGAAGTAGGAGCACTTGTGGTGGTGGTAGTAGTAGTTTCTGGGGTAGAAGTACATGAGCTCGTGGTGGTGGTAGGAGTAGTAGTGTCTGTGGTAGAAGTAGTTGCACTCCTGATGGTGGTAGGAGTACTAGTTTCTGTGGTAAAAGGAGGAGCACTCCTGGTGATGGTAGGAGTAGTAGTGTCTGTGGTAGAAGTAGGCAGAAATCGTGGTGGTGGTAGGAGTAGTAGTGTCTTTGGTAGAAGTAGGAGAGCTCGTGGTGGTGGTAGGCGTAGTAGTTTCTGTGGTAGAAGTACTTGCGCTCATGGTGGTGGCAGGAGTAGCAGGTTTTGTGGTAGAAGTAGTTGCACTCGTGGTGGTGGTAGAAGTAGTAGTTTCTGTGGTAGAAGTAGGAGCGTTCCTGGTGGTGGTACGTGTAGTAGTGTCTGTAGTAGAAGTAGGGGCGCTCATGGTGCTGGTGGGAGTAGTAGTTTCTGTGGTAGAAGTAGGAGCGCTCGTGTTGGTGGTAGGAGTTGCAGGGCCTGTGTTAGATGTATGTGGTCTTGTGGTGTTTGTAGGAGTAGCAGGGTCTCTGTTAGAAGTAATTTCGCTCGTGTTGGTAGGAGTAGCATGTTCTTTGTTAGAAGTAGGAGCGCTCGTGGTGGTGGTAGGTATTGCACAGTCTGAGGTAGAAGTAGTAGTGCGCATGGTGTTGGTAGTATTAATTTCTCTGGTAGAAATAGGAGCGCTCGTGGTGGTGGTAGGGGTAGTAGTTTCTTAGGTAGACGTAGGAGGGCTCATGGTGGTGGAAGGAGTAGTACTGTCTGTGGTAGAAGTAGGAGCACTCGTGGTGGTGTTGGGAGTAGTAGTGTGTGTGGCAGAAGGAGGAGCACTCGTCTTGGTGGTAGGAGTAGTAGTTTCCGTGGTAGAAGTACTTGCACTCGTGGTGGAGGTAAGAATAGTATTGTCTGTGGTAGAAGTAGGAGCACTCGTGGTGGTGTTAGGAAGAGTACTGTCTGTGGTAGAATTAGAAGGGCTAATGGAGGTGGTAGGTATTGCATGGTCTGTTGTAGAAGTAGGAGCGCTCGTGGTGGTGGTAGGAGTAGTAGTTTCTGTGGTAGATTAGGAGTGCTCATGGTGGTGGTAGGAGTAGCAGGCCCTGTGTTAGAAGTAGGTGCTCTCGTGGTGGTGGTAGGAGTAGTTGTATCTGTTGTAGAAACTGGAGTGCTAGTGGTGGTGTTAGTTGTTGCATGGTCTGTGGTAGAAATAGGAAGGCTCGTGGTGATGATAGGATTATTAGTGCCTGTGTTAGAAGTCAGAGAGCTCGTGGTCGTGGTGGGAGTAGTAGTTTCTGTGGTAGAAGTAGGAGCACTCGTGGTGGTGGTAGGAGTAGTTGTGTCTGTGGTAGAAGTAGCTGTGCTCATGCTGGTGGTAGGAGTAGCAGGGTCAGTGGTGGAAATAGGAGCACTCGTATTGGTGGTTGTAGTAGAGGTTTCTGGGGTAGAAGTAAGAGCTCCCGTAGTGGTGTTAAGAGTAGTAGTTTCTGTGGTAGAAGTAGCAGTGCTTGTGGTGGTGGTAAGAGTAGTAGTGTCTGTGTTAGAAGTAGTTGTGCTCGTGGTGGTGGTAGGAGTAGTAGTTTCTGTGATAGAAGTAGGAGCACTCTTGGTGTTGGTAGGAGTAGTATTTTCTGTGGTAGAAATAGGATCGCTCGTGGTGGTGGTAGGAATTGCATGTTCTGTGGTAGAACTGGGAGTGCTCCTGTTTGTGGTAGTAGTAGTTTCTGTGGTAGAAGTAGGAGCGCTCATGGTTGTGGTAGGGGTAGTAGTTTCTTTGGTAGAAGTATGAACGCTCAGGGTGGTGGTAGGTGTAGTAGTGTCCGAGGTAGAAGTAGGAGCGCTAGTGGTGGTGGTAGTAGTTGCATGGACTTGGGTAGAAGTAGGAGTGTTCGTGGTGGTGGTATGAGTAGTAGTGTCTGTGGTAGAAGTAGCAGCACTCGTCGTGGTGGTAGGAGTAGTGGTGTCTGTGGTCAAAGTAGAAGCGCTCCTGAAGGTGGTAGGAGTACTAGTGTCTGTGGTAGAAGAAGGAACACTCATGGTGTTGGTAGGAGTAGTAGTTTCTGTGGTAGAAGTATTTGCGGTCGTGATGGAGGTTGGAGTAATATTGTCTATGGTAGAACTAGGAGCGTTCGTGGTGGTGGTAGGAATAGTACTGCCTGTGGTAGAAGGAGGAGAGGTAGTGGAGGTGGTAGGTGTTGCACGGCCTGTGGGAGAAGTAGGAGCACTTGCGGTGGTGGTAGGAATAGTAGTGTCTGTGGTAGAAGTTGTTGCACTCGTGCTCATAGTAGTAGTTTCTGTGGTAGAAATAGGAGCATTCATGATATTGACAGTTGTAGAGGTGCCTGTGGTAGAAGTAGTTGCACTCGTGGTGGTGGAAGGAGTAGTAGTTTCTGTAGTAGAAGTAGGAGCACTCGTGGTGCTCGTGGAAGTAGTACTTTCTGTGGTAGAAGTAGTAGCACTCATGGTGGTGGTAGGAGTTGCAGGGCCTGTGGTAGAATTAGGGGCTCTCGTGGTGGTGGTAGGAGTAGCAGGGTCTGTGTTAGAAGTAGGAGTGCTCTTGGTGGTGGTAGGAGTTGCACAGTCTGTGGAAGAAGTAGGAGCGCTCGTAGTTTTGGTAGTAGTAGTTTCTCTAGTAGAAGTAGGAGTGCTCGTGGTGTTGGTAGGAGTAGTAGTGTCTGTGGTAGAATTAGGAGCACTCGTGGTGGTGCTTGGAGTAGTAATGTCTGTGGTAGAAGTAGGAGTGTTCGTGGTGGTGGTAGGAGTAGTACTGTCTGTGGTAGAAGTAGGAGCTCTCATGGTGGTAGTAGGAGTAGTAGTGTCTGTGGTCGAAGTAGTGGCGCTTGGGGTGTTGGTAAGAGTAGTTGTTTCTCTGGTAGAAGTAGGAGCACTCATGGTGTTGGTAGGAGTAGTAGTGTCTGTGGTAGAAGTAGGATTGCTCGTGGTGGTGGTGGTACGAGTAGTAATTTCTGTGGTAGAAGTACTTGCACTCGTGGTGGAGGGAAGAGTAGTATTGTCTGTGGTAGGTAGAAGTAGGAGCACTTGTGGTAGTGGTAGGTGTTGCACGGTCTGTGGTAGAAGTATGAAGGCTCGTGGTGGTGATAGGAATAGTGGTGTCTGTGGTAGAAATAGTTGTGCTAGTGGTGGTGTTAGGAGTAACTGGTTCTGTGGTAGAACTAGGAGAGCTTGTGTTGGTGGTAGGAGTAGTAATGTCTGTGGTAGAAGTATGAGTGCTCGTGGTGGTGGTAGGTGTACTAGTGTCTGTGGTTGAAGTAGGAGAGCTAGTGGTGGTGGTAGTAGTTCCATGGTCTGTAGTAGAAGTAGGACTGTTCATGGTGGTGGTAGGAGTAGTAGTGTCTGCAGTAGAAGTAGGAGCACTTGTGGAGGTAATAGGAGTAGTAGTGTCTGTGGTCGAAGTAGGACCGCTCGTTGTGGTGGTAGGTGTATTAGTTTCTGTGGTAGAAATACTTGTGCTCATGGTGGAGATAGGAGTAGTATTGTCTGTGATAGAAGTAGGAGCACTCATGGTGGTGGTAGGAAAAGTATAGTCTGTGGTAGAAGTAGTTGCACTCCTGGTAGTGGTGGTAGTGGTAGGAGTAGTAGTGTCTGTTGTAGAAGTAGTTGCACTCGTGGTGGTGGTAGGAGTAGCATGTTCTCTGTTAGAAGTAGGAGCACTCTTGGTGGTGGTAGGAGTTGCACAGTCTGTGGAAGAAGCAGGAGCACTCGTGGTCTTAGTAGTAGTAGTTTCTCTGGTAAAAGTGGGAGAGCTCGTGGTGGTGGTGGGAGTAGTACTTTCTTTGGTAGAAGTAGGAGCGCTCGCATTGGTGGTAGGAGTAGTAGTTTCTGTGGTAGACGTAGGAGCGCTCATGGTGGTGGTAGGAGTAATACTGTCTGTAGTAGAAGTAGGAGTGCATGTGGTGGTGGTGGGAGTACTAGTGTCTGTGGTAGAAGTAGGAGTGCTCGTCTTGGTGGTAGGAGTAGTAGTGCCTGTAATAGAAGTAGTTGAACTCGTGGTGGTGGTAGGGGTAGTAGTGTCTGTGGTAGAAGTACTAGTGCTCATGGTCGTGGTGGGAGTAGTTGTTTCTGTGGTAGAACTAGGAGCGCTCATGATGGTGGTAGGAGTAATATTATCTGTGGTATAAGAAGGAGCGCTCATGGTGGGGGTAGGAGTAGTAGTTTCTGTAATAGAAATAGGACCTCTCATGGTGGTGGTAGGAATAGCAGAGCCTGTGGAAGAAATAGGAGCGCTTGTGTTGGTGGTAGGAGTTGCACGGTCTGTGGTAGAAGTAGGAGTGCTCATGGTGGCGGCAGGATTAGTAGTGTCTGTGGTAGATGTAGGAGCACTCGTGGTGGTGGTAGAAATAGCTGTGTCTGTGGTATAAGTAGTTGCTCTCGTGATATTGGCAGGAGTAGTAGTGTCTGTGGTAGAAGTAGGAGCGCTTGTGGTGGTGGTAGGAGTAGTAGTATCGGTGGTAGAAGTAGGAGCCCTCGAGGTGGTGGTGGAAATAGTTGTTTTGTGGTAGAAGTAGGAGTGCTCCTGGTGGAGGTAGGAGTAGTATTTTCTGTGGTAGAAGTAGGGGCCCTCGAGGTGGTGGTGGGAATAGTTGTTTTTGTGGTAGAAGTAGGAGTGCTCGTGGTGGAGGTAGGAGTAGTATTTTCTGTGATAGAAGTAGTAGCACTCGTGGTGGTGGTAGGAGTGGTAATGTCTGTGGTAGAAGTATGAGCGCTTGAGGTGCTGGTAGGTGTAGTAGTGATTTTGGTTGAACTAGGAGCGCTAGTGGTGGTGGTAGTAGTTGCATGGTCAGTGGTAGAAGTAGGAGTGTTCTTGGTGGTGGTAGGAGAAGTAGTGTCTGTGGTAGAAGTAGGAGTGCTCGTGGTAGTGGTGAGAGTAGTAGTTTCTGTGGTAGAAGTAGGAGTGCTCATGGTGGTGGTAGGAGTATTTGTGGCTGTGGTAGAAGTAGATGTGCTTGTGCTGGTGGCAGGAGTAGCAGGTTCTGTGGTGGAAATAGTAGCGCTTGTGGTGGTGGTAGGAGTTGCATGGACTGTGGTAGCAGTAGGAGCACTCGAGTTGGTGGTGGTAGTAGTCGTTTGTGGGGTTGAAATAAGAGCTCTCGTTGTGGTGGTAGGAGTAGTAGTTTCTGTGGTAGAAGTGTCAGCACTCGTGGTGGTGGTAGGAGTAGTAGTGTCTGTGGTAGAAATAGTGGCACTCGATGTGGTGGTAGGAGTAGTAGTTTCTGTGGTAGAAGTAGGAGCACTCATGGTGGTGGTACGAGTAGTAGTGTCTGAGGTAGAAGTAGTTTCGTTCGTGATTTTGGTAGGAGTAGTATTTTCTGCGGTAGAAGTAAGGGCACTCTTGGTGTTTGTAGGAGAAGTAGTTTCTGTGGTAGAAGTAGGATCGCTCATCATGGAGATAGTAGTAGCAGGGCTTGTGGTAGAGGTAGGTGCTCTGGTGCTGGTGGTAGGAATAGCAGGTTTTGTTGTACAAGTAGTTGCACTCAGGGAGGTGGTAGGAGTAGTAGTGTCTGTGGTAGAAGTAGGAGCACTTGTGGCGGTGGTAGGAGTAGTAGTTTCTGTGGTAGAAATAGTTGTGCTTGTGGTGATGGTAGCAGTAGTAGTGTCTGTGGTAGAAGTAGAAGCACTCGTGGTGGTGGTAGGAATAGTAGTGTCTGTGATAGAATTAGGAGCAATTGTGGTGGTGGTAGTAGTAGCAGGGTCTGTGGTAGAAGTAGTTGCAATCATGGTGGTGGTAGGATTAGCACATTCTGTGGTAGAAGAAGGGGCACTCGAGGTGGTGGTAGGAGTTGCAGTATCTGTGGTAGAAGTAGGAGTGCTCATGGTGGTGCTTGGAGTATTAGTGTCTGTGGTAGAAATAGGAGCGTTTTTGGTGCTGTTAAGAGTAGTATTGTCTGTGGTAGATGTAGTTGCGCTGGTGGTGGTGGTAGGAGTAGTAGTTTCTGTGGTAGAAGTAGGTGTGTTCGTCGTGGTGGTAGGAATAGCATGGTCTGTGGTAGAAGTAGGTGCTCTCGTGGTGGTGGTAGGAGTAGTAGTGTCTGTGGTAGAAGTAGGAGCGCTCGTGGTGGTGGTAGTAGTAGTTTCTCTGGAAGAAGTAGGAGAGCTCGTGGTGATGGTGGGGGTAGTAGTTTCTTTGTAAGAAATAGGAGACCTCGTGTTGGTGGAAGGAGTAGTACTGTCTGTGATAGAAGTAGGAATGCTTGTGGTATTGGCAGTAGTAGTAGTGTCTGAGGTAGAAGTAGTTGTGCTCCTGGTGGTGGTAGGAGTAGTAGTTTCTGTAGTAGAAGTCGGAGTGCTCGTGGTGCTGGTGGGATTAGTACTTTCTGTGGTAGAAGTAGAAGCCCTCATGGTGGTGGTAGGAGTTGCAGGTCCTGTGGTAGAAGTAGGTGATCTCGTGGTAGTGGTAGGAGTAGCAGGATGTATGTTAGAAGTAGTTTCACTCGTGATGGTGGTAGGAGTATAATGTTCAGTGTTAGAAGTAGATGTGCTCTTTTTGGTGGTAGGAGTTGCACAGTCTGTGGAAGAAGAAGGAGTGCTCGTGCTCTTGGTAGTAGTAGTTTCTCTCATAGAAGTAGGAGTGCTCGTGGTGTTGGTAAGAGTAGTAGTGTCTGTGGTAGAAGTAGGAGCGCTCCTGGTGGTGCTTGGAGCAGTAGTTACTGTGGTAGAAGTAGGAGCACTCGTGGTGGTGGTAGGATTAATATGTCTGTGGTAGAAGTAGTAGCACTCGTGTTGGAGTTAGGAGTAGTAGTTTCTGTGGTAGAAGTAGGAGTGCTCGTGTTGGTGGTAGGACTAGTAGTTTCTGTGGTAGAAGTAGGAGCACTCGTGGTGGTGGTAGGTGTAGCAGGGTCTTGGGTAGAAGTAGGTTCTCTCGTGGTGGTGGTAGGATTAGTAGTGTCTGTGGTCGAAGTAATGGTGCTCATAGTGTTGGTAGGAGTAGTAATATCTTTGGTAGAAGTATGAGCACTCGTGGTGGTGGCAGCAGTAGTAGTGCTTGGGGTAGAAGTAGGAACGCTCATGGTGGTGTTAGGAGTAGTAGTGTTTGTGGTAGATATAGTTCAACTCGTGGTGGTGGTAGGAGTAGAAGTTTCTGTGGTAGAAGTAGGAGTGCTCATTGTGGTTGTAGGAGTAGTAGTTTCTGTGGTAGAAGTAGGAGTGCTCGTGGTGGTGGTAGGTGTAGCAGGGTTTGTGGTAGAAGTAGTTGCACTCGTGGTGGTGGTAGGTGTAGTAGTTTCTGTGATAGAAGTAGGAGCACGCTTGTTGTTGGTAGGAGTATTAGATTCTGTGTTAGAAGTCGGATCACTCGTGGTGGTAGTAGTAGTTGTAGCAGGGCCTGTGGTAGAGGTAGTTGCACTCGTGGTCTTGGTAGGATTAGCAGGTTCGGTGGTAGAAGTTGGATCGCTCCTGGTGGTGGTAGTAGTTGCATGCTCTGTGGTAGAAGGAGGAGAGATCCTGGTGATGGTAGTAGTAGTTTCTGTGATAGAAGTAGGAGTGATCGTGGTGGTGTTAGTGGTAGTAGTTTCTTTGGTAGAAGTAGGAGTGCTCGTGGTGTTGGTAGGAGTAGTAATGTCTGTGGAAGAAGTAGGAGTTCTCGTAGTGGTGGTGGGAGGAGTAGTTTCTGTGATTGAAGTAGTTGCGCTAGTGCTGGTAGGAGTAGTAGTTTCAGTGGTAGAATTAGGAGTGCTCATGGTGGTGAGAGGAGTAGTAGTGTCTGTGGTAGAATTAGTTGCCCTCGTGGTGTTGATAGGAGTACCAGGTTCTGTTGTAGAAGTAGGAGTGCTCGTGGTGGTGGTTGGATTTGCACAGTCTGTGGTAGAAATTGGAACGCTTGTGGTGGTGGTAGGTGTAGTAGAGTCTGTGGTAGAAGTAGGAGCACTTGTGGTGGTGGTAGGTATAGTAGTGTCTGTGCTAGAAGTAGTTGCGCTCATTGTTCTGGTAGGAGTAGTAGTTTCTGTGGTAAAAGTAGGAGCGCTCGTCATAGTGGTAGGAGTAGTAAGGTCTGTGGTACAAGTAGGTGTTCTCGTGGTTGTGGTAGAAATAGTAGTGTCTGTGGTAGACGAAGTGGCACTTGTGGTGGTTGTAGGAGTAGTAGTGTCTGTGGTAGAAGGAGGATCGCTCGTGTTGATGGTAGGAGTAATAGTTTCTGTGTTAGAAGTACATGTGCTCTTGGGGGAGGTAGGAGTAATATTGGCTGTGGTAGAAGTAGTTTCACTCGTGGTGTTGGCAGGAGTAGTAGTGTGTGTGATAGAAGTAGGAGTTCTCGTGGTGCTGGTAGGTGTAGTAGTGTCTGTGGTAGAAATAGTTGCGCTCATGGTGGTGGTAGGAGTAGTACTTTCTGTGGTAGAGGTAGGAGCACTTTTGGTGGTGGGAGTAGTTGCATGGTCTGTGGAAGAAGTAGGAAGGATGGTATTGGTGATAGGAATAATAATGTCTGTGGTAGAAGTAATAGCACTGGTGGTGGTGTTAGGAGTAGCAGATTCTGTGGTAGAACTAGTAGAGCTTGTGTCGGTGGTAGGACTAGTTATATCTGTGGTGGAAATAGGTGCTCTCGTGGTGGGGATAAGAGTAGTATTGTATTTGGTAGAAGCAGTGGTGCTCGTGGGTGTGGTAGGAGTAGTAATGTATGTCATAGAAGTATGAGCACTCGTGGTGGTGTTAGGAGTTGTAGTGACAGTGGTAGAAGTAGTTGTGCTCGTGGTGGTGGTAGGAGTAGTAGTGTATGCCTTAGAAGTAGGAGCGCTCATGGTGGTGGTAGGAGTAGTAGTTTCTGTGGTAGAAGTAGTTGTGCTCGTGGTGGTGGTAGAAGTAGTAGTGTCTGTGGTAGAAGTAGGAGCGCTATTGTTGGTGGTAGCAGTTGCATGGTCTGTGTTATAAGTAGGAGTGTTCGTGGTGTTGGTAGGAGTAGTAGTGCCTGTGGTAGAAGTAGTTGTGCTCATGGTGGTGGTAGAAGTAGTAGTGTCTGTGGTCAAAGTAGTGGCGCTCATGGTGATGGTAGGAGTAGTTGTGTCTCTGGTAGAAGTAGGAGCAGTTGTGGTTTTGGTAGGAGATGTAGTGTCTGTGGTAGAAGTAGGATCGCTCGTGATGCTGGTATGAGTAGTAGTTTCTGTGGTAGAAGTAATTGCACTCATGGTAGTGGTAAGAGTAGTATTGTCTGTGGTAGAAGTAGGAGTGCTAGCGGTGGTGGAAGTAGTTGCATGGTCTGTGGTAGAAGTAGGAGTGTTCATGGTGGTGGTAGGAGTAGTAGTGTCTGTGGTCAAAGTAGTGGCGTTCGTGGTGGTAGTAGGAGTAGTAGTATCTGTGGTAGAATTAGGAGCCCTAGTGGTGTTAGTAGTAGTTGTATGGTCTATGGTAGAAGTAGGAGGGCTCGTGGTGGTGATAGGAGCAATAGTGTCTGTGGTAAAAGTAGTTGCACTCGTGGTGGTGGTAGGCGTAGCATGTTCTGTGGTAGAAGTAGGAGCACTAGTGGTGGTGGTAGGAGTAGTAGTGTCTGTGGTAGAAGTAGCTGCCCTTGTGGTGGGTTTAGGAGTTGTATTCTCTGTGATAAAAGCAGGATCACTCGTGGTGGTGGTAGGAGTAGTAGTGTCTGTGTTAGAAGTAGGAGTGCTCGTGTTGGTAGTAGGCATACTAGTGTCTGTGGTCGAAGTACTGGCGCTCATGGTGTTGGTAAGAGTAGTTGTTTCTGTGGTAGAAGTAGGAGCACTCGTGGTGGTGGTAGGAGTAGTAGTGTCTGTGGTAGAAGTAGGATCGCTCGTGGTGGTGGTAGGAGTAGTAGTGTCTGGGGTAGAAGTACTTGCACTCGTGGGGGAGGTAGGAGTAGTAGTGTCTGTGGTAGAAGTACTTGCGCTCGTGGTGGAGGTAGGAGTAGTATTGTCTGTGGTAGAAATAGAAGCATTCCAGGCAGTGGTAGGGGTAGTAGTGTCTGCAGTAGAAGTAGGAGCGCTCGTGGTGCTGGTGGGAGTAGTAGTTTCTGTGGTAGAAGTAGGAGCGCTCGTGGTGGTGGCAGGAGTTGCAGGGCCTGTGTTAGAAGTAGTTTTGCTCATGGTGGTGGTAGGGGTAGCATGTTCTATGTTATAAATAGGAGCGTTCATTGTGGTGGTAGGAGTTGCACAGTCTGTGGGAGAAGTATTAGTGCTCGGGGTCGTGGTAGTAGTAGTTACTCTGCTAGAAGTAGGGGAGCTCGTGGTGATGGCAGGAGCAGTAGTTTCTTTGGGAGAAGTAGGATCGCTCGTGTTTGTGGAAGGAGTTGTACTCTCTGTGGTGGAAGTAGGAGCACTAGAGGCGGTGGTGGGAGTAGTAGTGTCTGTGGTAGAAGGAGGAGCGCTTGTGTTGGTGGTAGGAGTAGTAGTGTCTGTGGTAGAAGTAATTGCGCTCGTGGCGGTGTTAGGAGTAGTAGTTTCTGTGGTAGAAGTAGGAGCACTCATGGTGGTGGTAGGAGTAGTTGATTTTGTGGTAGGAGTAGTTGCGCTCATGGTGGTGTTGGTAGTAGTAGTTTCTGGGGTCGAAGTAGGAGCTCTCATTGTGGTGGTAGGAGTAGTAGTTTTTACGGTACAAGTAGGAGTGCTCATGGTGTTGTTAGGAGTGGTAGTGTCTGTTGTTGAAGTAGGAGCCCTCTTGGTGTTGGCGGGAGTATTATCTTCTGTGGTAGAAGTAGGATCGCTCATGGTGGTGGAAGGAGTTGCAGGGCTTTTGGTAGAAGTAGGTGCTCTCGTGGTGGTGGTAGCAGTAGTAGTTTCTGTGGTTGAAGTAGGAGCACTCGTGGTGGTAGTAGGAGTAGTTGATTCTTTGGTAGAAGTAGGAGTGCTCATGGCAGTGGTAGGAGTAGCAGGTTCTGTGGTAAATTTGGGAGCGCTCATGGTTATGGTAGGAGTTGCTCGGTCTGGGGTAGATGTAGGATCGCTCATGGTGGTGGTAGTAGTAGCAGGGCCTGTGGTAGAATTAGGTGCTCTAGTGGTGGTAGTAGGAGTAGTAGTTTCTGTGGTAGAAGTAGGAGCACTCATGGTGGTTGTAGGAGTAGTAGTGTCTGTGGTAGAAGTAGTTGAGCTTGTGGTGGTGATAGGAGTAGTAGTTTCTGTGGTAGAAGTAGGAGCACTCTTGTTGATGGTAAGTGTAGTATATTCTGTGGTAGAAGTAGGATTGCTCATGGTGGTGGAAGGAGTAGCAGGGCCTGTGGTAGAAGTAGGTGTTCTCGTGGTGGTGGTAGGTGTAGCAGGTTATGTGGTAGAAGTAGTTACACTCGTGGTGGTGATAGGAGTAGCAGGTTTTGTGGTAGAAGTAGGATCGCTTGTGGCAGTGGTAGGAGTAGCAGGTTTTGTGGCAGAAGTAGGCGTGCTCGTAGTGGTGGTGGTACTAGTAGTTTCTCGGGTAGAAGTAGGAGCCCTCGTTATGGTGATAGGAGTAGTAGTTCCTGTGGTAGAAGTAGGAGCACTCGTGGTAGTGGTAAGTATAGTAGTGTCTGTGGTAGAAGTAGGAGCGCTAGTGGTGGTTGTAGTAGTTGAATGGTCTTTGGTGGAAGTAGGAGTATTCGTGGTGGTGGTAGGAGTAGTAGTGTCTTTGGTAGAAATAGGACCTCTCATGTTGGTGGTAGGAGAAGTAGTTTCTGTAGTAGAAGTACTTGAGCTCGTGATGGAAGTTGGAGTACTATTGTCTGTGGTAGAAGTTGGAGCGCTCGTGTTGGTGGTAGGAATAGTACTGTCTTTGGTAGTAGTCAGAGCGCTAGTGGGGGGGGTAGGTGTTGCACGGTCTGTGGTAAAAGTAGGAACGCTCGTGGAGGTGGTAGGAGTAGTAGTGGCTGTGGTAGAAGTTGTTGCACTTGTGCTCGTGGTAGTAGTAGAAGTTTCGGTGGTAGAAGTAGGAGCACTCGTGATATTGGCAGGAGTAGTAGTGGCTGTGGTAGAAGTAGTTGTGCTCCTGGTGCTGGTAGGAGTAGTAGTTTCTGTAGTAGAAGTAGGAATGCTCGTGGTGCTGGTGGGAGTAGTACTTTCTGTGGTAGATGTAGAAGCACTCGTGGTGGTAGGAGTTGCAGGGCCTCTAGTAGAAGTAGGTGCTCTCGTGGTGGTGGTACAAGTAGCAGGGTCTGTATTAGAAGTAGTTGCAATCGTGGTGGTGGTAGGAGTCTCATGTTCTGTGTTACAAGTAGGAGTGCTTTTGGTGGTGGTAGGAGATGCACAGACTGTGGAAGAAGTAGGAGCACACGTGGTCTTGGTATTATTACTTTTTATGGTAGAAGTAGGAGTGCTCGTGGTGTTGGTAGGAATACTAGTGTCTGTGGTAGAAGTAGGAGCGCTCGTGGTGGTGGTAGGAGTAGTATGTCTGTGGTAGAATTAGTAATGCTCGTGGTGGAGGTAGGAGTAGTAGTTTCTGTGGTAGATGTAGGAGTACTCGTGTTGGTGGTAGGATTAGAAGTGACTGTGGTAGAAGTAGTGGTGCTCATAGTGGTGGTAGGAGTAGTATTGTCTTTGGTAGAAGTATGAGCATTCATGGTGGTGTTAGGAGTAGTAGTGTCTGTGTTAGATGTAGCTACGCTCGTGGTGGTGGTAGTAGTATATTTTCTGGTAGAATTAGGAGAGTTCGTGTTGGTGGTAGGAGTAGTAGTTACTTTGGGAGAAGTAGGAGCGCTCGTGGTGGTGGAAGGACTAGTTCAGTCTGTGGTAGAAGTAGGAGTGCTCGTGGCGGTGCTTGGAGTATTAATGTCTGTGGTAGAAGTAGGAGCACTCATGGTGGTGGTAGGTGTACTATGACTGTGGTAGAAGTAGTTTCACTCTTGGTGGAGGTAGGAATAGTAGTTTTGGCGGTAGAAGTAGGAATCATCGTGTTGGTGGGAGGAGTAGTATTTTGTCTGGTAGAAATAGGTCCTCTCGTGGTGGTGGTAGGATTAGAAGTGTCTGTGGAGGAACTAGTGATGCTCACAGTGGTGGTGGGAGTAGTAATGTGATTGACAGAAGTATGAGCCCTCGTGGTCGTGGCAGGAGCAGTAGTGTCTGTGGTAGAAGTAGGAGCGTTCGTCTTGGTGTTAGGAGTATTAGTGTCTTTGGTAGATGTAATTGGACTCGTGGTGGTGGTAGGGGTAGTATTTTATGCGATAAAAGAAGGAGTGCTCGTTTTGGTGGTAGGAGTCATAGTTTCTGTGGTAGAAGTAGGATCACTCGTGGTGGTGGTAGGAATAGCAGAGCCTGTGGTAGAATTAGGTGCTCTCGTGGTGGTGGGAGGAGTAGTAGGTTTTGTGGGAGAAGTAGGAGCGCTCGTGATATTGGCAGGAGTAGTAGTGTCTGTGGTGGAAGTAGTTGCACTCGTTGTGATGGTAGAATTAGTAGTTTCTGTGGTAGAGGTAGGAACGTTCCTGGTGGAGGTAGGAGTAGTACTGTCTGTAGTAGAAGTAGGGGGGCCCATGGTACTGGTGGGAGTAGTAGTTTCTGTGGAAAAAGTAGGAGCACTCCTGGTGGTGGTAGGAGTTGCAGGGCTTGTGGTAGAAGTAGCTGCTCTTGTGGTGGTGGTAGGAGTAGTAGTGTCCGTGGTAGAAGTAGGAGCGCTCGTGGTGGTGTTAGGAGTAGTAGAGTCTGTGTTAGATGTAACTGTGCTCGTAGTGGTGGTAGGAGTAGTAGTTTCTGCAGTAGAAGTAGGAGTGCTCGTTGTGGTGGTAGGAGTAGTAGTTTCTCTGGTAGAAGTAGGAGTGCTAATGGTGGTGGTAGGAGTAGCAGGGTCTGTGGTACAAGTAGGTGCTCTTGTGGTGGTGATCGTAGTAGTAGTGTCTGTGGTACAAGCAGTGGTGCTTGTGGGGGTGGTAGGAGTAGTAATGTCTTTCATAGAAGTATGAGCACTCGTGGTGGTGTTAAGAGTAGTAGTGACTGTGGTAGAAGAAGTTGTGCTCGTGGTGGTGGAAGGAGTAGTTGTGTCGGTGGTAGAAGTAGGAGCACTCGTGATGTTGGTAGGACTAGCAGGGTTGGTGGTAGAAGTAGGATCGCTCGTGGTGGTGGTAGGGGTAGTAGTTTCAGTGGTAGAAGTACTTGTGCTCGTGGTGGAGGTAGGATTAGCATTGTCTGTGGTAGAAGTAGGAGCGCTCATGGACGTGGTAGGTATACTATTGTCTGTGGTAGAAATAGGAACGCTGGTGGTGGTAGTAGGTGCTGTACGGTGTGTGGTAGAGGGAGGAGAGGTCCTGGTGGTGGTAGGAGTAGTAGTACCTGTGGTAGAAGATGTTGGCTCGTGGTGGCGGTAGTAGTATCCTTGGTAGAAGTAGGAGTCCTCGTGATACTGGCAGGTGTAGTAGTGACTGTGGTAGAATTAGTTGCACTCGGGGTGGTGGTAGTGGCAGTACGGTCTGTGGTAGAAGTAGGTGTGCTCGTGGTGGTGGTAGAAGTAGCAGTTTCTGTGGTAGAAAAAACAGCACTTCTGGTGGTGTTAGGTGTAGTAGTGTCTGTAGTAGAAGTAGGGGTGCTCGTTGTACTGGTGGGTGTAGTAGTTTCTCTGGTAGAAGTAGGAGCGCTGGTGGTGGTGGTAGGAGTTGCCCAGTCTGTGGTAGAAGTACTAGCGCTCGTGGTGGTGGTAGTAGTAGTTTTTCTGATAGAAGAAGGAGAGTTTGAGCTGGTGGTAGGAGTAGTAGTTACTTTGGTAGAAGTAGGAGCGCTCGTGGTGGTAGAAGGAGTAGTTCAGTCTGTTGTAGAATTAGGAGCTCTCGTGGCGTTGTTTGGAGTATTAATGTCTGTGGTAGAAGTAGGAGCAATCATGGTGGTAGTAGGTGTACTATGTCTGTGGTAGAAGTAGTTTCGCTTGTGGTGGAGGTAGGAGTAGTAGTTTTGGCGGTAAAACTAGGAATCATCGTGTTGGTGGCAGGAGTAGTATTTTGTCTGGTAGAAGTAGGTTCTCTCGTGGTGGTGGTAGGATTAGAAGTGTCTGTGGAGGAAGTAGTGATGCTCATAGTGGTGGTGGGAGTAGTAATGTGTTTGATAGAAGTATGAGCGCTCGTGGTCGTGGCAGGAGTAGTAGTGTCTGTGGTAGAAGTAGGAGCACTCGTCGTGGTGTGAAGAGTAGTAGTGTCTTCGGTAGATGTAGTTGGACTCGTGGTGGTGGTAGGGGTAGTATTTTATGCGATAAAAGAAGGAGTGCTCGTTTTGGTGGTAGGAGACATAGTTTCTGTGGTAGAAGTAGGATCACTCGTGGTGGTGGTAGGAGTACCAGAGCCTGTAGTAGAAGTAGGTGCTCTCGTGATGGTGGGAGGAGCAGGAGGTTTTGTGGGAGAAGTAGGAGCACTCGTGATATTGGCAGGAGTAGTAGTGTCTGTGGTAGAAGAAGTTGCACTCGTTGTGATGATAGAATTAGTATTTTCTGTGGTAGAGGTAGGAGCGTTCCTGACGGAGGTAGGTGTAGTAGTGTCTGTAGTAGATGTAGGGGTGCCCGTGGTACTGGTGGGAGTAATAGTTTCTGTGGTAAAATAGGAGAACTCGTGGTGGTGGTAGGAGTTGCAGGGCTTGTGGTAGAAGTAGCTGCTCTTGTGGTGGTTGTAGGAGTAGCTTGTTCTGTGTTAGAAGTAGGAGCGCTTGTGGTTGTGGTAGGAGTTGCACAGTCTGTGGTAGAAGTACTAGCGCTCGTAGAGGTGGTAGTAGTACTTTCTCTGATAGATGTGGGAGAGCTCGTGGTGGTGGTACGAGTAGTAGTTTCTTTGGTAGAAATAGGAGTGCTTGTGGCGGTGGATGGTGTAATAAAGTCTGTGGTAGAAGTAGGAGCACTCGTGGTGGTGGTGGGAGTAGAAGTGTCTGTGGTAGAAGGAGGAGCACTCATCTTGGTGGTAGGTGTAGTATTCTCTGTGGTAGAAATAGTTGTGCTCATGATGGTGGTAGGTGTAGTAGTTTCTGTGGTAGAAGTTGGAGTGCTCGTGGTGGTGGTAGTAGTAGTTGATTCTGTGGTATATGTAGGAGCGTTCTTCATGGTGGTAGGAGATGTAGTGTCTGTCGTCGAACTAGTGGTGCTCGTGGTGATGGTAGGTGTAGTAGTGTCTGTTTTAGAAGTAGTAGCCTTCGTGGTGGTGGTAGGAGTAGTAGTTACTTTGGGAGTAGTACTGAGCTCGTGCTGCAAGTAGGAGTAGTATGGTCTGTGGTAGAAGTAGGAGTGCTCGTGGTGGTGGTAGGAGTAATACTGTCTGTGGTAGAAGTAGGAGGGCTAGTGGAGGTCATAGGTGTTGCACGGTCTGTGGTAGAAGTAGGAGCGCTCGTGGTGGTAGTAGGAGTAGTAGTGTTTGTAGTAGAAGTTGTTGCGCTCGTGCTCGTGGCAGGAGTAGTACTTTTTGTGGTAGAAGTAGGAGTGCTCGTGATATTGTCAGGAATAGTATTGTCTGTGTTAGAAGTAGTTGCACTCGTGGTAGTGGTAGGAGTAGTAGTGTCTGTCGTAGAAGTAGTTGCACTCTTCATGGTGGTAGCAGTAGCATGTTCTGTGTTAGAAGTAAGAGTGCTCTTGGTGGTGGTGGGAGATGCACACTCTGTGGAAGAAGCAGAAGCGCTCGTGGTCTTGGTAGTAGTAGTTTCTCTGGTAGAAGTAGGAGAGCTCCTGGTGGTGGTGGGAGTAGTAATTTCTTTGGTAGAAGTAGGAGAGCTCGTGGTGGTGGTAGGTGTAGTACTCTCTGTTGTAGAGGTATGAGCGATCGTGGTTGTGGTGGGAGTAGTAATGTCTGTGGTAGAAGTAGTTGCACTCGTGGTGGTGGTAGGGTTAGTAGTGTCTGTGGTAGAAGTAGGAGCGCTCATGGTGGTGGTAGGAGTAGTATGGTCTGTGGTACAAGAAGGAGCGCTCGTAGTGGGGGTAGGAGTAGTAGTTTCTGTAATAGTAGTAGGAGCTCTCGTGGTGGTGGTAGGACTAACAGGGCCTGTGGAAGAAATAGGAGCGCTTGTGGAGGTGGTATGAGTAGCACGGACTGTGGTAGAAGTAGGAGCACTCATGGGGGTGGTAGCAGTAGTAGTGTCTGTGGTAGAAGTAGGAGTGCTCATGATGGTGGCAGGAGTAGTAGTGTCTGTGGTAGAAGTAGGAGCGCCTGTGGTGGTGGTAGAAATAGTTGTGTCTGTTGTATAAGTAGCTGCACTCATGGTGGTGGTAGGAGTAGTAGTATCTGTGGTAGAAGTAGGAGCTCTAGTGATTGTGGTAGTAGTTGTACGGTCTGTCGTAGAAGTAGGAGGGCTCGTGGTGGTGATCGGTGCAGTAGTGTCTGTGGTAGAAGTAGTTGCGCTTGTGGTGGTGGTAGAAGTAGCAGGTTCTGTGGTAGAAGTAGGAGCGCTAGTGATGGTGGTAGGAGTAGTAGTGTCTGTGGTAGAAGTAGGAGCGCTCATGGTGGTGGTAGGGGTAGTATTGTCTGTCGTAGAAGAAGGAGTGGTCATGGTGGGGGTAGGATTAGTTGTGTCTGTGGTGTAAGTAGTTGGGCTCGTGGTGGTGGTAGAAATAGTAGTTTCTGTGGTAGAAATAGTTGCACTTGTGGTGGTGGTAGCAGGAGTAGTGTCTGTGGTATAAGTAGGAGCGCTAGTCCTGCTGGTAGTGGTTGCAAAGTTTCTGGTAGAAGTAGGAAAGCTCGTGGCGGTAATAGCAGTAGTAATGTCTGTGTTAGAAGTAGTTGCACTCATGGTGAGTGTAGGAGTAGTAGTGTCTGTGGTAGAAGTAGAAGCACTCGTGGTTGTGGTAAGAATAGTAGTGTCTGTGATAGAATTAGGAGCGATTGTGGTGGTGGTAAAAGTAGCAGGGTCTGTGGTAGAATTAGTTGCAATCATGGTGGTGGTAGGATTAGCAGATTCTGTGGTAGAAGGGGCACTCGAGGTGGTGGTAGGAGTTGCAGTATCTGTGGTAGAAGTAGGAGCGCTCCTGGTGGCGCTTGGAGTATTAGTGTCTGTGGTAGAAGTAGGAGCGGTTTTGGTGCTGTTAAGAGTAGTATTGTCTGTGGTAGATGTAGTGGCGATGGTGGTGGTGTTATGGGTAGCAGGTACTGTGGTAGAAGTAGGAGCGCTCCTGGTGGTGGTAGGAGTAGTAGTGTCTGTGGTAGAAGTAGTGGTGATGGTGGTGGAGTTAGGAGTAGCAGGTTCTGTGGTAGAAGTAGGAGCGCTAGTGGTGGTGGTAGGAGTAGTAGTGTCTGTGGTAGAAGTAGGAACGCTAGTAGTGGTGGTAGTAGTTGCACGGTCTATGGTAGAAGTAGTTGTGCTCGTGGTGGAGGTATGAGTAGCAGGTACTGTGGTAGCAGAAGGAGCACTCATGGTGGCGGTAGGAGTAGTAGTGTCTGTGGTAGAAGTAGGAGCACTAGTCTTCCTGGTAGTATTCGCACGGTCTCTGGTAGAATTAGGAAGGCTCGTCGTGGTGATAGCAATAGTAATGTCTGTGGTAGAAGTAGTTGCGTTCGTGTTGGGGGTAGAAGTAGTAGTGTTTTTGGTAGAAGTAGAAGCACTGGTGGTGGTCGTAGGAGTAGTAGTGTTTGTGGTAGAATTAGGAGCACTCATGGTGGTAGTAGAAGTAGAAGTATCTGTGGTTAAAGTAGTGGAGCTCGTGGTGGTGGTAGTAGTTGTGTCTGTGGTAGAAGTAGGAGCACTGGTGGTGTTGGTAGGACTAGTAGGGTCTTTGGTAGAAGTAGGATCTAGATAGGTATATCTGTGGTAGTAGGTCTGTTTTAGAAGTAGTTTCGCTCGTGGTGGTGGTAGGAGTACTTGTGTCTGTGGTAGAAGTACGAGTACTCGTGGTGTTGGTAGGACTAGTAGGGTCGTTGTTAGAAGTAGGATCTAGGTAGGTAGATCTGTGGTAGTAGGTCTGTGTTAGAAGTAGTTTCACTCGTGGTGTGGTAGGAGTAGCATGTTCTGTGTTAGCAGTAGGAGCGCACGTAGTGGTGGTAGGAGTTGCACTGTCTGTGGCAGAAGTAGTAGCGCTCGTGGTGGTGGTAGTAGTAGTTTTTCTGGTAGAATTAGGAGAGTACTTGTTGGTGGTACGAGGAGTAGTTACTTTGGGAGAAGTAGGAGCACTCGTGGTGGTAGAAAAGTAGTTCAGTCTGTTGTAGAAGTAGGAGTCCTCGTGGCGGTGCTTGGAGTATTAATGTCTGTGGTAGAAGTAGGAGCACTCATGGTGGTGGTAGGTGTACTCTGTCTGTGGTAGAAGTAGTTTCACTCTTGGTGGAGGTAGGAGTAGTAGTTTTGGCGGTAGAAGTAGGAATCATCGTGTTGTTGGGAGGAGTAGTATTTTGTCTGGTAGAAGTAGGTTCTCTCGTGGTGGTGGTAGGATTAGAAGTGTCTGTGGAGGACGTAGTGATGCTCACAGTGGTGGTGGGAGTAGTAATGTGATTGATAAAAGTATGAGCGCTCGTGGTCGTGGCAGGAGTAGTAGTGTCTGTGGTAGAAGCAGGAGAATTCATCGTGGTGTTAGGAGTAGTAGTGTCTTTGGTAGATATAGTTGGACTCGTGGTGGTGGTAGGGGTAGTATTTTATGCGATAAAAGAAGGAGTGCTCGTTTTGGTGGTAGGAGTTGTAGTTTCTGTGGTAGAAGTAGGATCAATCGTGGTGGTGGTAGGAGTAGAAGAGCCTGTGGTAGAAGGAGGTGCTCTCGTGGTGGTGGGAGGAGTAGGAGGTTTTGTGGGAGAAGTAGGAGCGCTCGTGATATTGGCAGGAGGAGTAGTGTCTGTGGTAGAAGTAGTTGCACTCATTGTGATGGTAGAATTAGTAGTTTCTGTGGTAGAGGTAGGAACGTTCCTGGTGGAGGTAGGTGTAGTAGTGTCTGTAGTAGAAGTAGGGGCGCTTGTGGTACTGGTGGGAGTAGTAGTGTCTGTGGTAGAAGGAGGAGCACTCGTCTTGGTGGTAAGTGTAGTATTCTCTGTGGTAGAAATAGTTGCGCTCATGATGGTAGTAGGTGTAGTAGTTTCTGTGGTAGAAGTTGGAGTGCTCGTGGTGGTGGTAGTAGTAGTTGATTCTGTGGTATATGTAGGAGTGTTCCTCATGGTGGTAGGAGAAGTAGTGTCTGTCGTCGAACTAGTGGTGCTCGTGGTGTTGGTAGGTGTAGTAGTGTCTGTTTTAGAATGAGCAGCCCTCGTGGTGGTGGTAGGAGAAGTATTTTCTGTGGTAGAAGTACTTGAGCTCGTGCTGCAAGTAGGAGTAGTATGGTCTGTGATAGAAGTAGGAGGGCTAGTGGAGGTCGTAGGTGTTGCACGGTCTGTGGTAGAAGTAGGAGCGCTCGTGGTGGTAGTAGGAGTAGTAGTGTCTGTAGTAGAAGGTGTTGCACTCGTGCTCGTGGTAGTAGTAGTACTTTTTGTGGTAGAAGTAGGATTGCTCGTGATATTGTCAGGAATAGTATTGTCTGTGTTAGAAGTCGTTGCATTCGTTGTAGTGGTAAGAGTAGTAGTGTCTGTCGTAGAAGTAGTTGCACTCTTCATGGTGGTAGCAGTAGCATGTTCTGTGTTAGAAGTAAGAGTGCTCTTGGTGGTGGTGGGAGATGCACACTCTGTGGAAGAAGCAGAAACGCTCGTGGTCTTGGTAGTAGTAATTACTTTGGTAGAAGTAGGAGCGCTCATGGTGGTGGTAGGAGTAGTAGTTTCTGTGGTAATAGTAGGAGAGCTCGTGGTGGTGGTAGGTGTAGTACTGTCTGTTGTAGAAGTATGAGCAATCATGGTTGTGGTGGGAGTAGTAATGTCTGTGGTAGAAGTAGGAGCACTCGTCTTGGTGGTAGCAGTAGTATGGTCTGTAGTAGAAGTAGTTGCACTCGTGGTGGTGGTAGGGTTAGTAGTGTCTGTGGTAGAAGTAGGAGTGCTCATGGTGGTGGTAGGAGTAGTATTGTCTGTGGTACAAGAAGGAACGCTCGTAGTGGGGGTAGGAGTAGTAGTTTCTGTAATAGTAGTAGGAGCTCTCGTGGTGGTGGTAGGTCTAACAGGGCCTGTGGAAGAAATAGGAGCGCTTGTGGAGTTGGTATGAGTAGCACAGTCTGTGGTAGAAGTAGGAGCACTCATGGGGGTGGTAGCAGTAGTAGTGTCTGTGGTAGAAGTAGGAGTGCTCATGATGGTGGCAGGAGTAGTAGTGTCTGTGGTAGAAGTAGGAGCGCCTGTGGTGGTGGTGGAAATAGTTGTGTCTGTTGTATAAGTAGTTGCACTCGTGGTGGTGGTAGGAGTAGTAGTATCTGTGGTAGAAGTAGGAGCTCTAGTGATTGTGGTAGTAGTTGTACGGTCTGTCGTAGAAGTAGGAGGGCTCGTGGTGGTGATCGGTGCAGTAGTGTCTGTGGTAGAAGTAGTTGCGCTCGTGGTGGTGGTAGAAGTAGCAGGTTCTGTGGTAGAAGTAGGAGCGCTAGTGATGGTGGTAGGAGTAGTAGTGTCTGTGGTAGGAGTAGGAGCGCTCATGGTGGTGGTAGGGGTAGTATTGTCTGTCGTAGAAGAAGGAGCGGTCCTGGTGGGGTTAGGAGTAGTTGTTTCTGTAATAGAAGTAGGAGCTTTCATGGTTGTGGTAGGAATAGCAGGGCCTGTGGAAGAAATAGGAGCGCTTTTGGTGGTGGTAAGAGTTGCACGGTGTGTGATAGAAGTAGGAGTGCTCATGGTGGTGGTAGCAGTATTAGTGTCTGTGGTAGAAGTAGGAGCGCTCGTGGTGGTGGTAGACATTGTTGTGTCTGTGGTGTGAGTAGTTGCGCTCGTGGTGGTGGTAGAAATAGTAGTTTCTGTGGTAGAAATAGTTGCACTTGTGGTGGTGGTAGCAGTAGTAGTGTCTGTGGTAGAAGTAGGAGCGCTAGTCCTGCTGGTAGTAGTTGCAGGGTCTCTGGTAGAAGTAGGAAGGCTCGTGGTGGTGATAGCAGTAGTAGTGTCTGTGGTAGAAGTAGTTGTGCTCATGGTGAGGGTAGGAGTAGTAGAGTCTGTGGTAGAAGTAGAAACACTCGTGGTGGTGGTAGGAATAGTAGTGTCTGTGATAGAATTAGGAGCGATTGTGGTGGTGGTAAGAGTAGCAGGGTCTGTGGTAGAAGTAGTTGCAATCATGGTGGTGGTAGGATTAGCAGATTCTGTGGTAGAAGAAGGGGCACTCGAGGTGGTGGTAGGAGTTGCAGTATCTGTGGTAGAAGTAGGAGCGCTCGTGGTGGTGCTTGGAGTATTAGTGTCTGTGGTAGAAGTAGGAGCGTTTTTCGTGCTGTTAAGAGTAGTATTGTCCGTGGTAGTTGTAGTGGCGCTGGTGGTTGTGGTAGGAGTAGTAGTTTCTGTGGTAGAAGTAGTGGTGATGGTGGTGGAGTTAGGAGTAGCAGGTTCTGTGGTAGAAGTAGGAGCGCTAGTGGTGGTGGTAGGAGTAGTAGTGTCTGTGGTAGAAGTAGGAACGCTAGTAGTGGTGGTAGTAGTTGCACGGTCTATGGTAGAAGTAGTTGTGCTCGTGGTGGAGGTATGAGTAGCAGGTACTGTGGTAGCAGAAGGAGCACTCATGGTGGCGGTAGGAGTAGTAGTGTCTGTGGTAGAAGTAGGAGCACTAGTCTTCCTGGTAGTATTCGCACGGTCTCTGGTAGAATTAGGAAGGCTCGTCGTGGTGATAGCAATAGTAATGTCTGTGGTAGAAGTAGTTGCGTTCGTGTTGGGGGTAGAAGTAGTAGTGTTTTTGGTAGAAGTAGAAGCACTGGTGGTGGTCGTAGGAGTAGTAGTGTTTGTGGTAGAATTAGGAGCACTCATGGTGGTAGTAGAAGTAGAAGTATCTGTGGTTAAAGTAGTGGAGCTCGTGGTGGTGGTAGTAGTTGTGTCTGTGGTAGAAGTAGGAGCACTGGTGGTGTTGGTAGGACTAGTAGGGTCTTTGGTAGAAGTAGGATCTAGATAGGTATATCTGTGGTAGTAGGTCTGTTTTAGAAGTAGTTTCGCTCGTGGTGGTGGTAGGAGTACTTGTGTCTGTGGTAGAAGTACGAGTACTCGTGGTGTTGGTAGGACTAGTAGGGTCGTTGTTAGAAGTAGGATCTAGGTAGGTAGATCTGTGGTAGTAGGTCTGTGTTAGAAGTAGTTTCACTCGTGGTGTGGTAGGAGTAGCATGTTCTGTGTTAGCAGTAGGAGCGCACGTAGTGGTGGTAGGAGTTGCACTGTCTGTGGCAGAAGTAGTAGCGCTCGTGGTGGTGGTAGTAGTAGTTTTTCTGGTAGAATTAGGAGAGTACTTGTTGGTGGTACGAGGAGTAGTTACTTTGGGAGAAGTAGGAGCACTCGTGGTGGTAGAAAAGTAGTTCAGTCTGTTGTAGAAGTAGGAGTCCTCGTGGCGGTGCTTGGAGTATTAATGTCTGTGGTAGAAGTAGGAGCACTCATGGTGGTGGTAGGTGTACTCTGTCTGTGGTAGAAGTAGTTTCACTCTTGGTGGAGGTAGGAGTAGTAGTTTTGGCGGTAGAAGTAGGAATCATCGTGTTGTTGGGAGGAGTAGTATTTTGTCTGGTAGAAGTAGGTTCTCTCATGGTGGTGGTAGGATTAGAAGTGTCTGTGGAGGACGTAGTGATGCTCACAGTGGTGGTGGGAGTAGTAATGTGATTGATAAAAGTATGAGCGCTCGTGGTCGTGGCAGGAGTAGTAGTGTCTGTGGTAGAAGAAGGAGAATTCATCGTGGTGTTAGGAGTAGTAGTGTCTTTGGTAGATATAGTTGGACTCGTGGTGGTGGTAGGGGTAGTATTTTATGCGATAAAAGAAGGAGTGCTCGTTTTGGTGGTAGGAGTTGTAGTTTCTGTGGTAGAAGTAGGATCAATCGTGGTGGTGGTAGGAGTAGAAGAGCCTGTGGTAGAAGGAGGTGCTCTCGTGGTGGTGGGAGGAGTAGGAGGTTTTGTGGGAGAAGTAGGAGCGCTCATGATATTGGCAGGAGGAGTAGTGTCTGTGGTAGAAGTAGTTGCACTCGTTGTGATGGTAGAATTAGTAGTTTCTGTGGTAGAGGTAGGAACGTTCCTGGTGGAGGTAGGTGTAGTAGTGTCTGTAGTAGAAGTAGGGGCGCCTGTGGTACTGGTGGGAGTAGTAGTTTCTGTGGTAAAAGTAGGAGCACTCGTGGTGGCGATAGGAGTTGCCGGGCTTGTGGTAGAAGTAGCTGCTCTTGTGGTGGTGGTAGGAGTAGTAGTGCCTGTGGTAGAAGTAGGAGCACTCGTGGTGGTGTTAGGAGTAATAGAGTCTGTGTTATATGTAGCTGTGCTCGTAGTGGTGGTAGGAGTAGTAGTTTCTGCAGTAGAAGTAGGAGTGCTCATTGTGGTGGTAGGAGTAGTAGTTTCTCTGGTGGAAGTAGGAATGCTAATGGTGGTGGTAGGAGTATCAGATTCTGTGGTACAAGTAGGTGCTCTCATGGTGGTGATCGTAATAGTAGTGTCTGTGGTAGAAGCAGTGGGGCTTGTGGGGCTGGTAGGAGTAGTAATGTCTTTCATAGAAGCACTCGTGGTGGTGTTAAGAGTAGTAGTGACTGTGGTAGAAGTAGTTGTGCTCGTGGTGGTGGTAGGAGTAGTTCTGTTGGTGGTAGAAGTAGGAGCACTCGTGTTGTTGGTAGGACTAGCAGGGTTGGTGGTAGAAGTAGGATCGCTCGTGGTGGTGGTAGGGGTAGTAGTTTCAGTGGTAGAAGTAGTTGCGCTCATGGTGCAGGTAGGAGTAGCATTGTCTGTGGTAGAAATAGGAGCGCTCATGGACGTGGTAGGTATAGTATTGTCTGTGGTAGAAATAGGAGCGCTGGTGTTGGTAGTAGGTGTTGTACGGTGTGTGGTATAGGTAGGAGAGCTCCTGGTGTTGGTAGGTGTAGTAGTACCTGTGGTAGAAGATGTTGGCTCATGGTGGCAGTAGTAGTATCCTTTGTAGAAGTAGGAGTCCTCGTGATACTGGCAGGTGTAGTAGTGTCTGTGGTAGAATTAGTTGCACTCGTGGTGGTGGTAGTGGCAGTAGGGTCTGTGGCAGAAGTAGGTGCACTCGTGGTGGTGGTAGAAGTAGGAGCACTTCAGGTTGTGTTAGGTGTAGTAGTGTCTGTAGTAGAAGTAGGGGTGTTCGTTGTACTGGTGGGAGTAGTAGTTTCTCTGGTAGAACTAGGAGCTCTGGTGGTGGTGGTAGGAGTGGCAGGGCCTGTGGTAGAAGTAGGTGCTCTCGTGGTGGTTGTAGGTGTAGCAGGGTGTGTGTTAGAAGTAGTTTCCCTCATGGTGGTGGTAGGAGTAGCATGTTCTGTGTTAGAAGTAGGAGCGCTGGTGGTGGTGGTAGGAGTTGCACAGTCTGTGGTAGAAGTAGTACGGCTCGTGGAGGTGGTAGTAGTAGTTTTTCTGGTAGAAGTAGGAGAGTTTGTGTTGGTGGTAGGAGTAGTAGTTACTTTGGTAGAAGTAGGAGCGCTCGTGGTGGTGGTAGAAATAGTTGTGTCTGTGGTGTAAGTAGTTGCACTCGTGGTGGTGGTAGAAATAGTAGTTTCTGTGGTAGAAATAGTTGCACTTGTGGTGGTGGTAGCAGTAGTAGTGTCTGCGGTAGAAGTAGGAGTGCTAGTCATGCTAGTAATAGTTGCACGGTCTCTGGTAGAAGTAGGAAGGCTCGTGGTGGTGATAGCAGTAGTAGTGTCTGTGGTAGAAGTAGTTGTGCTCATGGTGAGGGTAGGAGTAATAGTGTCTGTGGTAGAAGTAGAAGCACTCGTGGTGGTGGTAGGAATAGTAGTGTCTGTGATAGAATTAGGAGCGATTTTGGTGGTGGTAAGAGTAGCAGGGTTTGTGGTAGAAGTAGTTGCCATCATGGTGGTGGTAGGATTAGCAGATTCTGTGGTAGAAGAAGGGGCACTCGAGGTGGTGGTAAGAGTTGCAGTATTGGTGGTAGAAGTAGGAGCGCTTGTGGTGGCGCTTGGTGTATTAGTGTCTGTGGTAGAAGTAGGAGGGTTTTTAGTGCTGTTAAGAGTAGTATTGTCTGTGGTACATGTAGTTGCGCTGGTGGTTGTGGTAGGAGTAGTAGTGTCTGTGGTAGAAGTAGGAACGCTAGTAGTGGTGGTAGTAGTTGCACGGTCTATGGTAGAAGTAGTTGTGCTCGTGGTGGAGGTAGGAGTAGCAGGTACTGTGGTAGCAGTAGGAGTGCTCATGGTGGTGGTAGGAGTAGTAGTGTCTGTGGTAGAAGTAGGAGCGCTAGTCTTCCTGGTAGTATTCGCACGGTCTCTGGTAGAATTAGGAAGGCTCATGGTGGTGATAGCAATAGTAGTGTCTGTGGTAGAAGTAGATGCGTTCGTGGTGGGGGTAGGAGTAGTAGTGTTTGTGGTCGAAGTAGAAGCACTCGTGTTGGTCGTAGGAATAGTAGTGTTTGTGGTAGAATTAGGAGCACTCGTGGTGGTAGTAGAAGTAGACATATCTGTGGTCCAAGTAGTGGAGCTCGTGGTGGTGGTAGGAGTAGTTGTGTCTGTGGTAGAAGTAGGAGTACTTGTGGTGTTGGTAGGACTAGTAGGGTCGTTGGTAGAAGTAGGATCTAGGTAGGTAGATCTGTGGTAGTAGATCTGTGTTAGAAGTAGTTTCACTCGTGGTGGTGGTAGGAGTAGCATGTTCTGTGTTAGCAGTAGGAGCACACGTAGTGGTTGTAGGAGTTGCACAGTCTGTGGTACAAGTAGGAGCATTTGTCGTGGTGTTAGGAGTAGTAGTGTCTTTGGTAGATGTAGTTGGACTCGTGGTGGTGGTAGGGGTAGTATTTTATGTGATAAAAGACGGAGTGCTCGTTTTGGTGGTAGGAGTCATAATTTCTGTGGTAGAAGTAGGGTCAATCGTGGTGGTGGTAGGAGTAGCAGAGCCTGTGGTAGAAGTAGGTGCTCTCGTGGTGGTTGGAGGAGTAGGAGGTTTTGTGGGAGAAGTAGGAGCACTCGTGATATTGGCAGGAGGAGTAGTGTCTGTGGTAGAAGTAGTTGCACTCATTGTGATGGTAGAATTAGTAGTTTCTGTGGTAGAGATAGGAGCGTTCCTGGTGGAGGTAGGTGTAGTAGTGTCTGTAGTAGAAGTAGGGACGCCTGTGGTACTGGTGGGAGTAGTAGTTTCTGTGGTAAAAGTACGAGCACTCGTGGTGGTGGTAGGAGTTGCAGGGCTTGTGGTAGAAGTAGCTGCTCTTTTGGTGGTGGTAGAAGTAGTAGTGTCTGTGGTAGAAGTAGGAGCACTCGTGGTGGTGTTAGGAGTAGTAGAGTCTGTGTTAGATGTAGCTGTGCTCGTAGTGGTGGTAGGATTAGTAGTTTCTTCAGTAGAAGTAGGAGTGCTCGTTATGGTGGTAGGAGTAGTAGTTTCTCTGGTAGAAGTAGGAATGCTAATGGTGGTGGTAGGAGTATCAGGGTCTGTGGTACAAGTAGGTGCTCTCGTGGTGGTGATCGTAGTAGTAGTGTCTGTGGTAGAAGCAGTGGTGCTTGTGGGGCTGGTAGGAGTAGTAATGTCTTTCATAGAAGTATGAGCACTCGTGGTGGTGTTAAGAGTAGTAGTAACTGTGGTAGAAGTAGTTGTGCTTGTGGTGGTGGTAGGAGTAGTTGTGTCGGTGGTAGAAGTAGGAGCACTCGTGGTGTTGGTAGGACTAGCAGGGTTGGTGGTAGAAGTAGGATCGCTCGTGGTGGTGGTAGGGATAGTAGTTTCAGTGGTAGAAGTACTTGCGCTCGTGGTGGAGGTAGGAGTAGCATTGTCTGTGGTAGAAGTAGGAGCGCTCATGGACGTGGTAGGTATAGTATTGTCTGTGGTAGAAATAGGAGCGCTGGGGGTGGTAGTAGGTGTTTTACAGTGTGTGGTAGAGGTAGGAGAGCTCCTGGTGGTGGTAGGTGTAGTAGTACCTGTGGTAGAATATGTTGGCTCATGGTGGCGGTAGTAGTATCCTTGGTAGAAGTAGGAGTCCTCGTGATACTGGCAGGTGTAGTAGTGTCTGTGGTAGAATTAGTTGCACTCGTGGTGGTGGTAGTGGCAGTAGGGCCTGTGGTAGAAGTAGGTGCGCTCGTGGTGGTGGTAGAAGTAGCAGTTTCTGTGGTAGAAGTAGGAGCACTTCTGGTGGTGTTAGGTGTATTAGTGTCTGTAGTAGAAGTAGGGGTGTTCGTTGTACTGGTGGGAGTAGTAGTTTCTCTGGTAGAACTAGGTGCTCTGGTGGTGGTGGTAGGAGTTGCAGGGCCTGTGGTAGAAGTAGGTGCTCTCGTGGTGGTTGTAGGAGTAGAAGGGTGTGTGTTACAAGTAGTTTCCCTCATGGTGGTGGTAGGAGTAGCATGTTCTGTGTTAGAAGTAGGAGCGCTGGTGGTGGTGGTAGGAGTTGCACAGTCTGTGGTAGAAGTAGAAGCGCTCGTGGAGGTGGTAGTAGTAGTTTTCCTGGTAGAAGTAGGAGAGTTTGTGTTGGTGGTAGGAGTAGTAGTTACTTTGGTAGAAGTAGGAGCGCTCGTGGTGGTGGTGGGAGTAGTAGTGTCTGTGGTAGAAGGAGGAGCACTCGTCTTGGTGGTAAGTGTAGTATTCTCTGTGGTAGAAATAGTTGTGCTCATGATGGTGGTAGGTGTAGTAGTTTCTGTGGTAGAAGTTGGAGTGCTCGTGGTGGTGGTAGTAGTAGTTGATTCTGTGGTATATGTAGGAGTGTTCCTCATGGTGGTAGGAGAAGTAGTGTCTGTCGTCGAACTAGTGGTGCTCGTGGTGTTGGTAGGTGTAGTAGTGTCTGTTTTAGAAGAAGCAGCCCTCGTGGTGGTGGTAGGAGAAGTATTTTCTGTGGTAGAAGTACTTGAGCTCATGCTGCAAGTAGGAGTAGTATGGTCTGTGGTAGAAGTAGGAGTGCTCGTGATATTGTCAGGAATAGTATTGTCTGTGTTAGAAGTCGTTGCATTCGTTGTAGTGGTAGGAGTAGTAGTTTCTGTCGTACAAGTAGTTGCACTCTTCATGGTGGTAGGAGTAGCATGTGCTGTGTTAGAAGTAAGAGTGCTCTTGGTGGTGGTGGGAGATGCACACTCTGTGGAAGAAGCAGGAGCGCTTGTGGTCTTGGTATAGTAGTTTCTCTGGTAGAAGTAGGAGAGCTCCTGGTGGTGGTGGGAGTAGTAATTTCTTTGGTAGAAGTAGGAGCACTCATGGTGGTGGTAGGAGTAGTAGTTTCTGTGGTAATAGTAGGAGAGCTCGTGGTGGTGGTAGGTGTAGTACTGTCTGTTGTAGAAGTATGAGCGATCGTGGTTGTGGTGGGAGTAGTAATGTCTGTGGTAGAAGTAGGAGCACTCGTCTTGGTGGTAGCAGTAGTATGGTCTGTAGTAGAAGTAGTTGCACTCGTGGTGTTGGTAGGGTTATTACTGTCTGTGGTAGAAGTAGGAGTGCTCATGGTGGTGGTAGGAGTAGTATTGTCTGTGGTAGAAGTAGGAGTGCTCATGGTGGTAGTAGGAGTAGTATTGTCTGTGGTACAAGAAGGAACGCTCGTAGTGGGGGTAGGAGTAGTAGTTTCTGTAATAGTAGTAGGAGCTCTCGTGGTGGTGGTAGGTCTAACAGGGCCTGTGGAAGAAATAGGAGCGCTTGTGGAGTTGGTATGAGTAGCACGGTCTGTGGTAGAAGTAGGAGCACTCATGGGGGTGGTAGCAGTAGTAGTGTCTGTGGTAGAAGTAGGAGTGCTCATGATGGTGGCAGGAGTAGTAGTGTCTGTGGTAGAAGTAGGAGCGCCTGTGGTGGTGGTGGAAATAGTTGTGTCTGTTGTATAAGTAGTTGCACTCGTGGTGGTGGTAGGAGTAGTACTATCTGTGGTAGAAGTAGGAGCTCTAGTGATTGTGGTAGTAGTTGTATGGTCTGTCGTAGAAGTAGGAGGGCTCGTGGTGGTGATCGGTGCAGTAGTGTCTGTGGTAGAAGTAGTTGCGCTCGTGGTGGTGGTAGAAGTAGCAGGTTCTGTGGTAGAAGTAGGAGCGCTAGTGATGGTGGTAGGAGTAGTAGTGTCTGTGGTAGAAGTAGGAGCGCTCATGGTGGTGGTAGGGGTAGTATTGTCTGTCGTAGAAGAAGGAGCGGTCCTGGTGGGGTTAGGAGTAATTGTTTCTGTAATAGAAGTAGGAGCTCTCATGGTTGTGGTAGGAATAGCAGGGCCTGTGGAAGAAATAGGAGTGCTTTTGGTGGTGGTAAGAGTTGCACGGTGTGTGATAGAAGTAGGAGTGCTCATGGCGGTGGTAGCAGTATTAGTGTCTGTGGTAGAAGTAGGAGCGCTCGTGGTGGTGGTAGACATTGTTGTGTCTGTGGTGTGAGTAGTTGCGCTCGTGGTGGTGGTAGAAATAGTAGTTTCTGTGGTAGAAATAGTTGCACTTGTGGTGGTGGTAGCAGTAGTAGTGTCTGTGGTAGAAGTAGGAGCGCTAGTCCTGCTGGTAGTAGTTGCAGGGTCTCTGGTAGAAGTAGGAAGGCTCGTGGTGGTGATAGCAGTAGTAGTGTCTGTGGTAGAAGTAGTTGTGCTCATGGTGAGGGTAGGAGTATTAGAGTCTGTGGTAGAAGTAGAAACACTCGTGGTGGTGGTAGGAATAGTAGTGTCTGTGATAGAATTAGGAGCGATTGTGGTGGTGGTAAGAGTAGCAGGGTCTGTGGTAGAAGTAGTTGCAATCATGGTGGTGGTAGGATTAGCAGATTCTGTGGTAGAAGAAGGGGCACTCGAGGTGGTGGTAGGGGTTGCAGTATCTGTGGTAGAAGTAGGAGTGCTCATGGTGGTGCTTGGAGTATTAGTGTCTGTGGTAGAAATAGGAGCGTTTTTGGTGCTGTTAAGAGTAGTATTGTCTGTGGTAGATGTAGTTGCGCTGGTGGTGGTGGTAGGAGTAGTAGTTTCTGTGGTAGAAGTAGGTGTGTTCGTCGTGGTGGTAGGAATAGCATGGTCTGTGGTAGAAGTAGGTGCTCTCGTGGTGGTGGTAGGAGTAGTAGTGTCTGTGGTAGAAGTAGGAGCGCTCGTGGTGGTGGTTGTAGTAGTTTCTCTGGAAGAAGTAGGAGAGCTCGTGGTGATGGTGGGGGTAGTAGTTTCTTTGGAAGAAATAGGAGACCTCGTGTTGGTGGAAGGAGTAGTACTGTCTGTGATAGAAGTAGGAATGCTTGTGGTATTGGCAGTAGTAGTAGTGTCTGAGGTAGAAGTAGTTGTGCTCCTGGTGGTGGTAGGAGTAGTAGTTTCTGTAGTAGAAGTCGGAGTGCTCGTGGTGCTGGTGGGATTAGTACTTTCTGTGGTAGAAGTAGAAGCCCTCATGGTGGTGGTAGGAGTTGCAGGTCCTGTGGTAGAAGTAGGTGATCTCGTGGTGGTGGTAGGAGTAGCAGGATGTATGTTAGAAGTAGTTTCACTCGTGATGGTGGTAGGAGTATAATGTTCAGTGTTAGAAGTAGGTGCGCTCTTGTTGGTGGTAGGAGTTGCACAGTCTGTGGAAGAAGAAGGAGTGCTCGTGCTCTTGGTAGTAGTAGTTTCTCTCATAGAAGTAGGAGCGCTCATGGGGGTGGTAGGAGTAGTAATGTCTGTGGTAGAAGTAAGAGTGCTAGTCCTGCTAGTAGTAGTTGCATGGTCTCTTGTAGAATTAGGAGGGCTCTTGGTTGTTATAGCTGTAGTAGTGTCTCTGGTAGATGTAGTTGCGTTCCTGGTTAGGGTATTAATAGAAGTGTCTGTGGTTGAAGTAGAAGCACTCGTGGTGGTGGTAGGAGTAGTATTTTCTGTGGTAGAAATAGGAGCATTCTTGGTGTTGGTAGGAGTAGTAGTTTCTGTGGTAGAATTAGGAGCGGTCATGGTGGTGGTAGGATTAGCATGGCCTGTGGTAGAAGAAGGCTCTCAAATGGTGGTGGTAGTAGCTGCATGGTCTTTGGTAGAAGTAGGAGCACTCGTGGTCGTGTTTAGAGAAGCAGTGTCTGTGGTAGAAGTAGGAGCGCTTGTGGTGGTGTTAGGAGTAGTAATATCTGTGGTAGAATTATGAGCGCTCTTGGTAGTGGTAGGTGTAGTAATGTCTGTAGTTGAAGTAGGAACGCTAGTGGTGGTGGTAGTAGTTGTGTGGTCTGTGGTAGAAGTAGGAGTGTTCGTGGTGGTGGTAGGAGTAGTAGTGTCTCTGGTAGAAGTAGGAGCGCTCATGGTGGTAGTAGGAGTAATAGTGTCTGTGGTCAAAATAGTGGCACTCTTGGTGGGGGTAGGAGTACTTGTGTCTGTGCTCGAATAAGGAGCACTCGTAGTTTTGATAGGAGTAGTAGTGTCTGTGGTAGAAGAACGAGTGCTCTTGGTGGTGGTAGGAGTAGTAGTTTCTGTGGTAGAAGTACTTGCACTCGTGGTGGAGGTAGGAGTAGTACTGTCCGTGGTAGAAGGAGAAGCGCTCTTGTTGGTGTAGGAGTAGTAGTTTCTGTGGTAGAAGTAGGAGTCCTCGTGGTGGTGGTAGGAGTAGCAGGGTAAGTGGTAGAATTAGGTGCTCTCGTGGTGGTGGTAGGATTAGTAGTGTCTGTGATACAAATAGTGGTGCTCGTAGTGGTAGTAGGTGTTGTAATGTCTTTGGTAGAAGTAAGAGCGCTGGTGGTGGTTGCAGGAATAGTAGTGTCTGTGGTAGAAGTAGGAGTGCTCGTGGTGGTGGCAGTAGTAGTAGTGTCTGTGGTGGTGGTAGGAGTAATAGTGTCTATGGTAGAAGTAGTTGCGCTGGTGGTGGTGGTAGGAATGTCAAGTTCTGTGGTAGAAGTAGGAGCCCTCGTGACAGTGGTAGGAGTAAGAGGTTCCGTGGTTGAAGTAAGAGCGCTCATGGTGGTGGTAGTAGTAGTTTCTGGGGTAGAAGTACTTGAGCTCGTGATGTTGGTAGGGGTAGTAGTTTCTGTAATAGAAGAAGTGGCACTCCTGGTGGTGGTAGGAGTAGTAGTGTCTGTGGAAGAAGTAGGAGCGCTTTGTGGCGGGGGTAGGAGTAGAAGTGCCTGTGGTAGAAATAGGAGCGCTGGTGAAGGTGGTTGGAGTAGTAATTTCTGTGGTAGAAGTACTTGCACTAGGGGTGGAGTTATGAGTAGTACTGTCCGTGGTAGAAATAGGAGTGCTCTTGTTGGTGGTAGGTGTAGTAGATTCTGTGGTAGAAGTAGGAGCACTCTTGGTGGTGATAAAGTAGTAGTTTCTGAGGTAGAAGTAGGGGTGCTGGTGGTGGTGGTAGGAATAGCAGGGTCTGTGGTACAAGTAGGTTCTCTAGTGGTGGTGGTAGGATTAGTAGCGTCTGTGGTAGAAGTAGGAGCGCTTGTGGTGTTGGTAGGAGTAGTATTGTCTATGGTATAAGTAGTTGCAATCATGGTGGTGGTAGGAGTAGTAATGTCTGTGGTAGAAGTAGGAGTGCTAGTGGTGGTGGTAGTAGTTTCATGGTCTGTGGTAGAAGTAGAAAGACTCGTGGTGGTGATAGTATTAGTAGTGACTGTGGTAGAAGTAGTTGCTCTGTTGGTTTTGTTAGGAGTAGCGGGTTCTTTGGTAGAAGTAGGATTGTTCGTGGTGGTGGTAGGAGTAGTAGTGTCTGTGGTAGAAATAGGAGCAGTCGTAGTGGTAGTAGGAGTAGTAGTGTCTGCGGTAAAAGTAGTGGTGCTCGTGGTGGTAGTAGGAGTAGTTGTGTCTGTGGTAGAAGTAGGAGTGCTCGTGGTATTGGTAGGAGTAGTAGTGTCTTTGGTAGAAGTAGGATCACTTGTGGTGGTTGTAGGAGTAGTAGTTTCTGTGGTAGAAGTACTTGCACTTGTGGTGGAGGTAAGTGTAATATTGTCTGTGGTAGAAGTAGGAGCGCTCATGGAGGTGGTAGGAGTAGTATTGTCTGTGGTAGAAGTAGGAGCGCTATTGGAGGTGGTAGGTGTTTCACAGTCTTTGGTAGAAGTAGGAGCACTCATGGTCGTGGTAGGAATAATAGTGTCTGTGGTAGAAGTAGGTGTGCTGGTGGTGGTGGTAGGAGTAGTAATGTCTGTCATAGAAGTATGAGCGCTCGCGGTGGTGGTAGGTGTAGTAGTGTCTGTGGTTGAAGTAGGAGCGCTAGTGGTGGTGGTAGTAGTTTCACGGTCTGTGGTAGAAGTAGGAGTGTTCGTGGTGGTGGAAGGAGTAGTACTGTCTGTGGTAGAAGTAGGAGAGCTAGTGGTGATGGTAGGAGTAGAAGTGTCTTTGGTCGAAGTAGTAGCACTCGTGGTGGTGGAAGGAGTAGTACTGTCTGTGGTAGAAGTGGGAGTGCCTGTGGTGGTGGTGGGAGTAGTTGTTTCTGTGCTAGAAGGAGGAGCGCTCATCTTGGTGGTAAGAGTAGTAGTGTCTGTGGTAGAAGTAGTATTGCTTGTGGTGGTGCTAGGTGTTGCATGTTCTGTGGTAAAAGTAGGAGCGCTCATGGTGGTGGTAGGTAGTAGTTTCTTTGAAAGAAGTAGGAGCACTCACTGTGTTGGTAGGAGTAGTAGAGTCTTTTGTAGAAGTAGGAGCGTGCGTGGTGGTGCTTGCAGTAGTAGTGTCAGTGGTAGAAGTAGGATCTCTCGCGGTTGTGGTAGGAGTAGCAGGACCTGTGGTAGAAGTAGGTGCTCTCGTGGTGGTGGGAGGAGTAGGAAGTTTTGTTGGAGAAGTAGGAGCACTCATGGTGGTGGTGGTAGTAGTAGTTCCTGGGGTAGAAAGAGGAGCTCTCGTTGTGGTGGTAGTAGTAGTAGCTTCTATGGTATAAGTAGGAGTGCTCATGGTGGTGGTAGGTGTAGTACTGTCTGTGGTAGAAGTAGTTGCGCTTGTGGTTGTGGTAGAAGTAGTAGTGTTTGTGGAAGAAGTAGGAGCAATTGTGGTCTTGGTAGTGGTAGTTTCTCTGGTAGAAGTAGGAGAGCTCGTGGTGGTGTTAGGAGTAGTACTTTCTTTGTTAGAAGTAGGAGCGCTGGTGGTAGTGGTAGGAGTAGTACTGTCTGTGGTAGAAGTAGGAGCGCTCGTGTTGCTGGTGGGAGTAGTAGTGACTTTGGTAGAAGTAGGAGCACTCGTCTTGGTGGTAGGAGTAGTAGTGTCTGTAGTAGAAGTCGTTGCGCTCCTACTGGTGGTAGGATTAGTAGTGTCTGTGGTCGAAGCAGGAACGCTTATAGTGGTGTTAGTAGTAGTTGATTCTGTGGTAGAAATAGGAATGCTCGTGGTGGTGGTAGGTGTAGTAGTGTCTGTGGTACAAGTAGGATCGCTCATGGTGGTGGTAAGAGTAACAAGGCCTGTGGTAGAATTAGGTGCACTCTTGGTGGAGGTAGGAGTAGCAGATTTTGTGGTAGAGGTAGGTGCACTCGTGGTTGTGCTAGGAGTAGCAGGTTTTGTGGTAGAAGAAGGAGCGCTCGTGGTAGTTGTGGTAGTATTAGTTTCTGGGGTAGAAGTAGGGGCTCTCTTTTTGGTGGTAGGACTAAAGGTTTCTGTGGTAGAAGTAGGAGCACTCATGTTGTTGGTAGGAGTAGTAATTTCTGCAGTAGAAGTAGGATTGCTCGAGATGGAGGTAGGAGTAGCAGGGCCTGTGGTAGAAGTAGGTGGTCTCGTGGTGGTGGTAGGTGTAGCAGGTTTTGTGGTAAAAGTAGTTGCACTCGTGGTGGTGGTAGGAGTAGCAGGTTTTGTGGTAGAAGTAGTATCGCCTGTGGTGGTGGTAGGAGTTGCATGCTCTGTGGTAGAAGTAGGAGTGCTCATGGTTGTGGTAGGGTAGTAGTTTCTTTGGTAGAAGTAGGAGCACTCGTTTTGATGGTAGGAGTAATAGTGTCTCTGGTAGAAGTAGGAGCTCTTGTGGTGGTGCTTGGAGTAGTAGTTTCTGTGGTAGAAGTAGGAGCGCTTGTGGTGGTGGTAGGAGTAGGCAGGTCAGTGGTAGTAGTAGGTGCTCTCGTGGTGGTGGTAGGATTATTAGTGTCTGTTATAGAAGTAGTGGTGCTCGTAGTGGTAGTAGGATTAATAATGTTTTTGGTAGAAGTATGAGCGCTTGTGGTGGTGGCAGGAGTAGTAGTGTCTTTGGTAGAAGTATGAGCACTCGTGGTGGTGTTAGGAGTAGTATTCTCTGTGGTAGAAGTTGGAGTGCTCATTGTGGTGGTAGGAGTAGTAATTTCTGTGGTAGAAGTCGCAATGCTCATGGTGGTGGTAGGAGTAGCAGGGTCTGTGGTACAAGTAGGTGCTCTCGTGGGGGTGGTAGGAGTAGTAATGTCTTTTGTAGTTGTATGAGCGCTCGTGGTGGTGGCCGGAGTAGTAGTGTCTGTAGTAGAAGTAGTTCCACTCGTGGTGTTTGTAGGAGTAGTAGTTTCTGCCTTAGAAGTAGGAGCACTCGTGGTGGTGGTACTTGTTGCACGGTCTGTGGTAGAAGTAGGAGGGCCCGTAGTCGTGATAGGAGTAGTAGTGTCTGTGGTAGAATTAGGAGCACTCATGGTGGTGGTAGGAGTAGAAGGGCCTATGGTAGAAGTAGATGCTCTCGTGGTTTTGGTAGGAGTAGCAGGGTCTGTGGTAAAAGTATTTGCAATCGTGGTGGTGTTAAGAGTAGCCTTCACACTACTTGTAACTCAGGCACTAACACTTCTCCTATCTCAGGCACTGACACTGTCCCTAACTAAGGCGCTGACACTACTCCCAACACAGGCACTGACACTGCCCCTAATAAAGGCCCTGACACTACTGCTAACTGAGGCATTGACAATGTCCCTAATTAAGGCCCTCACACTATTCCTAACTCAGGCCCTAACACTACTCCTAACTCAGTCACTGACTCTGTCCCTAACTAAGTCCTTGTCACCACTCCTAACTCAGGGCCTTACAATGTCCCTAAATAAGGCTCTGACACTACTCCTAACTCAGGCCCTGACAATGTCCGTAACTAAGGCCCTGACACTTCTCCTAACTCAGGCACTGAAACTGTCCCTAACTAAGGCCCTGAAACTACTCCTCACTCAGACCCAGACACTGTCCCTACCTAAGGCCTTGACATTACTCTTAACACAGGCACTGACACTGCCCCTAACTAAGGCCCTGACACTACTCCCAAATCAGAAATTGACACTTTCAGTAACTAAGACCCTGACAGTACTCCTACCTCAGGCACTGACACTGTCCCGAATTAAGGTCGTGACACTACTCCTAACTCAGGCGCTGGCACTGTCCGTAACAAAATCCGTGACACTATTCCAAACTCATGGCCTTATACGCTCCCTAAGTAAGTCCCTGACACTACTCCCAACTCAGGCGCTGACGCTGTCCCTAACTAAGGCCATGTCACTTCTCCTAACTCAGGCACCGACACTGTCCCTAAATAAGGCCCTGCGACTACTCCTCACTCAGACCCTGACACTGTCCCTAGAGCCCTGACACTACTTCCAACTCAGGCACTGACAATTTCCCTAACTAAGACTCTGACATTACTCCTAACTCAAACACTGTCACTGTCCCTAATTAAGGTCGTGACACTACACCTAACTCAGGCCCTGGCACTGTCCATAAGTTAAGCCCTGACAATACAGCTAACTCAGGCTGCGACACTCTCCCTAACTAAGGCCTGGGCACTACTCTTAGCACAGGCACTGGCACTGTCCCTAATTAAGGCCCTGACACTACTCCTAAATCAGGCCCTGAAACTACTCCCTACTCTGGCACTGAGGCTGTCGCTAACTAAGGCCCTGATACTACTCCCAACACAGACGCTGACACAGTCCCTAACTAAGGCCCTGAGACTATTCCTCACTCAGACCCTGACACTGTCCCTAACTAAGGTCCTGACACTACACCTAATACAGACACTGACACTGTCCCTAACTAACTCCATGACACTACTCCTTACTCAGGGCGTTACAGTGCCCCTCCCTAACTATGGCCCTGAGACTACTCCTACCTCAGACCCTGACACTGTCTCTAACTAAAGCCCTGATACTACTCTCATCTCAAGCACTGACACTCTCCCTAACTAAGGCCTTAACACTACTCCTAACTCAGGCACTGACACTGTCCCAAACTTAGGCCCTGAGACTATTCCTCACTCAGACCCTGACACTGTCCCTAACTAAGGTCCTGACACTAAACCTAATTCAGGCACTGACAATGTCCCTAACTAACTCCGTGACACTACTCCTTACTCAGGGCGTTACAGTGTCCCTAACTATGGCCCTGAGACTACTCCTACCTCAGACCCTGACACTGTCCCTAACTAAGGCCCTGACACTACTCCCTCCTCAGGCACTGATACTTTCCGTAACTAAAACCCTGACACTTCTCCTAACTCAGGCACTGACACTGTCCCTAACTAAGGCCTTGACAGTACTCCTAACTCAGGTACTGACACTGTCCGTAACAAAGGGATGACACTACTCGTAACTCAGGCACTGACACTGTCCCTAACTAACTCCCAGAGACTACTCATCACACAGACCCTGACACTGTCGCTAACTAAGGCCCTAACACTACTCCCAACTCAGGCACTGACATTTTCTGAAACTAAGACCCTGACCCTACTCCAAACTCAGGCACTGACACTCTTCCTAACTAAGGCCTTGACACTACTCTTAACACAGGCACTGACACTGTCCCTAACAAAGGCCTTGACTCTACTCCTAACTCAGGCACTGACTCTGTCCCTAACTATGTCCTCACACTACTCCTAACTCAGGCCCAAACAGTACTCCTAACTCAGGCACTGACACTGACTCTAACTAAGGCCGTGACACTACTCGTAACGCAGGCCCTGACACTGTCCCTAACTAAGGCCCTCACACTACTCCCAACACAGGCAATGGCACTGTACATAACACAGGATCTGACACTACTTCTAACTTATGGACTGACACTGTCTGTAACAAAGGCCGTGACACTACTCCTTTCTCAGGCACTGACACATTTTCCCTCCAGGATCACTGAGTACCTCCAGACCCCTGTGGGCCTGCTGAGCAACATCAAGGCTCATAGGTCCCTGGGAGGCCCTCTGTGTATGGCGAGTGATGGGCAACACTCTGCACGTTCCTTCAGAAGAGCTACATTTCGAGAGCACTCGAACAGCATCAGGACCACAGTTCTAACCAGTCCAACGAGCCCTGGAAGTCTTCGTCATGGCCCTCGTCTGAGCTGCCATGAGAAAGCACGCTGCTTAGAATTCTTCAAGGACCTCGTACCTGAAGTCTCTCTACTAAAGGAGAAAGCCAGCATCCTACCATACTGTGTCACTCACGGGACACTCAACGTGAGGACTCGCCTCAAGGTAAGGCCCTGAATTGCCATGCAGAAGCAGAGGCATGCAGCAGTTTCCATGAGGCCGTAGTCTCTGCTCTGCAGCATTTTAATGCCAGTATGCTTTTCAGGACACCTAGGAGCCTCACGTGGGCACCCTATTCCCTGCAAGAACACTGAATACCCCCAGGCTGCACCGGGCCTGCAAAGCAACATCCTGGCCCGTAGCCCTTCGGACTCACTCTGTGTAGGGCGAGTGTCGGGCAACACAGTGCACTCTTTCTTGGGACATCTTGATTTTCCCAGCACTCCCACAGGTACACGAACACATTTCTAGCAAGTTCCTACATGCCATGGAAGTCACACTCATTCCCTAGTCTGAGCTGCAATGAGAAAAAGCCTCGGCTTCGCATTCTATCTAGGACCTCCTACCTGCAGTCACCCGACTTCAGGAGAAAGTCGGCTTGCTTTCCTATTGCCACTTAAACAAATTTCTTCCTGTAGCACTGCAGGCTTTTGAAGAGGCACAGGCCCAGAGGCCTAGCTAGGGCATTCCTTGGTTGAGGTAATTCACTAGATGCAGAACACCCTGCCTCAAGAAGTTGATTCAGGGAAGGATTCAGTGTGTACTCTGTGTCTCTTTTGACTTGTTAGAAACCACAGGGATGTATGCTGCATGTGCCCATGGAAATGGGGGCGTAATGGTACTAGCCTTGCTTTTCCATTTTGAAAGCTCCATTCGTGCTGCCTTGAAGCTTCCTGAAATTCTCTGCTGTTGACAGGCCACTGGCCACTGTAGGCATGGCTCTTGGAAGAAAATGAGTATTCTCTGGCTACACAGGGTGCTTCCATGGCCGGGGTGGGGCTCAGCCTGCCATGCACTTGAGCTAAAGGGAAACTCATCGTGAATAATTGCCTAGAGGAAAGGCCCTGGTAACAATGTAGAAAAGGAGGCATGCAGCTGTTTCCTTGTGGTCCTAGATGCTGTTCCACTTTATTTTAAAGGAAGTTCCCTTTTCAGGGCTCCTAGGCCCCTCGGGTGTGCATCATTCTCCCACCAAGATCACTGAGTGCCTCCCGTCCCTTGTGGACCTGCCAAACAGCATCGAGGCCCATAGGTCCCTCGGTGGCCCTCTGTGTCTGCCGATTGTTGGGCAACACACTGCACATTACTTCAGGAGAGCTACAGTTCCAGAGCACTCGAATAGCATCAGGATCACATTTCTAGCCAGTCCAACGTACCCTGGAAGTATTCGTCATAGCCGTCGTCTGAGCTGCTGTGAGAAAGCACACTTGTTAGAATTCTTGGCGGACCTCATCCCTGAATTCACTCTACTCAAGGAGAAAGTCAGCATCCAACCATGCTGTGTCACTCATGGGACACTCAACGTGAGGACTTGCCTCGAGGTAAGGCCCTGAATTGCCATGAAGAAGCGGAGGTGTGCAGCTGTTTCCATGAGGCTGTATTCACTGCTCTGCAGTATTTTAAAGCCAGTACGCTTTTCAGGACACCTAGGAGCCTCGCGTGGGCACTGTGTTCCATGCAAGAACACTGAGTATCCCCAGGCTCCCCTGGGCCTTCTAAGCAACATCCAGGCCTGTAGCCCTTCAGAGTCACTCTGTGTATGCCGAGTGTTGGGAAAGACACTGAACTCTTTCTTGGGACTGCTTGATGTTTCCACCACTCCCAGAGGTTCACGAACCTAGGGGGTAGGAGTAGTACTGTCTGTGGTAGAAGTAGGAGTGCTATTGGTAGTGGTAGGAGTTGAACGGTCTCTGGTAGAATTAGGAGCACTCTTTGTAATGGTAGGTGTAGTAGTGTCTGTGGTAGAAGTAGTTGTGCTCGTGATGGTGATAGGTGTAGTAGTGTCTGTGGTAGAAGTAGTTGTGCTCGTGATGGTGATAGGTGTAGTAGTGTCTGTGGTAGAAGTAGTGGCGATGATGGTGGTGTTAGGAGTAGCAGGTTCTGTGGTAGAAGTTGGAGAGCTCCTGGTGGTGGTAGGAGTAGTAGTGTCTGTGGTAGAAATAGGAGCGCTAGTGGTGGTGGTAGTAGTTGCACGGTCTTTGGTAGAAGTAGGAGGGCTCGTGTTGGTGATAGGAGTTTCAGTGTCTGTGGTAAAAGTAATTGCGATCGTGGTGGTAGTAGGAGTAGTAGTGTCTGTGGTAGAGGTAGTTGCACTGTTGGTGGGTGAAGGAGTAGTATTGTCTGTGGTAGAATTAGGAGTGCTAGTGGTGGTGGTAGGTGTTGCATGGTCTGTGGTAGAAGTAGGAGGGTTCGTGGTCATGATAATTGTAGTAGTGTCTGTGGTAGAAGTACTTGCACTCGAGGTGGGGGTAGGAGTAGTAGTGTCTGTGGTAGAAGTAGCAGTGCTCGTGGTTTTGATAGGAATAGCAGTTTCTGGGGTAGGAGTAGTAGAGCTCGTGTTGGTGGTAGGAGTATTAGTGTCTGTGGTAGAAGTAGGAGCACTCGTGTTGGTGGTAGGAGAAGTACTTTCTGTGGCAGAAATAGGAGTGCACCTGGTGGTGGTAGGAGTAGCAGGGGCTGTGGTACAAGTAGGTGCTCTCGTGGTGGTGGTAGGAGTAGCAAGTTTTGTGGTACAAGTGGTTGCACTCGTGCTGGTGGTAGGAGTAGCAGGTTTTGTGATAGAAGTAGTATCACCTCTGGTGGTAGTAGGAGTTGCATGTTCTGTGGTAGAAGTACTTGCACTCATGGTGGAGGTAAGAGTAGTAATGTCGGTGGTAGAAGTAGGAGTGCTCGCAGTGGTGGTAGGAATAGTAGTGTTTGTGGAGAAGTAGTTGTGCTCGTGGTGGTGGTAGTAGTAGTAGTTTCCGTGTTAGAAGTAGGAACGCTTATGATAGTGGCAGGAGTAGTAGTGTCTGTTTTAGAAGTAGTTGCCCTCGTGATGGTCATAGGAGTAGTAGTGTCTGTGGTAGAAGTTGTTATACTCGTGGTGGTGTTAGGAGTAGTAGTTTCTGTGATAGAAGTAGGAGAGTTCCTGATGGTGGTAGGAGTAGTAGTGTCTGTAGCAGACGTAGGAGTGCTCGTGGTGCTGGTGGATCTAGTAGTTTCTCAGGTAAATGTAGGAGCGCTCCTGGTGGTGATAGGAGTTGCAGGGCCTGTGGTAGAAATAGGTGCTCTTGAGGTGATGGTAGGTGTAGCAGGGTCTGTGTTAGAAGTAGTTTTGCTCATGGTGGGGCTAGGAGCAGCATGTTCTGCATTAGGAATAGGAGCACAATTGTTGGTGGTTGGCGTTTCACACACTGTGGAAGAAGTAGGAGCGCTCGTGGTCTTTGTAGTAGTAGTTTCTCTGGTAGAAGTAGGAGCGCTCGTGGTGGTGGTAGGAGTAGGCGGGTCAGTGGTAGAAGTAGGTGCTCTCGTGGTGGTGGTAGTATTATTAGTGTCTGTGATCGAAGTAGTAGTGCTCAAAATGGTAGTATGTTTAATAATGTTTTCGGTAGAAGTAGGAGCGCTCGTGGTGGTGGCAGGTGTAGTAGTATCTCTGGTAGAATTATGAGCGCTCGTGTTGGTGTTAGGAGTAGTATTCTCTGTGGTAGAAGTAGGAGTGCTCGTTGTGGTGGTAGGAGTAGTAGTTTCTGTGGTAGAAGTAGGAGCGCTCGAGGTTGTGGTAAGAGTTGCAGGGCCTGTGGTAGAAGTAGGTGGTCTCGTGTTGCTTGAATGAATAGTAGAGTCTGTGGTAGAAGTAGGTGCTCTCGAGGTGGTGGGAGGAGAAGGAGGTTTTGTAGGAGAGGTAGGAGTGCTCGGGGTGGTGGTGGTAGTAGTAGTTTCTGGGGAGTAAGTAGGAGCTCTCGTTGTGGTGGTAGAAATAGTAGTTTCTATGGTACAAGTAGGATCTCTCATGGTGGTGGTAGGAGTAGTAGTGTCTGTGGTAGAAGTAGTTGCACTCGTGGTGGTAGTAGGAGTAATAGTTCCTGTGGTAGAAGTAGGAGCACTCTTGGTGGTGTTAGGAGTAGTAGTGTCTATGGTAGATGTAGGTGCGCTCGTGTTGGTGTTAGGAGTAGTAGTGTCTGTGGTAGATGTAGTTGCGCTCGTGGTGGTGATAGGAATAGTATTTTCTGTGGTAGAAGTAGGAGTGTTCGTTGTGGTGGTTGCAGTAGTAGTTTCTGTGGTAGAAGTAGGAGTGCTCATGGTGGTAGGAGTAACATGGTCTGTGGTACAAGTAGGTGCTCTCGTGGTTGTGGTAGGAGTTGTAGTGTCTGTGGTAGAAGTAGTGGAGCTCATGGGGGCGGTAGTAGTAGTAATGTCTTTCAAAGAAGTATGAGCGCTTGTGGTGGTGCAAGAGTAGTAGTGTCGGTGGTAGAAGTAGTTGTGCTCGTGATTGTGGTAGGAGTAGCAGGTATTGTGATAGAAGTAGGAGTGTTCGTGGCGGTGTTAGGAGTAGTAGTGGCTGTGTTAGAAGTAGGAGCGCTAGTACTGCTGGTAGTAGTTGCACGGTCTCTGGTAGAAGTAGGAGGGCTCGTGGTGGTGATAGCAGTAGTAGTGTCTGTGGTAGAAGTAGTTGCGCTCGTGGTGGGTGTAGGAGTTGTAGTGTCTGTGGTAGAAATAGAAGCACTCGTGGTGGTGGTAGGAGTAGTAGTGTCTGTGGTAGAAATACTTGCGTTTGTGGTGGTGGTAGGAATAACTGTGTCTGTGGAAGAAGTAGGAGCACTCGTGGTGGTGGTAGGAGCAGTAGTGTCTGTGGTACAATTAGGAGCACTCTAGGTGTTCGTAGGAGTAGTAGTTTCTGTGATAGAATTAGGAGTGCTCATAGAGGTGGTAGGAGTAGCAGTACCTGTGGTAGAAGTTGGTGCTCTCATGGTATTGGTAGGATTAGCATGGTCTGTGGTAGAAGTAGTTGCAATCGTGGTGGTGGTAGGAATAGCAAATTCTGTGGTAGAAGTAAGAGCACTCATGGTCGTGGTAGGAGAAGTATTGTCTGTGGTAGAAGTAGGAGTGCTCAAGGTGGTGATAGGAGTAGTAATGTCCATGGTAGAAGTATGAACACTTGTGGTGTTGGTAGGTGTAATAGTGTCTGTGGTTCAAATAGGAACTCTAGTGGTGGTGGTAGGAGTAGTAGTGTCTGTGGTCGAAGAAGTTGTGTTCATGGTGGTGGTAAGAGCAGTAGTTTTTGTGGTAGAAGTAGGAGCACTCGTGGTGTTTTTAGTAGTAGTAGTGTGTGTGGTAGAATTAGGAGTCCTCATGGTGGTGAAAGGAGTAGTAGTCTGTGGTAGAAGTCCTTGCGCTCGTGGTGGAGGTAAGAGTAGTATTGTCAATGGTAGAAGTAGGAGCACTCGCGGTGGTGGTAGGAATAGTAGTGTTTGTGGAGAAGTTGTTGCACTCGTGGTGGTGGTAGTAGTAGTAGTTTCCGTGGTAGAAGTAGGAGCGCTTATGATAGTGGCAGGAGTAGTAGTGTCTGTGGTAGAAGTAGTTGCCCTCGTGATGGTCATAGGAGTAGTAGTGTCTGTGGTCTTGGTAGGAGTAGTTTCTCCGGTAGGAGTAGGAGAGCTCATGGTGGTGGTAGGAGTAAGTCTTTCTTTCTTATAAGTAGGAGCGCTCATGGTGATGGTAGGAGTAGTATTTTCTGTGGTAGAAGTAGGAGTGCTCGTGGTGGTGGTAGGAGTAGTACTGTCTTGGTAGAAGTAGGAGCGCTCGTGGTGGTGGTGGGTGTAGTATTGTCTGTGGTCAATGTAGGAGCGCTCGTGTTGGTTGTAAGAGTAGTAGTTTCTGTGGTAGAAGTACTTGCGCTCATGGTGTAGGTAGGAGTAGTAGTGTCTGTGGTAGAATTTGTTGTGATCGTGGTGGTGGTGGTAGTAGTAGTTTCTGTTGTAGGAGTAGGTGCACTCCTGATGGTGGCAGGAGTATTAGTGTCTGTGGTAGAAGAAGTTGCGCTCGTGGTGGTGGTAGATGTTGTAGTTTCTGTGGTAGAAATAGGAGCGCTCGTGGTGGTGGTAGAAGTTGCAGGGCCTGAGGTAGAAATAGGTGCGCTCCTGGTGGTTGTAGGAGTAGCAGGGTCTGTGTGAGAAGTAGTTTCGCTCATGGTGGTGGTAGGAGTAGCATGTTCTGTGTTAGAAGTAGGAGTGCTCTTTGTGGTGGTAGGAGTTGCACAGTCTCTTGTAGAAGAAGAAGTGCTCATGGTGGTGGTAGTAGTTGTCTGGCAGAAGTAGGAGAGCTCGTGGTGATGGTTGGAGTAGTAGTTTCTTTGGTAGAAGTAGGAGCACTCGTGGTGGTGGTGGGAGTAGTTGTGTCTGTGGTAGATGGTGGAGTGCTTGTCTTGGTGGTAGGAGTAGTAGTGTCTGTGGTAGAAGTAGTTGTGCTAGTGGTCATGTTAGGAGTATCAGGTATTGTGTTAGAAGTAGGAGCGCTCGTTCTGGTGGTAAGAGTAGTGGTGTCTGTGGTACAAGTAGGAGCGCTAGTGGTGGTGGTAGTAGTTGCATGGTCTGTGGTAGAAGCAGGAGTGTTCATGGTGGTGGTAGGAGTAGTAGTGTCTGTGGTAGAAGTGGGAGTGGCTGTGGTGGTGGTGGGAGTAGTTGTGTCTGTGCTAGAAGGAGGAGTGCTCATCTTGGTGGTAAGTGTAGTGGTGTCTGTGGTAGAAGTAGTATTGCTTGTGATGGTGCTAGGTGTTGCATGTTCTGTGGTAAAAGTAGGAGTGCTCATGGTGGTAGTGGGTAGTAGTTTCTTTGATAGAAGTAGGAGAGCTTGCTGTGTTGGTAGTAGTAGAGTCTTTGGTAGAAGTAGGAGCACTCGTGGTGGTGCTTGGAGTAGTAGTGTCAGTGGTAGAAGTAGGATCTCTCGCAGTTGTGGTAGGAGTAGCAGGACCTGTGGTAGAAGTAGGTGCTCTCGTGGTGGTGTGAGGAGGTTTTGTGGGAGAAGTAGGAGCGCTCGTGGTGGTGGAGGCAGTAGTAGTTCCTGGGTAGAAGTATGAGCTCTCGTTTTGGTGGTAGGAGTAGTAGCTTCTATGGTATAAGTAGGAGCACTCGTGGTGTTGGTAGGTGTAGTACTGTCTGAGGTAGAAGTAGTTGTGCTTGTGGTTGTGGTAGGAGTAGTTGTGTCTGTGGAAATAGTAGGAGCAATCGTGGTCTTGGTAGTGGTAGTTTCTCTGGTAGAAGTAGGAGAGCTCGTGGTGGTGTTAGGAGTAGTACTTTCTTTGTTCGAATTAGGAGCGCTGGTGGTAGTGGTAGGAGTAGTACTGTCTGTGGTAGAAGTACGAGCACTCGTGTTGCTGGTGGGAGCCATAGTGACTGGTAGAAGTAGGAGCACTCGTCTTGGTGGTAGGACTAGTATTGTCTGTGGTAGTAGTAGTTGCGCTTGTGTTGGAGGTAGGAGTAGTAGTTTCTGTGGTAGAAGTAGGAGTGCTCTTGTTGGTGGTAGGAGTAGTAGTTTCTGTGGTCGAAGTAGGAGTGCTCGTGGTGGTGGTAGGAGTAGGCGGGTCAGTGGTAGAAGTAGGTGCTCTCGTGGTGGTGGTAGTATTATTAGGGTCTGTGATAGAAGTAGTGGTGCTCGAAGTGGGAGTAGGAGTAATAATGTTTTTGGTAGCAGTAGGAGCGCTCGTGGTGGTGGCAGGAGTAGTAGTGTCTCTGGTAGATGTATGAGCGCTCATGGTGGTGGTAGGAGTAGTCGTTTCTGTGGTAGAAGTACTTGTGCTCATGGTGGAGGTAGGAGTAGTATTGTCTGTGGTATAAGTGGGAGCGCTAGTGTTGGTGGTAGGTGTTGCACTGTCTGTGGTAGAAGTAGGAGTGCTCATGGTGGTGGTAGGAGTAGTAGTGGCTTTGGTAGAAGTTGTTGTGCTCATCGTGGAAGTGGTAGTAGAAGTTTCTGTGGGAGGAGTAGGAGTGCTCGTGATAATGGCAGGAGTAGTAGTGTCTGTGCCAGAAGTATTTGCACTCGTGGTGGTGGTAGGAGTACTAGTGTCTGTGGCAGAAGTAGCTGTGCTCATGTTGGTGGTAGGAGTAGTAGTTTCTGCTGTAGAAGTAGGAGTGCTCGTGGTGGTGTTAGAAGTTGCAGGGCCTGAGGTAGAAATAGGTGCTCTCCTGGTGGTTGTAGGAGTAGCAGGGTCTGTGTTAGAAGTAGTTTCGCTCATGGTTGTGGTAGGAGTAGCATGTTCTGTGTTAGAAGTAGGAGTGCTCGTTGTGGTGGTAGGAGTTGCACAGTCTGTGGTAGAAGTAGGAGTGTTCGTGGTGGTGTTAGGAGTAGTAGTGTGTGTGGTAGAAGTGGGAGTGCCTGTGGTGGTGGTGGAAGGAGTTGTGTCTGTGCTAGAAGGAGGAGCGCTCATCTTGGTGGTAAGTGTAATGGAGTCTGTGGTAGAAGTAGTATTGCTTGTGGTGGTGCTAGGTGTTGCATGTTCTGTGGTAAAAGTAGGAGAGCTCATGGTGGTGGTAGGTAGTAGTTTCTTTGATAGAATTTGGAGCACTCGCTGTGTTGGTAGGAGTAGTAGAGTCTTTGGTAGAAGTAGAATCTCTCACGGTTGTGGTAGGAGTAGCAGGACCTGTGGTAGAAATAGGTGCTCTCATGGTGGTGGGAGGAGTAGGAGGTTTTGTGGGAGAAGTAGGAGCACTCGTGGTGGTGTTGGTAATAGTAGTTCCTGGGGTAGAAGAATGAGCTCTCGTTGTGGTAGTAGGAGTAGTAGCTTCTATGGTATAAGTAGGAGTGCTCGTCGTGGTGGTAGGTGTAGTACTGTCTGTGGTGGAAGTAGTTGCGCTCATGGTTGTGGTAATAGTAGTAGTGTCTGTGGAAGAAGTAGGAGCAATCGTGGTCATGGTAGTGGTAGTTTCTCTGGTAGAAGTAGGAGCGCTCGTGTTGCTGGTGGGAGTAGTAATGACTGTGGTAGAAGTAGGAGCACTCGTCTTGGTGGTAGGAGTAGTAGTGTCTGTAGTAGATGTAGTTGCGCTCATACTGGTGGTAGGATTAGTAGTTTCTGTGGTAGAAGTAGGAGCACTCGTGGTGGTGGAAGAAGTAGTAGTGTCTGTGTTAGAAGTAGTTGCACTCGTGGGGGTGGTAGGAGTAGTAATGTTTTTCCTGTGGTAGAAGTAGGAGCTCTTTTGGTGGTGTTAGGAGTGGTAGTGTCTGTGGTAGAAGTAGTGCAGTTCGTGGGGGAGGTAGGAGTAGTAATGTTTTTTGTAGAAGTATGAGCGCTTATGGTGGTGCAAGAGTAGTAGTGTCTGGTGTAGAAGTAGGAGTGCTCTTGTTGGTGGTAGGAATAGTAGCTTCTGTGGTAGAAGTAGGAGTGCTCTTGTTGGTGGAAGGAGTAGTAGTTTCTGTGGTCGAAATAGGAGCGCTCGTGGTGGTGGTAGGTGTAGGCGGGTCAGTGGTAGAAGTAGGTGCTCTCGTGGTGGTGGCAGTATTATTAGTGTCTGTGATAGAAGTAGTGGTGTTCGAAGTGGTAGTAGGAGTAATAATGTTTTTGGTAGAAGTAGGAGTGCTCGTGGTGGTGGCAGGAATAGTAGTGTCTCTGGTAGAAGTATGAGCGCTCATGGTGGTGTTAGGAGTAGTATTCTCTGTGGTAGAATTAGGAGTGCTCGTTGTGGTGGTAGGAGTAGTAGTTTCTGTGGTAGAAGTCGCAATGCTCGTGGTGGTGGTAGGAGTAGCAGGGTCTGTGGTACAAATAGGTGGTCTCGTGCTGGTGGCAGGAGTAGTAGTGTCTTTGGTAGAAGCAGTTGTTCTCTTGGGGTGGTAGGAGAAGTAATGTCTTTCATAGTTGTATGAGCGCTCGTGGTGGTGGCAGGAGTAGTAGTGTCTGTGGTAGAAGTAGTTGCACTCGTAGTGGTGGTAGGAGTAGTATTTTCTGCCTTAGAAGTAGGAGCACTCGTGGTGGTTGAAGTTGTTGCATGGTCTGTGGTAGAAGTAGGGGAGCTCGTAGTGGTGATAAGAGTAGTAGTGTCTGTGGTAGAATTAGGAGCGATCATACTGGTGGTAGGAGTAGCAGGACAGGTGGTAGAAGTAGGTGCTCTCGTGGTTGTGGTAGGACTAGCAGGGCCTGTGGTAGAAGTAGTTGCAATCATGGTGGTATTAGGAGTAGTAGATTCTGTGGATGAAGTCGGAGCACTCATGGTGGTAGTAGGAGTAGTAGTGTCTCTGGTCAAAGTAGTGGCGCTGGTGCTGGTGGTAGGAGTAGCTGTGTCTGTGGTTGAAGTAGGAGCACTCATGGTGTTGGTAGGAGTAGTAGTGTCTGTGATAGAATTAGGATCGCTCGTAGTGGTGGTAGGAGTAGTCGTTTCTGTGGTAGAAGTACTTGCACTTGTGGTGGAGGTAGGAGTAGTATTGTCTGTGGTATAAGTGGGAGCGCTAGTGGTGGTGGTAGGTGTTGCACAGTCTGTGGTAGAAGTAGGAGCGCTCGTGGTGGTGGTAGGAGTAGTAGTTACTTTGGTAGAAGTTGTTGTGCTCGTCGTGGAAGTGGTAGTAGTAGTTTCTGTGGTAGGAGTAGGAGTGCTCGTGATAATGGCAGGAGTAGTAGTGTCTGTGCCAGAAGTAGTTGCACTCGTGGTGGTGGTAGGAGTAGTAGTGTCGGTGGTAGAAGTAGCTGCGCTTGTGATGTTGGTAGAAGCAGGAGTTTCTGTGGCAGAAGTAGGAGCGTTCCCGGCGGAGGTATGGGTAGTAGTTTCCGTAGTAGAAGTAAGAGCGCTCATGGTTCTGGTGGGAGTAGTAGTTTCTGTGGTAGAAGTCGGAGCGCTCATGGTGGTGGTAGGAGTTGCAGGGCCTGTGGTAGTAGGTGGTCTCGTGGTGTTTGAAGGTGTAGCAAGGTCTGTGTTAGAAGTATTTTCTCTCGTGGTTGTGGTAGGAGTAGCATGTTCTGTGTTAGAAGTAGGAGTGCTCGTTGTGGTGGTAGGAGATGCACAGTCTGTGGTAGAAGTAATAGTGCTCATGGTGGTGGTAGTAATAGTTTCTTTGGTATAAGTAGTAGAGCTAGTAGTGATGGTAGGAGTAGTAGTTTCTTTAGTAGATGTAGGAATGCTCGTGGTGGTGGAAGGAGTACTACTGTCTGTGGTAGAAGTAGGAGCGCTCGTGGTGTTGTTGGTAGTAGTGTTGTCTGTGCTAGAAGGAGGAGCGCTTGCCTAGGTGGTAAGAGTAGTAGTGTCTGTGGTAGAATTAGTATCGGTCGTTGTGGTGATAGGAGTTGCATGTTCTGTGGTAGAAGTAGGAGCACTCGTGGTGGTGGTAGGGTAGTAGTTTCTTTGATAGACGTACGAGCGCTCATTGTGTTGGTAGGAGTAGTAGTGTCTGTGGTAGAAGTAGGAGCGCTCGTGGTGGTGGTAGAAGTAGTAGTGTCTGTGTTAGAAGTAGTTGCACTCGTGGGGGTGGTAGGAGTAGTAGTTCCTGTGGTAGAAGTAGGAGCTCTCTTGGTGGTGTTAAGAGTAGTAGTGCCTGTGGTAGAAGTAGTGCAGTTCGTGGGAGTGGTAGGAGTAGTAATGTTTTTCGTAGATGTATGAGCGCTCATGGTGGTGCAAGAGTAGTAGTGTCTTTGGTAGAAGAGGGAGCGTGCGTGGTGGTGTTAGGAGTAGTAGTGTCTGTGGTAGAAGTAGTTGCACTCATAGTGGTGGTAGGAGCAGTAGTTTCTGCCATAGAAGTAGGAGTGCTCATGGTGGTGTTAGCAGTAGTAAATTCTGTGTTAGAAGTAGTTGTACTCGTGGTTGTGGTAGCAGTAGCAGATATTGTGGTAGTAGTGGGAGTGTTCACGGAGGTGGTAGGAGAAGTAGTGTCTGTGTTAGATGTAGAAGCGCTAGTCCTGCTGATAGCAGTTGCACGGTCTCTGATAGAAGTAGGAGGGCTTGTGGTGGTGATAGCAGTAGTAGTGTCTGTGGTAGATGTAGTTGTGCTCGTGGTGGGTGTAGGAGTAGTAGTGTCTGTGGTAGAAATAGAAGCACTCGTGGTGGTGTTAGGAATTGTAGTATCTGTGGTAGAAGTACTTACGCCCGTGGTGGGGGTAGGAGTAATAGAGTCTGTGGTAGAAGTAGGAGCGCTCGAGGTTGTGGTAGGAGTTGCAGGGCCTGTGGTAGAAGTAGGTGGTCTCATGGTGGTTGAATGAGTAGTAGAGTCTGTGGTAGAAGTAGGTGCTCTCGAAGTGGTGGGAGGAGAAGGAGGTTTTGTTTGGAGAAGTGGGAGCGCTCATTGTGGTGGTGGTAGTAGTAGTTTCTGGGGAGGAAGTAGGAGCTCTCGTTGTGGTGGTAGGAGTAATAGTTTCTATGGTACAAGGAGGAGCTCTCCTGGTGGTGGTAGGAGTAGTAGTGTCTGTGGTAGGAGTAGTTGCACTCGTGGTGGTGGTAGGAATAGTATTTTCTGTGGTAGAAGTAGGAGTGTTCGTTGTGGTGGTTGGTGTAGTAGTTTCTGTGATAGAAGTAGGAGTGCTCGTGGTGGTAGGAGTAGCATGGTCTGTGGTACAAGTAGGTGCTCTCGTGGTTGTGGTAGGAGAAGTAGTGTCTGTGGTAGAAGTAGTTGTGATCGTTGTGGGTGTAGGAGTTGTAGTGTCTGTGGTAGAAATAGAAGCACTCGTGGTCGTCGTAGGAGTAGTAGTGTCTGTGGTAGAAATACTTGCGTTCGTGGTGGTGGTAGGAATAATAGTGTCTGTGGTAGAAGTGGTAGCGCTCGTGGTGGTGGTAGTAGTAGTAGTTTCTGTGGTAGAAGTAGGAGCACTTATGATAGTGGCAGGAGTAGTAGTGTCTGTGGTAGAAGTAGTTGCCGTCATGATGGTCGTAGGAGTAGTAGTGTCTGTGGTAGAAGTTGTTGCACTCGTGGTGGTGTTAGAAGTAGTAGTTTCTGTGATAGAAGTAGGAGAGTTCCTGGTGGTGGTAGGAGTAGTAGTGTCTGTAGCAGAAGTAGGAGCGCTCGTGGTGCTGGTGGGTCTAGTAGTTTCTCAGGTGAATGTAGGAGCGCTCCTGGTGGTGGTAGGAGTTGCAGGGCCTGTGGTAGAAGTAGGTGCTCTTGAGGTGATGGTAGGTGTAGCAGGGTCTGTGTTAGAAATAGTTTTGCTCGTGGTGGGGGTAGGAGCAGCATGTTCTGTATTAGAAGTAGGAGCACAATTGTTGGTGGTTGGCGTTTCACATGCTGTGGAAGAAGTAGGAGCCCTCGTGGTCTTGGTAGTAGTAGTTTATCTGGTAGAAGTAGGAGAGCTCATGGTGGTGGTAGGAGTAACTGTTTCTTTCTTAGAAGTAGGAGTGCTCGTGGTGGTGGTAGGAGTAGTACTGTCTTTGGTAGACGTAGGAGCGCTCATAGTGGTGGTGGGTGTAGTATTGTCTGTGGTCGAAGTAGGAGCGCTCGTGGTGGTTGTAAGAGTAGTAATTTCTGTGGTAGAAGTACTTGCGCTCATGGTGTAGGTAGGAGTAGTATTGTCTGTGCTGGATATAGGAGTGCTAGTGGTGGTGGTAGGTGTTGCATGCTCTGTGGTAGAAGTAGGAACGCTCGTGTTTGTGGTAGGAGTAGTAGTGTCTGTGGTAGAATTTGTTGTGATCGTGGTGGTGGTAGTAGTAGTAGTTTCTGTTGTAGGAGTAGGCACGCTCGTGATGGTGGCAGGAGTATTAGTGTCTGTGGTAGAAGAAGTTGCGCTCGTGGTGGTGGTAGATGTTTCAGTTTCTGTGGTAGAAATAGGAGCATTCCTGGTGGTGGTAGGGGTAGTAATGTCTGTAGTAGATGTAGGAGCGCTCGTGGTGCTGGTTGGAGTATTAGTTTCTGTTGTAGAAGTAGGAACGCTCGTGGTGGTGGTAGAAGTTGCAGGGCATGAGGTAGAAATAGGTGCTCTCCTGGTGGTTGTAAGAGTAGCAGGGTCTGTGTTAGCAGTAGTTTCGCTCATGGTGGTGGTAGGAGTAGCATGTTCTGTGTTAGAAGTAGGAGTGCTCGTTGTGGTGGTAGGAGTTGCACAGTCTGTTGTAGAAGTAGAAATGCTCGTGGTGGTGGTAGTAGTAGTTTGTCTGGTAGAAGTAGGAGAGCTCGTGGTGATGGTTGGAGTAGTAGTTTCTTTGGTAGAAGTAGGAGCATTCGTGGTGGTGGAAGGTGTACTACTGTCTGTGGTAGAAGTAGTAGTGCTCGTGGTGGTGGTGGGAGTAGTTGTGTCTGTGGTAGATGGAGGAGTGCTCGTCTTGGTGGTAGGAGTAGTAGTGTCTGTGGTAGAAGTAGTTGTCCTAGTGGTGATGTTAAGAGTATCAGGTATTGTGTTAGAAGTAGGAGCGCTCATTCTGGTGGTAAGAGTAATGGTGTCTGTGGTAGAAGTAGGAGCACTAGTGGTGGTGGTAGTAGTTGCATGGTCTGTGGTAGAAGTAGGAGTGTTCATGGTGGTGGTAGGAGTAGTAGTGTCTGTGGTAGAAGTGGGAGTGGCTGTGGTGGTGGTGGGAGTAGTTGTGTCTGTGCTAGAAGGAGGAGCGCTCATCTTGGTGCTAAGTGTAGTGGTGTCTGTGGTAGAAGTAGTATTGCTTTTGGTGGTGCTATGTGTTGCATGTTCTGTGGTAAAATTAGGAGCACTCATGGTGGTGGTAGGTAGTAGTTTCTTTGATAGAAGTAGGAGCGCTCGCTGTGTTAGTAGGAGTAGTAGAGTCTTTGGTAGAAGTAGGAGTGCTCGTGGTGGTGCTTGGAGTATTAGTGTCAGTGGTAGAAGTAGGATCTCTCGCGGTTGTGGTAGGAGTAGCAGGACCTGTGGTAGAAGTAGGTGCTCTCATGGTGGTGGGAGGAGTAGGAGGTCTTGTTGGAGAAGTAGGAGCACTCCTGGTAGTGGTGGTAGTAGTAGTTCCTGGGGTAGAAGTAGGAGCTCTCGTTGTGGTGGTAGGAGTAGTAGCTTCTAAGGTATAATTAGGAACACTCGTGGTGGTGGTAGGTGTAGTACTGTCTGTGGTAGAAATATTTGCACTCGTGGTTGTGGTAGGAGTAGTAGTGTCTGTGGAAGAAGTAGGAGCAATCGTGGTCTTGGTAGTGGTAGCTTCTCTGGTACAAGTAGGAGAGCTCGTGGTGGTGTTAGGAGTAGTAATTTCTTTGTTCGAATTAGGAGCGCTGGTGGTAGTGGTAAGAGTAGTACTCTCTGTGGTAGAAGTAGGAGCGCTCGTGTTGCTGGTGGGAGTAGTAGTGACTGTGGTAGAACTAGGAGCACTCGTCTTGGTGGTAGGAGTAGTAGTGTCTGTAGTAGAAGTAGTTGCGCTCATACTTTTGGTAGGATTAGTAGTTTCTGTGGTAGAAGCAGGAGCGCTCGTGGTGGTGTTAGTAGTAGTTGATTCTGCGTTAGAAATAGGAACGCTCATGGTGGTGGTAGGAGTAACAGGGACTATGGTAGAATTAGTTGCTCTCTTGTTGGAGGTAGGAGTAGCAGATTTTGTGGTAGAGGTAGGTGCACTCATGGTGGTGGTAGGAGTAGCAGGTTTTGCGGTAGAAGTAGGAGTGCTCGTCGTAGTTGTGGTAGTAGTAGTTTCTGGGGTAGAAGTAGGGGCTCTTTTTGTGGTGGTAGGAATAGTTTCTGTGGTAGAAGTAGGAGCACTCTTGTTGTTGGTAGCAGTAGTAGTTTCTGTGGTAGAAGTAGGATCGCTCGTGATGGAGGTAGGTGTAGCAGGGCCTGTGGTAGAAGTAGGTGTTCTCGTGGTGGTGGTAGGAGTAGCAGGTTTTGTGGTAAAAGTAGTTGCACTCTTGGTGGTTATAAGAGTAGCAGGTTTTGTGGTAGAAGTAGTATCTCCTGTGGTGGTGGTAGGAGTTGCATGCTCTGTGGTAGAAGTAGGAGTGCTCATGGTTGTGGTAGGGTAGTAGTTTCTTTGGTAGAAGTAGGAGCGCTCGTTTTGTTGGTAGGAGTCGTAGTGTCTCTGGTAGAAGTAGGAGCTCTTGTGGTGGTGCTTGGAGTAGTAGTGACTGTGGTAGAAGTAGGAGTGCTCGTGGTGGTGTTAGGAGTAGTATTGTCTGTGGTAGTACTAGTTGCGCTCATGTTGGAGGTATGAGTAGTAGTTTCTGCGGTAGAAGTAGGAGTGCTCTTGTTGGTGGTAGGAGTAGTAGTTTCTGTGGTCGAAGTAGGAGTGCTCGTGGTGGTGGTAGGAGTAGTAGTGACTTTGGTAGAAGTTGTTGCACTCATCGAGGAAGTGGTAGTATTAGTTTCTGTGGTAGGAGTAGGAGTGCTCGTGATAATGGCAGGAGTAGTAGTGTCTGTGTCAGAAGTAGTTGCACTCGTGGTGGTGGTAGGAGTAGTAGTGTCTGTGGTAGAAGTAGCTGCGCTTGTGGTGGTAGTAGAAGCAGGAGTTTCTGTGGTAGAAGTAGGAGCGTTCCTGGTGGTGGTAGGGGTAGTATTTTCCGTAGAAGAAGTAAGAGCACTCATGGTTCTGGTGGGAGTAATAGTTTCTGTGATAGAAGTTGGAGCGCTCATTGTGGTGGTAGGAGTTGCAGGGCCTGTGGTAGAAGTAGGTGGTCTCGTGGTGGTTGAAGGTGTAGCAAGGTCTGTGTTAGAAGTAGTTTCTCTCGTGGTTGTGGTAGGAGTAGCATGTTCTGTGTTAGAAGTAGGAGCGCTCATTGTGGTGGTAGGAGTTGCACAGTCTGTGGTAGAAGTAATAGTGCTCATGGTGGTGGTAGTAATAGTTTCTTTGGTATAAGTAGTAGAGCTAGTAGTGATGGTAGGAGTAGTAGTTTCTTTGGTAGATGTAGGAATGCTCGTGGTGGTGGAAGGAGTACTACTGTCTGTGGTAGAAGTAGGAGCACTTGTGGTGTTGTTGGTAGTAGTGTTGTCTGTGTTAGAAAGAGGTGTGCTTTTCTAGGTTTTAAGAGCTGTAGTGTCTGTGGTAGAATTAGTATCGCTCGTTGTGGTGGTAGGAGTTCCATGTTCTGTGGTAGAAGTAGGAGCGCTCATGGTGGTGGTAGTGTAGTAGTTTGTTTGATAGACGTAGGAGCACTCGTTGTGTTGGTAGGAGTAGTAGTGTCTGTGGTAGAAGTAGGAGCGCTCGACGTGGTGGTAGATGTAGTAGTGTCTGTGTTAGAAGTAGTTGCACTCGTGGGGGTGGTAGGAGTAGTAGTTCCTGTGGTAGAAGTAGGAGCTCTCTTGGTGCGTGTTAGGAGTAGTAGTGCCTGTGGTAGAAGTAGTGAAGTTCGTGGGGGTGGTAGGAGTAGTAATGTTTTTCATAGAAGTATGAGCGCTCATGGTGGTGCAAGAGTAGTAGTGTGTTTGGTAGAAGAGGGAGCGTGCGTGGTGGTGGTAGGAGTAGTAATGTCTGTGGTAGAAATACTTGCATTCGTGGTGGTGGTAAGAATAATTGTGTTTGTGGTAGAAGTAGTAGCGCTCGTGGTGGTGGTAGGAGCAGTAGTGTCTGTGGTAAAAGTAGGAGCACTCTATGTGTTTGTAGGAGTAGTAGTTTCTGTGATAGAATTAGGAGTGCTCGTAGTGGTGGTAGGAGTAGCAGTGCCTGTGGTAGAACTTGGTGCTCTCATGGTATTGGTAGGAGTAACATGGTCTGTGGTAGAAGTAGGTGCAATCGTGGTGGTGGTAGGAGTAGCAAATTCTGTGGTTGAAGTAAGAGCACTCGTGTTCATGGTAGGAGAAGTATTGTCTGTGGTGGAAATAGAAGCGCTCAAGGTGGTGGTAGGAGTAGTAATGTCTGTGGTAGAAGTATGAACACTTGTGGTGTTGGTAGGTTTAATAGTGTCTGTGGTTCAAGTACGAGTTCTAGTGGTGGTGGTAGGAGTAGTAGTGTCTGTGGTCGAAGAAGTTGTGTTCGTGGTGGTGGTAGGAGTAGTAGTGTCTGTGGTAGAAGTAGGAGCACTCGTGGTGTTTTTAGGAGTAGTAGTGGGCGTGGTAGAATTAGGAGCACTCTTGGTGGTGAAAGGAGTAGTAGTTTCTGTGGTAGAAGTACATGCGCTCGTGGTGGAGGTAAGAGTAGTAATGTCAGTGGTAGAAGTAGGAGTGCTCGTGGTGGTGTTAGGAATAGTAGTGTTTCTGGAGACGTTTTTGTGCTCGTGGTGGTAGCAGGAGTAGTAGTTTCCATGGTAGAAGTAGGAGCGCTTATGATAGTGGCAGGAGTAGTAGTGTCTGTGGTAGAAGTAGTTGCCCTCGTGATGGTCATAGGAGTAGTAGTGTCTGTGGTAGAAGTTGTTGCACTCGTGGTGGTGTTAGGAGTACTGGTTTCTGTGATAGAAGTAGGAGAGTTCCTGGTGGTGGTAGGAGTAGTAGTGTCTGTAGAAGAAGTAGGAACGCTCATGGTGCTGGTGGGTCTAGTAGTTTCTCAAGTAAAAGTAGGAGCGCCCCTGGTGGTAGTAGGAGTAGTAGTGTCTGGGGTAGAAGTAGTTGCACTCGTGGTCGTGGTAGGAGTGGTAGTTTCTGCCTTAGAAGTAGGAACACTCGTGATGGTGAAAGTTGTAGCACGATCTTTGGTAGAAGTAGGGGTGCTCGTAGTTGTGATAAGAGTAGTAGTGTCTGTGGTAGAATTAGGAGTGATCATAGTGGTGGTAGGAGTGGCAGGACCAGTGGTAGAAGTAGGTGCTCTCGTGGTTGTGGTAGGATTAGCAGTGTCTGTGGTAGAAGTAGTTGCAATCATGGTGGTATTAGGAGTAGTAGATTCTGTGGAAGAAGTCGGAGCGCTCATGGTGGTAGTAGGAGTAGTAGTGTCTGTGGTCAAAATAGTGGCTCTCATGGTGGTGGTAGGAGTAGCTGTGTCTGTTGTCAAAGTAGGAGCGCTCGTGGTGGTGGTAGGAGTAGTAGTTTCTGTGGTAGAAGTACTTGCGCTCGTGGTGGAGATAAGAGTAGTATTTTCTGTGGTATAAGTGGGAGCCCTAGTGGTGGTGGTAGGTGTTGCACGGTCTGTGGTAGAAGTAGGTGCGCTCATGGTGATTTTAGGAGTAGTAGTGACTTTGGTAGAAGTTGTTGCGCTCGTCTTGGAAATGGTAGTAATAGTTTCTGTGGTAGGAGTAGGAGTGCTCGTTATAATGGCAGGAGTAGTAGTGTCTGTGCCAGAAGTAGTTGCACTCGTGGTGGTGGTAGGAGTAATAGTGTCTTTGGTAAAAGTAGCTGCGCTTGTGGTGGTGGTAGAAGCAGGAGTTTCTGTGGTAGAAGTAGGAGCATTCCTGGCTGTGGTAGGGGTAGTAGTTTCTGTAGTAGAAGTAAGAGCGTTCATGGTTCTGGTGGGAGTAGTAGTTTCTGTGGTAGAAGTAGGAGCGCTCATGGTGGTGGTAGGAGTTGCAGGGCCTGTGGTAGAAGTAGGTGGTCTCGTGGTGTTTGAAGGTGTAGCAAGGTCTGTGTTAAAAGTAGTTTCTTCCGTGGTTGTGGTAGGAGGTGCATGTTCTGTGTTAGAAATAGGAGTGCTCGTTGTGGTGGTAGGAGTGGCACAGTCTGTGGTAGAAGGAATAGTGCTCATGGTGGTGGTAGTAATAGTTTCTTTGGTATAAGTAGTAGAGCTAGCAGTGATGGTAGGAGTAGTAGTTTCTTTGGTAGATGTAGGAATGCTCGTGGTGGTGGAGGGAGTATTACTGTCTGTGGTAGAAGTAGGAGCGCTCATGGTGTTGTTGGTAGTAGTATTGTCTGTGCTAGAAGGAGGAACGCTTGTGTAGGTGGTAAGGGTAGTAGTGTCTGTGGTAGAATTAGTATCGCTCATTGTGGTGGTAGGAGTTGCATATTCTGTGGTAGAATTAGGAGCGCTCGTTGTGTTGGTAGGATACGTAGTGTCTGTGGTAGAAGTATGAGCGCTCGTGGTGGTGGTAGAAGTAGTAGTGTCTGTGGTAGAAGTAGTTGCAGTCCTGGGGGTGGTAGGAGTAGTAGTACCTGTGGTAGAATTAGGAGCTCTCTTGGTGGTGTTAGGAGTAGTAGTGTCTGGGGTAGAAGTAGTGCAGTTCGTGGGGGTGGTAGGAGTAGTAATGTTTTTTATAGAAGTATTAGCGCTCATGGTGGTGAAAGAGTAGTAGTGTCTGTGGTAGAAGAGGGAGCACGCATGGTGGTGTTAGGAGTAGTAGTGTCTGTGGTAGAAGTAGTTGCATTCGTGGTGGTGGTAGGAGTAGTAGTTTCTGCCATAGAAGTAGGAGCACTCGTGGTGGTGTTAGCAGTAGTAAATTCTGTGTTAGAAATAGTTGTACTTGTGGTTGTAGTAGCAGTAGCAGTTATTGTGTCAGTAGTAGGAGTGTTCACGGAGGTGGTAGGAGTAGTAGTGTCTGTGTTAGACGTAGGAGTGCTAGTCCTGCTGATAGCAGTTGCACAGTCTCTGATAGAAGTAGGAGGGCTTGTGGTGGTGATAGCAGTAGTAATGTCTGTGGTAGAAATAGAAGCACTCGTGGTCGTGTTAGGAGTTGTAGTATCTGTGGTAGAAGTACTTACGCTCGTGGTGGGGGTAGGAGTAAGAGTCTGTGGTAGAAGTAGGAGTGCTCGAGGTTGTGGTAGGAGTTGCAGGGCCTGTGGTAGAAGTAGGTGGTCTCGTGGTGGTTGATCGAGCAGTAGAGTCTCTGGTAGAAGTAGGTGCTCTCGAGGTGGTGGAAGGAGAAGGAGGTTTTGTTGGAGAAGTAGAAGCGCTCGTGGTGGTGGTGGTAGTAGTAGTAGTTTTTGGGGAGGAAGTAGGAGCTCTCGTTGTGGTGGTAGGAGTCGTAGTTTCTATGGTACAAGTAGGAGCTCTCGTGTTGGTGGTAGGAGTAGTAGTGTCTGTGGTAGAAGTTGTTGCACTCGTGGTGGTAGTAGGAGTAATAGTTCCTGTGGTAGAAGTAGGAGCACTCTTGGTGGTGTTAGGAGTAGTAGTGTCTGTGGTAGATGTAGTTGCACTCGTGGTGGTGGTAGGAATAGTATTTTCTGTGGTAGAAGTAGGAGTGTTCATTGTGGTGGTTGGTGTAGTAGTTTCTGTGGTAGAAGTAGGAGTGCTCATGGTGGTAGGAGTAGCATGGTCTGTGGTACAAGTAGGTGCTCTAGTGGTTGTGGTAGGAGTAGTAGTGTCTGTGGTAGAAGTAGTTGTGATTGTGGTGGGTGTAGGAGTTGTATTGTCTGTGGTAGAAATAGAAGCACTCGTGGTGGTGTTAGGAGTAGTTGTGTCTGTGGTAGAAATACTTGCGTTCGTGGTGGTGGTAGATATAATAGTGTCTGTGGTAGAAGTAGTAGCACTCGTGGTGGTGGTAGGAGCAGTAGTGTCTGTGGTAGATGTTGTTGTGCTCGTGGTGGTGTTAGGAGTAGTAGTGTCTGTGGTAGATGTACTTGCACTCATGGTGCTGGTAGGATTAGTATTTTCAGCAGTAGAAGTAGGCGTGTTCATTGTGGTGGTTAGAGTAGTAGTTTCTGTGGTAGAAGTAGGAGTGCTCGGGGTGGTAGGAGTAGCATGGTCTGTGGTACAAGTAGGTGCTCTCATGGTTGTGGTAGGAGTAGTAGTGTCTGTGGTAGACGTAGTTGTGCTCGTGGTGTTGGTAGGAGTAGCAGGTATTGTGGTAGAAGTAGGAGTGTTCTTGGAGGTGGTTGGTGTAGGAGAGGCTGTGTTAGAAGTAGGAGCACTAGTCCTGCTGGTAGTAGTTGCACGGTCTCTGGTAGAAGTAGGATGGCTCGTGGTGGTGATAGCAGTAGTAGTGTCTGTGGTAGAAGTAGTTGCGTTCGTGGTGGTGGTAGGAATAATAGTGTCTGTGGAAGAAGTAGGAGTGCTCTTGGAGGTGGTATGAGCAGTAGTGTCTGTGGTACAAGTAGGAGCACTCTAGGTGTCCGTAGGAGTAGTAGTTTCTGTGGTAGAATTAGGAGTGCTCGTAGTGGTGGTGGGAGTAGCAGTGCCTGTGGTAGAAGTTGGTGCTCTCATAGTATTGGTAGGAGTAGCATGGTCTGTGGTAGAAGTAGTTGCAATCTTGGTGGTGATAGGAGTAGCAAATTCTGTGGTAGAAGTAAGAACACTCGTGGTTGTGGTAGGAAAATATTGTCTGTGGTAGAAGTAGGAGTGCTCAAGGTGGTGGTAGGAGTAGTAATGTCTGTGGTAGAAGTATGAACACTTGTGGTGCTGGTAGGTGTAATAGTGTCTGTGGTTCACGTAGGAGCTCTAGTGGTGGTGGTAGGAGTAGTAGTTTCTGTGGTACAAGTAGGAGCACTCGTGGCGTTTTTAGGAGTAGTAGTGTGTGTGGTAGAAATAGGAGCACTCGTGGTGGTGAAAGGAGTAGTAGTTTCTGTGGTAGAAGTACTTGTACTCGTGGTGGAGGTAAGAGTAGTATTTTCTGTGGTAGAAGTAGGAGCGCTCATGCTGGTGGTAGGAATAGTAGTGTTTGTGTAGAAATTGTTGTGCTCGTGGTGGTGGTAGTAGTAGTAGTTTCCATGGTAGAAGTAGGAGCGCTTATGATACTGGCAGGTGTAGTAGTGTCTGTGGTAGAAGTAGTTGCCGTCGTGATGGGCATAGGAGTAGTAGTGTCTGTGGTAGAAGTTGTTGCACTCGTGGTGGTGTTAGGAGTAGTAGTTTCTGTGATAGAAGTAGGAGAGTTACTGGTGGAGGTAGGAGTAGTAGTGTCTGTAGCAGAAGTAGGAGCGCTTGTGGTGCTGGTGGGTCTAGTAGTTTCTCAGGTAAATGTAGGAGCGCTCCTGGTGGTGGTAGGAGTTGCAGGGCCTGTGGTAGAAGTAGGTGCTCTTGAGGTGATGGTAGGTGTAGCAGGGTCTGTGTTAGAAGTAGTTTTGCTTGTGGTGGGGGTAGGAGCAGCATGTTCTGTGTTAGAAGTAGGAGCACAAGTGTTGGTGGTTGGCGTTTCACACGCTGTGGAAGAAGTAGGAGCCCTCATGGTCTTGGTAGTAGTAGTTTCTCTGGTAGAAGTAGGAGTGCTCGTGGTGGTGGTAGGAGTAGTACTGTCTTTGGAAGAAGTAGGAGTGCTCATGGTGGTGATGGGTGTAGTATTGTCTGTGGTCAAAGAAGGAGTGCTTGTGGTGGTTGTAAGAGTAGTAGTTTCTGTGGTAGAAGTACTTGCGCTCACGGTGTAGGTAGGAGTAGTATTGTCTGTGGTGGATATAGGAGCGCTAGTGGTGGTGGTAGGTGTTGCACGCTCTGTGGTAGAAGTAGGAACGCTAGTGTTGGTGGTAGGAGTATTAGCGTCTGTGGTAGAATTTGTTGTGATCGTGGTGGTGGTAGTAGTAGTAGTTTCTGTTGTAGGAGTAGGCACGCTCGTGATGGTGGCAGGAGTATTAGTGTCTGTGGTAGAAGAAGTTGCGCTCGTGGTGGTGGTAGATGTTGCAGTTTCTGTGGTAGAAATAGGAGCATTCCTGGCGGTGGTAGGGGTAGTAATGTCTGTAGTAGGTGTAGGAGCGCTCATGGTGCAGGTTTGGAGTAGTAGTTTTTGTGGTAGAAGTAGGAGTGTTCGTGGTGGTGGTAGGTGTTGCAGGGCCTGAGGTAGAAATAGGTGCTCTCCTGGTGGTTGTAAGAGTAGCAGGGTCTGTGTTAGAAGTAGTTTCGCTCATGGTGGTGGTAGAAGTAGCAGGGTCTGTGTTAAAAGTATTTTCGCTCATGGTGGTGGTAGGAGTAGCATATTCTGTGTTAGAAGTAGGAGTGCTCGTTGTGGTGGTAGGAGTTGCACAGTCTGTTGTAGAAGTAGAAGTGCTCGTGGTGGTGGTAGTAGTAGTTTGTCTGGTAGAAGTAGGAGAGCTCGTGGTGATGGTTGGAGTAATAGTTTCTTTGGTAGAAGTAGGAGCATTCGTGGTGGTGGAAGGTGTACTACTGTCTGTGGTAGAAGTAGGAGTGCTCCTGGTTGTGGTGGGAGTAGTTGTGTCTGTGGTAGATGGAGGAGCGCTCGTCTTGGTGGTAGGTGTAGTAGTGTCTGTGGTAGAAGTAGTTGTCCTAGTGGTGATGTTAGGAGTATCAGGTATTGTGTTAGAAGTAGGAGCGCTCGTTCTGGTAGTAAGAGTAGTGGTGTCTGTGGTAGAAGTAGGAGCACTAGTGGTGGTGGTAGTAGTTGCATGGTCTGTGGTAGGAGTGTTCATGGTGGTGGTAGGAGTAGTAGTGTCTGTGGTAGAAGTGGGAGTGCCTGTGGTGGTGTTGGGAGTAGTTGTGTCTGTGCTAGAAGGAGGAGCACTCATCTTGGTGCTAAGTGTAGTGGTGTCTGTGGTAGAAGTAGTATTGCTTGTTGTGGTGTTAGGTGTTGCATGTTCTGTGGTAAAAGTAGGAGCGCTCATGGTGGTGGTAGGTAGTAATTACTTTGATAGAAGTAGGAGTGCTCGTGATGGAGGTAGGTGTAGCAGGGCCTGTGGTAGAAGTAGGTTCTCTCATGGTGGTGGTAGGAGTAGCAGGTTTTGTGGTAAAAGTAGTTGCGCTCGTGGTGGTGGTAGAAGTAGTAGTTTCTGTCATAGAAGTAGGAATGCTCGTGGTGGTGTTAGCAGTAGTAAATTCTGTGTTAGAAGTAGTTGTACTCGTGGTTGTGGTAGCAGTAGCAGATATTGTGGTAGTAGTAGGAGTGTTCACGGAGGTGGTAGGAGTAGTAGTGTCTGTGTTAGATGTAGAAGCACTAGTCCTGCTGATAGCACTTGCACGGTCTCTGACAGAAGTAGGAGGGCTTGTGGTGGTGATAGCAGTAGTAGTGTCTGTGGTAGAAGTAGTTGTGATCATGGTGGGTGTAGGAGTAGTAGTGTCTGTGGTAGAAATAGAAGCACTCGTGGTGGTGTTAGGAGTCGTAGTATCTGTGGTAGAAGTACTTATGCTCATGGTTGGGGTAGGTGTAATAGAGTCTGTGGTAGAAGTAGGAGTGCTCGAGGTTGTGGTAGGATTTGCAGGGCCTGTGGTAGAAGTAGGTGGTCCCGTGATGGATGAACGAGTATTAGAGTCTGTGGTAGAAATAGGTGCTCTCGAGGTGGTGGGAGGAGAAGGAGGTTTTGTTGGAGAAGTAGGAGCGCTCGTGGTGGTGGTGGTAGTAGTAGTTTCTGGGGAGAAAGTAGGAGCTCTCATTATGGTGGTAGGAGTCGTAGTTTCTATGGTACAAGTAGGAGCTCTCGTGGTGGTGGAAGGAGTAGTAATGTCTGTGGTAGAAGTAGTTGTGCTCGTGGTGGTGGTAAGAGTAATAGTTCCTGTGGTAGAAGTAAGAGCACTCTTGGTGGTGTTAGGAGTAGTAGTGTCTGTGGTAGATGTAGTTGTGCTCGTGTTGGTGTTAGGAGTAGTCGTGTCTGTGGTAGGTGTAGTTGCACTCATGGTGATGGTAGGAATAGTATTTTCTGCGATAGAATTGGAGTGTTTGTTGTGGTGGTTGGAGTAGTAGTTTCTGTGGTAGAAGTAGGAGTGCTCATGGTGGTAGGAGTAGCATGGTCTGTGGTACAAGTATGTGCTTCGTGGTTGTGGTAGGAGTAGTAGTGTCTGTGGTACAAGTAGTGGAGCTCATGGGGACAGTAGTAGTAGTAATGTCTTTCAAAGAAGTATGAGCGCTTGTGGTGGTGCAAGAGTAGTAATGTCTTTGGTAGAAGTAGTTGTGCTCATGGTGTTGATAGGAGTAGCAGGTATTGTGGTAGAAGTAGGAGTGTTCATGGAGGTGGTAGGAGTAGTAGTGGCTGTGTTAGAAGTAGGAGCACTAGTCCTGCTGGTAGTAGTTGCACGGTCTCTGGTAGAAGTAGGAGGGCTCGTGGTGGTGATAGCTGTAGTAGTGTCTGTGGTAGAAGTAGTTGCGTTCGTGGTGGGTGTAGGAGTTGTAGTGTTTGTGGTAGAAATAGAAGCACTCGTGGTGGTGGTAGGAGTATTAGTGTCTGTGGTAGAAATACTTGCGTTCGTGGTGGTGGTAGGAATAATAGTGTCTGTGGAAGAAGTAGGAGCGCTCGTGGTGGTGCTAGGAGCAGTAGTGTCTGTGGTACAAGTAGGAGCACTCTAGGTGTTCGTAGGAGTAGTAGTTTCTGTGATAGAATTAGGAGTGCTCGTAGTGGTGGTAGGAGTAGCAGTGCCTGTGGTAGAAGTTGGTGCTCTCATGGTATTGGTAGGAGTAGCATGGTCTGTGGTAGAAGTAGTTGCAATCGTGGTGGTGGTAGGAGTAGCAAATTCTGTGGTAGAAGTAAGAACACTCATGGTCGTGGTAGGAGAAGTATTGTCTGTGGTAGAAGTAGGAGTGCTCAAGGTGACGGTAGGAGTATTAATGTCTGTGGTAGAAGTATGAACACTTGTGGTGTTGGTAGGTGTAATAGTGTCTGTGGTTCAAGTAGGAGCTCTAGTGGTGGTGATAGGAGTAGTAGTGTCTGTGGTCGAAGAAGTTGTGTTCGTGGTGGTCTTTGGAGTTGTAGTGTCTGTGGTAGAAATAGGATCACTCGTGGTGGTGGTAGGAGTAGTAGTTTCTGTGGTAGAAGTACTTGCGCTCATGGTGGAGGTAAGAATAGTATTGTCAGTGGTAGAAGTAGGAGTGCTCGTGGTGGTTTTAGGAATAGTAGTGTTTGTGTAGAAGTTGTTGCGCTCATTGTGGTGGTAGTAGTAGTAGTTTCCGTGATAGAAGTAGGAGTGCTTATGATAGTGGCAGGATTAGTAGTGTCTGTGGTAGAAGTAGTTGCCCTCGTGATGGTCATAGGAGTAGTAGTGTCTTTGGTAGAAGTTGTTGCACTCGTGGTGGTGTAAGAGTAGTATTTTCTGTGATAGAAGTAGGAGAGTTCCTGGTGGTGGTAGATGTAGTAGTGTCTGTAGCAGAAGTAGGAGTGCTCGTGGTGCTGGTGGGTCTAGTAGTTTCTCAGATAAATGTAGGAGTGCTCCTGGTGGTGGTAGGAGTTGCAGGGCCTGTGGTAGAAGTAGGTGCTCTTGAGGTGATGGTAGGTGTATCAGGGTTTCTGTTAGTAGTTTTGCTCATGGTTGTGGTAGGAGCAGCATGTTCTGTTTTAGAAGTAGGAGTGCTCTTGTTGGTGGTTGGGGTTTCAAACTCTGTGGAAGAAGTAGGAGCGCTCATGGTCTTGGTAGTAGTATTTTCTCTGGTAAAATTAGTAGAGCTCGTGGTGGTGGTAGGAGTAATAGTTTCTTTGGTAGAAGTAGGAGGGCTCATGGTGGTGGTAGGAGAAGTAGTTTCTGTGGTAGAAGTTAGAGTGCTCGTGTTTGTGGTATGAGTAGTACTTTCTGTGGTAGAAGCAGGAGCGCTCATTGTGGTGGTAGGAGTATTTGATTCTGTGGTAGTAGTAGGAGCCATCGTGGTGATGGTAAGTGTAGTAGTGTCTGTGGTAGAAGTAGAATCGCTCGTCGTGGCAGTAAGAATAACTGGGCCTGTGGTAGAGGTAGTTTTCCTCATGGTGGTGGTAGGAGTAGCAGGTTTTGTGGTAGAAGTAGTTGCACTCATGGTGGTGGTAGGAGTAGCAGGTTTTGTGATAGAAGTAGGAGCACTCATTGCAGTTGTGGTACTCGTTTCTAGGGTAAATGTAGGGGCTCTCGTTGTGGTGGTAGGAGTTCTAGTTTCTGTGGTAGAAGTAGGAGTACTCATGGTGTTGGTCGGAGTAGTAGTTTCTGTGGTAGAAGTAGGATCACTCGTCATGGAGATAGGAGTAGCAGAGCCTGTGGTAGATAGGTGCTCTCGTGCCGGTTGTAGGAGTAGCATGTTTTGTGGTACAAGTAGTTGCACTCATGGTGGTGGTAGGAATAGCAGGATTTGTGGTAGACGTAGGAACACTCGTGGTGGTGGTAGGAGTTGCATGTTCTGTGGTAGAAGTAGGAGCGCTCATGGAGGTGGTAGGGTAGTATTTTCTGTGGTAGAAGTAGGAGTGCTTTGGTGGTGGTGGGAGTAGTTGTGTCTGTGGTAGATGTAGGAGCACTCGTGCTGGTGCTTGGAGTAGTAGTGTCTTTGGTAGAAGTAGGAGCACTCGTGGTGCTGGTAGGATTAGTAGTGTCTCTGGTAGAAGTAGTTGCTCTCATGTTGGAGGTAGGAGTAGTAGTTTCTGTGGTGGAAGTAGGAGCACTCATGGTGGTGATAGGAGTGTCATTGTCTCTGTTAGAAGTAGGTGCTCTCGTGGTGTTGGTAGGATTAGTAGAATCTGTGGTAGATGTACCAGTGCTCATAGTGGTGGTAGGAGTAGTTATGTCTTTGGTAGAAGTATGAACGCTCGTGGTGGTGGCAGGTGTAGTAGTGCCTGTGGTAGAAGTAGGAGTGCTGCGGTGGTGTTAGGTGTAGTACTGACTGTGGTAGATGTAGTTGCACTTGTAGTGGTGGTAGGAGTAGTAGTTTCTGCTGTAAAATTAGGAGCCCTCGTGGTGGTGGTAGGTGTAGTAGTTTCTGTGGTAGAATTAGTTGCACTTGTGGTGGTGGAAGAAGTAGTAGTGTCTGTGGTAGAATTAGGATTGCTAGTCCTGCTGGTAGTAGTTGCAAGATCTCTGGTAGAAGTAGGAGGGCTCGTGGTCATGATAGCAGTAGTAGTGTCTGTGGTAGAAGCAGTTGCGCTCATGGTGAGGGTAGGAGAGGTAGATTCTGTTGTAGAAATACTTGCGCTCGTGGTGGTGGTAGGAGTAATAGTTTCTGTGGTAGAAGTAGGAGCGCTCGTTGTGGTGGTAGGAGTAGTAATTTCTGTGGTAGGAGTAGGAGTACTCGTGGTGGTGGTAGGAGTAGTAGTGTCTTTGGTAGAAGCAGTGGTGCTTGTGAGGGTGGTAAGAGTAGTAATGTCTTTCATAGAAGTATGTGTGCTCGTGGTGGTGGCTGGTGTAGTAATGTCTGTGGTAGAAGTAGGAACGCTCGTGGTGGTGTCAGGAGTATTAGTGTCTGTGGTAGAAGTAGTTGTGCTTGTGTTTGTGGTAGGAGTAGTAGTTTCTGCTGTAAAAGTAGGAGTGCTCGTGGTGGTGGTAGGTGTAGTAGTTTCTGTGGTAGAATTAGTTGCGCCTGTGGTGGTGGTAGAAACAGTAGTGTCTGTGGTAGAAGTAAGAGCGCTAGTCCTGCTGGTTATAGCTGCACGATCTCTGGTAGAAGTAGGAGGTCTCGAGGTGGTGATAGCAGTAGTAGTGTCTGTGGTAGAAGTAGTTGTGCTCGTGGTGAGGGTAATAGTAGTACTGTCTGTCATAGAAGTAGAAGCACTCGTGGTGGTGGTAGGAGTAGTAGATTCTGTGGTAGAAATACTTGTGCTCGTAGTGGTGATAGGAATAATAGTGTCTGTGGTAGAAGTAGGAGTGCTCATGGTGGTGGTAGGAGTAGCAAATTTTGTGGTAGAAGTAGGAGCACTCATGCTTGTTGTTGTAGTAGTAATCTCTGGGGTAGAAATAGGGGCTCTCGTTGTGGTGGTAGGTGTAGTAGTTTCTGTGGTAGAAGTAGGAGCACTCTCGGAGTTGGTTGGAGTAGTAGTTTCTGTGGTAGAAATAGGATCACTTGTGATGGAGGTTGAGGTAGCAGGGCCTGTGGTAGAAGTAGGTGCTTGTGGTGCTGGTAGGAGTAGAAGGTTTTGTGGTACAGGTAGTTTCACTCGTGGTGGTGGTAGGAGTAGCAGATTTTGTGGTAGAAGTAGTATCGCTCGTGGTGGTGGTAGGAGTTGCATGTTCTGTGGTAGAAGTAGGAGCGCTCACAGTGCTGGTAAGGTAGTAGTTTCTTTGATAGAAGTAGGAGTGCTCGTTGTGTTGGTAGGAGTAATAGTGTCTGTGGTAGAAGTAGGGGGAGCACTCGTGTTGGTGGTAGGAATAGTAGTGTCTGTGGCAGATGTAGTTGCGCTCGTGGTGGTGGTAGGTGTATTAGTTTCTGCGGTAGAAGTAGGAGTGCTCGTTGTGGCGGTAAGAGTAGTAGTGTCTGTGTTAGAAACAGTGGTGCTCGTGGGCGTGGTAGGAGTAGTAATGTCTTTACTAGAAATATGAGCACTCGTGGTGGTGGCAGGAGTAGTAGTGTCTGTGGTAGAAGCAGGAGTGCTCGTGGTGGTGGTAGGAGTATTTGATTCTGTGGTAAATGTAGGAGCGCTTGTGGTGGTGGTAAGAGAAATTGGGCCTGTGGTAGAAGTAAGTGCTCTCGTGGTGGTGGTAGGAGTAGAAGGATATGTGGTAGAAGTAGGAGCGCTCGCGCTTGTTGTGGTAGTAGTATTTTTTTGGGTACAAGTAGGAGCTCTCGTTGGGGTCGTAGGATTAGTAGTTTCTGTGGTAGAAGTAGGAGCACTCTTGCTGTTGGTAGGAGTAGTAGTTTCTGTGGGAGAAGTTGGAACGCTCGTCATGGAGATAAGAATAGCAGGGCCTGTGGTAGAATTAGGTGCTCTTGTGGTGGTGGTAGGAGTAGCAGGTTTTGTGGTACAAGTAGTTGCACTCGTGGTGGTGGTAGTAGTTGCAGGTTTTGTGGTAGAAGTAGAATCACTCGTGGTGGTGGTAGGAGTTGCATGTTCTGTGATAGAAGTAGGAGCGCTCATGGTGGAGGTAGAGTACTATATTCTTTGGTAGAAGTAGGAGTGCTCGTGGTGTTGTTAGGAGTAGTAGTAGTCTGTGGTAGAAGTAGGAGCGCTCGTGGTGGTGCTTGGAGTAATAGTGTCTTTGGTTGAAGTAGGAGCGCTCATGGTGGTGGTGGGAATAGTAGTGTCTATGGTAGAAGTAGTTGTGCTCGTGGTGGAGTTAGGAGAAGTAGATTCTGCAGTAGAAGTAGGAGTGCTCGTGTTGGTGGTAGGAGTACTAGTTTCTGTGGTAGAAGTAGGAGCGCTCCTGGTGCAGATAGGAGTAGTAGTGTCTCTGGTAGATGTAGTTGCACTCGTGGTGGTGGTAAGAGTAGTAGTTTCTGCGGTAGAAGTAGGAGTGTTCGTTGTGCTGGTAGGAGTAGTAGTGTCTGTGGTAGAATTAGGAGCGCTCATGGTGGTGGTAGGAGTAGCAGGGCCTATGGTAGAAGTAGGTGCTCTTGTGGTTGTGGCAGGAGTAGCAGGGTCTGTGGTAGAAGTAATTGCAATCATGGTGGTGTTAGGAGTAGCCCTCACACTACTTGTAACTCAGCCACTAACACTACTCCTATCTCAGGCACTGACACTGTCCCTAACTAAGGCGCTGACTTTACTCCCAACACAGGCACTGACACTGCCCCTAAAAAAGGCCCTGACACTACTGCTAACTGAGGCATTGACACTGTCCCTAAATAAGGCCCTCACACTACTCTTAACTCAGGCCCTAACACTACTCCTAACTCAGTCACTGAGTCTGTCCCTAACTAAGTCCTTGTCACCACTCCTAACTCACGGCCTTACAATGTCCCTAAATAAGGCCCTGACACTACTCCTAACTCTGCCCCTGACAATGTGCGTAACTAAGGCCCTGACACTTCTCCTAACTCAGGCACTGACACTGTCACTAACTAAGGCCCTGAGACTACTCCTCACTCAGACCCAGACACTGTCCCTAACTAAGGCCTTGACCCTTCTCCCAACTTAGGTACTGACACTGTCCCTATCTAAGGCCTTGACACTACTCTTAACACAGGCACTGACACTGCCCCTAACTAAGGCCCTGACACTACTCCCAACTCAGGCATTGACACTTTCAGTAACCAAGACCCTGACACTACTCCTAACTCAGGCACTGACACTGTCCTGAATTAAGGTCGTGACACTACTCCTAACTCAGGGGCTGGCACTGTCTGTAACAAAGTCAGTGACACTATTGTGAACTCACGGCCTTACACTGTCCCTAAATAAGGCCCAGAGACTACTCCCAACTTAGGCACTAACACTTTCCATAACTAAGACCCTGACACTTCTCCTAACTCAGGCACTCACACTGTCGATAACTAAGGCCGTGACACTACCCCTAACTCAAGAACTGGCACTGTCCCTAAGTAAGGCCCTGACACTTCACATAACTCAGGCACTGACACTCCCCATAACTAAGGCCCTGACACTACTGCTAACACAGGCACTGACACTGTCCCTAAATAAGGCCCACACACAACTCCTAACTTAGGCCCTAACACTACTCCTAACTCAGGCACTGACACTGTACCTAACTAAGACCCTCACACTACTCCTAACTCAGGCCCTAACACTACTCCTGACTCAGGCAATGACACTGTCCCTAACTAAGGCCCTGACACTATGCCCAACGCAGGTGCTGACACTATCCCTAACTAAGGCCATGACACTACTCACAAATCAGGAACTGACACTTTCCGTAACTATGACCCTGACACTACTCCTAACTCAGGCACTGACACTGTCCCTAATTAAGGTTGTGACACTACTCCTAACTCAGGCACTGACACTGTCCCTAACTAACGCCGTGACACTACTCTTAACTCAGGCACTGACACTCTCCCTAAGGCCTTGACACTACTCTTAACAAAGGCACTGTCACTGTCCCTAAATAAGGCCCTCACACTACTCCTAACATAGGCCCTAACACTACTCCTAACTGAGGCAGTGACTCTCTCCTTAACTAAGGCCCTTGCACTACTCCTAACTCAGGCCCTAACACGACTCCCAAATCAGGCACTGACACTGACCCTAACTAAATCCGTGACACTACTCCTAACGCAGACCCTGACACTGTCCCTAAGTAACGCCCTGACACTACGCCTAATTCAGGCACTGACACCCTCCCTATCTATGGCCTTGATAGTAATCTTAACATAGGCACTGGCACTGTCCCTAACGAAGGCCCTGATACTATTCCTAACTCAGGCACTGACACTGTCCCTAACTAAGGCCTTGCCACTACACCTAATTCAGGCACTGACGCTTCCCTAACTAAGGCCCTAACGCTACTCCTAACTCAGGCACTGAAACTCTCCCAACTAAGGCCTTGACACAACTCTTAACACAGGCACTGACACTTCCCCTAACTAAAGCCCTGACACTACTGCTGACTCAGGCACTGACACTGTCCCTAAATAAAGCCCTCACACTACTCGTAACTTAGGCCCTAACATTACTCCTAACTCAGTGACTTACACTGTCCCTAACTAAGGCTCTGATAGTACTCCTAACTCAGGCACTGCCACTGTCGGTAACTAAGGCCCTGACACTAGTCCTAACTCAAGCACTGACCCTGTTACTAACTAAGGCCCTCACACTACTCCTAATTCTGGCCCTAACACTATGCCTAACTCAGACAATGACACTGTGCCTAACAAAATCCTTGACACTTCTCCTAACTCAGGGCCTTACAATGTCCCTAACTAAGGCCGTGACACTACTCCTAACTCAGGCACTGACACTGTCCCTAACTAAGGGATGACACTACTCCTAATTCAGGCCCTAACACTATTCCTAACTCAGGCACTGACTCTGTCCCTATCTAAGTCCGTGACACTATTCCTACGTCAGGGCCTTACACTGTCACAAACGAAGGGCCTCACACTACTTGTAACTCAGGCACTAACACTACTCCTAACTCACGCAGTGACACTGTCCCTAACTAAGGCCCTGACGCTACTCCTATCTCAGGCACGGACACTGTCCCTAACAAAGACGCTGACACTACTCCCAACACAGGCGCTGACACTGTCCCTAACTAAGGCCATGTCACTTCTCCTAACTCAGGCACCGACACTGTCCCTAAATAAGGCCCTGCGACTACTCCTCACTCAGACCCTGACACTGTCCCTAGGGCCCTGACACTACTTCCAACTCAGGCACTGACACTTTCCCTAACTAAGACTCTGACATTACTCCTAACTCAAACACTGACACTGTCCCTAATTAAGGTCGTGACAATACACCTAACTCAGGCCCCAAAACTCTCCTTAACTAAGGCCGGGGCACTACTTTTAGCACAGGCACTGGCACTGTCCCTAACTAAGGCCCTGACACCACTCCTAAATCAGGCCCTGAAACTACTCCCTACTCTGGCACTGACACTGTCACTAACTAAGTCCCTGACACTACTCCCAACACAGCCACTGACACAGTCCCTAACTAAGGCCATGACAATACTCCTAACTGAGGCACTGACACTGTCCCTAACTAAGGCCCTGAGACTATTCCTCACTCAGACCCTGACACTGTCCCTAACTAAGTCCGTGACACTACTCCTTACTCAGGTCGTTACACTGTCCCTAACTATGGCCCTGAGACTACTCCTACCTCAGACCCTGACACTGTCCCTAACTAAGTCCGTGACACTACTCCTTACTCAGGTCGTTACACTGTCCCTAACTATGGCCCTGAGACTACTCCTACCTCAGACCCTGACACTGTCTCTAACTAAGGCCCTGATACTACTCCCATCTCAAGCACTGACACTCTCCGTAACTAAGGCCTTAACACTACTCTGAACACAGACACTGACACTGTCAATAACTAAGGCCCTGACACTACTCTCAACTCAGGCACTGACACTGTCCCTAACTAAGGCCATGACACTGCTCCTAACGCTGGCCCTGACACTGTCCCTAAGTAAGGCCCTGAGAGTACACCTAACTCAGTCCCTGACACTCTCCCTAACTAAGGCCTGGACACTACTCTTAACACAGGCACTGGCGCTGTCCTACCTAAGGCCCTGACACTACTCCTAACTCACGCCCTGAAACTACTCCATACTCAGGCACTGACACTGTCCCTAAATAAGGCCCTGACACTACTCCCGACACAGGCACTGACACATCCCTAAGACCATGACATTACTCCTAACTCAAATACTGACAATGTCCCTAATTAAGATCGTGACACTACTCCTAACTCAGGCCCTGACACTGTCTGTAACTATGGCCCTGATATTACTCCTAAATCAGGCACTGACACTGTCCTGAAGTAAGGCCCCCACACTACTCCTAACTCAGGCCCTAACACTACTCCTAACTCAGGCACTGACACTGTCCCTAACTAAGTCTGTGACACTACTCCTAACTCAGGGTCATACACTGTCCCCACCTAAGGCTCTGACACTACTCCAGACTCAGACCCTGACACTGTCCCTAACTAAGGCCCTGACACTAATCCCATCTCAAGCACTGTCACTCTCCCTAACTAAGGCCTTAACACTACTCTGAACACAGACACTGACACTGTCAATAACTAAGGCCCTGACACTCCTCCTAACTCAGGCACTGACACTGTCCCTAACTAAGGGATGACACTACTCCTAACTCAGGCACCTACACTGTCCTTAACTAAGGCCCTCAGACTACTCCTAACACAGGCCCTAACACTACTCTTAACTCAGACACTGACACTGTCCCTCACTAAGGCCCTCACACTACTCCAAACACAAGTACTGACACTGCCCCTAACTAAGGCCCGAACACGACTCCTAACTCTGGCCCTGACACTGTCCCGACTAACGCCGTGACACTATTCCTAACTCAGGCACTGACACTCTCCCTAACTAAGGTCTTGTCACTACTCTTAACACAGGAAGTGACACTGCCCCTAACTAAGGCCCTGACACTACTCCTAGCTCAGGCACTGACACTGTCCCTAATTAAGGTCGTAACACTACTTATAATTCAGGCACTGACTCTGTCCCTAACTAAGGCCGTCAAACTACTCCTAACTTAGGCCGTAACACTACTCCTAACTCAGGCACTGACACTGACCCTAGATTAGGCCATGACACTACTCCTAACGCAGGCCCTGACACTGTCCCTAAGTAAGGCCCTGACACTATGCCTAACTCAGACACTGACACTCTCCCTAACTAAAGCCTTGATATTACTCTTAACACAGGCCCTGGTACTCTCCCTAACTAAGGTCCTGACAATACCCCTAACTCACGCACTGACACTGTCCCTAACTGAGGCCCTCACACTACTCCTAACACAGGCCCTAACACTACTACTAACTCAGGCACTGAAACTTTACGTAAGTAAAACCCTCACACTACTCCTAACTCAGGCACTGACACTATCCCTAATTAAGGTAGTGACACTACTCCTGACTCAGGCACTGACACTGTCCCTAACTAAGGCCATGATACTACTCCTAACTCAGGCACTGACACTGTCCTTAACTAAGGATAGCCACTGCTCCTAATTCAGACCCTAAGAGTATTCCTAACTCAGGCACTGACTCTTTCCCTATCTAAGTCCGTGACACTATTCCTACTTCCGGGCCTTACAATGTCACAAACTAAGGCCCTCACACTACTCGTAACTCAGGCCCTAACACTACTCCTAACTGAGACATTGACATTGTCCTTAACTAAGACCCAGACACTACTCACAACTCAGGCACTGAACTTGTCCCTAACTAACGCCCTGACACTTCTCCCAAATCAGGCAGTGACACTGTCCCTAACTAAGGCACTGACACTACTCCCAACACAGGCGCTGACACTGTCCCTAGCTAAGGACATGACACTTCTCCTAACTCAGGCACTGACACTGTCCCTAAGTCCCAGAGACTACTCATCACACAGACCCTGACACTGTCGCTAACTAAGGCCCTAACACTACTCCCAACTCAGGCACTGACACTTTCTGTAACTAAGACCGTGACACTACTCCTAACTCAGGCACTGACAGTCTCCCTAACTAAGGCCTTGACACTACTCTTAACACAGGCACTGACACTGTCCCTAACAAAGGCCCTGACTCTACTCCTAACTGAGGCACTGACTCTGTCCCTAACTATGTCCTCACACTACTCCTAACTCAGGCCCAAACAGTACTCCTAACTCAGCCACTGACACTGACCCTAACTAAGGCCGTGACACTACTCCTAACGCAGGCCCTGACACTGTCCCTAACTAAGGCCCTCATACTACTCCCAACACAGGCAATGGCACTCTACATAACACAGGATCTGACACTACTTCTAACTTATGGACTGACACTGTCCATAACGAAGGCTGTGACACTACTCCTAACTCAGGCCCTGACACTGTCCCTAACTAAGGCCCTTACACTACTCCTTTCTCAGGCACTGACACATTTTCCCTCCAGGATCACTGAGTACCTCCAGACCCCTGTGGGCCTGCTGAGCAACATCAAGGCTCATAGGTCCCTGGGAGGCCCTCTGTGTATGGTGAGTGATGGGCAACACTCTGCACGTTCCTTCAGGAGAGCTACATTTCGATAGCACTCGAACAGTATCAGAACCACAGTTCTAGCTAGTCCAACGTGCCCTGGAAGTCTTCGTAATGGCCCTCGTCTGAGCTGCCATGAGAAAGCACACTGCTTAGAATTCTTCGAGGACCTCGTACCTGAAGTCACTCTATTCAAGGAGAAAGCCAGCATCCTACCGTGCTGTGTCACTCACGGGACACTCACCATGAGGGCTCGCCTCAAGGTAAGGCCCTGAATTGTCATGCAGAAGCGGAGGCATGTAGCAGTTTCCATGAGGCCGTAGTCTCTGCTCTGCAGCATTTTAATGCCAGTATGCTTTTCAGGACACCTAGGAGCCTTACATGGGCACCCTATTCCCTGCAAGAACACTGAGTACCCCCAGGCTGCACTGGGCCTGCAAAGCAACATCCAGGCCCATAGCCCTTCGGACTCACTCTGCATAGCGCGAGTGTCGGGCAACACAGTGCACTCTTTCTTGGGACTGCTTCATGTTTCCACTAATCCCACAGGTTCACGAACCCAGGGGGTAGGAGTAGTAGTGTCTGTGGTGGAAGTAGGAGCGCACGTGGTGGTGGTAGGAGTAGTAGTTTCTGTGGTAGAAGTACTTGCTCTTGTGGTGGTAGTAGGACTAGTAGTGTCTGTGGTAGAAGTAGGAGCGCTCGTGGTGGTGGTAGGAGTAGTAGTTTCTGCCATAGAAGTAGGAGCACTCGTGGTGGTGTTAGAGATAGTAGTTTCTGTGGTAGAAGTAGTTGCACTCATGGTGTTGGTAGAAGTAGTAGTGTCTGTGGAAGAAGTAGGAGTGCTAGTCATGGTGGTAATTGTTGCACGGCCTGTGGTAGAAATAGGAGAGCTCATAGATGTGATAGGAGTAGTAGTGTCTTAGGTGGAATTAAGAGCGATCATGATGGTGTTAGGAGTAGCAGGGCCTGTGGTAGAAGTAGTTGCAATCGTGGTGGTGTTAGGAGTAGCAGATTCTGTGGTAGATGTAGGAGCACTCTTGGTGGTGGTAGGAGTTGCTCGGTCTGTGGTAGACGTAGGAGTGCTCGTGGTAGTGGTAGGTGTAGTAGTGTCTGTGGTAGAAGTATGAGCGCTCATGGTAGTGGTAGGTGTAGTAGTGACTGTGGTTGAAGTAGGATCGCTAGTGGTGGTGGTAGTAGTTGCGTGATCTGTGGTAGAAGTAGGAGTGTTAATGGTGGTGGTAGCAGTAGTAGTTTCTGTGGTAGAAGTAGGAGCGCTCGTGGTGGTGCTTGGAGTAGTAGTGTCTGTGGTAGAAGTAATTGCGCTAGTGGTGGACGTAGGGGTAGTAGATTCTGTGGTAAAATTAGGAGTGCTCGTGTTGGTGGTAGGAGTAGTAGTTTCTGTGGTAGAAGTAGGTGCTCTCATGGTGGTGGTAGGTTTAGTACTGTCTGTGGTAGAAGTAGTGTTGCTCCTAGTTGTGGTAGGAGTAGTAATGTCTTTGGTAGAAGTATGAGCACTTGTGTTGGTGGCAGGAGTAGTAGTGTCTGTGGTAGAAGTAGGAGCACTCGTGGTGGTGTTAGGAGTTGTAGTGTCGATGGTAGAAGTAGTTGCACTCGTGGTGGTGGTAGGAGTAGTAGTTTCTGCCATAGAAGTAGGGCCGCTCATGCTGGTGCTTGGAGTAGTAGTTTCTTTGGTAGAAATAGTTGTGCTCGTGGTGGTGGTAGAAGTAGTAATGTCTGTGGTAGAAGTAGCAGTGCTAGTGGTGGAGGTAGTAGTTGCACCATCTGTCGTAGAAGTAGGAGGGTTAATGGTGGTGATAGGAGTAGTAGTGTCTTGGTAGAAGTAGTTGTGCTAATGGTGATGGCAGGAGTAGCAGGTATTGTGTTAGAAGTAGGAGGGCTCGTTCTGGTGGTATGAGTAGTAGTGTCTGTGGTAGAAGTAGGAGCACTAGTCCTGCTGGTAGTAGTAGCACGGTGTCTGTAGAATTAGGAGTGCTCGTGGTGGTGATGGCAGTAGTAGTGTCTGTGGTAGTAGTGGTTGCACTCATGTGAGGGTAGGAGTAGTAGTGTCTATAGTAGAAGTAGAAGCACTTGTGGTGGTGGTAGGAGTAGTAATTTCTGTGGTAGAAGTAGGAGCTCTCTTGGTGTTGGAAGGAGTAGTATTTTCTGTGGTAGAAGTAGGATCACTCGTGGTTTTGGAAGAAGTAGCAGGGCCTTTGGGAGAATTAGGTGCTCTCATGGTGGTGGTCGGAGTTGCATATTCTGTGGTAGAAGTGGGAGCACTCTGTTGATGGTGGTAGTATTTTCTGTGCTAGAAATAGGAGCACTCATGGTTGTGGTAGGGGTAGTAGTTTCTTTAGTAGTAGTAGGAGCACTCGTGTTTTTGGTAGGTATAGTAGTGTCTGTGGTAGAGGTACGAGCGCTGGTGGTGGTGGTATCAGTTGCACGGTCTGTGGTAGAAGTAGGAGTGTTCCTGGTGGTCGTTGGAATAGTATTTTCTGTGGTAGAAGTAGGAGCGCTAGTGGTGGTGGTAGGTGTTGCACGGTCTGTGGTAGAAGTAGGAGCGCCCATGGTGGAGGTAGGGGTAGTAGTGTCTGTGGTAGAATTTGTTGCACTCGTTGTGGTGGTAGTAGTAGTAGTTTCTGTTGTAGGAGTACGAGCGCTCGTGATAGTGGCAGGAGTTGTAGTGTCTGTGGTAGAAGTAGTTACACTCGTGGTGGTGGTAGAAGTAGTAGATTCTGTAGTAGAAATAGGAGCATTCCTGGTGGTTGTAGGTGTAGTAGTGTCTGTACTAGAAGTAGGAGTGCTCGTGGTGCTGGTGGGAGTAGTAGTTTCTGTGGTAGAAGTAGGAGCACTCGTGGTGTTGGTAGAAGTTGGAGGGCCTGAGGTAGAAATAGGTGCTCTCCTGGTGGTTGTAGGAGTAGGAGGGTCTGTGTTAGAAGTAGTGGTGCTTGTGGTGGTGGTAGGAGTGGCATGTTCTGTGTTAGAAGTAGGAGTGCTCGTTGTGGTGGTAGGAGTTGCACAGTCTGTAGTAGAAGGAGAAGTGCTCATATTGGTGGTAGTAGTAGTTTGTCTGGTAGAAGTAGGAGAGCTCATAGTGATGGTAGGAGTAGTAGCTTCTTTGGTAGAAGTAGGAGAGCTCGTTGGTGGTGGAAGGAGCAGTACTGTCTGTGGTAGAAGTAGTAGGAGTGCTCGTGGTGGTGGTGGGAGTAGTAGTGTCTGTGGTAGAAGTAGTTGAGCTCTTGGTGATGTTAGGAGTAGCAAGTATTGTGTTAGAAGTAGGAGGGCTCGTTTTGGTGGTAAGAGTAGTAGTGTCTGTGGTAGAAGTAGGAGCACTAGTCCTGCTGGTAATAGTTGCACGGTCTCTGGTAGAAGTAGGAGGGCTCCTGGTGGTGATAGCAATAATAGTGTCTGTGGTAGAAGTAGTTGCGCTCGTGGTGACAGTAGGAGTAGTAGTGTCTGTGGTAGAAGTAGGAGTGTACGTGGTGGCGGTAGGAGAAGTAGTGTCTGTGGTAGAAGTAGGAGTGTACGTGGTGGTGGTAGGAGAATTAGTGTCTGTGGTAGAAGTAAGAGCGCTCATGGTGGTGGTAGGAGTAGTAGTTGTCTGTGGTAGAAGTAGGAACACTCTTTCTGTTGGTAGGTGTAGCAGTTTCTCTGGTAGAATTAGGAGCACTCCTGGTGGTGGTAGGAGTAGCAGGGCTAGTGGTAGAAGTAGGTGCTCTTGTGGTTGTGGTAGGAGTAGCAGGGTCTGTGGTAGATGTAGTAGCAATCGTGGTGGTGGTAGGAGTAGCAGATTCTGTGGTAGAGGTAGGAGAGTTCGTGGTGGTGGTAGGAGTTGCACAATCCATGGTAGAAGTAGGAGCAGTCATGGTCTTGGTAAGAGTAGTAGTGTCTGTGGTAGAAGTAGGTTTGCTCGTGGTGGTGGTAGGAGTAGTAAAGTCTGTGGGAGAAGTATGAGCACTAGTGGTGGTGGTAGGTGTAGTAGTGTCTGTGGAAGAAGTAGGAGTGTTAGTGGTGGTGGTAGTAGTTGCATGGTCTGTGGTAGAAGTAAGAGCGCTCGTGGTGGTGGTAAGAGCTGAACAGTCTGTGGTAGAAGTAGGAGCGCTCGTGGTGGTGGTCAGAGTAGTAGTGTCTGTGGTAGAAGTAGGAGCGCTCATGGTGGTAGTAGTAGTAGTGTCTGTGGTCAAAGTAGTGGCACTCGTGGTGGTGTAGGAGATGTTGTGTCCTTGGTAGAAGTAGGAGCGCTCGTGGTGTTGATAGGAGTATTAGTGTCTGTGGTAGAAGTAGGATCGCTCGTGGTTGTGGTAGGAGTACTACTTTCTGTGGTAGAAGTACTTGCACTCGTGATGGAGGTAAGGGTAATATTGTCTGTGGTAGAAGTAGGAGCACTCAAGGAGGTGGTAGGAATAGTATTGTCTGTGGTAGAAGTAGGAGCATTAGTGGTGGTGGTAGGTGTTGCACGGTCTGTGGTAGAAGTAGGCGTGCTCGTGCTGGTGGTAGGAGTAGAAGTTTCTGTGATAGAAATAGGAGCGCTCGTTGTGGTGGTAGGTGTAGCAGGGTCTGTGGTAGAAGTAGGTGCTATCGTGGTGGTGGTAGATTTAGTGGTGTCTGTGGTAGAAATAGTGGTTCTTGTAGTGGTAGTAGGAGTAGTAATGTCTGTGGTGGAACTAGTGGCGCTCGTGCTGGTGGTAGGAGTAGTAGTCTCTGTGGTAGAAGTAGGAGCACTCTTGGTGTTAGTAGGAGTAGTAGTGTCTATGTTAGAATTAGGAGCACTCGTGGTGGTGGAAGGAGTAGTAGTTTCTGTGGTAGAAGTAATTGCACTCATGGTGGAAGTAAGAGTAGTATTGTCTGTGATAGAAATAAGAGCGCTTGTGGTGGTGGTAGGAATAATAGTGTCTGTGGTAGAAGTTGTTGCGCTCATGGTGGTGGTAGGAGTAGTAATTTCTGTGGCAGAAGTGGGAGAGTTCTTGGTGGTGGTAGGAGTAGTAGTGTCTGTAGTAGGAGTAGGAGCACTCATGGTGCTGGTGGGTCTAGTAGTTTCTCTGGTAGAAGTAGGAGCGCTCCTGGTAGTGGTAGGAGTTGCAGGGCCTGTGGTAGAAGTAGGTGCTCTCGTGCTGATGGTAGGTATAGCAGGGTCTGTGTTAGAAGTAGGAGCGAACTTGATGGTGGTAGGAGTTTCACACTCTGTGGAAGAAGTAGGAGTGCTTGTGGTCTTGGAAGTAGTAGTTTCTCTGGTAGAAGTAGGAGAGCTCATGGTGGTGGTAGGAGTAATAGTTTTTTGGAAGAAGTAGGAGTGCTCGTGGTGGTGGTAGGGGTAGTAGTTTCTGTGGTAGAAGTAGGAGTGCTCGTGGTGGTGGTAGGAGTACTACTGTCTGTGGTAACAGTAGGAGTGCTCGTGGTGGTGGTGGGTGTAGTATTGTCTGTGGTAGAAATAGGAGCACTCGTCTTCATGGTAGGAGTAGCAGTTTCTGTAGTAGAAGTAGTTGCGCTCGTCGTGGTGATAGGAGTAGTAGTTTCTGTGGTAGAAGCATGAGCCCTTGTGGTTGTGTTAGGAGTATTTGATTCTGTGGTAGAAGTGGGATCCATCGTGGTGGTGGTAGGTGTAGTAGTGTCTGTGGTACAAGTAGGATCGTTCATGGTGGCGGTAGGAGTAACAGGGCCTTTGGCAGAAGTAGGTTTTCTCATGATGGTGGTAGGAGTAGCAGGTTTTGTGGTAGAAGTAGTTGCATTCGTGGTGGTGGTAGGAGTAGCAGGTTTTGTGATAGAAGTAGGAGCACTCGTAACGGTTGTGGTAGTAGTAGTTTTTGGGGTAGATGTAGGCGCTCTCGTTGTGGTGGTAGGGGTAGTAGTTTCTGTGTAGAAGTAGGATCGCTCATCATGGAGATTGGAGTAGCAGAGCCTGTGGTAGAAGTAGGTGATCTCGTGCTGGTGGTAAGAGTAGCAGGTTTTGTGGTACAAGTAGTTGCACTCGTGGTGGTGGTAGGAATAGCAGGATTTGTGGTAGAAGTAGGATCATTCGTGGTGGTGGTAGGATTTGCATGTTTTGTGGTAGAAGTAGGAGTGCTCATGGTGTTGGTAGGGTAGTAGTTTTTTTGGTAGTAGTAGGAGCCCTCATGGTGTTGGTTAGAGTAGTCGTTTCTGTGGTAGAAGTAGGAGTGCACGTTGTGGTGGTAGGAGTAGTAGTTTCTGTGGTAGAAGTAGGAGTACTCGTGGTGGTGGTAGGAGTAGCAGTGTCTGTGGAGCAAATAGGTGCTCTCGTGGTGGTGGTAGGAGTAGTAGTGTCTTTGGTAGAAGCAGTGGTGCTCGTGGGTGTGGTAGGAGTAGTAATGTCTTTCGTAGAAGTATGAGCACCTGTGGTAGTGGCAGGTGTAGTAGTGTCTGTGGTAGAAGTAGAAGTGCTCGTTGTGGTGTTAGGAGTAGTAGTGTCTATGGTAGAAGTAGTTGTGCTCATGGTTGTGTTAGGAGTAGTAGTTTCTGCTGTAAAAGTATGAGCACTTGTGGTGGTGGTAGGTGTAGTAGTTTCTGGGTAGAATTAGTTGTGCTTGTGGTGGTTGTAGAAGTAGTAGTGTCTGTGGTAGTAGTAGGGGCGCTAGTCCTGCTGGTAGTAATTGCATGGTCTCTGGTAGAAGTAGGCGGGCTCATGGTGGTGATAGCAGTAGTAGTGTCTGTGGTAGAAGCAGTTGTGTTCGTGGTGAGGGTATGAGTAGTATTGTCTGTGGTAGAAGTAGGAGCACTCGTTGTGGTGATAGGAGTAGTAGTTTCTGTGGTAGAGGTAGGAGCACTCGTGGTGGTGGTAGGTGGAGTAGTTTCTGTGGTAAAAATATAAGTGCTCATGGTGGTGGTAGGTGTAGTAGTGTCTGTGGTTGAAGTAGGAGTGCTAGTGGTGGTGGTAGTAGTTGCATGGTCTGTGGTAGAATTAGGAGTGTTCATAGTGGAGGTAGGAGTAGTTGTGTCTTTGGTAGAAGTAGGAGCGCTCGTGCTGGTAGTAGGCATAGTAGTGTCTGTGGTCTAAGTAGTGGCGCTCGTGGTGTTGGTAAGAGTAGTTTTTTCTGTGGTAGAAGTAGGAGCACACGTGGTGTGGGTAGGAGTAGTAGTGTCTGTGGTCGAATTAGTGGTGCTCGTGGTGTTGGTAAGAGTAATTTTTTCTGTGGTAGAAGTAGGAGCACACGTGGTGTGGGTAGGAGTAGTAGTGTCTGTGGTAGAGGTTAGATCACTCGTGGTGGTTGTAGGAGTAGCACTTTCTGTGGAAGAAGTACTTGCGCTAGTGGTGGAGGTAGGAGTACTATTCTCTGTTGTAGAAGTAGGAGTGCTCGTGGAGGGGGTAGGAATAGTATTGTCTGTGGGAGAAATAGGAGCGCTAGTGGTGGTGGTAGGTGTAGTAGTGTCTGTGGTAGAGTTTGTTGCACTCGTGGTGGTGGTCGTAGTAGTAGTTTCTGTGGTAGGAGTAGGATCGCTCATGATAGTGACAGGCGTAGTAGTGTCTGTGGTAGAAGTAGTTGCACTCATGGTGGTGGTAGGAGTAGTAGTGTAAGTGGTAGAAATAGTTGTGCTCGTGGTGGTGGTAGAAGTAGTAGCTTCTGTGGTAGAAATAGGAGCATTCCTGGCAGTGGTAGGGGTAGTTGTGTCTGTAGTAGTAGTGGCAGTGCTCGTGGTGCTGGTGGGAGTGGTAGTTTCTGTGGTAGAAGTAGGAGCACTCTTGATGGTGGTAGAAGTTGCAGGGCCTGTGGTAGAAATAGGTGCTCTCATGGTGGTTGTAGGAGTAGCAGGGTCTGTGTTAGAAGTAGTTTCACTCGTGGTGCTGGTTGGAGTAGAAAGTTCTGTGTTAGAAGTAGGAGTGCTCGTTGTGGTGTTAGGAGTTGCACAGTCTGTAGTAGAAGTAGTAGTGCTCGTGTTGGTGGTAATAGTAGTTTCTCTGGTAGAAGTGGGAGAGCTCGTGGTGATGGAAGGTGCGGTACTGTCTGTGGTAGAAGTAGGAGCACTCATGGTGGTGGTGGGTGTAGTAGTGTCTGTGGTAAAAGGAGGAGCACTCGTCGTGGTGGTAGTAGTAGTAGTGTCTGTGGTAGAAGTAGTTGCGCTCATGGGGGTGGTAGAAGTAGTAGTTTCTGTGGTCAAAGTAGGAGTGGTCATGGTGGTGGTTGTAGTAGTTGATCCTGTGTTAGAAGTAGGAGCGCTCGTGGTGGTGGTAGGGGTAGCAGGTTCTGTGGTAAATGTGGGAGCGCTCGTGGTTGTGGTAGGAGTTGCAAGGTCTGTGGTAGAAGAAGGATAGTTCGTGGTGGTGGTAGGAGTAGCAGGGCCTGTGATAGAAGTAGGGGCTGTCGTGGTGGTGAGAGGAGTAGGATGTTTTGTGGGAGAAGTCAGAGTGCTCGTGGTGGTGGTAGGAGTAGTTTTGTCAGTGGTAGAAGTAGGAGCACTCTTGGTGTTGGTAGGTGTAGTATTTTCTGTGGTAGAAGTAGGATCTCTTGTGGTGGTGGAAGGAGTAGCACGGCCTTTGGTAGAAGTACGTGCTCTCGTGGTGGAGGCATGAGTAGTAGGTTTTGTGGTAGAAATAGTTGCACTCGTGGTGGTGGTAGGAGTAGTATTTTCTGTGGTAGAAGTCGGAGCACTCGTGGTCATAGTAGGAGAAGTTGATTCTTTGGTAGAAGTAGGAGTGCTCATGGCGGTGGTAGGTGTAGCAGGTTCTGTGGTAAATGTGGGAGCGCTCGTGGTTATGGTAGGATTTGCTCGGTCTGTGGTAGAAGTTGGATCACTCGTAGTGGTGGCAGGAATAGCAGGGGCTGTGGTAGAATTAGGTTCTCTCGTGGTGGTGGTAGGAGTAGCAGGTTTTGTGGTAGAAGTAGGAGCGCTCGTGATGGTTGTGGTAGTAGTAGTTTCTGGGGTACAAGTAGGGGTTCTCGTTGTGGTGGTAGGTGTAGTATTTTCTGTGGAAAAAGTAGGAGCGCTCATGATGGTGGTAGGAGTAGTAGTGTCTGTGGTAAAACTATTTGCGCTCATGGTGGTGGTAGGAGTAGTAATTTCTGTGATAGAAGTAGGAGTACTCTTGTTGGTAGGAGTAGTAGTTTCTGTGGTAGAAGTAGGATTGCTCGTGATGGAAGTAGAGGTAGCAGGGCCTGTGTTAGAAGTAGGTGCTCTCGTGGTGGTGGTAGGAAGAGAAAGTTTTGTGGTACAAGTAGTTGCACTCGTGGTGGTGGTAGGAGTAGCAGTTTTGTGGTAGAAGTAGTATTGCCCATGGTGGTGGTATGAATTGTATGTTCTCTGGTAGAAGTAGGAGTGCTCATGGTGGTGGTAGGGTAGTAATTTTTTTGATAGAAGTAGGAGCGCTTGTTGTGTTGGTAGGAGTAGTAGTGTCTGTGGTAGTAGTTGCCCTCATGGTGGTGGTAGGTGTAGTGTCTGTGGTAGGAGTAGTTGCACTCGTGTTGGTGGTATGAGTAGTAGTTTCTGTGGTAGAAATAGGAGAGTTCCTGGTGGTGGTAGGAGTAGTATAGTCTGTAGTAGAAGTAGGAGCGCTCGTGGTGCTGGTGGGACTAGTAGTTTCTCTGGTAGAAGTAGGAGTGCTCGTGGTTGTGGTAAGAGTTGTAGGGTCTGTGGTAGAAGTAGGTGCTCTCGTGGTGTTGGGAGGAGTAGCAGGGTCTGTGTTAGTAGTTTTGCTTGTGGTGGTGATAGGAGCAGCATGTTCTGAGTCAGAAGTAGGAGAGCACTTGCGGGTGGTAGGAGTTTCACAGTCTGTGGAAGAGATAGGAGTGGTCGTGGTCTTGGTAGCAGTAGTTTCTCTGGTAGAAGTAGAATTGCTCGTGGTGGTGGTAGGAGTAATAGTTTCTTTGGTAGAAGTAGGAGTGCTCGTGGTGTTGGTAGGAGAAGTAGTTTCTGTGGTAGAAGTAGGAGTGCTCGTGGTGGTGGTAGGAGTAGTACTGTCTGTGGTAGAAGTAGGAGCACTCGTGGTGGTGTTGAGAGTAGTATTGTCTCTAGTAGGAGTAGGAGCACTCATCTTGGTGGTAGGAGTAGTAGTTCCTGTAGCAAAAGTAGTTGTGCTCGTGGTGGTGTTAGGAGCAGTAGTTTCTGAGGTAGAAGCAGGAGCTCTTGTGGTGGTGGCAGGAGTATTTGATTCTGTGGTATAAGTAGGAGACTTCATGGTGGTGGTAGGGGTAGTAGTGTCTGTGGTAGAGCAGGATCGCTCATGGTGGCAGTGGGAGTAACAAGGGCCTGTGGTAGAAGTAGGTGATCTCGTGTTGGTGGTAGGAGAAGCAGGTTTTGTGGTAGAAGTACTTGCACTCGTGGTGGTGGTACGAGTAGCAGGTTTTGTGATAGAAGTAGGAGCACTCGTGGCGGATGTGGTAGTAGTAGTTTCTGGGGTAGAAGTAGGAGCTCTCGTTGTCGTGGTAGGAGTAGTAGTTTCTGTGGTAGAACTAGGAGCACTCATGGTGGTGGTAGGAGTAGTAGTGTCTGAGGTAGAAGTAGTTGCACTCATGGTTATGGTCTCATTTTGGTGGTAGGAGTAGTAGTTTCTGTGGTAGAAGTAGGAGCATTCATGGTGTTGGTAGGAGTAGTAGTTTCTGTGGTAGAAGTAGGATCACTCGTCATGGAGATAGGAGTAGCAGGGCCTTTGGTAGCACTAGGTGCTCTCGTGATGGTGGTAGGAGTAGCAGGTCTTTTGGTACAAGTAGTTGCACTCGTGGTGGTGGTAGGAGTAGCAGGATTTGGGGTAGGAATAGGATCACTCGTGGTGGTGGTAAGATTTGCATGTTCTGTGGTAGAAGTAGGGGCGCTCATGGTGGTGGTAGGGTAGTAGTTTCTTTGGTAGAAGTAGGAGCACTCGTGGTGTTGGTAGGAGTAGTAGTGTCTGTGGTAGCAGTAGGAGCACTCATGGTGGTGCTTGGAGTAGTAGTGACTGTGGTAGAAGTAGGAGCGCTCGTGGTGGTGGTAGGAGTAGTAGTGTCTCTGGTAGAAGTAGTTGTGCTCGTGGTGGTGGTAGCAGTAGTATTTTCTGCATTAGTAGGAGTGCTCGTGTTGGTGGTAGGCGTAGTATTTTCTGTGGTAGAAGTAGTATCACTCGTGGTGGTGGTAGGAGTTGCAGGGTTTGTGGTAGAAATAGGTTCTCTCATGGTGGTGTTAGGTGTAGTAGTGTCTGTGGTAGAAGTAGTGGTGCTCGTAATGGTGGTAGGAGTAGTAATGTCTTTGGTAGAATTAGGAGCGTTCGTGGTGGTGGCAGGTGTAGTAGTGTCTGTGGTAGAAGTAGGAGCGCTCGTGGTGGTGTTAGGAGTAGTAGAGTCTGTGGTAGAACTAGTTGTGCTCGTGGTGGTGGTAGGAGTAGTAGTTTCTTTGGTAGAAGTAGGAGAGCTCGTGGTGGTGGTAGGAGTAGTAGTCTCTGTGGTGGAAGTAGGAGTACTTGTGGTGGTGGTAGGAGTAGTAGTGTCTTTGGTAGAAGCAGTGGTGCTCGTGGGGGTGGTAAGAATAGTAATGTCTTTCGTAGAAGTATGTGAGCTCGTGTTGGTGGCAGGTGTAGTAATGTCTGTGGTAGAAGTAGGAACGCTCGTGGTGGTGTTAGGAGTATTAGTGTCTGTGGTAAAGTAGTTGTGCTCATGGTTGTGGTAGGAGTAGTAGTTTCTGCTGTAGAAGTAGGAGCACTCATGGTGGTGGTAGGTGTAGTAGTTTCTGTGGTAGAATTAGTTGCGCTTGTGGTGGTGGTAGAAAGAGTAGTGTCTGTGGTAGAAGTAAGAACGCTAGTCCTGCTGCTTGTAGTTGCACGATCTCTTGTAAAAGTAGGAGGTCTCGAGGTGGTGATAGCAGTAGTAGTGTCTGTGGTAGAAGTAGTTGTGCTCGTGGTGAGGGTAATAGTAGTAGTGTCTGTTATAGTAGTAGAATCACTCGTGGTGGTGGTTGGAGTAGTAGATTCTGTAGTAGAAATACTTGCGCTCGTGGTGGTAGTAGGAGTAATAGTGTCTGTGGTAGAAGTAGGAGTGCTCGTTGTGGTGGTAGGAGTAGTAGTTTCTGTGGTAGCAGTAGGAGCACTTCTGTTATTGGTAGGAGTAGTAGTTTCTGTGGTAGAATTAGGATCGTTTGTGGTGGCGGTAGGAGTAGCAGGGCCTGTGGTAGAATTAGGTGCTCTTGTGGTGATGGTAGGTGTAGCAGGGTCTGTGGTAGAAGTAGAAGCGCTCGTGGTGGAGGTAGTTGCAGTTTCTCTGGCAGATGTAGGAGAGCTCGTGGTGATGGTAGGTGTAGTAGTTTCTTTGGTAGAAGTAGGAACGCTCGTGGTGGTGGAAGGTGTAGTACTGCCTGTGGTAGAAGGCAGAGCACTCGCCTTGGTGGTAGGACAAGTAATGTCTGTGTTAGAAGTAGGAGCACTCATGGTGGCGCTTAGAGTAGTAGTGTCTGTGGAAGAAGTAGGAGCGTTCATGGTGCTCTTAGGAGTAGTAGTGTCTGTGGTAGATGTAGTTGTGGTCATGGTGGTGGTAGGGGTAGTAGTTTCTGTGATAGAAGCAGGAGTGTTCATTGTGGTGGTAGGAGTAGTAGTTTCTGTGGTAGAAGTAGGAATGTTCATTGTGGTGGTAGGAGTAGTAGTTTCTGTGGTAGAAGTAGGAGTGTTTGTGGTGGTGGTAGGTGTAGCAGGTTTTGTGGTAGAGGTAGGAGCGCTCGTGCTTGTTGTGGTAGTAGTAGTTTCTGGGGTAGAAGTAGGAGCTTTCATTGGGGTGGTAGGTGTAGTATTGTCTGTGGTAGAAGCAGTGGTGCTCGTGGGGGTGGTAGGAGTAGTAATGTCTTTCGTAAAAGTATGAGCACTCGTGGTGGTGGCAGGAATAGTATTGTCTGTGGTAGAAGTAGGAGTGCTCATGTTGGTGTTAGGAGTAGTCGTGTCTGTGGTAGAAGTAGTTGCGCTCGTGGTGGTGGTAGGAGTAGTAGTTTCTGCCATAGAAATAGGAGCGTTCGTGGTGGTGCTTGGAGTAGTAGTTTCTTTGGTAGAAATAGTTGTGCTCGTGGTGGTGGTAGAAGTAGTAATATCTGTGGTAGAAGTAGGAGCGCTAGTGGTGGAGGTAGTAGTTGCATGGTCTGTCGTAGAAGTAGGAAGGTTAATGGTGGTGATAGGAGTAGTAGTGTCTTGGTAAAAGTAGTTGTGCTCGTGGTGATGGCAGGAGTAGCAGGTATTGTGTTAGAAGTAGGAGGGCTCATTTTGGTGGTATGAGTAGTAGTGTCTGTGGTAGAAGTAGGAGCGCTAGTCCTGCTAGTATTAGTAGCATGGTGTCTGTAGAATTAGGAGGGCTCGTGGTGGTGATAGCAGTAGTAGTGTCTGTGGTAGAAGTAGAAGCACTTGTGGTTGTGGTAGGAGTAGTAGTTTCTGTGGTAGAAGTAGGAGCTCTCTTGGTGTTGGAAGGAGTAGTATTTTCTGTGGTAGAAGTAGGATCACTCGTGGTGGTGGAAGGAATAGCAGGGCCTTTGGCAGATGTAGGTGCTCTTGTGGTGGTGGTAGGAGTTGCATGTTCTGTGGTAGAAGTGGGAGCACTCCTGTTGGCGGAAGTAGTATTTTCTGTGCTAGAAGTAGGAGCGCTCATGTTTGTGGTAGGGGTAGTAATTTCTTTGGTAGTAGTAGGAGCACTCGTGTTGCTGGTAGGTGTAGTAGTGTCTGTGGTAGAAGTACGAGCACTCGTGGTTTTGATAGTAGTTGCACGGTCTGTGGTAGAAGTAGGAGTGTTCCTGGTGGTCGTTTGAATAGTAGTGTCTGTGGTGGAAGTAGGAGCGCTCGTTGTGGTGGTAGGAGTAGAAGTGTCTGTGGTCAAAGTACTGGGGCTAGTGGTGGTGGAAGGAGTAGTAGCGTCTGTGGTAGAAGTAGGAGCACTTGCAGTGTTGGTAGGAGTAGTAGTATCTGCGGTGGAAGTAGGAGCGCTCGTGGTGGTGTTAGGAATAGTACTGTCTGTGGTAGAGTTAGTCACACTCTTGGTGTTGGTAGCTGTAGTAGTTTCTATTGTAGAAGTAGGATCGCTCATGACGGAGGTAGGAGTAGCATTTCCTGTGGTAGAAGAAGGTGCTCTCGTGGTGGTGGTAGGAGTAGCAGGTTTCATGGTATAAGTAGTTGCACTCTTGCTGGTGGTAGGAGTAGCAGATTTGTGGTAGAAGTAGTATCGCCTGTGGCGGTGGTAGGAGTTGCATGTTCTGTGGTAGAAGTAGGAGCGCTCATGGTGGTGGTAGGGTAGTAGTTCCTTTGGTAGAAATAGGAGCGCTCGTTTTGTTGGTAGGAGTAGTAGTGTCTGTGGTACAAGTAGGATTGCTCATGGTGGTCGTAGGTGTAGCACTGTCTGTGGTAGAAGTAGTTGTGCTTGTGGTGGAGGTAGGAGTAGTAGTTTCTGTGGTAGAAGTAGGAGTGCTCATGTTGGTCGTAGGAGTAGTAGTTTCTGTGGTAGAATTAGGAGCGAACGTGGTGGTGGTACGAATAGCCGGTTCTGTGGTAGAAGTAGGTGCTCTCGTGGTGGTGGTAGGATTAGTAGTGTCTGTGATAGAAGTAGTGTTGCTCGTAGTGGTAGTAGAAGTAGTAACGTCTTTGGTAGAAGTATGAGCGCTCGTGGTGGTGGCAGGAGTAGTAGTGTCTGTGGTAGAAGTATGAGCAATTGTGGTGGTGTTAGGAGTGGTAGTTTCTGTTGTAGAAGTAGGAGTGCTCTTGTGGTGTAGGAGTAGTAGATTCTGAGGTAGAAGTAGGAGCACTCGTGGTGGTGGTAGGAGTAGTAATGTCTGTGGTAGAAGTATGAGCGCTTGTGATAGTGGTAGGTGCAGTAGTGACTGTGGTTGAAGTAGGAGGGCTGGTGGTGGTGGTACTAGTTGCATGATCAGTGGTAGAAGTAGGAGTGCTCATGGTGGTGGTAGGAGTAGCAGTGTCTGTGGTACACGTAGGTGCTCTCGTGGTGGTGGTAGGATTAGTAGTGTCTGTGGTAGAAGCAGTGGTTCTCGTGGGAGTGATAGGAGTAGTAAAGTCTTTCATAGTTGTATGAGCGCTCGTGGTGGTGGCAGAAGTAATAGAGTCTGTGATAGAAGTAGGAGCACTCATGGTGGTCTTAGGAGTAGTAGTGTCTGTGGTAGAAGTAGTTGCACTCGTGGTGGTGTTAGGAGTAGTAGTTTCTGCCATAGAAGTAGGAGTGCTCGTGGTGGTGTTAGGAGTGGTAGTTTCTGTGGTAGAAGTACTTGTGCTCGTGGTGTTGGTAGAAGTAGTAGTGTCTGTGGAAGAAGTAGGAGCGCTAGTGGTGGTGGTAATTGTTGCACGGCCTGTGGTAGAAATAGGAGGGCTCATAGATGTGATAGGAGTAGTAGTGTCTGTGGTAGAATTAGGAGCGATCATGGTGGTGTTAGGAGTAGCAGGGCCTTTGGTAGATGTCAGTGCTCGCGTGGTAGTGGTAGGAGTAGTAGGGTCTGTGGTAGAAGTAGTTGCAACCCTGGTGGTGTTAGTAGTAGCAGATTCTGTGGTAGAAGTAGGAGCACTCATGGTGGTGGTAGGAGTAGTAATGTCTGTGGTAGAAGTATGAGCGCTTGTGGTACTGGTAGGTGCAGTAGTGACTGTGGTTGAAGTAGGAGGGCTAGTGGTGGTGGTACTAGTTGCATGATCTGTGGTAGAAGTAGGAGTGTTCGTGGTGGTGGTAGGAGTAGTAGTGTCTGTGGTAGAAGTAGGAGCACTTGTGGTGGTGCTTGGAGTTGTAGTGTCTGTGGTAGAAGTAGAAGCACTTGTGGTGGTAGGAGAAGTATTGTCTGTGGTAGAAGTAAGAGCGCTCGTGGTGGTGGTAGGGGTATTATTTTCTGTGGTAGAAGTAGGATCGCTCATGGTGGTGGAAGGAGTTGCAGGGCTTCTGGTAGAAAGTAGGTGCTCTAGTGGTGGTGGTAGTAGTTGCATGATTTGTGGTAGAAGTAGGAGCATTCGTGGTGGTGGTGGTAGGAGTAGTAGTGTCTGTGGTAGAAGTAGGAGCGCTTGTGGTGGTAGTAGGAAGAGTAGTGTCTGTGGTCAAAGTAGTGGGGCTTGTGGTGGTGGTAGGTGTAGTTGTGCCTGAGTGCTCGTGGTGTTGGTAGGAGTAGTATTGTCTGTGGTAGAAGTAGGAGCGCTGGTGGTGGTGGTAGGAGTAGCAGAGTCTGTGGTACAAGTAGGTGCTCTTGTGGTGGTAGTAGGGGTAGTAGTGTCTGTGGTAGATGTAAAGGTGCTCGTGGGAGTGGTAGGATTATAATGTCTTTAGTAGAATTATGAGTGCTCATGGTGATGGAAGGTGTAGTAGTGTAGTGTCTGGGTTAGAAGTAGGAGCGCTAGTGGTGGTGTCAGGAGTAGTAGTGTCTGTGGTAGAAATAGTTGCGCTCGTGGTGGTGGTAGGAGTAGTGGTTTCTGTGGTAGCAGTAGTTGTGCTTGTGTTGGTGGTAGAAGTAGTACTGTCTGTGGTAGAAGTAGCAGCGCTAGTGGTGGTGGTAGTAGTTGCAAGGTCTACGGTAGAAGTAGGAGGGCTCGTGGTGGTGGTAGGGGTAGCAGGTATTGTGGTAGAAATAGGATTGCTCTAGGTGGTGGTAAGAGTAGTAGTGTCTGTGTTAGATGTAGGAGCACTAGTTCTGCTGGTAGTAGTCGCATGGTCTCTGGTAGAAGAAGTAGGGCTCGTGGTGGTGATAGCAGTAGTTGTGTCTGTGGTAGAAGTAGTTGCATTCGTGGAGATGAGAGGTGTAGCAGATTCTGTGGTAGAAGTAAGAGCGCTCGTGGTCGTGGTAGGAGTAGTATTGTCTGTGGTAGAAGCAGGAGCAATCGTGGTGGTGGTAGCTGTAGTAGTGTCTGTGGTTGAAGTAGGAGCACTAGTGGTGGTGGTAGAAGTAGTAGTTACTGTGGTAGAAGTTATTGCTCTTGTGGTGGTGGTAGAAGTAGTAATGTCTGCGGTAGAATTAGGAGCTCTAGTGGTGGTGGTAGTAGTGGAACGTTCTGTTGTAGAAGTAGGAGGGCTCATGGTGATGATAGGAGTAGTAGTGACTGTGGTAGAAGTAGTTGTGCTCATGGTGGGGATAGGAGTAGCAGGTATTGTGGTAGAAGTAGGACTGCTCGTGGTAGTGGTACGAGTAGCAGTGTCTGAGGTAGAGGTAGGAGCACTAGTCCTGCTGGTAGTAGTTGCACGGTCTCTGGTAGAAGTAGGAGGGCTCATGCTGGTGATAGCAGTAGTAGAGTTTGTGGTAGAAATACTTGTGCTCGTGGTGGTGGTAGTAGTAATAGTGTCTGTGATAGAAGTAGGAGTGCTTGTGGTGGTGAGAGGAGTAGTAGTGTCTGTGGTAGAAGTAGGAGCACTCTTGTTGTTCATAAGAGTTGTAGTTTCTGTGGTAGAAATAGGAGCACTCATGGTGGTTGCAGGAGTAGCAGGGAAGTTGGGAGAAGTTGGTGCTCTTGTGGTCATGGTAGGAGTAGCAGGGTCTGTGGTAGACGTAGTTGCAATCGTGGTGGTGGTAGGAGTAGCAGATTCTTTGGTAGAAGTAAAAGCACTCATGGTCATGGTAGGAGTAGTATTGTCTGTGGTAGAAGTAGGAGTGCTATTCCTGCTGGTAGTAGTTGCACGGTCTCTGGTAGAAGTAGGAGGGCTCGTGGTGGTGATATCAGTAGTAGTGTCTGTGGTAGAAGTAGTTGTGCTCGTGTGGGGATAGGAGTAGCAGGTATTGTGGTAGAAGTAGGACCGCTTGTGGTGGTGGTAGGAGTAGTAGTGTCTAAGGTAGAAGTAGGAGTGCTATTACTGCTGGTAGTAGTTGCACAGTCTCTGTTAGAAGTAGGAGGGCTCGTGGTGGTGATATCAGTAGTAGTGTCTGTGGTAGAAATAGTTGCATTCGTGGTGAGGGTAGGAGAAGTAGTGTCTGTGGTAGAAGTAGAAGCCCTCATGGTGCTGGAAGGAGTAGTAGTGTCTGTGGTAGAAGTAGTTGCGCTCATGGTGGTGGTAGAAGTAATAGTGTCTGTGGTAGAAGTAGGAGCGCTCGTGGTGGTGGTAGGTGTAGTCGTTTCTGTGGTAGAAGTAGGAGCACTCTTGGTGTTGGTAGGAGTAGTAGTTTCTGTGGTAGAATTAGGAGCACTCGTGGTGGTGGTAGGAGTAGCAGGGCCTGCGGTAGAAGTAGGTGATCTTGTGTTGGTGGTAGGAGTAGCAGATTCTGTGGTAGAAGTAGTAGCGCTCCTGGTGGTTGTTGGAATTGCACGGTCTCTGGTAGAAATAGGAGCCCTCATGGTCGTGGTAGGAGTAGTAGTGTCTGTGGTAGAAGTATGAGCACTCGTGGTGGTGGTAGGAGTAGCAGGGCCTATGGTAGAAGGAGGTGCTCTCGTGGTGGTGGGAGGAGTAGGAGATTTTGTGGTAGAAATAGTTGCACTCGTGGTGGTGATGGGACTAGCATGTTTTGTGGTAGAAGTAGTTGCACTCGTGGAGGTGGTAGGAGTAGTAGTTTTTGTGATAGAAATACGGCGCTCGTGGTGGTAGTAGGAGTAGTTGATTCTTTGGTAGAATTAGAAGTGCTAGTGGTGGTGGTAGGAGTACTACTGTCTGCGGTGGAAGTAGGAGCGCTCATGGTGCTGGTGGGAGTAGTAGTGACTGTGGTAGAAGTAGGAGTGCTCATCTTGGTGGTAGGATTAGAAGTATCTGTAGTAGAAGTAGTTGCGCTCGTGCTAGTGGTAGGAGTAGTAGTTTTTGTGGTAGAAGCAGGAGCGATCATGGTGGTGTTAGGAGTAGTTGATTCTGTGGTAGAAGTAGGAGTGCTCGTGGTGGTGGTAGGTGTAGTAGTTTCTTTGGTAGAAGTAGGATCGCTCGTGGTGGAGGTAGGAGTAACAGGGTCTGTGGTAGAAGTAGGTGCTCTCGTGGTGGTGGTAGGAGTAACAGGTTTTGTGGTAGAAGTAGTTGCACTCGTGGTGGTGGTAGGAGTAGCAGGGTCTGTGGTATAAGTAGGTGCTCTTGTGGTGGTGGTAGGAGTAGTAGTGTCTGTGGTAGAAGTAATAGTGCTCATGTGGTTGGTAAGAGTAGTACTGTCTGTCATAGAATTATGAGTTCTCGTGGTGGTGGCAGGTGTAGAAGTTTCTGGGGTAGAAGTAGGAGTGCTCATGTTGGTGTTAGGAGTAATAGTGTCTGTGGTAGAAGTAGTTGCACTCGTGGTGGTTGTAGGGGTAGTAGTTTCTGTGGTAGAAGTAGATGCGCTCGTGGTGGTGGTAGAAGTAGTAGTGTCTCTGGCAGAAGTAGGAGCACTAGTGGTGGCGGTAGTAGTTGCACGGTCTGTGGTAGAAGTAGGAGGGCTCGTGGTGTTAATAGGTGTAGTAGTGTCTGTGGTAGAATTAGCTATGCTCGTGGTAGTGTTAGGAGTAGCAGGTATTGCAGTAGAAGTAGGAGTGCTCATAGTGGTGGTAGGAGTATTAGTGTCTGTGTAAGAAGTAGGAGCACTAGTCCTGCTGGTAGTAGTTGCATGGTCTCTGGTAGAAGTAGGAAGGCTCGTGGTGGTGATAGCAGTAGTAGTGTCTGTGGTAGAATTAGTTGCGCACGTGGTGGGTGTAAGCATTGTAGTGTCCGTGGTAGAAATAGAAGCAATCGTGGTGGTGGTAGAAGTAGTAGTGTCTGTGGTAGAAGTATGAGTGCTCGTGGTGGTGGTAGGTGTAGTAGTGTCTGTGGTTGAAGTAAGAGCGCTAGTGGTGGTGGTAGGAGTAGTAATGTCTGGGGTCGAAGAAGCTGTGCTCGTGGTGATGGTAGGAGTAGTAGTTTCTCTGGTAGAAGTAGGAGCACTCGTGGTGGTGGTAGGAGCAGTTGATTCTGTGGTAGAAGTAGGATCGCTCATGGAGGTGGTAGGAGTAGCATGGCCTGTGGTAGAAGTAGGTGCTCTCTTGGTTTTGGGAGGAGTAGGAGGTTTTGTGGGAGCTGTAGGGGCGCTCGTGTTGGTGGTGGTAGTAGTAGTTTCTGGGGTAGAAGTAGGAGCCCTCATTGTGGTGGTAGGAGTAGTATTTTCTATGGTACAAGTAGGAGCTCTCATGGTGGTGGTAGGAGTAGTAGTGTCTGTGGTAGAAGTAGTTGTGTTCGTGGTGGTGGTAGGAGTAGTAGTTTCTGCTGTAAAAGTAGGAGCACTCGTGGTGGTGGTAGGAGTAGTAGTGTCTGTGGTAGAAGTAGTTGTGTTCATGGTGGTGGTAGGAGTAGTAGTTTCTGCTGTAAAAGTAGGAGCACTCGTGGTGGTGGTAGGAGTAGTAGTGTCTGTGGTAGAAGTAGTGGTGCTCGTAGTGGTAGTAGGAGTAGTAATGTCTTTGGTAGAATTATGAGCGCTCGTGGTGGTGGCAGGAGTAGTAGTGTCTGTGTTAGAAGTATGAACGCTCGTGGTGGTTAGGAGTAGTAGTGTCTGTGGTAGAAGTAGTTGCGGTCGTGGTGGTGGTAGGGGAAGTAGTTTATGTGGCAGAAGTAGGAGCACTCTTGGTGGTGGAAGGTGTAGCAGGACCTTTGGTAGAAATAGGTGCTCTCGTGGTTGTGGTAGGAGTTGCATGTTCTGTGGTAGAAGTGGGAGCACTCTTGTTGGTACTAGTAGATTGTGTGGTAGAAGTAGAAGCGCTCATGGATGTGGTAGGGGTAGTAGTTTCTTTGGTAATAGTATGAGTGCTCATGTTGGTGGTAGGTGTAGTAGTGTCTGTGGTAGAAATACAAGCGCTAGTGGTGGTGATAGTAGTTGCACGGTCTGTGGTATAAGTAGCAGTGTTCGTGGTTGTGGTAGGAGTAGTAGTGTCTGTGGTAGAACAAGGAGCGCTCGTGGTGGTGGTAGGAGTAGTAGTTTCAGTGTTAGAAGTACTTGCGCTCATGGTGGAGGTAGCAGTAGTATTGTCTGTGGTACAAGTAGGAGTACTCGTGGTGGTGGTAAGAATAGTACTGTCTCTGGTAGAAGTGGGAACGCTAGTGGAGGTGGTAGGTGTTGCACGGTCTGTGGTAGAAGTAGGAGTCCTCGTGTTTGTGGTAGGAATAGTAGTGTCTGTGGTAGAAGTTGTTGTGCTTGTGGTAGTAGTATTAGTTCCAGTGGTAGAAGTAGGAGCGTTCCTGGTGCTGGTGGGTGTATTAGTTTCTGTGGTAGAAGTAGGAGAGCTCATGGTGGTGGTAGAAGTTGCAGGGCCTGTGGTAAAAGTAGGTGCTCTCGTGGTGTTGGTAGGAGTAGCAGGGTCTGTGTTAGAAGTAGTTTCACTCGTGGTCGTGGTAGGAATAGTATGTTCTGTGTTAGTAGTAGGAGAGCTCGTGGTGGTGGTAGGAGTTGCACAGTCTTTGGAAGAAGTAGGAGCAATCGAGGTCTTGGTAGTAGTACTTTCTCTGGTAGAAATAGGAGAGCTTGTAGTGGTGTTAGGAGTAGTCGTTTCTTTGTTAAAAGTAGGAGCACTTGTGGTGGTGGTAAGAATAGTACTGTCTGTGGTAGAAGTAGAAGTGCTCGTGGTGTTGGTGGGAGTAGTAGTGACTGTGGTAAAGTAGGAGCGCTCATCTTGGTGCTAGGAGTAGTAGTGTCTGTAGTAGAAGTAGTTGCGCTCGTGGTTGTGGTAGTAGTATTTGTTTCTGTGGTAGAAGCAGGAGCACTCGTGGTGGAGTTAGGAGTAGTTGATTCTGTGGTAGAAGTAGGAGTGCTCGTGGTGGTGGTAGATGTAGTAGTGTCTGTGTTAGAAGTAGTTGCGCTCATGTTGGTGGTAGGAGTAGTAGTTTCTGTGGTAGATGTAGGAGCACTCATGGTGTTGGTAGGAGTAGTAGTTTCTGTGGTAGAAGTAGGATCGCTCGTGATGGTTTTAGGAGTAGCAGGGACAGTTGTAGAAGTAGGTGCTCTCGTGGTTGAGGAAGGAGAAGCAGGTTTTGTGGTACAAGTAGTTGCACTCGTGGTATTGCTAGGAGTAGCAGGTTTTTTGGTAGTAGTAGTATCACCTGTGGTGGTGGTAGGTGTTGCATGTTTTATGGTAGAAGTAGGAGTGCTCATGGTGGTGGTAGGGTAGTAGTTACCTTGGTAGAAGAAAGAGTGATCGTTTTGTCGATAGGAGTAGTAGTGGCTGTGGTAGAAGTAAGAGCGCTCGTGGTGTTGCTTGGAGTGGTAGTGTCTGTTGGAGAAGTATGAGTGCTCATTGTGGTGGTAGGAGTAGTACTGTCTGTGGTAGTAGTAGTTGCGCTCGTGGTGGAGGTAGGAGTAGTAGTTTCTGCGGTAGAAGTAGGAATGCTCGTGTTGGTGGTAGGAGTAGTAGTTTCTGTGGTAGAAGTAGGAGCACTCGTGGTGGTGGTAGGACTAGCTGGGTCTGTGTTAGAAGTAGGTGCTCTCGTGGTAGTGGTAGGTGTATCAGATTTTGTGGTAGAAGTAGTTGCACTCGTGGAGGTGGTAGGAGTAGCAGGTTTTGTGGTAGAAGTAGGATCGCTCGTGGTGGTGGTAAGAGTAGTAGTTTCTGTGGTAGAAGTAGGGTCGCTCATGATGGTTGTAGGAGTAGCATGGCCTGTGGTAGAAGTAGGTGCTCTCGTGGTGGTGGTAGGTGTATCAGATTTTGTGGCAGAAGTAGTTGCACTCGTGGAGGTGGTAGGAGTAGCAAGTTTTGTGGTAGAAGTAGGATCACTCGTGGTGGTGGCAGGAGTTGCATCTTCTGTAGTAGAAGTGAGAGCGCCCCTGTTGATGGTAGTAGATTCTATGGTATAAGTAGAAGCACTCTTGGTGTTGGTAGGAGTAGTAGTTTCTGTGGTAGAAGTAGGATCGCTAGTGGTGGTGGAAGGTGTAACAGGGCCTGTGGTAGAAGTAGGTGCTCTCGTGATGGTGGTAGGTGTAGCAGGTTTTGTGGTAGAAGTAGTTGCACTCGTGGTGGTGGTAGGAGTAGCAAGTTTTGTGGTAGAAGTAGGATCGCTCATGGTGGTGGCAGGAGTTGCATCTTCCATAGTAGAAGTAGGAGCACCCCTGTTGTTGGTAGTAATAGTTTCTGTGGTAGGAGTAAGAGCGCTCATGGTTGTGGTAGCAGTAGTATTTTCTTTGGTAGAATTAGGAGTGCTCGTGGTGGTGGTAGGTGTAGTAGTGTCTGTGGTAGATGTAGGAGTGCTAGTGGTGGTGGTAGTAGTTGCACGGTCTGTGGTAGAAGGAGGAGTGTTTGTGGTGTTGGTAAGAGTAATAGTGTCTGTGGTAGATGTAGGAATGCTCGTGGTGGTGGTAGGAGTAGTTGTGTCTGTGTTCGAAATAGTGGCACTTACGTTGGTGGTAGGAGTAGTAGTGTCTGTGGTAGAATTATGAGCACACGTGGTGGTGGTAGCAGTAGTATTTTCTGTGGTAGAAGTAAGTGCATTCGTGATGGAGGTATGAGTAGTAATCTGTATGGTAGAAGTTGGAGCACTCGTGCTGGTGGTAGGAATAGTACTGTCTGTGGTTGAAGTAGGAGTGCTAGTGGTGGTGGTAGTAGTTGCATGGTCTGTGGTAGAATTAGCAGTGTTCGTTGTGGTGGTAAGAGTGATAGTGTCTGTGGTAGAATTAGGATCGCTCGTGGTGTTGATAAGAGTAGTAGTGTCTCTGGTAGAAGTAGGAGCACTTGTGGTGGTGGTTGTAGTAGTAGTGTCTGTGGTAGAATTAGGAGCGCTTGTGGTGGTGGTAGGAATAGCAGTGTCTCTTGTAGATGTAGTTGTGCTTGTGGTGGAGGTAGGAGTAGTAGTTTCTGCGGTAGAAGTAGCAGTGTTCGTGTTTGTGGTAGGAGTAGTAGTGTCTCCACTAGAAGTAGGAGCGCTCGTTGTGGAGTTAGGTGTATTAGTGTCTGCTGTTGAAGTAGGAACACTTGTTTCATTGGCACTGAGAAAAACCCTGAGCTTCGCCTTCCATCCAGGACCTCCTACCTGAAGTCACCCTGCCTCCAGGAGAAAGGCGGTTTACGTTCCTATAGCAACTAAAGCACAGTTTTTCCTAGAGCACTGCAGGCTTTTGAAGAGGCATGGGCCCAGAGGCCTAGCTAAAGCGTTCCTTGGTTGCGGCAGTTCATTAGATGCAGAACACACTGCCTCTAGAAGTTTATTCAGGGAAGCAACCAGTGTGTACTCTGTGTTTCTTCTGACTTGATAGAAACGACAGGGATGTATGCTGCGTGTGCCCATGGAAATGGGGGCGGGATGGTACTACCCTCGATTTTCCATTTGGAAAGCTCCATTCTTGCTGCCGTGAAGCTACCTGAAATTCTCTGCTGTTGACCGGCCTCTGGCCACTGTAGGCATGGGTCTGGGAAGAAAATGAGTTTTCACAGGTTACACAGGGTGCTTCATTATCAAGAGTGGGGCTCATCTTGCCATGCTCTAGAGCTAAAGGGAATATCAACGTGAGTCCTTGCCTCGATGTAAGGCCCTGAGGAGCCATGCAGAAAGGGAGGCATGCAGCTCTTTCCATGAGCTCTTAGTCGCTGTTTTGCTTTATTTTAAAGGAAGTACCCTTTTCAGGACACCTAGGCCCCTCTGGTGAGCATCATTTTCGTTCCAAGATCACTGAGTATCTCTATACCCGTATAGGGGTGCTGAGCAAAAACGAGGCCCATAAGTCCCTTGGAGGTCTTCTGTGTCTGTCGAGTAATGGGCAACACACTGCACTCTTTCTTGGGACTTCTTGATTTACCTAGCACTCACACAGGTTCACGAGCACCGTTCTAGCAAGTTCCAACATGCCGTGGAAGTCGCACTCATTCCCTAATCTGAGCTGCACAGAGAAAAAAACTCGGCTTCGCCTTCCATCAAGGTTCTCCTACCTGAAGTCACCCTGCCTTCAGGAGAAAGTCGGCTTGCATTACTATTGCAACTAAAGAAAAGTTTTTCCTGTAGCACTGAGGCTTTTGAAGAGGCACGGGCCCAGAGGCCTAGTTAGGGCGTTCCTTGGTTGAGGCAGTTCACAAGATGCAGAACACCCTGCCTCGAGAAGTTGATTCAGGGAAAGAACCAGTGTGTACTCAGTGTCTTTTTTGACTTGTTGGAAACCACAGGGATGTATGCTGTTTCTGCCTATGGAAAAGGGGGCACGTTGGTAGTAGCCTTGCTTTTCCATTTTCAGAGCTCCATTCATGCGGCCGTGAAGCTCCCTGAAATTCTAGCTGTTGACAGGTCTCTGGCCACTGTAGGCATGGATCTGGGAAGAAAATGAGTGTTCTCTGGCTACACAGGGTGCTTCATTGTCCGGGGTGGGGCACAATTTGCCATACTCTAGAGCTGAAGGGAATCTCAACGTGAGTCCTTGCCTCAAGGTAAGGCCCTGAGGAGCCATGCAGAAACGGAGTCATGCAGCTCTTTCCATGAGCTCTTAGTGGAGGTTCGGCTTTATTTTAAAGGAAGTACCCTGTTCAGGACTCCTAAGCCTCTCGGGTGAGCATCATTTTCGTTCCAAGATCACTGAGAAGATTAACACCCCTGTAGGACTGCTGAGCAACAACGAGGCCCGTAGGTCCCTCGGAGGTCCTATGTGTCTGCTGAGTCATGGGCTACACACTGCACTCTTTCTTGGGACTTCTTGATTTCACAGCACTCATAGAGGTTCACGAGCACCGTTCTAGCAAGTTCCAACATGCTGTGGAAGTCGCACACATTCCATAGTCTGAGCTGCACTGAGAAAATCACTTGGCTTCGCCTTCCATCAACCTGTTGCCTGAAGTCACCCTGCGTCCAGGAGAAGACATCTTGCAATCATCTTGCAACGAAAGCAAAGTTTTTCCTGTAGCAATGCAGGCTTCTGAAGAGGCACGGGCCCAGAGGCCTAGCTAGGGCGTTCCTCGGTTGAGGCAGTTCACTAGATGCAGAACACCCTGCCTCAAGAAGTTGATTCAGGGAAGGAACCAGTGTGTACTCTGTGTCTCTTTTGACTCGTTAGAAACCACAGGGATGTATCCTGCGTGTGCCCATGGAAATGGGCTTGTAATGGTAATAGCCTTCCTTTTCCATTTGGAAACCTCCATTCTTGTTGCTGTGAAGCTAGCGAAATCCTCTGCTGTTGACAGGCCACTGGCCACTGTAGGAATGGGTTTGGGAAGAAAATGAGTTTTCGCTGGCTACAGAGGTTGCTTCATTAACCGGGGTGGGGCTCATCTTGCCATGCTCTAGAGCTAAATGGAATCTCAACGTGAGTCCTTGCCTCAGAGTAAGGCCCTGAGTAGCCATGCAGAAACGGAGGCATGCAGCTCTTTCCATGAGCTCTTACTCGCTGCTCCGCTTTATTTTAAAGAAACTACCCTTTTCAGGACTCCTAGGCCCCTTGGGTGAGCATCCTTTTCCTTCCAAGGTCACTGAGTATCTCCACACCCCTGTGAGCCTGCTGAGCAACAACGAGGCCCATAGGTCCCTCAGCGGCCCTCTGTTTCTGCCAAGTCATGGGCAACACACCGCACTCTTTTTTGGGACCTCTTGATTTACCCAGAACTCGCAAAGGTTCACGAGCACCGTTCTAGCAAGTTCCAACATGCCGTGGTAGTCGAACTCATTCCAGTCTGAGCTTCACTGAGAAAAACACTCGGCTTCTCCTTCCATCCAGGACCTCCTACCTGAAGTCACCGTGCCTCCAGGAGAAGTCGGCTTGCTTTCCTATTGCAACGAAAGCACAGTTTTTCCTGTAGCACTGCAGGCTTTTGAAAAGGCACGGCCCTAGACGCCTAGCTAGGGCGTTCCTTGGTTGAGGCAGTTCACTAGTTGCAAAAGTCACTGCCTCGATAAGTTGATTCAAGGGAGCAAACAGTGTGTACTCTGTGTCTCTATTGACTCGTTAGAAACCACAAAGATGTATGCTGCCTGTGCCAATGAAAAAGGGGTCAAGATGGTACTAACCTTGCTTTCCATTTGGAAAGCTATATTCTTGCTGATGTGAAGCTCCCTGAAATTTTCTGCTGTTGACAGGCCTCTGGCCACTGTAGGCATGGGTCTGGGAAGAAAATGAGTGTTTTCTGGCTACAGAGGGCGCTTCATTGGCCGGGGTATGGCTCAGCTATCCATGCTCTAGAGCTACATGGAATCTCAACGTGAGTCCTTGCCTCGCTGTAAGGCCCTGAGGAGCCATGTAGAAAGGGAGGCATGCAGCTCTTTCCATGAGCTCTTAGTTGCTGTTCTGCTTTATTTTTAAGGAAGTACCGTTTTCAGGACTCCTAAGCCCCTCGGTTGAACATCATTTTCGTTCCAAGATCACTGAGTACCTCCACACCCCTGTAGGCCTGCTGAGCAACAACGAGGCCCATAGGACCCTCGGAGGTCCTCTGTGTCTGCTGAGTCATGGGCAACACACTGCACTCTTTCGTGGGATATCTTGATTTCACAGCACTCGCACAGGTTCACGAGCACCGTTCTAGCAAGTTCCAACATGCTGTGGATGTCGGACAAATTCCCTAGTCTGAGCTGCACAGAGAAAAACACTAGGCTTCACCTTCCATCCACCTCCTACCTGAAGTCACCCTTCCTCCAGGAGAAAGACGGCTTGCGTTCCTATTGCAACGACAGCACAGTTTTTCCTGTAGCACTGCAAGCTTTTGAAGAGGCACGGGCCCGGAGGCCTAGCTAGGTCGTTCCTTGGTTGAGGCAGTTCACTAGATGCAGAACACCCTGCCTCGAGAAGTTGATTCAGGGAAGCAACCAGTGTGTACTCTGTGTCTCTTTTGAATCTTTAGAAACCACAGGGATGTACCCTGCGTGTGCCCATGGAAATGGGGGCGTGATGGTACTAGCCTTGCTTTTCCATTTGGAAACCTCCATTCTTGTCGCCGTGAAGCTAGCTGAAATTCTCTGCTGTGGACAGGCCTCTGGCCACTGTAGGCATGGGTCTGGGAAGAAAATGTTTTCTCTGGCTACACAGGGTACTTCATTGGCAGGGGTGGGGCTCATCTTGCCATGCTCTAGAGCTAAAGGGTATCTCAACGCGAGTGCTTGCCTCGAGGTAAGGCCCTGAGTAGCCATGCAGAAAGGGAGGCATGCAGCTCTTTCCATGAGTTCGTAGTGAAAGTTCTGCTTATTTTAAAGGAAGTACCCTTTTCAGGACTCCTAGGCCACTCGGGTGAGCATCATTTTCGTTCCAAGATCACTGCACACCTCCACACCCCTGTAGGACTGCTGAGCAACAACGAGCCCCATAGGTCCCTCGGAGGTCCTATGTGTCTGCGGAGTCATGGGCTACACACTGCACTCTTTCCTGGGACCTCCTAAGTTCACAGCACTCGTACAGGTTCATGAGCACCGTTCTAGCAGGTTCCAACATGCTGTGGAAGTCGCACAAATTCCCTAGTCTGAGCTGCACTGAGAAAAACACTCGGCTTCGCTTCCATCCACCTCCTACCTGAAGTCGCCCTGCCTCCAGGAGAAGTCGTCTTGCAATATTCTTGCAACGAAAGCAAAGTATTTCCTGTAGCACTGCAGGCTTCTGAAGAGGCCGGACCCAGAGGCCTAGCTAGGGCGTTCCTTGTTTGAGGCAGTTCACTAGATGCAGAACACCCTGCCTCGAGAAGTTGATTCAGGGAAGGAACAATTGTGTACTCTGTGTCTCTTCTGAGGTGTTAGAAACCACAGGGATGTATGCTGTTTGTGCCTATGGAAATGGGGGCATGTTGGTAGTAGCCTTGCTTTAACATTTTGAGAGCTCCATTCATGTGGCCGTGAAGCTCCGTGAAATTCTAGCTGTTGACAAGCCTCTGGCCAATGTAGACTGGGTCTGGGAAGAAAATGAGTTTTCTCTGGCTACACAGGGTGCTTCATTGTCCAGGGTGGGCACAATTTGCCGTGTTCTAGAGCTAAAGGTTATCTCAACGCGAGTGCTTGCCTCGAGGTAAGGGCCTGAGTAGCCATGCAGAAAGGGAGGCATGCAGCTCTTTCCATGAGTTCGTAGTTAAAGTTCTGCTTATTTTAAAGGAAGTACCCTTTTCAGGACTCCTAGGCCACTCGGGTGAGCATCATTTTCGTTCCAAGATCACTGAGAACTTCCACACCCCTGTAGGACTGCTGAGCAACAATGAGCCCCATAGGTCTCTCGGAGGTCCTATGTGTCTGCGGAGTTTGGGCTACACACTGCACTGTTTCTTGGGACCTCCTAAGTTCACAGCACTCGTACAGGTTCACGAGCACTGTTCTAGCAAGTTCCAACATGCTGTGGAAGTCGTACACATTCCTTAGTCTGAGCTGCACTGAGAAAAACACTCGGCTTCGCCTTCCATCCACCTACTACCTGAAGTCACCCTGCCTCCAGGAGAAGTCGTCTTGCAGTCCTCTTGCAACGAAAGCAATGATTTTCCTTTAGCACTGCAGCCTTCTGAAGAGGCACGGGCCCAGAGACCTAGCTAGGGCGTTCCTCGGTTGAGGCAGTTCACTAGATGCAGAACACCCTGCCTCAAGAAGTTGATTCAGGGAAGGAACCAGTGTGTACTCTGTGTCTCTTTTGACTCGTTAGAAACCACAGGGATGTATCCTGCGTGTGCCCATGGAAATGGGCGTGTAATGGTACTAGCCTTGTTTTTCCATTTGGAAACGTCCATTCTTGTTGCCGTAAAGCTAGCAAAATTCTCTGCTGTTGACAGGCCACTGGCCACTGCAGGCATGGGTCTGGGAAGAAAATGAGTTTTCTCTGGCTACAGAGGGTTCTTCATTAACTGGGGTGGGGCTCATCTTGCCATGCTCTAGAGCTACAGGGAATCTCATCGTGAGTCCTTGCTTCGATGTAAGGCCCTGAGTAGCCATGCAAAAAGGGAGGCATGCAGCTCTTTCCATGAGCTCTTATTCACTGTTCTGCTTTATTTTAAAGGAAGTACCCTTTTCAGGACTCCTAGGCCCCTCGGGTGAGCATCATTTTCGTTCCAAGATCACTAAGTATCTCCACACCCCTGTGAGCCTGCTGAGCAACAACGAGGCTCATAGGTCCCTCGGCGGCCCTCTGTTTCTGCCGAGCCATGGGCAACACACTGCACTCTTTTTTGGGACTTCTTGATTTACCCAGAACTCGCAAAGGTTCACGAGCACCGTTCTAGCAAGTTCCAACATGCCGTGGAAGTCGCACTCATTCCAGTCTGAGCTTCACTGAGAAAAACACTCGGCTTCTCCTTCCATCCAGGACCTCCTACCTGAAGTCACCGTGCCTCCAAGAGAAGTCGGCTTGCTTTCCTATTGCAACGAAAGCACAGTTTTTCCTGTAGCACTGCAGGCTTTTGAAGAGGCACGGCCCCAGAGGCCTAGCTAGGGCGTTCCTTGGTTGAGGCATTTCACTAGATGCAAAACTCCCTGCCTCGATAAGTTGATTCAGGGAAGCAACCAGTGTGTACTCTGGGTCTCTTTTGACTCGTTAGAAACCACAGAGATGTATGCTGCCTGTGCCAATGGAAAAGGGGTCAAAATGGTACTAACCTTGCTCTCCATTTGGAAAGCTCCATCCTTGCTGCCGTGAAGCTCCCTGAAATTCTATGCTGTTGACAGGCCTCGACCTGTGTAGCCATGGGTCTGGGAAGAAAATGAGTGTTTTCTGGCTACAGAGGGCGCTTCATTGGCCGGGGTAGGGCTCAGATTTCGATGCTCTAGAGCTAAAGGGAATCTCAACGTGAGTCCTTGCCTCGATGTAAGGCCCTGAGGAGCCATGCAGAAAGGGAGGCTTGCAGCTGTTTCCATGAGCTCTTAGTCGCTGTTCTGCTTTATTTTAAAGGAAGTACCGTTTTCAGGACTCCTAAGCCCCTCGGGTGAGCATCATTTTCGTTCCAAGATCACTGAGTACCTCTACACCCCTGTAGGCGTGCTGAGCAACAACGAGGCGCATAGGTCCCTCGGAGGTCCTCTGTGTCTGCGGAGTCATGGGCAACACACTGCACTCTATCGTGGGATATCGTGATTTCACAGCACTCGCACAGGTTCATGAGCACCGTTCTAGCAAGTTCCAACATGCTGTGGACATCGCACAAATTCCCTAGTCTGAGCTGCACAGAGAAAAACACTCAGCTTCACCTTCCATCCACCTCCTACCTGAAATCACCCTGCCTCCAGGAGAAAGACGGCTTGCGTTCCTATTGCAACGACAGCACAGTTTTTCCTGTAGCACTGCAAGCTTTTGAAGAGGCACGGGCCCAGAGGCCAAGCTAGGGCGTTCCTTGGTTGAGGCAGTTCACTAGATGCAAAACTCCCTGCCTCGATAAGTTGATTCAGGGAAGCAACCAGTGTGTACTCTGGGTCTCTTTTGACTCGTTAGAAACCACAGAGATGTATGCTGCCTGTGCCAGTGGAAAAGGGGTCAAGATGGTACTAACCTTGCTTTCCATTTGTAAAGATCCACCCTTGCTGCCGTGAAGCTCCCTGAAATTCTATGCTGTTGACAGGCCTCTGGCCACTGTAGCCATGGGTCTGGGAAGAAAATGTTTTCTCTGGCTACACAGGGTGCTTCATTGCTCCGGGTGGGGCTCACCTTGCCATGCTCTAGAGCTAAAGGGAATCTCAAAGTGAGTCCTTGCCTCGAGGTAAGGCCCTGAGTAGCCCTGCAGAAAGGGAGGCATGCAGCTCTTTCCATGCGCTCTTAGTCGCTATTCTGCTTTACTTTAAAGGAAGTACCCTTTTCAGGACTCCTAGACCCCTCGGGTGAGCATCATTTTCGTTCCTAGATCACTGACTAACTCCACACCCTTGTGGGCCTGCTGAGCAACACTGAGTCCCATACGTCCCTCGGAGGCCCTCTGTGTCTGCCGAGTCTCGGGCAACACACTGTACGTTACTTCAGGAGAACTACATTTCCAGAGCACTCGAACAGCATCAGAACCACATTTCTAGGCAGTCCAACATGCCCTGGAAGTCTTCGACATTGCCCTCGTCTGAGCTGCCATGAGAAAACACTCTGCTTAGAATTCTTCAGGGACCTCGTCCCTGAAGTCACTCTATTCAAGGAGAAATACAGCATCCTAGCATTCTGTGTCGCTCACAGGGCAAGCAACGTGAGAACTTGTCTCGAGGTAAGGCCCTGAAATGCTATGCAGAAGCAGAGGCATGTAGCAGTTTCCATGAGGCCGTAATCTCTGCTCTGCAGCATTTTAATGCCAGTACGCCTTTCAGGACACCTAGGTGCCTCGCCTGGAAACCCTATTCCCTGCAAGAACACTGAGTACCCTCAGGCTCCCCTGGCCCTTCTAAGCAATATCCAGGCCCGTAGTTTTCGGACTCACAGTGTGTATGCCGAGTGTAGGGCAACACAGTGCACTCTTTCTTGGGCTATCTTGAAATAGACAGCAATCTCACAGGTTCACGAGCACCATTCTAGCAAGTTCCAACATGCCGTGGAAGTCGCACTCTTTCCCTAGTCTGAGCTGCACAGAGAAACACACTCGGTTTCGGCTTCCATCCAGTAACTCGTACTTGAAGTCACCCTGCTCCAGGAGAAAGTCGTCTTGCAATCCTCTTGCAACGAAAGCAAAGTTTTTCCTGTAGCACTGCAGGCTTCTGAAGAGGCACGGGCCCAGAGGCCTAGTTAGGGCGTTCCTTGGTTGAGGCAGATCACGAGATGCAGAACACCCTGCCTCGAGAAGTTGATTCACGGAAGGAACCAGTGTGTTCTCTGTGTCTCTTCTGAGGTGTTAGAAACCACAGGGATGTATGCTGTTTGTGCCTATGGAAATGGGGGCATGTTGGTAGTAGCCTTGCTTTAACATTTTGAGAGCTCCATTCATGCGGCCGTGAAGCTCCCTGAAATTCTAGCTGTTTACAGGCCTCTGGCCACTGTTGGCATGGGTCTGGGAACAAAATGAGTTTTCTCTGGTGACACAGAGTGCTTCATTGTCCGGGATGGGCACAATTTGCCATGGTCTAGAGCTGAAGGGTATCTCAACGCGAGTGCTTGCCTCGAGGTAAGGGCCTGAGTAGCCATGCAGAAAGGGAGGCATGCAGCTCTTTTCATGAGTTCTTAGTGAAAGTTCTGCTTATTTTAAAGGAAGTACCCTTTTCAAGACTCCTAGGCCACTCGGGTGAGCATTATTTTCATTCCAAGATCACTGAGAACCTCCACACCCCTGTAGGACTGCTGAGCAACAACGAGCCCCATAGGTCCCTCGGAGGTCCTATGTGTCTGCAGAGTCATGGTCTACACACTGCACTCTTTCTTGGGACCTCCTAACTTCACAGCACTCGAACAGGTTCACGAGCACCGTCCTAGCAAGTTCCAACATGCCGTGGAAGTCGCACTCATTCCCTAGTCTGAGCTGAACAGAGAAAAACAATCGGTTACGCCTTCCATCCAGGTCCTCGTACCTGAAGTCACCAGCTCCAGGAGAAAGTCGGCCTGCCTTCCTATTCCAACTAAAGCACAGTTTTTCCTGTAGCACTGAGGCTTTTGAAGAGGCACGGCCCCAGAGGCCTAGCTAGGGCGTTCCTTGGTTGTCGCAGTACACTAGATGCAAAACTCCCTGCCTCGATAAGTTGATTCAGAGAAGCAACCAGTGTGTACTCTGTGTCTCTTTTAACTTGTTAGAAACCACCGAGATGTATGCTGCCTGTGCCAATGGAAAAGGGGTCAAGATGGTACTAACCTTGCTTTCCATTTGGAAAGCTCCATCCTTGCTGCCGTGAAGCTCCTTGAAATTCTGCTGTTGACAGGTCTCGACCCATTGTAGCCATGGGTCTGGGAAGAAAATGAGTGTTTTCTGGCTATACAGGGTGCTTCATTGGCTGGGGTAGGGCTCAGCTTTCCATCCTCTAGAGCTACAGGGAATCTCAACGTGAGTCCTTGCCTCGATGTAAGGCCCTGAGGAGCCATGCAGAAAGGGAGGCATGCAGCTCTTTCCTTGAGCTCTCAGTCGCTGTTCTGCTTTATTTTAAAGGAAGTACCATTTTCAGGACTCCTAAGCCCCTCGGGTGAGCATCATTTTCGTTCCAAGATCACTGAGTACCGCCACACCCCTGTAGGCCTGATGAGCAACAACGAGGCCCATAGGACACTCGGAGGTCCTCTGTGTCTGCTGAGTCATGGGCAACACACTGCACTCTTTCGTGGGATATCGTGATTTCACAGCACTCACACAGGTTCACGAGCACCGTTCTAGCAAGTTCCAACATGCTGTGGACATCGCACAAATTCCCTAGTCTGAGCTGCACAGAGAAAAACACTCGGCTTCACCTTCCATCCACCTCCTACGTGAAATCACCCTGCCTCCAGGAGAAAGACGGCTTGCGTTCCTATTGCAACGACAGAACAGTTTTTCCTGTAGCACTGCAAGCTTTTGAAGAGGCACGGGCCCAGAGGCCTAGCTAGGGCGTTCCTTGGTTGAGGCAGTTCACAAGATGCAGAACACCATGCCTCAAGAAGTTGATTCAGGGAAGGAACCAGTGTGTACTCTGTTTCTCTTTTGACTCGTTAGAAACCACTGGGAGGTATCCTGCGTGTGCCCATGGAAATAGGGGAGTGATGGTAGTAGCCTTGCTTTTCCTTTTGGAAACCTCCATTCTTGTTGCCGTGAAGCTAGCTGAAATTCTCTGCTCTGGACAGGCCTCTGGCCACTGTAGGCATGGGCCTGGGAAGAAAATGTTTTCTCTGGCTACACAGGGTGCTTCATTGGCCGGGGTGGGGCTCATCTTGCCATGCTCTAGAGCTAAAGGGAATCACAACGTGCGTCCTTGACTCAAGGTAAGGCCCTGAGTAGCCATGCAGAAAGGGAGGCATGCAGCTCTTTCCATGCGCTGTTAGTCGCTATTCTGCTTTATTTTAAAGGAAGTACCCTTTGCAGGACTCCTAGGCCCCTCGGGTGAGCATCATTTTCGTTCCTAGATCACTGACTAACTCCACACCCCTGTGGGCCTGCTGAGCAACATTGAGTCCCATACGTCCCTCGGAGGCCCTCTGTGTCTGCCAAGTCTCGGGCAACACACTGTACGTTACTTCAGGAGAACTACATTTCCAGAGCACTCGAACAGCATCAGAACCACATTTCTAGGCAGTCCAACATGCCCTGGAAGTCTTCGACATTGCCCTCGTCTGAGCTGCCATTAGAAAACACTCAGCTTAGAATTATTCGAGGACCTCATCCCTGAAGTCACTCTATTCAAGGAGAAATACAGCATCCTAGCATGCTGTGTCGCTCACAGGGCAAGCAACGTGAGAACTTGCCTCGAGGTAAGGCCCTGAAATGCTATGCAGAAGCGGAGGCATGTAGCAGTTTCCATGAGGCCGTAATCTCTGCTCTGCAGCGTTTTAACGCCAGTACGCCTTTCAGGACACCTAGGTGCCTAGCCTGGAAACCCTATTCCCTGCAAGAACACTGAGTACCCTCAGGCTCCCCTGGCCCTTCTAAGCAATATCCAGGCCCGTAGCTTTTGGACTCACAGTGTGTATGCCGAGTGTAGGGCAACACAGTGCACTCTTTCTTGGGCCATCTTGATTTAGCCAGCAATCGCACAGGTTCACGAGCACCGTTCTAGCAAGTTCCAACATGCCGTGGAAGTCGCACTCCTTCCCTAGTCTGAGCTGCACAGAGAAACACACTCGGTTGCGGCTTCCATTCTGTAACTCGTACCTGAAGTCACCCTGCTCCAGGAGAAAGTCGGCTTGCCTTCCTCTTGCAAAGAAAGCACAGTTTTTCCTGTAGCACTGCAGGCTTTTGAAGAGGCACGGGCCCAGAGGCCTAGTTAGGGCGTTCCTTGGTTGAGGCAGTTCACTAGATGCAGAACACCCTGCCTCGAGAAGTTGATTCACGGAAGGAAACAGTTTGTACTCTGTGTCTCTTCTGAGGTGTTAGAAACCACAGGGATGTATGCTGTTTGTGCCTAAGGAAATGGGGGCATGTTGGTAGTAGCCTTGCTTTAACATTTTGAGAGCTCCATTCATGCGGCCGTGAAGCCCCCTTGAAATTCTAGCTGTTGACAGGCCTCTGGCCACTGTAGGCATGGGCCTGGGAAGAAAATGAGTTTTCTCTGGCTACACCGGGTGCTTCATTGTCCGGGGTGGGCACAATTTGCCATGGTCTAGAGATAAAGGGTATCTCAACGCGAGTGCTTGCCTCGAGGTAAGGGCCTGAGTAGCCATGCAGAAAGGGAGGCATGCAGCTCTTTCCATGAGTTCTTAGTGAAAGTTCTGCTTATTTTAAAGGAAGTACCCTTTTCAGGACTCCTAGGCCACTCGGGTGAGCATCATTTTCGTTCCAAGATCACTGAGAACCTCCACACCCCTGTAGGACTGCTGAGCAACATCGAACCCCATAGGTCCCTCGGAGGTCCTATGTGTCTGCGGAGTCATGGGCTACACACTGCACTCTTTTTTGGTAACTCCTAAATTCACAGCACTCGTACAGGTTCACGAGCAAACTTCTAGCAAGTTCCAACATGCTGTGGAAATCGCACACATTCCCTAGTCTGAGCTGCACTGAGAAAAACACTCGGCTTCGCCTTCCATCCACCTACTACCTGAAGTCACCCTGCCTCCAGGAGAAGTCACCTTTCTATCCTCTTGCAACGAAAGCAACGTTTTTCCTCTAGCACTGCAGGCTTCTGAAGAGGCACGGGCCCAGAGGCCTAGCTAGGGCGTTCCTCGGTTGAGGCAGTTCACTAGATGCAGAACACCCTGCCTCAAGAAGTTGATTAAGGGAAGGAACCAGTGTGTACTCTGTGTCTCTTTTGACTCGTTAGAAACCACAGGGATGTATCCTGCGTGTGCCCATGGAAATGGGCGTGTAATGGTACTAGCCTTGCTTTTCCATTTGGAAACGTCCATTCTTGTTGCCGTGAAGCTAGCGAAATTCTCTGCTGTTGACAGGCCACTGGCCACTGCAGGCATGGGTCTGGGAAGAAAATGAGTTTTCTCTGGCTACAGAGGGTGCTTCATTAACCGGGGTGGGGCTCATCTTGCCATGCTCTAGAGCTAAAGAGAATCTCAACGTGAGTCCTTGCCTCGGAGTAAGGCCCAGAGTAGCCATGCAGAAACGGAGGCATGCAGCTCTTTCCATGAGCTCTTATTCGCTGTTCTGCTTTATTTTAAAGGAAGTACCCTCTTCAGGACTCCTAGGCCCCTCGGGTGAGCATCATTTTCGTTCCAAGGTCACTGAGTACCTCCACACCCCTGTGAGCCTGCTGATCAAAAACAAGGCCCATAGGTCCCTCGGCGGCCCTCTGTTTCTGCCGAGTCATGGGCAACACTGCACTCTTTTTGGGACTTCTAGATTTACCCAGAACTCGAAAAGGTTCATGAGCACCGTTCTAGCAAGATCCAACATGCCGTGGAAGTCGCACTCATTCCAGTCTGGGCTTCACTGAGAAAAACACTCGGCTTCTCCTTCCATCCTGGACCTCCTACCTGATGTCACCGTGCCTCCAGGAGAAGTCGGCTTGCTTTCCTATTGCAACGAAAGCACAGTTTTTCCTGTAGCACTGCAAGATTTTGAAGAGGCATGGCCCCAGAGGCCTAGCTAGGGCGTTCCTTGGTTGAGGCAGTTCACTAGATGCAAAATTCCCTGCCTCGATAAGTTGATTCAGGGAAGCAACCAGTGTGTACTCTGGGTCTCTTTTGACTCGTTAGAAACCACAGAGATGTATGCTGCCTGTGCCAATGGAAAAGGGGTCAAGATGGTACTAACCTTGCTTTCCATTTGGAAAGATCCACCCTTGCTGCCGTGAAGCTACCTGAAATTCTATGCTGTTGACAGGCCTCGACCCACTGTAGCCATGGGTCTGGGAAGAAAATGAGTGTTTTCCGGTTACACCGGCGCTTCATTGGCCGGGGTAGGGCTCATCTTTCCATGCTCTAGAGCTACAGGGAATCTCAACGTGAGTTCTTGCCTGGATGTAAGGCCCTGAGGAGCCACGCAGAAAGGGAGGCATGCAGCTCTTTCCATGAGCTCTTAGTCGCTGTTCTGCTTTATTTTAAAGGAAGTACCCTTTTCAGGACTCCTAAGCCCCTCGGGTGAGCATCATTTTCGTTCCAAGATCACTGAGTACCTCCACACCCCTGTAGGCCTGCTGAGCAACAACGATGTCCATAGGTCCCTCGGAGGTCCTCTGTGTCTGCGGAGTCATGGGCAACACACTGCACTCTTTCGTGGGATATCGTGATTTCACAGCACTTGCACAGGTTCAGGAGCACAGTTCTAGCAAGTTCCAACATGCTGTGGATATCGCACAAATTACCTAGCCTGAGCTGCACAGAGAAAAACACTCGGCTTCACCTTCCATCCACCTCCTACCTGAAATCACCCTGCCTCCAGGAGAAAGACGGCTTGCGTTCCTATTGCAACGACAGCACAGTTTTTCCTGTAGCAATGCAGGCTTCTGAAGAGGCACGGGCCCAGAGGCCTAGCTAGGGCGTTCCTCGGTTGAGGCAGTTCACTAGATGCAGAACACCCTGCCTCAAGAAGTTGATTCAGGGAAGGAACCAGTGTGTACTCTGTGTCTCTTTTGACTCATTAGAAACCACAGGGATGTATCCTGCGTGTGCCCATGGAAATGGGCGTGTAATGGTACTAGCCTTGCTTTTCCATTTGGAAACCTCGATTCTTGTTGCCGTGAAGCTAGCGAAATTCTCTGCTGTTGACAGGCCACTGGCCACTGTAGGCATGGGTCTGGGAAGAAAATGAGTTTTCTCTGGCTACAGAGGGTGCTTCATTGGCCGGGGTGGGGCTCATCTTGCCATGCTCTAGAGCTAAAGGGAATCTCAATGTGAGTCCTTGCCTCGGAGTAAGGCCCAGAGTAGCCATGCAGAAACGGAGGCATGCAGCTCTTTCCATGAGCTCTTAGTCGCTGTTCTGCTTTATTTTAAAGGAAGTACCATTTTCAGGACTCCTAAGCCCCTCGGGTGAGCATCATTTTCGTTCCAAGGTCACTGAGTACCTCCACACCCCTGTAGGCGTGCTGAGCAACAACGAGGCGCATAGGTCCCTCGGAGGTCCTCTTTGTCTGCGGAGTCATGGGCAACACACTGCACTCTTTCGTGGGATATCGTGATATCACAGCACTCGCACAGGTTCACGAGCACCGTTCTAGCAAATTCCAACATGCCGTGGAAGTCGCACTCATTCTCTAGTGTGAGCTGAACAGAGAAAAACATTCGGTTTCGCCTTCAACCCAGGACCTCCTACCTGAAGTCACCTTGCTCCAGGAGAAAGTCGGCTTCCTTCCTATTGCAACTAAAGCACAGTTTTTCCTGTAGCACTGAGGCTTTTGAAGAGGCACGGGCCCAGAGGCCTAGCTAGGGCATTCTTTTGTTGAATCAGTCCACTAGATGCAGAACACCCTGCCTCAAGAAGTTGATTCTGGGAAGGAACCAGTGTGTACTCTGTGTCTCTTTAGACTTGTTAGAAACCACAGAGATGTATGCTGCCTGTGCCAATGGAAATGGGGTCAAGTAGGTACTAAACTTGCTTTCCATTTGGAAAGATACATTCTTGCTGCCATGAAGCTCCCTGAAATTCTGTGCTGTCGACTGGCCTCTGGCCACTGTAGGCATGGGTCTGGGAAGAAAATGAGTTTTCTCTGGCTACAGAGGGTGCTTCATTAACCGGGGTGGGGCTCATCTTGCCATGCTCTAGAGCTAAAGGGAATCTCAACGTGAGTCCTTGCCCCGGAGTAAGGCCCTGAGTAGCCATGCAGAACGGGAGGCATGCAGCACTTTCTATGAGCTCTTATTCGCTGTTCTGTTTTATTTTAAAGGAAGTACCTTTTCAGGACTCCTAGGCCCCTCGTGTGAGCATCATTTTCGTTCGAAGATCACTGAGTACCTCCACATCCCTGTAGGCCCGGTGAGAAACAACGAGGCCCATAGGACCCTCAGAGGTCCTCTCTGTCTGCTGAGTCATGGGCAACACACTGCACTCTTTCTTGGGATATCTTGATTTCACAGCACTCGCACAGGTTAATGCGCACCGTTCTAGCAAGTTCCAACATGCCGTGGAAGTCGCACTCATTCCCTAGTGTGAGCTGAACAGAGAAAAACACTCGGCTTCTCCTTCCATCCAGGACCTCCTACCTGAAGTCACCGTGCCTCCAGGAGAAGTCGGCTTGCTTTCCTATTGCAACGAAAGCACAGTTTTTCCTGTAGCACTGCAGGCTTTTGAAGAGGCACGGCCCCAGAGGCCTAGCTAGGGCGTTCCTTGGTTGAGGCAGTTCACTAGATGCAAAACTCCCTGCCTCGATAAGTTGATTCAGGGAAGCAACCAGTGTGTACTCTGGGTCTCTTTTGACTCGTTAGAAACCACAGAGATGTATGCTGCCTGTGCCAATGGAAAAGGGGTCAAGATGGTACTAACCTTGCTTTCCATTTGGAAAGCTCCATCCTTGCTCCCGTGAAGCTCCCTGAAATTCTATGCTGTTGACAGGCCTCGACCCACTGTAGCCATGGGTCTGGGAAGAAAATGAGTGTTTTCTGGCTACACAGGGCGCTTCATTGGCTGGGGTAGGGCTCAGCTTTCCATGCTCTAGAGCTACAGGGAATCTCAACGTGAGTCCTTGCCTCGATGTAAGGCCCTGAGGAGCCATGCAGAAAGGGAGGCATGCAGCTCTTTCCATGAGCTCTTAGACGCTGTCCTGCTTTATTTTAAAGGAAGTACCGTTTTCAGGACTCCTAAGCCCCTCGGGTGAGCATCATTTTCGTTCCAAGATCACTGAGTACCTCCACACCCCTGTAGGCCTGCTGAGCAACAACGAGGCCCATAGGACCCTCGGAGGTCCTCTGTGTCTGCTGAGTCATGGGCAACACACTGCACTCTTTCGTGGAATATCGTGATTTCACAGCACTCGCACAGGTTCACGAGCACCGTTCTAGCAACTTCCAACATGCTGTGGACATCGCACAAATTCCCTAGTCTGAGCTGCACAAAGAAAAACACTCGGCTTCACCTTCCATCCACCTCCTACCTGAAATCACCCTGCCTCCAGGAGAAAGACGGCTTGCGTTCCTATTGCAACGACAGCACAGTTTCTCCTGTAGCACTGCAAGCTTTTGAAGAGGCACGGGCCCAGAGGCCTAGCTAGGGCGTTCCTTGGTTGAGGCATTTCACTCGATGCAGAACACCCTGCTTCGAGAAGTTGATTCAGGGAAGGAACCAGTGTGTACTCTGTGTCTCTTTTGACTGATTAGAAAGCACTGGGAGGTATCCTGCGTGTGCCCATGAAATTGGGGGAGTGATGGTACTAGCCTTGCTTTTCCTTTTGGAAACCTCCATTCTTGTTGCCGTGAAGCTAGCTGAAATTCTCTGCTGTGGACAGGCCTCTGGCCACTCTAGGCATGGGTCTGGGAAGAAAATGTTTTCTCTGGCTACACAGGGTGCTTCATTACTCCGGGTGGGGCTCACCTTGCCATGCTCTAGAGCTAAAGGGAATCTCAACGTGAGTCCTTGCCTCGAGGTAAGGCCCTGAGTAGCCATGCAGAAAGGGAGGCATGCAGCTCTTTCCATGCGCTCTTAGTCGCTATTCTGCTTTACTTTAAAGGAAGTACCCTTTTCAGGACTCCTAGACCCCTCGGGTGAGCATCATTTTCGTTCCTAGATCACTGACTAACTCCACACCCTTGTGGGCCTGCTGAGCAACACTGAGACCCATATGTCCCTCGGAGGCCCTCTGTGTCTGCCGAGTCTCGGGCAACACACTGTACGTTACTTCAGGAGAACTACATTTCCAGAGCACTCGAACAGCATCAGAACCACATTTCTAGGCAGTCCAACATGCCCTGGAAGTCTTCGACATTGCCCTCGTCTGAGCTGCCATGAGAAAACACTCTGCTTAGAATTCTTCAGGGACCTCGTCCCTGAAGTCACTCTATTCAAGGAGAAATACAGCATCCTAGCATTCTGTGTCGCTCACAGGGCAAGCAACGTGAGAACTTGTCTCGAGGTAAGGCCCTGAAATGCTATGCAGAAGCAGAGGCATGTAGCAGTTTCCATGAGGCCGTAATCTCTGCTCTGCAGCATTTTAACGCCAGTACGCCTTTCAGGACACCTAGGTGCCTCGCCTGGAAACCCTATTCCCTGCAAGAACACTGAGTACCCTCAGGCTCCCCTGGCCCTTCTAAGCAATATCCAGGCCCGTAGTTTTCGGACTCACAGTGTGTATGCCGAGTGTAGGGCAACACAGTGCACTCTTTCTTGGGCTATCTTGAAATAGACAGCAATCTCACAGGTTCACGAGCACCATTCTAGCAAGTTCCAACATGCCGTGGAAGTCGCACTCTTTCCCTAGTCTGAGCTGCACAGAGAAACACACTCGGTTTCGGCTTCCATCCAGTAACTCGTACTTGAAGTCACCCTGCTCCAGGAGAAAGTCGTCTTGCAATCCTCTTGCAACGAAAGCAAAGTTTTTCCTGTAGCACTGCAGGCTTCTGAAGAGGCACGGGCCCAGAGGCCTAGTTAGGGCGTTCCTTGGTTGAGGCAGATCACGAGATGCAGAACACCCTGCCTCGAGAAGTTGATTCACGGAAGGAACCAGTGTGTTCTCTGTGTCTCTTCTGAGGTGTTAGAAACCACAGGGATGTATGCTGTTTGTGCCTATGGAAATGGGGGCATGTTGGTAGTAGCCTTGCTTTAACATTTTGAGAGCTCCATTCATGCGGCCGTGAAGCTCCCTGAAATTCTAGCTGTTTACAGGCCTCTGGCCACTGTTGGCATGGGTCTGGGAAGAAAATGAGTTTTCTCTGGTGACACAGAGTGCTTCATTGTCCGGGATGGGCACAATTTGCCATGGTCTAGAGCTGAAGGGTATCTCAACGCGAGTGCTTGCCTCGAGGTAAGGGCCTGAGTAGCCATGCAGAAAGGGAGGCATGCAGCTCTTTTCATGAGTTCTTAGTGAAAGTTCTGCTTATTTTAAAGGAAGTACCCTTTTCAAGACTCCTAGGCCACTCGGGTGAGCATTATTTTCATTCCAAGATCACTGAGAACCTCCACACCCCTGTAGGACTGCTGAGCAACAACGAGCCCCATAGGTCCCTCGGAGGTCCTATGTGTCTGCAGAGTCATGGTCTACACACTGCACTCTTTCTTGGGACCTCCTAACTTCACAGCACTCGAACAGGTTCACGAGCACCGTCCTAGCAAGTTCCAACATGCCGTGGAAGTCGCACTCATTCCCTAGTCTGAGCTGAACAGAGAAAAACAATCGGTTACGCCTTCCATCCAGGTCCTCGTACCTGAAGTCACCAGCTCCAGGAGAAAGTCGGCCTGCCTTCCTATTCCAACTAAAGCACAGTTTTTCCTGTAGCACTGAGGCTTTTGAAGAGGCACGGCCCCAGAGGCCTAGCTAGGGCGTTCCTTGGTTGTCGCAGTACACTAGATGCAAAACTCCCTGCCTCGATAAGTTGATTCAGAGAAGCAACCAGTGTGTACTCTGTGTCTCTTTTAACTTGTTAGAAACCACCGAGATGTATGCTGCCTGTGCCAATGGAAAAGGGGTCAAGATGGTACTAACCTTGCTTTCCATTTGGAAAGCTCCATCCTTGCTGCCGTGAAGCTCCTTGAAATTCTGCTGTTGACAGGTCTCGACCCATTGTAGCCATGGGTCTGGGAAGAAAATGAGTGTTTTCTGGCTATACAGGGTGCTTCATTGGCTGGGGTAGGGCTCAGCTTTCCATCCTCTAGAGCTACAGGGAATCTCAACGTGAGTCCTTGCCTCGATGTAAGGCCCTGAGGAGCCATGCAGAAAGGGAGGCATGCAGCTCTTTCCTTGAGCTCTCAGTCGCTGTTCTGCTTTATTTTAAAGGAAGTACCATTTTCAGGACTCCTAAGCCCCTCGGGTGAGCATCATTTTCGTTCCAAGATCACTGAGTACCGCCACACCCCTGTAGGCCTGATGAGCAACAACGAGGCCCATAGGACACTCGGAGGTCCTCTGTGTCTGCTGAGTCATGGGCAACACACTGCACTCTTTCGTGGGATATCGTGATTTCACAGCACTCACACAGGTTCACGAGCACCGTTCTAGCAAGTTCCAACATGCTGTGGACATCGCACAAATTCCCTAGTCTGAGCTGCACAGAGAAAAACACTCGGCTTCACCTTCCATCCACCTCCTACGTGAAATCACCCTGCCTCCAGGAGAAAGACGGCTTGCGTTCCTATTGCAACGACAGAACAGTTTTTCCTGTAGCACTGCAAGCTTTTGAAGAGGCACGGGCCCAGAGGCCTAGCTAGGGCGTTCCTTGGTTGAGGCAGTTCACAAGATGCAGAACACCATGCCTCAAGAAGTTGATTCAGGGAAGGAACCAGTGTGTACTCTGTTTCTCTTTTGACTCGTTAGAAACCACTGGGAGGTATCCTGCGTGTGCCCATGGAAATAGGGGAGTGATGGTAGTAGCCTTGCTTTTCCTTTTGGAAACCTCCATTCTTGTTGCCGTGAAGCTAGCTGAAATTCTCTGCTCTGGACAGGCCTCTGGCCACTGTAGGCATGGGCCTGGGAAGAAAATGTTTTCTCTGGCTACACAGGGTGCTTCATTGGCCGGGGTGGGGCTCATCTTGCCATGCTCTAGAGCTAAAGGGAATCACAACGTGCGTCCTTGACTCAAGGTAAGGCCCTGAGTAGCCATGCAGAAAGGGAGGCATGCAGCTCTTTCCATGCGCTGTTAGTCGCTATTCTGCTTTATTTTAAAGGAAGTACCCTTTGCAGGACTCCTAGGCCCCTCGGGTGAGCATCACTTTCGTTCCTAGATCACTGACTAACTCCACACCCCTGTGGGCCTGCTGAGCAACATTGAGTCCCATACGTCCCTCGGAGGCCCTCTGTGTCTGCCAAGTCTCGGGCAACACACTGTACGTTACTTCAGGAGAACTACATTTCCAGAGCACTCGAACAGCATCAGAACCACATTTCTAGGCAGTCCAACATGCCCTGGAAGTCTTCGACATTGCCCTCGTCTGAGCTGCCATTAGAAAACACTCAGCTTAGAATTATTCGAGGACCTCATCCCTGAAGTCACTCTATTCAAGGAGAAATACAGCATCCTAGCATGCTGTGTCGCTCACAGGGCAAGCAACGTGAGAACTTGCCTCGAGGTAAGGCCCTGAAATGCTATGCAGAAGCGGAGGCATGTAGCAGTTTCCATGAGGCCGTAATCTCTGCTCTGCAGCATTTTAACGCCAGTACGCCTTTCAGGACACCTAGGTGCCTAGCCTGGAAACCCTATTCCCTGCAAGAACACTGAGTACCCTCAGGCTCCCCTGGCCCTTCTAAGCAATATCCAGGCCCGTAGCTTTTGGACTCACAGTGTGTATGCCGAGTGTAGGGCAACACAGTGCACTCTTTCTTGGGCCATCTTGATTTAGCCAGCAATCGCACAGGTTCACGAGCACCGTTCTAGCAAGTTCCAACATGCCGTGGAAGTCGCACTCCTTCCCTAGTCTGAGCTGCACAGAGAAACACACTCGGTTGCGGCTTCCATTCTGTAACTCGTACCTGAAGTCACCCTGCTCCAGGAGAAAGTCGGCTTGCCTTCCTCTTGCAAAGAAAGCACAGTTTTTCCTGTAGCACTGCAGGCTTTTGAAGAGGCACGGGCCCAGAGGCCTAGTTAGGGCGTTCCTTGGTTGAGGCAGTTCACTAGATGCAGAACACCCTGCCTCGAGAAGTTGATTCACGGAAGGAAACAGTTTGTACTCTGTGTCTCTTCTGAGGTGTTAGAAACCACAGGGATGTATGCTGTTTGTGCCTAAGGAAATGGGGGCATGTTGGTAGTAGCCTTGCTTTAACATTTTGAGAGCTCCATTCATGCGGCCGTGAAGCCCCCTTGAAATTCTAGCTGTTGACAGGCCTCTGGCCACTGTAGGCATGGGCCTGGGAAGAAAATGAGTTTTCTCTGGCTACACCGGGTGCTTCATTGTCCGGGGTGGGCACAATTTGCCATGGTCTAGAGATAAAGGGTATCTCAACGCGAGTGCTTGCCTCGAGGTAAGGGCCTGAGTAGCCATGCAGAAAGGGAGGCATGCAGCTCTTTCCATGAGTTCTTAGTGAAAGTTCTGCTTATTTTAAAGGAAGTACCCTTTTCAGGACTCCTAGGCCACTCGGGTGAGCATCATTTTCGTTCCAAGATCACTGAGAACCTCCACACCCCTGTAGGACTGCTGAGCAACATCGAACCCCATAGGTCCCTCGGAGGTCCTATGTGTCTGCGGAGTCATGGGCTACACACTGCACTCTTTTTTGGTAACTCCTAAATTCACAGCACTCGTACAGGTTCACGAGCAAACTTCTAGCAAGTTCCAACATGCTGTGGAAGTCGCACACATTCCCTAGTCTGAGCTGCACTGAGAAAAACACTCGGCTTCGCCTTCCATCCACCTACTACCTGAAGTCACCCTGCCTCCAGGAGAAGTCACCTTTCTATCCTCTTGCAACGAAAGCAACGTTTTTCCTCTGGCACTGCAGGCTTCTGAAGAGGCACGGGCCCAGAGGCCTAGCTAGGGCGTTCCTCGGTTGAGGCAGTTCACTAGATGCAGAACACCCTGCCTCAAGAAGTTGATTCAGGGAAGGAACCAGTGTGTACTCTGTGTCTCTTTTGACTCGTTAGAAACCACAGGGATGTATCCTGCGTGTGCCCATGGAAATGGGCGTGTAATGGTACTAGCCTTGCTTTTCCATTTGGAAACGTCCATTCTTGTTGCCGTGAAGCTAGCGAAATTCTCTGCTGTTGACAGGCCACTGGCCACTGCAGGCATGGGTCTGGGAAGAAAATGAGTTTTCTCTGGCTACAGAGGGTGCTTCATTAACCGGGGTGGGGCTCATCTTGCCATGCTCTAGAGCTAAAGAGAATCTCAACGTGAGTCCTTGCCTCGGAGTAAGGCCCAGAGTAGCCATGCAGAAACGGAGGCATGCAGCTCTTTCCATGAGCTCTTATTCGCTGTTCTGCTTTATTTTAAAGGAAGTACCCTCTTCAGGACTCCTAGGCCCCTCGGGTGAGCATCATTTTCGTTCCAAGGTCACTGAGTACCTCCACACCCCTGTGAGCCTGCTGATCAAAAACAAGGCCCATAGGTCCCTCGGCGGCCCTCTGTTTCTGCCGAGTCATGGGCAACACTGCACTCTTTTTGGGACTTCTAGATTTACCCAGAACTCGCAAAGGTTCATGAGCACCGTTCTAGCAAGATCCAACATGCCGTGGAAGTCGCACTCATTCCAGTCTGGGCTTCACTGAGAAAAACACTCGGCTTCTCCTTCCATCCTGGACCTCCTACCTGATGTCACCGTGCCTCCAGGAGAAGTCGGCTTGCTTTCCTATTGCAACGAAAGCACAGTTTTTCCTGTAGCACTGCAAGATTTTGAAGAGGCATGGCCCCAGAGGCCTAGCTAGGGCGTTCCTTGGTTGAGGCAGTTCACTAGATGCAAAATTCCCTGCCTCGATAAGTTGATTCAGGGAAGCAACCAGTGTGTACTCTGGGTCTCTTTTGACTCGTTAGAAACCACAGAGATGTATGCTGCCTGTGCCAATGGAAAAGGGGTCAAGATGGTACTAACCTTGCTTTCCATTTGGAAAGATCCACCCTTGCTGCCGTGAAGCTACCTGAAATTCTATGCTGTTGACAGGCCTCGACCCACTGTAGCCATGGGTCTGGGAAGAAAATGAGTGTTTTCCGGTTACACCGGCGCTTCATTGGCCGGGGTAGGGCTCATCTTTCCATGCTCTAGAGCTACAGGGAATCTCAACGTGAGTTCTTGCCTGGATGTAAGGCCCTGAGGAGCCACGCAGAAAGGGAGGCATGCAGCTCTTTCCATGAGCTCTTAGTCGCTGTTCTGCTTTATTTTAAAGGAAGTACCCTTTTCAGGACTCCTAAGCCCCTCGGGTGAGCATCATTTTCGTTCCAAGATCACTGAGTACCTCCACACCCCTGTAGGCCTGCTGAGCAACAACGATGTCCATAGGTCCCTCGGAGGTCCTCTGTGTCTGCGGAGTCATGGGCAACACACTGCACTCTTTCGTGGGATATCGTGATTTCACAGCACTTGCACAGGTTCAGGAGCACAGTTCTAGCAAGTTCCAACATGCTGTGGATATCGCACAAATTACCTAGCCTGAGCTGCACAGAGAAAAACACTCGGCTTCACCTTCCATCCACCTCCTACCTGAAATCACCCTGCCTCCAGGAGAAAGACGGCTTGCGTTCCTATTGCAACGACAGCACAGTTTTTCCTGTAGCAATGCAGGCTTCTGAAGAGGCACGGGCCCAGAGGCCTAGCTAGGGCGTTCCTCGGTTGAGGCAGTTCACTAGATGCAGAACACCCTGCCTCAAGAAGTTGATTCAGGGAAGGAACCAGTGTGTACTCTGTGTCTCTTTTGACTCATTAGAAACCACAGGGATGTATCCTGCGTGTGCCCATGGAAATGGGCGTGTAATGGTACTAGCCTTGCTTTTCCATTTGGAAACCTCGATTCTTGTTGCCGTGAAGCTAGCGAAATTCTCTGCTGTTGACAGGCCACTGGCCACTGTAGGCATGGGTCTGGGAAGAAAATGAGTTTTCTCTGGCTACAGAGGGTGCTTCATTGGCCGGGGTGGGGCTCATCTTGCCATGCTCTAGAGCTAAAGGGAATCTCAATGTGAGTCCTTGCCTCGGAGTAAGGCCCAGAGTAGCCATGCAGAAACGGAGGCATGCAGCTCTTTCCATGAGCTCTTAGTCGCTGTTCTGCTTTATTTTAAAGGAAGTACCATTTTCAGGACTCCTAAGCCCCTCGGGTGAGCATCATTTTCGTTCCAAGGTCACTGAGTACCTCCACACCCCTGTAGGCGTGCTGAGCAACAACGAGGCGCATAGGTCCCTCGGAGGTCCTCTTTGTCTGCGGAGTCATGGGCAACACACTGCACTCTTTCGTGGGATATCGTGATATCACAGCACTCGCACAGGTTCACGAGCACCGTTCTAGCAAATTCCAACATGCCGTGGAAGTCGCACTCATTCTCTAGTGTGAGCTGAACAGAGAAAAACATTCGGTTTCGCCTTCAACCCAGGACCTCCTACCTGAAGTCACCTTGCTCCAGGAGAAAGTCGGCTTCCTTCCTATTGCAACTAAAGCACAGTTTTTCCTGTAGCACTGAGGCTTTTGAAGAGGCACGGGCCCAGAGGCCTAGCTAGGGCATTCTTTTGTTGAATCAGTCCACTAGATGCAGAACACCCTGCCTCAAGAAGTTGATTCTGGGAAGGAACCAGTGTGTACTCTGTGTCTCTTTAGACTTGTTAGAAACCACAGAGATGTATGCTGCCTGTGCCAATGGAAATGGGGTCAAGTAGGTACTAAACTTGCTTTCCATTTGGAAAGATACATTCTTGCTGCCATGAAGCTCCCTGAAATTCTGTGCTGTCGACTGGCCTCTGGCCACTGTAGGCATGGGTCTGGGAAGAAAATGAGTTTTCTCTGGCTACAGAGGGTGCTTCATTAACCGGGGTGGGGCTCATCTTGCCATGCTCTAGAGCTAAAGGGAATCTCAACGTGAGTCCTTGCCCCGGAGTAAGGCCCTGAGTAGCCATGCAGAACGGGAGGCATGCAGCACTTTCTATGAGCTCTTATTCGCTGTTCTGTTTTATTTTAAAGGAAGTACCTTTTCAGGACTCCTAGGCCCCTCGTGTGAGCATCATTTTCGTTCGAAGATCACTGAGTACCTCCACATCCCTGTAGGCCCGGTGAGAAACAACGAGGCCCATAGGACCCTCAGAGGTCCTCTCTGTCTGCTGAGTCATGGGCAACACACTGCACTCTTTCTTGGGATATCTTGATTTCACAGCACTCGCACAGGTTAATGAGCACCGTTCTAGCAAGTTCCAACATGCCGTGGAAGTCGCACTCATTCCCTAGTGTGAGCTGAACAGAGAAAAACACTCGGCTTCTCCTTCCATCCAGGACCTCCTACCTGAAGTCACCGTGCCTCCAGGAGAAGTCGGCTTGCTTTCCTATTGCAACGAAAGCACAGTTTTTCCTGTAGCACTGCAGGCTTTTGAAGAGGCACGGCCCCAGAGGCCTAGCTAGGGCGTTCCTTGGTTGAGGCAGTTCACTAGATGCAAAACTCCCTGCCTCGATAAGTTGATTCAGGGAAGCAACCAGTGTGTACTCTGGGTCTCTTTTGACTCGTTAGAAACCACAGAGATGTATGCTGCCTGTGCCAATGGAAAAGGGGTCAAGATGGTACTAACCTTGCTTTCCATTTGGAAAGCTCCATCCTTGCTCCCGTGAAGCTCCCTGAAATTCTATGCTGTTGACAGGCCTCGACCCACTGTAGCCATGGGTCTGGGAAGAAAATGAGTGTTTTCTGGCTACACAGGGCGCTTCATTGGCTGGGGTAGGGCTCAGCTTTCCATGCTCTAGAGCTACAGGGAATCTCAACGTGAGTCCTTGCCTCGATGTAAGGCCCTGAGGAGCCATGCAGAAAGGGAGGCATGCAGCTCTTTCCATGAGCTCTTAGACGCTGTCCTGCTTTATTTTAAAGGAAGTACCGTTTTCAGGACTCCTAAGCCCCTCGGGTGAGCATCATTTTCGTTCCAAGATCACTGAGTACCTCCACACCCCTGTAGGCCTGCTGAGCAACAACGAGGCCCATAGGACCCTCGGAGGTCCTCTGTGTCTGCTGAGTCATGGGCAACACACTGCACTCTTTCTTGGGATATCTTGATTTCACAGCACTCGCACAGGTTCACGAGCACTGTTCTAGCAAGTTCCAACATGCTGTGGACATCGCACAAATTCCCTAGTCTGAGCTGCACAAAGAAAAACACTCGGCTTCACCTTCCATCCACCTCCTACCTGAAATCACCCTGCCTCCAGGAGAAAGACGGCTTGCGTTCCTATTGCAACGACAGCACAGTTTCTCCTGTAGCACTGCAAGCTTTTGAAGAGGCACGGGCCCAGAGGCCTAGCTAGGGCGTTCCTTGGTTGAGGCATTTCACTCGATGCAGAACACCCTGCTTCGAGAAGTTGATTCAGGGAAGGAACCAGTGTGTACTCTGTGTCTCTTTTGACTGATTAGAAAGCACTGGGAGGTATCCTGCGTGTGCCCATGAAATTGGGGGAGTGATGGTACTAGCCTTGCTTTTCCTTTTGGAAACCTCCATTCTTGTTGCCGTGAAGCTAGCTGAAATTCTCTGCTGTGGACAGGCCTCTGGCCACTGTAGGCATGGGCCTGGGAAGAAAATGTTTTCTCTGGCTACACAGGGTGCTTCATTGCTCCGGGTGGGGCTCACCTTGCCATGCTCTAGAGCTAAAGGGAATCTCAACGTGAGTCCTTGCCTCGAGGTAAGGCCCTGAGTAGCCATGCAGAAAGGGAGGCATGCAGCTCTTTCCATGCGCTCTTAGTCGCTATTCTGCTTTACTTTAAAGGAAGTACCCTTTTCAGGACTCCTAGACCCCTCGGGTGAGCATCATTTTCGTTCCTAGATCACTGACTAACTCCACACCCTTGTGGGCCTGCTGAGCAACACTGAGTCCCATACGTCCCTCGGAGGCCCTCTGTGTCTGCCGAGTCTCGGGCAACACACTGTACGTTACTTCAGGAGAACTACATTTCCAGAGCACTCGAACAGCATCAGAACCACATTTCTAGGCAGTCCAACATGCCCTGGAAGTCTTCGACATTGCCCTCGTCTGAGCTGCCATGAGAAAACACTCTGCTTAGAATTCTTCAGGGACCTCGTCCCTGAAGTCACTCTATTCAAGGAGAAATACAGCATCCTAGCATTCTGTGTCGCTCACAGGGCAAGCAACGTGAGAACTTGTCTCGAGGTAAGGCCCTGAAATGCTATGCAGAAGCAGAGGCATGTAGCAGTTTCCATGAGGCCGTAATCTCTGCTCTGCAGCATTTTAACGCCAGTACGCCTTTCAGGACACCTAGGTGCCTCGCCTGGAAACCCTATTCCCTGCAAGAACACTGAGTACCCTCAGGCTCCCCTGGCCCTTCTAAGCAATATCCAGGCCCGTAGCTTTCGGACTCACAGTGTGTATGCCGAGTGTAGGGCAACACAGTGCACTCTTTCTTGGGCCATCTTGATTTAGCCAGCAATCACACAGGTTCACGAGCACCGTTCTAGCAAGTTCCAACATGCCGTGGAAGTCGCACTCCTTCCCTAGTCTGAGCTGCACAGAGAAACACACTCGATTGCGGCTTGCATTCTGTAACTCGTACCTGAAGTCACCCTGCTCCAGGAGAAAGTCGGCTTGCCTTCCTCTTGCAAAGAAAGCACAGTTTTTCCTGTAGCACTGCAGGCTTTTGAAGAGGCACGGGCCCAGAGGCCTAGTTAGGGCGTTCCTTGGTTGAGGCAGTTCACTAGATGCAGAACACCCTGCCTCGAGAAGTTGATTCACGGAAGGAACCAGTGTGTACGCTGTGTCTCTTCTGAAGTGTTAGAAACCACAGGGATGTATGCTGTTTGTGCCTATGGAAATGGGGGCATGTTGGTAGTAGCCTTGCTTTAACATTTTGAGAGCTCCATTCATGCGGCCGTGAAGCTCCCTGCAATTCTAGCTGTTGACAGGCCTCTGGCCACTGTAGGCATGGGTCTGGGAAGAAAATGAGTTTTCTCTGGCTACACAGAGTGCTTCATTGTCCGGGATGGGCACAATTTGCCATGGTCTAGAGTTAAAGGGTATCTCAACGCGAGTGCTTGCCTCGAGGTAAGGCCCTGAGTAGCCATGCAGAAAGGGAGGCATGCAGCTCTTTCCATGAGTTCGTAGTGAAAGTTCTGCTTATTTTAAAGGAAGTACCCTTTTCAGGACTCCTAGGCCACTCGGGTGAGCATCATATTCGTTCCAAGATCACTGAGTACCTCCACACTCCTGTAGGACTGCTGAGCAACAACGAGGCCCATAGGTCCCTCGGAGGTCCTATGTGTCTGCGGAGTCATGGGCTACACACTGCACTCTTTCTTGGGATCTCCTAAGTTCACAGCACTCGTACAGGTTCACGAGCAGCGTTCTAGCAAGTTCCAACATGCTGTGGAAGTCACACACATTCCCTAGTCTGAGCTGCACTGAGAAAAACACTCGGCTTCGCCTTCCATCCACCTCCTACCTGAAGTCACCCTGCCTCCAGGAGAAGTCGTCTTGCAATCCTCTTGCAACGAAAGCAAAGTTTTTCCTGTAGCACTGCAGGCTTCTGAAGAGGCACGGGCCCAGAGGCCTAGCTAGGGCGTTCCTCGGTTGAGGCAGTTCACTAGATGCAGAACACCCTGCCTCAAGAAGTTGATTCAGGAAAGGAACCAGTGTGTACTCTGTGTCTCTTTTGACTCGTTAGAAACCACAGGGATGTATCCTGCGTGTGCCCATGGAAATGGGCGTGTAATGGTACTAGCCTTGTTTTTCCATTTGGAAACGTCCATTCTTGTTGCCGTGAAGCTAGCGAAATTCTCTGCTGTTGACAGGCCACTGGCCACTGCAGGCATGGGTCTGGGAAGAAAATGAGTTTTCTCTGGCTACAGAGGGTGCTTCATTAACCGGGGTGGGGCTCATCTTGCCATGCTCTAGAGCTAAAGGGAATCTCAACGTGAGTCCTTGCCTCGGAGTAAGGCCCTGAGTAGCCATGCAGAAACGGAGGCATGCAGCTCTTTCCATGAGCTCTTATTCGCTGTTCTGCTTTATTTTAAAGGAAGTACCCTTTTCAGGACTCCTAGGCCCCTCGGGTGAGCATCATTTTCGTTCCAAGATCACTGAGTACCTCCACACCCCTGTGAGCCTGCTGAGCAACAACGAGGCTCATAGGTCTCTCGGCGGCCCTCTGTTTCTGCCGAGCCATGGACAACACACTGCACTCTTTTTTGGGACTTCTTGATTTACCCAGAACTCGCAAAGGTTCACGAGCACCGTTCTAGCAAGTTCCAACATGCCGTGGAAGTCGCACTCATTCCAGTCTGAGCTTCACTGAGAAAAACACTCGGCTTCTCCTTCCATCCAGGACCTCCTACCTGAAGTCACCGTGCCTCCAGGAGAAGTCGGCTTGCTTTCCTATTGCAACGAAAGCACAGTTTTTCCTGTAGCACTGCAGGCTTTTGAAGAGGCACGGCCCCAGAGGCCTAGCTAGGGCGTTCCTTGGTTGAGGCAGTTCACTAGATGCAAAACTCCCTGCCTCGATAAGTTGATTCAGGGAAGCAACCAGTGTGTACTCTGGGTCTCTTTTGACTCGTTAGAAACCACAGAGATGTATGCTGCCTGTGCCAATGGAAAAGGGGTCAAGATGGTACTAACCTTGCTTTCCATTTGGAAAGATACATTCTTGCTGCCATGAAGCTCCCTGAAATTCTGTGCTGTCGACTGGCCTCTGGCCACTGTAGGCATGGGTCTGGGAAGAAAATGAGTGTTTTCCGGCTACACCGGCGCTTCATTGGCCGGGGTAGGGCTCATCTTTCCATGCTCTAGAGCTACAGGGAATCTCAACGTGAGTTCTTGCCTGGATGTTAGGCCCTGAGGAGCCACGCAGAAAGGGAGGCATAGAGCTCTTTCCATTAGCTCTTAGTCGCTGTTCTGCTTTATTTTAAAGGAAGTAACGTTTTCAGGACTCCTAAGCCCCTCGGGTGAGCATCATTTTCGTTCCAAGATCACTGAGTACCTCCACACCCCTGTAGGCGTGCTGAGCAACAACGAGGCGCATAGGTCCCTCGGAGGTCCTCTGTGTCTGCGGAGTCATGGGCAACACACTGCACTCTTTCGTGGGATATCGTGATATCACAGCACTCGCACAGGTTCACGAGCACCGTTCTAGCAAGTTCCAACATGCCATGGAAGTCACACTCATTCTCTAGTGTGAGCTGAACAGAGAAAAACATTCGGTTTCGCCTTCAATCCAGGACCTCCTACCTGAAGTCACCTTGCTCCAGGAGAAAGTCGGCTTCCTTCCTATTGCAACGACAGCACAGTTTTTCCTGTAGCACTGAGGCTTTTGAAGAGGCACGGGCCCAGAGGCCTACCTAGGGCATTCTTTTGTTGAATCAGTCCACTAGATGCGGAACACCCTGCCTCAAGAAGTTGATTCTGGGAAGGAACCAGTGTGTACTCTGTGTCTCTTTAGACTTGTTAGAAACCACAGAGATGTATGCTGCCTGTGCCAATGGAAAAGGGGTCAAGATGGTACTAACCTTGCTTTCCATTTGGAAAGCTCCATCCTTGCTGCCGTGAAGCTCCCTGAAATTCTATGCTGTTGACACGCCTCGACCCACTGTAGCCATGGGTCTGGGAAGAAAATGAGTGTTTTCTGGCTACACAGGGCGCTTCATTGGCTGGGGTAGGGCTCAGCTTTCCATGCTCTAGAGCTACAGGGAATCTCAACCTGAGTCCTTGCCTCGATGTAAGGCCCTGAGGAGCCATGCAGAAAGGGAGGCATGCAGCTCTTTCCATGAGCTCTTAGTCGCTGTTCTGCTTTATTTTAAAGGAAGTACCGTTTTCAGGACTCCTAAGCCCCTCGGGTGAGCATCATTTTCGTTCCAAGATCACTGAGTACCTCCACACCCCTGTAGGCCTGCTGAGCAACAACGAGGCCCATAGGACCCTCGGAGGTCCTCTGTGTCTGCTGAGTCATGGGCAACACACTGCACTCTTTCGTGGAATATCGTGATTTCACAGCACTCGCACAGGTTCACGAGCACCGTTCTAGCAAGTTCCAACATGCTGTGGACATCGCACAAATTCCCTAGTCTGAGCTGCACAAAGAAAAACACTCGGCTTCACCTTCCATCCACCTCCTACCTGAAATCACCCTGCCTCCAGGAGAAAGACGGCTTGCGTTCCTATTGCAACGACAGCACAGTTTTTCCTGTAGCACTGCAAGCTTTTGAAGAGGCACGGGCCCAGAGGCCTAGCTAGGGCGTTCCTTGGTTGAGGCATTTCACTCGATGCAGAACACCCTGCTTCAAGAAGTTGATTCAGGGAAGGAACCAGTGTGTACTCTGTGTCTCTTTTGACTGGTTAGAAAGCACTGGGAGGTATCCTGCGTGTGCCCATGAAATTGGGGGAGTGATGGTACTAGCCTTGCTTTTCCTTTTGGAAACCTCCATTCTTGTTGCCGTGAAGCTAGCTGAAATTCTCTGCTGTGGACAGGCCTCTGGCCACTGTAGGCATGGGTCTGGGAAGAAAATGTTTTCTCTGGCTACACAGGGTGCTTCATTGCTCCGGGTGGGGCTCACCTTGCCATGCTCTAGAGCTAAAGGGAATCTCAACGTGAGTCCTTGCCTCGAGGTAAGGCCCTGAGTAGCCATGCAGAAAGGGAGGCATGCAGCTCTTTCCATGCGCTCTTAGTCGCTATTCTGCTTTACTTTAAAGGAAGTACCCTTTTCAGGACTCCTAGACCCCTCGGGTGAGCATCATTTTCGTTCCTAGATCACTGACTAACTCCACACCCTTGTGGGCCTGCTGAGCAACACTGAGACCCATATGTCCCTCGGAGGCCCTCTGTGTCTGCCGAGTCTCGGGCAACACACTGTACGTTACTTCAGGAGAACTACATTTCCAGAGCACTCGAACAGCATCAGAACCACATTTCTAGGCAGTCCAACATGCCCTGGAAGTCTTCGACATTGCCCTCGTCTGAGCTGCCATGAGAAAACACTCTGCTTAGAATTCTTCAGGGACCTCGTCCCTGAAGTCACTCTATTCAAGGAGAAATACAGCATCCTAGCATTCTGTGTCGCTCACAGGGCAAGCAACGTGAGAACTTGTCTCGAGGTAAGGCCCTGAAATGCTATGCAGAAGCAGAGGCATGTAGCAGTTTCCATGAGGCCGTAATCTCTGCTCTGCAGCATTTTAACGCCAGTACGCCTTTCAGGACACCTAGGTGCCTCGCCTGGAAACCCTATTCCCTGCAAGAACACTGAGTACCCTCAGGCTCCCCTGGCCCTTCTAAGCAATATCCAGGCCCGTAGCTTTCGGACTCACAGTGTGTATGCCGAGTGTAGGGCAACACAGTGCACTCTTTCTTGGGCCATCTTGATTTAGCCAGCAATCACACAGGTTCACGAGCACCGTTCTAGCAAGTTCCAACATGCCGTGGAAGTCGCACTCCTTCCCTAGTCTGAGCTGCACAGAGAAACACACTCGATTGCGGCTTGCATTCTGTAACTCGTACCTGAAGTCACCCTGCTCCAGGAGAAAGTCGGCTTGCCTTCCTCTTGCAAAGAAAGCACAGTTTTTCCTGTAGCACTGCAGGCTTTTGAAGAGGCACGGGCCCAGAGGCCTAGTTAGGGCGTTCCTTGGTTGAGGCAGTTCACTAGATGCAGAACACCCTGCCTCGAGAAGTTGATTCACGGAAGGAACCAGTGTGTACGCTGTGTCTCTTCTGAAGTGTTAGAAACCACAGGGATGTATGCTGTTTGTGCCTATGGAAATGGGGGCATGTTGGTAGTAGCCTTGCTTTAACATTTTGAGAGCTCCATTCATGCGGCCGTGAAGCTCCCTGCAATTCTAGCTGTTGACAGGCCTCTGGCCACTGTAGGCATGGGTCTGGGAAGAAAATGAGTTTTCTCTGGCTACACAGAGTGCTTCATTGTCCGGGATGGGCACAATTTGCCATGGTCTAGAGTTAAAGGGTATCTCAACGCGAGTGCTTGCCTCGAGGTAAGGCCCTGAGTAGCCATGCAGAAAGGGAGGCATGCAGCTCTTTCCATGAGTTCGTAGTGAAAGTTCTGCTTATTTTAAAGGAAGTACCCTTTTCAGGACTCCTAGGCCACTCGGGTGAGCATCATATTCGTTCCAAGATCACTGAGTACCTCCACACTCCTGTAGGACTGCTGAGCAACAACGAGGCCCATAGGTCCCTCGGAGGTCCTATGTGTCTGCGGAGTCATGGGCTACACACTGCACTCTTTCTTGGGATCTCCTAAGTTCACAGCACTCGTACAGGTTCACGAGCAGCGTTCTAGCAAGTTCCAACATGCTGTGGAAGTCACACACATTCCCTAGTCTGAGCTGCACTGAGAAAAACACTCGGCTTCGCCTTCCATCCACCTCCTACCTGAAGTCACCCTGCCTCCAGGAGAAGTCGTCTTGCAATCCTCTTGCAACGAAAGCAAAGTTTTTCCTGTAGCACTGCAGGCTTCTGAAGAGGCACGGGCCCAGAGGCCTAGCTAGGGCGTTCCTCGGTTGAGGCAGTTCACTAGATGCAGAACACCCTGCCTCAAGAAGTTGATTCAGGAAAGGAACCAGTGTGTACTCTGTGTCTCTTTTGACTCGTTAGAAACCACAGGGATGTATCCTGCGTGTGCCCATGGAAATGGGCGTGTAATGGTACTAGCCTTGTTTTTCCATTTGGAAACGTCCATTCTTGTTGCCGTGAAGCTAGCGAAATTCTCTGCTGTTGACAGGCCACTGGCCACTGCAGGCATGGGTCTGGGAAGAAAATGAGTTTTCTCTGGCTACAGAGGGTGCTTCATTAACCGGGGTGGGGCTCATCTTGCCATGCTCTAGAGCTAAAGGGAATCTCAACGTGAGTCCTTGCCTCGGAGTAAGGCCCTGAGTAGCCATGCAGAAACGGAGGCATGCAGCTCTTTCCATGAGCTCTTATTCGCTGTTCTGCTTTATTTTAAAGGAAGTACCCTTTTCAGGACTCCTAGGCCCCTCGGGTGAGCATCATTTTCGTTCCAAGATCACTGAGTACCTCCACACCCCTGTGAGCCTGCTGAGCAACAACGAGGCTCATAGGTCTCTCGGCGGCCCTCTGTTTCTGCCGAGCCATGGACAACACACTGCACTCTTTTTTGGGACTTCTTGATTTACCCAGAACTCGCAAAGGTTCACGAGCACCGTTCTAGCAAGTTCCAACATGCCGTGGAAGTCGCACTCATTCCAGTCTGAGCTTCACTGAGAAAAACACTCGGCTTCTCCTTCCATCCAGGACCTCCTACCTGAAGTCACCGTGCCTCCAGGAGAAGTCGGCTTGCTTTCCTATTGCAACGAAAGCACAGTTTTTCCTGTAGCACTGCAGGCTTTTGAAGAGGCACGGCCCCAGAGGCCTAGCTAGGGCGTTCCTTGGTTGAGGCAGTTCACTAGATGCAAAACTCCCTGCCTCGATAAGTTGATTCAGGGAAGCAACCAGTGTGTACTCTGGGTCTCTTTTGACTCGTTAGAAACCACAGAGATGTATGCTGCCTGTGCCAATGGAAAAGGGGTCAAGATGGTACTAACCTTGCTTTCCATTTGGAAAGATACATTCTTGCTGCCATGAAGCTCCCTGAAATTCTGTGCTGTCGACTGGCCTCTGGCCACTGTAGGCATGGGTCTGGGAAGAAAATGAGTGTTTTCCGGCTACACCGGCGCTTCATTGGCCGGGGTAGGGCTCATCTTTCCATGCTCTAGAGCTACAGGGAATCTCAACGTGAGTTCTTGCCTGGATGTTAGGCCCTGAGGAGCCACGCAGAAAGGGAGGCATAGAGCTCTTTCCATTAGCTCTTAGTCGCTGTTCTGCTTTATTTTAAAGGAAGTAACGTTTTCAGGACTCCTAAGCCCCTCGGGTGAGCATCATTTTCGTTCCAAGATCACTGAGTACCTCCACACCCCTGTAGGCGTGCTGAGCAACAACGAGGCGCATAGGTCCCTCGGAGGTCCTCTGTGTCTGCGGAGTCATGGGCAACACACTGCACTCTTTCGTGGGATATCGTGATATCACAGCACTCGCACAGGTTCACGAGCACCGTTCTAGCAAGTTCCAACATGCCATGGAAGTCACACTCATTCTCTAGTGTGAGCTGAACAGAGAAAAACATTCGGTTTCGCCTTCAATCCAGGACCTCCTACCTGAAGTCACCTTGCTCCAGGAGAAAGTCGGCTTCCTTCCTATTGCAACGACAGCACAGTTTTTCCTGTAGCACTGAGGCTTTTGAAGAGGCACGGGCCCAGAGGCCTACCTAGGGCATTCTTTTGTTGAATCAGTCCACTAGATGCGGAACACCCTGCCTCAAGAAGTTGATTCTGGGAAGGAACCAGTGTGTACTCTGTGTCTCTTTAGACTTGTTAGAAACCACAGAGATGTATGCTGCCTGTGCCAATGGAAAAGGGGTCAAGATGGTACTAACCTTGCTTTCCATTTGGAAAGCTCCATCCTTGCTGCCGTGAAGCTCCCTGAAATTCTATGCTGTTGACACGCCTCGACCCACTGTAGCCATGGGTCTGGGAAGAAAATGAGTGTTTTCTGGCTACACAGGGCGCTTCATTGGCTGGGGTAGGGCTCAGCTTTCCATGCTCTAGAGCTACAGGGAATCTCAACCTGAGTCCTTGCCTCGATGTAAGGCCCTGAGGAGCCATGCAGAAAGGGAGGCATGCAGCTCTTTCCATGAGCTCTTAGTCGCTGTTCTGCTTTATTTTAAAGGAAGTACCGTTTTCAGGACTCCTAAGCCCCTCGGGTGAGCATCATTTTCGTTCCAAGATCACTGAGTACCTCCACACCCCTGTAGGCCTGCTGAGCAACAACGAGGCCCATAGGACCCTCGGAGGTCCTCTGTGTCTGCTGAGTCATGGGCAACACACTGCACTCTTTCGTGGAATATCGTGATTTCACAGCACTCGCACAGGTTCACGAGCACCGTTCTAGCAAGTTCCAACATGCTGTGGACATCGCACAAATTCCCTAGTCTGAGCTGCACAAAGAAAAACACTCGGCTTCACCTTCCATCCACCTCCTACCTGAAATCACCCTGCCTCCAGGAGAAAGACGGCTTGCGTTCCTATTGCAACGACAGCACAGTTTTTCCTGTAGCACTGCAAGCTTTTGAAGAGGCACGGGCCCAGAGGCCTAGCTAGGGCGTTCCTTGGTTGAGGCATTTCACTCGATGCAGAACACCCTGCTTCAAGAAGTTGATTCAGGGAAGGAACCAGTGTGTACTCTGTGTCTCTTTTGACTGGTTAGAAAGCACTGGGAGGTATCCTGCGTGTGCCCATGAAATTGGGGGAGTGATGGTACTAGCCTTGCTTTTCCTTTTGGAAACCTCCATTCTTGTTGCCGTGAAGCTAGCTGAAATTCTCTGCTGTGGACAGGCCTCTGGCCACTGTAGGCATGGGTCTGGGAAGAAAATGTTTTCTCTGGCTACACAGGGTGCTTCATTGCTCCGGGTGGGGCTCACCTTGCCATGCTCTAGAGCTAAAGGGAATCTCAACGTGAGTCCTTGCCTCGAGGTAAGGCCCTGAGTAGCCATGCAGAAAGGGAGGCATGCAGCTCTTTCCATGCGCTCTTAGTCGCTATTCTGCTTTACTTTAAAGGAAGTACCCTTTTCAGGACTCCTAGACCCCTCGGGTGAGCATCATTTTCGTTCCTAGATCACTGACTAACTCCACACCCTTGTGGGCCTGCTGAGCAACACTGAGACCCATATGTCCCTCGGAGGCCCTCTGTGTCTGCCGAGTCTCGGGCAACACACTGTACGTTACTTCAGGAGAACTACATTTCCAGAGCACTCGAACAGCATCAGAACCACATTTCTAGGCAGTCCAACATGCCCTGGAAGTCTTCGACATTGCCCTCGTCTGAGCTGCCATGAGAAAACACTCTGCTTAGAATTCTTCAGGGACCTCGTCCCTGAAGTCACTCTATTCAAGGAGAAATACAGCATCCTAGCATTCTGTGTCGCTCACAGGGCAAGCAACGTGAGAACTTGTCTCGAGGTAAGGCCCTGAAATGCTATGCAGAAGCAGAGGCATGTAGCAGTTTCCATGAGGCCGTAATCTCTGCTCTGCAGCATTTTAACGCCAGTACGCCTTTCAGGACACCTAGGTGCCTCGCCTGGAAACCCTATTCCCTGCAAGAACACTGAGTACCCTCAGGCTCCCCTGGCCCTTCTAAGCAATATCCAGGCCCGTAGCTTTCGGACTCACAGTGTGTATGCCGAGTGTAGGGCAACACAGTGCACTCTTTCTTGGGCCATCTTGATTTAGCCAGCAATCACACAGGTTCACGAGCACCGTTCTAGCAAGTTCCAACATGCCGTGGAAGTCGCACTCCTTCCCTAGTCTGAGCTGCACAGAGAAACACACTCGATTGCGGCTTGCATTCTGTAACTCGTACCTGAAGTCACCCTGCTCCAGGAGAAAGTCGGCTTGCCTTCCTCTTGCAAAGAAAGCACAGTTTTTCCTGTAGCACTGCAGGCTTTTGAAGAGGCACGGGCCCAGAGGCCTAGTTAGGGCGTTCCTTGGTTGAGGCAGTTCACTAGATGCAGAACACCCTGCCTCGAGAAGTTGATTCACGGAAGGAACCAGTGTGTACGCTGTGTCTCTTCTGAAGTGTTAGAAACCACAGGGATGTATGCTGTTTGTGCCTATGGAAATGGGGGCATGTTGGTAGTAGCCTTGCTTTAACATTTTGAGAGCTCCATTCATGCGGCCGTGAAGCTCCCTGCAATTCTAGCTGTTGACAGGCCTCTGGCCACTGTAGGCATGGGTCTGGGAAGAAAATGAGTTTTCTCTGGCTACACAGAGTGCTTCATTGTCCGGGATGGGCACAATTTGCCATGGTCTAGAGTTAAAGGGTATCTCAACGCGAGTGCTTGCCTCGAGGTAAGGCCCTGAGTAGCCATGCAGAAAGGGAGGCATGCAGCTCTTTCCATGAGTTCGTAGTGAAAGTTCTGCTTATTTTAAAGGAAGTACCCTTTTCAGGACTCCTAGGCCACTCGGGTGAGCATCATTTTCGTTCCAAGATCACTGAGTACCTCCACACTCCTGTAGGACTGCTGAGCAACAACGAGGCCCATAGGTCCCTCGGAGGTCCTATGTGTCTGCGGAGTCATGGGCTACACACTGCACTCTTTCTTGGGATCTCCTAAGTTCACAGCACTCGTACAGGTTCACGAGCAGCGTTCTAGCAAGTTCCAACATGCTGTGGAAGTCACACACATTCCCTAGTCTGAGCTGCACTGAGAAAAACACTCGGCTTCGCCTTCCATCCACCTCCTACCTGAAGTCACCCTGCCTCCAGGAGAAGTCGTCTTGCAATCCTCTTGCAACGAAAGCAAAGTTTTTCCTGTAGCACTGCAGGCTTCTGAAGAGGCACGGGCCCAGAGGCCTAGCTAGGGCGTTCCTCGGTTGAGGCAGTTCACTAGATGCAGAACACCCTGCCTCAAGAAGTTGATTCAGGGAAGGAACCAGTGTGTACTCTGTGTCTCTTTTGACTCGTTAGAAACCACAGGGATGTATCCTGCGTGTGCCCATGGAAATGGGCGTGTAATGGTACTAGCCTTGTTTTTCCATTTGGAAACGTCCATTCTTGTTGCCGTGAAGCTAGCGAAATTCTCTGCTGTTGACAGGCCACTGGCCACTGCAGGCATGGGTCTGGGAAGAAAATGAGTTTTCTCTGGCTACAGAGGGTGCTTCATTAACCGGGGTGGGGCTCATCTTGCCATGCTCTAGAGCTAAAGGGAATCTCAACGTGAGTCCTTGCCTCGGAGTAAGGCCCTGAGTAGCCATGCAGAAACGGAGGCATGCAGCTGTTTCCATGAGCTCTTATTCGCTGTTCTGCTTTATTTTAAAGGAAGTACCCTTTTCAGGACTCCTAGGCCCCTCGGGTGAGCATCATTTTCGTTCCAAGATCACTGAGTACCTCCACACCCCTGTGAGCCTGCTGAGCAACAACGAGGCTCATAGGTCTCTCGGCGGCCCTCTGTTTCTGCCGAGCCATGGACAACACACTGCACTCTTTTTTGGGACTTCTTGATTTACCCAGAACTCGCAAAGGTTCACGAGCACCGTTCTAGCAAGTTCCAACATGCCGTGGAAGTCGCACTCATTCCAGTCTGAGCTTCACTGAGAAAAACACTCGGCTTCTCCTTCCATCCAGGACCTCCTACCTGAAGTCACCGTGCCTCCAGGAGAAGTCGGCTTGCTTTCCTATTGCAACGAAAGCACAGTTTTTCCTGTAGCACTGCAGGCTTTTGAAGAGGCACGGCCCCAGAGGCCTAGCTAGGGCGTTCCTTGGTTGAGGCAGTTCACTAGATGCAAAACTCCCTGCCTCGATAAGTTGATTCAGGGAAGCAACCAGTGTGTACTCTGGGTCTCTTTTGACTCGTTAGAAACCACAGAGATGTATGCTGCCTGTGCCAATGGAAAAGGGGTCAAGATGGTACTAACCTTGCTTTCCATTTGGAAAGCTCCACCCTTGCTGCCGTGAAGCTCCCTGAAATTCTATGCTGTTGACAGGCCTCGACCCACTGTAGCCATGGGTCTGGGAAGAAAATGAGTGTTTTCCGGCTACACCGGCGCTTCATTGGCCGGGGTAGGGCTCATCTTTCCATGCTCTAGAGCTACAGGGAATCTCAACGTGAGTTCTTGCCTGGATGTTAGGCCCTGAGGAGCCACGCAGAAAGGGAGGCATAGAGCTCTTTCCATTAGCTCTTAGTCGCTGTTCTGCTTTATTTTAAAGGAAGTAACGTTTTCAGGACTCCTAAGCCCCTCGGGTGAGCATCATTTTCGTTCCAAGATCACTGAGTACCTCCACACCCCTGTAGGCGTGCTGAGCAACAACGAGGCGCATAGGTCCCTCGGAGGTCCTCTGTGTCTGCGGAGTCATGGGCAACACACTGCACTCTTTCGTGGGATATCGTGATATCACAGCACTCGCACAGGTTCACGAGCACCGTTCTAGCAAGTTCCAACATGCCATGGAAGTCACACTCATTCTCTAGTGTGAGCTGAACAGAGAAAAACATTCGGTTTCGCCTTCAATCCAGGACCTCCTACCTGAAGTCACCTTGCTCCAGGAGAAAGTCGGCTTCCTTCCTATTGCAACGACAGCACAGTTTTTCCTGTAGCACTGAGGCTTTTGAAGAGGCACGGGCCCAGAGGCCTACCTAGGGCATTCTTTTGTTGAATCAGTCCACTAGATGCGGAACACCCTGCCTCAAGAAGTTGATTCTGGGAAGGAACCAGTGTGTACTCTGTGTCTCTTTAGACTTGTTAGAAACCACAGAGATGTATGCTGCCTGTGCCAATGGAAAAGGGGTCAAGATGGTACTAACCTTGCTTTCCATTTGGAAAGCTCCATCCTTGCTGCCGTGAAGCTCCCTGAAATTCTATGCTGTTGACACGCCTCGACCCACTGTAGCCATGGGTCTGGGAAGAAAATGAGTGTTTTCTGGCTACACAGGGCGCTTCATTGGCTGGGGTAGGGCTCAGCTTTCCATGCTCTAGAGCTACAGGGAATCTCAACCTGAGTCCTTGCCTCGATGTAAGGCCCTGAGGAGCCATGCAGAAAGGGAGGCATGCAGCTCTTTCCATGAGCTCTTAGTCGCTGTTCTGCTTTATTTTAAAGGAAGTACCGTTTTCAGGACTCCTAAGCCCCTCGGGTGAGCATCATTTTCGTTCCAAGATCACTGAGTACCTCCACACCCCTGTAGGCGTGCTGAGCAACAACGAGGCGCATAGGTCCCTCGGAGGTCCTCTGTGTCTGCGGAGTCATGGGCAACACACTGCACTCTTTCGTGGGATATCGTGATATCACAGCACTCACACAGGTTCACGAGCACCGTTCTAGCAAGTTCCAACATGCCATGGAAGTCACACTCATTCTCTAGTGTGAGCTGAACAGAGAAAAACATTCGGTTTCGCCTTCAATCCAGGACCTCCTACCTGAAGTCACCTTGCTCCAGGAGAAAGTCGGCTTCCTTCCTATTGCAACGACAGCACAGTTTTTCCTGTAGCACTGAGGCTTTTGAAGAGGCACGGGCCCAGAGGCCTACCTAGGGCATTCTTTTGTTGAATCAGTCCACTAGATGCGGAACACCCTGCCTCAAGAAGTTGATTCTGGGAAGGAACCAGTGTGTACTCTGTGTCTCTTTAGACTTGTTAGAAACCACAGAGATGTATGCTGCCTGTGCCAATGGAAAAGGGGTCAAGATGGTACTAACCTTGCTTTCCATTTGGAAAGCTCCATCCTTGCTGCCGTGAAGCTCCCTGAAATTCTATGCTGTTGACACGCCTCGACCCACTGTAGCCATGGGTCTGGGAAGAAAATGAGTGTTTTCTGGCTACACAGGGCGCTTCATTGGCTGGGGTAGGGCTCAGCTTTCCATGCTCTAGAGCTACAGGGAATCTCAACCTGAGTCCTTGCCTCGATGTAAGGCCCTGAGGAGCCATGCAGAAAGGGAGGCATGCAGCTCTTTCCATGAGCTCTTAGTCGCTGTTCTGCTTTATTTTAAAGGAAGTACCGTTTTCAGGACTCCTAAGCCCCTCGGGTGAGCATCATTTTCGTTCCAAGATCACTGAGTACCTCCACACCCCTGTAGGCCTGCTGAGCAACAACGAGGCCCATAGGACCCTCGGAGGTCCTCTGTGTCTGCTGAGTCATGGGCAACACACTGCACTCTTTCTTGGGATATCGTGATTTCACAGCACTCGCACAGGTTCACGAGCACCGTTCTAGCAAGTTCCAACATGCTGTGGACATCGCACAAATTCCCTAGTCTGAGCTGCACAAAGAAAAACACTCGGCTTCACCTTCCATCCACCTCCTACCTGAAATCACCCTGCCTCCAGGAGAAAGACGGCTTCCGTTCCTGTTGCAACGACAGCACAGTTTTTCCTGTAGCACTGCAAGCTTTTGAAGAGGCACGGGCCCAGAGGCCTAGCTAGGGCGTTCCTTGGTTGAGGCATTTCACTCGATGCAGAACACCCTGCTTCAAGAAGTTGATTCAGGGAAGGAACCAGTGTGTACTCTGTGTCTCTTTTGACTGGTTAGGAAGCACTGGGAGGTATCCTGCGTGTGCCCATGAAATTGGGGGAGTGATGGTACTAGCCTTGCTTTTCCTTTTGGAAACCTCCATTCTTGTTGCCGTGAAGCTAGCTGAAATTCTCTGCTGTGGACAGGCCTCTGGCCACTGTAGGCATGGGTCTGGGAAGAAAATGTTTTCTCTGGCTACACAGGGTGCTTCATTGCTCCGGGTGGGGCTCACCTTGCCATGCTCTAGAGCTAAAGGGAATCTCAACGTGAGTCCTTGCCTCGAGGTAAGGCCCTGAGTAGCCATGCAGAAAGGGAGGCATGCAGCTCTTTCCATGCGCTCTTAGTCGCTATTCTGCTTTACTTTAAAGGAAGTACCCTTTTCAGGACTCCTAGACCCCTCGGGTGAGCATCATTTTCGTTCCTAGATCACTGACTAACTCCACACCCTTGTGGGCCTGCTGAGCAACACTGAGACCCATATGTCCCTCGGAGGCCCTCTGTGTCTGCCGAGTCTCGGGCAACACACTGTACGTTACTTCAGGAGAACTACATTTCCAGAGCACTCGAACAGCATCAGAACCACATTTCTAGGCAGTCCAACATGCCCTGGAAGTCTTCGACATTGCCCTCGTCTGAGCTGCCATGAGAAAACACTCTGCTTAGAATTCTTCAGGGACCTCGTCCCTGAAGTCACTCTATTCAAGGAGAAATACAGCATCCTAGCATTCTGTGTCGCTCACAGGGCAAGCAACGTGAGAACTTGTCTCGAGGTAAGGCCCTGAAATGCTATGCAGAAGCAGAGGCATGTAGCAGTTTCCATGAGGCCGTAATCTCTGCTCTGCAGCATTTTAACGCCAGTACGCCTTTCAGGACACCTAGGTGCCTCGCCTGGAAACCCTATTCCCTGCAAGAACACTGAGTACCCTCAGGCTCCCCTGGCCCTTCTAAGCAATATCCAGGCCCGTAGCTTTCGGACTCACAGTGTGTATGCCGAGTGTAGGGCAACACAGTGCACTCTTTCTTGGGCCATCTTGATTTAGCCAGCAATCACACAGGTTCACGAGCACCGTTCTAGCAAGTTCCAACATGCCGTGGAAGTCGCACTCCTTCCCTAGTCTGAGCTGCACAGAGAAACACACTCGATTGCGGCTTGCATTCTGTAACTCGTACCTGAAGTCACCCTGCTCCAGGAGAAAGTCGGCTTGCCTTCCTCTTGCAAAGAAAGCACAGTTTTTCCTGTAGCACTGCAGGCTTTTGAAGAGGCACGGGCCCAGAGGCCTAGTTAGGGCGTTCCTTGGTTGAGGCAGTTCACTAGATGCAGAACACCCTGCCTCGAGAAGTTGATTCACGGAAGGAACCAGTGTGTACGCTGTGTCTCTTCTGAAGTGTTAGAAACCACAGGGATGTATGCTGTTTGTGCCTATGGAAATGGGGGCATGTTGGTAGTAGCCTTGCTTTAACATTTTGAGAGCTCCATTCATGCGGCCGTGAAGCTCCCTGCAATTCTAGCTGTTGACAGGCCTCTGGCCACTGTAGGCATGGGTCTGGGAAGAAAATGAGTTTTCTCTGGCTACACAGAGTGCTTCATTGTCCGGGATGGGCACAATTTGCCATGGTCTAGAGTTAAAGGGTATCTCAACGCGAGTGCTTGCCTCGAGGTAAGGCCCTGAGTAGCCATGCAGAAAGGGAGGCATGCAGCTCTTTCCATGAGTTCGTAGTGAAAGTTCTGCTTATTTTAAAGGAAGTACCCTTTTCAGGACTCCTAGGCCACTCGGGTGAGCATCATTTTCGTTCCAAGATCACTGAGTACCTCCACACTCCTGTAGGACTGCTGAGCAACAACGAGGCCCATAGGTCCCTCGGAGGTCCTATGTGTCTGCGGAGTCATGGGCTACACACTGCACTCTTTCTTGGGATCTCCTAAGTTCACAGCACTCGTACAGGTTCACGAGCAGCGTTCTAGCAAGTTCCAACATGCTGTGGAAGTCACACACATTCCCTAGTCTGAGCTGCACTGAGAAAAACACTCGGCTTCGCCTTCCATCCACCTCCTACCTGAAGTCACCCTGCCTCCAGGAGAAGTCGTCTTGCAATCCTCTTGCAACGAAAGCAAAGTTTTTCCTGTAGCACTGCAGGCTTCTGAAGAGGCACGGGCCCAGAGGCCTAGCTAGGGCGTTCCTCGGTTGAGGCAGTTCACTAGATGCAGAACACCCTGCCTCAAGAAGTTGATTCAGGGAAGGAACCAGTGTGTACTCTGTGTCTCTTTTGACTCGTTAGAAACCACAGGGATGTATCCTGCGTGTGCCCATGGAAATGGGCGTGTAATGGTACTAGCCTTGTTTTTCCATTTGGAAACGTCCATTCTTGTTGCCGTGAAGCTAGCGAAATTCTCTGCTGTTGACAGGCCACTGGCCACTGCAGGCATGGGTCTGGGAAGAAAATGAGTTTTCTCTGGCTACAGAGGGTGCTTCATTAACCGGGGTGGGGCTCATCTTGCCATGCTCTAGAGCTAAAGGGAATCTCAACGTGAGTCCTTGCCTCGGAGTAAGGCCCTGAGTAGCCATGCAGAAACGGAGGCATGCAGCTGTTTCCATGAGCTCTTATTCGCTGTTCTGCTTTATTTTAAAGGAAGTACCCTTTTCAGGACTCCTAGGCCCCTCGGGTGAGCATCATTTTCGTTCCAAGATCACTGAGTACCTCCACACCCCTGTGAGCCTGCTGAGCAACAACGAGGCTCATAGGTCTCTCGGCGGCCCTCTGTTTCTGCCGAGCCATGGACAACACACTGCACTCTTTTTTGGGACTTCTTGATTTACCCAGAACTCGCAAAGGTTCACGAGCACCGTTCTAGCAAGTTCCAACATGCCGTGGAAGTCGCACTCATTCCAGTCTGAGCTTCACTGAGAAAAACACTCGGCTTCTCCTTCCATCCAGGACCTCCTACCTGAAGTCACCGTGCCTCCAGGAGAAGTCGGCTTGCTTTCCTATTGCAACGAAAGCACAGTTTTTCCTGTAGCACTGCAGGCTTTTGAAGAGGCACGGCCCCAGAGGCCTAGCTAGGGCGTTCCTTGGTTGAGGCAGTTCACTAGATGCAAAACTCCCTGCCTCGATAAGTTGATTCAGGGAAGCAACCAGTGTGTACTCTGGGTCTCTTTTGACTCGTTAGAAACCACAGAGATGTATGCTGCCTGTGCCAATGGAAAAGGGGTCAAGATGGTACTAACCTTGCTTTCCATTTGGAAAGCTCCACCCTTGCTGCCGTGAAGCTCCCTGAAATTCTATGCTGTTGACAGGCCTCGACCCACTGTAGCCATGGGTCTGGGAAGAAAATGAGTGTTTTCCGGCTACACCGGCGCTTCATTGGCCGGGGTAGGGCTCATCTTTCCATGCTCTAGAGCTACAGGGAATCTCAACGTGAGTTCTTGCCTGGATGTTAGGCCCTGAGGAGCCACGCAGAAAGGGAGGCATAGAGCTCTTTCCATTAGCTCTTAGTCGCTGTTCTGCTTTATTTTAAAGGAAGTAACGTTTTCAGGACTCCTAAGCCCCTCGGGTGAGCATCATTTTCGTTCCAAGATCACTGAGTACCTCCACACCCCTGTAGGCGTGCTGAGCAACAACGAGGCGCATAGGTCCCTCGGAGGTCCTCTGTGTCTGCGGAGTCATGGGCAACACACTGCACTCTTTCGTGGGATATCGTGATATCACAGCACTCGCACAGGTTCACGAGCACCGTTCTAGCAAGTTCCAACATGCCATGGAAGTCACACTCATTCTCTAGTGTGAGCTGAACAGAGAAAAACATTCGGTTTCGCCTTCAATCCAGGACCTCCTACCTGAAGTCACCTTGCTCCAGGAGAAAGTCGGCTTCCTTCCTATTGCAACGACAGCACAGTTTTTCCTGTAGCACTGAGGCTTTTGAAGAGGCACGGGCCCAGAGGCCTACCTAGGGCATTCTTTTGTTGAATCAGTCCACTAGATGCGGAACACCCTGCCTCAAGAAGTTGATTCTGGGAAGGAACCAGTGTGTACTCTGTGTCTCTTTAGACTTGTTAGAAACCACAGAGATGTATGCTGCCTGTGCCAATGGAAAAGGGGTCAAGATGGTACTAACCTTGCTTTCCATTTGGAAAGCTCCATCCTTGCTGCCGTGAAGCTCCCTGAAATTCTATGCTGTTGACACGCCTCGACCCACTGTAGCCATGGGTCTGGGAAGAAAATGAGTGTTTTCTGGCTACACAGGGCGCTTCATTGGCTGGGGTAGGGCTCAGCTTTCCATGCTCTAGAGCTACAGGGAATCTCAACCTGAGTCCTTGCCTCGATGTAAGGCCCTGAGGAGCCATGCAGAAAGGGAGGCATGCAGCTCTTTCCATGAGCTCTTAGTCGCTGTTCTGCTTTATTTTAAAGGAAGTACCGTTTTCAGGACTCCTAAGCCCCTCGGGTGAGCATCATTTTCGTTCCAAGATCACTGAGTACCTCCACACCCCTGTAGGCGTGCTGAGCAACAACGAGGCGCATAGGTCCCTCGGAGGTCCTCTGTGTCTGCGGAGTCATGGGCAACACACTGCACTCTTTCGTGGGATATCGTGATATCACAGCACTCGCACAGGTTCACGAGCACCGTTCTAGCAAGTTCCAACATGCCATGGAAGTCACACTCATTCTCTAGTGTGAGCTGAACAGAGAAAAACATTCGGTTTCGCCTTCAATCCAGGACCTCCTACCTGAAGTCACCTTGCTCCAGGAGAAAGTCGGCTTCCTTCCTATTGCAACGACAGCACAGTTTTTCCTGTAGCACTGAGGCTTTTGAAGAGGCACGGGCCCAGAGGCCTACCTAGGGCATTCTTTTGTTGAATCAGTCCACTAGATGCGGAACACCCTGCCTCAAGAAGTTGATTCTGGGAAGGAACCAGTGTGTACTCTGTGTCTCTTTAGACTTGTTAGAAACCACAGAGATGTATGCTGCCTGTGCCAATGGAAAAGGGGTCAAGATGGTACTAACCTTGCTTTCCATTTGGAAAGCTCCATCCTTGCTGCCGTGAAGCTCCCTGAAATTCTATGCTGTTGACACGCCTCGACCCACTGTAGCCATGGGTCTGGGAAGAAAATGAGTGTTTTCTGGCTACACAGGGCGCTTCATTGGCTGGGGTAGGGCTCAGCTTTCCATGCTCTAGAGCTACAGGGAATCTCAACCTGAGTCCTTGCCTCGATGTAAGGCCCTGAGGAGCCATGCAGAAAGGGAGGCATGCAGCTCTTTCCATGAGCTCTTAGTCGCTGTTCTGCTTTATTTTAAAGGAAGTACCGTTTTCAGGACTCCTAAGCCCCTCGGGTGAGCATCATTTTCGTTCCAAGATCACTGAGTACCTCCACACCCCTGTAGGCCTGCTGAGCAACAACGAGGCCCATAGGACCCTCGGAGGTCCTCTGTGTCTGCTGAGTCATGGGCAACACACTGCACTCTTTCTTGGGATATCGTGATTTCACAGCACTCGCACAGGTTCACGAGCACCGTTCTAGCAAGTTCCAACATGCTGTGGACATCGCACAAATTCCCTAGTCTGAGCTGCACAAAGAAAAACACTCGGCTTCACCTTCCATCCACCTCCTACCTGAAATCACCCTGCCTCCAGGAGAAAGACGGCTTCCGTTCCTGTTGCAACGACAGCACAGTTTTTCCTGTAGCACTGCAAGCTTTTGAAGAGGCACGGGCCCAGAGGCCTAGCTAGGGCGTTCCTTGGTTGAGGCATTTCACTCGATGCAGAACACCCTGCTTCAAGAAGTTGATTCAGGGAAGGAACCAGTGTGTACTCTGTGTCTCTTTTGACTGGTTAGAAAGCACTGGGAGGTGTCCTGCGTGTGCCCATGAAATTGGGGGAGTGATGGTACTAGCCTTGCTTTTCCTTTTGGAAACCTCCATTCTTGTTGCCGTGAAGCTAGCTGAAATTCTCTGCTGTGGACAGGCCTCTGGCCACTGTAGGCATGGGTCTGGGAAGAAAATGTTTTCTCTGGCTACACAGGGTGCTTCATTGCTCCGGGTGGGGCTCACCTTGCCATGCTCTAGAGCTAAAGGGAATCTCAACGTGAGTCCTTGCCTCGAGGTAAGGCCCTGAGTAGCCATGCAGAAAGGGAGGCATGCAGCTCTTTCCATGCGCTCTTAGTCGCTATTCTGCTTTACTTTAAAGGAAGTACCCTTTTCAGGACTCCTAGACCCCTCGGGTGAGCATCATTTTCGTTCCTAGATCACTGACTAACTCCACACCCTTGTGGGCCTGCTGAGCAACACTGAGACCCATATGTCCCTCGGAGGCCCTCTGTGTCTGCCGAGTCTCGGGCAACACACTGTACGTTACTTCAGGAGAACTACATTTCCAGAGCACTCGAACAGCATCAGAACCACATTTCTAGGCAGTCCAACATGCCCTGGAAGTCTTCGACATTGCCCTCGTCTGAGCTGCCATGAGAAAACACTCTGCTTAGAATTCTTCAGGGACCTCGTCCCTGAAGTCACTCTATTCAAGGAGAAATACAGCATCCTAGCATTCTGTGTCGCTCACAGGGCAAGCAACGTGAGAACTTGTCTCGAGGTAAGGCCCTGAAATGCTATGCAGAAGCAGAGGCATGTAGCAGTTTCCATGAGGCCGTAATCTCTGCTCTGCAGCATTTTAACGCCAGTACGCCTTTCAGGACACCTAGGTGCCTCGCCTGGAAACCCTATTCCCTGCAAGAACACTGAGTACCCTCAGGCTCCCCTGGCCCTTCTAAGCAATATCCAGGCCCGTAGCTTTCGGACTCACAGTGTGTATGCCGAGTGTAGGGCAACACAGTGCACTCTTTCTTGGGCCATCTTGATTTAGCCAGCAATCACACAGGTTCACGAGCACCGTTCTAGCAAGTTCCAACATGCCGTGGAAGTCGCACTCCTTCCCTAGTCTGAGCTGCACAGAGAAACACACTCGATTGCGGCTTGCATTCTGTAACTCGTACCTGAAGTCACCCTGCTCCAGGAGAAAGTCGGCTTGCCTTCCTCTTGCAAAGAAAGCACAGTTTTTCCTGTAGCACTGCAGGCTTTTGAAGAGGCACGGGCCCAGAGGCCTAGTTAGGGCGTTCCTTGGTTGAGGCAGTTCACTAGATGCAGAACACCCTGCCTCGAGAAGTTGATTCACGGAAGGAACCAGTGTGTACGCTGTGTCTCTTCTGAAGTGTTAGAAACCACAGGGATGTATGCTGTTTGTGCCTATGGAAATGGGGGCATGTTGGTAGTAGCCTTGCTTTAACATTTTGAGAGCTCCATTCATGCGGCCGTGAAGCTCCCTGCAATTCTAGCTGTTGACAGGCCTCTGGCCACTGTAGGCATGGGTCTGGGAAGAAAATGAGTTTTCTCTGGCTACACAGAGTGCTTCATTGTCCGGGATGGGCACAATTTGCCATGGTCTAGAGTTAAAGGGTATCTCAACGCGAGTGCTTGCCTCGAGGTAAGGCCCTGAGTAGCCATGCAGAAAGGGAGGCATGCAGCTCTTTCCATGAGTTCGTAGTGAAAGTTCTGCTTATTTTAAAGGAAGTACCCTTTTCAGGACTCCTAGGCCACTCGGGTGAGCATCATTTTCGTTCCAAGATCACTGAGTACCTCCACACTCCTGTAGGACTGCTGAGCAACAACGAGGCCCATAGGTCCCTCGGAGGTCCTATGTGTCTGCGGAGTCATGGGCTACACACTGCACTCTTTCTTGGGATCTCCTAAGTTCACAGCACTCGTACAGGTTCACGAGCAGCGTTCTAGCAAGTTCCAACATGCTGTGGAAGTCACACACATTCCCTAGTCTGAGCTGCACTGAGAAAAACACTCGGCTTCGCCTTCCATCCACCTCCTACCTGAAGTCACCCTGCCTCCAGGAGAAGTCGTCTTGCAATCCTCTTGCAACGAAAGCAAAGTTTTTCCTGTAGCACTGCAGGCTTCTGAAGAGGCACGGGCCCAGAGGCCTAGCTAGGGCGTTCCTCGGTTGAGGCAGTTCACTAGATGCAGAACACCCTGCCTCAAGAAGTTGATTCAGGGAAGGAACCAGTGTGTACTCTGTGTCTCTTTTGACTCGTTAGAAACCACAGGGATGTATCCTGTGTGTGCCCATGGAAATGGGCGTGTAATGGTACTAGCCTTGTTTTTCCATTTGGAAACGTCCATTCTTGTTGCCGTGAAGCTAGCGAAATTCTCTGCTGTTGACAGGCCACTGGCCACTGCAGGCATGGGTCTGGGAAGAAAATGAGTTTTCTCTGGCTACAGAGGGTGCTTCATTAACCGGGGTGGGGCTCATCTTGCCATGCTCTAGAGCTAAAGGGAATCTCAACGTGAGTCCTTGCCTCGGAGTAAGGCCCTGAGTAGCCATGCAGAAACGGAGGCATGCAGCTGTTTCCATGAGCTCTTATTCGCTGTTCTGCTTTATTTTAAAGGAAGTACCCTTTTCAGGACTCCTAGGCCCCTCGGGTGAGCATCATTTTCGTTCCAAGATCACTGAGTACCTCCACACCCCTGTGAGCCTGCTGAGCAACAACGAGGCTCATAGGTCTCTCGGCGGCCCTCTGTTTCTGCCGAGCCATGGACAACACACTGCACTCTTTTTTGGGACTTCTTGATTTACCCAGAACTCGCAAAGGTTCACGAGCACCGTTCTAGCAAGTTCCAACATGCCGTGGAAGTCGCACTCATTCCAGTCTGAGCTTCACTGAGAAAAACACTCGGCTTCTCCTTCCATCCAGGACCTCCTACCTGAAGTCACCGTGCCTCCAGGAGAAGTCGGCTTGCTTTCCTATTGCAACGAAAGCACAGTTTTTCCTGTAGCACTGCAGGCTTTTGAAGAGGCACGGCCCCAGAGGCCTAGCTAGGGCGTTCCTTGGTTGAGGCAGTTCACTAGATGCAAAACTCCCTGCCTCGATAAGTTGATTCAGGGAAGCAACCAGTGTGTACTCTGGGTCTCTTTTGACTCGTTAGAAACCACAGAGATGTATGCTGCCTGTGCCAATGGAAAAGGGGTCAAGATGGTACTAACCTTGCTTTCCATTTGGAAAGCTCCACCCTTGCTGCCGTGAAGCTCCCTGAAATTCTATGCTGTTGACAGGCCTCGACCCACTGTAGCCATGGGTCTGGGAAGAAAATGAGTGTTTTCCGGCTACACCGGCGCTTCATTGGCCGGGGTAGGGCTCATCTTTCCATGCTCTAGAGCTACAGGGAATCTCAACGTGAGTTCTTGCCTGGATGTTAGGCCCTGAGGAGCCACGCAGAAAGGGAGGCATAGAGCTCTTTCCATTAGCTCTTAGTCGCTGTTCTGCTTTATTTTAAAGGAAGTAACGTTTTCAGGACTCCTAAGCCCCTCGGGTGAGCATCATTTTCGTTCCAAGATCACTGAGTACCTCCACACCCCTGTAGGCGTGCTGAGCAACAACGAGGCGCATAGGTCCCTCGGAGGTCCTCTGTGTCTGCGGAGTCATGGGCAACACACTGCACTCTTTCGTGGGATATCGTGATATCACAGCACTCGCACAGGTTCACGAGCACCGTTCTAGCAAGTTCCAACATGCCATGGAAGTCACACTCATTCTCTAGTGTGAGCTGAACAGAGAAAAACATTCGGTTTCGCCTTCAATCCAGGACCTCCTACCTGAAGTCACCTTGCTCCAGGAGAAAGTCGGCTTCCTTCCTATTGCAACGACAGCACAGTTTTTCCTGTAGCACTGAGGCTTTTGAAGAGGCACGGGCCCAGAGGCCTACCTAGGGCATTCTTTTGTTGAATCAGTCCACTAGATGCGGAACACCCTGCCTCAAGAAGTTGATTCTGGGAAGGAACCAGTGTGTACTCTGTGTCTCTTTAGACTTGTTAGAAACCACAGAGATGTATGCTGCCTGTGCCAATGGAAAAGGGGTCAAGATGGTACTAACCTTGCTTTCCATTTGGAAAGCTCCATCCTTGCTGCCGTGAAGCTCCCTGAAATTCTATGCTGTTGACACGCCTCGACCCACTGTAGCCATGGGTCTGGGAAGAAAATGAGTGTTTTCTGGCTACACAGGGCGCTTCATTGGCTGGGGTAGGGCTCAGCTTTCCATGCTCTAGAGCTACAGGGAATCTCAACCTGAGTCCTTGCCTCGATGTAAGGCCCTGAGGAGCCATGCAGAAAGGGAGGCATGCAGCTCTTTCCATGAGCTCTTAGTCGCTGTTCTGCTTTATTTTAAAGGAAGTACTGTTTTCAGGACTCCTAAGCCCCTCGGGTGAGCATCATTTTCGTTCCAAGATCACTGAGTACCTCCACACCCCTGTAGGCGTGCTGAGCAACAACGAGGCGCATAGGTCCCTCGGAGGTCCTCTGTGTCTGCGGAGTCATGGGCAACACACTGCACTCTTTCGTGGGATATCGTGATATCACAGCACTCGCACAGGTTCACGAGCACCGTTCTAGCAAGTTCCAACATGCCATGGAAGTCACACTCATTCTCTAGTGTGAGCTGAACAGAGAAAAACATTCGGTTTCGCCTTCAATCCAGGACCTCCTACCTGAAGTCACCTTGCTCCAGGAGAAAGTCGGCTTCCTTCCTATTGCAACGACAGCACAGTTTTTCCTGTAGCACTGAGGCTTTTGAAGAGGCACGGGCCCAGAGGCCTACCTAGGGCATTCTTTTGTTGAATCAGTCCACTAGATGCGGAACACCCTGCCTCAAGAAGTTGATTCTGGGAAGGAACCAGTGTGTACTCTGTGTCTCTTTAGACTTGTTAGAAACCACAGAGATGTATGCTGCCTGTGCCAATGGAAAAGGGGTCAAGATGGTACTAACCTTGCTTTCCATTTGGAAAGCTCCATCCTTGCTGCCGTGAAGCTCCCTGAAATTCTATGCTGTTGACACGCCTCGACCCACTGTAGCCATGGGTCTGGGAAGAAAATGAGTGTTTTCTGGCTACACAGGGCGCTTCATTGGCTGGGGTAGGGCTCAGCTTTCCATGCTCTAGAGCTACAGGGAATCTCAACCTGAGTCCTTGCCTCGATGTAAGGCCCTGAGGAGCCATGCAGAAAGGGAGGCATGCAGCTCTTTCCATGAGCTCTTAGTCGCTGTTCTGCTTTATTTTAAAGGAAGTACCGTTTTCAGGACTCCTAAGCCCCTCGGGTGAGCATCATTTTCGTTCCAAGATCACTGAGTACCTCCACACCCCTGTAGGCCTGCTGAGCAACAACGAGGCCCATAGGACCCTCGGAGGTCCTCTGTGTCTGCTGAGTCATGGGCAACACACTGCACTCTTTCGTGGAATATCGTGATTTCACAGCACTCGCACAGGTTCACGAGCACCGTTCTAGCAAGTTCCAACATGCTGTGGACATCGCACAAATTCCCTAGTCTGAGCTGCACAAAGAAAAACACTCGGCTTCACCTTCCATCCACCTCCTACCTGAAATCACCCTGCCTCCAGGAGAAAGACGGCTTGCGTTCCTATTGCAACGACAGCACAGTTTTTCCTGTAGCACTGCAAGCTTTTGAAGAGGCACGGGCCCAGAGGCCTAGCTAGGGCGTTCCTTGGTTGAGGCATTTCACTCGATGCAGAACACCCTGCTTCAAGAAGTTGATTCAGGGAAGGAACCAGTGTGTACTCTGTGTCTCTTTTGACTGGTTAGAAAGCACTGGGAGGTATCCTGCGTGTGCCCATGAAATTGGGGGAGTGATGGTACTAGCCTTGCTTTTCCTTTTGGAAACCTCCATTCTTGTTGCCGTGAAGCTAGCTGAAATTCTCTGCTGTGGACAGGCCTCTGGCCACTGTAGGCATGGGTCTGGGAAGAAAATGTTTTCTCTGGCTACACAGGGTGCTTCATTGCTCCGGGTGGGGCTCACCTTGCCATGCTCTAGAGCTAAAGGGAATCTCAACGTGAGTCCTTGCCTCGAGGTAAGGCCCTGAGTAGCCATGCAGAAAGGGAGGCATGCAGCTCTTTCCATGCGCTCTTAGTCGCTATTCTGCTTTACTTTAAAGGAAGTACCCTTTTCAGGACTCCTAGACCCCTCGGGTGAGCATCATTTTCGTTCCTAGATCACTGACTAACTCCACACCCTTGTGGGCCTGCTGAGCAACACTGAGACCCATATGTCCCTCGGAGGCCCTCTGTGTCTGCCGAGTCTCGGGCAACACACTGTACGTTACTTCAGGAGAACTACATTTCCAGAGCACTCGAACAGCATCAGAACCACATTTCTAGGCAGTCCAACATGCCCTGGAAGTCTTCGACATTGCCCTCGTCTGAGCTGCCATGAGAAAACACTCTGCTTAGAATTCTTCAGGGACCTCGTCCCTGAAGTCACTCTATTCAAGGAGAAATACAGCATCCTAGCATTCTGTGTCGCTCACAGGGCAAGCAACGTGAGAACTTGTCTCGAGGTAAGGCCCTGAAATGCTATGCAGAAGCAGAGGCATGTAGCAGTTTCCATGAGGCCGTAATCTCTGCTCTGCAGCATTTTAACGCCAGTACGCCTTTCAGGACACCTAGGTGCCTCGCCTGGAAACCCTATTCCCTGCAAGAACACTGAGTACCCTCAGGCTCCCCTGGCCCTTCTAAGCAATATCCAGGCCCGTAGCTTTCGGACTCACAGTGTGTATGCCGAGTGTAGGGCAACACAGTGCACTCTTTCTTGGGCCATCTTGATTTAGCCAGCAATCACACAGGTTCACGAGCACCGTTCTAGCAAGTTCCAACATGCCGTGGAAGTCGCACTCCTTCCCTAGTCTGAGCTGCACAGAGAAACACACTCGATTGCGGCTTGCATTCTGTAACTCGTACCTGAAGTCACCCTGCTCCAGGAGAAAGTCGGCTTGCCTTCCTCTTGCAAAGAAAGCACAGTTTTTCCTGTAGCACTGCAGGCTTTTGAAGAGGCACGGGCCCAGAGGCCTAGTTAGGGCGTTCCTTGGTTGAGGCAGTTCACTAGATGCAGAACACCCTGCCTCGAGAAGTTGATTCACGGAAGGAACCAGTGTGTACGCTGTGTCTCTTCTGAAGTGTTAGAAACCACAGGGATGTATGCTGTTTGTGCCTATGGAAATGGGGGCATGTTGGTAGTAGCCTTGCTTTAACATTTTGAGAGCTCCATTCATGCGGCCGTGAAGCTCCCTGCAATTCTAGCTGTTGACAGGCCTCTGGCCACTGTAGGCATGGGTCTGGGAAGAAAATGAGTTTTCTCTGGCTACACAGAGTGCTTCATTGTCCGGGATGGGCACAATTTGCCATGGTCTAGAGTTAAAGGGTATCTCAACGCGAGTGCTTGCCTCGAGGTAAGGCCCTGAGTAGCCATGCAGAAAGGGAGGCATGCAGCTCTTTCCATGAGTTCGTAGTGAAAGTTCTGCTTATTTTAAAGGAAGTACCCTTTTCAGGACTCCTAGGCCACTCGGGTGAGCATCATTTTCGTTCCAAGATCACTGAGTACCTCCACACTCCTGTAGGACTGCTGAGCAACAACGAGGCCCATAGGTCCCTCGGAGGTCCTATGTGTCTGCGGAGTCATGGGCTACACACTGCACTCTTTCTTGGGATCTCCTAAGTTCACAGCACTCGTACAGGTTCACGAGCAGCGTTCTAGCAAGTTCCAACATGCTGTGGAAGTCACACACATTCCCTAGTCTGAGCTGCACTGAGAAAAACACTCGGCTTCGCCTTCCATCCACCTCCTACCTGAAGTCACCCTGCCTCCAGGAGAAGTCGTCTTGCAATCCTCTTGCAACGAAAGCAAAGTTTTTCCTGTAGCACTGCAGGCTTCTGAAGAGGCACGGGCCCAGAGGCCTAGCTAGGGCGTTCCTCGGTTGAGGCAGTTCACTAGATGCAGAACACCCTGCCTCAAGAAGTTGATTCAGGGAAGGAACCAGTGTGTACTCTGTGTCTCTTTTGACTCGTTAGAAACCACAGGGATGTATCCTGCGTGTGCCCATGGAAATGGGCGTGTAATGGTACTAGCCTTGTTTTTCCATTTGGAAACGTCCATTCTTGTTGCCGTGAAGCTAGCGAAATTCTCTGCTGTTGACAGGCCACTGGCCACTGCAGGCATGGGTCTGGGAAGAAAATGAGTTTTCTCTGGCTACAGAGGGTGCTTCATTAACCGGGGTGGGGCTCATCTTGCCATGCTCTAGAGCTAAAGGGAATCTCAACGTGAGTCCTTGCCTCGGAGTAAGGCCCTGAGTAGCCATGCAGAAACGGAGGCATGCAGCTGTTTCCATGAGCTCTTATTCGCTGTTCTGCTTTATTTTAAAGGAAGTACCCTTTTCAGGACTCCTAGGCCCCTCGGGTGAGCATCATTTTCGTTCCAAGATCACTGAGTACCTCCACACCCCTGTGAGCCTGCTGAGCAACAACGAGGCTCATAGGTCTCTCGGCGGCCCTCTGTTTCTGCCGAGCCATGGACAACACACTGCACTCTTTTTTGGGACTTCTTGATTTACCCAGAACTCGCAAAGGTTCACGAGCACCGTTCTAGCAAGTTCCAACATGCCGTGGAAGTCGCACTCATTCCAGTCTGAGCTTCACTGAGAAAAACACTCGGCTTCTCCTTCCATCCAGGACCTCCTACCTGAAGTCACCGTGCCTCCAGGAGAAGTCGGCTTGCTTTCCTATTGCAACGAAAGCACAGTTTTTCCTGTAGCACTGCAGGCTTTTGAAGAGGCACGGCCCCAGAGGCCTAGCTAGGGCGTTCCTTGGTTGAGGCAGTTCACTAGATGCAAAACTCCCTGCCTCGATAAGTTGATTCAGGGAAGCAACCAGTGTGTACTCTGGGTCTCTTTTGACTCGTTAGAAACCACAGAGATGTATGCTGCCTGTGCCAATGGAAAAGGGGTCAAGATGGTACTAACCTTGCTTTCCATTTGGAAAGCTCCACCCTTGCTGCCGTGAAGCTCCCTGAAATTCTATGCTGTTGACAGGCCTCGACCCACTGTAGCCATGGGTCTGGGAAGAAAATGAGTGTTTTCCGGCTACACCGGCGCTTCATTGGCCGGGGTAGGGCTCATCTTTCCATGCTCTAGAGCTACAGGGAATCTCAACGTGAGTTCTTGCCTGGATGTTAGGCCCTGAGGAGCCACGCAGAAAGGGAGGCATAGAGCTCTTTCCATTAGCTCTTAGTCGCTGTTCTGCTTTATTTTAAAGGAAGTAACGTTTTCAGGACTCCTAAGCCCCTCGGGTGAGCATCATTTTCGTTCCAAGATCACTGAGTACCTCCACACCCCTGTAGGCGTGCTGAGCAACAACGAGGCGCATAGGTCCCTCGGAGGTCCTCTGTGTCTGCGGAGTCATGGGCAACACACTGCACTCTTTCGTGGGATATCGTGATATCACAGCACTCGCACAGGTTCACGAGCACCGTTCTAGCAAGTTCCAACATGCCATGGAAGTCACACTCATTCTCTAGTGTGAGCTGAACAGAGAAAAACATTCGGTTTCGCCTTCAATCCAGGACCTCCTACCTGAAGTCACCTTGCTCCAGGAGAAAGTCGGCTTCCTTCCTATTGCAACGACAGCACAGTTTTTCCTGTAGCACTGAGGCTTTTGAAGAGGCACGGGCCCAGAGGCCTACCTAGGGCATTCTTTTGTTGAATCAGTCCACTAGATGCGGAACACCCTGCCTCAAGAAGTTGATTCTGGGAAGGAACCAGTGTGTACTCTGTGTCTCTTTAGACTTGTTAGAAACCACAGAGATGTATGCTGCCTGTGCCAATGGAAAAGGGGTCAAGATGGTACTAACCTTGCTTTCCATTTGGAAAGCTCCATCCTTGCTGCCGTGAAGCTCCCTGAAATTCTATGCTGTTGACACGCCTCGACCCACTGTAGCCATGGGTCTGGGAAGAAAATGAGTGTTTTCTGGCTACACAGGGCGCTTCATTGGCTGGGGTAGGGCTCAGCTTTCCATGCTCTAGAGCTACAGGGAATCTCAACCTGAGTCCTTGCCTCGATGTAAGGCCCTGAGGAGCCATGCAGAAAGGGAGGCATGCAGCTCTTTCCATGAGCTCTTAGTCGCTGTTCTGCTTTATTTTAAAGGAAGTACCGTTTTCAGGACTCCTAAGCCCCTCGGGTGAGCATCATTTTCGTTCCAAGATCACTGAGTACCTCCACACCCCTGTAGGCGTGCTGAGCAACAACGAGGCGCATAGGTCCCTCGGAGGTCCTCTGTGTCTGCGGAGTCATGGGCAACACACTGCACTCTTTCGTGGGATATCGTGATATCACAGCACTCACACAGGTTCACGAGCACCGTTCTAGCAAGTTCCAACATGCCATGGAAGTCACACTCATTCTCTAGTGTGAGCTGAACAGAGAAAAACATTCGGTTTCGCCTTCAATCCAGGACCTCCTACCTGAAGTCACCTTGCTCCAGGAGAAAGTCGGCTTCCTTCCTATTGCAACGACAGCACAGTTTTTCCTGTAGCACTGAGGCTTTTGAAGAGGCACGGGCCCAGAGGCCTACCTAGGGCATTCTTTTGTTGAATCAGTCCACTAGATGCGGAACACCCTGCCTCAAGAAGTTGATTCTGGGAAGGAACCAGTGTGTACTCTGTGTCTCTTTAGACTTGTTAGAAACCACAGAGATGTATGCTGCCTGTGCCAATGGAAAAGGGGTCAAGATGGTACTAACCTTGCTTTCCATTTGGAAAGCTCCATCCTTGCTGCCGTGAAGCTCCCTGAAATTCTATGCTGTTGACACGCCTCGACCCACTGTAGCCATGGGTCTGGGAAGAAAATGAGTGTTTTCTGGCTACACAGGGCGCTTCATTGGCTGGGGTAGGGCTCAGCTTTCCATGCTCTAGAGCTACAGGGAATCTCAACCTGAGTCCTTGCCTCGATGTAAGGCCCTGAGGAGCCATGCAGAAAGGGAGGCATGCAGCTCTTTCCATGAGCTCTTAGTCGCTGTTCTGCTTTATTTTAAAGGAAGTACCGTTTTCAGGACTCCTAAGCCCCTCGGGTGAGCATCATTTTCGTTCCAAGATCACTGAGTACCTCCACACCCCTGTAGGCCTGCTGAGCAACAACGAGGCCCATAGGACCCTCGGAGGTCCTCTGTGTCTGCTGAGTCATGGGCAACACACTGCACTCTTTCTTGGGATATCGTGATTTCACAGCACTCGCACAGGTTCACGAGCACCGTTCTAGCAAGTTCCAACATGCTGTGGACATCGCACAAATTCCCTAGTCTGAGCTGCACAAAGAAAAACACTCGGCTTCACCTTCCATCCACCTCCTACCTGAAATCACCCTGCCTCCAGGAGAAAGACGGCTTCCGTTCCTGTTGCAACGACAGCACAGTTTTTCCTGTAGCACTGCAAGCTTTTGAAGAGGCACGGGCCCAGAGGCCTAGCTAGGGCGTTCCTTGGTTGAGGCATTTCACTCGATGCAGAACACCCTGCTTCAAGAAGTTGATTCAGGGAAGGAACCAGTGTGTACTCTGTGTCTCTTTTGACTGGTTAGGAAGCACTGGGAGGTATCCTGCGTGTGCCCATGAAATTGGGGGAGTGATGGTACTAGCCTTGCTTTTCCTTTTGGAAACCTCCATTCTTGTTGCCGTGAAGCTAGCTGAAATTCTCTGCTGTGGACAGGCCTCTGGCCACTGTAGGCATGGGTCTGGGAAGAAAATGTTTTCTCTGGCTACACAGGGTGCTTCATTGCTCCGGGTGGGGCTCACCTTGCCATGCTCTAGAGCTAAAGGGAATCTCAACGTGAGTCCTTGCCTCGAGGTAAGGCCCTGAGTAGCCATGCAGAAAGGGAGGCATGCAGCTCTTTCCATGCGCTCTTAGTCGCTATTCTGCTTTACTTTAAAGGAAGTACCCTTTTCAGGACTCCTAGACCCCTCGGGTGAGCATCATTTTCGTTCCTAGATCACTGACTAACTCCACACCCTTGTGGGCCTGCTGAGCAACACTGAGACCCATATGTCCCTCGGAGGCCCTCTGTGTCTGCCGAGTCTCGGGCAACACACTGTACGTTACTTCAGGAGAACTACATTTCCAGAGCACTCGAACAGCATCAGAACCACATTTCTAGGCAGTCCAACATGCCCTGGAAGTCTTCGACATTGCCCTCGTCTGAGCTGCCATGAGAAAACACTCTGCTTAGAATTCTTCAGGGACCTCGTCCCTGAAGTCACTCTATTCAAGGAGAAATACAGCATCCTAGCATTCTGTGTCGCTCACAGGGCAAGCAACGTGAGAACTTGTCTCGAGGTAAGGCCCTGAAATGCTATGCAGAAGCAGAGGCATGTAGCAGTTTCCATGAGGCCGTAATCTCTGCTCTGCAGCATTTTAACGCCAGTACGCCTTTCAGGACACCTAGGTGCCTCGCCTGGAAACCCTATTCCCTGCAAGAACACTGAGTACCCTCAGGCTCCCCTGGCCCTTCTAAGCAATATCCAGGCCCGTAGCTTTCGGACTCACAGTGTGTATGCCGAGTGTAGGGCAACACAGTGCACTCTTTCTTGGGCCATCTTGATTTAGCCAGCAATCACACAGGTTCACGAGCACCGTTCTAGCAAGTTCCAACATGCCGTGGAAGTCGCACTCCTTCCCTAGTCTGAGCTGCACAGAGAAACACACTCGATTGCGGCTTGCATTCTGTAACTCGTACCTGAAGTCACCCTGCTCCAGGAGAAAGTCGGCTTGCCTTCCTCTTGCAAAGAAAGCACAGTTTTTCCTGTAGCACTGCAGGCTTTTGAAGAGGCACGGGCCCAGAGGCCTAGTTAGGGCGTTCCTTGGTTGAGGCAGTTCACTAGATGCAGAACACCCTGCCTCGAGAAGTTGATTCACGGAAGGAACCAGTGTGTACGCTGTGTCTCTTCTGAAGTGTTAGAAACCACAGGGATGTATGCTGTTTGTGCCTATGGAAATGGGGGCATGTTGGTAGTAGCCTTGCTTTAACATTTTGAGAGCTCCATTCATGCGGCCGTGAAGCTCCCTGCAATTCTAGCTGTTGACAGGCCTCTGGCCACTGTAGGCATGGGTCTGGGAAGAAAATGAGTTTTCTCTGGCTACACAGAGTGCTTCATTGTCCGGGATGGGCACAATTTGCCATGGTCTAGAGTTAAAGGGTATCTCAACGCGAGTGCTTGCCTCGAGGTAAGGCCCTGAGTAGCCATGCAGAAAGGGAGGCATGCAGCTCTTTCCATGAGTTCGTAGTGAAAGTTCTGCTTATTTTAAAGGAAGTACCCTTTTCAGGACTCCTAGGCCACTCGGGTGAGCATCATTTTCGTTCCAAGATCACTGAGTACCTCCACACTCCTGTAGGACTGCTGAGCAACAACGAGGCCCATAGGTCCCTCGGAGGTCCTATGTGTCTGCGGAGTCATGGGCTACACACTGCACTCTTTCTTGGGATCTCCTAAGTTCACAGCACTCGTACAGGTTCACGAGCAGCGTTCTAGCAAGTTCCAACATGCTGTGGAAGTCACACACATTCCCTAGTCTGAGCTGCACTGAGAAAAACACTCGGCTTCGCCTTCCATCCACCTCCTACCTGAAGTCACCCTGCCTCCAGGAGAAGTCGTCTTGCAATCCTCTTGCAACGAAAGCAAAGTTTTTCCTGTAGCACTGCAGGCTTCTGAAGAGGCACGGGCCCAGAGGCCTAGCTAGGGCGTTCCTCGGTTGAGGCAGTTCACTAGATGCAGAACACCCTGCCTCAAGAAGTTGATTCAGGGAAGGAACCAGTGTGTACTCTGTGTCTCTTTTGACTCGTTAGAAACCACAGGGATGTATCCTGCGTGTGCCCATGGAAATGGGCGTGTAATGGTACTAGCCTTGTTTTTCCATTTGGAAACGTCCATTCTTGTTGCCGTGAAGCTAGCGAAATTCTCTGCTGTTGACAGGCCACTGGCCACTGCAGGCATGGGTCTGGGAAGAAAATGAGTTTTCTCTGGCTACAGAGGGTGCTTCATTAACCGGGGTGGGGCTCATCTTGCCATGCTCTAGAGCTAAAGGGAATCTCAACGTGAGTCCTTGCCTCGGAGTAAGGCCCTGAGTAGCCATGCAGAAACGGAGGCATGCAGCTGTTTCCATGAGCTCTTATTCGCTGTTCTGCTTTATTTTAAAGGAAGTACCCTTTTCAGGACTCCTAGGCCCCTCGGGTGAGCATCATTTTCGTTCCAAGATCACTGAGTACCTCCACACCCCTGTGAGCCTGCTGAGCAACAACGAGGCTCATAGGTCTCTCGGCGGCCCTCTGTTTCTGCCGAGCCATGGACAACACACTGCACTCTTTTTTGGGACTTCTTGATTTACCCAGAACTCGCAAAGGTTCACGAGCACCGTTCTAGCAAGTTCCAACATGCCGTGGAAGTCGCACTCATTCCAGTCTGAGCTTCACTGAGAAAAACACTCGGCTTCTCCTTCCATCCAGGACCTCCTACCTGAAGTCACCGTGCCTCCAGGAGAAGTCGGCTTGCTTTCCTATTGCAACGAAAGCACAGTTTTTCCTGTAGCACTGCAGGCTTTTGAAGAGGCACGGCCCCAGAGGCCTAGCTAGGGCGTTCCTTGGTTGAGGCAGTTCACTAGATGCAAAACTCCCTGCCTCGATAAGTTGATTCAGGGAAGCAACCAGTGTGTACTCTGGGTCTCTTTTGACTCGTTAGAAACCACAGAGATGTATGCTGCCTGTGCCAATGGAAAAGGGGTCAAGATGGTACTAACCTTGCTTTCCATTTGGAAAGCTCCACCCTTGCTGCCGTGAAGCTCCCTGAAATTCTATGCTGTTGACAGGCCTCGACCCACTGTAGCCATGGGTCTGGGAAGAAAATGAGTGTTTTCCGGCTACACCGGCGCTTCATTGGCCGGGGTAGGGCTCATCTTTCCATGCTCTAGAGCTACAGGGAATCTCAACGTGAGTTCTTGCCTGGATGTTAGGCCCTGAGGAGCCACGCAGAAAGGGAGGCATAGAGCTCTTTCCATTAGCTCTTAGTCGCTGTTCTGCTTTATTTTAAAGGAAGTAACGTTTTCAGGACTCCTAAGCCCCTCGGGTGAGCATCATTTTCGTTCCAAGATCACTGAGTACCTCCACACCCCTGTAGGCGTGCTGAGCAACAACGAGGCGCATAGGTCCCTCGGAGGTCCTCTGTGTCTGCGGAGTCATGGGCAACACACTGCACTCTTTCGTGGGATATCGTGATATCACAGCACTCGCACAGGTTCACGAGCACCGTTCTAGCAAGTTCCAACATGCCATGGAAGTCACACTCATTCTCTAGTGTGAGCTGAACAGAGAAAAACATTCGGTTTCGCCTTCAATCCAGGACCTCCTACCTGAAGTCACCTTGCTCCAGGAGAAAGTCGGCTTCCTTCCTATTGCAACGACAGCACAGTTTTTCCTGTAGCACTGAGGCTTTTGAAGAGGCACGGGCCCAGAGGCCTACCTAGGGCATTCTTTTGTTGAATCAGTCCACTAGATGCGGAACACCCTGCCTCAAGAAGTTGATTCTGGGAAGGAACCAGTGTGTACTCTGTGTCTCTTTAGACTTGTTAGAAACCACAGAGATGTATGCTGCCTGTGCCAATGGAAAAGGGGTCAAGATGGTACTAACCTTGCTTTCCATTTGGAAAGCTCCATCCTTGCTGCCGTGAAGCTCCCTGAAATTCTATGCTGTTGACACGCCTCGACCCACTGTAGCCATGGGTCTGGGAAGAAAATGAGTGTTTTCTGGCTACACAGGGCGCTTCATTGGCTGGGGTAGGGCTCAGCTTTCCATGCTCTAGAGCTACAGGGAATCTCAACCTGAGTCCTTGCCTCGATGTAAGGCCCTGAGGAGCCATGCAGAAAGGGAGGCATGCAGCTCTTTCCATGAGCTCTTAGTCGCTGTTCTGCTTTATTTTAAAGGAAGTACCGTTTTCAGGACTCCTAAGCCCCTCGGGTGAGCATCATTTTCGTTCCAAGATCACTGAGTACCTCCACACCCCTGTAGGCCTGCTGAGCAACAACGAGGCCCATAGGACCCTCGGAGGTCCTCTGTGTCTGCTGAGTCATGGGCAACACACTGCACTCTTTCTTGGGATATCGTGATTTCACAGCACTCGCACAGGTTCACGAGCACCGTTCTAGCAAGTTCCAACATGCTGTGGACATCGCACAAATTCCCTAGTCTGAGCTGCACAAAGAAAAACACTCGGCTTCACCTTCCATCCACCTCCTACCTGAAATCACCCTGCCTCCAGGAGAAAGACGGCTTCCGTTCCTGTTGCAACGACAGCACAGTTTTTCCTGTAGCACTGCAAGCTTTTGAAGAGGCACGGGCCCAGAGGCCTAGCTAGGGCGTTCCTTGGTTGAGGCATTTCACTCGATGCAGAACACCCTGCTTCAAGAAGTTGATTCAGGGAAGGAACCAGTGTGTACTCTGTGTCTCTTTTGACTGGTTAGAAAGCACTGGGAGGTATCCTGCGTGTGCCCATGAAATTGGGGGAGTGATGGTACTAGCCTTGCTTTTCCTTTTGGAAACCTCCATTCTTGTTGCCGTGAAGCTAGCTGAAATTCTCTGCTGTGGACAGGCCTCTGGCCACTGTAGGCATGGGTCTGGGAAGAAAATGTTTTCTCTGGCTACACAGGGTGCTTCATTGCTCCGGGTGGGGCTCACCTTGCCATGCTCTAGAGCTAAAGGGAATCTCAACGTGAGTCCTTGCCTCGAGGTAAGGCCCTGAGTAGCCATGCAGAAAGGGAGGCATGCAGCTCTTTCCATGCGCTCTTAGTCGCTATTCTGCTTTACTTTAAAGGAAGTACCCTTTTCAGGACTCCTAGACCCCTCGGGTGAGCATCATTTTCGTTCCTAGATCACTGACTAACTCCACACCCTTGTGGGCCTGCTGAGCAACACTGAGACCCATATGTCCCTCGGAGGCCCTCTGTGTCTGCCGAGTCTCGGGCAACACACTGTACGTTACTTCAGGAGAACTACATTTCCAGAGCACTCGAACAGCATCAGAACCACATTTCTAGGCAGTCCAACATGCCCTGGAAGTCTTCGACATTGCCCTCGTCTGAGCTGCCATGAGAAAACACTCTGCTTAGAATTCTTCAGGGACCTCGTCCCTGAAGTCACTCTATTCAAGGAGAAATACAGCATCCTAGCATTCTGTGTCGCTCACAGGGCAAGCAACGTGAGAACTTGTCTCGAGGTAAGGCCCTGAAATGCTATGCAGAAGCAGAGGCATGTAGCAGTTTCCATGAGGCCGTAATCTCTGCTCTGCAGCATTTTAACGCCAGTACGCCTTTCAGGACACCTAGGTGCCTCGCCTGGAAACCCTATTCCCTGCAAGAACACTGAGTACCCTCAGGCTCCCCTGGCCCTTCTAAGCAATATCCAGGCCCGTAGCTTTCGGACTCACAGTGTGTATGCCGAGTGTAGGGCAACACAGTGCACTCTTTCTTGGGCCATCTTGATTTAGCCAGCAATCACACAGGTTCACGAGCACCGTTCTAGCAAGTTCCAACATGCCGTGGAAGTCGCACTCCTTCCCTAGTCTGAGCTGCACAGAGAAACACACTCGATTGCGGCTTGCATTCTGTAACTCGTACCTGAAGTCACCCTGCTCCAGGAGAAAGTCGGCTTGCCTTCCTCTTGCAAAGAAAGCACAGTTTTTCCTGTAGCACTGCAGGCTTTTGAAGAGGCACGGGCCCAGAGGCCTAGTTAGGGCGTTCCTTGGTTGAGGCAGTTCACTAGATGCAGAACACCCTGCCTCGAGAAGTTGATTCACGGAAGGAACCAGTGTGTACGCTGTGTCTCTTCTGAAGTGTTAGAAACCACAGGGATGTATGCTGTTTGTGCCTATGGAAATGGGGGCATGTTGGTAGTAGCCTTGCTTTAACATTTTGAGAGCTCCATTCATGCGGCCGTGAAGCTCCCTGCAATTCTAGCTGTTGACAGGCCTCTGGCCACTGTAGGCATGGGTCTGGGAAGAAAATGAGTTTTCTCTGGCTACACAGAGTGCTTCATTGTCCGGGATGGGCACAATTTGCCATGGTCTAGAGTTAAAGGGTATCTCAACGCGAGTGCTTGCCTCGAGGTAAGGCCCTGAGTAGCCATGCAGAAAGGGAGGCATGCAGCTCTTTCCATGAGTTCGTAGTGAAAGTTCTGCTTATTTTAAAGGAAGTACCCTTTTCAGGACTCCTAGGCCACTCGGGTGAGCATCATTTTCGTTCCAAGATCACTGAGTACCTCCACACTCCTGTAGGACTGCTGAGCAACAACGAGGCCCATAGGTCCCTCGGAGGTCCTATGTGTCTGCGGAGTCATGGGCTACACACTGCACTCTTTCTTGGGATCTCCTAAGTTCACAGCACTCGTACAGGTTCACGAGCAGCGTTCTAGCAAGTTCCAACATGCTGTGGAAGTCACACACATTCCCTAGTCTGAGCTGCACTGAGAAAAACACTCGGCTTCGCCTTCCATCCACCTCCTACCTGAAGTCACCCTGCCTCCAGGAGAAGTCGTCTTGCAATCCTCTTGCAACGAAAGCAAAGTTTTTCCTGTAGCACTGCAGGCTTCTGAAGAGGCACGGGCCCAGAGGCCTAGCTAGGGCGTTCCTCGGTTGAGGCAGTTCACTAGATGCAGAACACCCTGCCTCAAGAAGTTGATTCAGGGAAGGAACCAGTGTGTACTCTGTGTCTCTTTTGACTCGTTAGAAACCACAGGGATGTATCCTGCGTGTGCCCATGGAAATGGGCGTGTAATGGTACTAGCCTTGTTTTTCCATTTGGAAACGTCCATTCTTGTTGCCGTGAAGCTAGCGAAATTCTCTGCTGTTGACAGGCCACTGGCCACTGCAGGCATGGGTCTGGGAAGAAAATGAGTTTTCTCTGGCTACAGAGGGTGCTTCATTAACCGGGGTGGGGCTCATCTTGCCATGCTCTAGAGCTAAAGGGAATCTCAACGTGAGTCCTTGCCTCGGAGTAAGGCCCTGAGTAGCCATGCAGAAACGGAGGCATGCAGCTGTTTCCATGAGCTCTTATTCGCTGTTCTGCTTTATTTTAAAGGAAGTACCCTTTTCAGGACTCCTAGGCCCCTCGGGTGAGCATCATTTTCGTTCCAAGATCACTGAGTACCTCCACACCCCTGTGAGCCTGCTGAGCAACAACGAGGCTCATAGGTCTCTCGGCGGCCCTCTGTTTCTGCCGAGCCATGGACAACACACTGCACTCTTTTTTGGGACTTCTTGATTTACCCAGAACTCGCAAAGGTTCACGAGCACCGTTCTAGCAAGTTCCAACATGCCGTGGAAGTCGCACTCATTCCAGTCTGAGCTTCACTGAGAAAAACACTCGGCTTCTCCTTCCATCCAGGACCTCCTACCTGAAGTCACCGTGCCTCCAGGAGAAGTCGGCTTGCTTTCCTATTGCAACGAAAGCACAGTTTTTCCTGTAGCACTGCAGGCTTTTGAAGAGGCACGGCCCCAGAGGCCTAGCTAGGGCGTTCCTTGGTTGAGGCAGTTCACTAGATGCAAAACTCCCTGCCTCGATAAGTTGATTCAGGGAAGCAACCAGTGTGTACTCTGGGTCTCTTTTGACTCGTTAGAAACCACAGAGATGTATGCTGCCTGTGCCAATGGAAAAGGGGTCAAGATGGTACTAACCTTGCTTTCCATTTGGAAAGCTCCACCCTTGCTGCCGTGAAGCTCCCTGAAATTCTATGCTGTTGACAGGCCTCGACCCACTGTAGCCATGGGTCTGGGAAGAAAATGAGTGTTTTCCGGCTACACCGGCGCTTCATTGGCCGGGGTAGGGCTCATCTTTCCATGCTCTAGAGCTACAGGGAATCTCAACGTGAGTTCTTGCCTGGATGTTAGGCCCTGAGGAGCCACGCAGAAAGGGAGGCATAGAGCTCTTTCCATTAGCTCTTAGTCGCTGTTCTGCTTTATTTTAAAGGAAGTAACGTTTTCAGGACTCCTAAGCCCCTCGGGTGAGCATCATTTTCGTTCCAAGATCACTGAGTACCTCCACACCCCTGTAGGCGTGCTGAGCAACAACGAGGCGCATAGGTCCCTCGGAGGTCCTCTGTGTCTGCGGAGTCATGGGCAACACACTGCACTCTTTCGTGGGATATCGTGATATCACAGCACTCGCACAGGTTCACGAGCACCGTTCTAGCAAGTTCCAACATGCCATGGAAGTCACACTCATTCTCTAGTGTGAGCTGAACAGAGAAAAACATTCGGTTTCGCCTTCAATCCAGGACCTCCTACCTGAAGTCACCTTGCTCCAGGAGAAAGTCGGCTTCCTTCCTATTGCAACGACAGCACAGTTTTTCCTGTAGCACTGAGGCTTTTGAAGAGGCACGGGCCCAGAGGCCTACCTAGGGCATTCTTTTGTTGAATCAGTCCACTAGATGCGGAACACCCTGCCTCAAGAAGTTGATTCTGGGAAGGAACCAGTGTGTACTCTGTGTCTCTTTAGACTTGTTAGAAACCACAGAGATGTATGCTGCCTGTGCCAATGGAAAAGGGGTCAAGATGGTACTAACCTTGCTTTCCATTTGGAAAGCTCCATCCTTGCTGCCGTGAAGCTCCCTGAAATTCTATGCTGTTGACACGCCTCGACCCACTGTAGCCATGGGTCTGGGAAGAAAATGAGTGTTTTCTGGCTACACAGGGCGCTTCATTGGCTGGGGTAGGGCTCAGCTTTCCATGCTCTAGAGCTACAGGGAATCTCAACCTGAGTCCTTGCCTCGATGTAAGGCCCTGAGGAGCCATGCAGAAAGGGAGGCATGCAGCTCTTTCCATGAGCTCTTAGTCGCTGTTCTGCTTTATTTTAAAGGAAGTACCGTTTTCAGGACTCCTAAGCCCCTCGGGTGAGCATCATTTTCGTTCCAAGATCACTGAGTACCTCCACACCCCTGTAGGCCTGCTGAGCAACAACGAGGCCCATAGGACCCTCGGAGGTCCTCTGTGTCTGCTGAGTCATGGGCAACACACTGCACTCTTTCTTGGGATATCGTGATTTCACAGCACTCGCACAGGTTCACGAGCACCGTTCTAGCAAGTTCCAACATGCTGTGGACATCGCACAAATTCCCTAGTCTGAGCTGCACAAAGAAAAACACTCGGCTTCACCTTCCATCCACCTCCTACCTGAAATCACCCTGCCTCCAGGAGAAAGACGGCTTCCGTTCCTGTTGCAACGACAGCACAGTTTTTCCTGTAGCACTGCAAGCTTTTGAAGAGGCACGGGCCCAGAGGCCTAGCTAGGGCGTTCCTTGGTTGAGGCATTTCACTCGATGCAGAACACCCTGCTTCAAGAAGTTGATTCAGGGAAGGAACCAGTGTGTACTCTGTGTCTCTTTTGACTGGTTAGAAAGCACTGGGAGGTATCCTGCGTGTGCCCATGAAATTGGGGGAGTGATGGTACTAGCCTTGCTTTTCCTTTTGGAAACCTCCATTCTTGTTGCCGTGAAGCTAGCTGAAATTCTCTGCTGTGGACAGGCCTCTGGCCACTGTAGGCATGGGTCTGGGAAGAAAATGTTTTCTCTGGCTACACAGGGTGCTTCATTGCTCCGGGTGGGGCTCACCTTGCCATGCTCTAGAGCTAAAGGGAATCTCAACGTGAGTCCTTGCCTCGAGGTAAGGCCCTGAGTAGCCATGCAGAAAGGGAGGCATGCAGCTCTTTCCATGCGCTCTTAGTCGCTATTCTGCTTTACTTTAAAGGAAGTACCCTTTTCAGGACTCCTAGACCCCTCGGGTGAGCATCATTTTCGTTCCTAGATCACTGACTAACTCCACACCCTTGTGGGCCTGCTGAGCAACACTGAGACCCATATGTCCCTCGGAGGCCCTCTGTGTCTGCCGAGTCTCGGGCAACACACTGTACGTTACTTCAGGAGAACTACATTTCCAGAGCACTCGAACAGCATCAGAACCACATTTCTAGGCAGTCCAACATGCCCTGGAAGTCTTCGACATTGCCCTCGTCTGAGCTGCCATGAGAAAACACTCTGCTTAGAATTCTTCAGGGACCTCGTCCCTGAAGTCACTCTATTCAAGGAGAAATACAGCATCCTAGCATTCTGTGTCGCTCACAGGGCAAGCAACGTGAGAACTTGTCTCGAGGTAAGGCCCTGAAATGCTATGCAGAAGCAGAGGCATGTAGCAGTTTCCATGAGGCCGTAATCTCTGCTCTGCAGCATTTTAACGCCAGTACGCCTTTCAGGACACCTAGGTGCCTCGCCTGGAAACCCTATTCCCTGCAAGAACACTGAGTACCCTCAGGCTCCCCTGGCCCTTCTAAGCAATATCCAGGCCCGTAGCTTTCGGACTCACAGTGTGTATGCCGAGTGTAGGGCAACACAGTGCACTCTTTCTTGGGCCATCTTGATTTAGCCAGCAATCACACAGGTTCACGAGCACCGTTCTAGCAAGTTCCAACATGCCGTGGAAGTCGCACTCCTTCCCTAGTCTGAGCTGCACAGAGAAACACACTCGATTGCGGCTTGCATTCTGTAACTCGTACCTGAAGTCACCCTGCTCCAGGAGAAAGTCGGCTTGCCTTCCTCTTGCAAAGAAAGCACAGTTTTTCCTGTAGCACTGCAGGCTTTTGAAGAGGCACGGGCCCAGAGGCCTAGTTAGGGCGTTCCTTGGTTGAGGCAGTTCACTAGATGCAGAACACCCTGCCTCGAGAAGTTGATTCACGGAAGGAACCAGTGTGTACGCTGTGTCTCTTCTGAAGTGTTAGAAACCACAGGGATGTATGCTGTTTGTGCCTATGGAAATGGGGGCATGTTGGTAGTAGCCTTGCTTTAACATTTTGAGAGCTCCATTCATGCGGCCGTGAAGCTCCCTGCAATTCTAGCTGTTGACAGGCCTCTGGCCACTGTAGGCATGGGTCTGGGAAGAAAATGAGTTTTCTCTGGCTACACAGAGTGCTTCATTGTCCGGGATGGGCACAATTTGCCATGGTCTAGAGTTAAAGGGTATCTCAACGCGAGTGCTTGCCTCGAGGTAAGGCCCTGAGTAGCCATGCAGAAAGGGAGGCATGCAGCTCTTTCCATGAGTTCGTAGTGAAAGTTCTGCTTATTTTAAAGGAAGTACCCTTTTCAGGACTCCTAGGCCACTCGGGTGAGCATCATTTTCGTTCCAAGATCACTGAGTACCTCCACACTCCTGTAGGACTGCTGAGCAACAACGAGGCCCATAGGTCCCTCGGAGGTCCTATGTGTCTGCGGAGTCATGGGCTACACACTGCACTCTTTCTTGGGATCTCCTAAGTTCACAGCACTCGTACAGGTTCACGAGCAGCGTTCTAGCAAGTTCCAACATGCTGTGGAAGTCACACACATTCCCTAGTCTGAGCTGCACTGAGAAAAACACTCGGCTTCGCCTTCCATCCACCTCCTACCTGAAGTCACCCTGCCTCCAGGAGAAGTCGTCTTGCAATCCTCTTGCAACGAAAGCAAAGTTTTTCCTGTAGCACTGCAGGCTTCTGAAGAGGCACGGGCCCAGAGGCCTAGCTAGGGCGTTCCTCGGTTGAGGCAGTTCACTAGATGCAGAACACCCTGCCTCAAGAAGTTGATTCAGGGAAGGAACCAGTGTGTACTCTGTGTCTCTTTTGACTCGTTAGAAACCACAGGGATGTATCCTGCGTGTGCCCATGGAAATGGGCGTGTAATGGTACTAGCCTTGTTTTTCCATTTGGAAACGTCCATTCTTGTTGCCGTGAAGCTAGCGAAATTCTCTGCTGTTGACAGGCCACTGGCCACTGCAGGCATGGGTCTGGGAAGAAAATGAGTTTTCTCTGGCTACAGAGGGTGCTTCATTAACCGGGGTGGGGCTCATCTTGCCATGCTCTAGAGCTAAAGGGAATCTCAACGTGAGTCCTTGCCTCGGAGTAAGGCCCTGAGTAGCCATGCAGAAACGGAGGCATGCAGCTGTTTCCATGAGCTCTTATTCGCTGTTCTGCTTTATTTTAAAGGAAGTACCCTTTTCAGGACTCCTAGGCCCCTCGGGTGAGCATCATTTTCGTTCCAAGATCACTGAGTACCTCCACACCCCTGTGAGCCTGCTGAGCAACAACGAGGCTCATAGGTCTCTCGGCGGCCCTCTGTTTCTGCCGAGCCATGGACAACACACTGCACTCTTTTTTGGGACTTCTTGATTTACCCAGAACTCGCAAAGGTTCACGAGCACCGTTCTAGCAAGTTCCAACATGCCGTGGAAGTCGCACTCATTCCAGTCTGAGCTTCACTGAGAAAAACACTCGGCTTCTCCTTCCATCCAGGACCTCCTACCTGAAGTCACCGTGCCTCCAGGAGAAGTCGGCTTGCTTTCCTATTGCAACGAAAGCACAGTTTTTCCTGTAGCACTGCAGGCTTTTGAAGAGGCACGGCCCCAGAGGCCTAGCTAGGGCGTTCCTTGGTTGAGGCAGTTCACTAGATGCAAAACTCCCTGCCTCGATAAGTTGATTCAGGGAAGCAACCAGTGTGTACTCTGGGTCTCTTTTGACTCGTTAGAAACCACAGAGATGTATGCTGCCTGTGCCAATGGAAAAGGGGTCAAGATGGTACTAACCTTGCTTTCCATTTGGAAAGATACATTCTTGCTGCCATGAAGCTCCCTGAAATTCTGTGCTGTCGACTGGCCTCTGGCCACTGTAGGCATGGGTCTGGGAAGAAAATGAGTGTTTTCCGGCTACACCGGCGCTTCATTGGCCGGGGTAGGGCTCATCTTTCCATGCTCTAGAGCTACAGGGAATCTCAACGTGAGTTCTTGCCTGGATGTTAGGCCCTGAGGAGCCACGCAGAAAGGGAGGCATAGAGCTCTTTCCATTAGCTCTTAGTCGCTGTTCTGCTTTATTTTAAAGGAAGTAACGTTTTCAGGACTCCTAAGCCCCTCGGGTGAGCATCATTTTCGTTCCAAGATCACTGAGTACCTCCACACCCCTGTAGGCGTGCTGAGCAACAACGAGGCGCATAGGTCCCTCGGAGGTCCTCTGTGTCTGCGGAGTCATGGGCAACACACTGCACTCTTTCGTGGGATATCGTGATATCACAGCACTCGCACAGGTTCACGAGCACCGTTCTAGCAAGTTCCAACATGCCATGGAAGTCACACTCATTCTCTAGTGTGAGCTGAACAGAGAAAAACATTCGGTTTCGCCTTCAATCCAGGACCTCCTACCTGAAGTCACCTTGCTCCAGGAGAAAGTCGGCTTCCTTCCTATTGCAACGACAGCACAGTTTTTCCTGTAGCACTGAGGCTTTTGAAGAGGCACGGGCCCAGAGGCCTACCTAGGGCATTCTTTTGTTGAATCAGTCCACTAGATGCGGAACACCCTGCCTCAAGAAGTTGATTCTGGGAAGGAACCAGTGTGTACTCTGTGTCTCTTTAGACTTGTTAGAAACCACAGAGATGTATGCTGCCTGTGCCAATGGAAAAGGGGTCAAGATGGTACTAACCTTGCTTTCCATTTGGAAAGCTCCATCCTTGCTGCCGTGAAGCTCCCTGAAATTCTATGCTGTTGACACGCCTCGACCCACTGTAGCCATGGGTCTGGGAAGAAAATGAGTGTTTTCTGGCTACACAGGGCGCTTCATTGGCTGGGGTAGGGCTCAGCTTTCCATGCTCTAGAGCTACAGGGAATCTCAACCTGAGTCCTTGCCTCGATGTAAGGCCCTGAGGAGCCATGCAGAAAGGGAGGCATGCAGCTCTTTCCATGAGCTCTTAGTCGCTGTTCTGCTTTATTTTAAAGGAAGTACCGTTTTCAGGACTCCTAAGCCCCTCGGGTGAGCATCATTTTCGTTCCAAGATCACTGAGTACCTCCACACCCCTGTAGGCCTGCTGAGCAACAACGAGGCCCATAGGACCCTCGGAGGTCCTCTGTGTCTGCTGAGTCATGGGCAACACACTGCACTCTTTCGTGGAATATCGTGATTTCACAGCACTCGCACAGGTTCACGAGCACCGTTCTAGCAAGTTCCAACATGCTGTGGACATCGCACAAATTCCCTAGTCTGAGCTGCACAAAGAAAAACACTCGGCTTCACCTTCCATCCACCTCCTACCTGAAATCACCCTGCCTCCAGGAGAAAGACGGCTTGCGTTCCTATTGCAACGACAGCACAGTTTTTCCTGTAGCACTGCAAGCTTTTGAAGAGGCACGGGCCCAGAGGCCTAGCTAGGGCGTTCCTTGGTTGAGGCATTTCACTCGATGCAGAACACCCTGCTTCAAGAAGTTGATTCAGGGAAGGAACCAGTGTGTACTCTGTGTCTCTTTTGACTGGTTAGAAAGCACTGGGAGGTATCCTGCGTGTGCCCATGAAATTGGGGGAGTGATGGTACTAGCCTTGCTTTTCCTTTTGGAAACCTCCATTCTTGTTGCCGTGAAGCTAGCTGAAATTCTCTGCTGTGGACAGGCCTCTGGCCACTGTAGGCATGGGTCTGGGAAGAAAATGTTTTCTCTGGCTACACAGGGTGCTTCATTGCTCCGGGTGGGGCTCACCTTGCCATGCTCTAGAGCTAAAGGGAATCTCAACGTGAGTCCTTGCCTCGAGGTAAGGCCCTGAGTAGCCATGCAGAAAGGGAGGCATGCAGCTCTTTCCATGCGCTCTTAGTCGCTATTCTGCTTTACTTTAAAGGAAGTACCCTTTTCAGGACTCCTAGACCCCTCGGGTGAGCATCATTTTCGTTCCTAGATCACTGACTAACTCCACACCCTTGTGGGCCTGCTGAGCAACACTGAGACCCATATGTCCCTCGGAGGCCCTCTGTGTCTGCCGAGTCTCGGGCAACACACTGTACGTTACTTCAGGAGAACTACATTTCCAGAGCACTCGAACAGCATCAGAACCACATTTCTAGGCAGTCCAACATGCCCTGGAAGTCTTCGACATTGCCCTCGTCTGAGCTGCCATGAGAAAACACTCTGCTTAGAATTCTTCAGGGACCTCGTCCCTGAAGTCACTCTATTCAAGGAGAAATACAGCATCCTAGCATTCTGTGTCGCTCACAGGGCAAGCAACGTGAGAACTTGTCTCGAGGTAAGGCCCTGAAATGCTATGCAGAAGCAGAGGCATGTAGCAGTTTCCATGAGGCCGTAATCTCTGCTCTGCAGCATTTTAACGCCAGTACGCCTTTCAGGACACCTAGGTGCCTCGCCTGGAAACCCTATTCCCTGCAAGAACACTGAGTACCCTCAGGCTCCCCTGGCCCTTCTAAGCAATATCCAGGCCCGTAGCTTTCGGACTCACAGTGTGTATGCCGAGTGTAGGGCAACACAGTGCACTCTTTCTTGGGCCATCTTGATTTAGCCAGCAATCACACAGGTTCACGAGCACCGTTCTAGCAAGTTCCAACATGCCGTGGAAGTCGCACTCCTTCCCTAGTCTGAGCTGCACAGAGAAACACACTCGATTGCGGCTTGCATTCTGTAACTCGTACCTGAAGTCACCCTGCTCCAGGAGAAAGTCGGCTTGCCTTCCTCTTGCAAAGAAAGCACAGTTTTTCCTGTAGCACTGCAGGCTTTTGAAGAGGCACGGGCCCAGAGGCCTAGTTAGGGCGTTCCTTGGTTGAGGCAGTTCACTAGATGCAGAACACCCTGCCTCGAGAAGTTGATTCACGGAAGGAACCAGTGTGTACGCTGTGTCTCTTCTGAAGTGTTAGAAACCACAGGGATGTATGCTGTTTGTGCCTATGGAAATGGGGGCATGTTGGTAGTAGCCTTGCTTTAACATTTTGAGAGCTCCATTCATGCGGCCGTGAAGCTCCCTGCAATTCTAGCTGTTGACAGGCCTCTGGCCACTGTAGGCATGGGTCTGGGAAGAAAATGAGTTTTCTCTGGCTACACAGAGTGCTTCATTGTCCGGGATGGGCACAATTTGCCATGGTCTAGAGTTAAAGGGTATCTCAACGCGAGTGCTTGCCTCGAGGTAAGGCCCTGAGTAGCCATGCAGAAAGGGAGGCATGCAGCTCTTTCCATGAGTTCGTAGTGAAAGTTCTGCTTATTTTAAAGGAAGTACCCTTTTCAGGACTCCTAGGCCACTCGGGTGAGCATCATATTCGTTCCAAGATCACTGAGTACCTCCACACTCCTGTAGGACTGCTGAGCAACAACGAGGCCCATAGGTCCCTCGGAGGTCCTATGTGTCTGCGGAGTCATGGGCTACACACTGCACTCTTTCTTGGGATCTCCTAAGTTCACAGCACTCGTACAGGTTCACGAGCAGCGTTCTAGCAAGTTCCAACATGCTGTGGAAGTCACACACATTCCCTAGTCTGAGCTGCACTGAGAAAAACACTCGGCTTCGCCTTCCATCCACCTCCTACCTGAAGTCACCCTGCCTCCAGGAGAAGTCGTCTTGCAATCCTCTTGCAACGAAAGCAAAGTTTTTCCTGTAGCACTGCAGGCTTCTGAAGAGGCACGGGCCCAGAGGCCTAGCTAGGGCGTTCCTCGGTTGAGGCAGTTCACTAGATGCAGAACACCCTGCCTCAAGAAGTTGATTCAGGAAAGGAACCAGTGTGTACTCTGTGTCTCTTTTGACTCGTTAGAAACCACAGGGATGTATCCTGCGTGTGCCCATGGAAATGGGCGTGTAATGGTACTAGCCTTGTTTTTCCATTTGGAAACGTCCATTCTTGTTGCCGTGAAGCTAGCGAAATTCTCTGCTGTTGACAGGCCACTGGCCACTGCAGGCATGGGTCTGGGAAGAAAATGAGTTTTCTCTGGCTACAGAGGGTGCTTCATTAACCGGGGTGGGGCTCATCTTGCCATGCTCTAGAGCTAAAGGGAATCTCAACGTGAGTCCTTGCCTCGGAGTAAGGCCCTGAGTAGCCATGCAGAAACGGAGGCATGCAGCTCTTTCCATGAGCTCTTATTCGCTGTTCTGCTTTATTTTAAAGGAAGTACCCTTTTCAGGACTCCTAGGCCCCTCGGGTGAGCATCATTTTCGTTCCAAGATCACTGAGTACCTCCACACCCCTGTGAGCCTGCTGAGCAACAACGAGGCTCATAGGTCTCTCGGCGGCCCTCTGTTTCTGCCGAGCCATGGACAACACACTGCACTCTTTTTTGGGACTTCTTGATTTACCCAGAACTCGCAAAGGTTCACGAGCACCGTTCTAGCAAGTTCCAACATGCCGTGGAAGTCGCACTCATTCCAGTCTGAGCTTCACTGAGAAAAACACTCGGCTTCTCCTTCCATCCAGGACCTCCTACCTGAAGTCACCGTGCCTCCAGGAGAAGTCGGCTTGCTTTCCTATTGCAACGAAAGCACAGTTTTTCCTGTAGCACTGCAGGCTTTTGAAGAGGCACGGCCCCAGAGGCCTAGCTAGGGCGTTCCTTGGTTGAGGCAGTTCACTAGATGCAAAACTCCCTGCCTCGATAAGTTGATTCAGGGAAGCAACCAGTGTGTACTCTGGGTCTCTTTTGACTCGTTAGAAACCACAGAGATGTATGCTGCCTGTGCCAATGGAAAAGGGGTCAAGATGGTACTAACCTTGCTTTCCATTTGGAAAGATACATTCTTGCTGCCATGAAGCTCCCTGAAATTCTGTGCTGTCGACTGGCCTCTGGCCACTGTAGGCATGGGTCTGGGAAGAAAATGAGTGTTTTCCGGCTACACCGGCGCTTCATTGGCCGGGGTAGGGCTCATCTTTCCATGCTCTAGAGCTACAGGGAATCTCAACGTGAGTTCTTGCCTGGATGTTAGGCCCTGAGGAGCCACGCAGAAAGGGAGGCATAGAGCTCTTTCCATGAGCTCTTAGTCGCTGTTCTGCTTTATTTTAAAGGAAGTAACGTTTTCAGGACTCCTAAGCCCCTCGGGTGAGCATCATTTTCGTTCCAAGATCACTGAGTACCTCCACACCCCTGTAGGCGTGCTGAGCAACAACGAGGCGCATAGGTCCCTCGGAGGTCCTCTGTGTCTGCGGAGTCATGGGCAACACACTGCACTCTTTCGTGGGATATCGTGATATCACAGCACTCGCACAGGTTCACGAGCACCGTTCTAGCAAGTTCCAACATGCCATGGAAGTCACACTCATTCTCTAGTGTGAGCTGAACAGAGAAAAACATTCGGTTTCGCCTTCAATCCAGGACCTCCTACCTGAAGTCACCTTGCTCCAGGAGAAAGTCGGCTTCCTTCCTATTGCAACGACAGCACAGTTTTTCCTGTAGCACTGAGGCTTTTGAAGAGGCACGGGCCCAGAGGCCTACCTAGGGCATTCTTTTGTTGAATCAGTCCACTAGATGCGGAACACCCTGCCTCAAGAAGTTGATTCTGGGAAGGAACCAGTGTGTACTCTGTGTCTCTTTAGACTTGTTAGAAACCACAGAGATGTATGCTGCCTGTGCCAATGGAAAAGGGGTCAAGATGGTACTAACCTTGCTTTCCATTTGGAAAGCTCCATCCTTGCTGCCGTGAAGCTCCCTGAAATTCTATGCTGTTGACACGCCTCGACCCACTGTAGCCATGGGTCTGGGAAGAAAATGAGTGTTTTCTGGCTACACAGGGCGCTTCATTGGCTGGGGTAGGGCTCAGCTTTCCATGCTCTAGAGCTACAGGGAATCTCAACCTGAGTCCTTGCCTCGATGTAAGGCCCTGAGGAGCCATGCAGAAAGGGAGGCATGCAGCTCTTTCCATGAGCTCTTAGTCGCTGTTCTGCTTTATTTTAAAGGAAGTACCGTTTTCAGGACTCCTAAGCCCCTCGGGTGAGCATCATTTTCGTTCCAAGATCACTGAGTACCTCCACACCCCTGTAGGCCTGCTGAGCAACAACGAGGCCCATAGGACCCTCGGAGGTCCTCTGTGTCTGCTGAGTCATGGGCAACACACTGCACTCTTTCTTGGGATATCGTGATTTCACAGCACTCGCACAGGTTCACGAGCACCGTTCTAGCAAGTTCCAACATGCTGTGGACATCGCACAAATTCCCTAGTCTGAGCTGCACAAAGAAAAACACTCGGCTTCACCTTCCATCCACCTCCTACCTGAAATCACCCTGCCTCCAGGAGAAAGACGGCTTCCGTTCCTGTTGCAACGACAGCACAGTTTTTCCTGTAGCACTGCAAGCTTTTGAAGAGGCACGGGCCCAGAGGCCTAGCTAGGGCGTTCCTTGGTTGAGGCATTTCACTCGATGCAGAACACCCTGCTTCAAGAAGTTGATTCAGGGAAGGAACCAGTGTGTACTCTGTGTCTCTTTTGACTGGTTAGAAAGCACTGGGAGGTATCCTGCGTGTGCCCATGAAATTGGGGGAGTGATGGTACTAGCCTTGCTTTTCCTTTTGGAAACCTCCATTCTTGTTGCCGTGAAGCTAGCTGAAATTCTCTGCTGTGGACAGGCCTCTGGCCACTGTAGGCATGGGTCTGGGAAGAAAATGTTTTCTCTGGCTACACAGGGTGCTTCATTGCTCCGGGTGGGGCTCACCTTGCCATGCTCTAGAGCTAAAGGGAATCTCAACGTGAGTCCTTGCCTCGAGGTAAGGCCCTGAGTAGCCATGCAGAAAGGGAGGCATGCAGCTCTTTCCATGCGCTCTTAGTCGCTATTCTGCTTTACTTTAAAGGAAGTACCCTTTTCAGGACTCCTAGACCCCTCGGGTGAGCATCATTTTCGTTCCTAGATCACTGACTAACTCCACACCCTTGTGGGCCTGCTGAGCAACACTGAGACCCATATGTCCCTCGGAGGCCCTCTGTGTCTGCCGAGTCTCGGGCAACACACTGTACGTTACTTCAGGAGAACTACATTTCCAGAGCACTCGAACAGCATCAGAACCACATTTCTAGGCAGTCCAACATGCCCTGGAAGTCTTCGACATTGCCCTCGTCTGAGCTGCCATGAGAAAACACTCTGCTTAGAATTCTTCAGGGACCTCGTCCCTGAAGTCACTCTATTCAAGGAGAAATACAGCATCCTAGCATTCTGTGTCGCTCACAGGGCAAGCAACGTGAGAACTTGTCTCGAGGTAAGGCCCTGAAATGCTATGCAGAAGCAGAGGCATGTAGCAGTTTCCATGAGGCCGTAATCTCTGCTCTGCAGCATTTTAACGCCAGTACGCCTTTCAGGACACCTAGGTGCCTCGCCTGGAAACCCTATTCCCTGCAAGAACACTGAGTACCCTCAGGCTCCCCTGGCCCTTCTAAGCAATATCCAGGCCCGTAGCTTTCGGACTCACAGTGTGTATGCCGAGTGTAGGGCAACACAGTGCACTCTTTCTTGGGCCATCTTGATTTAGCCAGCAATCACACAGGTTCACGAGCACCGTTCTAGCAAGTTCCAACATGCCGTGGAAGTCGCACTCCTTCCCTAGTCTGAGCTGCACAGAGAAACACACTCGATTGCGGCTTGCATTCTGTAACTCGTACCTGAAGTCACCCTGCTCCAGGAGAAAGTCGGCTTGCCTTCCTCTTGCAAAGAAAGCACAGTTTTTCCTGTAGCACTGCAGGCTTTTGAAGAGGCACGGGCCCAGAGGCCTAGTTAGGGCGTTCCTTGGTTGAGGCAGTTCACTAGATGCAGAACACCCTGCCTCGAGAAGTTGATTCACGGAAGGAACCAGTGTGTACGCTGTGTCTCTTCTGAAGTGTTAGAAACCACAGGGATGTATGCTGTTTGTGCCTATGGAAATGGGGGCATGTTGGTAGTAGCCTTGCTTTAACATTTTGAGAGCTCCATTCATGCGGCCGTGAAGCTCCCTGCAATTCTAGCTGTTGACAGGCCTCTGGCCACTGTAGGCATGGGTCTGGGAAGAAAATGAGTTTTCTCTGGCTACACAGAGTGCTTCATTGTCCGGGATGGGCACAATTTGCCATGGTCTAGAGTTAAAGGGTATCTCAACGCGAGTGCTTGCCTCGAGGTAAGGCCCTGAGTAGCCATGCAGAAAGGGAGGCATGCAGCTCTTTCCATGAGTTCGTAGTGAAAGTTCTGCTTATTTTAAAGGAAGTACCCTTTTCAGGACTCCTAGGCCACTCGGGTGAGCATCATTTTCGTTCCAAGATCACTGAGTACCTCCACACTCCTGTAGGACTGCTGAGCAACAACGAGGCCCATAGGTCCCTCGGAGGTCCTATGTGTCTGCGGAGTCATGGGCTACACACTGCACTCTTTCTTGGGATCTCCTAAGTTCACAGCACTCGTACAGGTTCACGAGCAGCGTTCTAGCAAGTTCCAACATGCTGTGGAAGTCACACACATTCCCTAGTCTGAGCTGCACTGAGAAAAACACTCGGCTTCGCCTTCCATCCACCTCCTACCTGAAGTCACCCTGCCTCCAGGAGAAGTCGTCTTGCAATCCTCTTGCAACGAAAGCAAAGTTTTTCCTGTAGCACTGCAGGCTTCTGAAGAGGCACGGGCCCAGAGGCCTAGCTAGGGCGTTCCTCGGTTGAGGCAGTTCACTAGATGCAGAACACCCTGCCTCAAGAAGTTGATTCAGGGAAGGAACCAGTGTGTACTCTGTGTCTCTTTTGACTCGTTAGAAACCACAGGGATGTATCCTGCGTGTGCCCATGGAAATGGGCGTGTAATGGTACTAGCCTTGTTTTTCCATTTGGAAACGTCCATTCTTGTTGCCGTGAAGCTAGCGAAATTCTCTGCTGTTGACAGGCCACTGGCCACTGCAGGCATGGGTCTGGGAAGAAAATGAGTTTTCTCTGGCTACAGAGGGTGCTTCATTAACCGGGGTGGGGCTCATCTTGCCATGCTCTAGAGCTAAAGGGAATCTCAACGTGAGTCCTTGCCTCGGAGTAAGGCCCTGAGTAGCCATGCAGAAACGGAGGCATGCAGCTGTTTCCATGAGCTCTTATTCGCTGTTCTGCTTTATTTTAAAGGAAGTACCCTTTTCAGGACTCCTAGGCCCCTCGGGTGAGCATCATTTTCGTTCCAAGATCACTGAGTACCTCCACACCCCTGTGAGCCTGCTGAGCAACAACGAGGCTCATAGGTCTCTCGGCGGCCCTCTGTTTCTGCCGAGCCATGGACAACACACTGCACTCTTTTTTGGGACTTCTTGATTTACCCAGAACTCGCAAAGGTTCACGAGCACCGTTCTAGCAAGTTCCAACATGCCGTGGAAGTCGCACTCATTCCAGTCTGAGCTTCACTGAGAAAAACACTCGGCTTCTCCTTCCATCCAGGACCTCCTACCTGAAGTCACCGTGCCTCCAGGAGAAGTCGGCTTGCTTTCCTATTGCAACGAAAGCACAGTTTTTCCTGTAGCACTGCAGGCTTTTGAAGAGGCACGGCCCCAGAGGCCTAGCTAGGGCGTTCCTTGGTTGAGGCAGTTCACTAGATGCAAAACTCCCTGCCTCGATAAGTTGATTCAGGGAAGCAACCAGTGTGTACTCTGGGTCTCTTTTGACTCGTTAGAAACCACAGAGATGTATGCTGCCTGTGCCAATGGAAAAGGGGTCAAGATGGTACTAACCTTGCTTTCCATTTGGAAAGCTCCACCCTTGCTGCCGTGAAGCTCCCTGAAATTCTATGCTGTTGACAGGCCTCGACCCACTGTAGCCATGGGTCTGGGAAGAAAATGAGTGTTTTCCGGCTACACCGGCGCTTCATTGGCCGGGGTAGGGCTCATCTTTCCATGCTCTAGAGCTACAGGGAATCTCAACGTGAGTTCTTGCCTGGATGTTAGGCCCTGAGGAGCCACGCAGAAAGGGAGGCATAGAGCTCTTTCCATTAGCTCTTAGTCGCTGTTCTGCTTTATTTTAAAGGAAGTAACGTTTTCAGGACTCCTAAGCCCCTCGGGTGAGCATCATTTTCGTTCCAAGATCACTGAGTACCTCCACACCCCTGTAGGCGTGCTGAGCAACAACGAGGCGCATAGGTCCCTCGGAGGTCCTCTGTGTCTGCGGAGTCATGGGCAACACACTGCACTCTTTCGTGGGATATCGTGATATCACAGCACTCGCACAGGTTCACGAGCACCGTTCTAGCAAGTTCCAACATGCCATGGAAGTCACACTCATTCTCTAGTGTGAGCTGAACAGAGAAAAACATTCGGTTTCGCCTTCAATCCAGGACCTCCTACCTGAAGTCACCTTGCTCCAGGAGAAAGTCGGCTTCCTTCCTATTGCAACGACAGCACAGTTTTTCCTGTAGCACTGAGGCTTTTGAAGAGGCACGGGCCCAGAGGCCTACCTAGGGCATTCTTTTGTTGAATCAGTCCACTAGATGCGGAACACCCTGCCTCAAGAAGTTGATTCTGGGAAGGAACCAGTGTGTACTCTGTGTCTCTTTAGACTTGTTAGAAACCACAGAGATGTATGCTGCCTGTGCCAATGGAAAAGGGGTCAAGATGGTACTAACCTTGCTTTCCATTTGGAAAGCTCCATCCTTGCTGCCGTGAAGCTCCCTGAAATTCTATGCTGTTGACACGCCTCGACCCACTGTAGCCATGGGTCTGGGAAGAAAATGAGTGTTTTCTGGCTACACAGGGCGCTTCATTGGCTGGGGTAGGGCTCAGCTTTCCATGCTCTAGAGCTACAGGGAATCTCAACCTGAGTCCTTGCCTCGATGTAAGGCCCTGAGGAGCCATGCAGAAAGGGAGGCATGCAGCTCTTTCCATGAGCTCTTAGTCGCTGTTCTGCTTTATTTTAAAGGAAGTACCGTTTTCAGGACTCCTAAGCCCCTCGGGTGAGCATCATTTTCGTTCCAAGATCACTGAGTACCTCCACACCCCTGTAGGCGTGCTGAGCAACAACGAGGCGCATAGGTCCCTCGGAGGTCCTCTGTGTCTGCGGAGTCATGGGCAACACACTGCACTCTTTCGTGGGATATCGTGATATCACAGCACTCACACAGGTTCACGAGCACCGTTCTAGCAAGTTCCAACATGCCATGGAAGTCACACTCATTCTCTAGTGTGAGCTGAACAGAGAAAAACATTCGGTTTCGCCTTCAATCCAGGACCTCCTACCTGAAGTCACCTTGCTCCAGGAGAAAGTCGGCTTCCTTCCTATTGCAACGACAGCACAGTTTTTCCTGTAGCACTGAGGCTTTTGAAGAGGCACGGGCCCAGAGGCCTACCTAGGGCATTCTTTTGTTGAATCAGTCCACTAGATGCGGAACACCCTGCCTCAAGAAGTTGATTCTGGGAAGGAACCAGTGTGTACTCTGTGTCTCTTTAGACTTGTTAGAAACCACAGAGATGTATGCTGCCTGTGCCAATGGAAAAGGGGTCAAGATGGTACTAACCTTGCTTTCCATTTGGAAAGCTCCATCCTTGCTGCCGTGAAGCTCCCTGAAATTCTATGCTGTTGACACGCCTCGACCCACTGTAGCCATGGGTCTGGGAAGAAAATGAGTGTTTTCTGGCTACACAGGGCGCTTCATTGGCTGGGGTAGGGCTCAGCTTTCCATGCTCTAGAGCTACAGGGAATCTCAACCTGAGTCCTTGCCTCGATGTAAGGCCCTGAGGAGCCATGCAGAAAGGGAGGCATGCAGCTCTTTCCATGAGCTCTTAGTCGCTGTTCTGCTTTATTTTAAAGGAAGTACCGTTTTCAGGACTCCTAAGCCCCTCGGGTGAGCATCATTTTCGTTCCAAGATCACTGAGTACCTCCACACCCCTGTAGGCCTGCTGAGCAACAACGAGGCCCATAGGACCCTCGGAGGTCCTCTGTGTCTGCTGAGTCATGGGCAACACACTGCACTCTTTCTTGGGATATCGTGATTTCACAGCACTCGCACAGGTTCACGAGCACCGTTCTAGCAAGTTCCAACATGCTGTGGACATCGCACAAATTCCCTAGTCTGAGCTGCACAAAGAAAAACACTCGGCTTCACCTTCCATCCACCTCCTACCTGAAATCACCCTGCCTCCAGGAGAAAGACGGCTTCCGTTCCTGTTGCAACGACAGCACAGTTTTTCCTGTAGCACTGCAAGCTTTTGAAGAGGCACGGGCCCAGAGGCCTAGCTAGGGCGTTCCTTGGTTGAGGCATTTCACTCGATGCAGAACACCCTGCTTCAAGAAGTTGATTCAGGGAAGGAACCAGTGTGTACTCTGTGTCTCTTTTGACTGGTTAGGAAGCACTGGGAGGTATCCTGCGTGTGCCCATGAAATTGGGGGAGTGATGGTACTAGCCTTGCTTTTCCTTTTGGAAACCTCCATTCTTGTTGCCGTGAAGCTAGCTGAAATTCTCTGCTGTGGACAGGCCTCTGGCCACTGTAGGCATGGGTCTGGGAAGAAAATGTTTTCTCTGGCTACACAGGGTGCTTCATTGCTCCGGGTGGGGCTCACCTTGCCATGCTCTAGAGCTAAAGGGAATCTCAACGTGAGTCCTTGCCTCGAGGTAAGGCCCTGAGTAGCCATGCAGAAAGGGAGGCATGCAGCTCTTTCCATGCGCTCTTAGTCGCTATTCTGCTTTACTTTAAAGGAAGTACCCTTTTCAGGACTCCTAGACCCCTCGGGTGAGCATCATTTTCGTTCCTAGATCACTGACTAACTCCACACCCTTGTGGGCCTGCTGAGCAACACTGAGACCCATATGTCCCTCGGAGGCCCTCTGTGTCTGCCGAGTCTCGGGCAACACACTGTACGTTACTTCAGGAGAACTACATTTCCAGAGCACTCGAACAGCATCAGAACCACATTTCTAGGCAGTCCAACATGCCCTGGAAGTCTTCGACATTGCCCTCGTCTGAGCTGCCATGAGAAAACACTCTGCTTAGAATTCTTCAGGGACCTCGTCCCTGAAGTCACTCTATTCAAGGAGAAATACAGCATCCTAGCATTCTGTGTCGCTCACAGGGCAAGCAACGTGAGAACTTGTCTCGAGGTAAGGCCCTGAAATGCTATGCAGAAGCAGAGGCATGTAGCAGTTTCCATGAGGCCGTAATCTCTGCTCTGCAGCATTTTAACGCCAGTACGCCTTTCAGGACACCTAGGTGCCTCGCCTGGAAACCCTATTCCCTGCAAGAACACTGAGTACCCTCAGGCTCCCCTGGCCCTTCTAAGCAATATCCAGGCCCGTAGCTTTCGGACTCACAGTGTGTATGCCGAGTGTAGGGCAACACAGTGCACTCTTTCTTGGGCCATCTTGATTTAGCCAGCAATCACACAGGTTCACGAGCACCGTTCTAGCAAGTTCCAACATGCCGTGGAAGTCGCACTCCTTCCCTAGTCTGAGCTGCACAGAGAAACACACTCGATTGCGGCTTGCATTCTGTAACTCGTACCTGAAGTCACCCTGCTCCAGGAGAAAGTCGGCTTGCCTTCCTCTTGCAAAGAAAGCACAGTTTTTCCTGTAGCACTGCAGGCTTTTGAAGAGGCACGGGCCCAGAGGCCTAGTTAGGGCGTTCCTTGGTTGAGGCAGTTCACTAGATGCAGAACACCCTGCCTCGAGAAGTTGATTCACGGAAGGAACCAGTGTGTACGCTGTGTCTCTTCTGAAGTGTTAGAAACCACAGGGATGTATGCTGTTTGTGCCTATGGAAATGGGGGCATGTTGGTAGTAGCCTTGCTTTAACATTTTGAGAGCTCCATTCATGCGGCCGTGAAGCTCCCTGCAATTCTAGCTGTTGACAGGCCTCTGGCCACTGTAGGCATGGGTCTGGGAAGAAAATGAGTTTTCTCTGGCTACACAGAGTGCTTCATTGTCCGGGATGGGCACAATTTGCCATGGTCTAGAGTTAAAGGGTATCTCAACGCGAGTGCTTGCCTCGAGGTAAGGCCCTGAGTAGCCATGCAGAAAGGGAGGCATGCAGCTCTTTCCATGAGTTCGTAGTGAAAGTTCTGCTTATTTTAAAGGAAGTACCCTTTTCAGGACTCCTAGGCCACTCGGGTGAGCATCATTTTCGTTCCAAGATCACTGAGTACCTCCACACTCCTGTAGGACTGCTGAGCAACAACGAGGCCCATAGGTCCCTCGGAGGTCCTATGTGTCTGCGGAGTCATGGGCTACACACTGCACTCTTTCTTGGGATCTCCTAAGTTCACAGCACTCGTACAGGTTCACGAGCAGCGTTCTAGCAAGTTCCAACATGCTGTGGAAGTCACACACATTCCCTAGTCTGAGCTGCACTGAGAAAAACACTCGGCTTCGCCTTCCATCCACCTCCTACCTGAAGTCACCCTGCCTCCAGGAGAAGTCGTCTTGCAATCCTCTTGCAACGAAAGCAAAGTTTTTCCTGTAGCACTGCAGGCTTCTGAAGAGGCACGGGCCCAGAGGCCTAGCTAGGGCGTTCCTCGGTTGAGGCAGTTCACTAGATGCAGAACACCCTGCCTCAAGAAGTTGATTCAGGGAAGGAACCAGTGTGTACTCTGTGTCTCTTTTGACTCGTTAGAAACCACAGGGATGTATCCTGCGTGTGCCCATGGAAATGGGCGTGTAATGGTACTAGCCTTGTTTTTCCATTTGGAAACGTCCATTCTTGTTGCCGTGAAGCTAGCGAAATTCTCTGCTGTTGACAGGCCACTGGCCACTGCAGGCATGGGTCTGGGAAGAAAATGAGTTTTCTCTGGCTACAGAGGGTGCTTCATTAACCGGGGTGGGGCTCATCTTGCCATGCTCTAGAGCTAAAGGGAATCTCAACGTGAGTCCTTGCCTCGGAGTAAGGCCCTGAGTAGCCATGCAGAAACGGAGGCATGCAGCTGTTTCCATGAGCTCTTATTCGCTGTTCTGCTTTATTTTAAAGGAAGTACCCTTTTCAGGACTCCTAGGCCCCTCGGGTGAGCATCATTTTCGTTCCAAGATCACTGAGTACCTCCACACCCCTGTGAGCCTGCTGAGCAACAACGAGGCTCATAGGTCTCTCGGCGGCCCTCTGTTTCTGCCGAGCCATGGACAACACACTGCACTCTTTTTTGGGACTTCTTGATTTACCCAGAACTCGCAAAGGTTCACGAGCACCGTTCTAGCAAGTTCCAACATGCCGTGGAAGTCGCACTCATTCCAGTCTGAGCTTCACTGAGAAAAACACTCGGCTTCTCCTTCCATCCAGGACCTCCTACCTGAAGTCACCGTGCCTCCAGGAGAAGTCGGCTTGCTTTCCTATTGCAACGAAAGCACAGTTTTTCCTGTAGCACTGCAGGCTTTTGAAGAGGCACGGCCCCAGAGGCCTAGCTAGGGCGTTCCTTGGTTGAGGCAGTTCACTAGATGCAAAACTCCCTGCCTCGATAAGTTGATTCAGGGAAGCAACCAGTGTGTACTCTGGGTCTCTTTTGACTCGTTAGAAACCACAGAGATGTATGCTGCCTGTGCCAATGGAAAAGGGGTCAAGATGGTACTAACCTTGCTTTCCATTTGGAAAGCTCCACCCTTGCTGCCGTGAAGCTCCCTGAAATTCTATGCTGTTGACAGGCCTCGACCCACTGTAGCCATGGGTCTGGGAAGAAAATGAGTGTTTTCCGGCTACACCGGCGCTTCATTGGCCGGGGTAGGGCTCATCTTTCCATGCTCTAGAGCTACAGGGAATCTCAACGTGAGTTCTTGCCTGGATGTTAGGCCCTGAGGAGCCACGCAGAAAGGGAGGCATAGAGCTCTTTCCATTAGCTCTTAGTCGCTGTTCTGCTTTATTTTAAAGGAAGTAACGTTTTCAGGACTCCTAAGCCCCTCGGGTGAGCATCATTTTCGTTCCAAGATCACTGAGTACCTCCACACCCCTGTAGGCGTGCTGAGCAACAACGAGGCGCATAGGTCCCTCGGAGGTCCTCTGTGTCTGCGGAGTCATGGGCAACACACTGCACTCTTTCGTGGGATATCGTGATATCACAGCACTCGCACAGGTTCACGAGCACCGTTCTAGCAAGTTCCAACATGCCATGGAAGTCACACTCATTCTCTAGTGTGAGCTGAACAGAGAAAAACATTCGGTTTCGCCTTCAATCCAGGACCTCCTACCTGAAGTCACCTTGCTCCAGGAGAAAGTCGGCTTCCTTCCTATTGCAACGACAGCACAGTTTTTCCTGTAGCACTGAGGCTTTTGAAGAGGCACGGGCCCAGAGGCCTACCTAGGGCATTCTTTTGTTGAATCAGTCCACTAGATGCGGAACACCCTGCCTCAAGAAGTTGATTCTGGGAAGGAACCAGTGTGTACTCTGTGTCTCTTTAGACTTGTTAGAAACCACAGAGATGTATGCTGCCTGTGCCAATGGAAAAGGGGTCAAGATGGTACTAACCTTGCTTTCCATTTGGAAAGCTCCATCCTTGCTGCCGTGAAGCTCCCTGAAATTCTATGCTGTTGACACGCCTCGACCCACTGTAGCCATGGGTCTGGGAAGAAAATGAGTGTTTTCTGGCTACACAGGGCGCTTCATTGGCTGGGGTAGGGCTCAGCTTTCCATGCTCTAGAGCTACAGGGAATCTCAACCTGAGTCCTTGCCTCGATGTAAGGCCCTGAGGAGCCATGCAGAAAGGGAGGCATGCAGCTCTTTCCATGAGCTCTTAGTCGCTGTTCTGCTTTATTTTAAAGGAAGTACTGTTTTCAGGACTCCTAAGCCCCTCGGGTGAGCATCATTTTCGTTCCAAGATCACTGAGTACCTCCACACCCCTGTAGGCGTGCTGAGCAACAACGAGGCGCATAGGTCCCTCGGAGGTCCTCTGTGTCTGCGGAGTCATGGGCAACACACTGCACTCTTTCGTGGGATATCGTGATATCACAGCACTCGCACAGGTTCACGAGCACCGTTCTAGCAAGTTCCAACATGCCATGGAAGTCACACTCATTCTCTAGTGTGAGCTGAACAGAGAAAAACATTCGGTTTCGCCTTCAATCCAGGACCTCCTACCTGAAGTCACCTTGCTCCAGGAGAAAGTCGGCTTCCTTCCTATTGCAACGACAGCACAGTTTTTCCTGTAGCACTGAGGCTTTTGAAGAGGCACGGGCCCAGAGGCCTACCTAGGGCATTCTTTTGTTGAATCAGTCCACTAGATGCGGAACACCCTGCCTCAAGAAGTTGATTCTGGGAAGGAACCAGTGTGTACTCTGTGTCTCTTTAGACTTGTTAGAAACCACAGAGATGTATGCTGCCTGTGCCAATGGAAAAGGGGTCAAGATGGTACTAACCTTGCTTTCCATTTGGAAAGCTCCATCCTTGCTGCCGTGAAGCTCCCTGAAATTCTATGCTGTTGACACGCCTCGACCCACTGTAGCCATGGGTCTGGGAAGAAAATGAGTGTTTTCTGGCTACACAGGGCGCTTCATTGGCTGGGGTAGGGCTCAGCTTTCCATGCTCTAGAGCTACAGGGAATCTCAACCTGAGTCCTTGCCTCGATGTAAGGCCCTGAGGAGCCATGCAGAAAGGGAGGCATGCAGCTCTTTCCATGAGCTCTTAGTCGCTGTTCTGCTTTATTTTAAAGGAAGTACCGTTTTCAGGACTCCTAAGCCCCTCGGGTGAGCATCATTTTCGTTCCAAGATCACTGAGTACCTCCACACCCCTGTAGGCCTGCTGAGCAACAACGAGGCCCATAGGACCCTCGGAGGTCCTCTGTGTCTGCTGAGTCATGGGCAACACACTGCACTCTTTCTTGGGATATCGTGATTTCACAGCACTCGCACAGGTTCACGAGCACCGTTCTAGCAAGTTCCAACATGCTGTGGACATCGCACAAATTCCCTAGTCTGAGCTGCACAAAGAAAAACACTCGGCTTCACCTTCCATCCACCTCCTACCTGAAATCACCCTGCCTCCAGGAGAAAGACGGCTTCCGTTCCTGTTGCAACGACAGCACAGTTTTTCCTGTAGCACTGCAAGCTTTTGAAGAGGCACGGGCCCAGAGGCCTAGCTAGGGCGTTCCTTGGTTGAGGCATTTCACTCGATGCAGAACACCCTGCTTCAAGAAGTTGATTCAGGGAAGGAACCAGTGTGTACTCTGTGTCTCTTTTGACTGGTTAGAAAGCACTGGGAGGTATCCTGCGTGTGCCCATGAAATTGGGGGAGTGATGGTACTAGCCTTGCTTTTCCTTTTGGAAACCTCCATTCTTGTTGCCGTGAAGCTAGCTGAAATTCTCTGCTGTGGACAGGCCTCTGGCCACTGTAGGCATGGGTCTGGGAAGAAAATGTTTTCTCTGGCTACACAGGGTGCTTCATTGCTCCGGGTGGGGCTCACCTTGCCATGCTCTAGAGCTAAAGGGAATCTCAACGTGAGTCCTTGCCTCGAGGTAAGGCCCTGAGTAGCCATGCAGAAAGGGAGGCATGCAGCTCTTTCCATGCGCTCTTAGTCGCTATTCTGCTTTACTTTAAAGGAAGTACCCTTTTCAGGACTCCTAGACCCCTCGGGTGAGCATCATTTTCGTTCCTAGATCACTGACTAACTCCACACCCTTGTGGGCCTGCTGAGCAACACTGAGACCCATATGTCCCTCGGAGGCCCTCTGTGTCTGCCGAGTCTCGGGCAACACACTGTACGTTACTTCAGGAGAACTACATTTCCAGAGCACTCGAACAGCATCAGAACCACATTTCTAGGCAGTCCAACATGCCCTGGAAGTCTTCGACATTGCCCTCGTCTGAGCTGCCATGAGAAAACACTCTGCTTAGAATTCTTCAGGGACCTCGTCCCTGAAGTCACTCTATTCAAGGAGAAATACAGCATCCTAGCATTCTGTGTCGCTCACAGGGCAAGCAACGTGAGAACTTGTCTCGAGGTAAGGCCCTGAAATGCTATGCAGAAGCAGAGGCATGTAGCAGTTTCCATGAGGCCGTAATCTCTGCTCTGCAGCATTTTAACGCCAGTACGCCTTTCAGGACACCTAGGTGCCTCGCCTGGAAACCCTATTCCCTGCAAGAACACTGAGTACCCTCAGGCTCCCCTGGCCCTTCTAAGCAATATCCAGGCCCGTAGCTTTCGGACTCACAGTGTGTATGCCGAGTGTAGGGCAACACAGTGCACTCTTTCTTGGGCCATCTTGATTTAGCCAGCAATCACACAGGTTCACGAGCACCGTTCTAGCAAGTTCCAACATGCCGTGGAAGTCGCACTCCTTCCCTAGTCTGAGCTGCACAGAGAAACACACTCGATTGCGGCTTGCATTCTGTAACTCGTACCTGAAGTCACCCTGCTCCAGGAGAAAGTCGGCTTGCCTTCCTCTTGCAAAGAAAGCACAGTTTTTCCTGTAGCACTGCAGGCTTTTGAAGAGGCACGGGCCCAGAGGCCTAGTTAGGGCGTTCCTTGGTTGAGGCAGTTCACTAGATGCAGAACACCCTGCCTCGAGAAGTTGATTCACGGAAGGAACCAGTGTGTACGCTGTGTCTCTTCTGAAGTGTTAGAAACCACAGGGATGTATGCTGTTTGTGCCTATGGAAATGGGGGCATGTTGGTAGTAGCCTTGCTTTAACATTTTGAGAGCTCCATTCATGCGGCCGTGAAGCTCCCTGCAATTCTAGCTGTTGACAGGCCTCTGGCCACTGTAGGCATGGGTCTGGGAAGAAAATGAGTTTTCTCTGGCTACACAGAGTGCTTCATTGTCCGGGATGGGCACAATTTGCCATGGTCTAGAGTTAAAGGGTATCTCAACGCGAGTGCTTGCCTCGAGGTAAGGCCCTGAGTAGCCATGCAGAAAGGGAGGCATGCAGCTCTTTCCATGAGTTCGTAGTGAAAGTTCTGCTTATTTTAAAGGAAGTACCCTTTTCAGGACTCCTAGGCCACTCGGGTGAGCATCATTTTCGTTCCAAGATCACTGAGTACCTCCACACTCCTGTAGGACTGCTGAGCAACAACGAGGCCCATAGGTCCCTCGGAGGTCCTATGTGTCTGCGGAGTCATGGGCTACACACTGCACTCTTTCTTGGGATCTCCTAAGTTCACAGCACTCGTACAGGTTCACGAGCAGCGTTCTAGCAAGTTCCAACATGCTGTGGAAGTCACACACATTCCCTAGTCTGAGCTGCACTGAGAAAAACACTCGGCTTCGCCTTCCATCCACCTCCTACCTGAAGTCACCCTGCCTCCAGGAGAAGTCGTCTTGCAATCCTCTTGCAACGAAAGCAAAGTTTTTCCTGTAGCACTGCAGGCTTCTGAAGAGGCACGGGCCCAGAGGCCTAGCTAGGGCGTTCCTCGGTTGAGGCAGTTCACTAGATGCAGAACACCCTGCCTCAAGAAGTTGATTCAGGGAAGGAACCAGTGTGTACTCTGTGTCTCTTTTGACTCGTTAGAAACCACAGGGATGTATCCTGCGTGTGCCCATGGAAATGGGCGTGTAATGGTACTAGCCTTGTTTTTCCATTTGGAAACGTCCATTCTTGTTGCCGTGAAGCTAGCGAAATTCTCTGCTGTTGACAGGCCACTGGCCACTGCAGGCATGGGTCTGGGAAGAAAATGAGTTTTCTCTGGCTACAGAGGGTGCTTCATTAACCGGGGTGGGGCTCATCTTGCCATGCTCTAGAGCTAAAGGGAATCTCAACGTGAGTCCTTGCCTCGGAGTAAGGCCCTGAGTAGCCATGCAGAAACGGAGGCATGCAGCTGTTTCCATGAGCTCTTATTCGCTGTTCTGCTTTATTTTAAAGGAAGTACCCTTTTCAGGACTCCTAGGCCCCTCGGGTGAGCATCATTTTCGTTCCAAGATCACTGAGTACCTCCACACCCCTGTGAGCCTGCTGAGCAACAACGAGGCTCATAGGTCTCTCGGCGGCCCTCTGTTTCTGCCGAGCCATGGACAACACACTGCACTCTTTTTTGGGACTTCTTGATTTACCCAGAACTCGCAAAGGTTCACGAGCACCGTTCTAGCAAGTTCCAACATGCCGTGGAAGTCGCACTCATTCCAGTCTGAGCTTCACTGAGAAAAACACTCGGCTTCTCCTTCCATCCAGGACCTCCTACCTGAAGTCACCGTGCCTCCAGGAGAAGTCGGCTTGCTTTCCTATTGCAACGAAAGCACAGTTTTTCCTGTAGCACTGCAGGCTTTTGAAGAGGCACGGCCCCAGAGGCCTAGCTAGGGCGTTCCTTGGTTGAGGCAGTTCACTAGATGCAAAACTCCCTGCCTCGATAAGTTGATTCAGGGAAGCAACCAGTGTGTACTCTGGGTCTCTTTTGACTCGTTAGAAACCACAGAGATGTATGCTGCCTGTGCCAATGGAAAAGGGGTCAAGATGGTACTAACCTTGCTTTCCATTTGGAAAGCTCCACCCTTGCTGCCGTGAAGCTCCCTGAAATTCTATGCTGTTGACAGGCCTCGACCCACTGTAGCCATGGGTCTGGGAAGAAAATGAGTGTTTTCCGGCTACACCGGCGCTTCATTGGCCGGGGTAGGGCTCATCTTTCCATGCTCTAGAGCTACAGGGAATCTCAACGTGAGTTCTTGCCTGGATGTTAGGCCCTGAGGAGCCACGCAGAAAGGGAGGCATAGAGCTCTTTCCATTAGCTCTTAGTCGCTGTTCTGCTTTATTTTAAAGGAAGTAACGTTTTCAGGACTCCTAAGCCCCTCGGGTGAGCATCATTTTCGTTCCAAGATCACTGAGTACCTCCACACCCCTGTAGGCGTGCTGAGCAACAACGAGGCGCATAGGTCCCTCGGAGGTCCTCTGTGTCTGCGGAGTCATGGGCAACACACTGCACTCTTTCGTGGGATATCGTGATATCACAGCACTCGCACAGGTTCACGAGCACCGTTCTAGCAAGTTCCAACATGCCATGGAAGTCACACTCATTCTCTAGTGTGAGCTGAACAGAGAAAAACATTCGGTTTCGCCTTCAATCCAGGACCTCCTACCTGAAGTCACCTTGCTCCAGGAGAAAGTCGGCTTCCTTCCTATTGCAACGACAGCACAGTTTTTCCTGTAGCACTGAGGCTTTTGAAGAGGCACGGGCCCAGAGGCCTACCTAGGGCATTCTTTTGTTGAATCAGTCCACTAGATGCGGAACACCCTGCCTCAAGAAGTTGATTCTGGGAAGGAACCAGTGTGTACTCTGTGTCTCTTTAGACTTGTTAGAAACCACAGAGATGTATGCTGCCTGTGCCAATGGAAAAGGGGTCAAGATGGTACTAACCTTGCTTTCCATTTGGAAAGCTCCATCCTTGCTGCCGTGAAGCTCCCTGAAATTCTATGCTGTTGACACGCCTCGACCCACTGTAGCCATGGGTCTGGGAAGAAAATGAGTGTTTTCTGGCTACACAGGGCGCTTCATTGGCTGGGGTAGGGCTCAGCTTTCCATGCTCTAGAGCTACAGGGAATCTCAACCTGAGTCCTTGCCTCGATGTAAGGCCCTGAGGAGCCATGCAGAAAGGGAGGCATGCAGCTCTTTCCATGAGCTCTTAGTCGCTGTTCTGCTTTATTTTAAAGGAAGTACCGTTTTCAGGACTCCTAAGCCCCTCGGGTGAGCATCATTTTCGTTCCAAGATCACTGAGTACCTCCACACCCCTGTAGGCCTGCTGAGCAACAACGAGGCCCATAGGACCCTCGGAGGTCCTCTGTGTCTGCTGAGTCATGGGCAACACACTGCACTCTTTCTTGGGATATCGTGATTTCACAGCACTCGCACAGGTTCACGAGCACCGTTCTAGCAAGTTCCAACATGCTGTGGACATCGCACAAATTCCCTAGTCTGAGCTGCACAAAGAAAAACACTCGGCTTCACCTTCCATCCACCTCCTACCTGAAATCACCCTGCCTCCAGGAGAAAGACGGCTTCCGTTCCTGTTGCAACGACAGCACAGTTTTTCCTGTAGCACTGCAAGCTTTTGAAGAGGCACGGGCCCAGAGGCCTAGCTAGGGCGTTCCTTGGTTGAGGCATTTCACTCGATGCAGAACACCCTGCTTCAAGAAGTTGATTCAGGGAAGGAACCAGTGTGTACTCTGTGTCTCTTTTGACTGGTTAGAAAGCACTGGGAGGTATCCTGCGTGTGCCCATGAAATTGGGGGAGTGATGGTACTAGCCTTGCTTTTCCTTTTGGAAACCTCCATTCTTGTTGCCGTGAAGCTAGCTGAAATTCTCTGCTGTGGACAGGCCTCTGGCCACTGTAGGCATGGGTCTGGGAAGAAAATGTTTTCTCTGGCTACACAGGGTGCTTCATTGCTCCGGGTGGGGCTCACCTTGCCATGCTCTAGAGCTAAAGGGAATCTCAACGTGAGTCCTTGCCTCGAGGTAAGGCCCTGAGTAGCCATGCAGAAAGGGAGGCATGCAGCTCTTTCCATGCGCTCTTAGTCGCTATTCTGCTTTACTTTAAAGGAAGTACCCTTTTCAGGACTCCTAGACCCCTCGGGTGAGCATCATTTTCGTTCCTAGATCACTGACTAACTCCACACCCTTGTGGGCCTGCTGAGCAACACTGAGACCCATATGTCCCTCGGAGGCCCTCTGTGTCTGCCGAGTCTCGGGCAACACACTGTACGTTACTTCAGGAGAACTACATTTCCAGAGCACTCGAACAGCATCAGAACCACATTTCTAGGCAGTCCAACATGCCCTGGAAGTCTTCGACATTGCCCTCGTCTGAGCTGCCATGAGAAAACACTCTGCTTAGAATTCTTCAGGGACCTCGTCCCTGAAGTCACTCTATTCAAGGAGAAATACAGCATCCTAGCATTCTGTGTCGCTCACAGGGCAAGCAACGTGAGAACTTGTCTCGAGGTAAGGCCCTGAAATGCTATGCAGAAGCGGAGGCATGTAGCAGTTTCCATGAGGCCGTAATCTCTGCTCTGCAGCATTTTAACGCCAGTACGCCTTTCAGGACACCTAGGTGCCTCGCCTGGAAACCCTATTCCCTGCAAGAACACTGAGTACCCTCAGGCTCCCCTGGCCCTTCTAAGCAATATCCAGGCCCGTAGCTTTCGGACTCACAGTGTGTATGCCGAGTGTAGGGCAACACAGTGCACTCTTTCTTGGGCCATCTTGATTTAGCCAGCAATCACACAGGTTCACGAGCACCGTTCTAGCAAGTTCCAACATGCCGTGGAAGTCGCACTCCTTCCCTAGTCTGAGCTGCACAGAGAAACACACTCGATTGCGGCTTGCATTCTGTAACTCGTACCTGAAGTCACCCTGCTCCAGGAGAAAGTCGGCTTGCCTTCCTCTTGCAAAGAAAGCACAGTTTTTCCTGTAGCACTGCAGGCTTTTGAAGAGGCACGGGCCCAGAGGCCTAGTTAGGGCGTTCCTTGGTTGAGGCAGTTCACTAGATGCAGAACACCCTGCCTCGAGAAGTTGATTCACGGAAGGAACCAGTGTGTACGCTGTGTCTCTTCTGAAGTGTTAGAAACCACAGGGATGTATGCTGTTTGTGCCTATGGAAATGGGGGCATGTTGGTAGTAGCCTTGCTTTAACATTTTGAGAGCTCCATTCATGCGGCCGTGAAGCTCCCTGCAATTCTAGCTGTTGACAGGCCTCTGGCCACTGTAGGCATGGGTCTGGGAAGAAAATGAGTTTTCTCTGGCTACACAGAGTGCTTCATTGTCCGGGATGGGCACAATTTGCCATGGTCTAGAGTTAAAGGGTATCTCAACGCGAGTGCTTGCCTCGAGGTAAGGCCCTGAGTAGCCATGCAGAAAGGGAGGCATGCAGCTCTTTCCATGAGTTCGTAGTGAAAGTTCTGCTTATTTTAAAGGAAGTACCCTTTTCAGGACTCCTAGGCCACTCGGGTGAGCATCATTTTCGTTCCAAGATCACTGAGTACCTCCACACTCCTGTAGGACTGCTGAGCAACAACGAGGCCCATAGGTCCCTCGGAGGTCCTATGTGTCTGCGGAGTCATGGGCTACACACTGCACTCTTTCTTGGGATCTCCTAAGTTCACAGCACTCGTACAGGTTCACGAGCAGCGTTCTAGCAAGTTCCAACATGCTGTGGAAGTCACACACATTCCCTAGTCTGAGCTGCACTGAGAAAAACACTCGGCTTCGCCTTCCATCCACCTCCTACCTGAAGTCACCCTGCCTCCAGGAGAAGTCGTCTTGCAATCCTCTTGCAACGAAAGCAAAGTTTTTCCTGTAGCACTGCAGGCTTCTGAAGAGGCACGGGCCCAGAGGCCTAGCTAGGGCGTTCCTCGGTTGAGGCAGTTCACTAGATGCAGAACACCCTGCCTCAAGAAGTTGATTCAGGGAAGGAACCAGTGTGTACTCTGTGTCTCTTTTGACTCGTTAGAAACCACAGGGATGTATCCTGCGTGTGCCCATGGAAATGGGCGTGTAATGGTACTAGCCTTGTTTTTCCATTTGGAAACGTCCATTCTTGTTGCCGTGAAGCTAGCGAAATTCTCTGCTGTTGACAGGCCACTGGCCACTGCAGGCATGGGTCTGGGAAGAAAATGAGTTTTCTCTGGCTACAGAGGGTGCTTCATTAACCGGGGTGGGGCTCATCTTGCCATGCTCTAGAGCTAAAGGGAATCTCAACGTGAGTCCTTGCCTCGGAGTAAGGCCCTGAGTAGCCATGCAGAAACGGAGGCATGCAGCTGTTTCCATGAGCTCTTATTCGCTGTTCTGCTTTATTTTAAAGGAAGTACCCTTTTCAGGACTCCTAGGCCCCTCGGGTGAGCATCATTTTCGTTCCAAGATCACTGAGTACCTCCACACCCCTGTGAGCCTGCTGAGCAACAACGAGGCTCATAGGTCTCTCGGCGGCCCTCTGTTTCTGCCGAGCCATGGACAACACACTGCACTCTTTTTTGGGACTTCTTGATTTACCCAGAACTCGCAAAGGTTCACGAGCACCGTTCTAGCAAGTTCCAACATGCCGTGGAAGTCGCACTCATTCCAGTCTGAGCTTCACTGAGAAAAACACTCGGCTTCTCCTTCCATCCAGGACCTCCTACCTGAAGTCACCGTGCCTCCAGGAGAAGTCGGCTTGCTTTCCTATTGCAACGAAAGCACAGTTTTTCCTGTAGCACTGCAGGCTTTTGAAGAGGCACGGCCCCAGAGGCCTAGCTAGGGCGTTCCTTGGTTGAGGCAGTTCACTAGATGCAAAACTCCCTGCCTCGATAAGTTGATTCAGGGAAGCAACCAGTGTGTACTCTGGGTCTCTTTTGACTCGTTAGAAACCACAGAGATGTATGCTGCCTGTGCCAATGGAAAAGGGGTCAAGATGGTACTAACCTTGCTTTCCATTTGGAAAGCTCCACCCTTGCTGCCGTGAAGCTCCCTGAAATTCTATGCTGTTGACAGGCCTCGACCCACTGTAGCCATGGGTCTGGGAAGAAAATGAGTGTTTTCCGGCTACACCGGCGCTTCATTGGCCGGGGTAGGGCTCGTCTTTCCATGCTCTAGAGCTACAGGGAATCTCAACGTGAGTTCTTGCCTGGATGTTAGGCCCTGAGGAGCCACGCAGAAAGGGAGGCATAGAGCTCTTTCCATTAGCTCTTAGTCGCTGTTCTGCTTTATTTTAAAGGAAGTAACGTTTTCAGGACTCCTAAGCCCCTCGGGTGAGCATCATTTTCGTTCCAAGATCACTGAGTACCTCCACACCCCTGTAGGCGTGCTGAGCAACAACGAGGCGCATAGGTCCCTCGGAGGTCCTCTGTGTCTGCGGAGTCATGGGCAACACACTGCACTCTTTCGTGGGATATCGTGATATCACAGCACTCGCACAGGTTCACGAGCACCGTTCTAGCAAGTTCCAACATGCCATGGAAGTCACACTCATTCTCTAGTGTGAGCTGAACAGAGAAAAACATTCGGTTTCGCCTTCAATCCAGGACCTCCTACCTGAAGTCACCTTGCTCCAGGAGAAAGTCGGCTTCCTTCCTATTGCAACGACAGCACAGTTTTTCCTGTAGCACTGAGGCTTTTGAAGAGGCACGGGCCCAGAGGCCTACCTAGGGCATTCTTTTGTTGAATCAGTCCACTAGATGCGGAACACCCTGCCTCAAGAAGTTGATTCTGGGAAGGAACCAGTGTGTACTCTGTGTCTCTTTAGACTTGTTAGAAACCACAGAGATGTATGCTGCCTGTGCCAATGGAAAAGGGGTCAAGATGGTACTAACCTTGCTTTCCATTTGGAAAGCTCCATCCTTGCTGCCGTGAAGCTCCCTGAAATTCTATGCTGTTGACACGCCTCGACCCACTGTAGCCATGGGTCTGGGAAGAAAATGAGTGTTTTCTGGCTACACAGGGCGCTTCATTGGCTGGGGTAGGGCTCAGCTTTCCATGCTCTAGAGCTACAGGGAATCTCAACCTGAGTCCTTGCCTCGATGTAAGGCCCTGAGGAGCCATGCAGAAAGGGAGGCATGCAGCTCTTTCCATGAGCTCTTAGTCGCTGTTCTGCTTTATTTTAAAGGAAGTACTGTTTTCAGGACTCCTAAGCCCCTCGGGTGAGCATCATTTTCGTTCCAAGATCACTGAGTACCTCCACACCCCTGTAGGCGTGCTGAGCAACAACGAGGCGCATAGGTCCCTCGGAGGTCCTCTGTGTCTGCGGAGTCATGGGCAACACACTGCACTCTTTCGTGGGATATCGTGATATCACAGCACTCGCACAGGTTCACGAGCACCGTTCTAGCAAGTTCCAACATGCCATGGAAGTCACACTCATTCTCTAGTGTGAGCTGAACAGAGAAAAACATTCGGTTTCGCCTTCAATCCAGGACCTCCTACCTGAAGTCACCTTGCTCCAGGAGAAAGTCGGCTTCCTTCCTATTGCAACGACAGCACAGTTTTTCCTGTAGCACTGAGGCTTTTGAAGAGGCACGGGCCCAGAGGCCTACCTAGGGCATTCTTTTGTTGAATCAGTCCACTAGATGCGGAACACCCTGCCTCAAGAAGTTGATTCTGGGAAGGAACCAGTGTGTACTCTGTGTCTCTTTAGACTTGTTAGAAACCACAGAGATGTATGCTGCCTGTGCCAATGGAAAAGGGGTCAAGATGGTACTAACCTTGCTTTCCATTTGGAAAGCTCCATCCTTGCTGCCGTGAAGCTCCCTGAAATTCTATGCTGTTGACACGCCTCGACCCACTGTAGCCATGGGTCTGGGAAGAAAATGAGTGTTTTCTGGCTACACAGGGCGCTTCATTGGCTGGGGTAGGGCTCAGCTTTCCATGCTCTAGAGCTACAGGGAATCTCAACCTGAGTCCTTGCCTCGATGTAAGGCCCTGAGGAGCCATGCAGAAAGGGAGGCATGCAGCTCTTTCCATGAGCTCTTAGTCGCTGTTCTGCTTTATTTTAAAGGAAGTACCGTTTTCAGGACTCCTAAGCCCCTCGGGTGAGCATCATTTTCGTTCCAAGATCACTGAGTACCTCCACACCCCTGTAGGCCTGCTGAGCAACAACGAGGCCCATAGGACCCTCGGAGGTCCTCTGTGTCTGCTGAGTCATGGGCAACACACTGCACTCTTTCTTGGGATATCGTGATTTCACAGCACTCGCACAGGTTCACGAGCACCGTTCTAGCAAGTTCCAACATGCTGTGGACATCGCACAAATTCCCTAGTCTGAGCTGCACAAAGAAAAACACTCGGCTTCACCTTCCATCCACCTCCTACCTGAAATCACCCTGCCTCCAGGAGAAAGACGGCTTCCGTTCCTGTTGCAACGACAGCACAGTTTTTCCTGTAGCACTGCAAGCTTTTGAAGAGGCACGGGCCCAGAGGCCTAGCTAGGGCGTTCCTTGGTTGAGGCATTTCACTCGATGCAGAACACCCTGCTTCAAGAAGTTGATTCAGGGAAGGAACCAGTGTGTACTCTGTGTCTCTTTTGACTGGTTAGAAAGCACTGGGAGGTGTCCTGCGTGTGCCCATGAAATTGGGGGAGTGATGGTACTAGCCTTGCTTTTCCTTTTGGAAACCTCCATTCTTGTTGCCGTGAAGCTAGCTGAAATTCTCTGCTGTGGACAGGCCTCTGGCCACTGTAGGCATGGGTCTGGGAAGAAAATGTTTTCTCTGGCTACACAGGGTGCTTCATTGCTCCGGGTGGGGCTCACCTTGCCATGCTCTAGAGCTAAAGGGAATCTCAACGTGAGTCCTTGCCTCGAGGTAAGGCCCTGAGTAGCCATGCAGAAAGGGAGGCATGCAGCTCTTTCCATGCGCTCTTAGTCGCTATTCTGCTTTACTTTAAAGGAAGTACCCTTTTCAGGACTCCTAGACCCCTCGGGTGAGCATCATTTTCGTTCCTAGATCACTGACTAACTCCACACCCTTGTGGGCCTGCTGAGCAACACTGAGACCCATATGTCCCTCGGAGGCCCTCTGTGTCTGCCGAGTCTCGGGCAACACACTGTACGTTACTTCAGGAGAACTACATTTCCAGAGCACTCGAACAGCATCAGAACCACATTTCTAGGCAGTCCAACATGCCCTGGAAGTCTTCGACATTGCCCTCGTCTGAGCTGCCATGAGAAAACACTCTGCTTAGAATTCTTCAGGGACCTCGTCCCTGAAGTCACTCTATTCAAGGAGAAATACAGCATCCTAGCATTCTGTGTCGCTCACAGGGCAAGCAACGTGAGAACTTGTCTCGAGGTAAGGCCCTGAAATGCTATGCAGAAGCAGAGGCATGTAGCAGTTTCCATGAGGCCGTAATCTCTGCTCTGCAGCATTTTAACGCCAGTACGCCTTTCAGGACACCTAGGTGCCTCGCCTGGAAACCCTATTCCCTGCAAGAACACTGAGTACCCTCAGGCTCCCCTGGCCCTTCTAAGCAATATCCAGGCCCGTAGCTTTCGGACTCACAGTGTGTATGCCGAGTGTAGGGCAACACAGTGCACTCTTTCTTGGGCCATCTTGATTTAGCCAGCAATCACACAGGTTCACGAGCACCGTTCTAGCAAGTTCCAACATGCCGTGGAAGTCGCACTCCTTCCCTAGTCTGAGCTGCACAGAGAAACACACTCGATTGCGGCTTGCATTCTGTAACTCGTACCTGAAGTCACCCTGCTCCAGGAGAAAGTCGGCTTGCCTTCCTCTTGCAAAGAAAGCACAGTTTTTCCTGTAGCACTGCAGGCTTTTGAAGAGGCACGGGCCCAGAGGCCTAGTTAGGGCGTTCCTTGGTTGAGGCAGTTCACTAGATGCAGAACACCCTGCCTCGAGAAGTTGATTCACGGAAGGAACCAGTGTGTACGCTGTGTCTCTTCTGAAGTGTTAGAAACCACAGGGATGTATGCTGTTTGTGCCTATGGAAATGGGGGCATGTTGGTAGTAGCCTTGCTTTAACATTTTGAGAGCTCCATTCATGCGGCCGTGAAGCTCCCTGCAATTCTAGCTGTTGACAGGCCTCTGGCCACTGTAGGCATGGGTCTGGGAAGAAAATGAGTTTTCTCTGGCTACACAGAGTGCTTCATTGTCCGGGATGGGCACAATTTGCCATGGTCTAGAGTTAAAGGGTATCTCAACGCGAGTGCTTGCCTCGAGGTAAGGCCCTGAGTAGCCATGCAGAAAGGGAGGCATGCAGCTCTTTCCATGAGTTCGTAGTGAAAGTTCTGCTTATTTTAAAGGAAGTACCCTTTTCAGGACTCCTAGGCCACTCGGGTGAGCATCATTTTCGTTCCAAGATCACTGAGTACCTCCACACTCCTGTAGGACTGCTGAGCAACAACGAGGCCCATAGGTCCCTCGGAGGTCCTATGTGTCTGCGGAGTCATGGGCTACACACTGCACTCTTTCTTGGGATCTCCTAAGTTCACAGCACTCGTACAGGTTCACGAGCAGCGTTCTAGCAAGTTCCAACATGCTGTGGAAGTCACACACATTCCCTAGTCTGAGCTGCACTGAGAAAAACACTCGGCTTCGCCTTCCATCCACCTCCTACCTGAAGTCACCCTGCCTCCAGGAGAAGTCGTCTTGCAATCCTCTTGCAACGAAAGCAAAGTTTTTCCTGTAGCACTGCAGGCTTCTGAAGAGGCACGGGCCCAGAGGCCTAGCTAGGGCGTTCCTCGGTTGAGGCAGTTCACTAGATGCAGAACACCCTGCCTCAAGAAGTTGATTCAGGGAAGGAACCAGTGTGTACTCTGTGTCTCTTTTGACTCGTTAGAAACCACAGGGATGTATCCTGCGTGTGCCCATGGAAATGGGCGTGTAATGGTACTAGCCTTGTTTTTCCATTTGGAAACGTCCATTCTTGTTGCCGTGAAGCTAGCGAAATTCTCTGCTGTTGACAGGCCACTGGCCACTGCAGGCATGGGTCTGGGAAGAAAATGAGTTTTCTCTGGCTACAGAGGGTGCTTCATTAACCGGGGTGGGGCTCATCTTGCCATGCTCTAGAGCTAAAGGGAATCTCAACGTGAGTCCTTGCCTCGGAGTAAGGCCCTGAGTAGCCATGCAGAAACGGAGGCATGCAGCTGTTTCCATGAGCTCTTATTCGCTGTTCTGCTTTATTTTAAAGGAAGTACCCTTTTCAGGACTCCTAGGCCCCTCGGGTGAGCATCATTTTCGTTCCAAGATCACTGAGTACCTCCACACCCCTGTGAGCCTGCTGAGCAACAACGAGGCTCATAGGTCTCTCGGCGGCCCTCTGTTTCTGCCGAGCCATGGACAACACACTGCACTCTTTTTTGGGACTTCTTGATTTACCCAGAACTCGCAAAGGTTCACGAGCACCGTTCTAGCAAGTTCCAACATGCCGTGGAAGTCGCACTCATTCCAGTCTGAGCTTCACTGAGAAAAACACTCGGCTTCTCCTTCCATCCAGGACCTCCTACCTGAAGTCACCGTGCCTCCAGGAGAAGTCGGCTTGCTTTCCTATTGCAACGAAAGCACAGTTTTTCCTGTAGCACTGCAGGCTTTTGAAGAGGCACGGCCCCAGAGGCCTAGCTAGGGCGTTCCTTGGTTGAGGCAGTTCACTAGATGCAAAACTCCCTGCCTCGATAAGTTGATTCAGGGAAGCAACCAGTGTGTACTCTGGGTCTCTTTTGACTCGTTAGAAACCACAGAGATGTATGCTGCCTGTGCCAATGGAAAAGGGGTCAAGATGGTACTAACCTTGCTTTCCATTTGGAAAGCTCCACCCTTGCTGCCGTGAAGCTCCCTGAAATTCTATGCTGTTGACAGGCCTCGACCCACTGTAGCCATGGGTCTGGGAAGAAAATGAGTGTTTTCCGGCTACACCGGCGCTTCATTGGCCGGGGTAGGGCTCATCTTTCCATGCTCTAGAGCTACAGGGAATCTCAACGTGAGTTCTTGCCTGGATGTTAGGCCCTGAGGAGCCACGCAGAAAGGGAGGCATAGAGCTCTTTCCATGAGCTCTTAGTCGCTGTTCTGCTTTATTTTAAAGGAAGTAACGTTTTCAGGACTCCTAAGCCCCTCGGGTGAGCATCATTTTCGTTCCAAGATCACTGAGTACCTCCACACCCCTGTAGGCGTGCTGAGCAACAACGAGGCGCATAGGTCCCTCGGAGGTCCTCTGTGTCTGCGGAGTCATGGGCAACACACTGCACTCTTTCGTGGGATATCGTGATATCACAGCACTCGCACAGGTTCACGAGCACCGTTCTAGCAAGTTCCAACATGCCATGGAAGTCACACTCATTCTCTAGTGTGAGCTGAACAGAGAAAAACATTCGGTTTCGCCTTCAATCCAGGACCTCCTACCTGAAGTCACCTTGCTCCAGGAGAAAGTCGGCTTCCTTCCTATTGCAACGACAGCACAGTTTTTCCTGTAGCACTGAGGCTTTTGAAGAGGCACGGGCCCAGAGGCCTACCTAGGGCATTCTTTTGTTGAATCAGTCCACTAGATGCGGAACACCCTGCCTCAAGAAGTTGATTCTGGGAAGGAACCAGTGTGTACTCTGTGTCTCTTTAGACTTGTTAGAAACCACAGAGATGTATGCTGCCTGTGCCAATGGAAAAGGGGTCAAGATGGTACTAACCTTGCTTTCCATTTGGAAAGCTCCATCCTTGCTGCCGTGAAGCTCCCTGAAATTCTATGCTGTTGACACGCCTCGACCCACTGTAGCCATGGGTCTGGGAAGAAAATGAGTGTTTTCTGGCTACACAGGGCGCTTCATTGGCTGGGGTAGGGCTCAGCTTTCCATGCTCTAGAGCTACAGGGAATCTCAACCTGAGTCCTTGCCTCGATGTAAGGCCCTGAGGAGCCATGCAGAAAGGGAGGCATGCAGCTCTTTCCATGAGCTCTTAGTCGCTGTTCTGCTTTATTTTAAAGGAAGTACCGTTTTCAGGACTCCTAAGCCCCTCGGGTGAGCATCATTTTCGTTCCAAGATCACTGAGTACCTCCACACCCCTGTAGGCGTGCTGAGCAACAACGAGGCGCATAGGTCCCTCGGAGGTCCTCTGTGTCTGCGGAGTCATGGGCAACACACTGCACTCTTTCGTGGGATATCGTGATATCACAGCACTCGCACAGGTTCACGAGCACCGTTCTAGCAAGTTCCAACATGCCATGGAAGTCACACTCATTCTCTAGTGTGAGCTGAACAGAGAAAAACATTCGGTTTCGCCTTCAATCCAGGACCTCCTACCTGAAGTCACCTTGCTCCAGGAGAAAGTCGGCTTCCTTCCTATTGCAACGACAGCACAGTTTTTCCTGTAGCACTGAGGCTTTTGAAGAGGCACGGGCCCAGAGGCCTACCTAGGGCATTCTTTTGTTGAATCAGTCCACTAGATGCGGAACACCCTGCCTCAAGAAGTTGATTCTGGGAAGGAACCAGTGTGTACTCTGTGTCTCTTTAGACTTGTTAGAAACCACAGAGATGTATGCTGCCTGTGCCAATGGAAAAGGGGTCAAGATGGTACTAACCTTGCTTTCCATTTGGAAAGCTCCATCCTTGCTGCCGTGAAGCTCCCTGAAATTCTATGCTGTTGACACGCCTCGACCCACTGTAGCCATGGGTCTGGGAAGAAAATGAGTGTTTTCTGGCTACACAGGGCGCTTCATTGGCTGGGGTAGGGCTCAGCTTTCCATGCTCTAGAGCTACAGGGAATCTCAACCTGAGTCCTTGCCTCGATGTAAGGCCCTGAGGAGCCATGCAGAAAGGGAGGCATGCAGCTCTTTCCATGAGCTCTTAGTCGCTGTTCTGCTTTATTTTAAAGGAAGTACCGTTTTCAGGACTCCTAAGCCCCTCGGGTGAGCATCATTTTCGTTCCAAGATCACTGAGTACCTCCACACCCCTGTAGGCCTGCTGAGCAACAACGAGGCCCATAGGACCCTCGGAGGTCCTCTGTGTCTGCTGAGTCATGGGCAACACACTGCACTCTTTCGTGGGATATCGTGATTTCACAGCACTCGCACAGGTTCACGAGCACCGTTCTAGCAAGTTCCAACATGCTGTGGACATCGCACAAATTCCCTAGTCTGAGCTGCACAAAGAAAAACACTCGGCTTCACCTTCCATCCACCTCCTACCTGAAATCACCCTGCCTCCAGGAGAAAGACGGCTTCCGTTCCTGTTGCAACGACAGCACAGTTTTTCCTGTAGCACTGCAAGCTTTTGAAGAGGCACGGGCCCAGAGGCCTAGCTAGGGCGTTCCTTGGTTGAGGCATTTCACTCGATGCAGAACACCCTGCTTCAAGAAGTTGATTCAGGGAAGGAACCAGTGTGTACTCTGTGTCTCTTTTGACTGGTTAGAAAGCACTGGGAGGTGTCCTGCGTGTGCCCATGAAATTGGGGGAGTGATGGTACTAGCCTTGCTTTTCCTTTTGGAAACCTCCATTCTTGTTGCCGTGAAGCTAGCTGAAATTCTCTGCTGTGGACAGGCCTCTGGCCACTGTAGGCATGGGTCTGGGAAGAAAATGTTTTCTCTGGCTACACAGGGTGCTTCATTGCTCCGGGTGGGGCTCACCTTGCCATGCTCTAGAGCTAAAGGGAATCTCAACGTGAGTCCTTGCCTCGAGGTAAGGCCCTGAGTAGCCATGCAGAAAGGGAGGCATGCAGCTCTTTCCATGCGCTCTTAGTCGCTATTCTGCTTTACTTTAAAGGAAGTACCCTTTTCAGGACTCCTAGACCCCTCGGGTGAGCATCATTTTCGTTCCTAGATCACTGACTAACTCCACACCCTTGTGGGCCTGCTGAGCAACACTGAGACCCATATGTCCCTCGGAGGCCCTCTGTGTCTGCCGAGTCTCGGGCAACACACTGTACGTTACTTCAGGAGAACTACATTTCCAGAGCACTCGAACAGCATCAGAACCACATTTCTAGGCAGTCCAACATGCCCTGGAAGTCTTCGACATTGCCCTCGTCTGAGCTGCCATGAGAAAACACTCTGCTTAGAATTCTTCAGGGACCTCGTCCCTGAAGTCACTCTATTCAAGGAGAAATACAGCATCCTAGCATTCTGTGTCGCTCACAGGGCAAGCAACGTGAGAACTTGTCTCGAGGTAAGGCCCTGAAATGCTATGCAGAAGCAGAGGCATGTAGCAGTTTCCATGAGGCCGTAATCTCTGCTCTGCAGCATTTTAACGCCAGTACGCCTTTCAGGACACCTAGGTGCCTCGCCTGGAAACCCTATTCCCTGCAAGAACACTGAGTACCCTCAGGCTCCCCTGGCCCTTCTAAGCAATATCCAGGCCCGTAGCTTTCGGACTCACAGTGTGTATGCCGAGTGTAGGGCAACACAGTGCACTCTTTCTTGGGCCATCTTGATTTAGCCAGCAATCACACAGGTTCACGAGCACCGTTCTAGCAAGTTCCAACATGCCGTGGAAGTCGCACTCCTTCCCTAGTCTGAGCTGCACAGAGAAACACACTCGATTGCGGCTTGCATTCTGTAACTCGTACCTGAAGTCACCCTGCTCCAGGAGAAAGTCGGCTTGCCTTCCTCTTGCAAAGAAAGCACAGTTTTTCCTGTAGCACTGCAGGCTTTTGAAGAGGCACGGGCCCAGAGGCCTAGTTAGGGCGTTCCTTGGTTGAGGCAGTTCACTAGATGCAGAACACCCTGCCTCGAGAAGTTGATTCACGGAAGGAACCAGTGTGTACGCTGTGTCTCTTCTGAAGTGTTAGAAACCACAGGGATGTATGCTGTTTGTGCCTATGGAAATGGGGGCATGTTGGTAGTAGCCTTGCTTTAACATTTTGAGAGCTCCATTCATGCGGCCGTGAAGCTCCCTGCAATTCTAGCTGTTGACAGGCCTCTGGCCACTGTAGGCATGGGTCTGGGAAGAAAATGAGTTTTCTCTGGCTACACAGAGTGCTTCATTGTCCGGGATGGGCACAATTTGCCATGGTCTAGAGTTAAAGGGTATCTCAACGCGAGTGCTTGCCTCGAGGTAAGGGCCTGAGTAGCCATGCAGAAAGGGAGGCATGCAGCTCTTTCCATGAGTTCGTAGTGAAAGTTCTGCTTATTTTAAAGGAAGTACCCTTTTCAGGACTCCTAGGCCACTCGGGTGAGCATCATTTTCGTTCCAAGATCACTGAGTACCTCCACACTCCTGTAGGACTGCTGAGCAACAACGAGGCCCATAGGTCCCTCGGAGGTCCTATGTGTCTGCGGAGTCATGGGCTACACACTGCACTCTTTCTTGGGATCTCCTAAGTTCACAGCACTCGTACAGGTTCACGAGCAGCGTTCTAGCAAGTTCCAACATGCTGTGGAAGTCACACACATTCCCTAGTCTGAGCTGCACTGAGAAAAACACTCGGCTTCGCCTTCCATCCACCTCCTACCTGAAGTCACCCTGCCTCCAGGAGAAGTCGTCTTGCAATCCTCTTGCAACGAAAGCAAAGTTTTTCCTGTAGCACTGCAGGCTTCTGAAGAGGCACGGGCCCAGAGGCCTAGCTAGGGCGTTCCTCGGTTGAGGCAGTTCACTAGATGCAGAACACCCTGCCTCAAGAAGTTGATTCAGGGAAGGAACCAGTGTGTACTCTGTGTCTCTTTTGACTCGTTAGAAACCACAGGGATGTATCCTGCGTGTGCCCATGGAAATGGGCGTGTAATGGTACTAGCCTTGTTTTTCCATTTGGAAACGTCCATTCTTGTTGCCGTGAAGCTAGCGAAATTCTCTGCTGTTGACAGGCCACTGGCCACTGCAGGCATGGGTCTGGGAAGAAAATGAGTTTTCTCTGGCTACAGAGGGTGCTTCATTAACCGGGGTGGGGCTCATCTTGCCATGCTCTAGAGCTAAAGGGAATCTCAACGTGAGTCCTTGCCTCGGAGTAAGGCCCTGAGTAGCCATGCAGAAACGGAGGCATGCAGCTGTTTCCATGAGCTCTTATTCGCTGTTCTGCTTTATTTTAAAGGAAGTACCCTTTTCAGGACTCCTAGGCCCCTCGGGTGAGCATCATTTTCGTTCCAAGATCACTGAGTACCTCCACACCCCTGTGAGCCTGCTGAGCAACAACGAGGCTCATAGGTCTCTCGGCGGCCCTCTGTTTCTGCCGAGCCATGGACAACACACTGCACTCTTTTTTGGGACTTCTTGATTTACCCAGAACTCGCAAAGGTTCACGAGCACCGTTCTAGCAAGTTCCAACATGCCGTGGAAGTCGCACTCATTCCAGTCTGAGCTTCACTGAGAAAAACACTCGGCTTCTCCTTCCATCCAGGACCTCCTACCTGAAGTCACCGTGCCTCCAGGAGAAGTCGGCTTGCTTTCCTATTGCAACGAAAGCACAGTTTTTCCTGTAGCACTGCAGGCTTTTGAAGAGGCACGGCCCCAGAGGCCTAGCTAGGGCGTTCCTTGGTTGAGGCAGTTCACTAGATGCAAAACTCCCTGCCTCGATAAGTTGATTCAGGGAAGCAACCAGTGTGTACTCTGGGTCTCTTTTGACTCGTTAGAAACCACAGAGATGTATGCTGCCTGTGCCAATGGAAAAGGGGTCAAGATGGTACTAACCTTGCTTTCCATTTGGAAAGCTCCACCCTTGCTGCCGTGAAGCTCCCTGAAATTCTATGCTGTTGACAGGCCTCGACCCACTGTAGCCATGGGTCTGGGAAGAAAATGAGTGTTTTCCGGCTACACCGGCGCTTCATTGGCCGGGGTAGGGCTCATCTTTCCATGCTCTAGAGCTACAGGGAATCTCAACGTGAGTTCTTGCCTGGATGTTAGGCCCTGAGGAGCCACGCAGAAAGGGAGGCATAGAGCTCTTTCCATGAGCTCTTAGTCGCTGTTCTGCTTTATTTTAAAGGAAGTAACGTTTTCAGGACTCCTAAGCCCCTCGGGTGAGCATCATTTTCGTTCCAAGATCACTGAGTACCTCCACACCCCTGTAGGCGTGCTGAGCAACAACGAGGCGCATAGGTCCCTCGGAGGTCCTCTGTGTCTGCGGAGTCATGGGCAACACACTGCACTCTTTCGTGGGATATCGTGATATCACAGCACTCGCACAGGTTCACGAGCACCGTTCTAGCAAGTTCCAACATGCCATGGAAGTCACACTCATTCTCTAGTGTGAGCTGAACAGAGAAAAACATTCGGTTTCGCCTTCAATCCAGGACCTCCTACCTGAAGTCACCTTGCTCCAGGAGAAAGTCGGCTTCCTTCCTATTGCAACGACAGCACAGTTTTTCCTGTAGCACTGAGGCTTTTGAAGAGGCACGGGCCCAGAGGCCTACCTAGGGCATTCTTTTGTTGAATCAGTCCACTAGATGCGGAACACCCTGCCTCAAGAAGTTGATTCTGGGAAGGAACCAGTGTGTACTCTGTGTCTCTTTAGACTTGTTAGAAACCACAGAGATGTATGCTGCCTGTGCCAATGGAAAAGGGGTCAAGATGGTACTAACCTTGCTTTCCATTTGGAAAGCTCCATCCTTGCTGCCGTGAAGCTCCCTGAAATTCTATGCTGTTGACACGCCTCGACCCACTGTAGCCATGGGTCTGGGAAGAAAATGAGTGTTTTCTGGCTACACAGGGCGCTTCATTGGCTGGGGTAGGGCTCAGCTTTCCATGCTCTAGAGCTACAGGGAATCTCAACCTGAGTCCTTGCCTCGATGTAAGGCCCTGAGGAGCCATGCAGAAAGGGAGGCATGCAGCTCTTTCCATGAGCTCTTAGTCGCTGTTCTGCTTTATTTTAAAGGAAGTACCGTTTTCAGGACTCCTAAGCCCCTCGGGTGAGCATCATTTTCGTTCCAAGATCACTGAGTACCTCCACACCCCTGTAGGCCTGCTGAGCAACAACGAGGCCCATAGGACCCTCGGAGGTCCTCTGTGTCTGCTGAGTCATGGGCAACACACTGCACTCTTTCGTGGGATATCGTGATATCACAGCACTCGCACAGGTTCACGAGCACCGTTCTAGCAAGTTCCAACATGCCATGGAAGTCACACTCATTCTCTAGTGTGAGCTGAACAGAGAAAAACATTCGGTTTCGCCTTCAATCCAGGACCTCCTACCTGAAGTCACCTTGCTCCAGGAGAAAGTCGGCTTCCTTCCTATTGCAACGACAGCACAGTTTTTCCTGTAGCACTGAGGCTTTTGAAGAGGCACGGGCCCAGAGGCCTACCTAGGGCATTCTTTTGTTGAATCAGTCCACTAGATGCGGAACACCCTGCCTCAAGAAGTTGATTCTGGGAAGGAACCAGTGTGTACTCTGTGTCTCTTTAGACTTGTTAGAAACCACAGAGATGTATGCTGCCTGTGCCAATGGAAAAGGGGTCAAGATGGTACTAACCTTGCTTTCCATTTGGAAAGCTCCATCCTTGCTGCCGTGAAGCTCCCTGAAATTCTATGCTGTTGACACGCCTCGACCCACTGTAGCCATGGGTCTGGGAAGAAAATGAGTGTTTTCTGGCTACACAGGGCGCTTCATTGGCTGGGGTAGGGCTCAGCTTTCCATGCTCTAGAGCTACAGGGAATCTCAACCTGAGTCCTTGCCTCGATGTAAGGCCCTGAGGAGCCATGCAGAAAGGGAGGCATGCAGCTCTTTCCATGAGCTCTTAGTCGCTGTTCTGCTTTATTTTAAAGGAAGTACCGTTTTCAGGACTCCTAAGCCCCTCGGGTGAGCATCATTTTCGTTCCAAGATCACTGAGTACCTCCACACCCCTGTAGGCCTGCTGAGCAACAACGAGGCCCATAGGACCCTCGGAGGTCCTCTGTGTCTGCTGAGTCATGGGCAACACACTGCACTCTTTCTTGGGATATCGTGATTTCACAGCACTCGCACAGGTTCACGAGCACCGTTCTAGCAAGTTCCAACATGCTGTGGACATCGCACAAATTCCCTAGTCTGAGCTGCACAAAGAAAAACACTCGGCTTCACCTTCCATCCACCTCCTACCTGAAATCACCCTGCCTCCAGGAGAAAGACGGCTTCCGTTCCTGTTGCAACGACAGCACAGTTTTTCCTGTAGCACTGCAAGCTTTTGAAGAGGCACGGGCCCAGAGGCCTAGCTAGGGCGTTCCTTGGTTGAGGCATTTCACTCGATGCAGAACACCCTGCTTCAAGAAGTTGATTCAGGGAAGGAACCAGTGTGTACTCTGTGTCTCTTTTGACTGGTTAGAAAGCACTGGGAGGTGTCCTGCGTGTGCCCATGAAATTGGGGGAGTGATGGTACTAGCCTTGCTTTTCCTTTTGGAAACCTCCATTCTTGTTGCCGTGAAGCTAGCTGAAATTCTCTGCTGTGGACAGGCCTCTGGCCACTGTAGGCATGGGTCTGGGAAGAAAATGTTTTCTCTGGCTACACAGGGTGCTTCATTGCTCCGGGTGGGGCTCACCTTGCCATGCTCTAGAGCTAAAGGGAATCTCAACGTGAGTCCTTGCCTCGAGGTAAGGCCCTGAGTAGCCATGCAGAAAGGGAGGCATGCAGCTCTTTCCATGCGCTCTTAGTCGCTATTCTGCTTTACTTTAAAGGAAGTACCCTTTTCAGGACTCCTAGACCCCTCGGGTGAGCATCATTTTCGTTCCTAGATCACTGACTAACTCCACACCCTTGTGGGCCTGCTGAGCAACACTGAGACCCATATGTCCCTCGGAGGCCCTCTGTGTCTGCCGAGTCTCGGGCAACACACTGTACGTTACTTCAGGAGAACTACATTTCCAGAGCACTCGAACAGCATCAGAACCACATTTCTAGGCAGTCCAACATGCCCTGGAAGTCTTCGACATTGCCCTCGTCTGAGCTGCCATGAGAAAACACTCTGCTTAGAATTCTTCAGGGACCTCGTCCCTGAAGTCACTCTATTCAAGGAGAAATACAGCATCCTAGCATTCTGTGTCGCTCACAGGGCAAGCAACGTGAGAACTTGTCTCGAGGTAAGGCCCTGAAATGCTATGCAGAAGCAGAGGCATGTAGCAGTTTCCATGAGGCCGTAATCTCTGCTCTGCAGCATTTTAACGCCAGTACGCCTTTCAGGACACCTAGGTGCCTCGCCTGGAAACCCTATTCCCTGCAAGAACACTGAGTACCCTCAGGCTCCCCTGGCCCTTCTAAGCAATATCCAGGCCCGTAGCTTTCGGACTCACAGTGTGTATGCCGAGTGTAGGGCAACACAGTGCACTCTTTCTTGGGCCATCTTGATTTAGCCAGCAATCACACAGGTTCACGAGCACCGTTCTAGCAAGTTCCAACATGCCGTGGAAGTCGCACTCCTTCCCTAGTCTGAGCTGCACAGAGAAACACACTCGATTGCGGCTTGCATTCTGTAACTCGTACCTGAAGTCACCCTGCTCCAGGAGAAAGTCGGCTTGCCTTCCTCTTGCAAAGAAAGCACAGTTTTTCCTGTAGCACTGCAGGCTTTTGAAGAGGCACGGGCCCAGAGGCCTAGTTAGGGCGTTCCTTGGTTGAGGCAGTTCACTAGATGCAGAACACCCTGCCTCGAGAAGTTGATTCACGGAAGGAACCAGTGTGTACGCTGTGTCTCTTCTGAAGTGTTAGAAACCACAGGGATGTATGCTGTTTGTGCCTATGGAAATGGGGGCATGTTGGTAGTAGCCTTGCTTTAACATTTTGAGAGCTCCATTCATGCGGCCGTGAAGCTCCCTGCAATTCTAGCTGTTGACAGGCCTCTGGCCACTGTAGGCATGGGTCTGGGAAGAAAATGAGTTTTCTCTGGCTACACAGAGTGCTTCATTGTCCGGGATGGGCACAATTTGCCATGGTCTAGAGTTAAAGGGTATCTCAACGCGAGTGCTTGCCTCGAGGTAAGGCCCTGAGTAGCCATGCAGAAAGGGAGGCATGCAGCTCTTTCCATGAGTTCGTAGTGAAAGTTCTGCTTATTTTAAAGGAAGTACCCTTTTCAGGACTCCTAGGCCACTCGGGTGAGCATCATTTTCGTTCCAAGATCACTGAGTACCTCCACACTCCTGTAGGACTGCTGAGCAACAACGAGGCCCATAGGTCCCTCGGAGGTCCTATGTGTCTGCGGAGTCATGGGCTACACACTGCACTCTTTCTTGGGATCTCCTAAGTTCACAGCACTCGTACAGGTTCACGAGCAGCGTTCTAGCAAGTTCCAACATGCTGTGGAAGTCACACACATTCCCTAGTCTGAGCTGCACTGAGAAAAACACTCGGCTTCGCCTTCCATCCACCTCCTACCTGAAGTCACCCTGCCTCCAGGAGAAGTCGTCTTGCAATCCTCTTGCAACGAAAGCAAAGTTTTTCCTGTAGCACTGCAGGCTTCTGAAGAGGCACGGGCCCAGAGGCCTAGCTAGGGCGTTCCTCGGTTGAGGCAGTTCACTAGATGCAGAACACCCTGCCTCAAGAAGTTGATTCAGGGAAGGAACCAGTGTGTACTCTGTGTCTCTTTTGACTCGTTAGAAACCACAGGGATGTATCCTGCGTGTGCCCATGGAAATGGGCGTGTAATGGTACTAGCCTTGTTTTTCCATTTGGAAACGTCCATTCTTGTTGCCGTGAAGCTAGCGAAATTCTCTGCTGTTGACAGGCCACTGGCCACTGCAGGCATGGGTCTGGGAAGAAAATGAGTTTTCTCTGGCTACAGAGGGTGCTTCATTAACCGGGGTGGGGCTCATCTTGCCATGCTCTAGAGCTAAAGGGAATCTCAACGTGAGTCCTTGCCTCGGAGTAAGGCCCTGAGTAGCCATGCAGAAACGGAGGCATGCAGCTGTTTCCATGAGCTCTTATTCGCTGTTCTGCTTTATTTTAAAGGAAGTACCCTTTTCAGGACTCCTAGGCCCCTCGGGTGAGCATCATTTTCGTTCCAAGATCACTGAGTACCTCCACACCCCTGTGAGCCTGCTGAGCAACAACGAGGCTCATAGGTCTCTCGGCGGCCCTCTGTTTCTGCCGAGCCATGGACAACACACTGCACTCTTTTTTGGGACTTCTTGATTTACCCAGAACTCGCAAAGGTTCACGAGCACCGTTCTAGCAAGTTCCAACATGCCGTGGAAGTCGCACTCATTCCAGTCTGAGCTTCACTGAGAAAAACACTCGGCTTCTCCTTCCATCCAGGACCTCCTACCTGAAGTCACCGTGCCTCCAGGAGAAGTCGGCTTGCTTTCCTATTGCAACGAAAGCACAGTTTTTCCTGTAGCACTGCAGGCTTTTGAAGAGGCACGGCCCCAGAGGCCTAGCTAGGGCGTTCCTTGGTTGAGGCAGTTCACTAGATGCAAAACTCCCTGCCTCGATAAGTTGATTCAGGGAAGCAACCAGTGTGTACTCTGGGTCTCTTTTGACTCGTTAGAAACCACAGAGATGTATGCTGCCTGTGCCAATGGAAAAGGGGTCAAGATGGTACTAACCTTGCTTTCCATTTGGAAAGCTCCACCCTTGCTGCCGTGAAGCTCCCTGAAATTCTATGCTGTTGACAGGCCTCGACCCACTGTAGCCATGGGTCTGGGAAGAAAATGAGTGTTTTCCGGCTACACCGGCGCTTCATTGGCCGGGGTAGGGCTCATCTTTCCATGCTCTAGAGCTACAGGGAATCTCAACGTGAGTTCTTGCCTGGATGTTAGGCCCTGAGGAGCCACGCAGAAAGGGAGGCATAGAGCTCTTTCCATGAGCTCTTAGTCGCTGTTCTGCTTTATTTTAAAGGAAGTAACGTTTTCAGGACTCCTAAGCCCCTCGGGTGAGCATCATTTTCGTTCCAAGATCACTGAGTACCTCCACACCCCTGTAGGCGTGCTGAGCAACAACGAGGCGCATAGGTCCCTCGGAGGTCCTCTGTGTCTGCGGAGTCATGGGCAACACACTGCACTCTTTCGTGGGATATCGTGATATCACAGCACTCGCACAGGTTCACGAGCACCGTTCTAGCAAGTTCCAACATGCCATGGAAGTCACACTCATTCTCTAGTGTGAGCTGAACAGAGAAAAACATTCGGTTTCGCCTTCAATCCAGGACCTCCTACCTGAAGTCACCTTGCTCCAGGAGAAAGTCGGCTTCCTTCCTATTGCAACGACAGCACAGTTTTTCCTGTAGCACTGAGGCTTTTGAAGAGGCACGGGCCCAGAGGCCTACCTAGGGCATTCTTTTGTTGAATCAGTCCACTAGATGCGGAACACCCTGCCTCAAGAAGTTGATTCTGGGAAGGAACCAGTGTGTACTCTGTGTCTCTTTAGACTTGTTAGAAACCACAGAGATGTATGCTGCCTGTGCCAATGGAAAAGGGGTCAAGATGGTACTAACCTTGCTTTCCATTTGGAAAGCTCCATCCTTGCTGCCGTGAAGCTCCCTGAAATTCTATGCTGTTGACACGCCTCGACCCACTGTAGCCATGGGTCTGGGAAGAAAATGAGTGTTTTCTGGCTACACAGGGCGCTTCATTGGCTGGGGTAGGGCTCAGCTTTCCATGCTCTAGAGCTACAGGGAATCTCAACCTGAGTCCTTGCCTCGATGTAAGGCCCTGAGGAGCCATGCAGAAAGGGAGGCATGCAGCTCTTTCCATGAGCTCTTAGTCGCTGTTCTGCTTTATTTTAAAGGAAGTACCGTTTTCAGGACTCCTAAGCCCCTCGGGTGAGCATCATTTTCGTTCCAAGATCACTGAGTACCTCCACACCCCTGTAGGCCTGCTGAGCAACAACGAGGCCCATAGGACCCTCGGAGGTCCTCTGTGTCTGCTGAGTCATGGGCAACACACTGCACTCTTTCGTGGAATATCGTGATTTCACAGCACTCGCACAGGTTCACGAGCACCGTTCTAGCAAGTTCCAACATGCTGTGGACATCGCACAAATTCCCTAGTCTGAGCTGCACAAAGAAAAACACTCGGCTTCACCTTCCATCCACCTCCTACCTGAAATCACCCTGCCTCCAGGAGAAAGACGGCTTGCGTTCCTATTGCAACGACAGCACAGTTTTTCCTGTAGCACTGCAAGCTTTTGAAGAGGCACGGGCCCAGAGGCCTAGCTAGGGCGTTCCTTGGTTGAGGCATTTCACTCGATGCAGAACACCCTGCTTCAAGAAGTTGATTCAGGGAAGGAACCAGTGTGTACTCTGTGTCTCTTTTGACTGGTTAGAAAGCACTGGGAGGTATCCTGCGTGTGCCCATGAAATTGGGGGAGTGATGGTACTAGCCTTGCTTTTCCTTTTGGAAACCTCCATTCTTGTTGCCGTGAAGCTAGCTGAAATTCTCTGCTGTGGACAGGCCTCTGGCCACTGTAGGCATGGGTCTGGGAAGAAAATGTTTTCTCTGGCTACACAGGGTGCTTCATTGCTCCGGGTGGGGCTCACCTTGCCATGCTCTAGAGCTAAAGGGAATCTCAACGTGAGTCCTTGCCTCGAGGTAAGGCCCTGAGTAGCCATGCAGAAAGGGAGGCATGCAGCTCTTTCCATGCGCTCTTAGTCGCTATTCTGCTTTACTTTAAAGGAAGTACCCTTTTCAGGACTCCTAGACCCCTCGGGTGAGCATCATTTTCGTTCCTAGATCACTGACTAACTCCACACCCTTGTGGGCCTGCTGAGCAACACTGAGACCCATATGTCCCTCGGAGGCCCTCTGTGTCTGCCGAGTCTCGGGCAACACACTGTACGTTACTTCAGGAGAACTACATTTCCAGAGCACTCGAACAGCATCAGAACCACATTTCTAGGCAGTCCAACATGCCCTGGAAGTCTTCGACATTGCCCTCGTCTGAGCTGCCATGAGAAAACACTCTGCTTAGAATTCTTCAGGGACCTCGTCCCTGAAGTCACTCTATTCAAGGAGAAATACAGCATCCTAGCATTCTGTGTCGCTCACAGGGCAAGCAACGTGAGAACTTGTCTCGAGGTAAGGCCCTGAAATGCTATGCAGAAGCAGAGGCATGTAGCAGTTTCCATGAGGCCGTAATCTCTGCTCTGCAGCATTTTAACGCCAGTACGCCTTTCAGGACACCTAGGTGCCTCGCCTGGAAACCCTATTCCCTGCAAGAACACTGAGTACCCTCAGGCTCCCCTGGCCCTTCTAAGCAATATCCAGGCCCGTAGCTTTCGGACTCACAGTGTGTATGCCGAGTGTAGGGCAACACAGTGCACTCTTTCTTGGGCCATCTTGATTTAGCCAGCAATCACACAGGTTCACGAGCACCGTTCTAGCAAGTTCCAACATGCCGTGGAAGTCGCACTCCTTCCCTAGTCTGAGCTGCACAGAGAAACACACTCGATTGCGGCTTGCATTCTGTAACTCGTACCTGAAGTCACCCTGCTCCAGGAGAAAGTCGGCTTGCCTTCCTCTTGCAAAGAAAGCACAGTTTTTCCTGTAGCACTGCAGGCTTTTGAAGAGGCACGGGCCCAGAGGCCTAGTTAGGGCGTTCCTTGGTTGAGGCAGTTCACTAGATGCAGAACACCCTGCCTCGAGAAGTTGATTCACGGAAGGAACCAGTGTGTACGCTGTGTCTCTTCTGAAGTGTTAGAAACCACAGGGATGTATGCTGTTTGTGCCTATGGAAATGGGGGCATGTTGGTAGTAGCCTTGCTTTAACATTTTGAGAGCTCCATTCATGCGGCCGTGAAGCTCCCTGCAATTCTAGCTGTTGACAGGCCTCTGGCCACTGTAGGCATGGGTCTGGGAAGAAAATGAGTTATCTCTGGCTACACAGAGTGCTTCATTGTCCGGGATGGGCACAATTTGCCATGGTCTAGAGTTAAAGGGTATCTCAACGCGAGTGCTTGCCTCGAGGTAAGGGCCTGAGTAGCCATGCAGAAAGGGAGGCATGCAGCTCTTTCCATGAGTTCGTAGTGAAAGTTCTGCTTATTTTAAAGGAAGTACCCTTTTCAGGACTCCTAGGCCACTCGGGTGAGCATCATTTTCGTTCCAAGATCACTGAGTACCTCCACACTCCTGTAGGACTGCTGAGCAACAACGAGGCCCATAGGTCCCTCGGAGGTCCTATGTGTCTGCGGAGTCATGGGCTACACACTGCACTCTTTCTTGGGATCTCCTAAGTTCACAGCACTCGTACAGGTTCACGAGCAGCGTTCTAGCAAGTTCCAACATGCTGTGGAAGTCACACACATTCCCTAGTCTGAGCTGCACTGAGAAAAACACTCGGCTTCGCCTTCCATCCACCTCCTACCTGAAGTCACCCTGCCTCCAGGAGAAGTCGTCTTGCAATCCTCTTGCAACGAAAGCAAAGTTTTTCCTGTAGCACTGCAGGCTTCTGAAGAGGCACGGGCCCAGAGGCCTAGCTAGGGCGTTCCTCGGTTGAGGCAGTTCACTAGATGCAGAACACCCTGCCTCAAGAAGTTGATTCAGGGAAGGAACCAGTGTGTACTCTGTGTCTCTTTTGACTCGTTAGAAACCACAGGGATGTATCCTGCGTGTGCCCATGGAAATGGGCGTGTAATGGTACTAGCCTTGTTTTTCCATTTGGAAACGTCCATTCTTGTTGCCGTGAAGCTAGCGAAATTCTCTGCTGTTGACAGGCCACTGGCCACTGCAGGCATGGGTCTGGGAAGAAAATGAGTTTTCTCTGGCTACAGAGGGTGCTTCATTAACCGGGGTGGGGCTCATCTTGCCATGCTCTAGAGCTAAAGGGAATCTCAACGTGAGTCCTTGCCTCGGAGTAAGGCCCTGAGTAGCCATGCAGAAACGGAGGCATGCAGCTGTTTCCATGAGCTCTTATTCGCTGTTCTGCTTTATTTTAAAGGAAGTACCCTTTTCAGGACTCCTAGGCCCCTCGGGTGAGCATCATTTTCGTTCCAAGATCACTGAGTACCTCCACACCCCTGTGAGCCTGCTGAGCAACAACGAGGCTCATAGGTCTCTCGGCGGCCCTCTGTTTCTGCCGAGCCATGGACAACACACTGCACTCTTTTTTGGGACTTCTTGATTTACCCAGAACTCGCAAAGGTTCACGAGCACCGTTCTAGCAAGTTCCAACATGCCGTGGAAGTCGCACTCATTCCAGTCTGAGCTTCACTGAGAAAAACACTCGGCTTCTCCTTCCATCCAGGACCTCCTACCTGAAGTCACCGTGCCTCCAGGAGAAGTCGGCTTGCTTTCCTATTGCAACGAAAGCACAGTTTTTCCTGTAGCACTGCAGGCTTTTGAAGAGGCACGGCCCCAGAGGCCTAGCTAGGGCGTTCCTTGGTTGAGGCAGTTCACTAGATGCAAAACTCCCTGCCTCGATAAGTTGATTCAGGGAAGCAACCAGTGTGTACTCTGGGTCTCTTTTGACTCGTTAGAAACCACAGAGATGTATGCTGCCTGTGCCAGTGGAAAAGGGGTCAAGATGGTACTAACCTTGCTTTCCATTTGGAAAGCTCCACCCTTGCTGCCGTGAAGCTCCCTGAAATTCTATGCTGTTGACAGGCCTCGACCCACTGTAGCCATGGGTCTGGGAAGAAAATGAGTGTTTTCCGGCTACACCGGCGCTTCATTGGCCGGGGTAGGGCTCATCTTTCCATGCTCTAGAGCTACAGGGAATCTCAACGTGAGTTCTTGCCTGGATGTTAGGCCCTGAGGAGCCACGCAGAAAGGGAGGCATAGAGCTCTTTCCATTAGCTCTTAGTCGCTGTTCTGCTTTATTTTAAAGGAAGTAACGTTTTCAGGACTCCTAAGCCCCTCGGGTGAGCATCATTTTCGTTCCAAGATCACTGAGTACCTCCACACCCCTGTAGGCGTGCTGAGCAACAACGAGGCGCATAGGTCCCTCGGAGGTCCTCTGTGTCTGCGGAGTCATGGGCAACACACTGCACTCTTTCGTGGGATATCGTGATATCACAGCACTCGCACAGGTTCACGAGCACCGTTCTAGCAAGTTCCAACATGCCATGGAAGTCACACTCATTCTCTAGTGTGAGCTGAACAGAGAAAAACATTCGGTTTCGCCTTCAATCCAGGACCTCCTACCTGAAGTCACCTTGCTCCAGGAGAAAGTCGGCTTCCTTCCTATTGCAACGACAGCACAGTTTTTCCTGTAGCACTGAGGCTTTTGAAGAGGCACGGGCCCAGAGGCCTACCTAGGGCATTCTTTTGTTGAATCAGTCCACTAGATGCGGAACACCCTGCCTCAAGAAGTTGATTCTGGGAAGGAACCAGTGTGTACTCTGTGTCTCTTTAGACTTGTTAGAAACCACAGAGATGTATGCTGCCTGTGCCAATGGAAAAGGGGTCAAGATGGTACTAACCTTGCTTTCCATTTGGAAAGCTCCATCCTTGCTGCCGTGAAGCTCCCTGAAATTCTATGCTGTTGACACGCCTCGACCCACTGTAGCCATGGGTCTGGGAAGAAAATGAGTGTTTTCTGGCTACACAGGGCGCTTCATTGGCTGGGGTAGGGCTCAGCTTTCCATGCTCTAGAGCTACAGGGAATCTCAACCTGAGTCCTTGCCTCGATGTAAGGCCCTGAGGAGCCATGCAGAAACGGAGGCATGCAGCTGTTTCCATGAGCTCTTATTCGCTGTTCTGCTTTATTTTAAAGGAAGTACCCTTTTCAGGACTCCTAAGCCCCTCGGGTGAGCATCATTTTCGTTCCAAGATCACTGAGTACCTCCACACCCCTGTGAGCCTGCTGAGCAACAACGAGGCTCATAGGTCTCTCGGCGGCCCTCTGTTTCTGCCGAGCCATGGACAACACACTGCACTCTTTTTTGGGACTTCTTGATTTACCCAGAACTCGCAAAGGTTCACGAGCACCGTTCTAGCAAGTTCCAACATGCCGTGGAAGTCGCACTCATTCCAGTCTGAGCTTCACTGAGAAAAACACTCGGCTTCTCCTTCCATCCTGGACCTCCTACCTGATGTCACCGTGCCTCCAGGAGAAGTCGGCTTGCTTTCCTATTGCAACGAAAGCACAGTTTTTCCTGTAACACTGCAGGCTTTTGAAGAGGCACGGCCCCAGAGGCCTAGCTAGGGCGTTCCTTGGTTGAGGCAGTTCACTAGATGCAAAACTCCCTGCCTCGATAAGTTGATTCAGGGAAGCAACCAGTGTGTACTCTGGGTCTCTTTTGACTCGTTAGAAACCACAGAGATGTATGCTGCCTGTGCCAATGGAAAAGGGGTCAAGATGGTACTAACCTTGCTTTCCATTTGGAAAGCTCCATCCTTGCTGCCGTGAAGCTCCCTGAAATTCTACGCTGTTGACAGGCCTCGACCTGTGTAGCCATGGGTCTGGGAAGAAAATGAGTGTTTTCTGGCTACACAGGGCGCTTCATTGGCTGGGGTAGGGCTCAGCTTTCCATGCTCTAGAGCTACAGGGAATCTCAACGTGAGTCGTTGCCTCGATGTAAGGCCCTGAGGAGCCATGCAGAAAGGGAGGCATGCAGCTCTTTCCATGAGCTCTTAGTCGCTGCTCTGCTTTATTTTAAAGGAAGTACCGTTTTCAGGACTCCTAAGCCACTCGGTGAGCATCATTTTCGTCCCAAGATCACTGAGTACCTCCACACCCCTGTAGGCCTGCTGAGCAACAACGATGTCCATAGGTCCCTCGGAGGTCCTCTGTGTCTGCGGAGTCATGGGCAACACACTGCACTCTTTCGTGGGATATCGTGATTTCACAGCACTTGCACAGGTTCAGGAGCACCGTTCTAGCAAGTTCCAACATGCTGTGGACATCGCACAAATTCCCTAGTCTGAGCTGCACAAAGAAAAACACTCGGCTTCACCTTCCATCCACCTCCTACCTGAAATCACCCTGCCTCCAGGAGAAAGACGGCTTCCGTTCCTATTGCAACGACAGCACAGTTTTTCCTGTAGCACTGCAAGCTTTTGAAGAGGCACGGGCCCAGAGGCCTAGCTGGGGCGTTCCTTGGTTGAGGCATTTCACTAGATGCAGAACACCCTACTTCGAGAAGTTGATTCAGGGAAGGAACCAGTGTGTACTCTGTGTCCCATTTGACTGGTTAGAAAGCACTGGGAAGTATCCTGCGTGTGCCCATGAAATTGGGGGAGTGATGGTACTAGCCTTGCTTTTCCTTTTGGAAACCTCCATTCTTGTTGCCATGAAGCTAGCTGAAATTCTCTGCTGTGGACAGGCCTCTGGCCACTGTAGGCATGGGCCTGGGAAGAAAATGTTTTCTCTGGCTACACAGGGTGCTTCATTGCTCCGGGTGGGGCTCACCTTGCCATGCTCTAGAGCTAAAGGGAATCTCAACGTGAGTCCTTGCCTCGAGGTAAGGCCCTGAGTAGCCCTGCAGAAAGGGAGGCATGCAGCTCTTTCCATGCGCTCTTAGTCGCTATTCTGCTTTACTTTAAAGGAAGTACCCTTTTCAGGACTCCTAGACCCCTCTGGTGAGCATCATTTTCGTTCCTAGATCACTGACTAACTCCACACCCTTGTGGGCCTGCTGAGCAACACTGAGTCCCATACGTCCCTCGGAGGCCCTCTGTGTCTGCCGAGTCTCGGGCAACACACTGTACGTTACTTCAGGAGAACTACATTTCCAGAGCACTCGAACAGCATCAGAACCACATTTCTAGGCAGTCCAACATGCCCTGGAAGTCTTCGACATTGCCCTCGTCTGAGCTGCCATGAGAAAACACTCTGCTTAGAATTCTTCAGGGACCTCGTCCCTGAAGTCACTCTATTCAAGGAGAAATACAGCATCCTAGCATTCTGTGTCGCTCACAGGGCAAGCAACGTGAGAACTTGCCTCGAGGTAAGGCCCTGAAATGCTATGCAGAAGCGGAGGCGTGTAGCAGTTTCCATGAGGCCGTAATCTCTGCTCTGCAGCATTTTAACGCCAGTACGCCTTTCAGGACACCTAGGTGCCTCGCCTGGAAACCCTATTCCCTGCAAGAACACTGAGTACCCTCAGGCTCCCCTGGCCCTTCTAAGCAATATCCAGGCCCGTAGCTTTCGGACTCACAGTGTGTATGCCGAGTGTAGGGCAACACAGTGCACTCTTTCTTGGGCCATCTTGATTTAGCCAGCAATCGCACAGGTTCACGAGCACCGTTCTAGCAAGTTCCAACATGCCGTGGAAGTCGCACTCCTTCCCTAGTCTGAGCTGCACAGAGAAACACACTCGGTTGCGGCTTGCATTCTGTAACTCGTACCTGAAGTCACCCTGCTCCAGGAGAAAGTCGGCTTGCCTTCCTCTTGCAAAGAAAGCACAGTTTTTCCTGTAGCACTGCAGGCTTTTGAAGAGGCACGGGCCCAGAGGCCTAGTTAGGGCGTTCCTTGGTTGAGGCAGTTCACTAGATGCAGAACACCCTGCCTCGAGAAGTTGATTCACGGAAGGAACCAGTGTGTACTCTGTGTCTCTTCTGAGGTGTTAGAAACCACAGGGATGTATGCTGTTTGTGCCTATGGAAATGGGGGCATGTTGGTAGTAGCCTTGCTTTAACATTTTGAGAGCTCCATTCATGCGGCCGTGAAGCTCCCTGCAATTCTAGCTGTTGACAGGCCTCTGGCCACTGTAGGCATGGGTCTGGGAAGAAAATGAGTTATCTCTGGCTACACAGAGTGCTTCATTGTCCGGGATGGGCACAATTTGCCATGGTCTAGAGTTAAAGGGTATCTCAACGCGAGTGCTTGCCTCGAGGTAAGGGCCTGAGTAGCCATGCAGAAAGGGAGGCATGCAGCTCTTTCCATGAGTTCGTAGTGAAAGTTCTGCTTATTTTAAAGGAAGTACCCTTTTCAGGACTCCTAGGCCACTCGGGTGAGCATCATTTTCGTTCCAAGATCACTGAGTACCTCCACACTCCTGTAGGACTGCTGAGCAACAACGAGGCCCATAGGTCCCTCGGAGGTCCTATGTGTCTGCGGAGTCATGGGCTACACACTGCACTCTTTCTTGGGATCTCCTAAGTTCACAGCACTCGTACAGGTTCACGAGCAGCGTTCTAGCAAGTTCCAACATGCTGTGGAAGTCACACACATTCCCTAGTCTGAGCTGCACTGAGAAAAACACTCGGCTTCGCCTTCCATCCACCTCCTACCTGAAGTCACCCTGCCTCCAGGAGAAGTCGTCTTGCAATCCTCTTGCAACGAAAGCAAAGTTTTTCCTGTAGCACTGCAGGCTTCTGAAGAGGCACGGGCCCAGAGGCCTAGCTAGGGCGTTCCTCGGTTGAGGCAGTTCACTAGATGCAGAACACCCTGCCTCAAGAAGTTGATTCAGGGAAGGAACCAGTGTGTACTCTGTGTCTCTTTTGACTCGTTAGAAACCACAGGGATGTATCCTGCGTGTGCCCATGGAAATGGGCGTGTAATGGTACTAGCCTTGTTTTTCCATTTGGAAACGTCCATTCTTGTTGCCGTGAAGCTAGCGAAATTCTCTGCTGTTGACAGGCCACTGGCCACTGCAGGCATGGGTCTGGGAAGAAAATGAGTTTTCTCTGGCTACAGAGGGTGCTTCATTAACCGGGGTGGGGCTCATCTTGCCATGCTCTAGAGCTAAAGGGAATCTCAACGTGAGTCCTTGCCTCGGAGTAAGGCCCTGAGTAGCCATGCAGAAACGGAGGCATGCAGCTGTTTCCATGAGCTCTTATTCGCTGTTCTGCTTTATTTTAAAGGAAGTACCCTTTTCAGGACTCCTAGGCCCCTCGGGTGAGCATCATTTTCGTTCCAAGATCACTGAGTACCTCCACACCCCTGTGAGCCTGCTGAGCAACAACGAGGCTCATAGGTCTCTCGGCGGCCCTCTGTTTCTGCCGAGCCATGGACAACACACTGCACTCTTTTTTGGGACTTCTTGATTTACCCAGAACTCGCAAAGGTTCACGAGCACCGTTCTAGCAAGTTCCAACATGCCGTGGAAGTCGCACTCATTCCAGTCTGAGCTTCACTGAGAAAAACACTCGGCTTCTCCTTCCATCCAGGACCTCCTACCTGAAGTCACCGTGCCTCCAGGAGAAGTCGGCTTGCTTTCCTATTGCAACGAAAGCACAGTTTTTCCTGTAGCACTGCAGGCTTTTGAAGAGGCACGGCCCCAGAGGCCTAGCTAGGGCGTTCCTTGGTTGAGGCAGTTCACTAGATGCAAAACTCCCTGCCTCGATAAGTTGATTCAGGGAAGCAACCAGTGTGTACTCTGGGTCTCTTTTGACTCGTTAGAAACCACAGAGATGTATGCTGCCTGTGCCAATGGAAAAGGGGTCAAGATGGTACTAACCTTGCTTTCCATTTGGAAAGCTCCACCCTTGCTGCCGTGAAGCTCCCTGAAATTCTATGCTGTTGACAGGCCTCGACCCACTGTAGCCATGGGTCTGGGAAGAAAATGAGTGTTTTCCGGCTACACCGGCGCTTCATTGGCCGGGGTAGGGCTCATCTTTCCATGCTCTAGAGCTACAGGGAATCTCAACGTGAGTTCTTGCCTGGATGTTAGGCCCTGAGGAGCCACGCAGAAAGGGAGGCATAGAGCTCTTTCCATTAGCTCTTAGTCGCTGTTCTGCTTTATTTTAAAGGAAGTAACGTTTTCAGGACTCCTAAGCCCCTCGGGTGAGCATCATTTTCGTTCCAAGATCACTGAGTACCTCCACACCCCTGTAGGCGTGCTGAGCAACAACGAGGCGCATAGGTCCCTCGGAGGTCCTCTGTGTCTGCGGAGTCATGGGCAACACACTGCACTCTTTCGTGGGATATCGTGATATCACAGCACTCACACAGGTTCACGAGCACCGTTCTAGCAAGTTCCAACATGCCATGGAAGTCACACTCATTCTCTAGTGTGAGCTGAACAGAGAAAAACATTCGGTTTCGCCTTCAATCCAGGACCTCCTACCTGAAGTCACCTTGCTCCAGGAGAAAGTCGGCTTCCTTCCTATTGCAACGACAGCACAGTTTTTCCTGTAGCACTGAGGCTTTTGAAGAGGCACGGGCCCAGAGGCCTACCTAGGGCATTCTTTTGTTGAATCAGTCCACTAGATGCGGAACACCCTGCCTCAAGAAGTTGATTCTGGGAAGGAACCAGTGTGTACTCTGTGTCTCTTTAGACTTGTTAGAAACCACAGAGATGTATGCTGCCTGTGCCAATGGAAAAGGGGTCAAGATGGTACTAACCTTGCTTTCCATTTGGAAAGCTCCATCCTTGCTGCCGTGAAGCTCCCTGAAATTCTATGCTGTTGACACGCCTCGACCCACTGTAGCCATGGGTCTGGGAAGAAAATGAGTGTTTTCTGGCTACACAGGGCGCTTCATTGGCTGGGGTAGGGCTCAGCTTTCCATGCTCTAGAGCTACAGGGAATCTCAACCTGAGTCCTTGCCTCAATGTAAGGCCCTGAGGAGCCATGCAGAAAGGGAGGCATGCAGCTCTTTCCATGAGCTCTTAGTCGCTGTTCTGCTTTATTTTAAAGGAAGTACCGTTTTCAGGACTCCTAAGCCCCTCGGGTGAGCATCATTTTCGTTCCAAGATCACTGAGTACCTCCACACCCCTGTAGGCCTGCTGAGCAACAACGAGGCCCATAGGACCCTCGGAGGTCCTCTGTGTCTGCTGAGTCATGGGCAACACACTGCACTCTTTCGTGGAATATCGTGATTTCACAGCACTCGCACAGGTTCACGAGCACCGTTCTAGCAAGTTCCAACATGCTGTGGACATCGCACAAATTCCCTAGTCTGAGCTGCACAAAGAAAAACACTCGGCTTCACCTTCCATCCACCTCCTACCTGAAATCACCCTGCCTCCAGGAGAAAGACGGCTTGCGTTCCTATTGCAACGACAGCACAGTTTTTCCTGTAGCACTGCAAGCTTTTGAAGAGGCACGGGCCCAGAGGCCTAGCTAGGGCGTTCCTTGGTTGAGGCATTTCACTCGATGCAGAACACCCTGCTTCAAGAAGTTGATTCAGGGAAGGAACCAGTGTGTACTCTGTGTCTCTTTTGACTGGTTAGAAAGCACTGGGAGGTATCCTGCGTGTGCCCATGAAATTGGGGGAGTGATGGTACTAGCCTTGCTTTTCCTTTTGGAAACCTCCATTCTTGTTGCCGTGAAGCTAGCTGAAATTCTCTGCTGTGGACAGGCCTCTGGCCACTGTAGGCATGGGTCTGGGAAGAAAATGTTTTCTCTGGCTACACAGGGTGCTTCATTGCTCCGGGTGGGGCTCACCTTGCCATGCTCTAGAGCTAAAGGGAATCTCAACGTGAGTCCTTGCCTCGAGGTAAGGCCCTGAGTAGCCATGCAGAAAGGGAGGCATGCAGCTCTTTCCATGCGCTCTTAGTCGCTATTCTGCTTTACTTTAAAGGAAGTACCCTTTTCAGGACTCCTAGACCCCTCGGGTGAGCATCATTTTCGTTCCTAGATCACTGACTAACTCCACACCCTTGTGGGCCTGCTGAGCAACACTGAGACCCATATGTCCCTCGGAGGCCCTCTGTGTCTGCCGAGTCTCGGGCAACACACTGTACGTTACTTCAGGAGAACTACATTTCCAGAGCACTCGAACAGCATCAGAACCACATTTCTAGGCAGTCCAACATGCCCTGGAAGTCTTCGACATTGCCCTCGTCTGAGCTGCCATGAGAAAACACTCTGCTTAGAATTCTTCAGGGACCTCGTCCCTGAAGTCACTCTATTCAAGGAGAAATACAGCATCCTAGCATTCTGTGTCGCTCACAGGGCAAGCAACGTGAGAACTTGTCTCGAGGTAAGGCCCTGAAATGCTATGCAGAAGCAGAGGCATGTAGCAGTTTCCATGAGGCCGTAATCTCTGCTCTGCAGCATTTTAACGCCAGTACGCCTTTCAGGACACCTAGGTGCCTCGCCTGGAAACCCTATTCCCTGCAAGAACACTGAGTACCCTCAGGCTCCCCTGGCCCTTCTAAGCAATATCCAGGCCCGTAGCTTTCGGACTCACAGTGTGTATGCCGAGTGTAGGGCAACACAGTGCACTCTTTCTTGGGCCATCTTGATTTAGCCAGCAATCACACAGGTTCACGAGCACCGTTCTAGCAAGTTCCAACATGCCGTGGAAGTCGCACTCCTTCCCTAGTCTGAGCTGCACAGAGAAACACACTCGATTGCGGCTTGCATTCTGTAACTCGTACCTGAAGTCACCCTGCTCCAGGAGAAAGTCGGCTTGCCTTCCTCTTGCAAAGAAAGCACAGTTTTTCCTGTAGCACTGCAGGCTTTTGAAGAGGCACGGGCCCAGAGGCCTAGTTAGGGCGTTCCTTGGTTGAGGCAGTTCACTAGATGCAGAACACCCTGCCTCGAGAAGTTGATTCACGGAAGGAACCAGTGTGTACGCTGTGTCTCTTCTGAAGTGTTAGAAACCACAGGGATGTATGCTGTTTGTGCCTATGGAAATGGGGGCATGTTGGTAGTAGCCTTGCTTTAACATTTTGAGAGCTCCATTCATGCGGCCGTGAAGCTCCCTGCAATTCTAGCTGTTGACAGGCCTCTGGCCACTGTAGGCATGGGTCTGGGAAGAAAATGAGTTATCTCTGGCTACACAGAGTGCTTCATTGTCCGGGATGGGCACAATTTGCCATGGTCTAGAGTTAAAGGGTATCTCAACGCGAGTGCTTGCCTCGAGGTAAGGGCCTGAGTAGCCATGCAGAAAGGGAGGCATGCAGCTCTTTCCATGAGTTCGTAGTGAAAGTTCTGCTTATTTTAAAGGAAGTACCCTTTTCAGGACTCCTAGGCCACTCGGGTGAGCATCATTTTCGTTCCAAGATCACTGAGTACCTCCACACTCCTGTAGGACTGCTGAGCAACAACGAGGCCCATAGGTCCCTCGGAGGTCCTATGTGTCTGCGGAGTCATGGGCTACACACTGCACTCTTTCTTGGGATCTCCTAAGTTCACAGCACTCGTACAGGTTCACGAGCAGCGTTCTAGCAAGTTCCAACATGCTGTGGAAGTCACACACATTCCCTAGTCTGAGCTGCACTGAGAAAAACACTCGGCTTCGCCTTCCATCCACCTCCTACCTGAAGTCACCCTGCCTCCAGGAGAAGTCGTCTTGCAATCCTCTTGCAACGAAAGCAAAGTTTTTCCTGTAGCACTGCAGGCTTCTGAAGAGGCACGGGCCCAGAGGCCTAGCTAGGGCGTTCCTCGGTTGAGGCAGTTCACTAGATGCAGAACACCCTGCCTCAAGAAGTTGATTCAGGGAAGGAACCAGTGTGTACTCTGTGTCTCTTTTGACTCGTTAGAAACCACAGGGATGTATCCTGCGTGTGCCCATGGAAATGGGCGTGTAATGGTACTAGCCTTGTTTTTCCATTTGGAAACGTCCATTCTTGTTGCCGTGAAGCTAGCGAAATTCTCTGCTGTTGACAGGCCACTGGCCACTGCAGGCATGGGTCTGGGAAGAAAATGAGTTTTCTCTGGCTACAGAGGGTGCTTCATTAACCGGGGTGGGGCTCATCTTGCCATGCTCTAGAGCTAAAGGGAATCTCAACGTGAGTCCTTGCCTCGGAGTAAGGCCCTGAGTAGCCATGCAGAAACGGAGGCATGCAGCTGTTTCCATGAGCTCTTATTCGCTGTTCTGCTTTATTTTAAAGGAAGTACCCTTTTCAGGACTCCTAGGCCCCTCGGGTGAGCATCATTTTCGTTCCAAGATCACTGAGTACCTCCACACCCCTGTGAGCCTGCTGAGCAACAACGAGGCTCATAGGTCTCTCGGCGGCCCTCTGTTTCTGCCGAGCCATGGACAACACACTGCACTCTTTTTTGGGACTTCTTGATTTACCCAGAACTCGCAAAGGTTCACGAGCACCGTTCTAGCAAGTTCCAACATGCCGTGGAAGTCGCACTCATTCCAGTCTGAGCTTCACTGAGAAAAACACTCGGCTTCTCCTTCCATCCAGGACCTCCTACCTGAAGTCACCGTGCCTCCAGGAGAAGTCGGCTTGCTTTCCTATTGCAACGAAAGCACAGTTTTTCCTGTAGCACTGCAGGCTTTTGAAGAGGCACGGCCCCAGAGGCCTAGCTAGGGCGTTCCTTGGTTGAGGCAGTTCACTAGATGCAAAACTCCCTGCCTCGATAAGTTGATTCAGGGAAGCAACCAGTGTGTACTCTGGGTCTCTTTTGACTCGTTAGAAACCACAGAGATGTATGCTGCCTGTGCCAATGGAAAAGGGGTCAAGATGGTACTAACCTTGCTTTCCATTTGGAAAGCTCCACCCTTGCTGCCGTGAAGCTCCCTGAAATTCTATGCTGTTGACAGGCCTCGACCCACTGTAGCCATGGGTCTGGGAAGAAAATGAGTGTTTTCCGGCTACACCGGCGCTTCATTGGCCGGGGTAGGGCTCATCTTTCCATGCTCTAGAGCTACAGGGAATCTCAACGTGAGTTCTTGCCTGGATGTTAGGCCCTGAGGAGCCACGCAGAAAGGGAGGCATAGAGCTCTTTCCATTAGCTCTTAGTCGCTGTTCTGCTTTATTTTAAAGGAAGTAACGTTTTCAGGACTCCTAAGCCCCTCGGGTGAGCATCATTTTCGTTCCAAGATCACTGAGTACCTCCACACCCCTGTAGGCGTGCTGAGCAACAACGAGGCGCATAGGTCCCTCGGAGGTCCTCTGTGTCTGCGGAGTCATGGGCAACACACTGCACTCTTTCGTGGGATATCGTGATATCACAGCACTCGCACAGGTTCACGAGCACCGTTCTAGCAAGTTCCAACATGCCATGGAAGTCACACTCATTCTCTAGTGTGAGCTGAACAGAGAAAAACATTCGGTTTCGCCTTCAATCCAGGACCTCCTACCTGAAGTCACCTTGCTCCAGGAGAAAGTCGGCTTCCTTCCTATTGCAACGACAGCACAGTTTTTCCTGTAGCACTGAGGCTTTTGAAGAGGCACGGGCCCAGAGGCCTACCTAGGGCATTCTTTTGTTGAATCAGTCCACTAGATGCGGAACACCCTGCCTCAAGAAGTTGATTCTGGGAAGGAACCAGTGTGTACTCTGTGTCTCTTTAGACTTGTTAGAAACCACAGAGATGTATGCTGCCTGTGCCAATGGAAAAGGGGTCAAGATGGTACTAACCTTGCTTTCCATTTGGAAAGCTCCATCCTTGCTGCCGTGAAGCTCCCTGAAATTCTATGCTGTTGACACGCCTCGACCCACTGTAGCCATGGGTCTGGGAAGAAAATGAGTGTTTTCTGGCTACACAGGGCGCTTCATTGGCTGGGGTAGGGCTCAGCTTTCCATGCTCTAGAGCTACAGGGAATCTCAACCTGAGTCCTTGCCTCGATGTAAGGCCCTGAGGAGCCATGCAGAAACGGAGGCATGCAGCTGTTTCCATGAGCTCTTATTCGCTGTTCTGCTTTATTTTAAAGGAAGTACCCTTTTCAGGACTCCTAGGCCCCTCGGGTGAGCATCATTTTCGTTCCAAGATCACTGAGTACCTCCACACCCCTGTGAGCCTGCTGAGCAACAACGAGGCTCATAGGTCTCTCGGCGGCCCTCTGTTTCTGCCGAGCCATGGACAACACACTGCACTCTTTTTTGGGACTTCTTGATTTACCCAGAACTCGCAAAGGTTCACGAGCACCGTTCTAGCAAGTTCCAACATGCCGTGGAAGTCGCACTCATTCCAGTCTGAGCTTCACTGAGAAAAACACTCGGCTTCTCCTTCCATCCTGGACCTCCTACCTGATGTCACCGTGCCTCCAGGAGAAGTCGGCTTGCTTTCCTATTGCAACGAAAGCACAGTTTTTCCTGTAACACTGCAGGCTTTTGAAGAGGCACGGCCCCAGAGGCCTAGCTAGGGCGTTCCTTGGTTGAGGCAGTTCACTAGATGCAAAACTCCCTGCCTCGATAAGTTGATTCAGGGAAGCAACCAGTGTGTACTCTGGGTCTCTTTTGACTCGTTAGAAACCACAGAGATGTATGCTGCCTGTGCCAATGGAAAAGGGGTCAAGATGGTACTAACCTTGCTTTCCATTTGGAAAGCTCCATCCTTGCTGCCGTGAAGCTCCCTGAAATTCTACGCTGTTGACAGGCCTCGACCTGTGTAGCCATGGGTCTGGGAAGAAAATGAGTGTTTTCTGGCTACACAGGGCGCTTCATTGGCTGGGGTAGGGCTCAGCTTTCCATGCTCTAGAGCTACAGGGAATCTCAACGTGAGTCGTTGCCTCGATGTAAGGCCCTGAGGAGCCATGCAGAAAGGGAGGCATGCAGCTCTTTCCATGAGCTCTTAGTCGCTGCTCTGCTTTATTTTAAAGGAAGTACCGTTTTCAGGACTCCTAAGCCACTCGGTGAGCATCATTTTCGTCCCAAGATCACTGAGTACCTCCACACCCCTGTAGGCCTGCTGAGCAACAACGATGTCCATAGGTCCCTCGGAGGTCCTCTGTGTCTGCGGAGTCATGGGCAACACACTGCACTCTTTCGTGGGATATCGTGATTTCACAGCACTTGCACAGGTTCAGGAGCACCGTTCTAGCAAGTTCCAACATGCTGTGGACATCGCACAAATTCCCTAGTCTGAGCTGCACAAAGAAAAACACTCGGCTTCACCTTCCATCCACCTCCTACCTGAAATCACCCTGCCTCCAGGAGAAAGACGGCTTCCGTTCCTATTGCAACGACAGCACAGTTTTTCCTGTAGCACTGCAAGCTTTTGAAGAGGCACGGGCCCAGAGGCCTAGCTGGGGCGTTCCTTGGTTGAGGCATTTCACTAGATGCAGAACACCCTACTTCGAGAAGTTGATTCAGGGAAGGAACCAGTGTGTACTCTGTGTCTCTTTTGACTGGTTAGAAAGCACTGGGAAGTATCCTGCGTGTGCCCATGAAATTGGGGGAGTGATGGTACTAGCCTTGCTTTTCCTTTTGGAAACCTCCATTCTTGTTGCCGTGAAGCTAGCTGAAATTCTCTGCTGTGGACAGGCCTCTGGCCACTGTAGGCATGGGCCTGGGAAGAAAATGTTTTCTCTGGCTACACAGGGTGCTTCATTGCTCCGGGTGGGGCTCACCTTGCCATGCTCTAGAGCTAAAGGGAATCTCAACGTGAGTCCTTGCCTCGAGGTAAGGCCCTGAGTAGCCCTGCAGAAAGGGAGGCATGCAGCTCTTTCCATGCGCTCTTAGTCGCTATTCTGCTTTACTTTAAAGGAAGTACCCTTTTCAGGACTCCTAGACCCCTCTGGTGAGCATCATTTTCGTTCCTAGATCACTGACTAACTCCACACCCTTGTGGGCCTGCTGAGCAACACTGAGTCCCATACGTCCCTCGGAGGCCCTCTGTGTCTGCCGAGTCTCGGGCAACACACTGTACGTTACTTCAGGAGAACTACATTTCCAGAGCACTCGAACAGCATCAGAACCACATTTCTAGGCAGTCCAACATGCCCTGGAAGTCTTCGACATTGCCCTCGTCTGAGCTGCCATGAGAAAACACTCTGCTTAGAATTCTTCAGGGACCTCGTCCCTGAAGTCACTCTATTCAAGGAGAAATACAGCATCCTAGCATTCTGTGTCGCTCACAGGGCAAGCAACGTGAGAACTTGCCTCGAGGTAAGGCCCTGAAATGCTATGCAGAAGCGGAGGCGTGTAGCAGTTTCCATGAGGCCGTAATCTCTGCTCTGCAGCATTTTAACGCCAGTACGCCTTTCAGGACACCTAGGTGCCTCGCCTGGAAACCCTATTCCCTGCAAGAACACTGAGTACCCTCAGGCTCCCCTGGCCCTTCTAAGCAATATCCAGGCCCGTAGCTTTCGGACTCACAGTGTGTATGCCGAGTGTAGGGCAACACAGTGCACTCTTTCTTGGGCCATCTTGATTTAGCCAGCAATCGCACAGGTTCACGAGCACCGTTCTAGCAAGTTCCAACATGCCGTGGAAGTCGCACTCCTTCCCTAGTCTGAGCTGCACAGAGAAACACACTCGGTTGCGGCTTCCATTGTGTAACTCGTACCTGAAGTCACCCTGCTCCAGGAGAAAGTCGGCTTGCCTTCCTCTTGCAAAGAAAGCACAGTTTTTCCTGTAGCACTGCAGGCTTTTGAAGAGGCACGGGCCCAGAGGCCTAGTTAGGGCGTTCCTTGGTTGAGGCAGTTCACTAGATGCAGAACACCCTGCCTCGAGAAGTTGATTCACGGAAGGAACCAGTGTGTACTCTGTGTCTCTTCTGAGGTGTTAGAAACCACAGGGATGTATGCTGTTTGTGCCTATGGAAATGGGGGCATGTTGGTAGTAGCCTTGCTTTAACATTTTGAGAGCTCCATTCATGCGGCCGTGAAGCTCCCTGCAATTCTAGCTGTTGACAGGCCTCTGGCCACTGTAGGCATGGGTCTGGGAAGAAAATGAGTTATCTCTGGCTACACAGAGTGCTTCATTGTCCGGGATGGGCACAATTTGCCATGGTCTAGAGTTAAAGGGTATCTCAACGCGAGTGCTTGCCTCGAGGTAAGGGCCTGAGTAGCCATGCAGAAAGGGAGGCATGCAGCTCTTTCCATGAGTTCGTAGTGAAAGTTCTGCTTATTTTAAAGGAAGTACCCTTTTCAGGACTCCTAGGCCACTCGGGTGAGCATCATTTTCGTTCCAAGATCACTGAGTACCTCCACACTCCTGTAGGACTGCTGAGCAACAACGAGACCCATAGGTCCCTCGGAGGTCCTATGTGTCTGCGGAGTCATGGGCAACACACTGCACTCTTTCGTGGGATATCGTGATTTCACAGCACTTGCACAGGTTCAGGAGCACCGTTCTAGCAAGTTCCAACATGCTGTGGACATCGCACAAATTCCCTAGTCTGAGCTGCACAGAGAAAAACACTCGGCTTCACCTTCCATCCACCTCCTACCTGAAATCACCCTGCCTCCAGGAGAAAGACGGCTTGCGTTCCTATTGCAACGACAGCACAGTTTTTCCTGTAGCAATGCAGGCTTCTGAAGAGGCACGGGCCCAGAGGCCTAGCTAGGACGTTCCTCGGTTGAGGCAGTTCACTAGATGCAGAACACCCTGCCTCAAGAAGTTGATTCAGGGAAGGAACCAGTGTGTACTCTGTGTCTCTTTTGACTCGTTAGAAACCACAGGGATGTATCCTGCGTGTGCCCATGGAAATGGGCGTGTAATGGTACTAGCCTTGCTTTTCCATTTGGAAACCTCCATTCTTGTTGCCGTGAAGCTAGCGAAATTCTCTGCTGTTGACAGGCCACTGGCCACTGTAGGCATGGGTCTGGGAAGAAAATCAGTTTTCTCTGGCTACAGAGGGTGCTTCATTAACTGGGGTGGGGCTCATCTTGCCATGCTCTAGAGCTAAAGGGAATCTCAACGTGAGTCCTTGCCTCGGAGTAAGGCCCTGAGTAGCCATGCAGAACGGGAGGCATGCAGCACTTTCCATGAGCTCTTATGCGCTGTTCTGTTTTATTTTAAAGGAAGTACCTTTTCAGGACTCCTAGGCCCCTCGGGTGAGCATCATTTTCGTTCGAAGATCACTGAGTACCTCCACATCCCTGTAGGCCCGGTGAGAAGCAACGAGGCCCATAGGACCCTCAGAGGTCCTCTCTGTCTGCTGAGTCATGGGCAACACACTGCACTCTTTCTTGGGATATCTTGATTTCACAGCACTCGCACAGGTTAATGAGCACCGTTCTAGCAAGTTCCAACATGCCGTGGAAGTCGCACTCATTCCCTAGTGTGAGCTGAACAGAGAAAAACACTCGGCTTCTCCTTCCATCCAGGACCTCCTACCTGAAGTCACCGTGCCTCCAGGAGAAGTCGGCTTGCTTTCCTATTGCAACGAAAGCAAAGTTTTTCCTGTAGCACTGCAGGCTTTTGAAGAGGCACGGCCCCAGAGGCCTAGCTAGGGCGTTCCTTGGTTGAGGCAGTTCACTAGATGCAAAACTCCCTGCCTCGATAAGTTGATTCAGGGAAGCAACCAGTGTGTACTCTGGGTCTCTTTTGACTCGTTAGAAACCACAGAGATGTATGCTGCCTGTGCCAATGGAAAAGGGGTCAAGATGGTACTAACCTTGCTTTCCATTTGGAAAGCTCCATCCTTGCTGCCGTGAAGCTCCCTGAAATTCTATGCTGTTGACAGGCCTCGACCCACTGGAGCCATGGGTCTGGGAAGAAAATGAGTGTTTTCTGGCTACAGAGGGCGCTTCATTGGCTGGGGTAGGGCTCAGCTTTCCATGCTCTAGAGCTACAGGGAACCTCAACGTGAGTCCTTGCCTCGATGTAAGGCCCTGAGGAGCCATGCAGAAAGGGAGGCATGCAGCTCTTTCCATGAGCTCTTAGTCGCTGTTCTGCTTTATTTTAAAGGAAGTACCGTTTTCAGGACTCCTAAGCCCCTCGGGTGAGCATCATTTTCGTTCCAAGATCACTGAGTACCTCCACACCCCTGTAGGCCTGCTGAGCATCAACGAGGCCCATAGGACCCTCGGAGGTCCTCTGTGTCTGCTGAGTCATGGGCAACACACTGCACTCTTTCGTGGAATATCGTGATTTCACAGCACTCGCACAGGTTCACGAGCACCGTTCTAGCAAGTTCCAACATGCTGTGGACATCGCACAAATTCCCTAGTCTGAGCTGCACAAAGAAAAACACTCGGCTTCACCTTCCATCCACCTCCTACCTGAAATCACCCTGCCTCCAGGAGAAAGACGGCTTCCGTTCCTATTGCAACGACAGCACAGTTTTTCCTGTAGCACTGCAAGCTTTTGAAGAGGCACGGGCCCAGAGGCCTAGCTGGGGCGTTCCTTGGTTGAGGCATTTCACTAGATGCAGAACACCCTGCTTCGAGAAGTTGATTCAGGGAAGGAACCAGTGTGTACTCTGTGTCTCTTTTGACTGGTTAGAAAGCACTGGGAGGTATCCTGCGTGTGCCCATGAAATTGGGGGAGTGATGGTACTAGCCTTGCTTTTCCTTTTGGAAACCTCCATTCTTGTTGCCGTGAAGCTAGCTGAAATTCTCTGCTGTGGACAGGCCTCTGGCCACTGTAGGCATGGGCCTGGGAAGAAAATGTTTTCTCTGGCTACACAGGGTGCTTCATTGCTCCGGGTGGGGCTCACCTTGCCATGCTCTAGAGCTAAAGGGAATCTCAACGTGAGTCCTTGCCTCGAGGTAAGGCCCTGAGTAGCCCTGCAGAAAGGGAGGCATGCAGCTCTTTCCATGCGCTCTTAGTCGCTATTCTGCTTTACTTTAAAGGAAGTACCCTTTTCAGGACTCCTAGACCCCTCGGGTGAGCATCATTTTCGTTCCTAGATCACTGACTAACTCCACACCCTTGTGGGCCTGCTGAGCAACACTGAGTCCCATATGTCCCTCGGAGGCCCTCTGTGTCTGCCGAGTCTCGGGCAACACACTGTACGTTACTTCAGGAGAACTACATTTCCAGAGCACTCGAACAGCATCAGAACCACATTTCTAGGCAGTCCAACATGCCCTGGAAGTCTTCGACATTGCCCTCGTCTGAGCTGCCATGAGAAAACACTCTGCTTAGAATTCTTCAGGGACCTCGTCCCTGAAGTCACTCTATTCAAGGAGAAATACAGCATCCTAGCATTCTGTGTCGCTCACAGGGCAAGCAACGTGAGAACTTGCCTCGAGGTAAGGCCCTGAAATGCTATGCAGAAGCGGAGGCATGTAGCAGTTTCCATGAGGCCGTAATCTCTGCTCTGCAGCATTTTAACGCCAGTACGCCTTTCAGGACACCTAGGTGCCTCGCCTGGAAACCCTATTCCCTGCAAGAACACTGAGTACCCTCAGGCTCCCCTGGCCCTTCTAAGCAATATCCAGGCCCGTAGCTTTCGGACTCACAGTGTGTATGCCGAGTGTAGGGCAACACAGTGCACTCTTTCTTGGGCCATCTTGATTTAGCCAGCAATCGCACAGGTTCACGAGCACCGTTCTAGCAAGTTCCAACATGCCGTGGAAGTCGCCCTCCTTCCTTAGTCTGAGCTGCACAGAGAAACACACTCGGTTGCGGCTTGCATTCTGTAACTCGTACCTGAAGTCACCCTGCTCCAGGAGAAAGTCGGCTTGCCTTCCTCTTGCAAAGAAAGCACAGTTTTTCCTGTAGCACTGCAGGCTTTTGAAGAGGCACGGGCCCAGAGGCCTAGTTAGGGCGTTCCTTGGTTGAGGCAGTTCACTAGATGCAGAACACCCTGCCTCGAGAAGTTGATTCACGGAAGGAACCAGTGTGTACTCTGTGTCTCTTCTGAGGTGTTAGAAACCACAGGGATGTATGCTGTTTGTGCCTATGGAAATGGGGGCATGTTGGTAGTAGCCTTGCTTTAACATTTTGAGAGCTCCATTCATGCGGCCGTGAAGCTCCCTGCAATTCTAGCTGTTGACAGGCCTCTGGCCACTGTAGGCATGGGTCTGGGAAGAAAATGAGTTATCTCTGGCTACACAGAGTGCTTCATTGTCCGGGATGGGCACAATTTGCCATGGTCTAGAGTTAAAGGGTATCTCAACGCGAGTGCTTGCCTCGAGGTAAGGGCCTGAGTAGCCATGCAGAAAGGGAGGCATGCAGCTCTTTCCATGAGTTCGTAGTGAAAGTTCTGCTTATTTTAAAGGAAGTACCCTTTTCAGGACTCCTAGGCCACTCGGGTGAGCATCATTTTCGTTCCAAGATCACTGAGTACCTCCACACTCCTGTAGGACTGCTGAGCAACAACGAGACCCATAGGTCCCTCGGAGGTCCTATGTGTCTGCGGAGTCATGGGCAACACACTGCACTCTTTCGTGGGATATCGTGATTTCACAGCACTTGCACAGGTTCAGGAGCACCGTTCTAGCAAGTTCCAACATGCTGTGGACATCGCACAAATTCCCTAGTCTGAGCTGCACAGAGAAAAACACTCGGCTTCACCTTCCATCCACCTCCTACCTGAAATCACCCTGCCTCCAGGAGAAAGACGGCTTGCGTTCCTATTGCAACGACAGCACAGTTTTTCCTGTAGCAATGCAGGCTTCTGAAGAGGCACGGGCCCAGCGGCCTAGCTAGGACGTTCCTCGGTTGAGGCAGTTCACTAGATGCAGAACACCCTGCCTCAAGAAGTTGATTCAGGGAAGGAACCAGTGTGTACTCTGTGTCTCTTTTGACTCGTTAGAAACCACAGGGATGTATCCTGCGTGTGCCCATGGAAATGGGCGTGTAATGGTACTAGCCTTGCTTTTCCATTTGGAAACCTCCATTCTTGTTGCCGTGAAGCTAGCGAAATTCTCTGCTGTTGACAGGCCACTGGCCACTGTAGGCATGGGTCTGGGAAGAAAATCAGTTTTCTCTGGCTACAGAGGGTGCTTCATTAACTGGGGTGGGGCTCATCTTGCCATGCTCTAGAGCTAAAGGGAATCTCAACGTGAGTCCTTGCCTCGGAGTAAGGCCCTGAGTAGCCATGCAGAACGGGAGGCATGCAGCACTTTCCATGAGCTCTTATTCGCTGTTCTGTTTTATTTTAAAGGAAGTACCTTTTCAGGACTCCTAGGCCCCTCGGGTGAGCATCATTTTCGTTCGAAGATCACTGAGTACCTCCACATCCCTGTAGGCCCGGTGAGAAGCAACGAGGCCCATAGGACCCTCAGAGGTCCTCTCTGTCTGCTGAGTCATGGGCAACACACTGCACTCTTTCTTGGGATATCTTGATTTCACAGCACTCGCACAGGTTAATGAGCACCGTTCTAGCAAGTTCCAACATGCCGTGGAAGTCGCACTCATTCCCTACTGTGAGCTGAACAGAGAAAAACACTCGGCTTCTCCTTCCATCCTGGACCTCCTACCTGAAGTCACCGTGCCTCCAGGAGAAGTCGGCTTGCTTTCCTATTGCAACGAAAGCAAAGTTTTTCCTGTAGCACTGCAGGCTTTTGAAGAGGCACGGCCCCAGAGGCCTAGCTAGGGCGTTCCTTGGTTGAGGCAGTTCACTAGATGCAAAACTCCCTGCCTCGATAAGTTGATTCAGGGAAGCAACCAGTGTGTACTCTGGGTCTCTTTTGACTCGTTAGAAACCACAGAGATGTATGCTGCCTGTGCCAATGGAAAAGGGGTCAAGATGGTACTAACCTTGCTTTCCATTTGGAAAGCTCCATCCTTGCTGCCGTGAAGCTCCCTGAAATTCTATGCTGTTGACAGGCCTCGACCCACTGGAGCCATGGGTCTGGGAAGAAAATGAGTGTTTTCTGGCTACAGAGGGCGCTTCATTGGCTGGGGTAGGGCTCAGCTTTCCATGCTCTAGAGCTACAGGGAACCTCAACGTGAGTCCTTGCCTCGATGTAAGGCCCTGAGGAGCCATGCAGAAAGGGAGGCATGCAGCTCTTTCCATGAGCTCTTAGTCGCTGTTCTGCTTTATTTTAAAGGAAGTACCGTTTTCAGGACTCCTAAGCCCCTCGGGTGAGCATCATTTTCGTTCCAAGATCACTGAGTACCTCCACACCCCTGTAGGCCTGCTGAGCATCAACGAGGCCCATAGGACCCTCGGAGGTCCTCTGTGTCTGCTGAGTCATGGGCAACACACTGCACTCTTTCGTGGAATATCGTGATTTCACAGCACTCGCACAGGTTCACGAGCACCGTTCTAGCAAGTTCCAACATGCTGTGGACATCGCACAAATTCCCTAGTCTGAGCTGCACAAAGAAAAACACTCGGCTTCACCTTCCATCCACCTCCTACCTGAAATCACCCTGCCTCCAGGAGAAAGACGGCTTCCGTTCCTATTGCAACGACAGCACAGTTTTTCCTGTAGCACTGCAAGCTTTTGAAGAGGCACGGGCCCAGAGGCCTAGCTGGGGCGTTCCTTGGTTGAGGCATTTCACTAGATGCAGAACACCCTGCTTCGAGAAGTTGATTCAGGGAAGGAACCAGTGTGTACTCTGTGTCTCTTTTGACTGGTTAGAAAGCACTGGGAGGTATCCTGCGTGTGCCCATGAAATTGGGGGAGTGATGGTACTAGCCTTGCTTTTCCTTTTGGAAACCTCCATTCTTGTTGCCGTGAAGCTAGCTGAAATTCTCTGCTGTGGACAGGCCTCTGGCCACTGTAGGCATGGGCCTGGGAAGAAAATGTTTTCTCTGGCTACACAGGGTGCTTCATTGCTCCGGGTGGGGCTCACCTTGCCATGCTCTAGAGCTAAAGGGAATCTCAACGTGAGTCCTTGCCTCGAGGTAAGGCCCTGAGTAGCCCTGCAGAAAGGGAGGCATGCAGCTCTTTCCATGCGCTCTTAGTCGCTATTCTGCTTTACTTTAAAGGAAGTACCCTTTTCAGGACTCCTAGACCCCTCGGGTGAGCATCATTTTCGTTCCTAGATCACTGACTAACTCCACACCCTTGTGGGCCTGCTGAGCAACACTGAGTCCCATATGTCCCTCGGAGGCCCTCTGTGTCTGCCGAGTCTCGGGCAACACACTGTACGTTACTTCAGGAGAACTACATTTCCAGAGCACTCGAACAGCATCAGAACCACATTTCTAGGCAGTCCAACATGCCCTGGAAGTCTTCGACATTGCCCTCGTCTGAGCTGCCATGAGAAAACACTCTGCTTAGAATTCTTCAGGGACCGCGTCCCTGAAGTCACTCTATTCAAGGAGAAATACAGCATCCTAGCATTCTGTGTCGCTCACAGGGCAAGCAACGTGAGAACTTGCCTCGAGGTAAGGCCCTGAAATGCTATGCAGAAGCGGAGGCATGTAGCAGTTTCCATGAGGCCGTAATCTCTGCTCTGCAGCATTTTAACGCCAGTACGCCTTTCAGGACACCTAGGTGCCTCGCCTGGAAACCCTATTCCCTGCAAGAACACTGAGTACCCTCAGGCTCCCCTGGCCCTTCTAAGCAATATCCAGGCCCGTAGCTTTCGGACTCACAGTGTGTATGCCGAGTGTAGGGCAACACAGTGCACTCTTTCTTGGGCCATCTTGATTTAGCCAGCAATCGCACAGGTTCACGAGCACCGTTCTAGCAAGTTCCAACATGCCGTGGAAGTCGCCCTCCTTCCTTAGTCTGAGCTGCACAGAGAAACACACTCGGTTGCGGCTTCCATTGTGTAACTCGTACCTGAAGTCACCCTGCTCCAGGAGAAAGTCGGCTTGCCTTCCTCTTGCAAAGAAAGCACAGTTTTTCCTGTAGCACTGCAGGCTTTTGAAGAGGCACGGGCCCAGAGGCCTAGTTAGGGCGTTCCTTGGTTGAGGCAGTTCACTACATGCAGAACACCCTGCCTCGAGAAGTTGATTCACGGAAGGAACCAGTGTGTACTCTGTGTCTCTTCTGAGGTGTTAGAAACCACAGGGATGTATGCTGTTTGTGCCTATGGAAATGGGGGCATGTTGGTAGTAGCCTTGCTTTAACATTTTGAGAGCTCCATTCATGCGGCCGTGAAGCTCCCTGCAATTCTAGCTGTTGACAGGCCTCTGGCCACTGTAGGCATGGGTCTGGGAAGAAAATGAGTTATCTCTGGCTACACAGAGTGCTTCATTGTCCGGGATGGGCACAATTTGCCATGGTCTAGAGTTAAAGGGTATCTCAACGCGAGTGCTTGCCTCGAGGTAAGGGCCTGAGTAGCCATGCAGAAAGGGAGGCATGCAGCTCTTTCCATGAGTTCGTAGTGAAAGTTCTGCTTATTTTAAAGGAAGTACCCTTTTCAGGACTCCTAGGCCACTCGGGTGAGCATCATTTTCGTTCCAAGATCACTGAGTACCTCCACACTCCTGTAGGACTGCTGAGCAACAACGAGACCCATAGGTCCCTCGGAGGTCCTATGTGTCTGCGGAGTCATGGGCAACACACTGCACTCTTTCGTGGGATATCGTGATTTCACAGCACTTGCACAGGTTCAGGAGCACCGTTCTAGCAAGTTCCAACATGCTGTGGACATCGCACAAATTCCCTAGTCTGAGCTGCACAGAGAAAAACACTCGGCTTCACCTTCCATCCACCTCCTACCTGAAATCACCCTGCCTCCAGGAGAAAGACGGCTTGCGTTCCTATTGCAACGACAGCACAGTTTTTCCTGTAGCAATGCAGGCTTCTGAAGAGGCACGGGCCCAGCGGCCTAGCTAGGACGTTCCTCGGTTGAGGCAGTTCACTAGATGCAGAACACCCTGCCTCAAGAAGTTGATTCAGGGAAGGAACCAGTGTGTACTCTGTGTCTCTTTTGACTCGTTAGAAACCACAGGGATGTATCCTGCGTGTGCCCATGGAAATGGGCGTGTAATGGTACTAGCCTTGCTTTTCCATTTGGAAACCTCCATTCTTGTTGCCGTGAAGCTAGCGAAATTCTCTGCTGTTGACAGGCCACTGGCCACTGTAGGCATGGGTCTGGGAAGAAAATCAGTTTTCTCTGGCTACAGAGGGTGCTTCATTAACTGGGGTGGGGCTCATCTTGCCATGCTCTAGAGCTAAAGGGAATCTCAACGTGAGTCCTTGCCTCGGAGTAAGGCCCTGAGTAGCCATGCAGAACGGGAGGCATGCAGCACTTTCCATGAGCTCTTATTCGCTGTTCTGTTTTATTTTAAAGGAAGTACCTTTTCAGGACTCCTAGGCCCCTCGGGTGAGCATCATTTTCGTTCGAAGATCACTGAGTACCTCCACATCCCTGTAGGCCCGGTGAGAAGCAACGAGGCCCATAGGACCCTCAGAGGTCCTCTCTGTCTGCTGAGTCATGGGCAACACACTGCACTCTTTCTTGGGATATCTTGATTTCACAGCACTCGCACAGGTTAATGAGCACCGTTCTAGCAAGTTCCAACATGCCGTGGAAGTCGCACTCATTCCCTACTGTGAGCTGAACAGAGAAAAACACTCGGCTTCTCCTTCCATCCTGGACCTCCTACCTGAAGTCACCGTGCCTCCAGGAGAAGTCGGCTTGCTTTCCTATTGCAACGAAAGCAAAGTTTTTCCTGTAGCACTGCAGGCTTTTGAAGAGGCACGGCCCCAGAGGCCTAGCTAGGGCGTTCCTTGGTTGAGGCAGTTCACTAGATGCAAAACTCCCTGCCTCGATAAGTTGATTCAGGGAAGCAACCAGTGTGTACTCTGGGTCTCTTTTGACTCGTTAGAAACCACAGAGATGTATGCTGCCTGTGCCAATGGAAAAGGGGTCAAGATGGTACTAACCTTGCTTTCCATTTGGAAAGCTCCATCCTTGCTGCCGTGAAGCTCCCTGAAATTCTATGCTGTTGACAGGCCTCGACCCACTGGAGCCATGGGTCTGGGAAGAAAATGAGTGTTTTCTGGCTACAGAGGGCGCTTCATTGGCTGGGGTAGGGCTCAGCTTTCCATGCTCTAGAGCTACAGGGAACCTCAACGTGAGTCCTTGCCTCGATGTAAGGCCCTGAGGAGCCATGCAGAAAGGGAGGCATGCAGCTCTTTCCATGAGCTCTTAGTCGCTGTTCTGCTTTATTTTAAAGGAAGTACCGTTTTCAGGACTCCTAAGCCCCTCGGGTGAGCATCATTTTCGTTCCAAGATCACTGAGTACCTCCACACCCCTGTAGGCCTGCTGAGCATCAACGAGGCCCATAGGACCCTCGGAGGTCCTCTGTGTCTGCTGAGTCATGGGCAACACACTGCACTCTTTCGTGGAATATCGTGATTTCACAGCACTCGCACAGGTTCACGAGCACCGTTCTAGCAAGTTCCAACATGCTGTGGACATCGCACAAATTCCCTAGTCTGAGCTGCACAAAGAAAAACACTCGGCTTCACCTTCCATCCACCTCCTACCTGAAGTCACCCTTCCTCCAGGAGAAAGACGGCTTGCGTTCCTATTGCAACGACAGCACAGTTTCTCCTGTAGCACTGCAAGCTTTTGAAGAGGCACGGGCCCAGAGGCCTATCTAGGGCGTTCCTTGGTTGAGGCATTTCACTAGATGCAGAACACCCTGCTTCGAGAAGTTGATTCAGGGAAGGAACCAGTGTGTACTCTGTGTCTCTTTTGACTGGTTAGAAAGCACTGGGAGGTATCCTGCGTGTGCCCATGAAATTGGGGGAGTGATGGTACTAGCCTTGCTTTTCCTTTTGGAAACCTCCATTCTTGTTGCCGTGAAGCTAGCTGAAATTCTCTGCTGTGGACAGGCCTCTGGCCACTGTAGGCATGGGCCTGGGAAGAAAATGTTTTCTCTGGCTACACAGGGTGCTTCATTGCTCCGGGTGGGGCTCACCTTGCCATGCTCTAGAGCTAAAGGGAATCTCAACGTGAGTCCTTGCCTCGAGGTAAGGCCCTGAGTAGCCCTGCAGAAAGGGAGGCATGCAGCTCTTTCCATGCGCTCTTAGTCGCTATTCTGCTTTACTTTAAAGGAAGTACCCTTTTCAGGACTCCTAGACCCCTCGGGTGAGCATCATTTTCGTTCCTAGATCACTGACTAACTCCACACCCTTGTGGGCCTGCTGAGCAACACTGAGTCCCATATGTCCCTCGGAGGCCCTCTGTGTCTGCCGAGTCTCGGGCAACACACTGTACGTTACTTCAGGAGAACTACATTTCCAGAGCACTCGAACAGCATCAGAACCACATTTCTAGGCAGTCCAACATGCCCTGGAAGTCTTCGACATTGCCCTCGTCTGAGCTGCCATGAGAAAACACTCTGCTTAGAATTCTTCAGGGACCTCGTCCCTGAAGTCACTCTATTCAAGGAGAAATACAGCATCCTAGCATTCTGTGTCGCTCACAGGGCAAGCAACGTGAGAACTTGCCTCGAGGTAAGGCCCTGAAATGCTATGCAGAAGCGGAGGCATGTAGCAGTTTCCATGAGGCCGTAATCTCTGCTCTGCAGCATTTTAACGCCAGTACGCCTTTCAGGACACCTAGGTGCCTCGCCTGGAAACCCTATTCCCTGCAAGAACACTGAGTACCCTCAGGCTCCCCTGGCCCTTCTAAGCAATATCCAGGCCCGTAGCTTTCGGACTCACAGTGTGTATGCCGAGTGTAGGGCAACACAGTGCACTCTTTCTTGGGCCATCTTGATTTAGCCAGCAATCGCACAGGTTCACGAGCACCGTTCTAGCAAGTTCCAACATGCCGTGGAAGTCGCCCTCCTTCCTTAGTCTGAGCTGCACAGAGAAACACACTCGGTTGCGGCTTCCATTGTGTAACTCGTACCTGAAGTCACCCTGCTCCAGGAGAAAGTCGGCTTGCCTTCCTCTTGCAAAGAAAGCACAGTTTTTCCTGTAGCACTGCAGGCTTTTGAAGAGGCACGGGCCCAGAGGCCTAGTTAGGGCGTTCCTTGGTTGAGGCAGTTCACTAGATGCAGAACACCCTGCCTCGAGAAGTTGATTCACGGAAGGAACCAGTGTGTACTCTGTGTCTCTTCTGAGGTGTTAGAAACCACAGGGATGTATGCTGTTTGTGCCTATGGAAATGGGGGCATGTTGGTAGTAGCCTTGCTTTAACATTTTGAGAGCTCCATTCATGCGGCCGTGAAGCTCCCTGCAATTCTAGCTGTTGACAGGCCTCTGGCCACTGTAGGCATGGGTCTGGGAAGAAAATGAGTTATCTCTGGCTACACAGAGTGCTTCATTGTCCGGGATGGGCACAATTTGCCATGGTCTAGAGTTAAAGGGTATCTCAACGCGAGTGCTTGCCTCGAGGTAAGGGCCTGAGTAGCCATGCAGAAAGGGAGGCATGCAGCTCTTTCCATGAGTTCGTAGTGAAAGTTCTGCTTATTTTAAAGGAAGTACCCTTTTCAGGACTCCTAGGCCACTCGGGTGAGCATCATATTCGTTCCAAGATCACTGAGTACCTCCACACTCCTGTAGGACTGCTGAGCAACAACGAGGCCCATAGGTCCCTCGGAGGTCCTATGTGTCTGCGGAGTCATGGGCTACACACTGCACTCTTTCTTGGGATCTCCTAAGTTCACAGCACTCGTACAGGTTCACGAGCAGCGTTCTAGCAAGTTCCAACATGCTGTGGAAGTCACACACATTCCCTAGTCTGAGCTGCACTGAGAAAAACACTCGGCTTCGCCTTCCATCCACCTCCTACCTGAAGTCACCCTGCCTCCAGGAGAAGTCGTCTTGCAATCCTCTTGCAACGAAAGCAAAGTTTTTCCTGTAGCACTGCAGGCTTCTGAAGAGGCACGGGCCCAGAGGCCTAGCTAGGGCGTTCCTCGGTTGAGGCAGTTCACTAGATGCAGAACACCCTGCCTCAAGAAGTTGATTCAGGGAAGGAACCAGTGTGTACTCTGTGTCTCTTTTGACTCGTTAGAAACCACAGGGATGTATCCTGCGTGTGCCCATGGAAATGGGCGTGTAATGGTACTAGCCTTGTTTTTCCATTTGGAAACGTCCATTCTTGTTGCCGTGAAGCTAGCGAAATTCTCTGCTGTTGACAGGCCACTGGCCACTGCAGGCATGGGTCTGGGAAGAAAATGAGTTTTCTCTGGCTACAGAGGGTGCTTCATTAACCGGGGTGGGGCTCATCTTGCCATGCTCTAGAGCTAAAGGGAATCTCAACGTGAGTCCTTGCCTCGGAGTAAGGCCCTGAGTAGCCATGCAGAAACGGAGGCATGCAGCTGTTTCCATGAGCTCTTATTCGCTGTTCTGCTTTATTTTAAAGGAAGTACCCTTTTCAGGACTCCTAGGCCCCTCGGGTGAGCATCATTTTCGTTCCAAGATCACTGAGTACCTCCACACCCCTGTGAGCCTGCTGAGCAACAACGAGGCTCATAGGTCTCTCGGCGGCCCTCTGTTTCTGCCGAGCCATGGACAACACACTGCACTCTTTTTTGGGACTTCTTGATTTACCCAGAACTCGCAAAGGTTCACGAGCACCGTTCTAGCAAGTTCCAACATGCCGTGGAAGTCGCACTCATTCCAGTCTGAGCTTCACTGAGAAAAACACTCGGCTTCTCCTTCCATCCTGGACCTCCTACCTGATGTCACCGTGCCTCCAGGAGAAGTCGGCTTGCTTTCCTATTGCAACGAAAGCACAGTTTTTCCTGTAGCACTGCAGGCTTTTGAAGAGGCACGGCCCCAGAGGCCTAGCTAGGGCGTTCCTTGGTTGAGGCAGTTCACTAGATGCAAAACTCCCTGCCTCGATAAGTTGATTCAGGGAAGCAACCAGTGTGTACTCTGGGTCTCTTTTGACTCGTTAGAAACCACAGAGATGTATGCTGCCTGTGCCAATGGAAAAGGGGTCAAGATGCTACTAACCTTGCTTTCCATTTGGAAAGCTCCATCCTTGCTGCCGTGAAGCTCCCTGAAATTCTACGCTGTTGACAGGCCTCGACCTGTGTAGCCATGGGTCTGGGAAGAAAATGAGTGTTTTCTGGCTACACAGGGCGCTTCATTGGCTGGGGTAGGGCTCAGCTTTCCATGCTCTAGAGCTACAGGGAATCTCAACGTGAGTCGTTGCCTCGATGTAAGGCCCTGAGGAGCCATGCAGAAAGGGAGGCATGCAGCTCTTTCCATGAGCTCTTAGTCGCTGCTCTGCTTTATTTTAAAGGAAGTACCGTTTTCAGGACTCCTAAGCAACTCGGTGAGCATCATTTTCGTCCCAAGATCACTGAGTACCTCCACACCCCTGTAGGCCTGCTGAGCAACAACGATGTCCATAGGTCCCTCGGAGGTCCTCTGTGTCTGCGGAGTCATGGGCAACACACTGCACTCTTTCGTGGGATATCGTGATTTCACAGCACTTGCACAGGTTCAGGAGCACCGTTCTAGCAAGTTCCAACATGCTGTGGACATCGCACAAATTCCCTAGTCTGAGCTGCACAAAGAAAAACACTCGGCTTCACCTTCCATCCACCTCCTACCTGAAATCACCCTGCCTCCAGGAGAAAGACGGCTTCCGTTCCTATTGCAACGACAGCACAGTTTTTCCTGTAGCACTGCAAGCTTTTGAAGAGGCACGGGCCCAGAGGCCTAGCTAGGGCGTTCCTTGGTTGAGGCATTTCACTAGATGCAGAACACCCTGCTTCGAGAAGTTGATTCAGGGAAGGAACCAGTGTGTACTCTGTGTCTCTTTTGACTGGTTAGAAAGCACTGGGAGGTATCCTGCGTGTGCCCATGAAATTGGGGGAGTGATGGTACTAGCCTTGCTTTTCCTTTTGGAAACCTCCATTCTTGTTGCCGTGAAGCTAGCTGAAATTCTCTGCTGTGGACAGGCCTCTGGCCACTGTAGGCATGGGCCTGGGAAGAAAATGTTTTCTCTGGCTACACAGGGTGCTTCATTGCTCCGGGTGGGGCTCACCTTGCCATGCTCTAGAGCTAAAGGGAATCTCAACGTGAGTCCTTGCCTCGAGGTAAGGCCCTGAGTAGCCATGCAGAAAGGGAGGCATGCAGCTCTTTCCATGCGCTCTTAGTCGCTATTCTGCTTTACTTTAAAGGAAGTACCCTTTTCAGGACTCCTAGACCCCTCGGGTGAGCATCATTTTCGTTCCTAGATCACTGACTAACTCCACACCCTTGTGGGCCTGCTGAGCAACACTGAGTCCCATACGTCCCTCGGAGGCCCTCTGTGTCTGCCGAGTCTCGGGCAACACACTGTACGTTACTTCAGGAGAACTACATTTCCAGAGCACTCGAACAGCATCAGAACCACATTTCTAGGCAGTCCAACATGCCCTGGAAGTCTTCGACATTGCCCTCGTCTGAGCTGCCATGAGAAAACACTCTGCTTAGAATTCTTCAGGGACCTCGTCCCTGAAGTCACTCTATTCAAGGAGAAATACAGCATCCTAGCATTCTGTGTCGCTCACAGTGCAAGCAACGTGAGAACTTGCCTCGAGGTAAGGCCCTGAAATGCTATGCAGAAGCGGAGGCATGTAGCAGTTTCCATGAGGCCGTAATCTCTGCTCTGCAGCATTTTAACGCCAGTACGCCTTTCAGGACACCTAGGTGCCTCGCCTGGAAACCCTATTCCCTGCAAGAACACTGAGTACCCTCAGGCTCCCCTGGCCCTTCTAAGCAATATCCAGGCCCGTAGCTTTCGGACTCACAGTGTGTATGCCGAGTGTAGGGCAACACAGTGCACTCTTTCTTGGGCCATCTTGATTTAGCCAGCAATCGCACAGGTTCACGAGCACCGTTCTAGCAAGTTCCAACACGCCGTGGAAGTCGCACTCCTTCCCTAGTCTGAGCTGCACAGAGAAACACACTCGGTTGCGGCTTCCATTGTGTAACTCGTACCTGAAGTCACCCTGCTCCAGGAGAAAGTCGGCTTGCCTTCCTCTTGCAAAGAAAGCACAGCTTTTCCTGTAGCACTGCAGGCTTTTGAAGAGGCACGGGCCCAGAGGCCTAGTTAGGGCGTTCCTTGGTTGAGGCAGTTCACTAGATGCAGAACACCCTGCCTCGAGAAGTTGATTCACGGAAGGAACCAGTGTGTACTCTGTGTCTCTTCTGAGGTGTTAGAAACCACAGGGATGTATGCTGTTTGTGCCTATGGAAATGGGGGCATGTTGGTAGTAGCCTTGCTTTAACATTTTGAGAGCTCCATTCATGCGGCCGTGAAGCTCCCTGCAATTCTAGCTGTTGACAGGCCTCTGGCCACTGTAGGCATGGGTCTGGGAAGAAAATGAGTTATCTCTGGCTACACAGAGTGCTTCATTGTCCGGGATGGGCACAATTTGCCATGGTCTAGAGTTAAAGGGTATCTCAACGCGAGTGCTTGCCTCGAGGTAAGGGCCTGAGTAGCCATGCAGAAAGGGAGGCATGCAGCTCTTTCCATGAGTTCGTAGTGAAAGTTCTGCTTATTTTAAAGGAAGTACCCTTTTCAGGACTCCTAGGCCACTCGGGTGAGCATCATATTCGTTCCAAGATCACTGAGTACCTCCACACTCCTGTAGGACTGCTGAGCAACAACGAGGCCCATAGGTCCCTCGGAGGTCCTATGTGTCTGCGGAGTCATGGGCTACACACTGCACTCTTTCTTGGGATCTCCTAAGTTCACAGCACTCGTACAGGTTCACGAGCAGCGTTCTAGCAAGTTCCAACATGCTGTGGAAGTCACACACATTCCCTAGTCTGAGCTGCACTGAGAAAAACACTCGGCTTCGCCTTCCATCCACCTCCTACCTGAAGTCACCCTGCCTCCAGGAGAAGTCGTCTTGCAATCCTCTTGCAACGAAAGCAAAGTTTTTCCTGTAGCACTGCAGGCTTCTGAAGAGGCACGGGCCCAGAGGCCTAGCTAGGGCGTTCCTCGGTTGAGGCAGTTCACTAGATGCAGAACACCCTGCCTCAAGAAGTTGATTCAGGGAAGGAACCAGTGTGTACTCTGTGTCTCTTTTGACTCGTTAGAAACCACAGGGATGTATCCTGCGTGTGCCCATGGAAATGGGCGTGTAATGGTACTAGCCTTGTTTTTCCATTTGGAAACGTCCATTCTTGTTGCCGTGAAGCTAGCGAAATTCTCTGCTGTTGACAGGCCACTGGCCACTGCAGGCATGGGTCTGGGAAGAAAATGAGTTTTCTCTGGCTACAGAGGGTGCTTCATTAACCGGGGTGGGGCTCATCTTGCCATGCTCTAGAGCTAAAGGGAATCTCAACGTGAGTCCTTGCCTCGGAGTAAGGCCCTGAGTAGCCATGCAGAAACGGAGGCATGCAGCTGTTTCCATGAGCTCTTATTCGCTGTTCTGCTTTATTTTAAAGGAAGTACCCTTTTCAGGACTCCTAGGCCCCTCGGGTGAGCATCATTTTCGTTCCAAGATCACTGAGTACCTCCACACCCCTGTGAGCCTGCTGAGCAACAACGAGGCTCATAGGTCTCTCGGCGGCCCTCTGTTTCTGCCGAGCCATGGACAACACACTGCACTCTTTTTTGGGACTTCTTGATTTACCCAGAACTCGCAAAGGTTCACGAGCACCGTTCTAGCAAGTTCCAACATGCCGTGGAAGTCGCACTCATTCCAGTCTGAGCTTCACTGAGAAAAACACTCGGCTTCTCCTTCCATCCTGGACCTCCTACCTGATGTCACCGTGCCTCCAGGAGAAGTCGGCTTGCTTTCCTATTGCAACGAAAGCACAGTTTTTCCTGTAGCACTGCAGGCTTTTGAAGAGGCACGGCCCCAGAGGCCTAGCTAGGGCGTTCCTTGGTTGAGGCAGTTCACTAGATGCAAAACTCCCTGCCTCGATAAGTTGATTCAGGGAAGCAACCAGTGTGTACTCTGGGTCTCTTTTGACTCGTTAGAAACCACAGAGATGTATGCTGCCTGTGCCAATGGAAAAGGGGTCAAGATGGTACTAACCTTGCTTTCCATTTGGAAAGCTCCATCCTTGCTGCCGTGAAGCTCCCTGAAATTCTACGCTGTTGACAGGCCTCGACCTGTGTAGCCATGGGTCTGGGAAGAAAATGAGTGTTTTCTGGCTACACAGGGCGCTTCATTGGCTGGGGTAGGGCTCAGCTTTCCATGCTCTAGAGCTACAGGGAATCTCAACGTGAGTCGTTGCCTCGATGTAAGGCCCTGAGGAGCCATGCAGAAAGGGAGGCATGCAGCTCTTTCCATGAGCTCTTAGTCGCTGCTCTGCTTTATTTTAAAGGAAGTACCGTTTTCAGGACTCCTAAGCCACTCGGTGAGCATCATTTTCGTCCCAAGATCACTGAGTACCTCCACACCCCTGTAGGCCTGCTGAGCAACAACGATGTCCATAGGTCCCTCGGAGGTCCTCTGTGTCTGCGGAGTCATGGGCAACACACTGCACTCTTTCGTGGGATATCGTGATTTCACAGCACTTGCACAGGTTCAGGAGCACCGTTCTAGCAAGTTCCAACATGCTGTGGACATCGCACAAATTCCCTAGTCTGAGCTGCACAAAGAAAAACACTCGGCTTCACCTTCCATCCACCTCCTACCTGAAATCACCCTGCCTCCAGGAGAAAGACGGCTTCCGTTCCTATTGCAACGACAGCACAGTTTTTCCTGTAGCACTGCAAGCTTTTGAAGAGGCACGGGCCCAGAGGCCTAGCTGGGGCGTTCCTTGGTTGAGGCATTTCACTAGATGCAGAACACCCTGCTTCGAGAAGTTGATTCAGGGAAGGAACCAGTGTGTACTCTGTGTCTCTTTTGACTGGTTAGAAAGCACTGGGAGGTATCCTGCGTGTGCCCATGAAATTGGGGGAGTGATGGTACTAGCCTTGCTTTTCCTTTTGGAAACCTCCATTCTTGTTGCCGTGAAGCTAGCTGAAATTCTCTGCTGTGGACAGGCCTCTGGCCACTGTAGGCATGGGCCTGGGAAGAAAATGTTTTCTCTGGCTACACAGGGTGCTTCATTGCTCCGGGTGGGGCTCACCTTGCCATGCTCTAGAGCTAAAGGGAATCTCAACGTGAGTCCTTGCCTCGAGGTAAGGCCCTGAGTAGCCACGCAGAAAGGGAGGCATGCAGCTCTTTCCATGCGCTCTTAGTCGCTATTCTGCTTTACTTTAAAGGAAGTACCCTTCTCAGGACTCCTAGACCCCTCGGGTGAGCATCATTTTCGTTCCTAGATCACTGACTAACTCCACACCCTTGTGGGCCTGCTGAGCAACACTGAGTCCCATACGTCCCTCGGAGGCCCTCTGTGTCTGCCGAGTCTCGGGCAACACACTGTACGTTACTTCAGGAGAACTACATTTCCAGAGCACTCGAACAGCATCAGAACCACATTTCTAGGCAGTCCAACATGCCCTGGAAGTCTTCGACATTGCCCTCGTCTGAGCTGCCATGAGAAAACACTCTGCTTAGAATTCTTCAGGGACCTCGTCCCTGAAGTCACTCTATTCAAGGAGAAATACAGCATCCTAGCATTCTGTGTCGCTCACAGGGCAAGCAACGTGAGAACTTGCCTCGAGGTAAGGCCCTGAAATGCTATGCAGAAGCGGAGGCATGTAGCAGTTTCCATGAGGCCGTAATCTCTGCTCTGCAGCATTTTAACGCCAGTACGCCTTTCAGGACACCTAGGTGCCTCGCCTGGAAACCCTATTCCCTGCAAGAACACTGAGTACCCTCAGGCTCCCCTGGCCCTTCTAAGCAATATCCAGGCCCGTAGCTTTCGGACTCACAGTGTGTATGCCGAGTGTAGGGCAACACAGTGCACTCTTTCTTGGGCCATCTTGATTTAGCCAGCAATCGCACAGGTTCACGAGCACCGTTCTAGCAAGTTCCAACACGCCGTGGAAGTCGCACTCCTTCCCTAGTCTGAGCTGCACAGAGAAACACACTCGGTTGCGGCTTCCATTGTGTAACTCGTACCTGAAGTCACCCTGCTCCAGGAGAAAGTCGGCTTGCCTTCCTCTTGCAAAGAAAGCACAGTTTTTCCTGTAGCACTGCAGGCTTTTGAAGAGGCACGGGCCCAGAGGCCTAGTTAGGGCGTTCCTTGGTTGAGGCAGTTCACTACATGCAGAACACCCTGCCTCGAGAAGTTGATTCACGGAAGGAACCAGTGTGTACTCTGTGTCTCTTCTGAGGTGTTAGAAACCACAGGGATGTATGCTGTTTGTGCCTATGGAAATGGGGGCATGTTGGTAGTAGCCTTGCTTTAACATTTTGAGAGCTCCATTCATGCGGCCGTGAAGCTCCCTGCAATTCTAGCTGTTGACAGGCCTCTGGCCACTGTAGGCATGGGTCTGGGAAGAAAATGAGTTATCTCTGGCTACACAGAGTGCTTCATTGTCCGGGATGGGCACAATTTGCCATGGTCTAGAGTTAAAGGGTATCTCAACGCGAGTGCTTGCCTCGAGGTAAGGGCCTGAGTAGCCATGCAGAAAGGGAGGCATGCAGCTCTTTCCATGAGTTCGTAGTGAAAGTTCTGCTTATTTTAAAGGAAGTACCCTTTTCAGGACTCCTAGGCCACTCGGGTGAGCATCATATTCGTTCCAAGATCACTGAGTACCTCCACACTCCTGTAGGACTGCTGAGCAACAACGAGGCCCATAGGTCCCTCGGAGGTCCTATGTGTCTGCGGAGTCATGGGCTACACACTGCACTCTTTCTTGGGATCTCCTAAGTTCACAGCACTCGTACAGGTTCACGAGCAGCGTTCTAGCAAGTTCCAACATGCTGTGGAAGTCACACACATTCCCTAGTCTGAGCTGCACTGAGAAAAACACTCGGCTTCGCCTTCCATCCACCTCCTACCTGAAGTCACCCTGCCTCCAGGAGAAGTCGTCTTGCAATCCTCTTGCAACGAAAGCAAAGTTTTTCCTGTAGCACTGCAGGCTTCTGAAGAGGCACGGGCCCAGAGGCCTAGCTAGGGCGTTCCTCGGTTGAGGCAGTTCACTAGATGCAGAACACCCTGCCTCAAGAAGTTGATTCAGGGAAGGAACCAGTGTGTACTCTGTGTCTCTTTTGACTCGTTAGAAACCACAGGGATGTATCCTGCGTGTGCCCATGGAAATGGGCGTGTAATGGTACTAGCCTTGTTTTTCCATTTGGAAACGTCCATTCTTGTTGCCGTGAAGCTAGCGAAATTCTCTGCTGTTGACAGGCCACTGGCCACTGCAGGCATGGGTCTGGGAAGAAAATGAGTTTTCTCTGGCTACAGAGGGTGCTTCATTAACCGGGGTGGGGCTCATCTTGCCATGCTCTAGAGCTAAAGGGAATCTCAACGTGAGTCCTTGCCTCGGAGTAAGGCCCTGAGTAGCCATGCAGAAACGGAGGCATGCAGCTGTTTCCATGAGCTCTTATTCGCTGTTCTGCTTTATTTTAAAGGAAGTACCCTTTTCAGGACTCCTAGGCCCCTCGGGTGAGCATCATTTTCGTTCCAAGATCACTGAGTACCTCCACACCCCTGTGAGCCTGCTGAGCAACAACGAGGCTCATAGGTCTCTCGGCGGCCCTCTGTTTCTGCCGAGCCATGGACAACACACTGCACTCTTTTTTGGGACTTCTTGATTTACCCAGAACTCGCAAAGGTTCACGAGCACCGTTCTAGCAAGTTCCAACATGCCGTGGAAGTCGCACTCATTCCAGTCTGAGCTTCACTGAGAAAAACACTCGGCTTCTCCTTCCATCCTGGACCTCCTACCTGATGTCACCGTGCCTCCAGGAGAAGTCGGCTTGCTTTCCTATTGCAACGAAAGCACAGTTTTTCCTGTAGCACTGCAGGCTTTTGAAGAGGCACGGCCCCAGAGGCCTAGCTAGGGCGTTCCTTGGTTGAGGCAGTTCACTAGATGCAAAACTCCCTGCCTCGATAAGTTGATTCAGGGAAGCAACCAGTGTGTACTCTGGGTCTCTTTTGACTCGTTAGAAACCACAGAGATGTATGCTGCCTGTGCCAATGGAAAAGGGGTCAAGATGGTACTAACCTTGCTTTCCATTTGGAAAGCTCCATCCTTGCTGCCGTGAAGCTCCCTGAAATTCTACGCTGTTGACAGGCCTCGACCTGTGTAGCCATGGGTCTGGGAAGAAAATGAGTGTTTTCTGGCTACACAGGGCGCTTCATTGGCTGGGGTAGGGCTCAGCTTTCCATGCTCTAGAGCTACAGGGAATCTCAACGTGAGTCGTTGCCTCGATGTAAGGCCCTGAGGAGCCATGCAGAAAGGGAGGCATGCAGCTCTTTCCATGAGCTCTTAGTCGCTGCTCTGCTTTATTTTAAAGGAAGTACCGTTTTCAGGACTCCTAAGCCACTCGGTGAGCATCATTTTCGTCCCAAGATCACTGAGTACCTCCACACCCCTGTAGGCCTGCTGAGCAACAACGATGTCCATAGGTCCCTCGGAGGTCCTCTGTGTCTGCGGAGTCATGGGCAACACACTGCACTCTTTCGTGGGATATCGTGATTTCACAGCACTTGCACAGGTTCAGGAGCACCGTTCTAGCAAGTTCCAACATGCTGTGGACATCGCACAAATTCCCTAGTCTGAGCTGCACAAAGAAAAACACTCGGCTTCACCTTCCATCCACCTCCTACCTGAAATCACCCTGCCTCCAGGAGAAAGACGGCTTCCGTTCCTATTGCAACGACAGCACAGTTTTTCCTGTAGCACTGCAAGCTTTTGAAGAGGCACGGGCCCAGAGGCCTAGCTGGGGCGTTCCTTGGTTGAGGCATTTCACTAGATGCAGAACACCCTGCTTCGAGAAGTTGATTCAGGGAAGGAACCAGTGTGTACTCTGTGTCTCTTTTGACTGGTTAGAAAGCACTGGGAGGTATCCTGCGTGTGCCCATGAAATTGGGGGAGTGATGGTACTAGCCTTGCTTTTCCTTTTGGAAACCTCCATTCTTGTTGCCGTGAAGCTAGCTGAAATTCTCTGCTGTGGACAGGCCTCTGGCCACTGTAGGCATGGGCCTGGGAAGAAAATGTTTTCTCTGGCTACACAGGGTGCTTCATTGCTCCGGGTGGGGCTCACCTTGCCATGCTCTAGAGCTAAAGGGAATCTCAACGTGAGTCCTTGCCTCGAGGTAAGGCCCTGAGTAGCCACGCAGAAAGGGAGGCATGCAGCTCTTTCCATGCGCTCTTAGTCGCTATTCTGCTTTACTTTAAAGGAAGTACCCTTCTCAGGACTCCTAGACCCCTCGGGTGAGCATCATTTTCGTTCCTAGATCACTGACTAACTCCACACCCTTGTGGGCCTGCTGAGCAACACTGAGTCCCATACGTCCCTCGGAGGCCCTCTGTGTCTGCCGAGTCTCGGGCAACACACTGTACGTTACTTCAGGAGAACTACATTTCCAGAGCACTCGAACAGCATCAGAACCACATTTCTAGGCAGTCCAACATGCCCTGGAAGTCTTCGACATTGCCCTCGTCTGAGCTGCCATGAGAAAACACTCTGCTTAGAATTCTTCAGGGACCTCGTCCCTGAAGTCACTCTATTCAAGGAGAAATACAGCATCCTAGCATTCTGTGTCGCTCACAGGGCAAGCAACGTGAGAACTTGCCTCGAGGTAAGGCCCTGAAATGCTATGCAGAAGCGGAGGCATGTAGCAGTTTCCATGAGGCCGTAATCTCTGCTCTGCAGCATTTTAACGCCAGTACGCCTTTCAGGACACCTAGGTGCCTCGCCTGGAAACCCTATTCCCTGCAAGAACACTGAGTACCCTCAGGCTCCCCTGGCCCTTCTAAGCAATATCCAGGCCCGTAGCTTTCGGACTCACAGTGTGTATGCCGAGTGTAGGGCAACACAGTGCACTCTTTCTTGGGCCATCTTGATTTAGCCAGCAATCGCACAGGTTCACGAGCACCGTTCTAGCAAGTTCCAACACGCCGTGGAAGTCGCACTCCTTCCCTAGTCTGAGCTGCACAGAGAAACACACTCGGTTGCGGCTTCCATTGTGTAACTCGTACCTGAAGTCACCCTGCTCCAGGAGAAAGTCGGCTTGCCTTCCTCTTGCAAAGAAAGCACAGTTTTTCCTGTAGCACTGCAGGCTTTTGAAGAGGCACGGGCCCAGAGGCCTAGTTAGGGCGTTCCTTGGTTGAGGCAGTTCACTACATGCAGAACACCCTGCCTCGAGAAGTTGATTCACGGAAGGAACCAGTGTGTACTCTGTGTCTCTTCTGAGGTGTTAGAAACCACAGGGATGTATGCTGTTTGTGCCTATGGAAATGGGGGCATGTTGGTAGTAGCCTTGCTTTAACATTTTGAGAGCTCCATTCATGCGGCCGTGAAGCTCCCTGCAATTCTAGCTGTTGACAGGCCTCTGGCCACTGTAGGCATGGGTCTGGGAAGAAAATGAGTTATCTCTGGCTACACAGAGTGCTTCATTGTCCGGGATGGGCACAATTTGCCATGGTCTAGAGTTAAAGGGTATCTCAACGCGAGTGCTTGCCTCGAGGTAAGGGCCTGAGTAGCCATGCAGAAAGGGAGGCATGCAGCTCTTTCCATGAGTTCGTAGTGAAAGTTCTGCTTATTTTAAAGGAAGTACCCTTTTCAGGACTCCTAGGCCACTCGGGTGAGCATCATTTTCGTTCCAAGATCACTGAGTACCTCCACACTCCTGTAGGACTGCTGAGCAACAACGAGACCCATAGGTCCCTCGGAGGTCCTATGTGTCTGCGGAGTCATGGGCAACACACTGCACTCTTTCGTGGGATATCGTGATTTCACAGCACTTGCACAGGTTCAGGAGCACCGTTCTAGCAAGTTCCAACATGCTGTGGACATCGCACAAATTCCCTAGTCTGAGCTGCACAGAGAAAAACACTCGGCTTCACCTTCCATCCACCTCCTACCTGAAATCACCCTGCCTCCAGGAGAAAGACGGCTTGCGTTCCTATTGCAACGACAGCACAGTTTTTCCTGTAGCAATGCAGGCTTCTGAAGAGGCACGGGCCCAGAGGCCTAGCTAGGACGTTCCTCGGTTGAGGCAGTTCACTAGATGCAGAACACCCTGCCTCAAGAAGTTGATTCAGGGAAGGAACCAGTGTGTACTCTGTGTCTCTTTTGACTCGTTAGAAACCACAGGGATGTATCCTGCGTGTGCCCATGGAAATGGGCGTGTAATGGTACTAGCCTTGCTTTTCCATTTGGAAACCTCCATTCTTGTTGCCGTGAAGCTAGCGAAATTCTCTGCTGTTGACAGGCCACTGGCCACTGTAGGCATGGGTCTGGGAAGAAAATCAGTTTTCTCTGGCTACAGAGGGTGCTTCATTAACTGGGGTGGGGCTCATCTTGCCATGCTCTAGAGCTAAAGGGAATCTCAACGTGAGTCCTTGCCTCGGAGTAAGGCCCTGAGTAGCCATGCAGAACGGGAGGCATGCAGCACTTTCCATGAGCTCTTATTCGCTGTTCTGTTTTATTTTAAAGGAAGTACCTTTTCAGGACTCCTAGGCCCCTCGGGTGAGCATCATTTTCGTTCGAAGATCACTGAGTACCTCCACATCCCTGTAGGCCCGGTGAGAAGCAACGAGGCCCATAGGACCCTCAGAGGTCCTCTCTGTCTGCTGAGTCATGGGCAACACACTGCACTCTTTCTTGGGATATCTTGATTTCACAGCACTCGCACAGGTTAATGAGCACCGTTCTAGCAAGTTCCAACATGCCGTGGAAGTCGCACTCATTCCCTAGTGTGAGCTGAACAGAGAAAAACACTCGGCTTCTCCTTCCATCCAGGACCTCCTACCTGAAGTCACCGTGCCTCCAGGAGAAGTCGGCTTGCTTTCCTATTGCAACGAAAGCAAAGTTTTTCCTGTAGCACTGCAGGCTTTTGAAGAGGCACGGCCCCAGAGGCCTAGCTAGGGCGTTCCTTGGTTGAGGCAGTTCACTAGATGCAAAACTCCCTGCCTCGATAAGTTGATTCAGGGAAGCAACCAGTGTGTACTCTGGGTCTCTTTTGACTCGTTAGAAACCACAGAGATGTATGCTGCCTGTGCCAATGGAAAAGGGGTCAAGATGGTACTAACCTTGCTTTCCATTTGGAAAGCTCCATCCTTGCTGCCGTGAAGCTCCCTGAAATTCTATGCTGTTGACAGGCCTCGACCCACTGGAGCCATGGGTCTGGGAAGAAAATGAGTGTTTTCTGGCTACAGAGGGCGCTTCATTGGCTGGGGTAGGGCTCAGCTTTCCATGCTCTAGAGCTACAGGGAACCTCAACGTGAGTCCTTGCCTCGATGTAAGGCCCTGAGGAGCCATGCAGAAAGGGAGGCATGCAGCTCTTTCCATGAGCTCTTAGTCGCTGTTCTGCTTTATTTTAAAGGAAGTACCGTTTTCAGGACTCCTAAGCCCCTCGGGTGAGCATCATTTTCGTTCCAAGATCACTGAGTACCTCCACACCCCTGTAGGCCTGCTGAGCATCAACGAGGCCCATAGGACCCTCGGAGGTCCTCTGTGTCTGCTGAGTCATGGGCAACACACTGCACTCTTTCGTGGAATATCGTGATTTCACAGCACTCGCACAGGTTCACGAGCACCGTTCTAGCAAGTTCCAACATGCTGTGGACATCGCACAAATTCCCTAGTCTGAGCTGCACAAAGAAAAACACTCGGCTTCACCTTCCATCCACCTCCTACCTGAAATCACCCTGCCTCCAGGAGAAAGACGGCTTCCGTTCCTATTGCAACGACAGCACAGTTTTTCCTGTAGCACTGCAAGCTTTTGAAGAGGCACGGGCCCAGAGGCCTAGCTGGGGCGTTCCTTGGTTGAGGCATTTCACTAGATGCAGAACACCCTGCTTCGAGAAGTTGATTCAGGGAAGGAACCAGTGTGTACTCTGTGTCTCTTTTGACTGGTTAGAAAGCACTGGGAGGTATCCTGCGTGTGCCCATGAAATTGGGGGAGTGATGGTACTAGCCTTGCTTTTCCTTTTGGAAACCTCCATTCTTGTTGCCGTGAAGCTAGCTGAAATTCTCTGCTGTGGACAGGCCTCTGGCCACTGTAGGCATGGGCCTGGGAAGAAAATGTTTTCTCTGGCTACACAGGGTGCTTCATTGCTCCGGGTGGGGCTCACCTTGCCATGCTCTAGAGCTAAAGGGAATCTCAACGTGAGTCCTTGCCTCGAGGTAAGGCCCTGAGTAGCCCTGCAGAAAGGGAGGCATGCAGCTCTTTCCATGCGCTCTTAGTCGCTATTCTGCTTTACTTTAAAGGAAGTACCCTTTTCAGGACTCCTAGACCCCTCGGGTGAGCATCATTTTCGTTCCTAGATCACTGACTAACTCCACACCCTTGTGGGCCTGCTGAGCAACACTGAGTCCCATATGTCCCTCGGAGGCCCTCTGTGTCTGCCGAGTCTCGGGCAACACACTGTACGTTACTTCAGGAGAACTACATTTCCAGAGCACTCGAACAGCATCAGAACCACATTTCTAGGCAGTCCAACATGCCCTGGAAGTCTTCGACATTGCCCTCGTCTGAGCTGCCATGAGAAAACACTCTGCTTAGAATTCTTCAGGGACCTCGTCCCTGAAGTCACTCTATTCAAGGAGAAATACAGCATCCTAGCATTCTGTGTCGCTCACAGGGCAAGCAACGTGAGAACTTGCCTCGAGGTAAGGCCCTGAAATGCTATGCAGAAGCGGAGGCATGTAGCAGTTTCCATGAGGCCGTAATCTCTGCTCTGCAGCATTTTAACGCCAGTACGCCTTTCAGGACACCTAGGTGCCTCGCCTGGAAACCCTATTCCCTGCAAGAACACTGAGTACCCTCAGGCTCCCCTGGCCCTTCTAAGCAATATCCAGGCCCGTAGCTTTCGGACTCACAGTGTGTATGCCGAGTGTAGGGCAACACAGTGCACTCTTTCTTGGGCCATCTTGATTTAGCCAGCAATCGCACAGGTTCACGAGCACCGTTCTAGCAAGTTCCAACATGCCGTGGAAGTCGCCCTCCTTCCTTAGTCTGAGCTGCACAGAGAAACACACTCGGTTGCGGCTTCCATTGTGTAACTCGTACCTGAAGTCACCCTGCTCCAGGAGAAAGTCGGCTTGCCTTCCTCTTGCAAAGAAAGCACAGTTTTTCCTGTAGCACTGCAGGCTTTTGAAGAGGCACGGGCCCAGAGGCCTAGTTAGGGCGTTCCTTGGTTGAGGCAGTTCACTACATGCAGAACACCCTGCCTCGAGAAGTTGATTCACGGAAGGAACCAGTGTGTACTCTGTGTCTCTTCTGAGGTGTTAGAAACCACAGGGATGTATGCTGTTTGTGCCTATGGAAATGGGGGCATGTTGGTAGTAGCCTTGCTTTAACATTTTGAGAGCTCCATTCATGCGGCCGTGAAGCTCCCTGCAATTCTAGCTGTTGACAGGCCTCTGGCCACTGTAGGCATGGGTCTGGGAAGAAAATGAGTTATCTCTGGCTACACAGAGTGCTTCATTGTCCGGGATGGGCACAATTTGCCATGGTCTAGAGTTAAAGGGTATCTCAACGCGAGTGCTTGCCTCGAGGTAAGGGCCTGAGTAGCCATGCAGAAAGGGAGGCATGCAGCTCTTTCCATGAGTTCGTAGTGAAAGTTCTGCTTATTTTAAAGGAAGTACCCTTTTCAGGACTCCTAGGCCACTCGGGTGAGCATCATTTTCGTTCCAAGATCACTGAGTACCTCCACACTCCTGTAGGACTGCTGAGCAACAACGAGACCCATAGGTCCCTCGGAGGTCCTATGTGTCTGCGGAGTCATGGGCAACACACTGCACTCTTTCGTGGGATATCGTGATTTCACAGCACTTGCACAGGTTCAGGAGCACCGTTCTAGCAAGTTCCAACATGCTGTGGACATCGCACAAATTCCCTAGTCTGAGCTGCACAGAGAAAAACACTCGGCTTCACCTTCCATCCACCTCCTACCTGAAATCACCCTGCCTCCAGGAGAAAGACGGCTTGCGTTCCTATTGCAACGACAGCACAGTTTTTCCTGTAGCAATGCAGGCTTCTGAAGAGGCACGGGCCCAGCGGCCTAGCTAGGACGTTCCTCGGTTGAGGCAGTTCACTAGATGCAGAACACCCTGCCTCAAGAAGTTGATTCAGGGAAGGAACCAGTGTGTACTCTGTGTCTCTTTTGACTCGTTAGAAACCACAGGGATGTATCCTGCGTGTGCCCATGGAAATGGGCGTGTAATGGTACTAGCCTTGCTTTTCCATTTGGAAACCTCCATTCTTGTTGCCGTGAAGCTAGCGAAATTCTCTGCTGTTGACAGGCCACTGGCCACTGTAGGCATGGGTCTGGGAAGAAAATCAGTTTTCTCTGGCTACAGAGGGTGCTTCATTAACTGGGGTGGGGCTCATCTTGCCATGCTCTAGAGCTAAAGGGAATCTCAACGTGAGTCCTTGCCTCGGAGTAAGGCCCTGAGTAGCCATGCAGAACGGGAGGCATGCAGCACTTTCCATGAGCTCTTATTCGCTGTTCTGTTTTATTTTAAAGGAAGTACCTTTTCAGGACTCCTAGGCCCCTCGGGTGAGCATCATTTTCGTTCGAAGATCACTGAGTACCTCCACATCCCTGTAGGCCCGGTGAGAAGCAACGAGGCCCATAGGACCCTCAGAGGTCCTCTCTGTCTGCTGAGTCATGGGCAACACACTGCACTCTTTCTTGGGATATCTTGATTTCACAGCACTCGCACAGGTTAATGAGCACCGTTCTAGCAAGTTCCAACATGCCGTGGAAGTCGCACTCATTCCCTAGTGTGAGCTGAACAGAGAAAAACACTCGGCTTCTCCTTCCATCCTGGACCTCCTACCTGAAGTCACCGTGCCTCCAGGAGAAGTCGGCTTGCTTTCCTATTGCAACGAAAGCAAAGTTTTTCCTGTAGCACTGCAGGCTTTTGAAGAGGCACGGCCCCAGAGGCCTAGCTAGGGCGTTCCTTGGTTGAGGCAGTTCACTAGATGCAAAACTCCCTGCCTCGATAAGTTGATTCAGGGAAGCAACCAGTGTGTACTCTGGGTCTCTTTTGACTCGTTAGAAACCACAGAGATGTATGCTGCCTGTGCCAATGGAAAAGGGGTCAAGATGGTACTAACCTTGCTTTCCATTTGGAAAGCTCCATCCTTGCTGCCGTGAAGCTCCCTGAAATTCTATGCTGTTGACAGGCCTCGACCCACTGGAGCCATGGGTCTGGGAAGAAAATGAGTGTTTTCTGGCTACAGAGGGCGCTTCATTGGCTGGGGTAGGGCTCAGCTTTCCATGCTCTAGAGCTACAGGGAACCTCAACGTGAGTCCTTGCCTCGATGTAAGGCCCTGAGGAGCCATGCAGAAAGGGAGGCATGCAGCTCTTTCCATGAGCTCTTAGTCGCTGTTCTGCTTTATTTTAAAGGAAGTACCGTTTTCAGGACTCCTAAGCCCCTCGGGTGAGCATCATTTTCGTTCCAAGATCACTGAGTACCTCCACACCCCTGTAGGCCTGCTGAGCATCAACGAGGCCCATAGGACCCTCGGAGGTCCTCTGTGTCTGCTGAGTCATGGGCAACACACTGCACTCTTTCGTGGAATATCGTGATTTCACAGCACTCGCACAGGTTCACGAGCACCGTTCTAGCAAGTTCCAACATGCTGTGGACATCGCACAAATTCCCTAGTCTGAGCTGCACAAAGAAAAACACTCGGCTTCACCTTCCATCCACCTCCTACCTGAAGTCACCCTTCCTCCAGGAGAAAGACGGCTTGCGTTCCTATTGCAACGACAGCACAGTTTCTCCTGTAGCACTGCAAGCTTTTGAAGAGGCACGGGCCCAGAGGCCTAGCTAGGGCGTTCCTTGGTTGAGGCATTTCACTAGATGCAGAACACCCTGCTTCGAGAAGTTGATTCAGGGAAGGAACCAGTGTGTACTCTGTGTCTCTTTTGACTGGTTAGAAAGCACTGGGAGGTATCCTGCGTGTGCCCATGAAATTGGGGGAGTGATGGTACTAGCCTTGCTTTTCCTTTTGGAAACCTCCATTCTTGTTGCCGTGAAGCTAGCTGAAATTCTCTGCTGTGGACAGGCCTCTGGCCACTGTAGGCATGGGCCTGGGAAGAAAATGTTTTCTCTGGCTACACAGGGTGCTTCATTGCTCCGGGTGGGGCTCACCTTGCCATGCTCTAGAGCTAAAGGGAATCTCAACGTGAGTCCTTGCCTCGAGGTAAGGCCCTGAGTAGCCCTGCAGAAAGGGAGGCATGCAGCTCTTTCCATGCGCTCTTAGTCGCTATTCTGCTTTACTTTAAAGGAAGTACCCTTTTCAGGACTCCTAGACCCCTCGGGTGAGCATCATTTTCGTTCCTAGATCACTGACTAACTCCACACCCTTGTGGGCCTGCTGAGCAACACTGAGTCCCATATGTCCCTCGGAGGCCCTCTGTGTCTGCCGAGTCTCGGGCAACACACTGTACGTTACTTCAGGAGAACTACATTTCCAGAGCACTCGAACAGCATCAGAACCACATTTCTAGGCAGTCCAACATGCCCTGGAAGTCTTCGACATTGCCCTCGTCTGAGCTGCCATGAGAAAACACTCTGCTTAGAATTCTTCAGGGACCTCGTCCCTGAAGTCACTCTATTCAAGGAGAAATACAGCATCCTAGCATTCTGTGTCGCTCACAGGGCAAGCAACGTGAGAACTTGCCTCGAGGTAAGGCCCTGAAATGCTATGCAGAAGCGGAGGCATGTAGCAGTTTCCATGAGGCCGTAATCTCTGCTCTGCAGCATTTTAACGCCAGTACGCCTTTCAGGACACCTAGGTGCCTCGCCTGGAAACCCTATTCCCTGCAAGAACACTGAGTACCCTCAGGCTCCCCTGGCCCTTCTAAGCAATATCCAGGCCCGTAGCTTTCGGACTCACAGTGTGTATGCCGAGTGTAGGGCAACACAGTGCACTCTTTCTTGGGCCATCTTGATTTAGCCAGCAATCGCACAGGTTCACGAGCACCGTTCTAGCAAGTTCCAACATGCCGTGGAAGTCGCCCTCCTTCCTTAGTCTGAGCTGCACAGAGAAACACACTCGGTTGCGGCTTCCATTGTGTAACTCGTACCTGAAGTCACCCTGCTCCAGGAGAAAGTCGGCTTGCCTTCCTCTTGCAAAGAAAGCACAGTTTTTCCTGTAGCACTGCAGGCTTTTGAAGAGGCACGGGCCCAGAGGCCTAGTTAGGGCGTTCCTTGGTTGAGGCAGTTCACTACATGCAGAACACCCTGCCTCGAGAAGTTGATTCACGGAAGGAACCAGTGTGTACTCTGTGTCTCTTCTGAGGTGTTAGAAACCACAGGGATGTATGCTGTTTGTGCCTATGGAAATGGGGGCATGTTGGTAGTAGCCTTGCTTTAACATTTTGAGAGCTCCATTCATGCGGCCGTGAAGCTCCCTGCAATTCTAGCTGTTGACAGGCCTCTGGCCACTGTAGGCATGGGTCTGGGAAGAAAATGAGTTATCTCTGGCTACACAGAGTGCTTCATTGTCCGGGATGGGCACAATTTGCCATGGTCTAGAGTTAAAGGGTATCTCAACGCGAGTGCTTGCCTCGAGGTAAGGGCCTGAGTAGCCATGCAGAAAGGGAGGCATGCAGCTCTTTCCATGAGTTCGTAGTGAAAGTTCTGCTTATTTTAAAGGAAGTACCCTTTTCAGGACTCCTAGGCCACTCGGGTGAGCATCATATTCGTTCCAAGATCACTGAGTACCTCCACACTCCTGTAGGACTGCTGAGCAACAACGAGGCCCATAGGTCCCTCGGAGGTCCTATGTGTCTGCGGAGTCATGGGCTACACACTGCACTCTTTCTTGGGATCTCCTAAGTTCACAGCACTCGTACAGGTTCACGAGCAGCGTTCTAGCAAGTTCCAACATGCTGTGGAAGTCACACACATTCCCTAGTCTGAGCTGCACTGAGAAAAACACTCGGCTTCGCCTTCCATCCACCTCCTACCTGAAGTCACCCTGCCTCCAGGAGAAGTCGTCTTGCAATCCTCTTGCAACGAAAGCAAAGTTTTTCCTGTAGCACTGCAGGCTTCTGAAGAGGCACGGGCCCAGAGGCCTAGCTAGGGCGTTCCTCGGTTGAGGCAGTTCACTAGATGCAGAACACCCTGCCTCAAGAAGTTGATTCAGGGAAGGAACCAGTGTGTACTCTGTGTCTCTTTTGACTCGTTAGAAACCACAGGGATGTATCCTGCGTGTGCCCATGGAAATGGGCGTGTAATGGTACTAGCCTTGTTTTTCCATTTGGAAACGTCCATTCTTGTTGCCGTGAAGCTAGCGAAATTCTCTGCTGTTGACAGGCCACTGGCCACTGCAGGCATGGGTCTGGGAAGAAAATGAGTTTTCTCTGGCTACAGAGGGTGCTTCATTAACCGGGGTGGGGCTCATCTTGCCATGCTCTAGAGCTAAAGGGAATCTCAACGTGAGTCCTTGCCTCGGAGTAAGGCCCTGAGTAGCCATGCAGAAACGGAGGCATGCAGCTGTTTCCATGAGCTCTTATTCGCTGTTCTGCTTTATTTTAAAGGAAGTACCCTTTTCAGGACTCCTAGGCCCCTCGGGTGAGCATCATTTTCGTTCCAAGATCACTGAGTACCTCCACACCCCTGTGAGCCTGCTGAGCAACAACGAGGCTCATAGGTCTCTCGGCGGCCCTCTGTTTCTGCCGAGCCATGGACAACACACTGCACTCTTTTTTGGGACTTCTTGATTTACCCAGAACTCGCAAAGGTTCACGAGCACCGTTCTAGCAAGTTCCAACATGCCGTGGAAGTCGCACTCATTCCAGTCTGAGCTTCACTGAGAAAAACACTCGGCTTCTCCTTCCATCCTGGACCTCCTACCTGATGTCACCGTGCCTCCAGGAGAAGTCGGCTTGCTTTCCTATTGCAACGAAAGCACAGTTTTTCCTGTAGCACTGCAGGCTTTTGAAGAGGCACGGCCCCAGAGGCCTAGCTAGGGCGTTCCTTGGTTGAGGCAGTTCACTAGATGCAAAACTCCCTGCCTCGATAAGTTGATTCAGGGAAGCAACCAGTGTGTACTCTGGGTCTCTTTTGACTCGTTAGAAACCACAGAGATGTATGCTGCCTGTGCCAATGGAAAAGGGGTCAAGATGCTACTAACCTTGCTTTCCATTTGGAAAGCTCCATCCTTGCTGCCGTGAAGCTCCCTGAAATTCTACGCTGTTGACAGGCCTCGACCTGTGTAGCCATGGGTCTGGGAAGAAAATGAGTGTTTTCTGGCTACACAGGGCGCTTCATTGGCTGGGGTAGGGCTCAGCTTTCCATGCTCTAGAGCTACAGGGAATCTCAACGTGAGTCGTTGCCTCGATGTAAGGCCCTGAGGAGCCATGCAGAAAGGGAGGCATGCAGCTCTTTCCATGAGCTCTTAGTCGCTGCTCTGCTTTATTTTAAAGGAAGTACCGTTTTCAGGACTCCTAAGCCACTCGGTGAGCATCATTTTCGTCCCAAGATCACTGAGTACCTCCACACCCCTGTAGGCCTGCTGAGCAACAACGATGTCCATAGGTCCCTCGGAGGTCCTCTGTGTCTGCGGAGTCATGGGCAACACACTGCACTCTTTCGTGGGATATCGTGATTTCACAGCACTTGCACAGGTTCAGGAGCACCGTTCTAGCAAGTTCCAACATGCTGTGGACATCGCACAAATTCCCTAGTCTGAGCTGCACAAAGAAAAACACTCGGCTTCACCTTCCATCCACCTCCTACCTGAAATCACCCTGCCTCCAGGAGAAAGACGGCTTCCGTTCCTATTGCAACGACAGCACAGTTTTTCCTGTAGCACTGCAAGCTTTTGAAGAGGCACGGGCCCAGAGGCCTAGCTAGGGCGTTCCTTGGTTGAGGCATTTCACTAGATGCAGAACACCCTGCTTCGAGAAGTTGATTCAGGGAAGGAACCAGTGTGTACTCTGTGTCTCTTTTGACTGGTTAGAAAGCACTGGGAGGTATCCTGCGTGTGCCCATGAAATTGGGGGAGTGATGGTACTAGCCTTGCTTTTCCTTTTGGAAACCTCCATTCTTGTTGCCGTGAAGCTAGCTGAAATTCTCTGCTGTGGACAGGCCTCTGGCCACTGTAGGCATGGGCCTGGGAAGAAAATGTTTTCTCTGGCTACACAGGGTGCTTCATTGCTCCGGGTGGGGCTCACCTTGCCATGCTCTAGAGCTAAAGGGAATCTCAACGTGAGTCCTTGCCTCGAGGTAAGGCCCTGAGTAGCCATGCAGAAAGGGAGGCATGCAGCTCTTTCCATGCGCTCTTAGTCGCTATTCTGCTTTACTTTAAAGGAAGTACCCTTTTCAGGACTCCTAGACCCCTCGGGTGAGCATCATTTTCGTTCCTAGATCACTGACTAACTCCACACCCTTGTGGGCCTGCTGAGCAACACTGAGTCCCATACGTCCCTCGGAGGCCCTCTGTGTCTGCCGAGTCTCGGGCAACACACTGTACGTTACTTCAGGAGAACTACATTTCCAGAGCACTCGAACAGCATCAGAACCACATTTCTAGGCAGTCCAACATGCCCTGGAAGTCTTCGACATTGCCCTCGTCTGAGCTGCCATGAGAAAACACTCTGCTTAGAATTCTTCAGGGACCTCGTCCCTGAAGTCACTCTATTCAAGGAGAAATACAGCATCCTAGCATTCTGTGTCGCTCACAGTGCAAGCAACGTGAGAACTTGCCTCGAGGTAAGGCCCTGAAATGCTATGCAGAAGCGGAGGCATGTAGCAGTTTCCATGAGGCCGTAATCTCTGCTCTGCAGCATTTTAACGCCAGTACGCCTTTCAGGACACCTAGGTGCCTCGCCTGGAAACCCTATTCCCTGCAAGAACACTGAGTACCCTCAGGCTCCCCTGGCCCTTCTAAGCAATATCCAGGCCCGTAGCTTTCGGACTCACAGTGTGTATGCCGAGTGTAGGGCAACACAGTGCACTCTTTCTTGGGCCATCTTGATTTAGCCAGCAATCGCACAGGTTCACGAGCACCGTTCTAGCAAGTTCCAACACGCCGTGGAAGTCGCACTCCTTCCCTAGTCTGAGCTGCACAGAGAAACACACTCGGTTGCGGCTTCCATTGTGTAACTCGTACCTGAAGTCACCCTGCTCCAGGAGAAAGTCGGCTTGCCTTCCTCTTGCAAAGAAAGCACAGCTTTTCCTGTAGCACTGCAGGCTTTTGAAGAGGCACGGGCCCAGAGGCCTAGTTAGGGCGTTCCTTGGTTGAGGCAGTTCACTAGATGCAGAACACCCTGCCTCGAGAAGTTGATTCACGGAAGGAACCAGTGTGTACTCTGTGTCTCTTCTGAGGTGTTAGAAACCACAGGGATGTATGCTGTTTGTGCCTATGGAAATGGGGGCATGTTGGTAGTAGCCTTGCTTTAACATTTTGAGAGCTCCATTCATGCGGCCGTGAAGCTCCCTGCAATTCTAGCTGTTGACAGGCCTCTGGCCACTGTAGGCATGGGTCTGGGAAGAAAATGAGTTATCTCTGGCTACACAGAGTGCTTCATTGTCCGGGATGGGCACAATTTGCCATGGTCTAGAGTTAAAGGGTATCTCAACGCGAGTGCTTGCCTCGAGGTAAGGGCCTGAGTAGCCATGCAGAAAGGGAGGCATGCAGCTCTTTCCATGAGTTCGTAGTGAAAGTTCTGCTTATTTTAAAGGAAGTACCCTTTTCAGGACTCCTAGGCCACTCGGGTGAGCATCATATTCGTTCCAAGATCACTGAGTACCTCCACACTCCTGTAGGACTGCTGAGCAACAACGAGGCCCATAGGTCCCTCGGAGGTCCTATGTGTCTGCGGAGTCATGGGCTACACACTGCACTCTTTCTTGGGATCTCCTAAGTTCACAGCACTCGTACAGGTTCACGAGCAGCGTTCTAGCAAGTTCCAACATGCTGTGGAAGTCACACACATTCCCTAGTCTGAGCTGCACTGAGAAAAACACTCGGCTTCGCCTTCCATCCACCTCCTACCTGAAGTCACCCTGCCTCCAGGAGAAGTCGTCTTGCAATCCTCTTGCAACGAAAGCAAAGTTTTTCCTGTAGCACTGCAGGCTTCTGAAGAGGCACGGGCCCAGAGGCCTAGCTAGGGCGTTCCTCGGTTGAGGCAGTTCACTAGATGCAGAACACCCTGCCTCAAGAAGTTGATTCAGGGAAGGAACCAGTGTGTACTCTGTGTCTCTTTTGACTCGTTAGAAACCACAGGGATGTATCCTGCGTGTGCCCATGGAAATGGGCGTGTAATGGTACTAGCCTTGTTTTTCCATTTGGAAACGTCCATTCTTGTTGCCGTGAAGCTAGCGAAATTCTCTGCTGTTGACAGGCCACTGGCCACTGCAGGCATGGGTCTGGGAAGAAAATGAGTTTTCTCTGGCTACAGAGGGTGCTTCATTAACCGGGGTGGGGCTCATCTTGCCATGCTCTAGAGCTAAAGGGAATCTCAACGTGAGTCCTTGCCTCGGAGTAAGGCCCTGAGTAGCCATGCAGAAACGGAGGCATGCAGCTGTTTCCATGAGCTCTTATTCGCTGTTCTGCTTTATTTTAAAGGAAGTACCCTTTTCAGGACTCCTAGGCCCCTCGGGTGAGCATCATTTTCGTTCCAAGATCACTGAGTACCTCCACACCCCTGTGAGCCTGCTGAGCAACAACGAGGCTCATAGGTCTCTCGGCGGCCCTCTGTTTCTGCCGAGCCATGGACAACACACTGCACTCTTTTTTGGGACTTCTTGATTTACCCAGAACTCGCAAAGGTTCACGAGCACCGTTCTAGCAAGTTCCAACATGCCGTGGAAGTCGCACTCATTCCAGTCTGAGCTTCACTGAGAAAAACACTCGGCTTCTCCTTCCATCCTGGACCTCCTACCTGATGTCACCGTGCCTCCAGGAGAAGTCGGCTTGCTTTCCTATTGCAACGAAAGCACAGTTTTTCCTGTAGCACTGCAGGCTTTTGAAGAGGCACGGCCCCAGAGGCCTAGCTAGGGCGTTCCTTGGTTGAGGCAGTTCACTAGATGCAAAACTCCCTGCCTCGATAAGTTGATTCAGGGAAGCAACCAGTGTGTACTCTGGGTCTCTTTTGACTCGTTAGAAACCACAGAGATGTATGCTGCCTGTGCCAATGGAAAAGGGGTCAAGATGCTACTAACCTTGCTTTCCATTTGGAAAGCTCCATCCTTGCTGCCGTGAAGCTCCCTGAAATTCTACGCTGTTGACAGGCCTCGACCTGTGTAGCCATGGGTCTGGGAAGAAAATGAGTGTTTTCTGGCTACACAGGGCGCTTCATTGGCTGGGGTAGGGCTCAGCTTTCCATGCTCTAGAGCTACAGGGAATCTCAACGTGAGTCGTTGCCTCGATGTAAGGCCCTGAGGAGCCATGCAGAAAGGGAGGCATGCAGCTCTTTCCATGAGCTCTTAGTCGCTGCTCTGCTTTATTTTAAAGGAAGTACCGTTTTCAGGACTCCTAAGCCACTCGGTGAGCATCATTTTCGTCCCAAGATCACTGAGTACCTCCACACCCCTGTAGGCCTGCTGAGCAACAACGATGTCCATAGGTCCCTCGGAGGTCCTCTGTGTCTGCGGAGTCATGGGCAACACACTGCACTCTTTCGTGGGATATCGTGATTTCACAGCACTTGCACAGGTTCAGGAGCACCGTTCTAGCAAGTTCCAACATGCTGTGGACATCGCACAAATTCCCTAGTCTGAGCTGCACAAAGAAAAACACTCGGCTTCACCTTCCATCCACCTCCTACCTGAAATCACCCTGCCTCCAGGAGAAAGACGGCTTCCGTTCCTATTGCAACGACAGCACAGTTTTTCCTGTAGCACTGCAAGCTTTTGAAGAGGCACGGGCCCAGAGGCCTAGCTGGGGCGTTCCTTGGTTGAGGCATTTCACTAGATGCAGAACACCCTGCTTCGAGAAGTTGATTCAGGGAAGGAACCAGTGTGTACTCTGTGTCTCTTTTGACTGGTTAGAAAGCACTGGGAGGTATCCTGCGTGTGCCCATGAAATTGGGGGAGTGATGGTACTAGCCTTGCTTTTCCTTTTGGAAACCTCCATTCTTGTTGCCGTGAAGCTAGCTGAAATTCTCTGCTGTGGACAGGCCTCTGGCCACTGTAGGCATGGGCTTGGGAAGAAAATGATTTCTCTGGCTACACAGGGTGCTTCATTGCTCCGGGTGGGGCTCACCTTGCCATGCTCTAGAGCTAAAGGGAATCTCAACGTGAGTCCTTGCCTCGAGGTAAGGCCCTGAGTAGCCATGCAGAAAGGGAGGCATGCAGCTCTTTCCATGCGCTCTTAGTCGCTATTCTGCTTTACTTTAAAGGAAGTACCCTTCTCAGGACTCCTAGACCCCTCGGGTGAGCATCATTTTCGTTCCTAGATCACTGACTAACTCCACACCCTTGTGGGCCTGCTGAGCAACACTGAGTCCCATACGTCCCTCGGAGGCCCTCTGTGTCTGCCGAGTCTCGGGCAACACACTGTACGTTACTTCAGGAGAACTACATTTCCAGAGCACTCGAACAGCATCAGAACCACATTTCTAGGCAGTCCAACATGCCCTGGAAGTCTTCGACATTGCCCTCGTCTGAGCTGCCATGAGAAAACACTCTGCTTAGAATTCTTCAGGGACCTCGTCCCTGAAGTCACTCTATTCAAGGAGAAATACAGCATCCTAGCATTCTGTGTCGCTCACAGGGCAAGCAACGTGAGAACTTGCCTCGAGGTAAGGCCCTGAAATGCTATGCAGAAGCGGAGGCATGTAGCAGTTTCCATGAGGCCGTAATCTCTGCTCTGCAGCATTTTAACGCCAGTACGCCTTTCAGGACACCTAGGTGCCTCGCCTGGAAACCCTATTCCCTGCAAGAACACTGAGTACCCTCAGGCTCCCCTGGCCCTTCTAAGCAATATCCAGGCCCGTAGCTTTCGGACTCACAGTGTGTATGCCGAGTGTAGGGCAACACAGTGCACTCTTTCTTGGGCCATCTTGATTTAGCCAGCAATCGCACAGGTTCACGAGCACCGTTCTAGCAAGTTCCAACATGCCGTGGAAGTCGCCCTCCTTCCTTAGTCTGAGCTGCACAGAGAAACACACTCGGTTGCGGCTTCCATTGTGTAACTCGTACCTGAAGTCACCCTGCTCCAGGAGAAAGTCGGCTTGCCTTCCTCTTGCAAAGAAAGCACAGTTTTTCCTGTAGCACTGCAGGCTTTTGAAGAGGCACGGGCCCAGAGGCCTAGTTAGGGCGTTCCTTGGTTGAGGCAGTTCACTAGATGCAGAACACCCTGCCTCGAGAAGTTGATTCACGGAAGGAACCAGTGTGTACTCTGTGTCTCTTCTGAGGTGTTAGAAACCACAGGGATGTATGCTGTTTGTGCCTATGGAAATGGGGGCATGTTGGTAGTAGCCTTGCTTTAACATTTTGAGAGCTCCATTCATGCGGCCGTGAAGCTCCCTGCAATTCTAGCTGTTGACAGGCCTCTGGCCACTGTAGGCATGGGTCTGGGAAGAAAATGAGTTATCTCTGGCTACACAGAGTGCTTCATTGTCCGGGATGGGCACAATTTGCCATGGTCTAGAGTTAAAGGGTATCTCAACGCGAGTGCTTGCCTCGAGGTAAGGGCCTGAGTAGCCATGCAGAAAGGGAGGCATGCAGCTCTTTCCATGAGTTCGTAGTGAAAGTTCTGCTTATTTTAAAGGAAGTACCCTTTTCAGGACTCCTAGGCCACTCGGGTGAGCATCATATTCGTTCCAAGATCACTGAGTACCTCCACACTCCTGTAGGACTGCTGAGCAACAACGAGGCCCATAGGTCCCTCGGAGGTCCTATGTGTCTGCGGAGTCATGGGCTACACACTGCACTCTTTCTTGGGATCTCCTAAGTTCACAGCACTCGTACAGGTTCACGAGCAGCGTTCTAGCAAGTTCCAACATGCTGTGGAAGTCACACACATTCCCTAGTCTGAGCTGCACTGAGAAAAACACTCGGCTTCGCCTTCCATCCACCTCCTACCTGAAGTCACCCTGCCTCCAGGAGAAGTCGTCTTGCAATCCTCTTGCAACGAAAGCAAAGTTTTTCCTGTAGCACTGCAGGCTTCTGAAGAGGCACGGGCCCAGAGGCCTAGCTAGGGCGTTCCTCGGTTGAGGCAGTTCACTAGATGCAGAACACCCTGCCTCAAGAAGTTGATTCAGGGAAGGAACCAGTGTGTACTCTGTGTCTCTTTTGACTCGTTAGAAACCACAGGGATGTATCCTGCGTGTGCCCATGGAAATGGGCGTGTAATGGTACTAGCCTTGTTTTTCCATTTGGAAACGTCCATTCTTGTTGCCGTGAAGCTAGCGAAATTCTCTGCTGTTGACAGGCCACTGGCCACTGCAGGCATGGGTCTGGGAAGAAAATGAGTTTTCTCTGGCTACAGAGGGTGCTTCATTAACCGGGGTGGGGCTCATCTTGCCATGCTCTAGAGCTAAAGGGAATCTCAACGTGAGTCCTTGCCTCGGAGTAAGGCCCTGAGTAGCCATGCAGAAACGGAGGCATGCAGCTGTTTCCATGAGCTCTTATTCGCTGTTCTGCTTTATTTTAAAGGAAGTACCCTTTTCAGGACTCCTAGGCCCCTCGGGTGAGCATCATTTTCGTTCCAAGATCACTGAGTACCTCCACACCCCTGTGAGCCTGCTGAGCAACAACGAGGCTCATAGGTCTCTCGGCGGCCCTCTGTTTCTGCCGAGCCATGGACAACACACTGCACTCTTTTTTGGGACTTCTTGATTTACCCAGAACTCGCAAAGGTTCACGAGCACCGTTCTAGCAAGTTCCAACATGCCGTGGAAGTCGCACTCATTCCAGTCTGAGCTTCACTGAGAAAAACACTCGGCTTCTCCTTCCATCCTGGACCTCCTACCTGATGTCACCGTGCCTCCAGGAGAAGTCGGCTTGCTTTCCTATTGCAACGAAAGCACAGTTTTTCCTGTAGCACTGCAGGCTTTTGAAGAGGCACGGCCCCAGAGGCCTAGCTAGGGCGTTCCTTGGTTGAGGCAGTTCACTAGATGCAAAACTCCCTGCCTCGATAAGTTGATTCAGGGAAGCAACCAGTGTGTACTCTGGGTCTCTTTTGACTCGTTAGAAACCACAGAGATGTATGCTGCCTGTGCCAATGGAAAAGGGGTCAAGATGCTACTAACCTTGCTTTCCATTTGGAAAGCTCCATCCTTGCTGCCGTGAAGCTCCCTGAAATTCTACGCTGTTGACAGGCCTCGACCCACTGGAGCCATGGGTCTGGGAAGAAAATGAGTGTTTTCTGGCTACACAGGGCGCTTCATTGGCTGGGGTAGGGCTCAGCTTTCCATGCTCTAGAGCTACAGGGAATCTCAACGTGAGTCGTTGCCTCGATGTAAGGCCCTGAGGAGCCATGCAGAAAGGGAGGCATGCAGCTCTTTCCATGAGCTCTTAGTCGCTGCTCTGCTTTATTTTAAAGGAAGTACCGTTTTCAGGACTCCTAAGCCACTCGGTGAGCATCATTTTCGTCCCAAGATCACTGAGTACCTCCACACCCCTGTAGGCCTGCTGAGCAACAACGATGTCCATAGGTCCCTCGGAGGTCCTCTGTGTCTGCGGAGTCATGGGCAACACACTGCACTCTTTCGTGGGATATCGTGATTTCACAGCACTTGCACAGGTTCAGGAGCACCGTTCTAGCAAGTTCCAACATGCTGTGGACATCGCACAAATTCCCTAGTCTGAGCTGCACAAAGAAAAACACTCGGCTTCACCTTCCATCCACCTCCTACCTGAAATCACCCTGCCTCCAGGAGAAAGACGGCTTCCGTTCCTATTGCAACGACAGCACAGTTTTTCCTGTAGCACTGCAAGCTTTTGAAGAGGCACGGGCCCAGAGGCCTAGCTGGGGCGTTCCTTGGTTGAGGCATTTCACTAGATGCAGAACACCCTGCTTCGAGAAGTTGATTCAGGGAAGGAACCAGTGTGTACTCTGTGTCTCTTTTGACTGGTTAGAAAGCACTGGGAGGTATCCTGCGTGTGCCCATGAAATTGGGGGAGTGATGGTACTAGCCTTGCTTTTCCTTTTGGAAACCTCCATTCTTGTTGCCGTGAAGCTAGCTGAAATTCTCTGCTGTGGACAGGCCTCTGGCCACTGTAGGCATGGGTCTGGGAAGAAAATGATTTCTCTGGCTACACAGGGTGCTTCATTGCTCCGGGTGGGGCTCACCTTGCCATGCTCTAGAGCTAAAGGGAATCTCAACGTGAGTCCTTGCCTCGAGGTAAGGCCCTGAGTAGCCATGCAGAAAGGGAGGCATGCAGCTCTTTCCATGCGCTCTTAGTCGCTATTCTGCTTTACTTTAAAGGAAGTACCCTTCTCAGGACTCCTAGACCCCTCGGGTGAGCATCATTTTCGTTCCTAGATCACTGACTAACTCCACACCCTTGTGGGCCTGCTGAGCAACACTGAGTCCCATACGTCCCTCGGAGGCCCTCTGTGTCTGCCGAGTCTCGGGCAACACACTGTACGTTACTTCAGGAGAACTACATTTCCAGAGCACTCGAACAGCATCAGAACCACATTTCTAGGCAGTCCAACATGCCCTGGAAGTCTTCGACATTGCCCTCGTCTGAGCTGCCATGAGAAAACACTCTGCTTAGAATTCTTCAGGGACCTCGTCCCTGAAGTCACTCTATTCAAGGAGAAATACAGCATCCTAGCATTCTGTGTCGCTCACAGGGCAAGCAACGTGAGAACTTGCCTCGAGGTAAGGCCCTGAAATGCTATGCAGAAGCGGAGGCATGTAGCAGTTTCCATGAGGCCGTAATCTCTGCTCTGCAGCATTTTAACGCCAGTACGCCTTTCAGGACACCTAGGTGCCTCGCCTGGAAACCCTATTCCCTGCAAGAACACTGAGTACCCTCAGGCTCCCCTGGCCCTTCTAAGCAATATCCAGGCCCGTAGCTTTCGGACTCACAGTGTGTATGCCGAGTGTAGGGCAACACAGTGCACTCTTTCTTGGGCCATCTTGATTTAGCCAGCAATCGCACAGGTTCACGAGCACCGTTCTAGCAAGTTCCAACATGCCGTGGAAGTCGCCCTCCTTCCTTAGTCTGAGCTGCACAGAGAAACACACTCGGTTGCGGCTTCCATTGTGTAACTCGTACCTGAAGTCACCCTGCTCCAGGAGAAAGTCGGCTTGCCTTCCTCTTGCAAAGAAAGCACAGTTTTTCCTGTAGCACTGCAGGCTTTTGAAGAGGCACGGGCCCAGAGGCCTAGTTAGGGCGTTCCTTGGTTGAGGCAGTTCACTAGATGCAGAACACCCTGCCTCGAGAAGTTGATTCACGGAAGGAACCAGTGTGTACTCTGTGTCTCTTCTGAGGTGTTAGAAACCACAGGGATGTATGCTGTTTGTGCCTATGGAAATGGGGGCATGTTGGTAGTAGCCTTGCTTTAACATTTTGAGAGCTCCATTCATGCGGCCGTGAAGCTCCCTGCAATTCTAGCTGTTGACAGGCCTCTGGCCACTGTAGGCATGGGTCTGGGAAGAAAATGAGTTATCTCTGGCTACACAGAGTGCTTCATTGTCCGGGATGGGCACAATTTGCCATGGTCTAGAGTTAAAGGGTATCTCAACGCGAGTGCTTGCCTCGAGGTAAGGGCCTGAGTAGCCATGCAGAAAGGGAGGCATGCAGCTCTTTCCATGAGTTCGTAGTGAAAGTTCTGCTTATTTTAAAGGAAGTACCCTTTTCAGGACTCCTAGGCCACTCGGGTGAGCATCATATTCGTTCCAAGATCACTGAGTACCTCCACACTCCTGTAGGACTGCTGAGCAACAACGAGGCCCATAGGTCCCTCGGAGGTCCTATGTGTCTGCGGAGTCATGGGCTACACACTGCACTCTTTCTTGGGATCTCCTAAGTTCACAGCACTCGTACAGGTTCACGAGCAGCGTTCTAGCAAGTTCCAACATGCTGTGGAAGTCACACACATTCCCTAGTCTGAGCTGCACTGAGAAAAACACTCGGCTTCGCCTTCCATCCACCTCCTACCTGAAGTCACCCTGCCTCCAGGAGAAGTCGTCTTGCAATCCTCTTGCAACGAAAGCAAAGTTTTTCCTGTAGCACTGCAGGCTTCTGAAGAGGCACGGGCCCAGAGACCTAGCTAGGGCGTTCCTCGGTTGAGGCAGTTCACTAGATGCAGAACACCCTGCCTCAAGAAGTTGATTCAGGGAAGGAACCAGTGTGTACTCTGTGTCTCTTTTGACTCGTTAGAAACCACAGGGATGTATCCTGCGTGTGCCCATGGAAATGGGCGTGTAATGGTACTAGCCTTGTTTTTCCATTTGGAAACGTCCATTCTTGTTGCCGTGAAGCTAGCGAAATTCTCTGCTGTTGACAGGCCACTGGCCACTGCAGGCATGGGTCTGGGAAGAAAATGAGTTTTCTCTGGCTACAGAGGGTGCTTCATTAACCGGGGTGGGGCTCATCTTGCCATGCTCTAGAGCTAAAGGGAATCTCAACGTGAGTCCTTGCCTCGGAGTAAGGCCCTGAGTAGCCATGCAGAAACGGAGGCATGCAGCTGTTTCCATGAGCTCTTATTCGCTGTTCTGCTTTATTTTAAAGGAAGTACCCTTTTCAGGACTCCTAGGCCCCTCGGGTGAGCATCATTTTCGTTCCAAGATCACTGAGTACCTCCACACCCCTGTGAGCCTGCTGAGCAACAACGAGGCTCATAGGTCTCTCGGCGGCCCTCTGTTTCTGCCGAGCCATGGACAACACACTGCACTCTTTTTTGGGACTTCTTGATTTACCCAGAACTCGCAAAGGTTCACGAGCACCGTTCTAGCAAGTTCCAACATGCCGTGGAAGTCGCACTCATTCCAGTCTGAGCTTCACTGAGAAAAACACTCGGCTTCTCCTTCCATCCTGGACCTCCTACCTGATGTCACCGTGCCTCCAGGAGAAGTCGGCTTGCTTTCCTATTGCAACGAAAGCACAGTTTTTCCTGTAGCACTGCAGGCTTTTGAAGAGGCACGGCCCCAGAGGCCTAGCTAGGGCGTTCCTTGGTTGAGGCAGTTCACTAGATGCAAAACTCCCTGCCTCGATAAGTTGATTCAGGGAAGCAACCAGTGTGTACTCTGGGTCTCTTTTGACTCGTTAGAAACCACAGAGATGTATGCTGCCTGTGCCAATGGAAAAGGGGTCAAGATGCTACTAACCTTGCTTTCCATTTGGAAAGCTCCATCCTTGCTGCCGTGAAGCTCCCTGAAATTCTACGCTGTTGACAGGCCTCGACCTGTGTAGCCATGGGTCTGGGAAGAAAATGAGTGTTTTCTGGCTACACAGGGCGCTTCATTGGCTGGGGTAGGGCTCAGCTTTCCATGCTCTAGAGCTACAGGGAATCTCAACGTGAGTCGTTGCCTCGATGTAAGGCCCTGAGGAGCCATGCAGAAAGGGAGGCATGCAGCTCTTTCCATGAGCTCTTAGTCGCTGCTCTGCTTTATTTTAAAGGAAGTACCGTTTTCAGGACTCCTAAGCCACTCGGTGAGCATCATTTTCGTCCCAAGATCACTGAGTACCTCCACACCCCTGTAGGCCTGCTGAGCAACAACGATGTCCATAGGTCCCTCGGAGGTCCTCTGTGTCTGCGGAGTCATGGGCAACACACTGCACTCTTTCGTGGGATATCGTGATTTCACAGCACTTGCACAGGTTCAGGAGCACCGTTCTAGCAAGTTCCAACATGCTGTGGACATCGCACAAATTCCCTAGTCTGAGCTGCACAAAGAAAAACACTCGGCTTCACCTTCCATCCACCTCCTACCTGAAATCACCCTGCCTCCAGGAGAAAGACGGCTTCCGTTCCTATTGCAACGACAGCACAGTTTTTCCTGTAGCACTGCAAGCTTTTGAAGAGGCACGGGCCCAGAGGCCTAGCTGGGGCGTTCCTTGGTTGAGGCATTTCACTAGATGCAGAACACCCTGCTTCGAGAAGTTGATTCAGGGAAGGAACCAGTGTGTACTCTGTGTCTCTTTTGACTGGTTAGAAAGCACTGGGAGGTATCCTGCGTGTGCCCATGAAATTGGGGGAGTGATGGTACTAGCCTTGCTTTTCCTTTTGGAAACCTCCATTCTTGTTGCCGTGAAGCTAGCTGAAATTCTCTGCTGTGGACAGGCCTCTGGCCACTGTAGGCATGGGCCTGGGAAGAAAATGTTTTCTCTGGCTACACAGGGTGCTTCATTGCTCCGGGTGGGGCTCACCTTGCCATGCTCTAGAGCTAAAGGGAATCTCAACGTGAGTCCTTGCCTCGAGGTAAGGCCCTGAGTAGCCACGCAGAAAGGGAGGCATGCAGCTCTTTCCATGCGCTCTTAGTCGCTATTCTGCTTTACTTTAAAGGAAGTACCCTTCTCAGGACTCCTAGACCCCTCGGGTGAGCATCATTTTCGTTCCTAGATCACTGACTAACTCCACACCCTTGTGGGCCTGCTGAGCAACACTGAGTCCCATACGTCCCTCGGAGGCCCTCTGTGTCTGCCGAGTCTCGGGCAACACACTGTACGTTACTTCAGGAGAACTACATTTCCAGAGCACTCGAACAGCATCAGAACCACATTTCTAGGCAGTCCAACATGCCCTGGAAGTCTTCGACATTGCCCTCGTCTGAGCTGCCATGAGAAAACACTCTGCTTAGAATTCTTCAGGGACCTCGTCCCTGAAGTCACTCTATTCAAGGAGAAATACAGCATCCTAGCATTCTGTGTCGCTCACAGGGCAAGCAACGTGAGAACTTGCCTCGAGGTAAGGCCCTGAAATGCTATGCAGAAGCGGAGGCATGTAGCAGTTTCCATGAGGCCGTAATCTCTGCTCTGCAGCATTTTAACGCCAGTACGCCTTTCAGGACACCTAGGTGCCTCGCCTGGAAACCCTATTCCCTGCAAGAACACTGAGTACCCTCAGGCTCCCCTGGCCCTTCTAAGCAATATCCAGGCCCGTAGCTTTCGGACTCACAGTGTGTATGCCGAGTGTAGGGCAACACAGTGCACTCTTTCTTGGGCCATCTTGATTTAGCCAGCAATCGCACAGGTTCACGAGCACCGTTCTAGCAAGTTCCAACATGCCGTGGAAGTCGCCCTCCTTCCTTAGTCTGAGCTGCACAGAGAAACACACTCGGTTGCGGCTTCCATTGTGTAACTCGTACCTGAAGTCACCCTGCTCCAGGAGAAAGTCGGCTTGCCTTCCTCTTGCAAAGAAAGCACAGCTTTTCCTGTAGCACTGCAGGCTTTTGAAGAGGCACGGGCCCAGAGGCCTAGTTAGGGCGTTCCTTGGTTGAGGCAGTTCACTAGATGCAGAACACCCTGCCTCGAGAAGTTGATTCACGGAAGGAACCAGTGTGTACTCTGTGTCTCTTCTGAGGTGTTAGAAACCACAGGGATGTATGCTGTTTGTGCCTATGGAAATGGGGGCATGTTGGTAGTAGCCTTGCTTTAACATTTTGAGAGCTCCATTCATGCGGCCGTGAAGCTCCCTGCAATTCTAGCTGTTGACAGGCCTCTGGCCACTGTAGGCATGGGTCTGGGAAGAAAATGAGTTATCTCTGGCTACACAGAGTGCTTCATTGTCCGGGATGGGCACAATTTGCCATGGTCTAGAGTTAAAGGGTATCTCAACGCGAGTGCTTGCCTCGAGGTAAGGGCCTGAGTAGCCATGCAGAAAGGGAGGCATGCAGCTCTTTCCATGAGTTCGTAGTGAAAGTTCTGCTTATTTTAAAGGAAGTACCCTTTTCAGGACTCCTAGGCCACTCGGGTGAGCATCATATTCGTTCCAAGATCACTGAGTACCTCCACACTCCTGTAGGACTGCTGAGCAACAACGAGGCCCATAGGTCCCTCGGAGGTCCTATGTGTCTGCGGAGTCATGGGCTACACACTGCACTCTTTCTTGGGATCTCCTAAGTTCACAGCACTCATACAGGTTCACGAGCAGCGTTCTAGCAAGTTCCAACATGCTGTGGAAGTCACACACATTCCCTAGTCTGAGCTGCACTGAGAAAAACACTCGGCTTCGCCTTCCATCCACCTCCTACCTGAAGTCACCCTGCCTCCAGGAGAAGTCGTCTTGCAATCCTCTTGCAACGAAAGCAAAGTTTTTCCTGTAGCACTGCAGGCTTCTGAAGAGGCACAGGCCCAGAGGCCTAGCTAGGGCGTTCCTCGGTTGAGGCAGTTCACTAGATGCAGAACACCCTGCCTCAAGAAGTTGATTCAGGGAAGGAACCAGTGTGTACTCTGTGTCTCTTTTGACTCGTTAGAAACCACAGGGATGTATCCTGCGTGTGCCCATGGAAATGGGCGTGTAATGGTACTAGCCTTGTTTTTCCATTTGGAAACGTCCATTCTTGTTGCCGTGAAGCTAGCGAAATTCTCTGCTGTTGACAGGCCACTGGCCACTGCAGGCATGGGTCTGGGAAGAAAATGAGTTTTCTCTGGCTACAGAGGGTGCTTCATTAACCGGGGTGGGGCTCATCTTGCCATGCTCTAGAGCTAAAGGGAATCTCAACGTGAGTCCTTGCCTCGGAGTAAGGCCCTGAGTAGCCATGCAGAAACGGATGCATGCAGCTGTTTCCATGAGCTCTTATTCGCTGTTCTGCTTTATTTTAAAGGAAGTACCCTTTTCAGGACTCCTAGGCCCCTCGGGTGAGCATCATTTTCGTTCCAAGATCACTGAGTACCTCCACACCCCTGTGAGCCTGCTGAGCAACAACGAGGCTCATAGGTCTCTCGGCGGCCCTCTGTTTCTGCCGAGCCATGGACAACACACTGCACTCTTTTTTGGGACTTCTTGATTTACCCAGAACTCGCAAAGGTTCACGAGCACCGTTCTAGCAAGTTCCAACATGCCGTGGAAGTCGCACTCATTCCAGTCTGAGCTTCACTGAGAAAAACACTCGGCTTCTCCTTCCATCCTGGACCTCCTACCTGATGTCACCGTGCCTCCAGGAGAAGTCGGCTTGCTTTCCTATTGCAACGAAAGCACAGTTTTTCCTGTAGCACTGCAGGCTTTTGAAGAGGCACGGCCCCAGAGGCCTAGCTAGGGCGTTCCTTGGTTGAGGCAGTTCACTAGATGCAAAACTCCCTGCCTCGATAAGTTGATTCAGGGAAGCAACCAGTGTGTACTCTGGGTCTCTTTTGACTCGTTAGAAACCACAGAGATGTATGCTGCCTGTGCCAATGGAAAAGGGGTCAAGATGCTACTAACCTTGCTTTCCATTTGGAAAGCTCCATCCTTGCTGCCGTGAAGCTCCCTGAAATTCTACGCTGTTGACAGGCCTCGACCTGTGTAGCCATGGGTCTGGGAAGAAAATGAGTGTTTTCTGGCTACACAGGGCGCTTCATTGGCTGGGGTAGGGCTCAGCTTTCCATGCTCTAGAGCTACAGGGAATCTCAACGTGAGTCGTTGCCTCGATGTAAGGCCCTGAGGAGCCATGCAGAAAGGGAGGCATGCAGCTCTTTCCATGAGCTCTTAGTCGCTGCTCTGCTTTATTTTAAAGGAAGTACCGTTTTCAGGACTCCTAAGCCACTCGGTGAGCATCATTTTCGTCCCAAGATCACTGAGTACCTCCACACCCCTGTAGGCCTGCTGAGCAACAACGATGTCCATAGGTCCCTCGGAGGTCCTCTGTGTCTGCGGAGTCATGGGCAACACACTGCACTCTTTCGTGGGATATCGTGATTTCACAGCACTCGCACAGGTTCAGGAGCACCGTTCTAGCAAGTTCCAACATGCTGTGGACATCGCACAAATTCCCTAGTCTGAGCTGCACAAAGAAAAACACTCGGCTTCACCTTCCATCCACCTCCTACCTGAAATCACCCTGCCTCCAGGAGAAAGACGGCTTCCGTTCCTATTGCAACGACAGCACAGTTTTTCCTGTAGCACTGCAAGCTTTTGAAGAGGCACGGGGCCAGAGGCCTAGCTGGGGCGTTCCTTGGTTGAGGCATTTCACTAGATGCAGAACACCCTGCTTCGAGAAGTTGATTCAGGGAAGGAACCAGTGTGTACTCTGTGTCTCTTTTGACTGGTTAGAAAGCACTGGGAGGTATCCTGCGTGTGCCCATGAAATTGGGGGAGTGATGGTACTAGCCTTGCTTTTCCTTTTGGAAACCTCCATTCTTGTTGCCGTGAAGCTAGCTGAAATTCTCTGCTGTGGACAGGCCTCTGGCCACTGTAGGCATGGGCCTGGGAAGAAAATGTTTTCTCTGGCTACACAGGGTGCTTCATTGCTCCGGGTGGGGCTCACCTTGCCATGCTCTAGAGCTAAAGGGAATCTCAACGTGAGTCCTTGCCTCGAGGTAAGGCCCTGAGTAGCCATGCAGAAAGGGAGGCATGCAGCTCTTTCCATGCGCTCTTAGTCGCTATTCTGCTTTACTTTAAAGGAAGTACCCTTTTCAGGACTCCTAGACCCCTCGGGTGAGCATCATTTTCGTTCCTAGATCACTGACTAACTCCACACCCTTGTGGGCCTGCTGAGCAACACTGAGTCCCATACGTCCCTCGGAGGCCCTCTGTGTCTGCCGAGTCTCGGGCAACACACTGTACGTTACTTCAGGAGAACTACATTTCCAGAGCACTCGAACAGCATCAGAACCACATTTCTAGGCAGTCCAACATGCCCTGGAAGTCTTCGACATTGCCCTCGTCTGAGCTGCCATGAGAAAACACTCTGCTTAGAATTCTTCAGGGACCTCGTCCCTGAAGTCACTCTATTCAAGGAGAAATACAGCATCCTAGCATTCTGTGTCGCTCACAGGGCAAGCAACGTGAGAACTTGCCTCGAGGTAAGGCCCTGAAATGCTATGCAGAAGCGGAGGCGTGTAGCAGTTTCCATGAGGCCGTAATCTCTGCTCTGCAGCATTTTAACGCCAGTACGCCTTTCAGGACACCTAGGTGCCTCGCCTGGAAACCCTATTCCCTGCAAGAACACTGAGTACCCTCAGGCTCCCCTGGCCCTTCTAAGCAATATCCAGGCCCGTAGCTTTCGGACTCACAGTGTGTATGCCGAGTGTAGGGCAACACAGTGCACTCTTTCTTGGGCCATCTTGATTTAGCCAGCAATCGCACAGGTTCACGAGCACCGTTCTAGCAAGTTCCAACATGCCGTGGAAGTCGCACTCCTTCCCTAGTCTGAGCTGCACAGAGAAACACACTCGGTTGCGGCTTCCATTGTGTAACTCGTACCTGAAGTCACCCTGCTCCAGGAGAAAGTCGGCTTGCCTTCCTCTTGCAAAGAAAGCACAGTTTTTCCTGTAGCACTGCAGGCTTTTGAAGAGGCACGGGCCCAGTGGCCTAGTTAGGGCGTTCCTTGGTTGAGGCAGTTCACTAGATGCAGAACACCCTGCCTCGAGAAGTTGATTCACGGAAGGAACCAGTGTGTACTCTGTGTCTCTTCTGAGGTGTTAGAAACCACAGGGATGTATGCTGTTTGTGCCTATGGAAATGGGGGCATGTTGGTAGTAGCCTTGCTTTAACATTTTGAGAGCTCCATTCATGCGGCCGTGAAGCTCCCTGCAATTCTAGCTGTTGACAGGCCTCTGGCCACTGTAGGCATGGGTCTGGGAAGAAAATGAGTTATCTCTGGCTACACAGAGTGCTTCATTGTCCGGGATGGGCACAATTTGCCATGGTCTAGAGTTAAAGGGTATCTCAACGCGAGTGCTTGCCTCGAGGTAAGGGCCTGAGTAGCCATGCAGAAAGGGAGGCATGCAGCTCTTTCCATGAGTTCGTAGTGAAAGTTCTGCTTATTTTAAAGGAAGTACCCTTTTCAGGACTCCTAGGCCACTCGGGTGAGCATCATATTCGTTCCAAGATCACTGAGTACCTCCACACTCCTGTAGGACTGCTGAGCAACAACGAGGCCCATAGGTCCCTCGGAGGTCCTATGTGTCTGCGGAGTCATGGGCTACACACTGCACTCTTTCTTGGGATCTCCTAAGTTCACAGCACTCGTACAGGTTCACGAGCAGCGTTCTAGCAAGTTCCAACATGCTGTGGAAGTCACACACATTCCCTAGTCTGAGCTGCACTGAGAAAAACACTCGGCTTCGCCTTCCATCCACCTCCTACCTGAAGTCACCCTGCCTCCAGGAGAAGTCGTCTTGCAATCCTCTTGCAACGAAAGCAAAGTTTTTCCTGTAGCACTGCAGGCTTCTGAAGAGGCACGGGCCCAGAGGCCTAGCTAGGGCGTTCCTCGGTTGAGGCAGTTCACTAGATGCAGAACACCCTGCCTCAAGAAGTTGATTCAGGGAAGGAACCAGTGTGTACTCTGTGTCTCTTTTGACTCGTTAGAAACCACAGGGATGTATCCTGCGTGTGCCCATGGAAATGGGCGTGTAATGGTACTAGCCTTGTTTTTCCATTTGGAAACGTCCATTCTTGTTGCCGTGAAGCTAGCGAAATTCTCTGCTGTTGACAGGCCACTGGCCACTGCAGGCATGGGTCTGGGAAGAAAATGAGTTTTCTCTGGCTACAGAGGGTGCTTCATTAACCGGGGTGGGGCTCATCTTGCCATGCTCTAGAGCTAAAGGGAATCTCAACGTGAGTCCTTGCCTCGGAGTAAGGCCCTGAGTAGCCATGCAGAAACGGAGGCATGCAGCTGTTTCCATGAGCTCTTATTCGCTGTTCTGCTTTATTTTAAAGGAAGTACCCTTTTCAGGACTCCTAGGCCCCTCGGGTGAGCATCATTTTCGTTCCAAGATCACTGAGTACCTCCACACCCCTGTGAGCCTGCTGAGCAACAACGAGGCTCATAGGTCTCTCGGCGGCCCTCTGTTTCTGCCGAGCCATGGACAACACACTGCACTCTTTTTTGGGACTTCTTGATTTACCCAGAACTCGCAAAGGTTCACGAGCACCGTTCTAGCAAGTTCCAACATGCCGTGGAAGTCGCACTCATTCCAGTCTGAGCTTCACTGAGAAAAACACTCGGCTTCTCCTTCCATCCTGGACCTCCTACCTGATGTCACCGTGCCTCCAGGAGAAGTCGGCTTGCTTTCCTATTGCAACGAAAGCACAGTTTTTCCTGTAGCACTGCAGGCTTTTGAAGAGGCACGGCCCCAGAGGCCTAGCTAGGGCGTTCCTTGGTTGAGGCAGTTCACTAGATGCAAAACTCCCTGCCTCGATAAGTTGATTCAGGGAAGCAACCAGTGTGTACTCTGGGTCTCTTTTGACTCGTTAGAAACCACAGAGATGTATGCTGCCTGTGCCAATGGAAAAGGGGTCAAGATGCTACTAACCTTGCTTTCCATTTGGAAAGCTCCATCCTTGCTGCCGTGAAGCTCCCTGAAATTCTACGCTGTTGACAGGCCTCGACCTGTGTAGCCATGGGTCTGGGAAGAAAATGAGTGTTTTCTGGCTACACAGGGCGCTTCATTGGCTGGGGTAGGGCTCAGCTTTCCATGCTCTAGAGCTACAGGGAATCTCAACGTGAGTCGTTGCCTCGATGTAAGGCCCTGAGGAGCCATGCAGAAAGGGAGGCATGCAGCTCTTTCCATGAGCTCTTAGTCGCTGCTCTGCTTTATTTTAAAGGAAGTACCGTTTTCAGGACTCCTAAGCCACTCGGTGAGCATCATTTTCGTCCCAAGATCACTGAGTACCTCCACACCCCTGTAGGCCTGCTGAGCAACAACGATGTCCATAGGTCCCTCGGAGGTCCTCTGTGTCTGCGGAGTCATGGGCAACACACTGCACTCTTTCGTGGGATATCGTGATTTCACAGCACTCGCACAGGTTCAGGAGCACCGTTCTAGCAAGTTCCAACATGCTGTGGACATCGCACAAATTCCCTAGTCTGAGCTGCACAAAGAAAAACACTCGGCTTCACCTTCCATCCACCTCCTACCTGAAATCACCCTGCCTCCAGGAGAAAGACGGCTTCCGTTCCTATTGCAACGACAGCACAGTTTTTCCTGTAGCACTGCAAGCTTTTGAAGAGGCACGGGCCCAGAGGCCTAGCTGGGGCGTTCCTTGGTTGAGGCATTTCACTAGATGCAGAACACCCTGCTTCGAGAAGTTGATTCAGGGAAGGAACCAGTGTGTACTCTGTGTCTCTTTTGACTGGTTAGAAAGCACTGGGAGGTATCCTGCGTGTGCCCATGAAATTGGGGGAGTGATGGTACTAGCCTTGCTTTTCCTTTTGGAAACCTCCATTCTTGTTGCCGTGAAGCTAGCTGAAATTCTCTGCTGTGGACAGGCCTCTGGCCACTGTAGGCATGGGCCTGGGAAGAAAATGTTTTCTCTGGCTACACAGGGTGCTTCATTGCTCCGGGTGGGGCTCACCTTGCCATGCTCTAGAGCTAAAGGGAATCTCAACGTGAGTCCTTGCCTCGAGGTAAGGCCCTGAGTAGCCATGCAGAAAGGGAGGCATGCAGCTCTTTCCATGCGCTCTTAGTCGCTATTCTGCTTTACTTTAAAGGAAGTACCCTTTTCAGGACTCCTAGACCCCTCGGGTGAGCATCATTTTCGTTCCTAGATCACTGACTAACTCCACACCCTTGTGGGCCTGCTGAGCAACACTGAGTCCCATACGTCCCTCGGAGGCCCTCTGTGTCTGCCGAGTCTCGGGCAACACACTGTACGTTACTTCAGGAGAACTACATTTCCAGAGCACTCGAACAGCATCAGAACCACATTTCTAGGCAGTCCAACATGCCCTGGAAGTCTTCGACATTGCCCTCGTCTGAGCTGCCATGAGAAAACACTCTGCTTAGAATTCTTCAGGGACCTCGTCCCTGAAGTCACTCTATTCAAGGAGAAATACAGCATCCTAGCATTCTGTGTCGCTCACAGGGCAAGCAACGTGAGAACTTGCCTCGAGGTAAGGCCCTGAAATGCTATGCAGAAGCGGAGGCGTGTAGCAGTTTCCATGAGGCCGTAATCTCTGCTCTGCAGCATTTTAACGCCAGTACGCCTTTCAGGACACCTAGGTGCCTCGCCTGGAAACCCTATTCCCTGCAAGAACACTGAGTACCCTCAGGCTCCCCTGGCCCTTCTAAGCAATATCCAGGCCCGTAGCTTTCGGACTCACAGTGTGTATGCCGAGTGTAGGGCAACACAGTGCACTCTTTCTTGGGCCATCTTGATTTAGCCAGCAATCGCACAGGTTCACGAGCACCGTTCTAGCAAGTTCCAACATGCCGTGGAAGTCGCACTCCTTCCCTAGTCTGAGCTGCACAGAGAAACACACTCGGTTGCGGCTTCCATTGTGTAACTCGTACCTGAAGTCACCCTGCTCCAGGAGAAAGTCGGCTTGCCTTCCTCTTGCAAAGAAAGCACAGTTTTTCCTGTAGCACTGCAGGCTTTTGAAGAGGCACGGGCCCAGTGGCCTAGTTAGGGCGTTCCTTGGTTGAGGCAGTTCACTAGATGCAGAACACCCTGCCTCGAGAAGTTGATTCACGGAAGGAACCAGTGTGTACTCTGTGTCTCTTCTGAGGTGTTAGAAACCACAGGGATGTATGCTGTTTGTGCCTATGGAAATGGGGGCATGTTGGTAGTAGCCTTGCTTTAACATTTTGAGAGCTCCATTCATGCGGCCGTGAAGCTCCCTGCAATTCTAGCTGTTGACAGGCCTCTGGCCACTGTAGGCATGGGTCTGGGAAGAAAATGAGTTATCTCTGGCTACACAGAGTGCTTCATTGTCCGGGATGGGCACAATTTGCCATGGTCTAGAGTTAAAGGGTATCTCAACGCGAGTGCTTGCCTCGAGGTAAGGGCCTGAGTAGCCATGCAGAAAGGGAGGCATGCAGCTCTTTCCATGAGTTCGTAGTGAAAGTTCTGCTTATTTTAAAGGAAGTACCCTTTTCAGGACTCCTAGGCCACTCGGGTGAGCATCATATTCGTTCCAAGATCACTGAGTACCTCCACACTCCTGTAGGACTGCTGAGCAACAACGAGGCCCATAGGTCCCTCGGAGGTCCTATGTGTCTGCGGAGTCATGGGCTACACACTGCACTCTTTCTTGGGATCTCCTAAGTTCACAGCACTCGTACAGGTTCACGAGCAGCGTTCTAGCAAGTTCCAACATGCTGTGGAAGTCACACACATTCCCTAGTCTGAGCTGCACTGAGAAAAACACTCGGCTTCGCCTTCCATCCACCTCCTACCTGAAGTCACCCTGCCTCCAGGAGAAGTCGTCTTGCAATCCTCTTGCAACGAAAGCAAAGTTTTTCCTGTAGCACTGCAGGCTTCTGAAGAGGCACGGGCCCAGAGGCCTAGCTAGGGCGTTCCTCGGTTGAGGCAGTTCACTAGATGCAGAACACCCTGCCTCAAGAAGTTGATTCAGGGAAGGAACCAGTGTGTACTCTGTGTCTCTTTTGACTCGTTAGAAACCACAGGGATGTATCCTGCGTGTGCCCATGGAAATGGGCGTGTAATGGTACTAGCCTTGTTTTTCCATTTGGAAACGTCCATTCTTGTTGCCGTGAAGCTAGCGAAATTCTCTGCTGTTGACAGGCCACTGGCCACTGCAGGCATGGGTCTGGGAAGAAAATGAGTTTTCTCTGGCTACAGAGGGTGCTTCATTAACCGGGGTGGGGCTCATCTTGCCATGCTCTAGAGCTAAAGGGAATCTCAACGTGAGTCCTTGCCTCGGAGTAAGGCCCTGAGTAGCCATGCAGAAACGGAGGCATGCAGCTGTTTCCATGAGCTCTTATTCGCTGTTCTGCTTTATTTTAAAGGAAGTACCCTTTTCAGGACTCCTAGGCCCCTCGGGTGAGCATCATTTTCGTTCCAAGATCACTGAGTACCTCCACACCCCTGTGAGCCTGCTGAGCAACAACGAGGCTCATAGGTCTCTCGGCGGCCCTCTGTTTCTGCCGAGCCATGGACAACACACTGCACTCTTTTTTGGGACTTCTTGATTTACCCAGAACTCGCAAAGGTTCACGAGCACCGTTCTAGCAAGTTCCAACATGCCGTGGAAGTCGCACTCATTCCAGTCTGAGCTTCACTGAGAAAAACACTCGGCTTCTCCTTCCATCCTGGACCTCCTACCTGATGTCACCGTGCCTCCAGGAGAAGTCGGCTTGCTTTCCTATTGCAACGAAAGCACAGTTTTTCCTGTAGCACTGCAGGCTTTTGAAGAGGCACGGCCCCAGAGGCCTAGCTAGGGCGTTCCTTGGTTGAGGCAGTTCACTAGATGCAAAACTCCCTGCCTCGATAAGTTGATTCAGGGAAGCAACCAGTGTGTACTCTGGGTCTCTTTTGACTCGTTAGAAACCACAGAGATGTATGCTGCCTGTGCCAATGGAAAAGGGGTCAAGATGCTACTAACCTTGCTTTCCATTTGGAAAGCTCCATCCTTGCTGCCGTGAAGCTCCCTGAAATTCTACGCTGTTGACAGGCCTCGACCTGTGTAGCCATGGGTCTGGGAAGAAAATGAGTGTTTTCTGGCTACACAGGGCGCTTCATTGGCTGGGGTAGGGCTCAGCTTTCCATGCTCTAGAGCTACAGGGAATCTCAACGTGAGTCGTTGCCTCGATGTAAGGCCCTGAGGAGCCATGCAGAAAGGGAGGCATGCAGCTCTTTCCATGAGCTCTTAGTCGCTGCTCTGCTTTATTTTAAAGGAAGTACCGTTTTCAGGACTCCTAAGCCACTCGGTGAGCATCATTTTCGTCCCAAGATCACTGAGTACCTCCACACCCCTGTAGGCCTGCTGAGCAACAACGATGTCCATAGGTCCCTCGGAGGTCCTCTGTGTCTGCGGAGTCATGGGCAACACACTGCACTCTTTCGTGGGATATCGTGATTTCACAGCACTTGCACAGGTTCAGGAGCACCGTTCTAGCAAGTTCCAACATGCTGTGGACATCGCACAAATTCCCTAGTCTGAGCTGCACAAAGAAAAACACTCGGCTTCACCTTCCATCCACCTCCTACCTGAAATCACCCTGCCTCCAGGAGAAAGACGGCTTCCGTTCCTATTGCAACGACAGCACAGTTTTTCCTGTAGCACTGCAAGCTTTTGAAGAGGCACGGGCCCAGAGGCCTAGCTGGGGCGTTCCTTGGTTGAGGCATTTCACTAGATGCAGAACACCCTGCTTCGAGAAGTTGATTCAGGGAAGGAACCAGTGTGTACTCTGTGTCTCTTTTGACTGGTTAGAAAGCACTGGGAGGTATCCTGCGTGTGCCCATGAAATTGGGGGAGTGATGGTACTAGCCTTGCTTTTCCTTTTGGAAACCTCCATTCTTGTTGCCGTGAAGCTAGCTGAAATTCTCTGCTGTGGACAGGCCTCTGGCCACTGTAGGCATGGGCCTGGGAAGAAAATGTTTTCTCTGGCTACACAGGGTGCTTCATTGCTCCGGGTGGGGCTCACCTTGCCATGCTCTAGAGCTAAAGGGAATCTCAACGTGAGTCCTTGCCTCGAGGTAAGGCCCTGAGTAGCCACGCAGAAAGGGAGGCATGCAGCTCTTTCCATGCGCTCTTAGTCGCTATTCTGCTTTACTTTAAAGGAAGTACCCTTCTCAGGACTCCTAGACCCCTCGGGTGAGCATCATTTTCGTTCCTAGATCACTGACTAACTCCACACCCTTGTGGGCCTGCTGAGCAACACTGAGTCCCATACGTCCCTCGGAGGCCCTCTGTGTCTGCCGAGTCTCGGGCAACACACTGTACGTTACTTCAGGAGAACTACATTTCCAGAGCACTCGAACAGCATCAGAACCACATTTCTAGGCAGTCCAACATGCCCTGGAAGTCTTCGACATTGCCCTCGTCTGAGCTGCCATGAGAAAACACTCTGCTTAGAATTCTTCAGGGACCTCGTCCCTGAAGTCACTCTATTCAAGGAGAAATACAGCATCCTAGCATTCTGTGTCGCTCACAGGGCAAGCAACGTGAGAACTTGCCTCGAGGTAAGGCCCTGAAATGCTATGCAGAAGCGGAGGCATGTAGCAGTTTCCATGAGGCCGTAATCTCTGCTCTGCAGCATTTTAACGCCAGTACGCCTTTCAGGACACCTAGGTGCCTCGCCTGGAAACCCTATTCCCTGCAAGAACACTGAGTACCCTCAGGCTCCCCTGGCCCTTCTAAGCAATATCCAGGCCCGTAGCTTTCGGACTCACAGTGTGTATGCCGAGTGTAGGGCAACACAGTGCACTCTTTCTTGGGCCATCTTGATTTAGCCAGCAATCACACAGGTTCACGAGCACCGTTCTAGCAAGTTCCAACATGCCGTGGAAGTCGCACTCCTTCCCTAGTCTGAGCTGCACAGAGAAACACACTCGGTTGCAGCTTCCATTGTGTAACTCGTACCTGAAGTCACCCTGCTCCAGGAGAAAGTCGGCTTGCCTTCCTCTTGCAAAGAAAGCACAGTTTTTCCTGTAGCACTGCAGGCTTTTGAAGAGGCACGGGCCCAGAGGCCTAGTTAGGGCGTTCCTTGATTGAGGCAGTTCACTAGATGCAGAACACCCTGCCTCGAGAAGTTGATTCACGGAAGGAACCAGTGTGTACTCTGTGTCTCTTCTGAGGTGTTAGAAACCACAGGGATGTATGCTGTTTGTGCCTATGGAAATGGGGGCATGTTGGTAGTAGCCTTGCTTTAACATTTTGAGAGCTCCATTCATGCGGCCGTGAAGCTCCCTGCAATTCTAGCTGTTGACAGGCCTCTGGCCACTGTAGGCATGGGTCTGGGAAGAAAATGAGTTTTCTCTGGCTACACAGAATGCTTCATTGTCCAGGATGGGCACAATTTGCCATGGTCTAGAGTTAAAGGGTATCTCAACGCGAGTGCTTGCCTCGAGGTAAGGGCCTGAGTAGCCATGCAGAAAGGGAGGCATGCAGCTCTTTCCATGAGTTCGTAGTGAAAGTTCTGCTTATTTTAAAGGAAGTACCCTTTTCAGGACTCCTAGGCCACTCGGGTGAGCATCATTTTCGTTCCAAGATCACTGAGTACCTCCACACTCCTGTAGGACTGCTGAGCAACAACGAGGCCCATAGGTCCCTCGGAGGTCCTATGTGTCTGCGGAGTCATGGGCTACACACTGCACTCTTTCTTGGGATCTCCTAAGTTCACAGCACTCGTACAGGTTCACGAGCAGCGTTCTAGCAAGTTCCAACATGCTGTGGAAGTCACACACATTCCCTAGTCTGAGCTGCACTGAGAAAAACACTCGGCTTCGCCTTCCATCCACCTCCTACCTGAAGTCACCCTGCCTCCAGGAGAAGTCGTCTTGCAATCCTCTTGCAACGAAAGCAAAGTTTTTCCTGTAGCACTGCAGGCTTCTGAAGAGGCACGGGCCCAGAGGCCTAGCTAGGGCGTTCCTCGGTTGAGGCAGTTCACTAGATGCAGAACACCCTGCCTCAAGAAGTTGATTCAGGGAAGGAACCAGTGTGTACTCTGTGTCTCTTTTGACTCGTTAGAAACCACAGGGATGTATCCTGCGTGTGCCCATGGAAATGGGCGTGTAATGGTACTAGCCTTGTTTTTCCATTTGGAAACGTCCATTCTTGTTGCCGTGAAGCTAGCGAAATTCTCTGCTGTTGACAGGCCACTGGCCACTGCAGGCATGGGTCTGGGAAGAAAATGAGTTTTCTCTGGCTACAGAGGGTGCTTCATTAACCGGGGTGGGGCTCATCTTGCCATGCTCTAGAGCTAAAGGGAATCTCAACGTGAGTCCTTGCCTCGGAGTAAGGCCCTGAGTAGCCATGCAGAAACGGAGGCATGCAGCTGTTTCCATGAGCTCTTATTCGCTGTTCTGCTTTATTTTAAAGGAAGTACCCTTTTCAGGACTCCTAGGCCCCTCGGGTGAGCATCATTTTCGTTCCAAGATCACTGAGTACCTCCACACCCCTGTGAGCCTGCTGAGCAACAACGAGGCTCATAGGTCTCTCGGCGGCCCTCTGTTTCTGCCGAGCCATGGACAACACACTGCACTCTTTTTTGGGACTTCTTGATTTACCCAGAACTCGCAAAGGTTCACGAGCACCGTTCTAGCAAGTTCCAACATGCCGTGGAAGTCGCACTCATTCCAGTCTGAGCTTCACTGAGAAAAACACTCGGCTTCTCCTTCCATCCTGGACCTCCTACCTGATGTCACCGTGCCTCCAGGAGAAGTCGGCTTGCTTTCCTATTGCAACGAAAGCACAGTTTTTCCTGTAGCACTGCAGGCTTTTGAAGAGGCACGGCCCCAGAGGCCTAGCTAGGGCGTTCCTTGGTTGAGGCAGTTCACTAGATGCAAAACTCCCTGCCTCGATAAGTTGATTCAGGGAAGCAACCAGTGTGTACTCTGGGTCTCTTTTGACTCGTTAGAAACCACAGAGATGTATGCTGCCTGTGCCAATGGAAAAGGGGTCAAGATGCTACTAACCTTGCTTTCCATTTGGAAAGCTCCATCCTTGCTGCCGTGAAGCTCCCTGAAATTCTACGCTGTTGACAGGCCTCGACCCACTGGAGCCATGGGTCTGGGAAGAAAATGAGTGTTTTCTGGCTACACAGGGCGCTTCATTGGCTGGGGTAGGGCTCAGCTTTCCATGCTCTAGAGCTACAGGGAATCTCAACGTGAGTCCTTGCCTCGATGTAAGGCCCTGAGGAGCCATGCAGAAAGGGAGGCATAGAGCTCTTTCCATGAGCTCTTAGTCGCTGTTCAGCTTTATTTTAAAGGAAGTACCGTTTTCAGGACTCCTAAGCCCCTCGGGTGAGCATCATTTTCGTTCCAAGATCACTGAGTACCTCCACACCCCTGTAGGCCTGCTGAGCATCAACGAGGCCCATAGGACCCTCGGAGGTCCTCTGTGTCTGCTGAGTCATGGGCAACACACTGCACTCTTTCGTGGGATATCGTGATTTCACAGCACTCGCACAGGTTCACGAGCACCGTTCTAGCAAGTTCCAACATGCTGTGGACATCGCACAAATTCCCTAGTCTGAGCTGCACAAAGAAAAACACTCGGCTTCACCTTCCATCCACCTCCTACCTGAAATCACCCTGCCTCCAGGAGAAAGACGGCTTCCGTTCCTATTGCAACGACAGCACAGTTTTTCCTGTAGCACTGCAAGCTTTTGAAGAGGCACGGGGCCAGAGGCCTAGCTGGGGCGTTCCTTGGTTGAGGCATTTCACTAGATGCAGAACACCCTGCTTCGAGAAGTTGATTCAGGGAAGGAACCAGTGTGTACTCTGTGTCTCTTTTGACTGGTTAGAAAGCACTGGGAGGTATCCTGCGTGTGCCCATGAAATTGGGGGAGTGATGGTACTAGCCTTGCTTTTCCTTTTGGAAACCTCCATTCTTGTTGCCGTGAAGCTAGCTGAAATTCTCTGCTGTGGACAGGCCTCTGGCCACTGTAGGCATGGGCCTGGGAAGAAAATGTTTTCTCTGGCTACACAGGGTGCTTCATTGCTCCGGGTGGGGCTCACCTTGCCATGCTCTAGAGCTAAAGGGAATCTCAACGTGAGTCCTTGCCTCGAGGTAAGGCCCTGAGTAGCCATGCAGAAAGGGAGGCATGCAGCTCTTTCCATGCGCTCTTAGTCGCTATTCTGCTTTACTTTAAAGGAAGTACCCTTTTCAGGACTCCTAGACCCCTCGGGTGAGCATCATTTTCGTTCCTAGATCACTGACTAACTCCACACCCTTGTGGGCCTGCTGAGCAACACTGAGTCCCATACGTCCCTCGGAGGCCCTCTGTGTCTGCCGAGTCTCGGGCAACACACTGTACGTTACTTCAGGAGAACTACATTTCCAGAGCACTCGAACAGCATCAGAACCACATTTCTAGGCAGTCCAACATGCCCTGGAAGTCTTCGACATTGCCCTCGTCTGAGCTGCCATGAGAAAACACTCTGCTTAGAATTCTTCAGGGACCTCGTCCCTGAAGTCACTCTATTCAAGGAGAAATACAGCATCCTAGCATTCTGTGTCGCTCACAGGGCAAGCAACGTGAGAACTTGCCTCGAGGTAAGGCCCTGAAATGCTATGCAGAAGCGGAGGCGTGTAGCAGTTTCCATGAGGCCGTAATCTCTGCTCTGCAGCATTTTAACGCCAGTACGCCTTTCAGGACACCTAGGTGCCTCGCCTGGAAACCCTATTCCCTGCAAGAACACTGAGTACCCTCAGGCTCCCCTGGCCCTTCTAAGCAATATCCAGGCCCGTAGCTTTCGGACTCACAGTGTGTATGCCGAGTGTAGGGCAACACAGTGCACTCTTTCTTGGGCCATCTTGATTTAGCCAGCAATCGCACAGGTTCACGAGCACCGTTCTAGCAAGTTCCAACATGCCGTGGAAGTCGCACTCCTTCCCTAGTCTGAGCTGCACAGAGAAACACACTCGGTTGCGGCTTCCATTGTGTAACTCGTACCTGAAGTCACCCTGCTCCAGGAGAAAGTCGGCTTGCCTTCCTCTTGCAAAGAAAGCACAGTTTTTCCTGTAGCACTGCAGGCTTTTGAAGAGGCACGGGCCCAGTGGCCTAGTTAGGGCGTTCCTTGGTTGAGGCAGTTCACTAGATGCAGAACACCCTGCCTCGAGAAGTTGATTCACGGAAGGAACCAGTGTGTACTCTGTGTCTCTTCTGAGGTGTTAGAAACCACAGGGATGTATGCTGTTTGTGCCTATGGAAATGGGGGCATGTTGGTAGTAGCCTTGCTTTAACATTTTGAGAGCTCCATTCATGCGGCCGTGAAGCTCCCTGCAATTCTAGCTGTTGACAGGCCTCTGGCCACTGTAGGCATGGGTCTGGGAAGAAAATGAGTTATCTCTGGCTACACAGAGTGCTTCATTGTCCGGGATGGGCACAATTTGCCATGGTCTAGAGTTAAAGGGTATCTCAACGCGAGTGCTTGCCTCGAGGTAAGGGCCTGAGTAGCCATGCAGAAAGGGAGGCATGCAGCTCTTTCCATGAGTTCGTAGTGAAAGTTCTGCTTATTTTAAAGGAAGTACCCTTTTCAGGACTCCTAGGCCACTCGGGTGAGCATCATATTCGTTCCAAGATCACTGAGTACCTCCACACTCCTGTAGGACTGCTGAGCAACAACGAGGCCCATAGGTCCCTCGGAGGTCCTATGTGTCTGCGGAGTCATGGGCTACACACTGCACTCTTTCTTGGGATCTCCTAAGTTCACAGCACTCGTACAGGTTCACGAGCAGCGTTCTAGCAAGTTCCAACATGCTGTGGAAGTCACACACATTCCCTAGTCTGAGCTGCACTGAGAAAAACACTCGGCTTCGCCTTCCATCCACCTCCTACCTGAAGTCACCCTGCCTCCAGGAGAAGTCGTCTTGCAATCCTCTTGCAACGAAAGCAAAGTTTTTCCTGTAGCACTGCAGGCTTCTGAAGAGGCACGGGCCCAGAGGCCTAGCTAGGGCGTTCCTCGGTTGAGGCAGTTCACTAGATGCAGAACACCCTGCCTCAAGAAGTTGATTCAGGGAAGGAACCAGTGTGTACTCTGTGTCTCTTTTGACTCGTTAGAAACCACAGGGATGTATCCTGCGTGTGCCCATGGAAATGGGCGTGTAATGGTACTAGCCTTGTTTTTCCATTTGGAAACGTCCATTCTTGTTGCCGTGAAGCTAGCGAAATTCTCTGCTGTTGACAGGCCACTGGCCACTGCAGGCATGGGTCTGGGAAGAAAATGAGTTTTCTCTGGCTACAGAGGGTGCTTCATTAACCGGGGTGGGGCTCATCTTGCCATGCTCTAGAGCTAAAGGGAATCTCAACGTGAGTCCTTGCCTCGGAGTAAGGCCCTGAGTAGCCATGCAGAAACGGAGGCATGCAGCTGTTTCCATGAGCTCTTATTCGCTGTTCTGCTTTATTTTAAAGGAAGTACCCTTTTCAGGACTCCTAGGCCCCTCGGGTGAGCATCATTTTCGTTCCAAGATCACTGAGTACCTCCACACCCCTGTGAGCCTGCTGAGCAACAACGAGGCTCATAGGTCTCTCGGCGGCCCTCTGTTTCTGCCGAGCCATGGACAACACACTGCACTCTTTTTTGGGACTTCTTGATTTACCCAGAACTCGCAAAGGTTCACGAGCACCGTTCTAGCAAGTTCCAACATGCCGTGGAAGTCGCACTCATTCCAGTCTGAGCTTCACTGAGAAAAACACTCGGCTTCTCCTTCCATCCTGGACCTCCTACCTGATGTCACCGTGCCTCCAGGAGAAGTCGGCTTGCTTTCCTATTGCAACGAAAGCACAGTTTTTCCTGTAGCACTGCAGGCTTTTGAAGAGGCACGGCCCCAGAGGCCTAGCTAGGGCGTTCCTTGGTTGAGGCAGTTCACTAGATGCAAAACTCCCTGCCTCGATAAGTTGATTCAGGGAAGCAACCAGTGTGTACTCTGGGTCTCTTTTGACTCGTTAGAAACCACAGAGATGTATGCTGCCTGTGCCAATGGAAAAGGGGTCAAGATGGTACTAACCTTGCTTTCCATTTGGAAAGCTCCATCCTTGCTGCCGTGAAGCTCCCTGAAATTCTACGCTGTTGACAGGCCTCGACCTGTGTAGCCATGGGTCTGGGAAGAAAATGAGTGTTTTCTGGCTACACAGGGCGCTTCATTGGCTGGGGTAGGGCTCAGCTTTCCATGCTCTAGAGCTACAGGGAATCTCAACGTGAGTCGTTGCCTCGATGTAAGGCCCTGAGGAGCCATGCAGAAAGGGAGGCATGCAGCTCTTTCCATGAGCTCTTAGTCGCTGCTCTGCTTTATTTTAAAGGAAGTACCGTTTTCAGGACTCCTAAGCCACTCGGTGAGCATCATTTTCGTCCCAAGATCACTGAGTACCTCCACACCCCTGTAGGCCTGCTGAGCAACAACGATGTCCATAGGTCCCTCGGAGGTCCTCTGTGTCTGCGGAGTCATGGGCAACACACTGCACTCTTTCGTGGGATATCGTGATTTCACAGCACTTGCACAGGTTCAGGAGCACCGTTCTAGCAAGTTCCAACATGCTGTGGACATCGCACAAATTCCCTAGTCTGAGCTGCACAAAGAAAAACACTCGGCTTCACCTTCCATCCACCTCCTACCTGAAATCACCCTGCCTCCAGGAGAAAGACGGCTTCCGTTCCTATTGCAACGACAGCACAGTTTTTCCTGTAGCACTGCAAGCTTTTGAAGAGGCACGGGCCCAGAGGCCTAGCTGGGGCGTTCCTTGGTTGAGGCATTTCACTAGACGCAGAACACCCTGCTTCGAGAAGTTGATTCAGGGAAGGAACCAGTGTGTACTCTGTGTCTCTTTTGACTGGTTAGAAAGCACTGGGAGGTATCCTGCGTGTGCCCATGAAATTGGGGGAGTGATGGTACTAGCCTTGCTTTTCCTTTTGGAAACCTCCATTCTTGTTGCCGTGAAGCTAGCTGAAATTCTCTGCTGTGGACAGGCCTCTGGCCACTGTAGGCATGGGCCTGGGAAGAAAATGTTTTCTCTGGCTACACAGGGTGCTTCATTGCTCCGGGTGGGGCTCACCTTGCCATGCTCTAGAGCTAAAGGGAATCTCAACGTGAGTCCTTGCCTCGAGGTAAGGCCCTGAGTAGCCATGCAGAAAGGGAGGCATGCAGCTCTTTCCATGCGCTCTTAGTCGCTATTCTGCTTTACTTTAAAGGAAGTACCCTTTTCAGGACTCCTAGACCCCTCGGGTGAGCATCATTTTCGTTCCTAGATCACTGACTAACTCCACACCCTTGTGGGCCTGCTGAGCAACACTGAGTCCCATACGTCCCTCGGAGGCCCTCTGTGTCTGCCGAGTCTCGGGCAACACACTGTACGTTACTTCAGGAGAACTACATTTCCAGAGCACTCGAACAGCATCAGAACCACATTTCTAGGCAGTCCAACATGCCCTGGAAGTCTTCGACATTGCCCTCGTCTGAGCTGCCATGAGAAAACACTCTGCTTAGAATTCTTCAGGGACCTCGTCCCTGAAGTCACTCTATTCAAGGAGAAATACAGCATCCTAGCATTCTGTGTCGCTCACAGGGCAAGCAACGTGAGAACTTGCCTCGAGGTAAGGCCCTGAAATGCTATGCAGAAGCGGAGGCGTGTAGCAGTTTCCATGAGGCCGTAATCTCTGCTCTGCAGCATTTTAACGCCAGTACGCCTTTCAGGACACCTAGGTGCCTCGCCTGGAAACCCTATTCCCTGCAAGAACACTGAGTACCCTCAGGCTCCCCTGGCCCTTCTAAGCAATATCCAGGCCCGTAGCTTTCGGACTCACAGTGTGTATGCCGAGTGTAGGGCAACACAGTGCACTCTTTCTTGGGCCATCTTGATTTAGCCAGCAATCGCACAGGTTCACGAGCACCGTTCTAGCAAGTTCCAACATGCCGTGGAAGTCGCACTCCTTCCCTAGTCTGAGCTGCACAGAGAAACACACTCGGTTGCGGCTTCCATTGTGTAACTCGTACCTGAAGTCACCCTGCTCCAGGAGAAAGTCGGCTTGCCTTCCTCTTGCAAAGAAAGCACAGTTTTTCCTGTAGCACTGCAGGCTTTTGAAGAGGCACGGGCCCAGTGGCCTAGCTAGGGCGTTCCTTGGTTGAGGCAGTTCACTAGATGCAAAACTCCCTGCCTCGATAAGTTGATTCAGGGAAGCAACCAGTGTGTACTCTGGGTCTCTTTTGACTCGTTAGAAACCACAGAGATGTATGCTGCCTGTGCCAATGGAAAAGGGGTCAAGATGCTACTAACCTTGCTTTCCATTTGGAAAGCTCCATCCTTGCTGCCGTGAAGCTCCCTGAAATTCTACGCTGTTGACAGGCCTCGACCCACTGGAGCCATGGGTCTGGGAAGAAAATGAGTGTTTTCTGGCTACACAGGGTGCTTCATTGGCTGGGGTAGGGCTCAGCTTTCCATGCTCTAGAGCTACAGGGAATCTCAACGTGAGTCCTTGCCTCGATGTAAGGCCCTGAGGAGCCATGCAGAAAGGGAGGCATAGAGCTCTTTCCATGAGCTCTTAGTCGCTGTTCAGCTTTATTTTAAAGGAAGTACCGTTTTCAGGACTCCTAAGCCCCTCGGGTGAGCATCATTTTCGTTCCAAGATCACTGAGTACCTCCACACCCCTGTAGGCCTGCTGAGCATCAACGAGGCCCATAGGACCCTCGGAGGTCCTCTGTGTCTGCTGAGTCATGGGCAACACACTGCACTCTTTCGTGGGATATCGTGATTTCACAGCACTCGCACAGGTTCACGAGCACCGTTCTAGCAAGTTCCAACATGCTGTGGACATCGCACAAATTCCCTAGTCTGAGCTGCACAAAGAAAAACACTCGGCTTCACCTTCCATCCACCTCCTACCTGAAATCACCCTGCCTCCAGGAGAAAGACGGCTTCCGTTCCTATTGCAACGACAGCACAGTTTTTCCTGTAGCACTGCAAGCTTTTGAAGAGGCACGGGGCCAGAGGCCTAGCTGGGGCGTTCCTTGGTTGAGGCATTTCACTAGATGCAGAACACCCTGCTTCGAGAAGTTGATTCAGGGAAGGAACCAGTGTGTACTCTGTGTCTCTTTTGACTGGTTAGAAAGCACTGGGAGGTATCCTGCGTGTGCCCATGAAATTGGGGGAGTGATGGTACTAGCCTTGCTTTTCCTTTTGGAAACCTCCATTCTTGTTGCCGTGAAGCTAGCTGAAATTCTCTGCTGTGGACAGGCCTCTGGCCACTGTAGGCATGGGCCTGGGAAGAAAATGTTTTCTCTGGCTACACAGGGTGCTTCATTGCTCCGGGTGGGGCTCACCTTGCCATGCTCTAGAGCTAAAGGGAATCTCAACGTGAGTCCTTGCCTCGAGGTAAGGCCCTGAGTAGCCATGCAGAAAGGGAGGCATGCAGCTCTTTCCATGCGCTCTTAGTCGCTATTCTGCTTTACTTTAAAGGAAGTACCCTTTTCAGGACTCCTAGACCCCTCGGGTGAGCATCATTTTCGTTCCTAGATCACTGACTAACTCCACACCCTTGTGGGCCTGCTGAGCAACACTGAGTCCCATACGTCCCTCGGAGGCCCTCTGTGTCTGCCGAGTCTCGGGCAACACACTGTACGTTACTTCAGGAGAACTACATTTCCAGAGCACTCGAACAGCATCAGAACCACATTTCTAGGCAGTCCAACATGCCCTGGAAGTCTTCGACATTGCCCTCGTCTGAGCTGCCATGAGAAAACACTCTGCTTAGAATTCTTCAGGGACCTCGTCCCTGAAGTCACTCTATTCAAGGAGAAATACAGCATCCTAGCATTCTGTGTCGCTCACAGGGCAAGCAACGTGAGAACTTGCCTCGAGGTAAGGCCCTGAAATGCTATGCAGAAGCGGAGGCGTGTAGCAGTTTCCATGAGGCCGTAATCTCTGCTCTGCAGCATTTTAACGCCAGTACGCCTTTCAGGACACCTAGGTGCCTCGCCTGGAAACCCTATTCCCTGCAAGAACACTGAGTACCCTCAGGCTCCCCTGGCCCTTCTAAGCAATATCCAGGCCCGTAGCTTTCGGACTCACAGTGTGTATGCCGAGTGTAGGGCAACACAGTGCACTCTTTCTTGGGCCATCTTGATTTAGCCAGCAATCACACAGGTTCACGAGCACCGTTCTAGCAAGTTCCAACATGCCGTGGAAGTCGCACTCCTTCCCTAGTCTGAGCTGCACAGAGAAACACACTCGGTTGCAGCTTCCATTGTGTAACTCGTACCTGAAGTCACCCTGCTCCAGGAGAAAGTCGGCTTGCCTTCCTCTTGCAAAGAAAGCACAGTTTTTCCTGTAGCACTGCAGGCTTTTGAAGAGGCACGGGCCCAGAGGCCTAGTTAGGGCGTTCCTTGATTGAGGCAGTTCACTAGATGCAGAACACCCTGCCTCGAGAAGTTGATTCACGGAAGGAACCAGTGTGTACTCTGTGTCTCTTCTGAGGTGTTAGAAACCACAGGGATGTATGCTGTTTGTGCCTATGGAAATGGGGGCATGTTGGTAGTAGCCTTGCTTTAACATTTTGAGAGCTCCATTCATGCGGCCGTGAAGCTCCCTGCAATTCTAGCTGTTGACAGGCCTCTGGCCACTGTAGGCATGGGTCTGGGAAGAAAATGAGTTTTCTCTGGCTACACAGAATGCTTCATTGTCCAGGATGGGCACAATTTGCCATGGTCTAGAGTTAAAGGGTATCTCAACGCGAGTGCTTGCCTCGAGGTAAGGGCCTGAGTAGCCATGCAGAAAGGGAGGCATGCAGCTCTTTCCATGAGTTCGTAGTGAAAGTTCTGCTTATTTTAAAGGAAGTACCCTTTTCAGGACTCCTAGGCCACTCGGGTGAGCATCATTTTCGTTCCAAGATCACTGAGTACCTCCACACTCCTGTAGGACTGCTGAGCAACAACGAGGCCCATAGGTCCCTCGGAGGTCCTATGTGTCTGCGGAGTCATGGGCTACACACTGCACTCTTTCTTGGGATCTCCTAAGTTCACAGCACTCGTACAGGTTCACGAGCAGCGTTCTAGCAAGTTCCAACATGCTGTGGAAGTCACACACATTCCCTAGTCTGAGCTGCACTGAGAAAAACACTCGGCTTCGCCTTCCATCCACCTCCTACCTGAAGTCACCCTGCCTCCAGGAGAAGTCGTCTTGCAATCCTCTTGCAACGAAAGCAAAGTTTTTCCTGTAGCACTGCAGGCTTCTGAAGAGGCACGGGCCCAGAGGCCTAGCTAGGGCGTTCCTCGGTTGAGGCAGTTCACTAGATGCAGAACACCCTGCCTCAAGAAGTTGATTCAGGGAAGGAACCAGTGTGTACTCTGTGTCTCTTTTGACTCGTTAGAAACCACAGGGATGTATCCTGCGTGTGCCCATGGAAATGGGCGTGTAATGGTACTAGCCTTGTTTTTCCATTTGGAAACGTCCATTCTTGTTGCCGTGAAGCTAGCGAAATTCTCTGCTGTTGACAGGCCACTGGCCACTGCAGGCATGGGTCTGGGAAGAAAATGAGTTTTCTCTGGCTACAGAGGGTGCTTCATTAACCGGGGTGGGGCTCATCTTGCCATGCTCTAGAGCTAAAGGGAATCTCAACGTGAGTCCTTGCCTCGGAGTAAGGCCCTGAGTAGCCATGCAGAAACGGAGGCATGCAGCTGTTTCCATGAGCTCTTATTCGCTGTTCTGCTTTATTTTAAAGGAAGTACCCTTTTCAGGACTCCTAGGCCCCTCGGGTGAGCATCATTTTCGTTCCAAGATCACTGAGTACCTCCACACCCCTGTGAGCCTGCTGAGCAACAACGAGGCTCATAGGTCTCTCGGCGGCCCTCTGTTTCTGCCGAGCCATGGACAACACACTGCACTCTTTTTTGGGACTTCTTGATTTACCCAGAACTCGCAAAGGTTCACGAGCACCGTTCTAGCAAGTTCCAACATGCCGTGGAAGTCGCACTCATTCCAGTCTGAGCTTCACTGAGAAAAACACTCGGCTTCTCCTTCCATCCTGGACCTCCTACCTGATGTCACCGTGCCTCCAGGAGAAGTCGGCTTGCTTTCCTATTGCAACGAAAGCACAGTTTTTCCTGTAGCACTGCAGGCTTTTGAAGAGGCACGGCCCCAGAGGCCTAGCTAGGGCGTTCCTTGGTTGAGGCAGTTCACTAGATGCAAAACTCCCTGCCTCGATAAGTTGATTCAGGGAAGCAACCAGTGTGTACTCTGGGTCTCTTTTGACTCGTTAGAAACCACAGAGATGTATGCTGCCTGTGCCAATGGAAAAGGGGTCAAGATGCTACTAACCTTGCTTTCCATTTGGAAAGCTCCATCCTTGCTGCCGTGAAGCTCCCTGAAATTCTACGCTGTTGACAGGCCTCGACCCACTGGAGCCATGGGTCTGGGAAGAAAATGAGTGTTTTCTGGCTACACAGGGCGCTTCATTGGCTGGGGTAGGGCTCAGCTTTCCATGCTCTAGAGCTACAGGGAATCTCAACGTGAGTCCTTGCCTCGATGTAAGGCCCTGAGGAGCCATGCAGAAAGGGAGGCATAGAGCTCTTTCCATGAGCTCTTAGTCGCTGTTCAGCTTTATTTTAAAGGAAGTACCGTTTTCAGGACTCCTAAGCCCCTCGGGTGAGCATCATTTTCGTTCCAAGATCACTGAGTACCTCCACACCCCTGTAGGCCTGCTGAGCATCAACGAGGCCCATAGGACCCTCGGAGGTCCTCTGTGTCTGCTGAGTCATGGGCAACACACTGCACTCTTTCGTGGGATATCGTGATTTCACAGCACTCGCACAGGTTCACGAGCACCGTTCTAGCAAGTTCCAACATGCTGTGGACATCGCACAAATTCCCTAGTCTGAGCTGCACAAAGAAAAACACTCGGCTTCACCTTCCATCCACCTCCTACCTGAAATCACCCTGCCTCCAGGAGAAAGACGGCTTCCGTTCCTATTGCAACGACAGCACAGTTTTTCCTGTAGCACTGCAAGCTTTTGAAGAGGCACGGGGCCAGAGGCCTAGCTGGGGCGTTCCTTGGTTGAGGCATTTCACTAGATGCAGAACACCCTGCTTCGAGAAGTTGATTCAGGGAAGGAACCAGTGTGTACTCTGTGTCTCTTTTGACTGGTTAGAAAGCACTGGGAGGTATCCTGCGTGTGCCCATGAAATTGGGGGAGTGATGGTACTAGCCTTGCTTTTCCTTTTGGAAACCTCCATTCTTGTTGCCGTGAAGCTAGCTGAAATTCTCTGCTGTGGACAGGCCTCTGGCCACTGTAGGCATGGGCCTGGGAAGAAAATGTTTTCTCTGGCTACACAGGGTGCTTCATTGCTCCGGGTGGGGCTCACCTTGCCATGCTCTAGAGCTAAAGGGAATCTCAACGTGAGTCCTTGCCTCGAGGTAAGGCCCTGAGTAGCCATGCAGAAAGGGAGGCATGCAGCTCTTTCCATGCGCTCTTAGTCGCTATTCTGCTTTACTTTAAAGGAAGTACCCTTTTCAGGACTCCTAGACCCCTCGGGTGAGCATCATTTTCGTTCCTAGATCACTGACTAACTCCACACCCTTGTGGGCCTGCTGAGCAACACTGAGTCCCATACGTCCCTCGGAGGCCCTCTGTGTCTGCCGAGTCTCGGGCAACACACTGTACGTTACTTCAGGAGAACTACATTTCCAGAGCACTCGAACAGCATCAGAACCACATTTCTAGGCAGTCCAACATGCCCTGGAAGTCTTCGACATTGCCCTCGTCTGAGCTGCCATGAGAAAACACTCTGCTTAGAATTCTTCAGGGACCTCGTCCCTGAAGTCACTCTATTCAAGGAGAAATACAGCATCCTAGCATTCTGTGTCGCTCACAGGGCAAGCAACGTGAGAACTTGCCTCGAGGTAAGGCCCTGAAATGCTATGCAGAAGCGGAGGCGTGTAGCAGTTTCCATGAGGCCGTAATCTCTGCTCTGCAGCATTTTAACGCCAGTACGCCTTTCAGGACACCTAGGTGCCTCGCCTGGAAACCCTATTCCCTGCAAGAACACTGAGTACCCTCAGGCTCCCCTGGCCCTTCTAAGCAATATCCAGGCCCGTAGCTTTCGGACTCACAGTGTGTATGCCGAGTGTAGGGCAACACAGTGCACTCTTTCTTGGGCCATCTTGATTTAGCCAGCAATCGCACAGGTTCACGAGCACCGTTCTAGCAAGTTCCAACATGCCGTGGAAGTCGCACTCCTTCCCTAGTCTGAGCTGCACAGAGAAACACACTCGGTTGCGGCTTCCATTGTGTAACTCGTACCTGAAGTCACCCTGCTCCAGGAGAAAGTCGGCTTGCCTTCCTCTTGCAAAGAAAGCACAGTTTTTCCTGTAGCACTGCAGGCTTTTGAAGAGGCACGGGCCCAGTGGCCTAGTTAGGGCGTTCCTTGGTTGAGGCAGTTCACTAGATGCAGAACACCCTGCCTCGAGAAGTTGATTCACGGAAGGAACCAGTGTGTACTCTGTGTCTCTTCTGAGGTGTTAGAAACCACAGGGATGTATGCTGTTTGTGCCTATGGAAATGGGGGCATGTTGGTAGTAGCCTTGCTTTAACATTTTGAGAGCTCCATTCATGCGGCCGTGAAGCTCCCTGCAATTCTAGCTGTTGACAGGCCTCTGGCCACTGTAGGCATGGGTCTGGGAAGAAAATGAGTTATCTCTGGCTACACAGAGTGCTTCATTGTCCGGGATGGGCACAATTTGCCATGGTCTAGAGTTAAAGGGTATCTCAACGCGAGTGCTTGCCTCGAGGTAAGGGCCTGAGTAGCCATGCAGAAAGGGAGGCATGCAGCTCTTTCCATGAGTTCGTAGTGAAAGTTCTGCTTATTTTAAAGGAAGTACCCTTTTCAGGACTCCTAGGCCACTCGGGTGAGCATCATATTCGTTCCAAGATCACTGAGTACCTCCACACTCCTGTAGGACTGCTGAGCAACAACGAGGCCCATAGGTCCCTCGGAGGTCCTATGTGTCTGCGGAGTCATGGGCTACACACTGCACTCTTTCTTGGGATCTCCTAAGTTCACAGCACTCGTACAGGTTCACGAGCAGCGTTCTAGCAAGTTCCAACATGCTGTGGAAGTCACACACATTCCCTAGTCTGAGCTGCACTGAGAAAAACACTCGGCTTCGCCTTCCATCCACCTCCTACCTGAAGTCACCCTGCCTCCAGGAGAAGTCGTCTTGCAATCCTCTTGCAACGAAAGCAAAGTTTTTCCTGTAGCACTGCAGGCTTCTGAAGAGGCACGGGCCCAGAGGCCTAGCTAGGGCGTTCCTCGGTTGAGGCAGTTCACTAGATGCAGAACACCCTGCCTCAAGAAGTTGATTCAGGGAAGGAACCAGTGTGTACTCTGTGTCTCTTTTGACTCGTTAGAAACCACAGGGATGTATCCTGCGTGTGCCCATGGAAATGGGCGTGTAATGGTACTAGCCTTGTTTTTCCATTTGGAAACGTCCATTCTTGTTGCCGTGAAGCTAGCGAAATTCTCTGCTGTTGACAGGCCACTGGCCACTGCAGGCATGGGTCTGGGAAGAAAATGAGTTTTCTCTGGCTACAGAGGGTGCTTCATTAACCGGGGTGGGGCTCATCTTGCCATGCTCTAGAGCTAAAGGGAATCTCAACGTGAGTCCTTGCCTCGGAGTAAGGCCCTGAGTAGCCATGCAGAAACGGAGGCATGCAGCTGTTTCCATGAGCTCTTATTCGCTGTTCTGCTTTATTTTAAAGGAAGTACCCTTTTCAGGACTCCTAGGCCCCTCGGGTGAGCATCATTTTCGTTCCAAGATCACTGAGTACCTCCACACCCCTGTGAGCCTGCTGAGCAACAACGAGGCTCATAGGTCTCTCGGCGGCCCTCTGTTTCTGCCGAGCCATGGACAACACACTGCACTCTTTTTTGGGACTTCTTGATTTACCCAGAACTCGCAAAGGTTCACGAGCACCGTTCTAGCAAGTTCCAACATGCCGTGGAAGTCGCACTCATTCCAGTCTGAGCTTCACTGAGAAAAACACTCGGCTTCTCCTTCCATCCTGGACCTCCTACCTGATGTCACCGTGCCTCCAGGAGAAGTCGGCTTGCTTTCCTATTGCAACGAAAGCACAGTTTTTCCTGTAGCACTGCAGGCTTTTGAAGAGGCACGGCCCCAGAGGCCTAGCTAGGGCGTTCCTTGGTTGAGGCAGTTCACTAGATGCAAAACTCCCTGCCTCGATAAGTTGATTCAGGGAAGCAACCAGTGTGTACTCTGGGTCTCTTTTGACTCGTTAGAAACCACAGAGATGTATGCTGCCTGTGCCAATGGAAAAGGGGTCAAGATGGTACTAACCTTGCTTTCCATTTGGAAAGCTCCATCCTTGCTGCCGTGAAGCTCCCTGAAATTCTACGCTGTTGACAGGCCTCGACCTGTGTAGCCATGGGTCTGGGAAGAAAATGAGTGTTTTCTGGCTACACAGGGCGCTTCATTGGCTGGGGTAGGGCTCAGCTTTCCATGCTCTAGAGCTACAGGGAATCTCAACGTGAGTCGTTGCCTCGATGTAAGGCCCTGAGGAGCCATGCAGAAAGGGAGGCATGCAGCTCTTTCCATGAGCTCTTAGTCGCTGCTCTGCTTTATTTTAAAGGAAGTACCGTTTTCAGGACTCCTAAGCCACTCGGTGAGCATCATTTTCGTCCCAAGATCACTGAGTACCTCCACACCCCTGTAGGCCTGCTGAGCAACAACGATGTCCATAGGTCCCTCGGAGGTCCTCTGTGTCTGCGGAGTCATGGGCAACACACTGCACTCTTTCGTGGGATATCGTGATTTCACAGCACTTGCACAGGTTCAGGAGCACCGTTCTAGCAAGTTCCAACATGCTGTGGACATCGCACAAATTCCCTAGTCTGAGCTGCACAAAGAAAAACACTCGGCTTCACCTTCCATCCACCTCCTACCTGAAATCACCCTGCCTCCAGGAGAAAGACGGCTTCCGTTCCTATTGCAACGACAGCACAGTTTTTCCTGTAGCACTGCAAGCTTTTGAAGAGGCACGGGCCCAGAGGCCTAGCTGGGGCGTTCCTTGGTTGAGGCATTTCACTAGACGCAGAACACCCTGCTTCGAGAAGTTGATTCAGGGAAGGAACCAGTGTGTACTCTGTGTCTCTTTTGACTGGTTAGAAAGCACTGGGAGGTATCCTGCGTGTGCCCATGAAATTGGGGGAGTGATGGTACTAGCCTTGCTTTTCCTTTTGGAAACCTCCATTCTTGTTGCCGTGAAGCTAGCTGAAATTCTCTGCTGTGGACAGGCCTCTGGCCACTGTAGGCATGGGCCTGGGAAGAAAATGTTTTCTCTGGCTACACAGGGTGCTTCATTGCTCCGGGTGGGGCTCACCTTGCCATGCTCTAGAGCTAAAGGGAATCTCAACGTGAGTCCTTGCCTCGAGGTAAGGCCCTGAGTAGCCATGCAGAAAGGGAGGCATGCAGCTCTTTCCATGCGCTCTTAGTCGCTATTCTGCTTTACTTTAAAGGAAGTACCCTTTTCAGGACTCCTAGACCCCTCGGGTGAGCATCATTTTCGTTCCTAGATCACTGACTAACTCCACACCCTTGTGGGCCTGCTGAGCAACACTGAGTCCCATACGTCCCTCGGAGGCCCTCTGTGTCTGCCGAGTCTCGGGCAACACACTGTACGTTACTTCAGGAGAACTACATTTCCAGAGCACTCGAACAGCATCAGAACCACATTTCTAGGCAGTCCAACATGCCCTGGAAGTCTTCGACATTGCCCTCGTCTGAGCTGCCATGAGAAAACACTCTGCTTAGAATTCTTCAGGGACCTCGTCCCTGAAGTCACTCTATTCAAGGAGAAATACAGCATCCTAGCATTCTGTGTCGCTCACAGGGCAAGCAACGTGAGAACTTGCCTCGAGGTAAGGCCCTGAAATGCTATGCAGAAGCGGAGGCGTGTAGCAGTTTCCATGAGGCCGTAATCTCTGCTCTGCAGCATTTTAACGCCAGTACGCCTTTCAGGACACCTAGGTGCCTCGCCTGGAAACCCTATTCCCTGCAAGAACACTGAGTACCCTCAGGCTCCCCTGGCCCTTCTAAGCAATATCCAGGCCCGTAGCTTTCGGACTCACAGTGTGTATGCCGAGTGTAGGGCAACACAGTGCACTCTTTCTTGGGCCATCTTGATTTAGCCAGCAATCGCACAGGTTCACGAGCACCGTTCTAGCAAGTTCCAACATGCCGTGGAAGTCGCACTCCTTCCCTAGTCTGAGCTGCACAGAGAAACACACTCGGTTGCGGCTTCCATTGTGTAACTCGTACCTGAAGTCACCCTGCTCCAGGAGAAAGTCGGCTTGCCTTCCTCTTGCAAAGAAAGCACAGTTTTTCCTGTAGCACTGCAGGCTTTTGAAGAGGCACGGGCCCAGTGGCCTAGCTAGGGCGTTCCTTGGTTGAGGCAGTTCACTAGATGCAAAACTCCCTGCCTCGATAAGTTGATTCAGGGAAGCAACCAGTGTGTACTCTGGGTCTCTTTTGACTCGTTAGAAACCACAGAGATGTATGCTGCCTGTGCCAATGGAAAAGGGGTCAAGATGCTACTAACCTTGCTTTCCATTTGGAAAGCTCCATCCTTGCTGCCGTGAAGCTCCCTGAAATTCTACGCTGTTGACAGGCCTCGACCCACTGGAGCCATGGGTCTGGGAAGAAAATGAGTGTTTTCTGGCTACACAGGGTGCTTCATTGGCTGGGGTAGGGCTCAGCTTTCCATGCTCTAGAGCTACAGGGAATCTCAACGTGAGTCCTTGCCTCGATGTAAGGCCCTGAGGAGCCATGCAGAAAGGGAGGCATAGAGCTCTTTCCATGAGCTCTTAGTCGCTGTTCAGCTTTATTTTAAAGGAAGTACCGTTTTCAGGACTCCTAAGCCCCTCGGGTGAGCATCATTTTCGTTCCAAGATCACTGAGTACCTCCACACCCCTGTAGGCCTGCTGAGCATCAACGAGGCCCATAGGACCCTCGGAGGTCCTCTGTGTCTGCTGAGTCATGGGCAACACACTGCACTCTTTCGTGGGATATCGTGATTTCACAGCACTCGCACAGGTTCACGAGCACCGTTCTAGCAAGTTCCAACATGCTGTGGACATCGCACAAATTCCCTAGTCTGAGCTGCACAAAGAAAAACACTCGGCTTCACCTTCCATCCACCTCCTACCTGAAATCACCCTGCCTCCAGGAGAAAGACGGCTTCCGTTCCTATTGCAACGACAGCACAGTTTTTCCTGTAGCACTGCAAGCTTTTGAAGAGGCACGGGGCCAGAGGCCTAGCTGGGGCGTTCCTTGGTTGAGGCATTTCACTAGATGCAGAACACCCTGCTTCGAGAAGTTGATTCAGGGAAGGAACCAGTGTGTACTCTGTGTCTCTTTTGACTGGTTAGAAAGCACTGGGAGGTATCCTGCGTGTGCCCATGAAATTGGGGGAGTGATGGTACTAGCCTTGCTTTTCCTTTTGGAAACCTCCATTCTTGTTGCCGTGAAGCTAGCTGAAATTCTCTGCTGTGGACAGGCCTCTGGCCACTGTAGGCATGGGCCTGGGAAGAAAATGTTTTCTCTGGCTACACAGGGTGCTTCATTGCTCCGGGTGGGGCTCACCTTGCCATGCTCTAGAGCTAAAGGGAATCTCAACGTGAGTCCTTGCCTCGAGGTAAGGCCCTGAGTAGCCATGCAGAAAGGGAGGCATGCAGCTCTTTCCATGCGCTCTTAGTCGCTATTCTGCTTTACTTTAAAGGAAGTACCCTTTTCAGGACTCCTAGACCCCTCGGGTGAGCATCATTTTCGTTCCTAGATCACTGACTAACTCCACACCCTTGTGGGCCTGCTGAGCAACACTGAGTCCCATACGTCCCTCGGAGGCCCTCTGTGTCTGCCGAGTCTCGGGCAACACACTGTACGTTACTTCAGGAGAACTACATTTCCAGAGCACTCGAACAGCATCAGAACCACATTTCTAGGCAGTCCAACATGCCCTGGAAGTCTTCGACATTGCCCTCGTCTGAGCTGCCATGAGAAAACACTCTGCTTAGAATTCTTCAGGGACCTCGTCCCTGAAGTCACTCTATTCAAGGAGAAATACAGCATCCTAGCATTCTGTGTCGCTCACAGGGCAAGCAACGTGAGAACTTGCCTCGAGGTAAGGCCCTGAAATGCTATGCAGAAGCGGAGGCGTGTAGCAGTTTCCATGAGGCCGTAATCTCTGCTCTGCAGCATTTTAACGCCAGTACGCCTTTCAGGACACCTAGGTGCCTCGCCTGGAAACCCTATTCCCTGCAAGAACACTGAGTACCCTCAGGCTCCCCTGGCCCTTCTAAGCAATATCCAGGCCCGTAGCTTTCGGACTCACAGTGTGTATGCCGAGTGTAGGGCAACACAGTGCACTCTTTCTTGGGCCATCTTGATTTAGCCAGCAATCGCACAGGTTCACGAGCACCGTTCTAGCAAGTTCCAACATGCCGTGGAAGTCGCACTCCTTCCCTAGTCTGAGCTGCACAGAGAAACACACTCGGTTGCGGCTTCCATTGTGTAACTCGTACCTGAAGTCACCCTGCTCCAGGAGAAAGTCGGCTTGCCTTCCTCTTGCAAAGAAAGCACAGTTTTTCCTGTAGCACTGCAGGCTTTTGAAGAGGCACGGGCCCAGTGGCCTAGCTAGGGCGTTCCTTGGTTGAGGCAGTTCACTAGATGCAAAACTCCCTGCCTCGATAAGTTGATTCAGGGAAGCAACCAGTGTGTACTCTGGGTCTCTTTTGACTCGTTAGAAACCACAGAGATGTATGCTGCCTGTGCCAATGGAAAAGGGGTCAAGATGCTACTAACCTTGCTTTCCATTTGGAAAGCTCCATCCTTGCTGCCGTGAAGCTCCCTGAAATTCTACGCTGTTGACAGGCCTCGACCCACTGGAGCCATGGGTCTGGGAAGAAAATGAGTGTTTTCTGGCTACACAGGGTGCTTCATTGGCTGGGGTAGGGCTCAGCTTTCCATGCTCTAGAGCTACAGGGAATCTCAACGTGAGTCCTTGCCTCGATGTAAGGCCCTGAGGAGCCATGCAGAAAGGGAGGCATAGAGCTCTTTCCATGAGCTCTTAGTCGCTGTTCAGCTTTATTTTAAAGGAAGTACCGTTTTCAGGACTCCTAAGCCCCTCGGGTGAGCATCATTTTCGTTCCAAGATCACTGAGTACCTCCACACCCCTGTAGGCCTGCTGAGCATCAACGAGGCCCATAGGACCCTCGGAGGTCCTCTGTGTCTGCTGAGTCATGGGCAACACACTGCACTCTTTCGTGGGATATCGTGATTTCACAGCACTCGCACAGGTTCACGAGCACCGTTCTAGCAAGTTCCAACATGCTGTGGACATCGCACAAATTCCCTAGTCTGAGCTGCACAAAGAAAAACACTCGGCTTCACCTTCCATCCACCTCCTACCTGAAATCACCCTGCCTCCAGGAGAAAGACGGCTTCCGTTCCTATTGCAACGACAGCACAGTTTTTCCTGTAGCACTGCAAGCTTTTGAAGAGGCACGGGGCCAGAGGCCTAGCTGGGGCGTTCCTTGGTTGAGGCATTTCACTAGATGCAGAACACCCTGCTTCGAGAAGTTGATTCAGGGAAGGAACCAGTGTGTACTCTGTGTCTCTTTTGACTGGTTAGAAAGCACTGGGAGGTATCCTGCGTGTGCCCATGAAATTGGGGGAGTGATGGTACTAGCCTTGCTTTTCCTTTTGGAAACCTCCATTCTTGTTGCCGTGAAGCTAGCTGAAATTCTCTGCTGTGGACAGGCCTCTGGCCACTGTAGGCATGGGCCTGGGAAGAAAATGTTTTCTCTGGCTACACAGGGTGCTTCATTGCTCCGGGTGGGGCTCACCTTGCCATGCTCTAGAGCTAAAGGGAATCTCAACGTGAGTCCTTGCCTCGAGGTAAGGCCCTGAGTAGCCATGCAGAAAGGGAGGCATGCAGCTCTTTCCATGCGCTCTTAGTCGCTATTCTGCTTTACTTTAAAGGAAGTACCCTTTTCAGGACTCCTAGACCCCTCGGGTGAGCATCATTTTCGTTCCTAGATCACTGACTAACTCCACACCCTTGTGGGCCTGCTGAGCAACACTGAGTCCCATACGTCCCTCGGAGGCCCTCTGTGTCTGCCGAGTCTCGGGCAACACACTGTACGTTACTTCAGGAGAACTACATTTCCAGAGCACTCGAACAGCATCAGAACCACATTTCTAGGCAGTCCAACATGCCCTGGAAGTCTTCGACATTGCCCTCGTCTGAGCTGCCATGAGAAAACACTCTGCTTAGAATTCTTCAGGGACCTCGTCCCTGAAGTCACTCTATTCAAGGAGAAATACAGCATCCTAGCATTCTGTGTCGCTCACAGGGCAAGCAACGTGAGAACTTGCCTCGAGGTAAGGCCCTGAAATGCTATGCAGAAGCGGAGGCGTGTAGCAGTTTCCATGAGGCCGTAATCTCTGCTCTGCAGCATTTTAACGCCAGTACGCCTTTCAGGACACCTAGGTGCCTCGCCTGGAAACCCTATTCCCTGCAAGAACACTGAGTACCCTCAGGCTCCCCTGGCCCTTCTAAGCAATATCCAGGCCCGTAGCTTTCGGACTCACAGTGTGTATGCCGAGTGTAGGGCAACACAGTGCACTCTTTCTTGGGCCATCTTGATTTAGCCAGCAATCGCACAGGTTCACGAGCACCGTTCTAGCAAGTTCCAACATGCCGTGGAAGTCGCACTCCTTCCCTAGTCTGAGCTGCACAGAGAAACACACTCGGTTGCGGCTTCCATTGTGTAACTCGTACCTGAAGTCACCCTGCTCCAGGAGAAAGTCGGCTTGCCTTCCTCTTGCAAAGAAAGCACAGTTTTTCCTGTAGCACTGCAGGCTTTTGAAGAGGCACGGGCCCAGTGGCCTAGTTAGGGCGTTCCTTGGTTGAGGCAGTTCACTAGATGCAGAACACCCTGCCTCGAGAAGTTGATTCACGGAAGGAACCAGTGTGTACTCTGTGTCTCTTCTGAGGTGTTAGAAACCACAGGGATGTATGCTGTTTGTGCCTATGGAAATGGGGGCATGTTGGTAGTAGCCTTGCTTTAACATTTTGAGAGCTCCATTCATGCGGCCGTGAAGCTCCCTGCAATTCTAGCTGTTGACAGGCCTCTGGCCACTGTAGGCATGGGTCTGGGAAGAAAATGAGTTATCTCTGGCTACACAGAGTGCTTCATTGTCCGGGATGGGCACAATTTGCCATGGTCTAGAGTTAAAGGGTATCTCAACGCGAGTGCTTGCCTCGAGGTAAGGGCCTGAGTAGCCATGCAGAAAGGGAGGCATGCAGCTCTTTCCATGAGTTCGTAGTGAAAGTTCTGCTTATTTTAAAGGAAGTACCCTTTTCAGGACTCCTAGGCCACTCGGGTGAGCATCATATTCGTTCCAAGATCACTGAGTACCTCCACACTCCTGTAGGACTGCTGAGCAACAACGAGGCCCATAGGTCCCTCGGAGGTCCTATGTGTCTGCGGAGTCATGGGCTACACACTGCACTCTTTCTTGGGATCTCCTAAGTTCACAGCACTCGTACAGGTTCACGAGCAGCGTTCTAGCAAGTTCCAACATGCTGTGGAAGTCACACACATTCCCTAGTCTGAGCTGCACTGAGAAAAACACTCGGCTTCGCCTTCCATCCACCTCCTACCTGAAGTCACCCTGCCTCCAGGAGAAGTCGTCTTGCAATCCTCTTGCAACGAAAGCAAAGTTTTTCCTGTAGCACTGCAGGCTTCTGAAGAGGCACGGGCCCAGAGGCCTAGCTAGGGCGTTCCTCGGTTGAGGCAGTTCACTAGATGCAGAACACCCTGCCTCAAGAAGTTGATTCAGGGAAGGAACCAGTGTGTACTCTGTGTCTCTTTTGACTCGTTAGAAACCACAGGGATGTATCCTGCGTGTGCCCATGGAAATGGGCGTGTAATGGTACTAGCCTTGTTTTTCCATTTGGAAACGTCCATTCTTGTTGCCGTGAAGCTAGCGAAATTCTCTGCTGTTGACAGGCCACTGGCCACTGCAGGCATGGGTCTGGGAAGAAAATGAGTTTTCTCTGGCTACAGAGGGTGCTTCATTAACCGGGGTGGGGCTCATCTTGCCATGCTCTAGAGCTAAAGGGAATCTCAACGTGAGTCCTTGCCTCGGAGTAAGGCCCTGAGTAGCCATGCAGAAACGGAGGCATGCAGCTGTTTCCATGAGCTCTTATTCGCTGTTCTGCTTTATTTTAAAGGAAGTACCCTTTTCAGGACTCCTAGGCCCCTCGGGTGAGCATCATTTTCGTTCCAAGATCACTGAGTACCTCCACACCCCTGTGAGCCTGCTGAGCAACAACGAGGCTCATAGGTCTCTCGGCGGCCCTCTGTTTCTGCCGAGCCATGGACAACACACTGCACTCTTTTTTGGGACTTCTTGATTTACCCAGAACTCGCAAAGGTTCACGAGCACCGTTCTAGCAAGTTCCAACATGCCGTGGAAGTCGCACTCATTCCAGTCTGAGCTTCACTGAGAAAAACACTCGGCTTCTCCTTCCATCCTGGACCTCCTACCTGATGTCACCGTGCCTCCAGGAGAAGTCGGCTTGCTTTCCTATTGCAACGAAAGCACAGTTTTTCCTGTAGCACTGCAGGCTTTTGAAGAGGCACGGCCCCAGAGGCCTAGCTAGGGCGTTCCTTGGTTGAGGCAGTTCACTAGATGCAAAACTCCCTGCCTCGATAAGTTGATTCAGGGAAGCAACCAGTGTGTACTCTGGGTCTCTTTTGACTCGTTAGAAACCACAGAGATGTATGCTGCCTGTGCCAATGGAAAAGGGGTCAAGATGCTACTAACCTTGCTTTCCATTTGGAAAGCTCCATCCTTGCTGCCGTGAAGCTCCCTGAAATTCTACGCTGTTGACAGGCCTCGACCTGTGTAGCCATGGGTCTGGGAAGAAAATGAGTGTTTTCTGGCTACACAGGGCGCTTCATTGGCTGGGGTAGGGCTCAGCTTTCCATGCTCTAGAGCTACAGGGAATCTCAACGTGAGTCGTTGCCTCGATGTAAGGCCCTGAGGAGCCATGCAGAAAGGGAGGCATGCAGCTCTTTCCATGAGCTCTTAGTCGCTGCTCTGCTTTATTTTAAAGGAAGTACCGTTTTCAGGACTCCTAAGCCACTCGGTGAGCATCATTTTCGTCCCAAGATCACTGAGTACCTCCACACCCCTGTAGGCCTGCTGAGCAACAACGATGTCCATAGGTCCCTCGGAGGTCCTCTGTGTCTGCGGAGTCATGGGCAACACACTGCACTCTTTCGTGGGATATCGTGATTTCACAGCACTTGCACAGGTTCAGGAGCACCGTTCTAGCAAGTTCCAACATGCTGTGGACATCGCACAAATTCCCTAGTCTGAGCTGCACAAAGAAAAACACTCGGCTTCACCTTCCATCCACCTCCTACCTGAAATCACCCTGCCTCCAGGAGAAAGACGGCTTCCGTTCCTATTGCAACGACAGCACAGTTTTTCCTGTAGCACTGCAAGCTTTTGAAGAGGCACGGGCCCAGAGGCCTAGCTGGGGCGTTCCTTGGTTGAGGCATTTCACTAGATGCAGAACACCCTGCTTCGAGAAGTTGATTCAGGGAAGGAACCAGTGTGTACTCTGTGTCTCTTTTGACTGGTTAGAAAGCACTGGGAGGTATCCTGCGTGTGCCCATGAAATTGGGGGAGTGATGGTACTAGCCTTGCTTTTCCTTTTGGAAACCTCCATTCTTGTTGCCGTGAAGCTAGCTGAAATTCTCTGCTGTGGACAGGCCTCTGGCCACTGTAGGCATGGGCCTGGGAAGAAAATGTTTTCTCTGGCTACACAGGGTGCTTCATTGCTCCGGGTGGGGCTCACCTTGCCATGCTCTAGAGCTAAAGGGAATCTCAACGTGAGTCCTTGCCTCGAGGTAAGGCCCTGAGTAGCCACGCAGAAAGGGAGGCATGCAGCTCTTTCCATGCGCTCTTAGTCGCTATTCTGCTTTACTTTAAAGGAAGTACCCTTCTCAGGACTCCTAGACCCCTCGGGTGAGCATCATTTTCGTTCCTAGATCACTGACTAACTCCACACCCTTGTGGGCCTGCTGAGCAACACTGAGTCCCATACGTCCCTCGGAGGCCCTCTGTGTCTGCCGAGTCTCGGGCAACACACTGTACGTTACTTCAGGAGAACTACATTTCCAGAGCACTCGAACAGCATCAGAACCACATTTCTAGGCAGTCCAACATGCCCTGGAAGTCTTCGACATTGCCCTCGTCTGAGCTGCCATGAGAAAACACTCTGCTTAGAATTCTTCAGGGACCTCGTCCCTGAAGTCACTCTATTCAAGGAGAAATACAGCATCCTAGCATTCTGTGTCGCTCACAGGGCAAGCAACGTGAGAACTTGCCTCGAGGTAAGGCCCTGAAATGCTATGCAGAAGCGGAGGCGTGTAGCAGTTTCCATGAGGCCGTAATCTCTGCTCTGCAGCATTTTAACGCCAGTACGCCTTTCAGGACACCTAGGTGCCTCGCCTGGAAACCCTATTCCCTGCAAGAACACTGAGTACCCTCAGGCTCCCCTGGCCCTTCTAAGCAATATCCAGGCCCGTAGCTTTCGGACTCACAGTGTGTATGCCGAGTGTAGGGCAACACAGTGCACTCTTTCTTGGGCCATCTTGATTTAGCCAGCAATCACACAGGTTCACGAGCACCGTTCTAGCAAGTTCCAACATGCCGTGGAAGTCGCACTCCTTCCCTAGTCTGAGCTGCACAGAGAAACACACTCGGTTGCAGCTTCCATTGTGTAACTCGTACCTGAAGTCACCCTGCTCCAGGAGAAAGTCGGCTTGCCTTCCTCTTGCAAAGAAAGCACAGTTTTTCCTGTAGCACTGCAGGCTTTTGAAGAGGCACGGGCCCAGAGGCCTAGTTAGGGCGTTCCTTGATTGAGGCAGTTCACTAGATGCAGAACACCCTGCCTCGAGAAGTTGATTCACGGAAGGAACCAGTGTGTACTCTGTGTCTCTTCTGAGGTGTTAGAAACCACAGGGATGTATGCTGTTTGTGCCTATGGAAATGGGGGCATGTTGGTAGTAGCCTTGCTTTAACATTTTGAGAGCTCCATTCATGCGGCCGTGAAGCTCCCTGCAATTCTAGCTGTTGACAGGCCTCTGGCCACTGTAGGCATGGGTCTGGGAAGAAAATGAGTTTTCTCTGGCTACACAGAATGCTTCATTGTCCAGGATGGGCACAATTTGCCATGGTCTAGAGTTAAAGGGTATCTCAACGCGAGTGCTTGCCTCGAGGTAAGGGCCTGAGTAGCCATGCAGAAAGGGAGGCATGCAGCTCTTTCCATGAGTTCGTAGTGAAAGTTCTGCTTATTTTAAAGGAAGTACCCTTTTCAGGACTCCTAGGCCACTCGGGTGAGCATCATTTTCGTTCCAAGATCACTGAGTACCTCCACACTCCTGTAGGACTGCTGAGCAACAACGAGGCCCATAGGTCCCTCGGAGGTCCTATGTGTCTGCGGAGTCATGGGCTACACACTGCACTCTTTCTTGGGATCTCCTAAGTTCACAGCACTCGTACAGGTTCACGAGCAGCGTTCTAGCAAGTTCCAACATGCTGTGGAAGTCACACACATTCCCTAGTCTGAGCTGCACTGAGAAAAACACTCGGCTTCGCCTTCCATCCACCTCCTACCTGAAGTCACCCTGCCTCCAGGAGAAGTCGTCTTGCAATCCTCTTGCAACGAAAGCAAAGTTTTTCCTGTAGCACTGCAGGCTTCTGAAGAGGCACGGGCCCAGAGGCCTAGCTAGGGCGTTCCTCGGTTGAGGCAGTTCACTAGATGCAGAACACCCTGCCTCAAGAAGTTGATTCAGGGAAGGAACCAGTGTGTACTCTGTGTCTCTTTTGACTCGTTAGAAACCACAGGGATGTATCCTGCGTGTGCCCATGGAAATGGGCGTGTAATGGTACTAGCCTTGTTTTTCCATTTGGAAACGTCCATTCTTGTTGCCGTGAAGCTAGCGAAATTCTCTGCTGTTGACAGGCCACTGGCCACTGCAGGCATGGGTCTGGGAAGAAAATGAGTTTTCTCTGGCTACAGAGGGTGCTTCATTAACCGGGGTGGGGCTCATCTTGCCATGCTCTAGAGCTAAAGGGAATCTCAACGTGAGTCCTTGCCTCGGAGTAAGGCCCTGAGTAGCCATGCAGAAACGGAGGCATGCAGCTGTTTCCATGAGCTCTTATTCGCTGTTCTGCTTTATTTTAAAGGAAGTACCCTTTTCAGGACTCCTAGGCCCCTCGGGTGAGCATCATTTTCGTTCCAAGATCACTGAGTACCTCCACACCCCTGTGAGCCTGCTGAGCAACAACGAGGCTCATAGGTCTCTCGGCGGCCCTCTGTTTCTGCCGAGCCATGGACAACACACTGCACTCTTTTTTGGGACTTCTTGATTTACCCAGAACTCGCAAAGGTTCACGAGCACCGTTCTAGCAAGTTCCAACATGCCGTGGAAGTCGCACTCATTCCAGTCTGAGCTTCACTGAGAAAAACACTCGGCTTCTCCTTCCATCCTGGACCTCCTACCTGATGTCACCGTGCCTCCAGGAGAAGTCGGCTTGCTTTCCTATTGCAACGAAAGCACAGTTTTTCCTGTAGCACTGCAGGCTTTTGAAGAGGCACGGCCCCAGAGGCCTAGCTAGGGCGTTCCTTGGTTGAGGCAGTTCACTAGATGCAAAACTCCCTGCCTCGATAAGTTGATTCAGGGAAGCAACCAGTGTGTACTCTGGGTCTCTTTTGACTCGTTAGAAACCACAGAGATGTATGCTGCCTGTGCCAATGGAAAAGGGGTCAAGATGCTACTAACCTTGCTTTCCATTTGGAAAGCTCCATCCTTGCTGCCGTGAAGCTCCCTGAAATTCTACGCTGTTGACAGGCCTCGACCCACTGGAGCCATGGGTCTGGGAAGAAAATGAGTGTTTTCTGGCTACACAGGGCGCTTCATTGGCTGGGGTAGGGCTCAGCTTTCCATGCTCTAGAGCTACAGGGAATCTCAACGTGAGTCCTTGCCTCGATGTAAGGCCCTGAGGAGCCATGCAGAAAGGGAGGCATAGAGCTCTTTCCATGAGCTCTTAGTCGCTGTTCAGCTTTATTTTAAAGGAAGTACCGTTTTCAGGACTCCTAAGCCCCTCGGGTGAGCATCATTTTCGTTCCAAGATCACTGAGTACCTCCACACCCCTGTAGGCCTGCTGAGCATCAACGAGGCCCATAGGACCCTCGGAGGTCCTCTGTGTCTGCTGAGTCATGGGCAACACACTGCACTCTTTCGTGGGATATCGTGATTTCACAGCACTCGCACAGGTTCACGAGCACCGTTCTAGCAAGTTCCAACATGCTGTGGACATCGCACAAATTCCCTAGTCTGAGCTGCACAAAGAAAAACACTCGGCTTCACCTTCCATCCACCTCCTACCTGAAATCACCCTGCCTCCAGGAGAAAGACGGCTTCCGTTCCTATTGCAACGACAGCACAGTTTTTCCTGTAGCACTGCAAGCTTTTGAAGAGGCACGGGGCCAGAGGCCTAGCTGGGGCGTTCCTTGGTTGAGGCATTTCACTAGATGCAGAACACCCTGCTTCGAGAAGTTGATTCAGGGAAGGAACCAGTGTGTACTCTGTGTCTCTTTTGACTGGTTAGAAAGCACTGGGAGGTATCCTGCGTGTGCCCATGAAATTGGGGGAGTGATGGTACTAGCCTTGCTTTTCCTTTTGGAAACCTCCATTCTTGTTGCCGTGAAGCTAGCTGAAATTCTCTGCTGTGGACAGGCCTCTGGCCACTGTAGGCATGGGCCTGGGAAGAAAATGTTTTCTCTGGCTACACAGGGTGCTTCATTGCTCCGGGTGGGGCTCACCTTGCCATGCTCTAGAGCTAAAGGGAATCTCAACGTGAGTCCTTGCCTCGAGGTAAGGCCCTGAGTAGCCATGCAGAAAGGGAGGCATGCAGCTCTTTCCATGCGCTCTTAGTCGCTATTCTGCTTTACTTTAAAGGAAGTACCCTTTTCAGGACTCCTAGACCCCTCGGGTGAGCATCATTTTCGTTCCTAGATCACTGACTAACTCCACACCCTTGTGGGCCTGCTGAGCAACACTGAGTCCCATACGTCCCTCGGAGGCCCTCTGTGTCTGCCGAGTCTCGGGCAACACACTGTACGTTATTTCAGGAGAACTACATTTCCAGAGCACTCGAACAGCATCAGAACCACATTTCTAGGCAGTCCAACATGCCCTGGAAGTCTTCGACATTGCCCTCGTCTGAGCTGCCATGAGAAAACACTCTGCTTAGAATTCTTCAGGGACCTCGTCCCTGAAGTCACTCTATTCAAGGAGAAATACAGCATCCTAGCATTCTGTGTCGCTCACAGGGCAAGCAACGTGAGAACTTGCCTCGAGGTAAGGCCCTGAAATGCTATGCAGAAGCGGAGGCGTGTAGCAGTTTCCATGAGGCCGTAATCTCTGCTCTGCAGCATTTTAACGCCAGTACGCCTTTCAGGACACCTAGGTGCCTCGCCTGGAAACCCTATTCCCTGCAAGAACACTGAGTACCCTCAGGCTCCCCTGGCCCTTCTAAGCAATATCCAGGCCCGTAGCTTTCGGACTCACAGTGTGTATGCCGAGTGTAGGGCAACACAGTGCACTCTTTCTTGGGCCATCTTGATTTAGCCAGCAATCGCACAGGTTCACGAGCACCGTTCTAGCAAGTTCCAACATGCCGTGGAAGTCGCACTCCTTCCCTAGTCTGAGCTGCACAGAGAAACACACTCGGTTGCGGCTTCCATTGTGTAACTCGTACCTGAAGTCACCCTGCTCCAGGAGAAAGTCGGCTTGCCTTCCTCTTGCAAAGAAAGCACAGTTTTTCCTGTAGCACTGCAGGCTTTTGAAGAGGCACGGGCCCAGAGGCCTAGTTAGGGCGTTCCTTGGTTGAGGCAGTTCACTAGATGCAGAACACCCTGCCTCGAGAAGTTGATTCACGGAAGGAACCAGTGTGTACTCTGTGTCTCTTCTGAGGTGTTAGAAACCACAGGGATGTATGCTGTTTGTGCCTATGGAAATGGGGGCATGTTGGTAGTAGCCTTGCTTTAACATTTTGAGAGCTCCATTCATGCGGCCGTGAAGCTCCCTGCAATTCTAGCTGTTGACAGGCCTCTGGCCACTGTAGGCATGGGTCTGGGAAGAAAATGAGTTATCTCTGGCTACACAGAGTGCTTCATTGTCCGGGATGGGCACAATTTGCCATGGTCTAGAGTTAAAGGGTATCTCAACGCGAGTGCTTGCCTCGAGGTAAGGGCCTGAGTAGCCATGCAGAAAGGGAGGCATGCAGCTCTTTCCATGAGTTCGTAGTGAAAGTTCTGCTTATTTTAAAGGAAGTACCCTTTTCAGGACTCCTAGGCCACTCGGGTGAGCATCATTTTCGTTCCAAGATCACTGAGTACCTCCACACTCCTGTAGGACTGCTGAGCAACAACGAGGCCCATAGGTCCCTCGGAGGTCCTATGTGTCTGCGGAGTCATGGGCTACACACTGCACTCTTTCTTGGGATCTCCTAAGTTCACAGCACTCGTACAGGTTCACGAGCAGCGTTCTAGCAAGTTCCAACATGCTGTGGAAGTCACACACATTCCCTAGTCTGAGCTGCACTGAGAAAAACACTCGGCTTCGCCTTCCATGCACCTCCTACCTGAAGTCACCCTGCCTCCAGGAGAAGTCGTCTTGCAATCCTCTTGCAACGAAAGCAAAGTTTTTCCTGTAGCACTGCAGGCTTCTGAAGAGGCACGGGCCCAGAGGCCTAGCTAGGGCGTTCCTCGGTTGAGGCAGTTCACTAGATGCAGAACACCCTGCCTCAAGAAGTTGATTCAGGGAAGGAACCAGTGTGTACTCTGTGTCTCTTTTGACTCGTTAGAAACCACAGGGATGTATCCTGCGTGTGCCCATGGAAATGGGCGTGTAATGGTACTAGCCTTGTTTTTCCATTTGGAAACGTCCATTCTTGTTGCCGTGAAGCTAGCGAAATTCTCTGCTGTTGACAGGCCACTGGCCACTGCAGGCATGGGTCTGGGAAGAAAATGAGTTTTCTCTGGCTACAGAGGGTGCTTCATTAACCGGGGTGGGGCTCATCTTGCCATGCTCTAGAGCTAAAGGGAATCTCAACGTGAGTCCTTGCCTCGGAGTAAGGCCCTGAGTAGCCATGCAGAAACGGAGGCATGCAGCTGTTTCCATGAGCTCTTATTCGCTGTTCTGCTTTATTTTAAAGGAAGTACCCTTTTCAGGACTCCTAGGCCCCTCGGGTGAGCATCATTTTCGTTCCAAGATCACTGAGTACCTCCACACCCCTGTGAGCCTGCTGAGCAACAACGAGGCTCATAGGTCTCTCGGCGGCCCTCTGTTTCTGCCGAGCCATGGACAACACACTGCACTCTTTTTTGGGACTTCTTGATTTACCCAGAACTCGCAAAGGTTCACGAGCACCGTTCTAGCAAGTTCCAACATGCCGTGGAAGTCGCACTCATTCCAGTCTGAGCTTCACTGAGAAAAACACTCGGCTTCTCCTTCCATCCTGGACCTCCTACCTGATGTCACCGTGCCTCCAGGAGAAGTCGGCTTGCTTTCCTATTGCAACGAAAGCACAGTTTTTCCTGTAGCACTGCAGGCTTTTGAAGAGGCACGGCCCCAGAGGCCTAGCTAGGGCGTTCCTTGGTTGAGGCAGTTCACTAGATGCAAAACTCCCTGCCTCGATAAGTTGATTCAGGGAAGCAACCAGTGTGTACTCTGGGTCTCTTTTGACTCGTTAGAAACCACAGAGATGTATGCTGCCTGTGCCAATGGAAAAGGGGTCAAGATGGTACTAACCTTGCTTTCCATTTGGAAAGCTCCATCCTTGCTGCCGTGAAGCTCCCTGAAATTCTACGCTGTTGACAGGCCTCGACCTGTGTAGCCATGGGTCTGGGAAGAAAATGAGTGTTTTCTGGCTACACAGGGCGCTTCATTGGCTGGGGTAGGGCTCAGCTTTCCATGCTCTAGAGCTACAGGGAATCTCAACGTGAGTCGTTGCCTCGATGTAAGGCCCTGAGGAGCCATGCAGAAAGGGAGGCATGCAGCTCTTTCCATGAGCTCTTAGTCGCTGCTCTGCTTTATTTTAAAGGAAGTACCGTTTTCAGGACTCCTAAGCCACTCGGTGAGCATCATTTTCGTCCCAAGATCACTGAGTACCTCCACACCCCTGTAGGCCTGCTGAGCAACAACGATGTCCATAGGTCCCTCGGAGGTCCTCTGTGTCTGCGGAGTCATGGGCAACACACTGCACTCTTTCGTGGGATATCGTGATTTCACAGCACTTGCACAGGTTCAGGAGCACCGTTCTAGCAAGTTCCAACATGCTGTGGACATCGCACAAATTCCCTAGTCTGAGCTGCACAAAGAAAAACACTCGGCTTCACCTTCCATCCACCTCCTACCTGAAATCACCCTGCCTCCAGGAGAAAGACGGCTTCCGTTCCTATTGCAACGACAGCACAGTTTTTCCTGTAGCACTGCAAGCTTTTGAAGAGGCACGGGCCCAGAGGCCTAGCTGGGGCGTTCCTTGGTTGAGGCATTTCACTAGATGCAGAACACCCTGCTTCGAGAAGTTGATTCAGGGAAGGAACCAGTGTGTACTCTGTGTCTCTTTTGACTGGTTAGAAAGCACTGGGAGGTATCCTGCGTGTGCCCATGAAATTGGGGGAGTGATGGTACTAGCCTTGCTTTTCCTTTTGGAAACCTCCATTCTTGTTGCCGTGAAGCTAGCTGAAATTCTCTGCTGTGGACAGGCCTCTGGCCACTGTAGGCATGGGCCTGGGAAGAAAATGTTTTCTCTGGCTACACAGGGTGCTTCATTGCTCCGGGTGGGGCTCACCTTGCCATGCTCTAGAGCTAAAGGGAATCTCAACGTGAGTCCTTGCCTCGAGGTAAGGCCCTGAGTAGCCATGCAGAAAGGGAGGCATGCAGCTCTTTCCATGCGCTCTTAGTCGCTATTCTGCTTTACTTTAAAGGAAGTACCCTTCTCAGGACTCCTAGACCCCTCGGGTGAGCATCATTTTCGTTCCTAGATCACTGACTAACTCCACACCCTTGTGGGCCTGCTGAGCAATACTGAGTCCCATACGTCCCTCGGAGGCCCTCTGTGTCTGCCGAGTCTCGGGCAACACACTGTACGTTACTTCAGGAGAACTACATTTCCAGAGCACTCGAACAGCATCAGAACCACATTTCTAGGCAGTCCAACATGCCCTGGAAGTCTTCGACATTGCCCTCGTCTGAGCTGCCATGAGAAAACACTCTGCTTAGAATTCTTCAGGGACCTCGTCCCTGAAGTCACTCTATTCAAGGAGAAATACAGCATCCTAGCATTCTGTGTCGCTCACAGGGCAAGCAACGTGAGAACTTGCCTCGAGGTAAGGCCCTGAAATGCTATGCAGAAGCGCAGGCATGTAGCAGTTTCCATGAGTCCGTAATCTCTGCTCTGCAGCATTTTAACGCCAGTACGCCTTTCAGGACACCTAGGTGCCTCGCCTGGAAACCCTATTCCCTGCAAGAACACTGAGTACCCTCAGGCTCCCCTGGCCCTTCTAAGCAATATCCAGGCCCGTAGCTTTCGGACTCACAGTGTGTATGCCGAGTGTAGGGCAACACAGTGCACTCTTTCTTGGGCCATCTTGATTTAGCCAGCAATCGCACAGGTTCACGAGCACCGTTCTAGCAAGTTCCAACACGCCGTGGAAGTCGCACTCCTTCCCTAGTCTGAGCTGCACAGAGAAACACACTCGGTTGCAGCTTCCATTGTGTAACTCGTACCTGAAGTCACCCTGCTCCAGGAGAAAGTCGGCTTGCCTTCCTCTTGCAAAGAAAGCACAGTTTTTCCTGTAGCACTGCAGGCTTTTGAAGAGGCACGGGCCCAGAGGCCTAGTTAGGGCGTTCCTTGGTTGAGGCAGTTCACTAGATGCAGAACACCCTGCCTCGAGAAGTTGATTCACGGAAGGAACCAGTGTGTACTCTGTGTCTCTTCTGAGGTGTTAGAAACCACAGGGATGTATGCTGTTTGTGCCTATGGAAATGGGGGCATGTTGGTAGTAGCCTTGCTTTAACATTTTGAGAGCTCCATTCATGCGGCCGTGAAGCTCCCTGCAATTCTAGCTGTTGACAGGCCTCTGGCCACTGTAGGCATGGGTCTGGGAAGAAAATGAGTTTTCTCTGGCTACACAGAATGCTTCATTGTCCAGGATGGGCACAATTTGCCATGGTCTAGAGTTAAAGGGTATCTCAACGCGAGTGCTTGCCTCGAGGTAAGGGCCTGAGTAGCCATGCAGAAAGGGAGGCATGCAGCTCTTTCCATGAGTTCGTAGTGAAAGTTCTGCTTATTTTAAAGGAAGTACCCTTTTCAGGACTCCTAGGCCACTCGGGTGAGCATCATTTTCGTTCCAAGATCACTGAGTACCTCCACACTCCTGTAGGACTGCTGAGCAACAACGAGGCCCATAGGTCCCTCGGAGGTCCTATGTGTCTGCGGAGTCATGGGCTACACACTGCACTCTTTCTTGGGATCTCCTAAGTTCACAGCACTCGTACAAGTTCACGAGCAGCGTTCTAGCAAGTTCCAACATGCTGTGGAAGTCACACACATTCCCTAGTCTGAGCTGCACTGAGAAAAACACTCGGCTTCGCCTTCCATCCACCTCCTACCTGAAGTCACCCTGCCTCCAGGAGAAGTCGTCTTGCAATCCTCTTGCAACGAAAGCAAAGTTTTTCCTGTAGCACTGCAGGCTTCTGAAGAGGCACGGGCCCAGAGGCCTAGCTAGGGCGTTCCTCGGTTGAGGCAGTTCACTAGATGCAGAACACCCTGCCTCAAGAAGTTGATTCAGGGAAGGAACCAGTGTGTACTCTGTGTCTCTTTTGACTCGTTAGAAACCACAGGGATGTATCCTGCGTGTGCCCATGGAAATGGGCGTGTAATGGTACTAGCCTTGTTTTTCCATTTGGAAACGTCCATTCTTGTTGCCGTGAAGCTAGCGAAATTCTCTGCTGTTGACAGGCCACTGGCCACTGCAGGCATGGGTCTGGGAAGAAAATGAGTTTTCTCTGGCTACAGAGGGTGCTTCATTAACCGGGGTGGGGCTCATCTTGCCATGCTCTAGAGCTAAAGGGAATCTCAACGTGAGTCCTTGCCTCGGAGTAAGGCCCTGAGTAGCCATGCAGAAACGGAGGCATGCAGCTGTTTCCATGAGCTCTTATTCGCTGTTCTGCTTTATTTTAAAGGAAGTACCCTTTTCAGGACTCCTAGGCCCCTCGGGTGAGCATCATTTTCGTTCCAAGATCACTGAGTACCTCCACACCCCTGTGAGCCTGCTGAGCAACAACGAGGCTCATAGGTCTCTCGGCGGCCCTCTGTTTCTGCCGAGCCATGGACAACACACTGCACTCTTTTTTGGGACTTCTTGATTTACCCAGAACTCGCAAAGGTTCACGAGCACCGTTCTAGCAAGTTCCAACATGCCGTGGAAGTCGCACTCATTCCAGTCTGAGCTTCACTGAGAAAAACACTCGGCTTCTCCTTCCATCCTGGACCTCCTACCTGATGTCACCGTGCCTCCAGGAGAAGTCGGCTTGCTTTCCTATTGCAACGAAAGCACAGTTTTTCCTGTAGCACTGCAGGCTTTTGAAGAGGCACGGCCCCAGAGGCCTAGCTAGGGCGTTCCTTGGTTGAGGCAGTTCACTAGATGCAAAACTCCCTGCCTCGATAAGTTGATTCAGGGAAGCAACCAGTGTGTACTCTGGGTCTCTTTTGACTCGTTAGAAACCACAGAGATGTATGCTGCCTGTGCCAATGGAAAAGGGGTCAAGATGGTACTAACCTTGCTTTCCATTTGGAAAGCTCCATCCTTGCTGCCGTGAAGCTCCCTGAAATTCTACGCTGTTGACAGGCCTCGACCTGTGTAGCCATGGGTCTGGGAAGAAAATGAGTGTTTTCTGGCTACACAGGGCGCTTCATTGGCTGGGGTAGGGCTCAGCTTTCCATGCTCTAGAGCTACAGGGAATCTCAACGTGAGTCGTTGCCTCGATGTAAGGCCCTGAGGAGCCATGCAGAAAGGGAGGCATGCAGCTCTTTCCATGAGCTCTTAGTCGCTGCTCTGCTTTATTTTAAAGGAAGTACCGTTTTCAGGACTCCTAAGCCACTCGGTGAGCATCATTTTCGTCCCAAGATCACTGAGTACCTCCACACCCCTGTAGGCCTGCTGAGCAACAACGATGTCCATAGGTCCCTCGGAGGTCCTCTGTGTCTGCGGAGTCATGGGCAACACACTGCACTCTTTCGTGGGATATCGTGATTTCACAGCACTTGCACAGGTTCAGGAGCACCGTTCTAGCAAGTTCCAACATGCTGTGGACATCGCACAAATTCCCTAGTCTGAGCTGCACAAAGAAAAACACTCGGCTTCACCTTCCATCCACCTCCTACCTGAAATCACCCTGCCTCCAGGAGAAAGACGGCTTCCGTTCCTATTGCAACGACAGCACAGTTTTTCCTGTAGCACTGCAAGCTTTTGAAGAGGCACGGGCCCAGAGGCCTAGCTGGGGCGTTCCTTGGTTGAGGCATTTCACTAGATGCAGAACACCCTGCTTCGAGAAGTTGATTCAGGGAAGGAACCAGTGTGTACTCTGTGTCTCTTTTGACTGGTTAGAAAGCACTGGGAGGTATCCTGCGTGTGCCCATGAAATTGGGGGAGTGATGGTACTAGCCTTGCTTTTCCTTTTGGAAACCTCCATTCTTGTTGCCGTGAAGCTAGCTGAAATTCTCTGCTGTGGACAGGCCTCTGGCCACTGTAGGCATGGGCCTGGGAAGAAAATGTTTTCTCTGGCTACACAGGGTGCTTCATTGCTCCGGGTGGGGCTCACCTTGCCATGCTCTAGAGCTAAAGGGAATCTCAACGTGAGTCCTTGCCTCGAGGTAAGGCCCTGAGTAGCCATGCAGAAAGGGAGGCATGCAGCTCTTTCCATGCGCTCTTAGTCGCTATTCTGCTTTACTTTAAAGGAAGTACCCTTCTCAGGACTCCTAGACCCCTCGGGTGAGCATCATTTTCGTTCCTAGATCACTGACTAACTCCACACCCTTGTGGGCCTGCTGAGCAATACTGAGTCCCATACGTCCCTCGGAGGCCCTCTGTGTCTGCCGAGTCTCGGGCAACACACTGTACGTTACTTCAGGAGAACTACATTTCCAGAGCACTCGAACAGCATCAGAACCACATTTCTAGGCAGTCCAACATGCCCTGGAAGTCTTCGACATTGCCCTCGTCTGAGCTGCCATGAGAAAACACTCTGCTTAGAATTCTTCAGGGACCTCGTCCCTGAAGTCACTCTATTCAAGGAGAAATACAGCATCCTAGCATTCTGTGTCGCTCACAGGGCAAGCAACGTGAGAACTTGCCTCGAGGTAAGGCCCTGAAATGCTATGCAGAAGCGCAGGCATGTAGCAGTTTCCATGAGTCCGTAATCTCTGCTCTGCAGCATTTTAACGCCAGTACGCCTTTCAGGACACCTAGGTGCCTCGCCTGGAAACCCTATTCCCTGCAAGAACACTGAGTACCCTCAGGCTCCCCTGGCCCTTCTAAGCAATATCCAGGCCCGTAGCTTTCGGACTCACAGTGTGTATGCCGAGTGTAGGGCAACACAGTGCACTCTTTCTTGGGCCATCTTGATTTAGCCAGCAATCGCACAGGTTCACGAGCACCGTTCTAGCAAGTTCCAACACGCCGTGGAAGTCGCACTCCTTCCCTAGTCTGAGCTGCACAGAGAAACACACTCGGTTGCAGCTTCCATTGTGTAACTCGTACCTGAAGTCACCCTGCTCCAGGAGAAAGTCGGCTTGCCTTCCTCTTGCAAAGAAAGCACAGTTTTTCCTGTAGCACTGCAGGCTTTTGAAGAGGCACGGGCCCAGAGGCCTAGTTAGGGCGTTCCTTGGTTGAGGCAGTTCACTAGATGCAGAACACCCTGCCTCGAGAAGTTGATTCACGGAAGGAACCAGTGTGTACTCTGTGTCTCTTCTGAGGTGTTAGAAACCACAGGGATGTATGCTGTTTGTGCCTATGGAAATGGGGGCATGTTGGTAGTAGCCTTGCTTTAACATTTTGAGAGCTCCATTCATGCGGCCGTGAAGCTCCCTGCAATTCTAGCTGTTGACAGGCCTCTGGCCACTGTAGGCATGGGTCTGGGAAGAAAATGAGTTTTCTCTGGCTACACAGAATGCTTCATTGTCCAGGATGGGCACAATTTGCCATGGTCTAGAGTTAAAGGGTATCTCAACGCGAGTGCTTGCCTCGAGGTAAGGGCCTGAGTAGCCATGCAGAAAGGGAGGCATGCAGCTCTTTCCATGAGTTCGTAGTGAAAGTTCTGCTTATTTTAAAGGAAGTACCCTTTTCAGGACTCCTAGGCCACTCGGGTGAGCATCATTTTCGTTCCAAGATCACTGAGTACCTCCACACTCCTGTAGGACTGCTGAGCAACAACGAGGCCCATAGGTCCCTCGGAGGTCCTATGTGTCTGCGGAGTCATGGGCTACACACTGCACTCTTTCTTGGGATCTCCTAAGTTCACAGCACTCGTACAAGTTCACGAGCAGCGTTCTAGCAAGTTCCAACATGCTGTGGAAGTCACACACATTCCCTAGTCTGAGCTGCACTGAGAAAAACACTCGGCTTCGCCTTCCATCCACCTCCTACCTGAAGTCACCCTGCCTCCAGGAGAAGTCGTCTTGCAATCCTCTTGCAACGAAAGCAAAGTTTTTCCTGTAGCACTGCAGGCTTCTGAAGAGGCACGGGCCCAGAGGCCTAGCTAGGGCGTTCCTCGGTTGAGGCAGTTCACTAGATGCAGAACACCCTGCCTCAAGAAGTTGATTCAGGGAAGGAACCAGTGTGTACTCTGTGTCTCTTTTGACTCGTTAGAAACCACAGGGATGTATCCTGCGTGTGCCCATGGAAATGGGCGTGTAATGGTACTAGCCTTGTTTTTCCATTTGGAAACGTCCATTCTTGTTGCCGTGAAGCTAGCGAAATTCTCTGCTGTTGACAGGCCACTGGCCACTGCAGGCATGGGTCTGGGAAGAAAATGAGTTTTCTCTGGCTACAGAGGGTGCTTCATTAACCGGGGTGGGGCTCATCTTGCCATGCTCTAGAGCTAAAGGGAATCTCAACGTGAGTCCTTGCCTCGGAGTAAGGCCCTGAGTAGCCATGCAGAAACGGAGGCATGCAGCTGTTTCCATGAGCTCTTATTCGCTGTTCTGCTTTATTTTAAAGGAAGTACCCTTTTCAGGACTCCTAGGCCCCTCGGGTGAGCATCATTTTCGTTCCAAGATCACTGAGTACCTCCACACCCCTGTGAGCCTGCTGAGCAACAACGAGGCTCATAGGTCTCTCGGCGGCCCTCTGTTTCTGCCGAGCCATGGACAACACACTGCACTCTTTTTTGGGACTTCTTGATTTACCCAGAACTCGCAAAGGTTCACGAGCACCGTTCTAGCAAGTTCCAACATGCCGTGGAAGTCGCACTCATTCCAGTCTGAGCTTCACTGAGAAAAACACTCGGCTTCTCCTTCCATCCTGGACCTCCTACCTGATGTCACCGTGCCTCCAGGAGAAGTCGGCTTGCTTTCCTATTGCAACGAAAGCACAGTTTTTCCTGTAGCACTGCAGGCTTTTGAAGAGGCACGGCCCCAGAGGCCTAGCTAGGGCGTTCCTTGGTTGAGGCAGTTCACTAGATGCAAAACTCCCTGCCTCGATAAGTTGATTCAGGGAAGCAACCAGTGTGTACTCTGGGTCTCTTTTGACTCGTTAGAAACCACAGAGATGTATGCTGCCTGTGCCAATGGAAAAGGGGTCAAGATGCTACTAACCTTGCTTTCCATTTGGAAAGCTCCATCCTTGCTGCCGTGAAGCTCCCTGAAATTCTACGCTGTTGACAGGCCTCGACCCACTGGAGCCATGGGTCTGGGAAGAAAATGAGTGTTTTCTGGCTACACAGGGCGCTTCATTGGCTGGGGTAGGGCTCAGCTTTCCATGCTCTAGAGCTACAGGGAATCTCAACGTGAGTCCTTGCCTCGATGTAAGGCCCTGAGGAGCCATGCAGAAAGGGAGGCATAGAGCTCTTTCCATGAGCTCTTAGTCGCTGTTCAGCTTTATTTTAAAGGAAGTACCGTTTTCAGGACTCCTAAGCCCCTCGGGTGAGCATCATTTTCGTTCCAAGATCACTGAGTACCTCCACACCCCTGTAGGCCTGCTGAGCATCAACGAGGCCCATAGGACCCTCGGAGGTCCTCTGTGTCTGCTGAGTCATGGGCAACACACTGCACTCTTTCGTGGGATATCGTGATTTCACAGCACTCGCACAGGTTCACGAGCACCGTTCTAGCAAGTTCCAACATGCTGTGGACATCGCACAAATTCCCTAGTCTGAGCTGCACAAAGAAAAACACTCGGCTTCACCTTCCATCCACCTCCTACCTGAAATCACCCTGCCTCCAGGAGAAAGACGGCTTCCGTTCCTATTGCAACGACAGCACAGTTTTTCCTGTAGCACTGCAAGCTTTTGAAGAGGCACGGGGCCAGAGGCCTAGCTGGGGCGTTCCTTGGTTGAGGCATTTCACTAGATGCAGAACACCCTGCTTCGAGAAGTTGATTCAGGGAAGGAACCAGTGTGTACTCTGTGTCTCTTTTGACTGGTTAGAAAGCACTGGGAGGTATCCTGCGTGTGCCCATGAAATTGGGGGAGTGATGGTACTAGCCTTGCTTTTCCTTTTGGAAACCTCCATTCTTGTTGCCGTGAAGCTAGCTGAAATTCTCTGCTGTGGACAGGCCTCTGGCCACTGTAGGCATGGGCCTGGGAAGAAAATGTTTTCTCTGGCTACACAGGGTGCTTCATTGCTCCGGGTGGGGCTCACCTTGCCATGCTCTAGAGCTAAAGGGAATCTCAACGTGAGTCCTTGCCTCGAGGTAAGGCCCTGAGTAGCCATGCAGAAAGGGAGGCATGCAGCTCTTTCCATGCGCTCTTAGTCGCTATTCTGCTTTACTTTAAAGGAAGTACCCTTCTCAGGACTCCTAGACCCCTCGGGTGAGCATCATTTTCGTTCCTAGATCACTGACTAACTCCACACCCTTGTGGGCCTGCTGAGCAACACTGAGTCCCATACGTCCCTCGGAGGCCCTCTGTGTCTGCCGAGTCTCGGGCAACACACTGTACGTTACTTCAGGAGAACTACATTTCCAGAGCACTCGAACAGCATCAGAACCACATTTCTAGGCAGTCCAACATGCCCTGGAAGTCTTCGACATTGCCCTCGTCTGAGCTGCCATGAGAAAACACTCTGCTTAGAATTCTTCAGGGACCTCGTCCCTGAAGTCACTCTATTCAAGGAGAAATACAGCATCCTAGCATTCTGTGTCGCTCACAGGGCAAGCAACGTGAGAACTTGCCTCGAGGTAAGGCCCTGAAATGCTATGCAGAAGCGGAGGCGTGTAGCAGTTTCCATGAGGCCGTAATCTCTGCTCTGCAGCATTTTAACGCCAGTACGCCTTTCAGGACACCTAGGTGCCTCGCCTGGAAACCCTATTCCCTGCAAGAACACTGAGTACCCTCAGGCTCCCCTGGCCCTTCTAAGCAATATCCAGGCCCGTAGCTTTCGGACTCACAGTGTGTATGCCGAGTGTAGGGCAACACAGTGCACTCTTTCTTGGGCCATCTTGATTTAGCCAGCAATCGCACAGGTTCACGAGCACCGTTCTAGCAAGTTCCAACACGCCGTGGAAGTCGCACTCCTTCCCTAGTCTGAGCTGCACAGAGAAACACACTCGGTTGCGGCTTCCATTGTGTAACTCGTACCTGAAGTCACCCTGCTCCAGGAGAAAGTCGGCTTGCCTTCCTCTTGCAAAGAAAGCACAGTTTTTCCTGTAGCACTGCAGGCTTTTGAAGAGGCACGGGCCCAGTGGCCTAGTTAGGGCGTTCCTTGGTTGAGGCAGTTCACTAGATGCAGAACACCCTGCCTCGAGAAGTTGATTCACGGAAGGAACCAGTGTGTACTCTGTGTCTCTTCTGAGGTGTTAGAAACCACAGGGATGTATGCTGTTTGTGCCTATGGAAATGGGGGCATGTTGGTAGTAGCCTTGCTTTAACATTTTGAGAGCTCCATTCATGCGGCCGTGAAGCTCCCTGCAATTCTAGCTGTTGACAGGCCTCTGGCCACTGTAGGCATGGGTCTGGGAAGAAAATGAGTTATCTCTGGCTACACAGAGTGCTTCATTGTCCGGGATGGGCACAATTTGCCATGGTCTAGAGTTAAAGGGTATCTCAACGCGAGTGCTTGCCTCGAGGTAAGGGCCTGAGTAGCCATGCAGAAAGGGAGGCATGCAGCTCTTTCCATGAGTTCGTAGTGAAAGTTCTGCTTATTTTAAAGGAAGTACCCTTTTCAGGACTCCTAGGCCACTCGGGTGAGCATCATATTCGTTCCAAGATCACTGAGTACCTCCACACTCCTGTAGGACTGCTGAGCAACAACGAGGCCCATAGGTCCCTCGGAGGTCCTATGTGTCTGCGGAGTCATGGGCTACACACTGCACTCTTTCTTGGGATCTCCTAAGTTCACAGCACTCGTACAGGTTCACGAGCAGCGTTCTAGCAAGTTCCAACATGCTGTGGAAGTCACACACATTCCCTAGTCTGAGCTGCACTGAGAAAAACACTCGGCTTCGCCTTCCATCCACCTCCTACCTGAAGTCACCCTGCCTCCAGGAGAAGTCGTCTTGCAATCCTCTTGCAACGAAAGCAAAGTTTTTCCTGTAGCACTGCAGGCTTCTGAAGAGGCACGGGCCCAGAGGCCTAGCTAGGGCGTTCCTCGGTTGAGGCAGTTCACTAGATGCAGAACACCCTGCCTCAAGAAGTTGATTCAGGGAAGGAACCAGTGTGTACTCTGTGTCTCTTTTGACTCGTTAGAAACCACAGGGATGTATCCTGCGTGTGCCCATGGAAATGGGCGTGTAATGGTACTAGCCTTGTTTTTCCATTTGGAAACGTCCATTCTTGTTGCCGTGAAGCTAGCGAAATTCTCTGCTGTTGACAGGCCACTGGCCACTGCAGGCATGGGTCTGGGAAGAAAATGAGTTTTCTCTGGCTACAGAGGGTGCTTCATTAACCGGGGTGGGGCTCATCTTGCCATGCTCTAGAGCTAAAGGGAATCTCAACGTGAGTCCTTGCCTCGGAGTAAGGCCCTGAGTAGCCATGCAGAAACGGAGGCATGCAGCTGTTTCCATGAGCTCTTATTCGCTGTTCTGCTTTATTTTAAAGGAAGTACCCTTTTCAGGACTCCTAGGCCCCTCGGGTGAGCATCATTTTCGTTCCAAGATCACTGAGTACCTCCACACCCCTGTGAGCCTGCTGAGCAACAACGAGGCTCATAGGTCTCTCGGCGGCCCTCTGTTTCTGCCGAGCCATGGACAACACACTGCACTCTTTTTTGGGACTTCTTGATTTACCCAGAACTCGCAAAGGTTCACGAGCACCGTTCTAGCAAGTTCCAACATGCCGTGGAAGTCGCACTCATTCCAGTCTGAGCTTCACTGAGAAAAACACTCGGCTTCTCCTTCCATCCTGGACCTCCTACCTGATGTCACCGTGCCTCCAGGAGAAGTCGGCTTGCTTTCCTATTGCAACGAAAGCACAGTTTTTCCTGTAGCACTGCAGGCTTTTGAAGAGGCACGGCCCCAGAGGCCTAGCTAGGGCGTTCCTTGGTTGAGGCAGTTCACTAGATGCAAAACTCCCTGCCTCGATAAGTTGATTCAGGGAAGCAACCAGTGTGTACTCTGGGTCTCTTTTGACTCGTTAGAAACCACAGAGATGTATGCTGCCTGTGCCAATGGAAAAGGGGTCAAGATGCTACTAACCTTGCTTTCCATTTGGAAAGCTCCATCCTTGCTGCCGTGAAGCTCCCTGAAATTCTACGCTGTTGACAGGCCTCGACCCACTGGAGCCATGGGTCTGGGAAGAAAATGAGTGTTTTCTGGCTACACAGGGCGCTTCATTGGCTGGGGTAGGGCTCAGCTTTCCATGCTCTAGAGCTACAGGGAATCTCAACGTGAGTCCTTGCCTCGATGTAAGGCCCTGAGGAGCCATGCAGAAAGGGAGGCATAGAGCTCTTTCCATGAGCTCTTAGTCGCTGTTCAGCTTTATTTTAAAGGAAGTACCGTTTTCAGGACTCCTAAGCCCCTCGGGTGAGCATCATTTTCGTTCCAAGATCACTGAGTACCTCCACACCCCTGTAGGCCTGCTGAGCATCAACGAGGCCCATAGGACCCTCGGAGGTCCTCTGTGTCTGCTGAGTCATGGGCAACACACTGCACTCTTTCGTGGGATATCGTGATTTCACAGCACTCGCACAGGTTCACGAGCACCGTTCTAGCAAGTTCCAACATGCTGTGGACATCGCACAAATTCCCTAGTCTGAGCTGCACAAAGAAAAACACTCGGCTTCACCTTCCATCCACCTCCTACCTGAAATCACCCTGCCTCCAGGAGAAAGACGGCTTCCGTTCCTATTGCAACGACAGCACAGTTTTTCCTGTAGCACTGCAAGCTTTTGAAGAGGCACGGGGCCAGAGGCCTAGCTGGGGCGTTCCTTGGTTGAGGCATTTCACTAGATGCAGAACACCCTGCTTCGAGAAGTTGATTCAGGGAAGGAACCAGTGTGTACTCTGTGTCTCTTTTGACTGGTTAGAAAGCACTGGGAGGTATCCTGCGTGTGCCCATGAAATTGGGGGAGTGATGGTACTAGCCTTGCTTTTCCTTTTGGAAACCTCCATTCTTGTTGCCGTGAAGCTAGCTGAAATTCTCTGCTGTGGACAGGCCTCTGGCCACTGTAGGCATGGGCCTGGGAAGAAAATGTTTTCTCTGGCTACACAGGGTGCTTCATTGCTCCGGGTGGGGCTCACCTTGCCATGCTCTAGAGCTAAAGGGAATCTCAACGTGAGTCCTTGCCTCGAGGTAAGGCCCTGAGTAGCCACGCAGAAAGGGAGGCATGCAGCTCTTTCCATGCGCTCTTAGTCGCTATTCTGCTTTACTTTAAAGGAAGTACCCTTCTCAGGACTCCTAGACCCCTCGGGTGAGCATCATTTTCGTTCCTAGATCACTGACTAACTCCACACCCTTGTGGGCCTGCTGAGCAACACTGAGTCCCATACGTCCCTCGGAGGCCCTCTGTGTCTGCCGAGTCTCGGGCAACACACTGTACGTTACTTCAGGAGAACTACATTTCCAGAGCACTCGAACAGCATCAGAACCACATTTCTAGGCAGTCCAACATGCCCTGGAAGTCTTCGACATTGCCCTCGTCTGAGCTGCCATGAGAAAACACTCTGCTTAGAATTCTTCAGGGACCTCGTCCCTGAAGTCACTCTATTCAAGGAGAAATACAGCATCCTAGCATTCTGTGTCGCTCACAGGGCAAGCAACGTGAGAACTTGCCTCGAGGTAAGGCCCTGAAATGCTATGCAGAAGCGGAGGCATGTAGCAGTTTCCATGAGGCCGTAATCTCTGCTCTGCAGCATTTTAACGCCAGTACGCCTTTCAGGACACCTAGGTGCCTCGCCTGGAAACCCTATTCCCTGCAAGAACACTGAGTACCCTCAGGCTCCCCTGGCCCTTCTAAGCAATATCCAGGCCCGTAGCTTTCGGACTCACAGTGTGTATGCCGAGTGTAGGGCAACACAGTGCACTCTTTCTTGGGCCATCTTGATTTAGCCAGCAATCACACAGGTTCACGAGCACCGTTCTAGCAAGTTCCAACATGCCGTGGAAGTCGCACTCCTTCCCTAGTCTGAGCTGCACAGAGAAACACACTCGGTTGCAGCTTCCATTGTGTAACTCGTACCTGAAGTCACCCTGCTCCAGGAGAAAGTCGGCTTGCCTTCCTCTTGCAAAGAAAGCACAGTTTTTCCTGTAGCACTGCAGGCTTTTGAAGAGGCACGGGCCCAGAGGCCTAGTTAGGGCGTTCCTTGATTGAGGCAGTTCACTAGATGCAGAACACCCTGCCTCGAGAAGTTGATTCACGGAAGGAACCAGTGTGTACTCTGTGTCTCTTCTGAGGTGTTAGAAACCACAGGGATGTATGCTGTTTGTGCCTATGGAAATGGGGGCATGTTGGTAGTAGCCTTGCTTTAACATTTTGAGAGCTCCATTCATGCGGCCGTGAAGCTCCCTGCAATTCTAGCTGTTGACAGGCCTCTGGCCACTGTAGGCATGGGTCTGGGAAGAAAATGAGTTTTCTCTGGCTACACAGAATGCTTCATTGTCCAGGATGGGCACAATTTGCCATGGTCTAGAGTTAAAGGGTATCTCAACGCGAGTGCTTGCCTCGAGGTAAGGGCCTGAGTAGCCATGCAGAAAGGGAGGCATGCAGCTCTTTCCATGAGTTCGTAGTGAAAGTTCTGCTTATTTTAAAGGAAGTACCCTTTTCAGGACTCCTAGGCCACTCGGGTGAGCATCATTTTCGTTCCAAGATCACTGAGTACCTCCACACTCCTGTAGGACTGCTGAGCAACAACGAGGCCCATAGGTCCCTCGGAGGTCCTATGTGTCTGCGGAGTCATGGGCTACACACTGCACTCTTTCTTGGGATCTCCTAAGTTCACAGCACTCGTACAGGTTCACGAGCAGCGTTCTAGCAAGTTCCAACATGCTGTGGAAGTCACACACATTCCCTAGTCTGAGCTGCACTGAGAAAAACACTCGGCTTCGCCTTCCATCCACCTCCTACCTGAAGTCACCCTGCCTCCAGGAGAAGTCGTCTTGCAATCCTCTTGCAACGAAAGCAAAGTTTTTCCTGTAGCACTGCAGGCTTCTGAAGAGGCACGGGCCCAGAGGCCTAGCTAGGGCGTTCCTCGGTTGAGGCAGTTCACTAGATGCAGAACACCCTGCCTCAAGAAGTTGATTCAGGGAAGGAACCAGTGTGTACTCTGTGTCTCTTTTGACTCGTTAGAAACCACAGGGATGTATCCTGCGTGTGCCCATGGAAATGGGCGTGTAATGGTACTAGCCTTGTTTTTCCATTTGGAAACGTCCATTCTTGTTGCCGTGAAGCTAGCGAAATTCTCTGCTGTTGACAGGCCACTGGCCACTGCAGGCATGGGTCTGGGAAGAAAATGAGTTTTCTCTGGCTACAGAGGGTGCTTCATTAACCGGGGTGGGGCTCATCTTGCCATGCTCTAGAGCTAAAGGGAATCTCAACGTGAGTCCTTGCCTCGGAGTAAGGCCCTGAGTAGCCATGCAGAAACGGAGGCATGCAGCTGTTTCCATGAGCTCTTATTCGCTGTTCTGCTTTATTTTAAAGGAAGTACCCTTTTCAGGACTCCTAGGCCCCTCGGGTGAGCATCATTTTCGTTCCAAGATCACTGAGTACCTCCACACCCCTGTGAGCCTGCTGAGCAACAACGAGGCTCATAGGTCTCTCGGCGGCCCTCTGTTTCTGCCGAGCCATGGACAACACACTGCACTCTTTTTTGGGACTTCTTGATTTACCCAGAACTCGCAAAGGTTCACGAGCACCGTTCTAGCAAGTTCCAACATGCCGTGGAAGTCGCACTCATTCCAGTCTGAGCTTCACTGAGAAAAACACTCGGCTTCTCCTTCCATCCTGGACCTCCTACCTGATGTCACCGTGCCTCCAGGAGAAGTCGGCTTGCTTTCCTATTGCAACGAAAGCACAGTTTTTCCTGTAGCACTGCAGGCTTTTGAAGAGGCACGGCCCCAGAGGCCTAGCTAGGGCGTTCCTTGGTTGAGGCAGTTCACTAGATGCAAAACTCCCTGCCTCGATAAGTTGATTCAGGGAAGCAACCAGTGTGTACTCTGGGTCTCTTTTGACTCGTTAGAAACCACAGAGATGTATGCTGCCTGTGCCAATGGAAAAGGGGTCAAGATGCTACTAACCTTGCTTTCCATTTGGAAAGCTCCATCCTTGCTGCCGTGAAGCTCCCTGAAATTCTACGCTGTTGACAGGCCTCGACCCACTGGAGCCATGGGTCTGGGAAGAAAATGAGTGTTTTCTGGCTACACAGGGCGCTTCATTGGCTGGGGTAGGGCTCAGCTTTCCATGCTCTAGAGCTACAGGGAATCTCAACGTGAGTCCTTGCCTCGATGTAAGGCCCTGAGGAGCCATGCAGAAAGGGAGGCATAGAGCTCTTTCCATGAGCTCTTAGTCGCTGTTCAGCTTTATTTTAAAGGAAGTACCGTTTTCAGGACTCCTAAGCCCCTCGGGTGAGCATCATTTTCGTTCCAAGATCACTGAGTACCTCCACACCCCTGTAGGCCTGCTGAGCATCAACGAGGCCCATAGGACCCTCGGAGGTCCTCTGTGTCTGCTGAGTCATGGGCAACACACTGCACTCTTTCGTGGGATATCGTGATTTCACAGCACTCGCACAGGTTCACGAGCACCGTTCTAGCAAGTTCCAACATGCTGTGGACATCGCACAAATTCCCTAGTCTGAGCTGCACAAAGAAAAACACTCGGCTTCACCTTCCATCCACCTCCTACCTGAAATCACCCTGCCTCCAGGAGAAAGACGGCTTCCGTTCCTATTGCAACGACAGCACAGTTTTTCCTGTAGCACTGCAAGCTTTTGAAGAGGCACGGGGCCAGAGGCCTAGCTGGGGCGTTCCTTGGTTGAGGCATTTCACTAGATGCAGAACACCCTGCTTCGAGAAGTTGATTCAGGGAAGGAACCAGTGTGTACTCTGTGTCTCTTTTGACTGGTTAGAAAGCACTGGGAGGTATCCTGCGTGTGCCCATGAAATTGGGGGAGTGATGGTACTAGCCTTGCTTTTCCTTTTGGAAACCTCCATTCTTGTTGCCGTGAAGCTAGCTGAAATTCTCTGCTGTGGACAGGCCTCTGGCCACTGTAGGCATGGGCCTGGGAAGAAAATGTTTTCTCTGGCTACACAGGGTGCTTCATTGCTCCGGGTGGGGCTCACCTTGCCATGCTCTAGAGCTAAAGGGAATCTCAACGTGAGTCCTTGCCTCGAGGTAAGGCCCTGAGTAGCCACGCAGAAAGGGAGGCATGCAGCTCTTTCCATGCGCTCTTAGTCGCTATTCTGCTTTACTTTAAAGGAAGTACCCTTCTCAGGACTCCTAGACCCCTCGGGTGAGCATCATTTTCGTTCCTAGATCACTGACTAACTCCACACCCTTGTGGGCCTGCTGAGCAACACTGAGTCCCATACGTCCCTCGGAGGCCCTCTGTGTCTGCCGAGTCTCGGGCAACACACTGTACGTTACTTCAGGAGAACTACATTTCCAGAGCACTCGAACAGCATCAGAACCACATTTCTAGGCAGTCCAACATGCCCTGGAAGTCTTCGACATTGCCCTCGTCTGAGCTGCCATGAGAAAACACTCTGCTTAGAATTCTTCAGGGACCTCGTCCCTGAAGTCACTCTATTCAAGGAGAAATACAGCATCCTAGCATTCTGTGTCGCTCACAGGGCAAGCAACGTGAGAACTTGCCTCGAGGTAAGGCCCTGAAATGCTATGCAGAAGCGGAGGCGTGTAGCAGTTTCCATGAGGCCGTAATCTCTGCTCTGCAGCATTTTAACGCCAGTACGCCTTTCAGGACACCTAGGTGCCTCGCCTGGAAACCCTATTCCCTGCAAGAACACTGAGTACCCTCAGGCTCCCCTGGCCCTTCTAAGCAATATCCAGGCCCGTAGCTTTCGGACTCACAGTGTGTATGCCGAGTGTAGGGCAACACAGTGCACTCTTTCTTGGGCCATCTTGATTTAGCCAGCAATCGCACAGGTTCACGAGCACCGTTCTAGCAAGTTCCAACATGCCGTGGAAGTCGCACTCCTTCCCTAGTCTGAGCTGCACAGAGAAACACACTCGGTTGCGGCTTCCATTGTGTAACTCGTACCTGAAGTCACCCTGCTCCAGGAGAAAGTCGGCTTGCCTTCCTCTTGCAAAGAAAGCACAGTTTTTCCTGTAGCACTGCAGGCTTTTGAAGAGGCACGGGCCCAGAGGCCTAGTTAGGGCGTTCCTTGGTTGAGGCAGTTCACTAGATGCAGAACACCCTGCCTCGAGAAGTTGATTCACGGAAGGAACCAGTGTGTACTCTGTGTCTCTTCTGAGGTGTTAGAAACCACAGGGATGTATGCTGTTTGTGCCTATGGAAATGGGGGCATGTTGGTAGTAGCCTTGCTTTAACATTTTGAGAGCTCCATTCATGCGGCCGTGAAGCTCCCTGCAATTCTAGCTGTTGACAGGCCTCTGGCCACTGTAGGCATGGGTCTGGGAAGAAAATGAGTTATCTCTGGCTACACAGAGTGCTTCATTGTCCGGGATGGGCACAATTTGCCATGGTCTAGAGTTAAAGGGTATCTCAACGCGAGTGCTTGCCTCGAGGTAAGGGCCTGAGTAGCCATGCAGAAAGGGAGGCATGCAGCTCTTTCCATGAGTTCGTAGTGAAAGTTCTGCTTATTTTAAAGGAAGTACCCTTTTCAGGACTCCTAGGCCACTCGGGTGAGCATCATATTCGTTCCAAGATCACTGAGTACCTCCACACTCCTGTAGGACTGCTGAGCAACAACGAGGCCCATAGGTCCCTCGGAGGTCCTATGTGTCTGCGGAGTCATGGGCTACACACTGCACTCTTTCTTGGGATCTCCTAAGTTCACAGCACTCGTACAGGTTCACGAGCAGCGTTCTAGCAAGTTCCAACATGCTGTGGAAGTCACACACATTCCCTAGTCTGAGCTGCACTGAGAAAAACACTCGGCTTCGCCTTCCATCCACCTCCTACCTGAAGTCACCCTGCCTCCAGGAGAAGTCGTCTTGCAATCCTCTTGCAACGAAAGCAAAGTTTTTCCTGTAGCACTGCAGGCTTCTGAAGAGGCACGGGCCCAGAGGCCTAGCTAGGGCGTTCCTCGGTTGAGGCAGTTCACTAGATGCAGAACACCCTGCCTCAAGAAGTTGATTCAGGGAAGGAACCAGTGTGTACTCTGTGTCTCTTTTGACTCGTTAGAAACCACAGGGATGTATCCTGCGTGTGCCCATGGAAATGGGCGTGTAATGGTACTAGCCTTGTTTTTCCATTTGGAAACGTCCATTCTTGTTGCCGTGAAGCTAGCGAAATTCTCTGCTGTTGACAGGCCACTGGCCACTGCAGGCATGGGTCTGGGAAGAAAATGAGTTTTCTCTGGCTACAGAGGGTGCTTCATTAACCGGGGTGGGGCTCATCTTGCCATGCTCTAGAGCTAAAGGGAATCTCAACGTGAGTCCTTGCCTCGGAGTAAGGCCCTGAGTAGCCATGCAGAAACGGAGGCATGCAGCTGTTTCCATGAGCTCTTATTCGCTGTTCTGCTTTATTTTAAAGGAAGTACCCTTTTCAGGACTCCTAGGCCCCTCGGGTGAGCATCATTTTCGTTCCAAGATCACTGAGTACCTCCACACCCCTGTGAGCCTGCTGAGCAACAACGAGGCTCATAGGTCTCTCGGCGGCCCTCTGTTTCTGCCGAGCCATGGACAACACACTGCACTCTTTTTTGGGACTTCTTGATTTACCCAGAACTCGCAAAGGTTCACGAGCACCGTTCTAGCAAGTTCCAACATGCCGTGGAAGTCGCACTCATTCCAGTCTGAGCTTCACTGAGAAAAACACTCGGCTTCTCCTTCCATCCTGGACCTCCTACCTGATGTCACCGTGCCTCCAGGAGAAGTCGGCTTGCTTTCCTATTGCAACGAAAGCACAGTTTTTCCTGTAGCACTGCAGGCTTTTGAAGAGGCACGGCCCCAGAGGCCTAGCTAGGGCGTTCCTTGGTTGAGGCAGTTCACTAGATGCAAAACTCCCTGCCTCGATAAGTTGATTCAGGGAAGCAACCAGTGTGTACTCTGGGTCTCTTTTGACTCGTTAGAAACCACAGAGATGTATGCTGCCTGTGCCAATGGAAAAGGGGTCAAGATGCTACTAACCTTGCTTTCCATTTGGAAAGCTCCATCCTTGCTGCCGTGAAGCTCCCTGAAATTCTACGCTGTTGACAGGCCTCGACCCACTGGAGCCATGGGTCTGGGAAGAAAATGAGTGTTTTCTGGCTACACAGGGCGCTTCATTGGCTGGGGTAGGGCTCAGCTTTCCATGCTCTAGAGCTACAGGGAATCTCAACGTGAGTCCTTGCCTCGATGTAAGGCCCTGAGGAGCCATGCAGAAAGGGAGGCATAGAGCTCTTTCCATGAGCTCTTAGTCGCTGTTCAGCTTTATTTTAAAGGAAGTACCGTTTTCAGGACTCCTAAGCCCCTCGGGTGAGCATCATTTTCGTTCCAAGATCACTGAGTACCTCCACACCCCTGTAGGCCTGCTGAGCATCAACGAGGCCCATAGGACCCTCGGAGGTCCTCTGTGTCTGCTGAGTCATGGGCAACACACTGCACTCTTTCGTGGGATATCGTGATTTCACAGCACTCGCACAGGTTCACGAGCACCGTTCTAGCAAGTTCCAACATGCTGTGGACATCGCACAAATTCCCTAGTCTGAGCTGCACAAAGAAAAACACTCGGCTTCACCTTCCATCCACCTCCTACCTGAAATCACCCTGCCTCCAGGAGAAAGACGGCTTCCGTTCCTATTGCAACGACAGCACAGTTTTTCCTGTAGCACTGCAAGCTTTTGAAGAGGCACGGGGCCAGAGGCCTAGCTGGGGCGTTCCTTGGTTGAGGCATTTCACTAGATGCAGAACACCCTGCTTCGAGAAGTTGATTCAGGGAAGGAACCAGTGTGTACTCTGTGTCTCTTTTGACTGGTTAGAAAGCACTGGGAGGTATCCTGCGTGTGCCCATGAAATTGGGGGAGTGATGGTACTAGCCTTGCTTTTCCTTTTGGAAACCTCCATTCTTGTTGCCGTGAAGCTAGCTGAAATTCTCTGCTGTGGACAGGCCTCTGGCCACTGTAGGCATGGGCCTGGGAAGAAAATGTTTTCTCTGGCTACACAGGGTGCTTCATTGCTCCGGGTGGGGCTCACCTTGCCATGCTCTAGAGCTAAAGGGAATCTCAACGTGAGTCCTTGCCTCGAGGTAAGGCCCTGAGTAGCCCTGCAGAAAGGGAGGCATGCAGCTCTTTCCATGCGCTCTTAGTCGCTATTCTGCTTTACTTTAAAGGAAGTACCCTTTTCAGGACTCCTAGACCCCTCGGGTGAGCATCATTTTCGTTCCTAGATCACTGACTAACTCCACACCCTTGTGGGCCTGCTGAGCAACACTGAGTCCCATACGTCCCTCGGAGGCCCTCTGTGTCTGCCGAGTCTCGGGCAACACACTGTACGTTACTTCAGGAGAACTACATTTCCAGAGCACTCGAACAGCATCAGAACCACATTTCTAGGCAGTCCAACATGCCCTGGAAGTCTTCGACATTGCCCTCGTCTGAGCTGCCATGAGAAAACACTCTGCTTAGAATTCTTCAGGGACCTCGTCCCTGAAGTCACTCTATTCAAGGAGAAATACAGCATCCTAGCATTCTGTGTCGCTCACAGGGCAAGCAACGTGAGAACTTGCCTCGAGGTAAGGCCCTGAAATGCTATGCAGAAGCGGAGGCGTGTAGCAGTTTCCATGAGGCCGTAATCTCTGCTCTGCAGCATTTTAACGCCAGTACGCCTTTCAGGACACCTAGGTGCCTCGCCTGGAAACCCTATTCCCTGCAAGAACACTGAGTACCCTCAGGCTCCCCTGGCCCTTCTAAGCAATATCCAGGCCCGTAGCTTTCGGACTCACAGTGTGTATGCCGAGTGTAGGGCAACACAGTGCACTCTTTCTTGGGCCATCTTGATTTAGCCAGCAATCGCACAGGTTCACGAGCACCGTTCTAGCAAGTTCCAACATGCCGTGGAAGTCGCACTCCTTCCCTAGTCTGAGCTGCACAGAGAAACACACTCGGTTGCGGCTTCCATTGTGTAACTCGTACCTGAAGTCACCCTGCTCCAGGAGAAAGTCGGCTTGCCTTCCTCTTGCAAAGAAAGCACAGTTTTTCCTGTAGCACTGCAGGCTTTTGAAGAGGCACGGGCCCAGAGGCCTAGTTAGGGCGTTCCTTGGTTGAGGCAGTTCACTAGATGCAGAACACCCTGCCTCGAGAAGTTGATTCACGGAAGGAACCAGTGTGTACTCTGTGTCTCTTCTGAGGTGTTAGAAACCACAGGGATGTATGCTGTTTGTGCCTATGGAAATGGGGGCATGTTGGTAGTAGCCTTGCTTTAACATTTTGAGAGCTCCATTCATGCGGCCGTGAAGCTCCCTGCAATTCTAGCTGTTGACAGGCCTCTGGCCACTGTAGGCATGGGTCTGGGAAGAAAATGAGTTATCTCTGGCTACACAGAGTGCTTCATTGTCCGGGATGGGCACAATTTGCCATGGTCTAGAGTTAAAGGGTATCTCAACGCGAGTGCTTGCCTCGAGGTAAGGGCCTGAGTAGCCATGCAGAAAGGGAGGCATGCAGCTCTTTCCATGAGTTCGTAGTGAAAGTTCTGCTTATTTTAAAGGAAGTACCCTTTTCAGGACTCCTAGGCCACTCGGGTGAGCATCATATTCGTTCCAAGATCACTGAGTACCTCCACACTCCTGTAGGACTGCTGAGCAACAACGAGGCCCATAGGTCCCTCGGAGGTCCTATGTGTCTGCGGAGTCATGGGCTACACACTGCACTCTTTCTTGGGATCTCCTAAGTTCACAGCACTCGTACAGGTTCACGAGCAGCGTTCTAGCAAGTTCCAACATGCTGTGGAAGTCACACACATTCCCTAGTCTGAGCTGCACTGAGAAAAACACTCGGCTTCGCCTTCCATCCACCTCCTACCTGAAGTCACCCTGCCTCCAGGAGAAGTCGTCTTGCAATCCTCTTGCAACGAAAGCAAAGTTTTTCCTGTAGCACTGCAGGCTTCTGAAGAGGCACGGGCCCAGAGGCCTAGCTAGGGCGTTCCTCGGTTGAGGCAGTTCACTAGATGCAGAACACCCTGCCTCAAGAAGTTGATTCAGGGAAGGAACCAGTGTGTACTCTGTGTCTCTTTTGACTCGTTAGAAACCACAGGGATGTATCCTGCGTGTGCCCATGGAAATGGGCGTGTAATGGTACTAGCCTTGTTTTTCCATTTGGAAACGTCCATTCTTGTTGCCGTGAAGCTAGCGAAATTCTCTGCTGTTGACAGGCCACTGGCCACTGCAGGCATGGGTCTGGGAAGAAAATGAGTTTTCTCTGGCTACAGAGGGTGCTTCATTAACCGGGGTGGGGCTCATCTTGCCATGCTCTAGAGCTAAAGGGAATCTCAACGTGAGTCCTTGCCTCGGAGTAAGGCCCTGAGTAGCCATGCAGAAACGGAGGCATGCAGCTGTTTCCATGAGCTCTTATTCGCTGTTCTGCTTTATTTTAAAGGAAGTACCCTTTTCAGGACTCCTAGGCCCCTCGGGTGAGCATCATTTTCGTTCCAAGATCACTGAGTACCTCCACACCCCTGTGAGCCTGCTGAGCAACAACGAGGCTCATAGGTCTCTCGGCGGCCCTCTGTTTCTGCCGAGCCATGGACAACACACTGCACTCTTTTTTGGGACTTCTTGATTTACCCAGAACTCGCAAAGGTTCACGAGCACCGTTCTAGCAAGTTCCAACATGCCGTGGAAGTCGCACTCATTCCAGTCTGAGCTTCACTGAGAAAAACACTCGGCTTCTCCTTCCATCCTGGACCTCCTACCTGATGTCACCGTGCCTCCAGGAGAAGTCGGCTTGCTTTCCTATTGCAACGAAAGCACAGTTTTTCCTGTAGCACTGCAGGCTTTTGAAGAGGCACGGCCCCAGAGGCCTAGCTAGGGCGTTCCTTGGTTGAGGCAGTTCACTAGATGCAAAACTCCCTGCCTCGATAAGTTGATTCAGGGAAGCAACCAGTGTGTACTCTGGGTCTCTTTTGACTCGTTAGAAACCACAGAGATGTATGCTGCCTGTGCCAATGGAAAAGGGGTCAAGATGCTACTAACCTTGCTTTCCATTTGGAAAGCTCCATCCTTGCTGCCGTGAAGCTCCCTGAAATTCTACGCTGTTGACAGGCCTCGACCCACTGGAGCCATGGGTCTGGGAAGAAAATGAGTGTTTTCTGGCTACACAGGGCGCTTCATTGGCTGGGGTAGGGCTCAGCTTTCCATGCTCTAGAGCTACAGGGAATCTCAACGTGAGTCCTTGCCTCGATGTAAGGCCCTGAGGAGCCATGCAGAAAGGGAGGCATAGAGCTCTTTCCATGAGCTCTTAGTCGCTGTTCAGCTTTATTTTAAAGGAAGTACCGTTTTCAGGACTCCTAAGCCCCTCGGGTGAGCATCATTTTCGTTCCAAGATCACTGAGTACCTCCACACCCCTGTAGGCCTGCTGAGCATCAACGAGGCCCATAGGACCCTCGGAGGTCCTCTGTGTCTGCTGAGTCATGGGCAACACACTGCACTCTTTCGTGGGATATCGTGATTTCACAGCACTCGCACAGGTTCACGAGCACCGTTCTAGCAAGTTCCAACATGCTGTGGACATCGCACAAATTCCCTAGTCTGAGCTGCACAAAGAAAAACACTCGGCTTCACCTTCCATCCACCTCCTACCTGAAATCACCCTGCCTCCAGGAGAAAGACGGCTTCCGTTCCTATTGCAACGACAGCACAGTTTTTCCTGTAGCACTGCAAGCTTTTGAAGAGGCACGGGGCCAGAGGCCTAGCTGGGGCGTTCCTTGGTTGAGGCATTTCACTAGATGCAGAACACCCTGCTTCGAGAAGTTGATTCAGGGAAGGAACCAGTGTGTACTCTGTGTCTCTTTTGACTGGTTAGAAAGCACTGGGAGGTATCCTGCGTGTGCCCATGAAATTGGGGGAGTGATGGTACTAGCCTTGCTTTTCCTTTTGGAAACCTCCATTCTTGTTGCCGTGAAGCTAGCTGAAATTCTCTGCTGTGGACAGGCCTCTGGCCACTGTAGGCATGGGCCTGGGAAGAAAATGTTTTCTCTGGCTACACAGGGTGCTTCATTGCTCCGGGTGGGGCTCACCTTGCCATGCTCTAGAGCTAAAGGGAATCTCAACGTGAGTCCTTGCCTCGAGGTAAGGCCCTGAGTAGCCCTGCAGAAAGGGAGGCATGCAGCTCTTTCCATGCGCTCTTAGTCGCTATTCTGCTTTACTTTAAAGGAAGTACCCTTTTCAGGACTCCTAGACCCCTCGGGTGAGCATCATTTTCGTTCCTAGATCACTGACTAACTCCACACCCTTGTGGGCCTGCTGAGCAACACTGAGTCCCATACGTCCCTCGGAGGCCCTCTGTGTCTGCCGAGTCTCGGGCAACACACTGTACGTTACTTCAGGAGAACTACATTTCCAGAGCACTCGAACAGCATCAGAACCACATTTCTAGGCAGTCCAACATGCCCTGGAAGTCTTCGACATTGCCCTCGTCTGAGCTGCCATGAGAAAACACTCTGCTTAGAATTCTTCAGGGACCTCGTCCCTGAAGTCACTCTATTCAAGGAGAAATACAGCATCCTAGCATTCTGTGTCGCTCACAGGGCAAGCAACGTGAGAACTTGCCTCGAGGTAAGGCCCTGAAATGCTATGCAGAAGCGGAGGCGTGTAGCAGTTTCCATGAGGCCGTAATCTCTGCTCTGCAGCATTTTAACGCCAGTACGCCTTTCAGGACACCTAGGTGCCTCGCCTGGAAACCCTATTCCCTGCAAGAACACTGAGTACCCTCAGGCTCCCCTGGCCCTTCTAAGCAATATCCAGGCCCGTAGCTTTCGGACTCACAGTGTGTATGCCGAGTGTAGGGCAACACAGTGCACTCTTTCTTGGGCCATCTTGATTTAGCCAGCAATCGCACAGGTTCACGAGCACCGTTCTAGCAAGTTCCAACATGCCGTGGAAGTCGCACTCCTTCCCTAGTCTGAGCTGCACAGAGAAACACACTCGGTTGCGGCTTCCATTGTGTAACTCGTACCTGAAGTCACCCTGCTCCAGGAGAAAGTCGGCTTGCCTTCCTCTTGCAAAGAAAGCACAGTTTTTCCTGTAGCACTGCAGGCTTTTGAAGAGGCACGGGCCCAGAGGCCTAGTTAGGGCGTTCCTTGGTTGAGGCAGTTCACTAGATGCAGAACACCCTGCCTCGAGAAGTTGATTCACGGAAGGAACCAGTGTGTACTCTGTGTCTCTTCTGAGGTGTTAGAAACCACAGGGATGTATGCTGTTTGTGCCTATGGAAATGGGGGCATGTTGGTAGTAGCCTTGCTTTAACATTTTGAGAGCTCCATTCATGCGGCCGTGAAGCTCCCTGCAATTCTAGCTGTTGACAGGCCTCTGGCCACTGTAGGCATGGGTCTGGGAAGAAAATGAGTTATCTCTGGCTACACAGAGTGCTTCATTGTCCGGGATGGGCACAATTTGCCATGGTCTAGAGTTAAAGGGTATCTCAACGCGAGTGCTTGCCTCGAGGTAAGGGCCTGAGTAGCCATGCAGAAAGGGAGGCATGCAGCTCTTTCCATGAGTTCGTAGTGAAAGTTCTGCTTATTTTAAAGGAAGTACCCTTTTCAGGACTCCTAGGCCACTCGGGTGAGCATCATATTCGTTCCAAGATCACTGAGTACCTCCACACTCCTGTAGGACTGCTGAGCAACAACGAGGCCCATAGGTCCCTCGGAGGTCCTATGTGTCTGCGGAGTCATGGGCTACACACTGCACTCTTTCTTGGGATCTCCTAAGTTCACAGCACTCGTACAGGTTCACGAGCAGCGTTCTAGCAAGTTCCAACATGCTGTGGAAGTCACACACATTCCCTAGTCTGAGCTGCACTGAGAAAAACACTCGGCTTCGCCTTCCATCCACCTCCTACCTGAAGTCACCCTGCCTCCAGGAGAAGTCGTCTTGCAATCCTCTTGCAACGAAAGCAAAGTTTTTCCTGTAGCACTGCAGGCTTCTGAAGAGGCACGGGCCCAGAGGCCTAGCTAGGGCGTTCCTCGGTTGAGGCAGTTCACTAGATGCAGAACACCCTGCCTCAAGAAGTTGATTCAGGGAAGGAACCAGTGTGTACTCTGTGTCTCTTTTGACTCGTTAGAAACCACAGGGATGTATCCTGCGTGTGCCCATGGAAATGGGCGTGTAATGGTACTAGCCTTGTTTTTCCATTTGGAAACGTCCATTCTTGTTGCCGTGAAGCTAGCGAAATTCTCTGCTGTTGACAGGCCACTGGCCACTGCAGGCATGGGTCTGGGAAGAAAATGAGTTTTCTCTGGCTACAGAGGGTGCTTCATTAACCGGGGTGGGGCTCATCTTGCCATGCTCTAGAGCTAAAGGGAATCTCAACGTGAGTCCTTGCCTCGGAGTAAGGCCCTGAGTAGCCATGCAGAAACGGAGGCATGCAGCTGTTTCCATGAGCTCTTATTCGCTGTTCTGCTTTATTTTAAAGGAAGTACCCTTTTCAGGACTCCTAGGCCCCTCGGGTGAGCATCATTTTCGTTCCAAGATCACTGAGTACCTCCACACCCCTGTGAGCCTGCTGAGCAACAACGAGGCTCATAGGTCTCTCGGCGGCCCTCTGTTTCTGCCGAGCCATGGACAACACACTGCACTCTTTTTTGGGACTTCTTGATTTACCCAGAACTCGCAAAGGTTCACGAGCACCGTTCTAGCAAGTTCCAACATGCCGTGGAAGTCGCACTCATTCCAGTCTGAGCTTCACTGAGAAAAACACTCGGCTTCTCCTTCCATCCTGGACCTCCTACCTGATGTCACCGTGCCTCCAGGAGAAGTCGGCTTGCTTTCCTATTGCAACGAAAGCACAGTTTTTCCTGTAGCACTGCAGGCTTTTGAAGAGGCACGGCCCCAGAGGCCTAGCTAGGGCGTTCCTTGGTTGAGGCAGTTCACTAGATGCAAAACTCCCTGCCTCGATAAGTTGATTCAGGGAAGCAACCAGTGTGTACTCTGGGTCTCTTTTGACTCGTTAGAAACCACAGAGATGTATGCTGCCTGTGCCAATGGAAAAGGGGTCAAGATGCTACTAACCTTGCTTTCCATTTGGAAAGCTCCATCCTTGCTGCCGTGAAGCTCCCTGAAATTCTACGCTGTTGACAGGCCTCGACCCACTGGAGCCATGGGTCTGGGAAGAAAATGAGTGTTTTCTGGCTACACAGGGCGCTTCATTGGCTGGGGTAGGGCTCAGCTTTCCATGCTCTAGAGCTACAGGGAATCTCAACGTGAGTCCTTGCCTCGATGTAAGGCCCTGAGGAGCCATGCAGAAAGGGAGGCATAGAGCTCTTTCCATGAGCTCTTAGTCGCTGTTCAGCTTTATTTTAAAGGAAGTACCGTTTTCAGGACTCCTAAGCCCCTCGGGTGAGCATCATTTTCGTTCCAAGATCACTGAGTACCTCCACACCCCTGTAGGCCTGCTGAGCATCAACGAGGCCCATAGGACCCTCGGAGGTCCTCTGTGTCTGCTGAGTCATGGGCAACACACTGCACTCTTTCGTGGGATATCGTGATTTCACAGCACTCGCACAGGTTCACGAGCACCGTTCTAGCAAGTTCCAACATGCTGTGGACATCGCACAAATTCCCTAGTCTGAGCTGCACAAAGAAAAACACTCGGCTTCACCTTCCATCCACCTCCTACCTGAAATCACCCTGCCTCCAGGAGAAAGACGGCTTCCGTTCCTATTGCAACGACAGCACAGTTTTTCCTGTAGCACTGCAAGCTTTTGAAGAGGCACGGGGCCAGAGGCCTAGCTGGGGCGTTCCTTGGTTGAGGCATTTCACTAGATGCAGAACACCCTGCTTCGAGAAGTTGATTCAGGGAAGGAACCAGTGTGTACTCTGTGTCTCTTTTGACTGGTTAGAAAGCACTGGGAGGTATCCTGCGTGTGCCCATGAAATTGGGGGAGTGATGGTACTAGCCTTGCTTTTCCTTTTGGAAACCTCCATTCTTGTTGCCGTGAAGCTAGCTGAAATTCTCTGCTGTGGACAGGCCTCTGGCCACTGTAGGCATGGGCCTGGGAAGAAAATGTTTTCTCTGGCTACACAGGGTGCTTCATTGCTCCGGGTGGGGCTCACCTTGCCATGCTCTAGAGCTAAAGGGAATCTCAACGTGAGTCCTTGCCTCGAGGTAAGGCCCTGAGTAGCCCTGCAGAAAGGGAGGCATGCAGCTCTTTCCATGCGCTCTTAGTCGCTATTCTGCTTTACTTTAAAGGAAGTACCCTTTTCAGGACTCCTAGACCCCTCGGGTGAGCATCATTTTCGTTCCTAGATCACTGACTAACTCCACACCCTTGTGGGCCTGCTGAGCAACACTGAGTCCCATACGTCCCTCGGAGGCCCTCTGTGTCTGCCGAGTCTCGGGCAACACACTGTACGTTACTTCAGGAGAACTACATTTCCAGAGCACTCGAACAGCATCAGAACCACATTTCTAGGCAGTCCAACATGCCCTGGAAGTCTTCGACATTGCCCTCGTCTGAGCTGCCATGAGAAAACACTCTGCTTAGAATTCTTCAGGGACCTCGTCCCTGAAGTCACTCTATTCAAGGAGAAATACAGCATCCTAGCATTCTGTGTCGCTCACAGGGCAAGCAACGTGAGAACTTGCCTCGAGGTAAGGCCCTGAAATGCTATGCAGAAGCGGAGGCGTGTAGCAGTTTCCATGAGGCCGTAATCTCTGCTCTGCAGCATTTTAACGCCAGTACGCCTTTCAGGACACCTAGGTGCCTCGCCTGGAAACCCTATTCCCTGCAAGAACACTGAGTACCCTCAGGCTCCCCTGGCCCTTCTAAGCAATATCCAGGCCCGTAGCTTTCGGACTCACAGTGTGTATGCCGAGTGTAGGGCAACACAGTGCACTCTTTCTTGGGCCATCTTGATTTAGCCAGCAATCGCACAGGTTCACGAGCACCGTTCTAGCAAGTTCCAACATGCCGTGGAAGTCGCACTCCTTCCCTAGTCTGAGCTGCACAGAGAAACACACTCGGTTGCAGCTTCCATTGTGTAACTCGTACCTGAAGTCACCCTGCTCCAGGAGAAAGTCGGCTTGCCTTCCTCTTGCAAAGAAAGCACAGTTTTTCCTGTAGCACTGCAGGCTTTTGAAGAGGCACGGGCCCAGAGGCCTAGTTAGGGCGTTCCTTGATTGAGGCAGTTCACTAGATGCAGAACACCCTGCCTCGAGAAGTTGATTCACGGAAGGAACCAGTGTGTACTCTGTGTCTCTTCTGAGGTGTTAGAAACCACAGGGATGTATGCTGTTTGTGCCTATGGAAATGGGGGCATGTTGGTAGTAGCCTTGCTTTAACATTTTGAGAGCTCCATTCATGCGGCCGTGAAGCTCCCTGCAATTCTAGCTGTTGACAGGCCTCTGGCCACTGTAGGCATGGGTCTGGGAAGAAAATGAGTTTTCTCTGGCTACACAGAATGCTTCATTGTCCAGGATGGGCACAATTTGCCATGGTCTAGAGTTAAAGGGTATCTCAACGCGAGTGCTTGCCTCGAGGTAAGGGCCTGAGTAGCCATGCAGAAAGGGAGGCATGCAGCTCTTTCCATGAGTTCGTAGTGAAAGTTCTGCTTATTTTAAAGGAAGTACCCTTTTCAGGACTCCTAGGCCACTCGGGTGAGCATCATTTTCGTTCCAAGATCACTGAGTACCTCCACACTCCTGTAGGACTGCTGAGCAACAACGAGGCCCATAGGTCCCTCGGAGGTCCTATGTGTCTGCGGAGTCATGGGCTACACACTGCACTCTTTCTTGGGATCTCCTAAGTTCACAGCACTCGTACAGGTTCACGAGCAGCGTTCTAGCAAGTTCCAACATGCTGTGGAAGTCACACACATTCCCTAGTCTGAGCTGCACTGAGAAAAACACTCGGCTTCGCCTTCCATCCACCTCCTACCTGAAGTCACCCTGCCTCCAGGAGAAGTCGTCTTGCAATCCTCTTGCAACGAAAGCAAAGTTTTTCCTGTAGCACTGCAGGCTTCTGAAGAGGCACGGGCCCAGAGGCCTAGCTAGGGCGTTCCTCGGTTGAGGCAGTTCACTAGATGCAGAACACCCTGCCTCAAGAAGTTGATTCAGGGAAGGAACCAGTGTGTACTCTGTGTCTCTTTTGACTCGTTAGAAACCACAGGGATGTATCCTGCGTGTGCCCATGGAAATGGGCGTGTAATGGTACTAGCCTTGTTTTTCCATTTGGAAACGTCCATTCTTGTTGCCGTGAAGCTAGCGAAATTCTCTGCTGTTGACAGGCCACTGGCCACTGCAGGCATGGGTCTGGGAAGAAAATGAGTTTTCTCTGGCTACAGAGGGTGCTTCATTAACCGGGGTGGGGCTCATCTTGCCATGCTCTAGAGCTAAAGGGAATCTCAACGTGAGTCCTTGCCTCGGAGTAAGGCCCTGAGTAGCCATGCAGAAACGGAGGCATGCAGCTGTTTCCATGAGCTCTTATTCGCTGTTCTGCTTTATTTTAAAGGAAGTACCCTTTTCAGGACTCCTAGGCCCCTCGGGTGAGCATCATTTTCGTTCCAAGATCACTGAGTACCTCCACACCCCTGTGAGCCTGCTGAGCAACAACGAGGCTCATAGGTCTCTCGGCGGCCCTCTGTTTCTGCCGAGCCATGGACAACACACTGCACTCTTTTTTGGGACTTCTTGATTTACCCAGAACTCGCAAAGGTTCACGAGCACCGTTCTAGCAAGTTCCAACATGCCGTGGAAGTCGCACTCATTCCAGTCTGAGCTTCACTGAGAAAAACACTCGGCTTCTCCTTCCATCCTGGACCTCCTACCTGATGTCACCGTGCCTCCAGGAGAAGTCGGCTTGCTTTCCTATTGCAACGAAAGCACAGTTTTTCCTGTAGCACTGCAGGCTTTTGAAGAGGCACGGCCCCAGAGGCCTAGCTAGGGCGTTCCTTGGTTGAGGCAGTTCACTAGATGCAAAACTCCCTGCCTCGATAAGTTGATTCAGGGAAGCAACCAGTGTGTACTCTGGGTCTCTTTTGACTCGTTAGAAACCACAGAGATGTATGCTGCCTGTGCCAATGGAAAAGGGGTCAAGATGCTACTAACCTTGCTTTCCATTTGGAAAGCTCCATCCTTGCTGCCGTGAAGCTCCCTGAAATTCTACGCTGTTGACAGGCCTCGACCCACTGGAGCCATGGGTCTGGGAAGAAAATGAGTGTTTTCTGGCTACACAGGGCGCTTCATTGGCTGGGGTAGGGCTCAGCTTTCCATGCTCTAGAGCTACAGGGAATCTCAACGTGAGTCCTTGCCTCGATGTAAGGCCCTGAGGAGCCATGCAGAAAGGGAGGCATAGAGCTCTTTCCATGAGCTCTTAGTCGCTGTTCAGCTTTATTTTAAAGGAAGTACCGTTTTCAGGACTCCTAAGCCCCTCGGGTGAGCATCATTTTCGTTCCAAGATCACTGAGTACCTCCACACCCCTGTAGGCCTGCTGAGCATCAACGAGGCCCATAGGACCCTCGGAGGTCCTCTGTGTCTGCTGAGTCATGGGCAACACACTGCACTCTTTCGTGGGATATCGTGATTTCACAGCACTCGCACAGGTTCACGAGCACCGTTCTAGCAAGTTCCAACATGCTGTGGACATCGCACAAATTCCCTAGTCTGAGCTGCACAAAGAAAAACACTCGGCTTCACCTTCCATCCACCTCCTACCTGAAATCACCCTGCCTCCAGGAGAAAGACGGCTTCCGTTCCTATTGCAACGACAGCACAGTTTTTCCTGTAGCACTGCAAGCTTTTGAAGAGGCACGGGGCCAGAGGCCTAGCTGGGGCGTTCCTTGGTTGAGGCATTTCACTAGATGCAGAACACCCTGCTTCGAGAAGTTGATTCAGGGAAGGAACCAGTGTGTACTCTGTGTCTCTTTTGACTGGTTAGAAAGCACTGGGAGGTATCCTGCGTGTGCCCATGAAATTGGGGGAGTGATGGTACTAGCCTTGCTTTTCCTTTTGGAAACCTCCATTCTTGTTGCCGTGAAGCTAGCTGAAATTCTCTGCTGTGGACAGGCCTCTGGCCACTGTAGGCATGGGCCTGGGAAGAAAATGTTTTCTCTGGCTACACAGGGTGCTTCATTGCTCCGGGTGGGGCTCACCTTGCCATGCTCTAGAGCTAAAGGGAATCTCAACGTGAGTCCTTGCCTCGAGGTAAGGCCCTGAGTAGCCCTGCAGAAAGGGAGGCATGCAGCTCTTTCCATGCGCTCTTAGTCGCTATTCTGCTTTACTTTAAAGGAAGTACCCTTTTCAGGACTCCTAGACCCCTCGGGTGAGCATCATTTTCGTTCCTAGATCACTGACTAACTCCACACCCTTGTGGGCCTGCTGAGCAACACTGAGTCCCATACGTCCCTCGGAGGCCCTCTGTGTCTGCCGAGTCTCGGGCAACACACTGTACGTTACTTCAGGAGAACTACATTTCCAGAGCACTCGAACAGCATCAGAACCACATTTCTAGGCAGTCCAACATGCCCTGGAAGTCTTCGACATTGCCCTCGTCTGAGCTGCCATGAGAAAACACTCTGCTTAGAATTCTTCAGGGACCTCGTCCCTGAAGTCACTCTATTCAAGGAGAAATACAGCATCCTAGCATTCTGTGTCGCTCACAGGGCAAGCAACGTGAGAACTTGCCTCGAGGTAAGGCCCTGAAATGCTATGCAGAAGCGGAGGCGTGTAGCAGTTTCCATGAGGCCGTAATCTCTGCTCTGCAGCATTTTAACGCCAGTACGCCTTTCAGGACACCTAGGTGCCTCGCCTGGAAACCCTATTCCCTGCAAGAACACTGAGTACCCTCAGGCTCCCCTGGCCCTTCTAAGCAATATCCAGGCCCGTAGCTTTCGGACTCACAGTGTGTATGCCGAGTGTAGGGCAACACAGTGCACTCTTTCTTGGGCCATCTTGATTTAGCCAGCAATCGCACAGGTTCACGAGCACCGTTCTAGCAAGTTCCAACATGCCGTGGAAGTCGCACTCCTTCCCTAGTCTGAGCTGCACAGAGAAACACACTCGGTTGCGGCTTCCATTGTGTAACTCGTACCTGAAGTCACCCTGCTCCAGGAGAAAGTCGGCTTGCCTTCCTCTTGCAAAGAAAGCACAGTTTTTCCTGTAGCACTGCAGGCTTTTGAAGAGGCACGGGCCCAGAGGCCTAGTTAGGGCGTTCCTTGGTTGAGGCAGTTCACTAGATGCAGAACACCCTGCCTCGAGAAGTTGATTCACGGAAGGAACCAGTGTGTACTCTGTGTCTCTTCTGAGGTGTTAGAAACCACAGGGATGTATGCTGTTTGTGCCTATGGAAATGGGGGCATGTTGGTAGTAGCCTTGCTTTAACATTTTGAGAGCTCCATTCATGCGGCCGTGAAGCTCCCTGCAATTCTAGCTGTTGACAGGCCTCTGGCCACTGTAGGCATGGGTCTGGGAAGAAAATGAGTTATCTCTGGCTACACAGAGTGCTTCATTGTCCGGGATGGGCACAATTTGCCATGGTCTAGAGTTAAAGGGTATCTCAACGCGAGTGCTTGCCTCGAGGTAAGGGCCTGAGTAGCCATGCAGAAAGGGAGGCATGCAGCTCTTTCCATGAGTTCGTAGTGAAAGTTCTGCTTATTTTAAAGGAAGTACCCTTTTCAGGACTCCTAGGCCACTCGGGTGAGCATCATATTCGTTCCAAGATCACTGAGTACCTCCACACTCCTGTAGGACTGCTGAGCAACAACGAGGCCCATAGGTCCCTCGGAGGTCCTATGTGTCTGCGGAGTCATGGGCTACACACTGCACTCTTTCTTGGGATCTCCTAAGTTCACAGCACTCGTACAGGTTCACGAGCAGCGTTCTAGCAAGTTCCAACATGCTGTGGAAGTCACACACATTCCCTAGTCTGAGCTGCACTGAGAAAAACACTCGGCTTCGCCTTCCATCCACCTCCTACCTGAAGTCACCCTGCCTCCAGGAGAAGTCGTCTTGCAATCCTCTTGCAACGAAAGCAAAGTTTTTCCTGTAGCACTGCAGGCTTCTGAAGAGGCACGGGCCCAGAGGCCTAGCTAGGGCGTTCCTCGGTTGAGGCAGTTCACTAGATGCAGAACACCCTGCCTCAAGAAGTTGATTCAGGGAAGGAACCAGTGTGTACTCTGTGTCTCTTTTGACTCGTTAGAAACCACAGGGATGTATCCTGCGTGTGCCCATGGAAATGGGCGTGTAATGGTACTAGCCTTGTTTTTCCATTTGGAAACGTCCATTCTTGTTGCCGTGAAGCTAGCGAAATTCTCTGCTGTTGACAGGCCACTGGCCACTGCAGGCATGGGTCTGGGAAGAAAATGAGTTTTCTCTGGCTACAGAGGGTGCTTCATTAACCGGGGTGGGGCTCATCTTGCCATGCTCTAGAGCTAAAGGGAATCTCAACGTGAGTCCTTGCCTCGGAGTAAGGCCCTGAGTAGCCATGCAGAAACGGAGGCATGCAGCTGTTTCCATGAGCTCTTATTCGCTGTTCTGCTTTATTTTAAAGGAAGTACCCTTTTCAGGACTCCTAGGCCCCTCGGGTGAGCATCATTTTCGTTCCAAGATCACTGAGTACCTCCACACCCCTGTGAGCCTGCTGAGCAACAACGAGGCTCATAGGTCTCTCGGCGGCCCTCTGTTTCTGCCGAGCCATGGACAACACACTGCACTCTTTTTTGGGACTTCTTGATTTACCCAGAACTCGCAAAGGTTCACGAGCACCGTTCTAGCAAGTTCCAACATGCCGTGGAAGTCGCACTCATTCCAGTCTGAGCTTCACTGAGAAAAACACTCGGCTTCTCCTTCCATCCTGGACCTCCTACCTGATGTCACCGTGCCTCCAGGAGAAGTCGGCTTGCTTTCCTATTGCAACGAAAGCACAGTTTTTCCTGTAGCACTGCAGGCTTTTGAAGAGGCACGGCCCCAGAGGCCTAGCTAGGGCGTTCCTTGGTTGAGGCAGTTCACTAGATGCAAAACTCCCTGCCTCGATAAGTTGATTCAGGGAAGCAACCAGTGTGTACTCTGGGTCTCTTTTGACTCGTTAGAAACCACAGAGATGTATGCTGCCTGTGCCAATGGAAAAGGGGTCAAGATGCTACTAACCTTGCTTTCCATTTGGAAAGCTCCATCCTTGCTGCCGTGAAGCTCCCTGAAATTCTACGCTGTTGACAGGCCTCGACCCACTGGAGCCATGGGTCTGGGAAGAAAATGAGTGTTTTCTGGCTACACAGGGCGCTTCATTGGCTGGGGTAGGGCTCAGCTTTCCATGCTCTAGAGCTACAGGGAATCTCAACGTGAGTCCTTGCCTCGATGTAAGGCCCTGAGGAGCCATGCAGAAAGGGAGGCATAGAGCTCTTTCCATGAGCTCTTAGTCGCTGTTCAGCTTTATTTTAAAGGAAGTACCGTTTTCAGGACTCCTAAGCCCCTCGGGTGAGCATCATTTTCGTTCCAAGATCACTGAGTACCTCCACACCCCTGTAGGCCTGCTGAGCATCAACGAGGCCCATAGGACCCTCGGAGGTCCTCTGTGTCTGCTGAGTCATGGGCAACACACTGCACTCTTTCGTGGGATATCGTGATTTCACAGCACTCGCACAGGTTCACGAGCACCGTTCTAGCAAGTTCCAACATGCTGTGGACATCGCACAAATTCCCTAGTCTGAGCTGCACAAAGAAAAACACTCGGCTTCACCTTCCATCCACCTCCTACCTGAAATCACCCTGCCTCCAGGAGAAAGACGGCTTCCGTTCCTATTGCAACGACAGCACAGTTTTTCCTGTAGCACTGCAAGCTTTTGAAGAGGCACGGGGCCAGAGGCCTAGCTGGGGCGTTCCTTGGTTGAGGCATTTCACTAGATGCAGAACACCCTGCTTCGAGAAGTTGATTCAGGGAAGGAACCAGTGTGTACTCTGTGTCTCTTTTGACTGGTTAGAAAGCACTGGGAGGTATCCTGCGTGTGCCCATGAAATTGGGGGAGTGATGGTACTAGCCTTGCTTTTCCTTTTGGAAACCTCCATTCTTGTTGCCGTGAAGCTAGCTGAAATTCTCTGCTGTGGACAGGCCTCTGGCCACTGTAGGCATGGGCCTGGGAAGAAAATGTTTTCTCTGGCTACACAGGGTGCTTCATTGCTCCGGGTGGGGCTCACCTTGCCATGCTCTAGAGCTAAAGGGAATCTCAACGTGAGTCCTTGCCTCGAGGTAAGGCCCTGAGTAGCCATGCAGAAAGGGAGGCATGCAGCTCTTTCCATGCGCTCTTAGTCGCTATTCTGCTTTACTTTAAAGGAAGTACCCTTTTCAGGACTCCTAGACCCCTCGGGTGAGCATCATTTTCGTTCCTAGATCACTGACTAACTCCACACCCTTGTGGGCCTGCTGAGCAACACTGAGTCCCATACGTCCCTCGGAGGCCCTCTGTGTCTGCCGAGTCTCGGGCAACACACTGTACGTTACTTCAGGAGAACTACATTTCCAGAGCACTCGAACAGCATCAGAACCACATTTCTAGGCAGTCCAACATGCCCTGGAAGTCTTCGACATTGCCCTCGTCTGAGCTGCCATGAGAAAACACTCTGCTTAGAATTCTTCAGGGACCTCGTCCCTGAAGTCACTCTATTCAAGGAGAAATACAGCATCCTAGCATTCTGTGTCGCTCACAGGGCAAGCAACGTGAGAACTTGCCTCGAGGTAAGGCCCTGAAATGCTATGCAGAAGCGGAGGCGTGTAGCAGTTTCCATGAGGCCGTAATCTCTGCTCTGCAGCATTTTAACGCCAGTACGCCTTTCAGGACACCTAGGTGCCTCGCCTGGAAACCCTATTCCCTGCAAGAACACTGAGTACCCTCAGGCTCCCCTGGCCCTTCTAAGCAATATCCAGGCCCGTAGCTTTCGGACTCACAGTGTGTATGCCGAGTGTAGGGCAACACAGTGCACTCTTTCTTGGGCCATCTTGATTTAGCCAGCAATCGCACAGGTTCACGAGCACCGTTCTAGCAAGTTCCAACATGCCGTGGAAGTCGCACTCCTTCCCTAGTCTGAGCTGCACAGAGAAACACACTCGGTTGCGGCTTCCATTGTGTAACTCGTACCTGAAGTCACCCTGCTCCAGGAGAAAGTCGGCTTGCCTTCCTCTTGCAAAGAAAGCACAGTTTTTCCTGTAGCACTGCAGGCTTTTGAAGAGGCACGGGCCCAGAGGCCTAGTTAGGGCGTTCCTTGGTTGAGGCAGTTCACTAGATGCAGAACACCCTGCCTCGAGAAGTTGATTCACGGAAGGAACCAGTGTGTACTCTGTGTCTCTTCTGAGGTGTTAGAAACCACAGGGATGTATGCTGTTTGTGCCTATGGAAATGGGGGCATGTTGGTAGTAGCCTTGCTTTAACATTTTGAGAGTTCCATTCATGCGGCCGTGAAGCTCCCTGCAATTCTAGCTGTTGACAGGCCTCTGGCCACTGTAGGCATGGGTCTGGGAAGAAAATGAGTTATCTCTGGCTACACAGAGTGCTTCATTGTCCGGGATGGGCACAATTTGCCATGGTCTAGAGTTAAAGGGTATCTCAACGCGAGTGCTTGCCTCGAGGTAAGGGCCTGAGTAGCCATGCAGAAAGGGAGGCATGCAGCTCTTTCCATGAGTTCGTAGTGAAAGTTCTGCTTATTTTAAAGGAAGTACCCTTTTCAGGACTCCTAGGCCACTCGGGTGAGCATCATATTCGTTCCAAGATCACTGAGTACCTCCACACTCCTGTAGGACTGCTGAGCAACAACGAGGCCCATAGGTCCCTCGGAGGTCCTATGTGTCTGCGGAGTCATGGGCTACACACTGCACTCTTTCTTGGGATCTCCTAAGTTCACAGCACTCGTACAGGTTCACGAGCAGCGTTCTAGCAAGTTCCAACATGCTGTGGAAGTCACACACATTCCCTAGTCTGAGCTGCACTGAGAAAAACACTCGGCTTCGCCTTCCATGCACCTCCTACCTGAAGTCACCCTGCCTCCAGGAGAAGTCGTCTTGCAATCCTCTTGCAACGAAAGCAAAGTTTTTCCTGTAGCACTGCAGGCTTCTGAAGAGGCACGGGCCCAGAGGCCTAGCTAGGGCGTTCCTCGGTTGAGGCAGTTCACTAGATGCAGAACACCCTGCCTCAAGAAGTTGATTCAGGGAAGGAACCAGTGTGTACTCTGTGTCTCTTTTGACTCGTTAGAAACCACAGGGATGTATCCTGCGTGTGCCCATGGAAATGGGCGTGTAATGGTACTAGCCTTGTTTTTCCATTTGGAAACGTCCATTCTTGTTGCCGTGAAGCTAGCGAAATTCTCTGCTGTTGACAGGCCACTGGCCACTGCAGGCATGGGTCTGGGAAGAAAATGAGTTTTCTCTGGCTACAGAGGGTGCTTCATTAACCGGGGTGGGGCTCATCTTGCCATGCTCTAGAGCTAAAGGGAATCTCAACGTGAGTCCTTGCCTCGGAGTAAGGCCCTGAGTAGCCATGCAGAAACGGAGGCATGCAGCTGTTTCCATGAGCTCTTATTCGCTGTTCTGCTTTATTTTAAAGGAAGTACCCTTTTCAGGACTCCTAGGCCCCTCGGGTGAGCATCATTTTCGTTCCAAGATCACTGAGTACCTCCACACCCCTGTGAGCCTGCTGAGCAACAACGAGGCTCATAGGTCTCTCGGCGGCCCTCTGTTTCTGCCGAGCCATGGACAACACACTGCACTCTTTTTTGGGACTTCTTGATTTACCCAGAACTCGCAAAGGTTCACGAGCACCGTTCTAGCAAGTTCCAACATGCCGTGGAAGTCGCACTCATTCCAGTCTGAGCTTCACTGAGAAAAACACTCGGCTTCTCCTTCCATCCTGGACCTCCTACCTGATGTCACCGTGCCTCCAGGAGAAGTCGGCTTGCTTTCCTATTGCAACGAAAGCACAGTTTTTCCTGTAGCACTGCAGGCTTTTGAAGAGGCACGGCCCCAGAGGCCTAGCTAGGGCGTTCCTTGGTTGAGGCAGTTCACTAGATGCAAAACTCCCTGCCTCGATAAGTTGATTCAGGGAAGCAACCAGTGTGTACTCTGGGTCTCTTTTGACTCGTTAGAAACCACAGAGATGTATGCTGCCTGTGCCAATGGAAAAGGGGTCAAGATGCTACTAACCTTGCTTTCCATTTGGAAAGCTCCATCCTTGCTGCCGTGAAGCTCCCTGAAATTCTACGCTGTTGACAGGCCTCGACCCACTGGAGCCATGGGTCTGGGAAGAAAATGAGTGTTTTCTGGCTACACAGGGCGCTTCATTGGCTGGGGTAGGGCTCAGCTTTCCATGCTCTAGAGCTACAGGGAATCTCAACGTGAGTCCTTGCCTCGATGTAAGGCCCTGAGGAGCCATGCAGAAAGGGAGGCATAGAGCTCTTTCCATGAGCTCTTAGTCGCTGTTCAGCTTTATTTTAAAGGAAGTACCGTTTTCAGGACTCCTAAGCCCCTCGGGTGAGCATCATTTTCGTTCCAAGATCACTGAGTACCTCCACACCCCTGTAGGCCTGCTGAGCATCAACGAGGCCCATAGGACCCTCGGAGGTCCTCTGTGTCTGCTGAGTCATGGGCAACACACTGCACTCTTTCGTGGGATATCGTGATTTCACAGCACTCGCACAGGTTCACGAGCACCGTTCTAGCAAGTTCCAACATGCTGTGGACATCGCACAAATTCCCTAGTCTGAGCTGCACAAAGAAAAACACTCGGCTTCACCTTCCATCCACCTCCTACCTGAAATCACCCTGCCTCCAGGAGAAAGACGGCTTCCGTTCCTATTGCAACGACAGCACAGTTTTTCCTGTAGCACTGCAAGCTTTTGAAGAGGCACGGGCCCAGAGGCCTAGCTGGGGCGTTCCTTGGTTGAGGCATTTCACTAGATGCAGAACACCCTGCTTCGAGAAGTTGATTCAGGGAAGGAACCAGTGTGTACTCTGTGTCTCTTTTGACTGGTTAGAAAGCACTGGGAGGTATCCTGCGTGTGCCCATGAAATTGGGGGAGTGATGGTACTAGCCTTGCTTTTCCTTTTGGAAACCTCCATTCTTGTTGCCGTGAAGCTAGCTGAAATTCTCTGCTGTGGACAGGCCTCTGGCCACTGTAGGCATGGGCCTGGGAAGAAAATGTTTTCTCTGGCTACACAGGGTGCTTCATTGCTCCGGGTGGGGCTCACCTTGCCATGCTCTAGAGCTAAAGGGAATCTCAACGTGAGTCCTTGCCTCGAGGTAAGGCCCTGAGTAGCCATGCAGAAAGGGAGGCATGCAGCTCTTTCCATGCGCTCTTAGTCGCTATTCTGCTTTACTTTAAAGGAAGTACCCTTTTCAGGACTCCTAGACCCCTCGGGTGAGCATCATTTTCGTTCCTAGATCACTGACTAACTCCACACCCTTGTGGGCCTGCTGAGCAACACTGAGTCCCATACGTCCCTCGGAGGCCCTCTGTGTCTGCCGAGTCTCGGGCAACACACTGTACGTTACTTCAGGAGAACTACATTTCCAGAGCACTCGAACAGCATCAGAACCACATTTCTAGGCAGTCCAACATGCCCTGGAAGTCTTCGACATTGCCCTCGTCTGAGCTGCCATGAGAAAACACTCTGCTTAGAATTCTTCAGGGACCTCGTCCCTGAAGTCACTCTATTCAAGGAGAAATACAGCATCCTAGCATTCTGTGTCGCTCACAGGGCAAGCAACGTGAGAACTTGCCTCGAGGTAAGGCCCTGAAATGCTATGCAGAAGCGGAGGCGTGTAGCAGTTTCCATGAGGCCGTAATCTCTGCTCTGCAGCATTTTAACGCCAGTACGCCTTTCAGGACACCTAGGTGCCTCGCCTGGAAACCCTATTCCCTGCAAGAACACTGAGTACCCTCAGGCTCCCCTGGCCCTTCTAAGCAATATCCAGGCCCGTAGCTTTCGGACTCACAGTGTGTATGCCGAGTGTAGGGCAACACAGTGCACTCTTTCTTGGGCCATCTTGATTTAGCCAGCAATCGCACAGGTTCACGAGCACCGTTCTAGCAAGTTCCAACATGCCGTGGAAGTCGCACTCCTTCCCTAGTCTGAGCTGCACAGAGAAACACACTCGGTTGCGGCTTCCATTGTGTAACTCGTACCTGAAGTCACCCTGCTCCAGGAGAAAGTCGGCTTGCCTTCCTCTTGCAAAGAAAGCACAGTTTTTCCTGTAGCACTGCAGGCTTTTGAAGAGGCACGGGCCCAGAGGCCTAGTTAGGGCGTTCCTTGGTTGAGGCAGTTCACTAGATGCAGAACACCCTGCCTCGAGAAGTTGATTCACGGAAGGAACCAGTGTGTACTCTGTGTCTCTTCTGAGGTGTTAGAAACCACAGGGATGTATGCTGTTTGTGCCTATGGAAATGGGGGCATGTTGGTAGTAGCCTTGCTTTAACATTTTGAGAGCTCCATTCATGCGGCCGTGAAGCTCCCTGCAATTCTAGCTGTTGACAGGCCTCTGGCCACTGTAGGCATGGGTCTGGGAAGAAAATGAGTTATCTCTGGCTACACAGAGTGCTTCATTGTCCGGGATGGGCACAATTTGCCATGGTCTAGAGTTAAAGGGTATCTCAACGCGAGTGCTTGCCTCGAGGTAAGGGCCTGAGTAGCCATGCAGAAAGGGAGGCATGCAGCTCTTTCCATGAGTTCGTAGTGAAAGTTCTGCTTATTTTAAAGGAAGTACCCTTTTCAGGACTCCTAGGCCACTCGGGTGAGCATCATATTCGTTCCAAGATCACTGAGTACCTCCACACTCCTGTAGGACTGCTGAGCAACAACGAGGCCCATAGGTCCCTCGGAGGTCCTATGTGTCTGCGGAGTCATGGGCTACACACTGCACTCTTTCTTGGGATCTCCTAAGTTCACAGCACTCGTACAGGTTCACGAGCAGCGTTCTAGCAAGTTCCAACATGCTGTGGAAGTCACACACATTCCCTAGTCTGAGCTGCACTGAGAAAAACACTCGGCTTCGCCTTCCATCCACCTCCTACCTGAAGTCACCCTGCCTCCAGGAGAAGTCGTCTTGCAATCCTCTTGCAACGAAAGCAAAGTTTTTCCTGTAGCACTGCAGGCTTCTGAAGAGGCACGGGCCCAGAGGCCTAGCTAGGGCGTTCCTCGGTTGAGGCAGTTCACTAGATGCAGAACACCCTGCCTCAAGAAGTTGATTCAGGGAAGGAACCAGTGTGTACTCTGTGTCTCTTTTGACTCGTTAGAAACCACAGGGATGTATCCTGCGTGTGCCCATGGAAATGGGCGTGTAATGGTACTAGCCTTGTTTTTCCATTTGGAAACGTCCATTCTTGTTGCCGTGAAGCTAGCGAAATTCTCTGCTGTTGACAGGCCACTGGCCACTGCAGGCATGGGTCTGGGAAGAAAATGAGTTTTCTCTGGCTACAGAGGGTGCTTCATTAACCGGGGTGGGGCTCATCTTGCCATGCTCTAGAGCTAAAGGGAATCTCAACGTGAGTCCTTGCCTCGGAGTAAGGCCCTGAGTAGCCATGCAGAAACGGAGGCATGCAGCTGTTTCCATGAGCTCTTATTCGCTGTTCTGCTTTATTTTAAAGGAAGTACCCTTTTCAGGACTCCTAGGCCCCTCGGGTGAGCATCATTTTCGTTCCAAGATCACTGAGTACCTCCACACCCCTGTGAGCCTGCTGAGCAACAACGAGGCTCATAGGTCTCTCGGCGGCCCTCTGTTTCTGCCGAGCCATGGACAACACACTGCACTCTTTTTTGGGACTTCTTGATTTACCCAGAACTCGCAAAGGTTCACGAGCACCGTTCTAGCAAGTTCCAACATGCCGTGGAAGTCGCACTCATTCCAGTCTGAGCTTCACTGAGAAAAACACTCGGCTTCTCCTTCCATCCTGGACCTCCTACCTGATGTCACCGTGCCTCCAGGAGAAGTCGGCTTGCTTTCCTATTGCAACGAAAGCACAGTTTTTCCTGTAGCACTGCAGGCTTTTGAAGAGGCACGGCCCCAGAGGCCTAGCTAGGGCGTTCCTTGGTTGAGGCAGTTCACTAGATGCAAAACTCCCTGCCTCGATAAGTTGATTCAGGGAAGCAACCAGTGTGTACTCTGGGTCTCTTTTGACTCGTTAGAAACCACAGAGATGTATGCTGCCTGTGCCAATGGAAAAGGGGTCAAGATGCTACTAACCTTGCTTTCCATTTGGAAAGCTCCATCCTTGCTGCCGTGAAGCTCCCTGAAATTCTACGCTGTTGACAGGCCTCGACCCACTGGAGCCATGGGTCTGGGAAGAAAATGAGTGTTTTCTGGCTACACAGGGCGCTTCATTGGCTGGGGTAGGGCTCAGCTTTCCATGCTCTAGAGCTACAGGGAATCTCAACGTGAGTCCTTGCCTCGATGTAAGGCCCTGAGGAGCCATGCAGAAAGGGAGGCATAGAGCTCTTTCCATGAGCTCTTAGTCGCTGTTCAGCTTTATTTTAAAGGAAGTACCGTTTTCAGGACTCCTAAGCCCCTCGGGTGAGCATCATTTTCGTTCCAAGATCACTGAGTACCTCCACACCCCTGTAGGCCTGCTGAGCATCAACGAGGCCCATAGGACCCTCGGAGGTCCTCTGTGTCTGCTGAGTCATGGGCAACACACTGCACTCTTTCGTGGGATATCGTGATTTCACAGCACTCGCACAGGTTCACGAGCACCGTTCTAGCAAGTTCCAACATGCTGTGGACATCGCACAAATTCCCTAGTCTGAGCTGCACAAAGAAAAACACTCGGCTTCACCTTCCATCCACCTCCTACCTGAAATCACCCTGCCTCCAGGAGAAAGACGGCTTCCGTTCCTATTGCAACGACAGCACAGTTTTTCCTGTAGCACTGCAAGCTTTTGAAGAGGCACGGGCCCAGAGGCCTAGCTGGGGCGTTCCTTGGTTGAGGCATTTCACTAGATGCAGAACACCCTGCTTCGAGAAGTTGATTCAGGGAAGGAACCAGTGTGTACTCTGTGTCTCTTTTGACTGGTTAGAAAGCACTGGGAGGTATCCTGCGTGTGCCCATGAAATTGGGGGAGTGATGGTACTAGCCTTGCTTTTCCTTTTGGAAACCTCCATTCTTGTTGCCGTGAAGCTAGCTGAAATTCTCTGCTGTGGACAGGCCTCTGGCCACTGTAGGCATGGGCCTGGGAAGAAAATGTTTTCTCTGGCTACACAGGGTGCTTCATTGCTCCGGGTGGGGCTCACCTTGCCATGCTCTAGAGCTAAAGGGAATCTCAACGTGAGTCCTTGCCTCGAGGTAAGGCCCTGAGTAGCCATGCAGAAAGGGAGGCATGCAGCTCTTTCCATGCGCTCTTAGTCGCTATTCTGCTTTACTTTAAAGGAAGTACCCTTTTCAGGACTCCTAGACCCCTCGGGTGAGCATCATTTTCGTTCCTAGATCACTGACTAACTCCACACCCTTGTGGGCCTGCTGAGCAACACTGAGTCCCATACGTCCCTCGGAGGCCCTCTGTGTCTGCCGAGTCTCGGGCAACACACTGTACGTTACTTCAGGAGAACTACATTTCCAGAGCACTCGAACAGCATCAGAACCACATTTCTAGGCAGTCCAACATGCCCTGGAAGTCTTCGACATTGCCCTCGTCTGAGCTGCCATGAGAAAACACTCTGCTTAGAATTCTTCAGGGACCTCGTCCCTGAAGTCACTCTATTCAAGGAGAAATACAGCATCCTAGCATTCTGTGTCGCTCACAGGGCAAGCAACGTGAGAACTTGCCTCGAGGTAAGGCCCTGAAATGCTATGCAGAAGCGGAGGCGTGTAGCAGTTTCCATGAGGCCGTAATCTCTGCTCTGCAGCATTTTAACGCCAGTACGCCTTTCAGGACACCTAGGTGCCTCGCCTGGAAACCCTATTCCCTGCAAGAACACTGAGTACCCTCAGGCTCCCCTGGCCCTTCTAAGCAATATCCAGGCCCGTAGCTTTCGGACTCACAGTGTGTATGCCGAGTGTAGGGCAACACAGTGCACTCTTTCTTGGGCCATCTTGATTTAGCCAGCAATCGCACAGGTTCACGAGCACCGTTCTAGCAAGTTCCAACATGCCGTGGAAGTCGCACTCCTTCCCTAGTCTGAGCTGCACAGAGAAACACACTCGGTTGCGGCTTCCATTGTGTAACTCGTACCTGAAGTCACCCTGCTCCAGGAGAAAGTCGGCTTGCCTTCCTCTTGCAAAGAAAGCACAGTTTTTCCTGTAGCACTGCAGGCTTTTGAAGAGGCACGGGCCCAGAGGCCTAGTTAGGGCGTTCCTTGGTTGAGGCAGTTCACTAGATGCAGAACACCCTGCCTCGAGAAGTTGATTCACGGAAGGAACCAGTGTGTACTCTGTGTCTCTTCTGAGGTGTTAGAAACCACAGGGATGTATGCTGTTTGTGCCTATGGAAATGGGGGCATGTTGGTAGTAGCCTTGCTTTAACATTTTGAGAGTTCCATTCATGCGGCCGTGAAGCTCCCTGCAATTCTAGCTGTTGACAGGCCTCTGGCCACTGTAGGCATGGGTCTGGGAAGAAAATGAGTTATCTCTGGCTACACAGAGTGCTTCATTGTCCGGGATGGGCACAATTTGCCATGGTCTAGAGTTAAAGGGTATCTCAACGCGAGTGCTTGCCTCGAGGTAAGGGCCTGAGTAGCCATGCAGAAAGGGAGGCATGCAGCTCTTTCCATGAGTTCGTAGTGAAAGTTCTGCTTATTTTAAAGGAAGTACCCTTTTCAGGACTCCTAGGCCACTCGGGTGAGCATCATATTCGTTCCAAGATCACTGAGTACCTCCACACTCCTGTAGGACTGCTGAGCAACAACGAGGCCCATAGGTCCCTCGGAGGTCCTATGTGTCTGCGGAGTCATGGGCTACACACTGCACTCTTTCTTGGGATCTCCTAAGTTCACAGCACTCGTACAGGTTCACGAGCAGCGTTCTAGCAAGTTCCAACATGCTGTGGAAGTCACACACATTCCCTAGTCTGAGCTGCACTGAGAAAAACACTCGGCTTCGCCTTCCATGCACCTCCTACCTGAAGTCACCCTGCCTCCAGGAGAAGTCGTCTTGCAATCCTCTTGCAACGAAAGCAAAGTTTTTCCTGTAGCACTGCAGGCTTCTGAAGAGGCACGGGCCCAGAGGCCTAGCTAGGGCGTTCCTCGGTTGAGGCAGTTCACTAGATGCAGAACACCCTGCCTCAAGAAGTTGATTCAGGGAAGGAACCAGTGTGTACTCTGTGTCTCTTTTGACTCGTTAGAAACCACAGGGATGTATCCTGCGTGTGCCCATGGAAATGGGCGTGTAATGGTACTAGCCTTGTTTTTCCATTTGGAAACGTCCATTCTTGTTGCCGTGAAGCTAGCGAAATTCTCTGCTGTTGACAGGCCACTGGCCACTGCAGGCATGGGTCTGGGAAGAAAATGAGTTTTCTCTGGCTACAGAGGGTGCTTCATTAACCGGGGTGGGGCTCATCTTGCCATGCTCTAGAGCTAAAGGGAATCTCAACGTGAGTCCTTGCCTCGGAGTAAGGCCCTGAGTAGCCATGCAGAAACGGAGGCATGCAGCTGTTTCCATGAGCTCTTATTCGCTGTTCTGCTTTATTTTAAAGGAAGTACCCTTTTCAGGACTCCTAGGCCCCTCGGGTGAGCATCATTTTCGTTCCAAGATCACTGAGTACCTCCACACCCCTGTGAGCCTGCTGAGCAACAACGAGGCTCATAGGTCTCTCGGCGGCCCTCTGTTTCTGCCGAGCCATGGACAACACACTGCACTCTTTTTTGGGACTTCTTGATTTACCCAGAACTCGCAAAGGTTCACGAGCACCGTTCTAGCAAGTTCCAACATGCCGTGGAAGTCGCACTCATTCCAGTCTGAGCTTCACTGAGAAAAACACTCGGCTTCTCCTTCCATCCTGGACCTCCTACCTGATGTCACCGTGCCTCCAGGAGAAGTCGGCTTGCTTTCCTATTGCAACGAAAGCACAGTTTTTCCTGTAGCACTGCAGGCTTTTGAAGAGGCACGGCCCCAGAGGCCTAGCTAGGGCGTTCCTTGGTTGAGGCAGTTCACTAGATGCAAAACTCCCTGCCTCGATAAGTTGATTCAGGGAAGCAACCAGTGTGTACTCTGGGTCTCTTTTGACTCGTTAGAAACCACAGAGATGTATGCTGCCTGTGCCAATGGAAAAGGGGTCAAGATGCTACTAACCTTGCTTTCCATTTGGAAAGCTCCATCCTTGCTGCCGTGAAGCTCCCTGAAATTCTACGCTGTTGACAGGCCTCGACCTGTGTAGCCATGGGTCTGGGAAGAAAATGAGTGTTTTCTGGCTACACAGGGCGCTTCATTGGCTGGGGTAGGGCTCAGCTTTCCATGCTCTAGAGCTACAGGGAATCTCAACGTGAGTCGTTGCCTCGATGTAAGGCCCTGAGGAGCCATGCAGAAAGGGAGGCATGCAGCTCTTTCCATGAGCTCTTAGTCGCTGCTCTGCTTTATTTTAAAGGAAGTACCGTTTTCAGGACTCCTAAGCCACTCGGTGAGCATCATTTTCGTCCCAAGATCACTGAGTACCTCCACACCCCTGTAGGCCTGCTGAGCAACAACGATGTCCATAGGTCCCTCGGAGGTCCTCTGTGTCTGCGGAGTCATGGGCAACACACTGCACTCTTTCGTGGGATATCGTGATTTCACAGCACTTGCACAGGTTCAGGAGCACCGTTCTAGCAAGTTCCAACATGCTGTGGACATCGCACAAATTCCCTAGTCTGAGCTGCACAAAGAAAAACACTCGGCTTCACCTTCCATCCACCTCCTACCTGAAATCACCCTGCCTCCAGGAGAAAGACGGCTTCCGTTCCTATTGCAACGACAGCACAGTTTTTCCTGTAGCACTGCAAGCTTTTGAAGAGGCACGGGCCCAGAGGCCTAGCTGGGGCGTTCCTTGGTTGAGGCATTTCACTAGATGCAGAACACCCTGCTTCGAGAAGTTGATTCAGGGAAGGAACCAGTGTGTACTCTGTGTCTCTTTTGACTGGTTAGAAAGCACTGGGAGGTATCCTGCGTGTGCCCATGAAATTGGGGGAGTGATGGTACTAGCCTTGCTTTTCCTTTTGGAAACCTCCATTCTTGTTGCCGTGAAGCTAGCTGAAATTCTCTGCTGTGGACAGGCCTCTGGCCACTGTAGGCATGGGCCTGGGAAGAAAATGTTTTCTCTGGCTACACAGGGTGCTTCATTGCTCCGGGTGGGGCTCACCTTGCCATGCTCTAGAGCTAAAGGGAATCTCAACGTGAGTCCTTGCCTCGAGGTAAGGCCCTGAGTAGCCATGCAGAAAGGGAGGCATGCAGCTCTTTCCATGCGCTCTTAGTCGCTATTCTGCTTTACTTTAAAGGAAGTACCCTTCTCAGGACTCCTAGACCCCTCGGGTGAGCATCATTTTCGTTCCTAGATCACTGACTAACTCCACACCCTTGTGGGCCTGCTGAGCAATACTGAGTCCCATACGTCCCTCGGAGGCCCTCTGTGTCTGCCGAGTCTCGGGCAACACACTGTACGTTACTTCAGGAGAACTACATTTCCAGAGCACTCGAACAGCATCAGAACCACATTTCTAGGCAGTCCAACATGCCCTGGAAGTCTTCGACATTGCCCTCGTCTGAGCTGCCATGAGAAAACACTCTGCTTAGAATTCTTCAGGGACCTCGTCCCTGAAGTCACTCTATTCAAGGAGAAATACAGCATCCTAGCATTCTGTGTCGCTCACAGGGCAAGCAACGTGAGAACTTGCCTCGAGGTAAGGCCCTGAAATGCTATGCAGAAGCGCAGGCATGTAGCAGTTTCCATGAGTCCGTAATCTCTGCTCTGCAGCATTTTAACGCCAGTACGCCTTTCAGGACACCTAGGTGCCTCGCCTGGAAACCCTATTCCCTGCAAGAACACCGAGTACCCTCAGGCTCCCCTGGCCCTTCTAAGCAATATCCAGGCCCGTAGCTTTCGGACTCACAGTGTGTATGCCGAGTGTAGGGCAACACAGTGCACTCTTTCTTGGGCCATCTTGATTTAGCCAGCAATCGCACAGGTTCACGAGCACCGTTCTAGCAAGTTCCAACACGCCGTGGAAGTCGCACTCCTTCCCTAGTCTGAGCTGCACAGAGAAACACACTCGGTTGCAGCTTCCATTGTGTAACTCGTACCTGAAGTCACCCTGCTCCAGGAGAAAGTCGGCTTGCCTTCCTCTTGCAAAGAAAGCACAGTTTTTCCTGTAGCACTGCAGGCTTTTGAAGAGGCACGGGCCCAGAGGCCTAGTTAGGGCGTTCCTTGGTTGAGGCAGTTCACTAGATGCAGAACACCCTGCCTCGAGAAGTTGATTCACGGAAGGAACCAGTGTGTACTCTGTGTCTCTTCTGAGGTGTTAGAAACCACAGGGATGTATGCTGTTTGTGCCTATGGAAATGGGGGCATGTTGGTAGTAGCCTTGCTTTAACATTTTGAGAGCTCCATTCATGCGGCCGTGAAGCTCCCTGCAATTCTAGCTGTTGACAGGCCTCTGGCCACTGTAGGCATGGGTCTGGGAAGAAAATGAGTTTTCTCTGGCTACACAGAATGCTTCATTGTCCAGGATGGGCACAATTTGCCATGGTCTAGAGTTAAAGGGTATCTCAACGCGAGTGCTTGCCTCGAGGTAAGGGCCTGAGTAGCCATGCAGAAAGGGAGGCATGCAGCTCTTTCCATGAGTTCGTAGTGAAAGTTCTGCTTATTTTAAAGGAAGTACCCTTTTCAGGACTCCTAGGCCACTCGGGTGAGCATCATTTTCGTTCCAAGATCACTGAGTACCTCCACACTCCTGTAGGACTGCTGAGCAACAACGAGGCCCATAGGTCCCTCGGAGGTCCTATGTGTCTGCGGAGTCATGGGCTACACACTGCACTCTTTCTTGGGATCTCCTAAGTTCACAGCACTCGTACAAGTTCACGAGCAGCGTTCTAGCAAGTTCCAACATGCTGTGGAAGTCACACACATTCCCTAGTCTGAGCTGCACTGAGAAAAACACTCGGCTTCACCTTCCATCCACCTCCTACCTGAAGTCACCCTGCCTCCAGGAGAAGTCGTCTTGCAATCCTCTTGCAACGAAAGCAAAGTTTTTCCTGTAGCACTGCAGGCTTCTGAAGAGGCACGGGCCCAGAGGCCTAGCTAGGGCGTTCCTCGGTTGAGGCAGTTCACTAGATGCAGAACACCCTGCCTCAAGAAGTTGATTCAGGGAAGGAACCAGTGTGTACTCTGTGTCTCTTTTGACTCGTTAGAAACCACAGGGATGTATCCTGCGTGTGCCCATGGAAATGGGCGTGTAATGGTACTAGCCTTGTTTTTCCATTTGGAAACGTCCATTCTTGTTGCCGTGAAGCTAGCGAAATTCTCTGCTGTTGACAGGCCACTGGCCACTGCAGGCATGGGTCTGGGAAGAAAATGAGTTTTCTCTGGCTACAGAGGGTGCTTCATTAACCGGGGTGGGGCTCATCTTGCCATGCTCTAGAGCTAAAGGGAATCTCAACGTGAGTCCTTGCCTCGGAGTAAGGCCCTGAGTAGCCATGCAGAAACGGAGGCATGCAGCTGTTTCCATGAGCTCTTATTCGCTGTTCTGCTTTATTTTAAAGGAAGTACCCTTTTCAGGACTCCTAGGCCCCTCGGGTGAGCATCATTTTCGTTCCAAGATCACTGAGTACCTCCACACCCCTGTGAGCCTGCTGAGCAACAACGAGGCTCATAGGTCTCTCGGCGGCCCTCTGTTTCTGCCGAGCCATGGACAACACACTGCACTCTTTTTTGGGACTTCTTGATTTACCCAGAACTCGCAAAGGTTCACGAGCACCGTTCTAGCAAGTTCCAACATGCCGTGGAAGTCGCACTCATTCCAGTCTGAGCTTCACTGAGAAAAACACTCGGCTTCTCCTTCCATCCTGGACCTCCTACCTGATGTCACCGTGCCTCCAGGAGAAGTCGGCTTGCTTTCCTATTGCAACGAAAGCACAGTTTTTCCTGTAGCACTGCAGGCTTTTGAAGAGGCACGGCCCCAGAGGCCTAGCTAGGGCGTTCCTTGGTTGAGGCAGTTCACTAGATGCAAAACTCCCTGCCTCGATAAGTTGATTCAGGGAAGCAACCAGTGTGTACTCTGGGTCTCTTTTGACTCGTTAGAAACCACAGAGATGTATGCTGCCTGTGCCAATGGAAAAGGGGTCAAGATGCTACTAACCTTGCTTTCCATTTGGAAAGCTCCATCCTTGCTGCCGTGAAGCTCCCTGAAATTCTACGCTGTTGACAGGCCTCGACCTGTGTAGCCATGGGTCTGGGAAGAAAATGAGTGTTTTCTGGCTACACAGGGCGCTTCATTGGCTGGGGTAGGGCTCAGCTTTCCATGCTCTAGAGCTACAGGGAATCTCAACGTGAGTCGTTGCCTCGATGTAAGGCCCTGAGGAGCCATGCAGAAAGGGAGGCATGCAGCTCTTTCCATGAGCTCTTAGTCGCTGCTCTGCTTTATTTTAAAGGAAGTACCGTTTTCAGGACTCCTAAGCCACTCGGTGAGCATCATTTTCGTCCCAAGATCACTGAGTACCTCCACACCCCTGTAGGCCTGCTGAGCAACAACGATGTCCATAGGTCCCTCGGAGGTCCTCTGTGTCTGCGGAGTCATGGGCAACACACTGCACTCTTTCGTGGGATATCGTGATTTCACAGCACTTGCACAGGTTCAGGAGCACCGTTCTAGCAAGTTCCAACATGCTGTGGACATCGCACAAATTCCCTAGTCTGAGCTGCACAAAGAAAAACACTCGGCTTCACCTTCCATCCACCTCCTACCTGAAATCACCCTGCCTCCAGGAGAAAGACGGCTTCCGTTCCTATTGCAACGACAGCACAGTTTTTCCTGTAGCACTGCAAGCTTTTGAAGAGGCACGGGCCCAGAGGCCTAGCTGGGGCGTTCCTTGGTTGAGGCATTTCACTAGATGCAGAACACCCTGCTTCGAGAAGTTGATTCAGGGAAGGAACCAGTGTGTACTCTGTGTCTCTTTTGACTGGTTAGAAAGCACTGGGAGGTATCCTGCGTGTGCCCATGAAATTGGGGGAGTGATGGTACTAGCCTTGCTTTTCCTTTTGGAAACCTCCATTCTTGTTGCCGTGAAGCTAGCTGAAATTCTCTGCTGTGGACAGGCCTCTGGCCACTGTAGGCATGGGCCTGGGAAGAAAATGTTTTCTCTGGCTACACAGGGTGCTTCATTGCTCCGGGTGGGGCTCACCTTGCCATGCTCTAGAGCTAAAGGGAATCTCAACGTGAGTCCTTGCCTCGAGGTAAGGCCCTGAGTAGCCATGCAGAAAGGGAGGCATGCAGCTCTTTCCATGCGCTCTTAGTCGCTATTCTGCTTTACTTTAAAGGAAGTACCCTTCTCAGGACTCCTAGACCCCTCGGGTGAGCATCATTTTCGTTCCTAGATCACTGACTAACTCCACACCCTTGTGGGCCTGCTGAGCAACACTGAGTCCCATACGTCCCTCGGAGGCCCTCTGTGTCTGCCGAGTCTCGGGCAACACACTGTACGTTACTTCAGGAGAACTACATTTCCAGAGCACTCGAACAGCATCAGAACCACATTTCTAGGCAGTCCAACATGCCCTGGAAGTCTTCGACATTGCCCTCGTCTGAGCTGCCATGAGAAAACACTCTGCTTAGAATTCTTCAGGGACCTCGTCCCTGAAGTCACTCTATTCAAGGAGAAATACAGCATCCTAGCATTCTGTGTCGCTCACAGGGCAAGCAACGTGAGAACTTGCCTCGAGGTAAGGCCCTGAAATGCTATGCAGAAGCAGAGGCATGTAGCAGTTTCCATGAGGCCGTAATCTCTGCTCTGCAGCATTTTAACGCCAGTACGCCTTTCAGGACACCTAGGTGCCTCGCCTGGAAACCCTATTCCCTGCAAGAACACTGAGTACCCTCAGGCTCCCCTGGCCCTTCTAAGCAATATCCAGGCCCGTAGCTTTCGGACTCACAGTGTGTATGCCGAGTGTAGGGCAACACAGTGCACTCTTTCTTGGGCCATCTTGATTTAGCCAGCAATCGCACAGGTTCACGAGCACCGTTCTAGCAAGTTCCAACACGCCGTGGAAGTCGCACTCCTTCCCTAGTCTGAGCTGCACAGAGAAACACACTCGGTTGCGGCTTCCATTGTGTAACTCGTACCTGAAGTCACCCTGCTCCAGGAGAAAGTCGGCTTGCCTTCCTCTTGCAAAGAAAGCACAGCTTTTCCTGTAGCACTGCAGGCTTTTGAAGAGGCACGGGCCCAGAGGCCTAGTTAGGGCGTTCCTTGGTTGAGGCAGTTCACTAGATGCAGAACACCCTGCCTCGAGAAGTTGATTCACGGAAGGAACCAGTGTGTACTCTGTGTCTCTTCTGAGGTGTTAGAAACCACAGGGATGTATGCTGTTTGTGCCTATGGAAATGGGGGCATGTTGGTAGTAGCCTTGCTTTAACATTTTGAGAGCTCCATTCATGCGGCCGTGAAGCTCCCTGCAATTCTAGCTGTTGACAGGCCTCTGGCCACTGTAGGCATGGGTCTGGGAAGAAAATGAGTTATCTCTGGCTACACAGAGTGCTTCATTGTCCGGGATGGGCACAATTTGCCATGGTCTAGAGTTAAAGGGTATCTCAACGCGAGTGCTTGCCTCGAGGTAAGGGCCTGAGTAGCCATGCAGAAAGGGAGGCATGCAGCTCTTTCCATGAGTTCGTAGTGAAAGTTCTGCTTATTTTAAAGGAAGTACCCTTTTCAGGACTCCTAGGCCACTCGGGTGAGCATCATATTCGTTCCAAGATCACTGAGTACCTCCACACTCCTGTAGGACTGCTGAGCAACAACGAGGCCCATAGGTCCCTCGGAGGTCCTATGTGTCTGCGGAGTCATGGGCTACACACTGCACTCTTTCTTGGGATCTCCTAAGTTCACAGCACTCGTACAGGTTCACGAGCAGCGTTCTAGCAAGTTCCAACATGCTGTGGAAGTCACACACATTCCCTAGTCTGAGCTGCACTGAGAAAAACACTCGGCTTCGCCTTCCATGCACCTCCTACCTGAAGTCACCCTGCCTCCAGGAGAAGTCGTCTTGCAATCCTCTTGCAACGAAAGCAAAGTTTTTCCTGTAGCAATGCAGGCTTCTGAAGAGGCACGGGCCCAGAGGCCTAGCTAGGGCGTTCCTCGGTTGAGGCAGTTCACTAGATGCAGAACACCCTGCCTCAAGAAGTTGATTCAGGGAAGGAACCAGTGTGTACTCTGTGTCTCTTTTGACTCGTTAGAAACCACAGGGATGTATCCTGCGTGTGCCCATGGAAATGGGCGTGTAATGGTACTAGCCTTGTTTTTCCATTTGGAAACGTCCATTCTTGTTGCCGTGAAGCTAGCGAAATTCTCTGCTGTTGACAGGCCACTGGCCACTGCAGGCATGGGTCTGGGAAGAAAATGAGTTTTCTCTGGCTACAGAGGGTGCTTCATTAACCGGGGTGGGGCTCATCTTGCCATGCTCTAGAGCTAAAGGGAATCTCAACGTGAGTCCTTGCCTCGGAGTAAGGCCCTGAGTAGCCATGCAGAAACGGAGGCATGCAGCTGTTTCCATGAGCTCTTATTCGCTGTTCTGCTTTATTTTAAAGGAAGTACCCTTTTCAGGACTCCTAGGCCCCTCGGGTGAGCATCATTTTCGTTCCAAGATCACTGAGTACCTCCACACCCCTGTGAGCCTGCTGAGCAACAACGAGGCTCATAGGTCTCTCGGCGGCCCTCTGTTTCTGCCGAGCCATGGACAACACACTGCACTCTTTTTTGGGACTTCTTGATTTACCCAGAACTCGCAAAGGTTCACGAGCACCGTTCTAGCAAGTTCCAACATGCCGTGGAAGTCGCACTCATTCCAGTCTGAGCTTCACTGAGAAAAACACTCGGCTTCTCCTTCCATCCTGGACCTCCTACCTGATGTCACCGTGCCTCCAGGAGAAGTCGGCTTGCTTTCCTATTGCAACGAAAGCACAGTTTTTCCTGTAGCACTGCAGGCTTTTGAAGAGGCACGGCCCCAGAGGCCTAGCTAGGGCGTTCCTTGGTTGAGGCAGTTCACTAGATGCAAAACTCCCTGCCTCGATAAGTTGATTCAGGGAAGCAACCAGTGTGTACTCTGGGTCTCTTTTGACTCGTTAGAAACCACAGAGATGTATGCTGCCTGTGCCAATGGAAAAGGGGTCAAGATGCTACTAACCTTGCTTTCCATTTGGAAAGCTCCATCCTTGCTGCCGTGAAGCTCCCTGAAATTCTACGCTGTTGACAGGCCTCGACCTGTGTAGCCATGGGTCTGGGAAGAAAATGAGTGTTTTCTGGCTACACAGGGCGCTTCATTGGCTGGGGTAGGGCTCAGCTTTCCATGCTCTAGAGCTACAGGGAATCTCAACGTGAGTCGTTGCCTCGATGTAAGGCCCTGAGGAGCCATGCAGAAAGGGAGGCATGCAGCTCTTTCCATGAGCTCTTAGTCGCTGCTCTGCTTTATTTTAAAGGAAGTACCGTTTTCAGGACTCCTAAGCCACTCGGTGAGCATCATTTTCGTCCCAAGATCACTGAGTACCTCCACACCCCTGTAGGCCTGCTGAGCAACAACGATGTCCATAGGTCCCTCGGAGGTCCTCTGTGTCTGCGGAGTCATGGGCAACACACTGCACTCTTTCGTGGGATATCGTGATTTCACAGCACTCGCACAGGTTCACGAGCACCGTTCTAGCAAGTTCCAACATGCTGTGGACATCGCACAAATTCCCTAGTCTGAGCTGCACAAAGAAAAACACTCGGCTTCACCTTCCATCCACCTCCTACCTGAAATCACCCTGCCTCCAGGAGAAAGACGGCTTCCGTTCCTATTGCAACGACAGCACAGTTTTTCCTGTAGCACTGCAAGCTTTTGAAGAGGCACGGGCCCAGAGGCCTAGCTGGGGCGTTCCTTGGTTGAGGCATTTCACTAGATGCAGAACACCCTGCTTCGAGAAGTTGATTCAGGGAAGGAACCAGTGTGTACTCTGTGTCTCTTTTGACTGGTTAGAAAGCACTGGGAGGTATCCTGCGTGTGCCCATGAAATTGGGGGAGTGATGGTACTAGCCTTGCTTTTCCATTTGGAAACCTCCATTCTTGTTGCCGTGAAGCTAGCGAAATTCTCTGCTGTTGACAGGCCACTGGCCACTGTAGGCATGGGTCTGGGAAGAAAATCAGTTTTCTCTGGCTACAGAGGGTGCTTCATTAACTGGGGTGGGGCTCATCTTGCCATGCTCTAGAGCTAAAGGGAATCTCAACGTGAGTCCTTGCCTCGGAGTAAGGCCCTGAGTAGCCATGCAGAACGGGAGGCATGCAGCACTTTCCATGAGCTCTTATTCGCTGTTCTGTTTTATTTTAAAGGAAGTACCTTTTCAGGACTCCTAGGCCCCTCAGGTGAGCATCATTTTCGTTCGAAGATCACTGAGTACCTCCACATCCCTGTAGGCCCGGTGAGAAGCAACGAGGCCCATAGGACCCTCAGAGGTCCTCTCTGTCTGCTGAGTCATGGGCAACACACTGCACTCTTTCTTGGGATATCTTGATTTCACAGCACTCGCACAGGTTAATGAGCACCGTTCTAGCAAGTTCCAACATGCCGTGGAAGTCGCACTCATTCCCTAGTGTGAGCTGAACAGAGAAAAACACTCGGCTTCTCCTTCCATCCAGGACCTCCTACCTGAAGTCACCGTGCCTCCAGGAGAAGTCGGCTTGCTTTCCTATTGCAACGAAAGCAAAGTTTTTCCTGTAGCACTGCAGGCTTTTGAAGAGGCACGGCCCCAGAGGCCTAGCTAGGGCGTTCCTTGGTTGAGGCAGTTCACTAGATGCAAAACTCCCTGCCTCGATAAGTTGATTCAGGGAAGCAACCAGTGTGTACTCTGGGTCTCTTTTGACTCATTAGAAACCACAGAGATGTATGCTGCCTGTGCCAATGGAAAAGGGGTCAAGATGGTACTAACCTTGCTTTCCATTTGGAAAGCTCCATCCTTGCTGCCGTGAAGCTCCCTGAAATTCTATGCTGTTGACAGGCCTCGACCCACTGGAGCCATGGGTCTGGGAAGAAAATGAGTGTTTTCTGGCTACAGAGGGCGCTTCATTGGCTGGGGTAGGGCTCAGCTTTCCATGCTCTAGAGCTACAGGGAACCTCAACGTGAGTCCTTGCCTCGATGTAAGGCCCTGAGGAGCCATGCAGAAAGGGAGGCATGCAGCTCTTTCCATGAGCTCTTAGTCGCTGTTCTGCTTTATTTTAAAGGAAGTACCGTTTTCAGGACCCCTAAGCCCCTCGGGTGAGCATCATTTTCGTTCCAAGATCACTGAGTACCTCCACACCCCTGTAGGCCTGCTGAGCATCAACGAGGCCCATAGGACCCTCGGAGGTCCTCTGTGTCTGCTGAGTCATGGGCAACACACTGCACTCTTTCGTGGGATATCGTGATTTCACAGCACTCGCACAGGTTCACGAGCACCGTTCTAGCAAGTTCCAACATGCTGTGGACATCGCACAAATTCCCTAGTCTGAGCTGCACAAAGAAAAACACTCGGCTTCACCTTCCATCCACCTCCTACCTGAAGTCACCCTGCCTCCAGGAGAAAGACGGCTTGCGTTCCTATTGCAACGACAGCACAGTTTCTCCTGTAGCACTGCAAGCTTTTGAAGAGGCACGGGCCCAGAGGCCTAGCTAGGGCGTTCCTTGGTTGAGGCATTTCACTAGATGCAGAACACCCTGCTTCGAGAAGTTGATTCAGGGAAGGAACCAGTGTGTACTCTGTGTCTCTTTTGACTGATTAGAAAGCACTGGGAGGTATCCTGCGTGTGCCCATGAAATTGGGGGAGTGATGGTACTAGCCTTGCTTTTCCTTTTGGAAACCTCCATTCTTGTTGCCGTGAAGCTAGCTGAAATTCTCTGCTGTGGACAGGCCTCTGGCCACTGTAGGCATGGGCCTGGGAAGAAAATGTTTTCTCTGGCTACACAGGGTGCTTCATTGCTCCGGGTGGGGCTCACCTTGCCATGCTCTAGAGCTAAAGGGAATCTCAACGTGAGTCCTTGCCTCGAGGTAAGGCCCTGAGTAGCCCTGCAGAAAGGGAGGCATGCAGCTCTTTCCATGCGCTCTTAGTCACTATTCTGCTTTACTTTAAAGGAAGTACCCTTTTCAGGACTCCTAGACCCCTCGGGTGAGCATCATTTTCGTTCCTAGATCACTGACTAACTCCACACCCTTGTGGGCCTGCTGAGCAACACTGAGTCCCATATGTCCCTCGGAGGCCCTCTGTGTCTGCCGAGTCTCGGGCAACACACTGTACGTTACTTCAGGAGAACTACATTTCCAGAGCACTCGAACAGCATCAGAACCACATTTCTAGGCAGTCCAACATGCCCTGGAAGTCTTCGACATTGCCCTCGTCTGAGCTGCCATGAGAAAACACTCTGCTTAGAATTCTTCAGGGACCTCGTCCCTGAAGTCACTCTATTCAAGGAGAAATACAGCATCCTAGCATTCTGTGTCGCTCACAGGGCAAGCAACGTGAGAACTTGCCTCGAGGTAAGGCCCTGAAATGCTATGCAGAAGCGGAGGCATGTAGCAGTTTCCATGAGGCCGTAATCTCTGCTCTGCAGCATTTTAACGCCAGTACGCCTTTCAGGACACCTAGGTGCCTCGCCTGGAAACCCTATTCCCTGCAAGAACACTGAGTACCCTCAGGCTCCCCTGGCCCTTCTAAGCAATATCCAGGCCCGTAGCTTTCGGACTCACAGTGTGTATGCCGAGTGTAGGGCAACACAGTGCACTCTTTCTTGGGCCATCTTGATTTAGCCAGCAATCGCACAGGTTCACGAGCACCGTTCTAGCAAGTTCCAACATGCCGTGGAAGTCGCCCTCCTTCCTTAGTCTGAGCTGCACAGAGAAACACACTCGGTTGCGGCTTCCATTGTGTAACTCGTACCTGAAGTCACCCTGCTCCAGGAGAAAGTCGGCTTGCCTTCCTCTTGCAAAGAAAGCACAGTTTTTCCTGTAGCACTGCAGGCTTTTGAAGAGGCACGGGCCCAGAGGCCTAGTTAGGGCGTTCCTTGGTTGAGGCAGTTCACTAGATGCAGAACACCCTGCCTCGAGAAGTTGATTCACGGAAGGAACCAGTGTGTACTCTGTGTCTCTTCTGAGGTGTTAGAAACCACAGGGATGTATGCTGTTTGTGCCTATGGAAATGGGGGCATGTTGGTAGTAGCCTTGCTTTAACATTTTGAGAGCTCCATTCATGCGGCCGTGAAGCTCCCTGCAATTCTAGCTGTTGACAGGCCTCTGGCCACTGTAGGCATGGGTCTGGGAAGAAAATGAGTTATCTCTGGCTACACAGAGTGCTTCATTGTCCGGGATGGGCACAATTTGCCATGGTCTAGAGTTAAAGGGTATCTCAACGCGAGTGCTTGCCTCGAGGTAAGGGCCTGAGTAGCCATGCAGAAAGGGAGGCATGCAGCTCTTTCCATGAGTTCGTAGTGAAAGTTCTGCTTATTTTAAAGGAAGTACCCTTTTCAGGACTCCTAGGCCACTCGGGTGAGCATCATATTCGTTCCAAGATCACTGAGTACCTCCACACTCCTGTAGGACTGCTGAGCAACAACGAGGCCCATAGGTCCCTCGGAGGTCCTATGTGTCTGCGGAGTCATGGGCTACACACTGCACTCTTTCTTGGGATCTCCTAAGTTCACAGCACTCGTACAGGTTCACGAGCAGCGTTCTAGCAAGTTCCAACATGCTGTGGAAGTCACACACATTCCCTAGTCTGAGCTGCACTGAGAAAAACACTCGGCTTCGCCTTCCATCCACCTCCTACCTGAAGTCACCCTGCCTCCAGGAGAAGTCGTCTTGCAATCCTCTTGCAACGAAAGCAAAGTTTTTCCTGTAGCACTGCAGGCTTCTGAAGAGGCACGGGCCCAGAGGCCTAGCTAGGGCGTTCCTCGGTTGAGGCAGTTCACTAGATGCAGAACACCCTGCCTCAAGAAGTTGATTCAGGGAAGGAACCAGTGTGTACTCTGTGTCTCTTTTGACTCGTTAGAAACCACAGGGATGTATCCTGCGTGTGCCCATGGAAATGGGCGTGTAATGGTACTAGCCTTGTTTTTCCATTTGGAAACGTCCATTCTTGTTGCCGTGAAGCTAGCGAAATTCTCTGCTGTTGACAGGCCACTGGCCACTGCAGGCATGGGTCTGGGAAGAAAATGAGTTTTCTCTGGCTACAGAGGGTGCTTCATTAACCGGGGTGGGGCTCATCTTGCCATGCTCTAGAGCTAAAGGGAATCTCAACGTGAGTCCTTGCCTCGGAGTAAGGCCCTGAGTAGCCATGCAGAAACGGAGGCATGCAGCTGTTTCCATGAGCTCTTATTCGCTGTTCTGCTTTATTTTAAAGGAAGTACCCTTTTCAGGACTCCTAGGCCCCTCGGGTGAGCATCATTTTCGTTCCAAGATCACTGAGTACCTCCACACCCCTGTGAGCCTGCTGAGCAACAACGAGGCTCATAGGTCTCTCGGCGGCCCTCTGTTTCTGCCGAGCCATGGACAACACACTGCACTCTTTTTTGGGACTTCTTGATTTACCCAGAACTCGCAAAGGTTCACGAGCACCGTTCTAGCAAGTTCCAACATGCCGTGGAAGTCGCACTCATTCCAGTCTGAGCTTCACTGAGAAAAACACTCGGCTTCTCCTTCCATCCTGGACCTCCTACCTGATGTCACCGTGCCTCCAGGAGAAGTCGGCTTGCTTTCCTATTGCAACGAAAGCACAGTTTTTCCTGTAGCACTGCAGGCTTTTGAAGAGGCACGGCCCCAGAGGCCTAGCTAGGGCGTTCCTTGGTTGAGGCAGTTCACTAGATGCAAAACTCCCTGCCTCGATAAGTTGATTCAGGGAAGCAACCAGTGTGTACTCTGGGTCTCTTTTGACTCGTTAGAAACCACAGAGATGTATGCTGCCTGTGCCAATGGAAAAGGGGTCAAGATGCTACTAACCTTGCTTTCCATTTGGAAAGCTCCATCCTTGCTGCCGTGAAGCTCCCTGAAATTCTACGCTGTTGACAGGCCTCGACCTGTGTAGCCATGGGTCTGGGAAGAAAATGAGTGTTTTCTGGCTACACAGGGCGCTTCATTGGCTGGGGTAGGGCTCAGCTTTCCATGCTCTAGAGCTACAGGGAATCTCAACGTGAGTCGTTGCCTCGATGTAAGGCCCTGAGGAGCCATGCAGAAAGGGAGGCATGCAGCTCTTTCCATGAGCTCTTAGTCGCTGCTCTGCTTTATTTTAAAGGAAGTACCGTTTTCAGGACTCCTAAGCCACTCGGTGAGCATCATTTTCGTCCCAAGATCACTGAGTACCTCCACACCCCTGTAGGCCTGCTGAGCAACAACGATGTCCATAGGTCCCTCGGAGGTCCTCTGTGTCTGCGGAGTCATGGGCAACACACTGCACTCTTTCGTGGGATATCGTGATTTCACAGCACTCGCACAGGCTCAGGAGCACCGTTCTAGCAAGTTCCAACATGCTGTGGACATCGCACAAATTCCCTAGTCTGAGCTGCACAAAGAAAAACACTCGGCTTCACCTTCCATCCACCTCCTACCTGAAATCACCCTGCCTCCAGGAGAAAGACGGCTTCCGTTCCTATTGCAACGACAGCACAGTTTTTCCTGTAGCACTGCAAGCTTTTGAAGAGGCACGGGCCCAGAGGCCTAGCTGGGGCGTTCCTTGGTTGAGGCATTTCACTAGATGCAGAACACCCTGCTTCGAGAAGTTGATTCAGGGAAGGAACCAGTGTGTACTCTGTGTCTCTTTTGACTGGTTAGAAAGCACTGGGAGGTATCCTGCGTGTGCCCATGAAATTGGGGGAGTGATGGTACTAGCCTTGCTTTTCCTTTTGGAAACCTCCATTCTTGTTGCCGTGAAGCTAGCTGAAATTCTCTGCTGTGGACAGGCCTCTGGCCACTGTAGGCATGGGCCTGGGAAGAAAATGTTTTCTCTGGCTACACAGGGTGCTTCATTGCTCCGGGTGGGGCTCACCTTGCCATGCTCTAGAGCTAAAGGGAATCTCAACGTGAGTCCTTGCCTCGAGGTAAGGCCCTGAGTAGCCCTGCAGAAAGGGAGGCATGCAGCTCTTTCCATGCGCTCTTAGTCGCTATTCTGCTTTACTTTAAAGGAAGTACCCTTTTCAGGACTCCTAGACCCCTCGGGTGAGCATCATTTTCGTTCCTAGATCACTGACTAACTCCACACCCTTGTGGGCCTGCTGAGCAACACTGAGTCCCATATGTCCCTCGGAGGCCCTCTGTGTCTGCCGAGTCTCGGGCAACACACTGTACGTTACTTCAGGAGAACTACATTTCCAGAGCACTCGAACAGCATCAGAACCACACTTCTAGGCAGTCCAACATGCCCTGGAAGTCTTCGACATTGCCCTCGTCTGAGCTGCCATGAGAAAACACTCTGCTTAGAATTCTTCAGGGACCTCGTCCCTGAAGTCACTCTATTCAAGGAGAAATACAGCATCCTAGCATTCTGTGTCGCTCACAGGGCAAGCAACGTGAGAACTTGCCTCGAGGTAAGGCCCTGAAATGCTATGCAGAAGCGGAGGCGTGTAGCAGTTTCCATGAGGCCGTAATCTCTGCTCTGCAGCATTTTAACGCCAGTACGCCTTTCAGGACACCTAGGTGCCTCGCCTGGAAACCCTATTCCCTGCAAGAACACCGAGTGCCCTCAGGCTCCCCTGGCCCTTCTAAGCAATATCCAGGCCCGTAGCTTTCGGACTCACAGTGTGTATGCCGAGTGTAGGGCAACACAGTGCACTCTTTCTTGGGCCATCTTGATTTAGCCAGCAATCGCACAGGTTCACGAGCACCGTTCTAGCAAGTTCCAACATGCCGTGGAAGTCGCACTCCTTCCCTAGTCTGAGCTGCACAGAGAAACACACTCGGTTGCGGCTTCCATTGTGTAACTCGTACCTGAAGTCACCCTGCTCCAGGAGAAAGTCGGCTTGCCTTCCTCTTGCAAAGAAAGCACAGTTTTTCCTGTAGCACTGCAGGCTTTTGAAGAGGCACGGGCCCAGAGGCCTAGTTAGGGCGTTCCTTGGTTGAGGCAGTTCACTAGATGCAGAACACCCTGCCTCGAGAAGTTGATTCACGGAAGGAACCAGTGTGTACTCTGTGTCTCTTCTGAGGTGTTAGAAACCACAGGGATGTATGCTGTTTGTGCCTATGGAAATGGGGGCATGTTGGTAGTAGCCTTGCTTTAACATTTTGAGAGCTCCATTCATGCGGCCGTGAAGCTCCCTGCAATTCTAGCTGTTGACAGGCCTCTGGCCACTGTAGGCATGGGTCTGGGAAGAAAATGAGTTATCTCTGGCTACACAGAGTGCTTCATTGTCCGGGATGGGCACAATTTGCCATGGTCTAGAGTTAAAGGGTATCTCAACGCGAGTGCTTGCCTCGAGGTAAGGGCCTGAGTAGCCATGCAGAAAGGGAGGCATGCAGCTCTTTCCATGAGTTCGTAGTGAAAGTTCTGCTTATTTTAAAGGAAGTACCCTTTTCAGGACTCCTAGGCCACTCGGGTGAGCATCATATTCGTTCCAAGATCACTGAGTACCTCCACACTCCTGTAGGACTGCTGAGCAACAACGAGGCCCATAGGTCCCTCGGAGGTCCTATGTGTCTGCGGAGTCATGGGCTACACACTGCACTCTTTCTTGGGATCTCCTAAGTTCACAGCACTCGTACAGGTTCACGAGCAGCGTTCTAGCAAGTTCCAACATGCTGTGGAAGTCACACACATTCCCTAGTCTGAGCTGCACTGAGAAAAACACTCGGCTTCGCCTTCCATGCACCTCCTACCTGAAGTCACCCTGCCTCCAGGAGAAGTCGTCTTGCAATCCTCTTGCAACGAAAGCAAAGTTTTTCCTGTAGCAATGCAGGCTTCTGAAGAGGCACGGGCCCAGAGGCCTAGCTAGGGCGTTCCTCGGTTGAGGCAGTTCACTAGATGCAGAACACCCTGCCTCAAGAAGTTGATTCAGGGAAGGAACCAGTGTGTACTCTGTGTCTCTTTTGACTCGTTAGAAACCACAGGGATGTATCCTGCGTGTGCCCATGGAAATGGGCGTGTAATGGTACTAGCCTTGTTTTTCCATTTGGAAACGTCCATTCTTGTTGCCGTGAAGCTAGCGAAATTCTCTGCTGTTGACAGGCCACTGGCCACTGCAGGCATGGGTCTGGGAAGAAAATGAGTTTTCTCTGGCTACAGAGGGTGCTTCATTAACCGGGGTGGGGCTCATCTTGCCATGCTCTAGAGCTAAAGGGAATCTCAACGTGAGTCCTTGCCTCGGAGTAAGGCCCTGAGTAGCCATGCAGAAACGGAGGCATGCAGCTGTTTCCATGAGCTCTTATTCGCTGTTCTGCTTTATTTTAAAGGAAGTACCCTTTTCAGGACTCCTAGGCCCCTCGGGTGAGCATCATTTTCGTTCCAAGATCACTGAGTACCTCCACACCCCTGTGAGCCTGCTGAGCAACAACGAGGCTCATAGGTCTCTCGGCGGCCCTCTGTTTCTGCCGAGCCATGGACAACACACTGCACTCTTTTTTGGGACTTCTTGATTTACCCAGAACTCGCAAAGGTTCACGAGCACCGTTCTAGCAAGTTCCAACATGCCGTGGAAGTCGCACTCATTCCAGTCTGAGCTTCACTGAGAAAAACACTCGGCTTCTCCTTCCATCCTGGACCTCCTACCTGATGTCACCGTGCCTCCAGGAGAAGTCGGCTTGCTTTCCTATTGCAACGAAAGCACAGTTTTTCCTGTAGCACTGCAGGCTTTTGAAGAGGCACGGCCCCAGAGGCCTAGCTAGGGCGTTCCTTGGTTGAGGCAGTTCACTAGATGCAAAACTCCCTGCCTCGATAAGTTGATTCAGGGAAGCAACCAGTGTGTACTCTGGGTCTCTTTTGACTCGTTAGAAACCACAGAGATGTATGCTGCCTGTGCCAATGGAAAAGGGGTCAAGATGCTACTAACCTTGCTTTCCATTTGGAAAGCTCCATCCTTGCTGCCGTGAAGCTCCCTGAAATTCTACGCTGTTGACAGGCCTCGACCTGTGTAGCCATGGGTCTGGGAAGAAAATGAGTGTTTTCTGGCTACACAGGGCGCTTCATTGGCTGGGGTAGGGCTCAGCTTTCCATGCTCTAGAGCTACAGGGAATCTCAACGTGAGTCGTTGCCTCGATGTAAGGCCCTGAGGAGCCATGCAGAAAGGGAGGCATGCAGCTCTTTCCATGAGCTCTTAGTCGCTGCTCTGCTTTATTTTAAAGGAAGTACCGTTTTCAGGACTCCTAAGCCACTCGGTGAGCATCATTTTCGTCCCAAGATCACTGAGTACCTCCACACCCCTGTAGGCCTGCTGAGCAACAACGATGTCCATAGGTCCCTCGGAGGTCCTCTGTGTCTGCGGAGTCATGGGCAACACACTGCACTCTTTCGTGGGATATCGTGATTTCACAGCACTCGCACAGGTTCACGAGCACCGTTCTAGCAAGTTCCAACATGCTGTGGACATCGCACAAATTCCCTAGTCTGAGCTGCACAAAGAAAAACACTCGGCTTCACCTTCCATCCACCTCCTACCTGAAATCACCCTGCCTCCAGGAGAAAGACGGCTTCCGTTCCTATTGCAACGACAGCACAGTTTTTCCTGTAGCACTGCAAGCTTTTGAAGAGGCACGGGCCCAGAGGCCTAGCTGGGGCGTTCCTTGGTTGAGGCATTTCACTAGATGCAGAACACCCTGCTTCGAGAAGTTGATTCAGGGAAGGAACCAGTGTGTACTCTGTGTCTCTTTTGACTGGTTAGAAAGCACTGGGAGGTATCCTGCGTGTGCCCATGAAATTGGGGGAGTGATGGTACTAGCCTTGCTTTTCCATTTGGAAACCTCCATTCTTGTTGCCGTGAAGCTAGCGAAATTCTCTGCTGTTGACAGGCCACTGGCCACTGTAGGCATGGGTCTGGGAAGAAAATCAGTTTTCTCTGGCTACAGAGGGTGCTTCATTAACTGGGGTGGGGCTCATCTTGCCATGCTCTAGAGCTAAAGGGAATCTCAACGTGAGTCCTTGCCTCGGAGTAAGGCCCTGAGTAGCCATGCAGAACGGGAGGCATGCAGCACTTTCCATGAGCTCTTATTCGCTGTTCTGTTTTATTTTAAAGGAAGTACCTTTTCAGGACTCCTAGGCCCCTCAGGTGAGCATCATTTTCGTTCGAAGATCACTGAGTACCTCCACATCCCTGTAGGCCCGGTGAGAAGCAACGAGGCCCATAGGACCCTCAGAGGTCCTCTCTGTCTGCTGAGTCATGGGCAACACACTGCACTCTTTCTTGGGATATCTTGATTTCACAGCACTCGCACAGGTTAATGAGCACCGTTCTAGCAAGTTCCAACATGCCGTGGAAGTCGCACTCATTCCCTAGTGTGAGCTGAACAGAGAAAAACACTCGGCTTCTCCTTCCATCCAGGACCTCCTACCTGAAGTCACCGTGCCTCCAGGAGAAGTCGGCTTGCTTTCCTATTGCAACGAAAGCAAAGTTTTTCCTGTAGCACTGCAGGCTTTTGAAGAGGCACGGCCCCAGAGGCCTAGCTAGGGCGTTCCTTGGTTGAGGCAGTTCACTAGATGCAAAACTCCCTGCCTCGATAAGTTGATTCAGGGAAGCAACCAGTGTGTACTCTGGGTCTCTTTTGACTCATTAGAAACCACAGAGATGTATGCTGCCTGTGCCAATGGAAAAGGGGTCAAGATGGTACTAACCTTGCTTTCCATTTGGAAAGCTCCATCCTTGCTGCCGTGAAGCTCCCTGAAATTCTATGCTGTTGACAGGCCTCGACCCACTGGAGCCATGGGTCTGGGAAGAAAATGAGTGTTTTCTGGCTACAGAGGGCGCTTCATTGGCTGGGGTAGGGCTCAGCTTTCCATGCTCTAGAGCTACAGGGAACCTCAACGTGAGTCCTTGCCTCGATGTAAGGCCCTGAGGAGCCATGCAGAAAGGGAGGCATGCAGCTCTTTCCATGAGCTCTTAGTCGCTGTTCTGCTTTATTTTAAAGGAAGTACCGTTTTCAGGACCCCTAAGCCCCTCGGGTGAGCATCATTTTCGTTCCAAGATCACTGAGTACCTCCACACCCCTGTAGGCCTGCTGAGCATCAACGAGGCCCATAGGACCCTCGGAGGTCCTCTGTGTCTGCTGAGTCATGGGCAACACACTGCACTCTTTCGTGGGATATCGTGATTTCACAGCACTCGCACAGGTTCACGAGCACCGTTCTAGCAAGTTCCAACATGCTGTGGACATCGCACAAATTCCCTAGTCTGAGCTGCACAAAGAAAAACACTCGGCTTCACCTTCCATCCACCTCCTACCTGAAGTCACCCTGCCTCCAGGAGAAAGACGGCTTGCGTTCCTATTGCAACGACAGCACAGTTTCTCCTGTAGCACTGCAAGCTTTTGAAGAGGCACGGGCCCAGAGGCCTAGCTAGGGCGTTCCTTGGTTGAGGCATTTCACTAGATGCAGAACACCCTGCTTCGAGAAGTTGATTCAGGGAAGGAACCAGTGTGTACTCTGTGTCTCTTTTGACTGATTAGAAAGCACTGGGAGGTATCCTGCGTGTGCCCATGAAATTGGGGGAGTGATGGTACTAGCCTTGCTTTTCCTTTTGGAAACCTCCATTCTTGTTGCCGTGAAGCTAGCTGAAATTCTCTGCTGTGGACAGGCCTCTGGCCACTGTAGGCATGGGCCTGGGAAGAAAATGTTTTCTCTGGCTACACAGGGTGCTTCATTGCTCCGGGTGGGGCTCACCTTGCCATGCTCTAGAGCTAAAGGGAATCTCAACGTGAGTCCTTGCCTCGAGGTAAGGCCCTGAGTAGCCCTGCAGAAAGGGAGGCATGCAGCTCTTTCCATGCGCTCTTAGTCACTATTCTGCTTTACTTTAAAGGAAGTACCCTTTTCAGGACTCCTAGACCCCTCGGGTGAGCATCATTTTCGTTCCTAGATCACTGACTAACTCCACACCCTTGTGGGCCTGCTGAGCAACACTGAGTCCCATATGTCCCTCGGAGGCCCTCTGTGTCTGCCGAGTCTCGGGCAACACACTGTACGTTACTTCAGGAGAACTACATTTCCAGAGCACTCGAACAGCATCAGAACCACATTTCTAGGCAGTCCAACATGCCCTGGAAGTCTTCGACATTGCCCTCGTCTGAGCTGCCATGAGAAAACACTCTGCTTAGAATTCTTCAGGGACCTCGTCCCTGAAGTCACTCTATTCAAGGAGAAATACAGCATCCTAGCATTCTGTGTCGCTCACAGGGCAAGCAACGTGAGAACTTGCCTCGAGGTAAGGCCCTGAAATGCTATGCAGAAGCGGAGGCATGTAGCAGTTTCCATGAGGCCGTAATCTCTGCTCTGCAGCATTTTAACGCCAGTACGCCTTTCAGGACACCTAGGTGCCTCGCCTGGAAACCCTATTCCCTGCAAGAACACTGAGTACCCTCAGGCTCCCCTGGCCCTTCTAAGCAATATCCAGGCCCGTAGCTTTCGGACTCACAGTGTGTATGCCGAGTGTAGGGCAACACAGTGCACTCTTTCTTGGGCCATCTTGATTTAGCCAGCAATCGCACAGGTTCACGAGCACCGTTCTAGCAAGTTCCAACATGCCGTGGAAGTCGCCCTCCTTCCTTAGTCTGAGCTGCACAGAGAAACACACTCGGTTGCGGCTTCCATTGTGTAACTCGTACCTGAAGTCACCCTGCTCCAGGAGAAAGTCGGCTTGCCTTCCTCTTGCAAAGAAAGCACAGTTTTTCCTGTAGCACTGCAGGCTTTTGAAGAGGCACGGGCCCAGAGGCCTAGTTAGGGCGTTCCTTGGTTGAGGCAGTTCACTAGATGCAGAACACCCTGCCTCGAGAAGTTGATTCACGGAAGGAACCAGTGTGTACGCTGTGTCTCTTCTGAGGTGTTAGAAACCACAGGGATGTATGCTGTTTGTGCCTATGGAAATGGGGGCATGTTGGTAGTAGCCTTGCTTTAACATTTTGAGAGCTCCATTCATGCGGCCGTGAAGCTCCCTGCAATTCTAGCTGTTGACAGGCCTCTGGCCACTGTAGGCATGGGTCTGGGAAGAAAATGAGTTTTCTCTGGCTACACAGAGTGCTTCATTGTCCGGGATGGGCACAATTTGCCATGGTCTAGAGTTAAAGGGTATCTCAACGCGAGTGCTTGCCTCGAGGTAAGGCCCTGAGTAGCCATGCAGAAAGGGAGGCATGCAGCTCTTTCCATGAGTTCGTAGTGAAAGTTCTGCTTATTTTAAAGGAAGTACCCTTTTCAGGACTCCTAGGCCACTCGGGTGAGCATCATTTTCGTTCCAAGATCACTGAGTACCTCCACACTCCTGTAGGACTGCTGAGCAACAACGAGGCCCATAGGTCCCTCGGAGGTCCTATGTGTCTGCGGAGTCATGGGCTACACACTGCACTCTTTCTTGGGATCTCCTAAGTTCACAGCACTCGTACAGGTTCACGAGCAGCGTTCTAGCAAGTTCCAACATGCTGTGGAAGTCACACACATTCCCTAGTCTGAGCTGCACTGAGAAAAACACTCGGCTTCGCCTTCCATCCACCTCCTACCTGAAGTCACCCTGCCTCCAGGAGAAGTCGTCTTGCAATCCTCTTGCAACGAAAGCAAAGTTTTTCCTGTAGCACTGCAGGCTTCTGAAGAGGCACGGGCCCAGAGGCCTAGCTAGGGCGTTCCTCGGTTGAGGCAGTTCACTAGATGCAGAACACCCTGCCTCAAGAAGTTGATTCAGGGAAGGAACCAGTGTGTACTCTGTGTCTCTTTTGACTCGTTAGAAACCACAGGGATGTATCCTGCGTGTGCCCATGGAAATGGGCGTGTAATGGTACTAGCCTTGTTTTTCCATTTGGAAACGTCCATTCTTGTTGCCGTGAAGCTAGCGAAATTCTCTGCTGTTGACAGGCCACTGGCCACTGCAGGCATGGGTCTGGGAAGAAAATGAGTTTTCTCTGGCTACAGAGGGTGCTTCATTAACCGGGGTGGGGCTCATCTTGCCATGCTCTAGAGCTAAAGGGAATCTCAACGTGAGTCCTTGCCTCGGAGTAAGGCCCTGAGTAGCCATGCAGAAACGGAGGCATGCAGCTGTTTCCATGAGCTCTTATTCGCTGTTCTGCTTTATTTTAAAGGAAGTACCCTTTTCAGGACTCCTAGGCCCCTCGGGTGAGCATCATTTTCGTTCCAAGATCACTGAGTACCTCCACACCCCTGTGAGCCTGCTGAGCAACAACGAGGCTCATAGGTCTCTCGGCGGCCCTCTGTTTCTGCCGAGCCATGGACAACACACTGCACTCTTTTTTGGGACTTCTTGATTTACCCAGAACTCGCAAAGGTTCACGAGCACCGTTCTAGCAAGTTCCAACATGCCGTGGAAGTCGCACTCATTCCAGTCTGAGCTTCACTGAGAAAAACACTCGGCTTCTCCTTCCATCCTGGACCTCCTACCTGATGTCACCGTGCCTCCAGGAGAAGTCGGCTTGCTTTCCTATTGCAACGAAAGCACAGTTTTTCCTGTAGCACTGCAGGCTTTTGAAGAGGCACGGCCCCAGAGGCCTAGCTAGGGCGTTCCTTGGTTGAGGCAGTTCACTAGATGCAAAACTCCCTGCCTCGATAAGTTGATTCAGGGAAGCAACCAGTGTGTACTCTGGGTCTCTTTTGACTCGTTAGAAACCACAGAGATGTATGCTGCCTGTGCCAATGGAAAAGGGGTCAAGATGCTACTAACCTTGCTTTCCATTTGGAAAGCTCCATCCTTGCTGCCGTGAAGCTCCCTGAAATTCTACGCTGTTGACAGGCCTCGACCTGTGTAGCCATGGGTCTGGGAAGAAAATGAGTGTTTTCTGGCTACACAGGGCGCTTCATTGGCTGGGGTAGGGCTCAGCTTTCCATGCTCTAGAGCTACAGGGAATCTCAACGTGAGTCGTTGCCTCGATGTAAGGCCCTGAGGAGCCATGCAGAAAGGGAGGCATGCAGCTCTTTCCATGAGCTCTTAGTCGCTGCTCTGCTTTATTTTAAAGGAAGTACCGTTTTCAGGACTCCTAAGCCACTCGGTGAGCATCATTTTCGTCCCAAGATCACTGAGTACCTCCACACCCCTGTAGGCCTGCTGAGCAACAACGATGTCCATAGGTCCCTCGGAGGTCCTCTGTGTCTGCGGAGTCATGGGCAACACACTGCACTCTTTCGTGGGATATCGTGATTTCACAGCACTCGCACAGGCTCAGGAGCACCGTTCTAGCAAGTTCCAACATGCTGTGGACATCGCACAAATTCCCTAGTCTGAGCTGCACAAAGAAAAACACTCGGCTTCACCTTCCATCCACCTCCTACCTGAAATCACCCTGCCTCCAGGAGAAAGACGGCTTCCGTTCCTATTGCAACGACAGCACAGTTTTTCCTGTAGCACTGCAAGCTTTTGAAGAGGCACGGGCCCAGAGGCCTAGCTGGGGCGTTCCTTGGTTGAGGCATTTCACTAGATGCAGAACACCCTGCTTCGAGAAGTTGATTCAGGGAAGGAACCAGTGTGTACTCTGTGTCTCTTTTGACTGGTTAGAAAGCACTGGGAGGTATCCTGCGTGTGCCCATGAAATTGGGGGAGTGATGGTACTAGCCTTGCTTTTCCTTTTGGAAACCTCCATTCTTGTTGCCGTGAAGCTAGCTGAAATTCTCTGCTGTGGACAGGCCTCTGGCCACTGTAGGCATGGGCCTGGGAAGAAAATGTTTTCTCTGGCTACACAGGGTGCTTCATTGCTCCGGGTGGGGCTCACCTTGCCATGCTCTAGAGCTAAAGGGAATCTCAACGTGAGTCCTTGCCTCGAGGTAAGGCCCTGAGTAGCCCTGCAGAAAGGGAGGCATGCAGCTCTTTCCATGCGCTCTTAGTCGCTATTCTGCTTTACTTTAAAGGAAGTACCCTTTTCAGGACTCCTAGACCCCTCGGGTGAGCATCATTTTCGTTCCTAGATCACTGACTAACTCCACACCCTTGTGGGCCTGCTGAGCAACACTGAGTCCCATATGTCCCTCGGAGGCCCTCTGTGTCTGCCGAGTCTCGGGCAACACACTGTACGTTACTTCAGGAGAACTACATTTCCAGAGCACTCGAACAGCATCAGAACCACACTTCTAGGCAGTCCAACATGCCCTGGAAGTCTTCGACATTGCCCTCGTCTGAGCTGCCATGAGAAAACACTCTGCTTAGAATTCTTCAGGGACCTCGTCCCTGAAGTCACTCTATTCAAGGAGAAATACAGCATCCTAGCATTCTGTGTCGCTCACAGGGCAAGCAACGTGAGAACTTGCCTCGAGGTAAGGCCCTGAAATGCTATGCAGAAGCGGAGGCGTGTAGCAGTTTCCATGAGGCCGTAATCTCTGCTCTGCAGCATTTTAACGCCAGTACGCCTTTCAGGACACCTAGGTGCCTCGCCTGGAAACCCTATTCCCTGCAAGAACACCGAGTGCCCTCAGGCTCCCCTGGCCCTTCTAAGCAATATCCAGGCCCGTAGCTTTCGGACTCACAGTGTGTATGCCGAGTGTAGGGCAACACAGTGCACTCTTTCTTGGGCCATCTTGATTTAGCCAGCAATCGCACAGGTTCACGAGCACCGTTCTAGCAAGTTCCAACATGCCGTGGAAGTCGCACTCCTTCCCTAGTCTGAGCTGCACAGAGAAACACACTCGGTTGCGGCTTCCATTGTGTAACTCGTACCTGAAGTCACCCTGCTCCAGGAGAAAGTCGGCTTGCCTTCCTCTTGCAAAGAAAGCACAGTTTTTCCTGTAGCACTGCAGGCTTTTGAAGAGGCACGGGCCCAGAGGCCTAGTTAGGGCGTTCCTTGGTTGAGGCAGTTCACTAGATGCAGAACACCCTGCCTCGAGAAGTTGATTCACGGAAGGAACCAGTGTGTACTCTGTGTCTCTTCTGAGGTGTTAGAAACCACAGGGATGTATGCTGTTTGTGCCTATGGAAATGGGGGCATGTTGGTAGTAGCCTTGCTTTAACATTTTGAGAGCTCCATTCATGCGGCCGTGAAGCTCCCTGCAATTCTAGCTGTTGACAGGCCTCTGGCCACTGTAGGCATGGGTCTGGGAAGAAAATGAGTTATCTCTGGCTACACAGAGTGCTTCATTGTCCGGGATGGGCACAATTTGCCATGGTCTAGAGTTAAAGGGTATCTCAACGCGAGTGCTTGCCTCGAGGTAAGGGCCTGAGTAGCCATGCAGAAAGGGAGGCATGCAGCTCTTTCCATGAGTTCGTAGTGAAAGTTCTGCTTATTTTAAAGGAAGTACCCTTTTCAGGACTCCTAGGCCACTCGGGTGAGCATCATATTCGTTCCAAGATCACTGAGTACCTCCACACTCCTGTAGGACTGCTGAGCAACAACGAGGCCCATAGGTCCCTCGGAGGTCCTATGTGTCTGCGGAGTCATGGGCTACACACTGCACTCTTTCTTGGGATCTCCTAAGTTCACAGCACTCGTACAGGTTCACGAGCAGCGTTCTAGCAAGTTCCAACATGCTGTGGAAGTCACACACATTCCCTAGTCTGAGCTGCACTGAGAAAAACACTCGGCTTCGCCTTCCATCCACCTCCTACCTGAAGTCACCCTGCCTCCAGGAGAAGTCGTCTTGCAATCCTCTTGCAACGAAAGCAAAGTTTTTCCTGTAGCACTGCAGGCTTCTGAAGAGGCACGGGCCCAGAGGCCTAGCTAGGGCGTTCCTCGGTTGAGGCAGTTCACTAGATGCAGAACACCCTGCCTCAAGAAGTTGATTCAGGGAAGGAACCAGTGTGTACTCTGTGTCTCTTTTGACTCGTTAGAAACCACAGGGATGTATCCTGCGTGTGCCCATGGAAATGGGCGTGTAATGGTACTAGCCTTGTTTTTCCATTTGGAAACGTCCATTCTTGTTGCCGTGAAGCTAGCGAAATTCTCTGCTGTTGACAGGCCACTGGCCACTGCAGGCATGGGTCTGGGAAGAAAATGAGTTTTCTCTGGCTACAGAGGGTGCTTCATTAACCGGGGTGGGGCTCATCTTGCCATGCTCTAGAGCTAAAGGGAATCTCAACGTGAGTCCTTGCCTCGGAGTAAGGCCCTGAGTAGCCATGCAGAAACGGAGGCATGCAGCTGTTTCCATGAGCTCTTATTCGCTGTTCTGCTTTATTTTAAAGGAAGTACCCTTTTCAGGACTCCTAGGCCCCTCGGGTGAGCATCATTTTCGTTCCAAGATCACTGAGTACCTCCACACCCCTGTGAGCCTGCTGAGCAACAACGAGGCTCATAGGTCTCTCGGCGGCCCTCTGTTTCTGCCGAGCCATGGACAACACACTGCACTCTTTTTTGGGACTTCTTGATTTACCCAGAACTCGCAAAGGTTCACGAGCACCGTTCTAGCAAGTTCCAACATGCCGTGGAAGTCGCACTCATTCCAGTCTGAGCTTCACTGAGAAAAACACTCGGCTTCTCCTTCCATCCTGGACCTCCTACCTGATGTCACCGTGCCTCCAGGAGAAGTCGGCTTGCTTTCCTATTGCAACGAAAGCACAGTTTTTCCTGTAGCACTGCAGGCTTTTGAAGAGGCACGGCCCCAGAGGCCTAGCTAGGGCGTTCCTTGGTTGAGGCAGTTCACTAGATGCAAAACTCCCTGCCTCGATAAGTTGATTCAGGGAAGCAACCAGTGTGTACTCTGGGTCTCTTTTGACTCGTTAGAAACCACAGAGATGTATGCTGCCTGTGCCAATGGAAAAGGGGTCAAGATGCTACTAACCTTGCTTTCCATTTGGAAAGCTCCATCCTTGCTGCCGTGAAGCTCCCTGAAATTCTACGCTGTTGACAGGCCTCGACCTGTGTAGCCATGGGTCTGGGAAGAAAATGAGTGTTTTCTGGCTACACAGGGCGCTTCATTGGCTGGGGTAGGGCTCAGCTTTCCATGCTCTAGAGCTACAGGGAATCTCAACGTGAGTCGTTGCCTCGATGTAAGGCCCTGAGGAGCCATGCAGAAAGGGAGGCATGCAGCTCTTTCCATGAGCTCTTAGTCGCTGCTCTGCTTTATTTTAAAGGAAGTACCGTTTTCAGGACTCCTAAGCCACTCGGTGAGCATCATTTTCGTCCCAAGATCACTGAGTACCTCCACACCCCTGTAGGCCTGCTGAGCAACAACGATGTCCATAGGTCCCTCGGAGGTCCTCTGTGTCTGCGGAGTCATGGGCAACACACTGCACTCTTTCGTGGGATATCGTGATTTCACAGCACTCGCACAGGTTCACGAGCACCGTTCTAGCAAGTTCCAACATGCTGTGGACATCGCACAAATTCCCTAGTCTGAGCTGCACAAAGAAAAACACTCGGCTTCACCTTCCATCCACCTCCTACCTGAAATCACCCTGCCTCCAGGAGAAAGACGGCTTCCGTTCCTATTGCAACGACAGCACAGTTTTTCCTGTAGCACTGCAAGCTTTTGAAGAGGCACGGGCCCAGAGGCCTAGCTGGGGCGTTCCTTGGTTGAGGCATTTCACTAGATGCAGAACACCCTGCTTCGAGAAGTTGATTCAGGGAAGGAACCAGTGTGTACTCTGTGTCTCTTTTGACTGGTTAGAAAGCACTGGGAGGTATCCTGCGTGTGCCCATGAAATTGGGGGAGTGATGGTACTAGCCTTGCTTTTCCTTTTGGAAACCTCCATTCTTGTTGCCGTGAAGCTAGCTGAAATTCTCTGCTGTGGACAGGCCTCTGGCCACTGTAGGCATGGGCCTGGGAAGAAAATGTTTTCTCTGGCTACACAGGGTGCTTCATTGCTCCGGGTGGGGCTCACCTTGCCATGCTCTAGAGCTAAAGGGAATCTCAACGTGAGTCCTTGCCTCGAGGTAAGGCCCTGAGTAGCCCTGCAGAAAGGGAGGCATGCAGCTCTTTCCATGCGCTCTTAGTCGCTATTCTGCTTTACTTTAAAGGAAGTACCCTTTTCAGGACTCCTAGACCCCTCGGGTGAGCATCATTTTCGTTCCTAGATCACTGACTAACTCCACACCCTTGTGGGCCTGCTGAGCAACACTGAGTCCCATATGTCCCTCGGAGGCCCTCTGTGTCTGCCGAGTCTCGGGCAACACACTGTACGTTACTTCAGGAGAACTACATTTCCAGAGCACTCGAACAGCATCAGAACCACACTTCTAGGCAGTCCAACATGCCCTGGAAGTCTTCGACATTGCCCTCGTCTGAGCTGCCATGAGAAAACACTCTGCTTAGAATTCTTCAGGGACCTCGTCCCTGAAGTCACTCTATTCAAGGAGAAATACAGCATCCTAGCATTCTGTGTCGCTCACAGGGCAAGCAACGTGAGAACTTGCCTCGAGGTAAGGCCCTGAAATGCTATGCAGAAGCGGAGGCGTGTAGCAGTTTCCATGAGGCCGTAATCTCTGCTCTGCTGCATTTTAACGCCAGTACGCCTTTCAGGACACCTAGGTGCCTCGCCTGGAAACCCTATTCCCTGCAAGAACACCGAGTGCCCTCAGGCTCCCCTGGCCCTTCTAAGCAATATCCAGGCCCGTAGCTTTCGGACTCACAGTGTGTATGCCGAGTGTAGGGCAACACAGTGCACTCTTTCTTGGGCCATCTTGATTTAGCCAGCAATCGCACAGGTTCACGAGCACCGTTCTAGCAAGTTCCAACATGCCGTGGAAGTCGCACTCCTTCCCTAGTCTGAGCTGCACAGAGAAACACACTCGGTTGCGGCTTCCATTGTGTAACTCGTACCTGAAGTCACCCTGCTCCAGGAGAAAGTCGGCTTGCCTTCCTCTTGCAAAGAAAGCACAGTTTTTCCTGTAGCACTGCAGGCTTTTGAAGAGGCACGGGCCCAGAGGCCTAGTTAGGGCGTTCCTTGGTTGAGGCAGTTCACTAGATGCAGAACACCCTGCCTCGAGAAGTTGATTCACGGAAGGAACCAGTGTGTACTCTGTGTCTCTTCTGAGGTGTTAGAAACCACAGGGATGTATGCTGTTTGTGCCTATGGAAATGGGGGCATGTTGGTAGTAGCCTTGCTTTAACATTTTGAGAGCTCCATTCATGCGGCCGTGAAGCTCCCTGCAATTCTAGCTGTTGACAGGCCTCTGGCCACTGTAGGCATGGGTCTGGGAAGAAAATGAGTTATCTCTGGCTACACAGAGTGCTTCATTGTCCGGGATGGGCACAATTTGCCATGGTCTAGAGTTAAAGGGTATCTCAACGCGAGTGCTTGCCTCGAGGTAAGGGCCTGAGTAGCCATGCAGAAAGGGAGGCATGCAGCTCTTTCCATGAGTTCGTAGTGAAAGTTCTGCTTATTTTAAAGGAAGTACCCTTTTCAGGACTCCTAGGCCACTCGGGTGAGCATCATATTCGTTCCAAGATCACTGAGTACCTCCACACTCCTGTAGGACTGCTGAGCAACAACGAGGCCCATAGGTCCCTCGGAGGTCCTATGTGTCTGCGGAGTCATGGGCTACACACTGCACTCTTTCTTGGGATCTCCTAAGTTCACAGCACTCGTACAGGTTCACGAGCAGCGTTCTAGCAAGTTCCAACATGCTGTGGAAGTCACACACATTCCCTAGTCTGAGCTGCACTGAGAAAAACACTCGGCTTCGCCTTCCATCCACCTCCTACCTGAAGTCACCCTGCCTCCAGGAGAAGTCGTCTTGCAATCCTCTTGCAACGAAAGCAAAGTTTTTCCTGTAGCACTGCAGGCTTCTGAAGAGGCACGGGCCCAGAGGCCTAGCTAGGGCGTTCCTCGGTTGAGGCAGTTCACTAGATGCAGAACACCCTGCCTCAAGAAGTTGATTCAGGGAAGGAACCAGTGTGTACTCTGTGTCTCTTTTGACTCGTTAGAAACCACAGGGATGTATCCTGCGTGTGCCCATGGAAATGGGCGTGTAATGGTACTAGCCTTGTTTTTCCATTTGGAAACGTCCATTCTTGTTGCCGTGAAGCTAGCGAAATTCTCTGCTGTTGACAGGCCACTGGCCACTGCAGGCATGGGTCTGGGAAGAAAATGAGTTTTCTCTGGCTACAGAGGGTGCTTCATTAACCGGGGTGGGGCTCATCTTGCCATGCTCTAGAGCTAAAGGGAATCTCAACGTGAGTCCTTGCCTCGGAGTAAGGCCCTGAGTAGCCATGCAGAAACGGAGGCATGCAGCTGTTTCCATGAGCTCTTATTCGCTGTTCTGCTTTATTTTAAAGGAAGTACCCTTTTCAGGACTCCTAGGCCCCTCGGGTGAGCATCATTTTCGTTCCAAGATCACTGAGTACCTCCACACCCCTGTGAGCCTGCTGAGCAACAACGAGGCTCATAGGTCTCTCGGCGGCCCTCTGTTTCTGCCGAGCCATGGACAACACACTGCACTCTTTTTTGAGACTTCTTGATTTACACAGAACTCGCAAAGGTTCATGAGCACCGTTCTAGCAAGTTCCAACATGCCGTGGAAGTCGCACTCATTCCAGTCTGAGCTTCACTGAGAAAAACCCTCGGCTTCTCCTTCCATCCAGGACCTCCTACCTGAAGTCACCGTCCCTCCAGGAGAAGTCGGCTTGCTTTCCTATTGCAACGAAAGCACAGTTTTTCCTGTAGCACTGCAGGCTTTTGAAGAGGCACGGCCCCAGAGGCCTAGCTAGGGCGTTCCTTGGTTGAGGCAGTTCACTAGATGCAAAACTCCCTGCCTCGATAAGTTGATTCAGGGAAGCAACCAGTGTGTACTCTGGGTCTCTTTTGACTCGTTAGAAACCACAGAGATGTATGCTGCCTGTGCCAATGGAAAAGGGGTCAAGATGCTACTAACCTTGCTTTCCATTTGGAAAGCTCCATCCTTGCTGCCGTGAAGCTCCCTGAAATTCTATGCTGTTGACAGGCCTCGACCCACTGTAGCCATGGGTCTGGGAAGAAAATGAGTGTTTTCTGGCTACACAGGGTGCTTCATTGGCTGGGGTAGGGCTCAGCTTTCCATGCTCTAGAGCTACAGGGAATCTCAACGTGAGTCCTTGCCTCGATGTAAGGCCCTGAGGAACCATGCAGAAAGGGAGGCATGCAGCTCTTTCCATGAGCTCTTAGTCGTTGTTCTGCTTTATTTTAAAGGAAGTACCGTTTTCAGGACTCCTAAGCCCCTCGGGTGAGCATCATTTTCGTTCCAAGATCACTGAGTACCTCCACACCCCTGTAGGCCTGCTGAGCAACTACGAGGCCCATAGGACCCTCGGAGGTCCTCTGTGTCTGCTGAGTCATGGGCAACACACTGCACTCTTTCGTGGGATATCGTGATTTCACAGCACTCGCACAGGTTCACGAGCACCGTTCTAGCAAGTTCCAACATGTTGTGGACATCGCACAAATTCCCTAGTCTGAGCTGCACAAAGAAAAACACTCGGCTTCACCTTCCATCCACCTCCTACCTGAAGTCACCCTGCCTCCAGGAGAAAGACGGCTTGCGTTCCTATTGCAACGACAGCACAGTTTCTCCTGTAGCACTGCAAGCTTTTGAAGAGGCACGGGCCCAGAGGCCTAGCTAGGGCGTTCCTTGGTTGAGGCATTTCACTAGATGCAGAACACCCTGCTTCGAGAAGTTGATTCAGGGAAGGAACCAGTGTGTACTCTGTGTCTCTTTTGACTGGTTAGAAAGCCCTGGGAGGTATCCTGCGTGTGCCCATGAAATTGGGGGAGTGATGGTACTAGCCTTGCTTTTCCTTTTGGAAACCTCCATTCTTGTTGCCGTGAAGCTAGCTGAAATTCTCTGCTGTGGACAGGCCTCTGGCCACTGTAGGCATGGGTCTGGGAAGAAAATGTTTTCTCTGGCTACACAGGGTGCTTCATTGCTCCGGGTGGGGCTCACCTTGCCATGCTCTAGAGCTAAAGGGAATCTCAACGTGAGTCCTTGCCTCGAGGTAAGGCCCTGAGTAGCCCTGCAGAAAGGGAGGCATGCAGCTCTTTCCATGCGCTCTTAGTCGCTATTCTGCTTTACTTTAAAGGAAGTACCCTTTTCAGGACTCCTAGACCCCTCGGGTGAGCATCATTTTCGTTCCTAGATCACTGACTAACTCCACACCCTTGTGGGCCTGCTGAGCAACACTGAGTCCCATATGTCCCTCGGAGGCCCTCTGTGTCTGCCGAGTCTCGGGCAACACACTGTACGTTACTTCAGGAGAACTACATTTCCAGAGCACTCGAACAGCATCAGAACCACATTTCTAGGCAGTCCAACATGCCCTGGAAGTCTTCGACATTGCCCTCGTCTGAGCTGCCATGAGAAAACACTCTGCTTAGAATTCTTCAGGGACCTCGTCCCTGAAGTCACTCTATTCAAGGAGAAATACAGCATCCTAGCATTCTGTGTCGCTCACAGGGCAAGCAACGTGAGAACTTGCCTCGAGGTAAGGCCCTGAAATGCTATGCAGAAGCGGAGGCGTGTAGCAGTTTCCATGAGGCCGTAATCTCTGCTCTGCAGCATTTTAACGCCAGTACGCCTTTCAGGACACCTAGGTGCCTCGCCTGGAAACCCTATTCCCTGCAAGAACACCGAGTGCCCTCAGGCTCCCATGGCCCTTCTAAGCAATATCCAGGCCCGTAGCTTTCGGACTCACAGTGTGTATGCCGAGTGTAGGGCAACACAGTGCACTCTTTCTTGGCCATCTTGATTTAGCCAGCAATCGCACAGGTTCACGAGCACCGTTCTAGCAAGTTCCAACATGCCGTGGAAGTCGCACTCCTTCCCTAGTCTGAGCTGCACAGAGAAACACACTCGGTTGCGGCTTCCATTGTGTAACTCGTACCTGAAGTCACCCTGCTCCAGGAGAAAGTCGGCTTGCCTTCCTCTTGCAAAGAAAGCACAGTTTTTCCTGTAGCACTGCAGGCTTTTGAAGAGGCACGGGCCCAGAGGCCTAGTTAGGGCGTTCCTTGGTTGAGGCAGTTCACTAGATGCAGAACACCCTGCCTCGAGAAGTTGATTCACGGAAGGAACCAGTGTGTACTCTGTGTCTCTTCTGAGGTGTTAGAAACCACAGGGATGTATGCTGTTTGTGCCTATGGAAATGGGGGCATGTTGGTAGTAGCCTTGCTTTAACATTTTGAGAGCTCCATTCATGCGGCCGTGAAGCTCCCTGCAATTCTAGCTGTTGACAGGCCTCTGGCCACTGTAGGCATGGGTCTGGGAAGAAAATGAGTTATCTCTGGCTACACAGAGTGCTTCATTGTCCGGGATGGGCACAATTTGCCATGGTCTAGAGTTAAAGGGTATCTCAACGCGAGTGCTTGCCTCGAGGTAAGGGCCTGAGTAGCCATGCAGAAAGGGAGGCATGCAGCTCTTTCCATGAGTTCGTAGTGAAAGTTCTGCTTATTTTAAAGGAAGTACCCTTTTCAGGACTCCTAGGCCACTCGGGTGAGCATCATTTTCGTTCCAAGATCACTGAGTACCTCCACACTCCTGTAGGACTGCTGAGCAACAACGAGGCCCATAGGTCCCTCGGAGGTCCTATGTGTCTGCGGAGTCATGGGCTACACACTGCACTCTTTCTTGGGATCTCCTAAGTTCACAGCACTCGTACAGGTTCACGAGCAGCGTTCTAGCAAGTTCCAACATGCTGTGGAAGTCACACACATTCCCTAGTCTGAGCTGCACTGAGAAAAACACTCGGCTTCGCCTTCCATCCACCTCCTACCTGAAGTCACCCTGCCTCCAGGAGAAGTCGTCTTGCAATCCTCTTGCAACGAAAGCAAAGTTTTTCCTGTAGCAATGCAGGCTTCTGAAGAGGCACGGGCCCAGAGGCCTAGCTAGGGCGTTCCTCGGTTGAGGCAGTTCACTAGATGCAGAACACCCTGCCTCAAGAAGTTGATTCAGGGAAGGAACCAGTGTGTACTCTGTGTCTCTTTTGACTCGTTAGAAACCACAGGGATGTATCCTGCGTGTGCCCATGGAAATGGGCGTGTAATGGTACTAGCCTTGTTTTTCCATTTGGAAACGTCCATTCTTGTTGCCGTGAAGCTAGCGAAATTCTCTGCTGTTGACAGGCCACTGGCCACTGCAGGCATGGGTCTGGGAAGAAAATGAGTTTTCTCTGGCTACAGAGGGTGCTTCATTAACCGGGGTGGGGCTCATCTTGCCATGCTCTAGAGCTAAAGGGAATCTCAACGTGAGTCCTTGCCTCGGAGTAAGGCCCTGAGTAGCCATGCAGAAACGGAGGCATGCAGCTGTTTCCATGAGCTCTTATTCGCTGTTCTGCTTTATTTTAAAGGAAGTACCCTTTTCAGGACTCCTAGGCCCCTCGGGTGAGCATCATTTTCGTTCCAAGATCACTGAGTACCTCCACACCCCTGTGAGCCTGCTGAGCAACAACGAGGCTCATAGGTCTCTCGGCGGCCCTCTGTTTCTGCCGAGCCATGGACAACACACTGCACTCTTTTTTGGGACTTCTTGATTTACCCAGAACTCGCAAAGGTTCACGAGCACCGTTCTAGCAAGTTCCAACATGCCGTGGAAGTCGCACTCATTCCAGTCTGAGCTTCACTGAGAAAAACACTCGGCTTCTCCTTCCATCCTGGACCTCCTACCTGATGTCACCGTGCCTCCAGGAGAAGTCGGCTTGCTTTCCTATTGCAACGAAAGCACAGTTTTTCCTGTAGCACTGCAGGCTTTTGAAGAGGCACGGCCCCAGAGGCCTAGCTAGGGCGTTCCTTGGTTGAGGCAGTTCACTAGATGCAAAACTCCCTGCCTCGATAAGTTGATTCAGGGAAGCAACCAGTGTGTACTCTGGGTCTCTTTTGACTCGTTAGAAACCACAGAGATGTATGCTGCCTGTGCCAATGGAAAAGGGGTCAAGATGCTACTAACCTTGCTTTCCATTTGGAAAGCTCCATCCTTGCTGCCGTGAAGCTCCCTGAAATTCTACGCTGTTGACAGGCCTCGACCTGTGTAGCCATGGGTCTGGGAAGAAAATGAGTGTTTTCTGGCTACACAGGGCGCTTCATTGGCTGGGGTAGGGCTCAGCTTTCCATGCTCTAGAGCTACAGGGAATCTCAACGTGAGTCGTTGCCTCGATGTAAGGCCCTGAGGAGCCATGCAGAAAGGGAGGCATGCAGCTCTTTCCATGAGCTCTTAGTCGCTGCTCTGCTTTATTTTAAAGGAAGTACCGTTTTCAGGACTCCTAAGCCACTCGGTGAGCATCATTTTCGTCCCAAGATCACTGAGTACCTCCACACCCCTGTAGGCCTGCTGAGCAACAACGATGTCCATAGGTCCCTCGGAGGTCCTCTGTGTCTGCGGAGTCATGGGCAACACACTGCACTCTTTCGTGGGATATCGTGATTTCACAGCACTCGCACAGGTTCAGGAGCACCGTTCTAGCAAGTTCCAACATGCTGTGGACATCGCACAAATTCCCTAGTCTGAGCTGCACAAAGAAAAACACTCGGCTTCACCTTCCATCCACCTCCTACCTGAAATCACCCTGCCTCCAGGAGAAAGACGGCTTCCGTTCCTATTGCAACGACAGCACAGTTTTTCCTGTAGCACTGCAAGCTTTTGAAGAGGCACGGGCCCAGAGGCCTAGCTGGGGCGTTCCTTGGTTGAGGCATTTCACTAGATGCAGAACACCCTGCTTCGAGAAGTTGATTCAGGGAAGGAACCAGTGTGTACTCTGTGTCTCTTTTGACTGGTTAGAAAGCACTGGGAGGTATCCTGCGTGTGCCCATGAAATTGGGGGAGTGATGGTACTAGCCTTGCTTTTCCTTTTGGAAACCTCCATTCTTGTTGCCGTGAAGCTAGCTGAAATTCTCTGCTGTGGACAGGCCTCTGGCCACTGTAGGCATGGGCCTGGGAAGAAAATGTTTTCTCTGGCTACACAGGGTGCTTCATTGCTCCGGGTGGGGCTCACCTTGCCATGCTCTAGAGCTAAAGGGAATCTCAACGTGAGTCCTTGCCTCGAGGTAAGGCCCTGAGTAGCCCTGCAGAAAGGGAGGCATGCAGCTCTTTCCATGCGCTCTTAGTCGCTATTCTGCTTTACTTTAAAGGAAGTACCCTTTTCAGGACTCCTAGACCCCTCGGGTGAGCATCATTTTCGTTCCTAGATCACTGACTAACTCCACACCCTTGTGGGCCTGCTGAGCAACACTGAGTCCCATATGTCCCTCGGAGGCCCTCTGTGTCTGCCGAGTCTCGGGCAACACACTGTACGTTACTTCAGGAGAACTACATTTCCAGAGCACTCGAACAGCATCAGAACCACACTTCTAGGCAGTCCAACATGCCCTGGAAGTCTTCGACATTGCCCTCGTCTGAGCTGCCATGAGAAAACACTCTGCTTAGAATTCTTCAGGGACCTCGTCCCTGAAGTCACTCTATTCAAGGAGAAATACAGCATCCTAGCATTCTGTGTCGCTCACAGGGCAAGCAACGTGAGAACTTGCCTCGAGGTAAGGCCCTGAAATGCTATGCAGAAGCGGAGGCGTGTAGCAGTTTCCATGAGGCCGTAATCTCTGCTCTGCAGCATTTTAACGCCAGTACGCCTTTCAGGACACCTAGGTGCCTCGCCTGGAAACCCTATTCCCTGCAAGAACACCGAGTGCCCTCAGGCTCCCCTGGCCCTTCTAAGCAATATCCAGGCCCGTAGCTTTCGGACTCACAGTGTGTATGCCGAGTGTAGGGCAACACAGTGCACTCTTTCTTGGGCCATCTTGATTTAGCCAGCAATCGCACAGGTTCACGAGCACCGTTCTAGCAAGTTCCAACATGCCGTGGAAGTCGCACTCCTTCCCTAGTCTGAGCTGCACAGAGAAACACACTCGGTTGCGGCTTCCATTGTGTAACTCGTACCTGAAGTCACCCTGCTCCAGGAGAAAGTCGGCTTGCCTTCCTCTTGCAAAGAAAGCACAGTTTTTCCTGTAGCACTGCAGGCTTTTGAAGAGGCACGGGCCCAGAGGCCTAGTTAGGGCGTTCCTTGGTTGAGGCAGTTCACTAGATGCAGAACACCCTGCCTCGAGAAGTTGATTCACGGAAGGAACCAGTGTGTACTCTGTGTCTCTTCTGAGGTGTTAGAAACCACAGGGATGTATGCTGTTTGTGCCTATGGAAATGGGGGCATGTTGGTAGTAGCCTTGCTTTAACATTTTGAGAGCTCCATTCATGCGGCCGTGAAGCTCCCTGCAATTCTAGCTGTTGACAGGCCTCTGGCCACTGTAGGCATGGGTCTGGGAAGAAAATGAGTTATCTCTGGCTACACAGAGTGCTTCATTGTCCGGGATGGGCACAATTTGCCATGGTCTAGAGTTAAAGGGTATCTCAACGCGAGTGCTTGCCTCGAGGTAAGGGCCTGAGTAGCCATGCAGAAAGGGAGGCATGCAGCTCTTTCCATGAGTTCGTAGTGAAAGTTCTGCTTATTTTAAAGGAAGTACCCTTTTCAGGACTCCTAGGCCACTCGGGTGAGCATCATTTTCGTTCCAAGATCACTGAGTACCTCCACACTCCTGTAGGACTGCTGAGCAACAACGAGGCCCATAGGTCCCTCGGAGGTCCTATGTGTCTGCGGAGTCATGGGCTACACACTGCACTCTTTCTTGGGATCTCCTAAGTTCACAGCACTCGTACAGGTTCACGAGCAGCGTTCTAGCAAGTTCCAACATGCTGTGGAAGTCACACACATTCCCTAGTCTGAGCTGCACTGAGAAAAACACTCGGCTTCACCTTCCATCCACCTCCTACCTGAAGTCACCCTGCCTCCAGGAGAAGTCGTCTTGCAATCCTCTTGCAACGAAAGCAAAGTTTTTCCTGTAGCACTGCAGGCTTCTGAAGAGGCACGGGCCCAGAGGCCTAGCTAGGGCGTTCCTCGGTTGAGGCAGTTCACTAGATGCAGAACACCCTGCCTCAAGAAGTTGATTCAGGGAAGGAACCAGTGTGTACTCTGTGTCTCTTTTGACTCGTTAGAAACCACAGGGATGTATCCTGCGTGTGCCCATGGAAATGGGCGTGTAATGGTACTAGCCTTGTTTTTCCATTTGGAAACGTCCATTCTTGTTGCCGTGAAGCTAGCGAAATTCTCTGCTGTTGACAGGCCACTGGCCACTGCAGGCATGGGTCTGGGAAGAAAATGAGTTTTCTCTGGCTACAGAGGGTGCTTCATTAACCGGGGTGGGGCTCATCTTGCCATGCTCTAGAGCTAAAGGGAATCTCAACGTGAGTCCTTGCCTCGGAGTAAGGCCCTGAGTAGCCATGCAGAAACGGAGGCATGCAGCTGTTTCCATGAGCTCTTATTCGCTGTTCTGCTTTATTTTAAAGGAAGTACCCTTTTCAGGACTCCTAGGCCCCTCGGGTGAGCATCATTTTCGTTCCAAGATCACTGAGTACCTCCACACCCCTGTGAGCCTGCTGAGCAACAACGAGGCTCATAGGTCTCTCGGCGGCCCTCTGTTTCTGCCGAGCCATGGACAACACACTGCACTCTTTTTTGGGACTTCTTGATTTACCCAGAACTCGCAAAGGTTCACGAGCACCGTTCTAGCAAGTTCCAACATGCCGTGGAAGTCGCACTCATTCCAGTCTGAGCTTCACTGAGAAAAACACTCGGCTTCTCCTTCCATCCTGGACCTCCTACCTGATGTCACCGTGCCTCCAGGAGAAGTCGGCTTGCTTTCCTATTGCAACGAAAGCACAGTTTTTCCTGTAGCACTGCAGGCTTTTGAAGAGGCACGGCCCCAGAGGCCTAGCTAGGGCGTTCCTTGGTTGAGGCAGTTCACTAGATGCAAAACTCCCTGCCTCGATAAGTTGATTCAGGGAAGCAACCAGTGTGTACTCTGGGTCTCTTTTGACTCGTTAGAAACCACAGAGATGTATGCTGCCTGTGCCAATGGAAAAGGGGTCAAGATGCTACTAACCTTGCTTTCCATTTGGAAAGCTCCATCCTTGCTGCCGTGAAGCTCCCTGAAATTCTACGCTGTTGACAGGCCTCGACCTGTGTAGCCATGGGTCTGGGAAGAAAATGAGTGTTTTCTGGCTACACAGGGCGCTTCATTGGCTGGCGTAGGGCTCAGCTTTCCATGCTCTAGAGCTACAGGGAATCTCAACGTGAGTCGTTGCCTCGATGTAAGGCCCTGAGGAGCCATGCAGAAACAGAGGCATGCAGCTGTTTCCATGAGCTCTTATTCGCTGTTCTGCTTTATTTTAAAGGAAGTACCCTTTTCAGGACTCCTAGGCCCCTCGGGTGAGCATCATTTTCGTTCCAAGGTCACTGAGTACCTCCACACCCCGTTGAGCCTGCTCATCAAAAACAAGGCCCATAGGTCCCTCGGCGGCCCTCTGTTTCTGCCAAGTCATGTGCAACACAGTGCACTCTTTGTGAGACTTCTAGATTTACCCAGAACTCGCAAAGGTTCACGAGCACCGTTCTAGCAAGATCCAACATGCCGTGGAAGTCGCACTCATTCCAGTCTGGGCTTCACCCAAGAAAAACACTCGGCTTCTCCTTCCATCCTGGACCTCCTACCTGATGTCACTGTGCCTCCAGGAGAAGTCGGCTTGCTTTCCTATTGCAACGAAAGCACAGTTTTTCCTGTAGCACTGCAAGATTTTGAAGAGGCATGGACCCAGAGGCCTAGCTAGGGAGTTCCTTGGTTGAGGCAGTGCACTAGATGCAAAACTCCCTGCCTCGATAAGTTGATTCAGGGAAGCAACCAGTGTGTACTCTGGGTCTCTTTTGACTCGTTAGAAACCACAGAGATGTATGCTGCCTGTGCCAATGGAAAAGGGGTCAAGATGCTACTAACCTTGCTTTCCATTTGGAAAGCTCCATCCTTGCTGCCGTGAAGCTCCCTGAAATTCTACGCTGTTGACAGGCCTCGACCCACTGGAGCCATGGGTCTCGGAAGAAAATGAGTGTTTTCTGGCTACACAGGGCGCTTCATTGGCTGGGGTAGGGCTCAGCTTTCCATGCTCTAGAGCTACAGGGAATCTCAACGTGAGTCCTTGCCTCGATGTAAGGCCCTGAGGAGCCATGCAGAAAGGGAGGCATGCAGCTCTTTCCATGAGCTCTTAGTCGCTGTTCAGCTTTATTTTAAAGGAAGTACCGTTTTCAGGACTCCTAAGCCCCTCGGGTGAGCATCATTTTCGTTCCAAGATCACTGAGTACCTCCACACCCCTGTAGGCCTGCTGAGCATCAACGAGGCCCATAGGACCCTCGGAGGTCCTCTGTGTCTGCTGAGTCATGGGCAACACACTGCACTCTTTCGTGGGATATCGTGATTTCACAGCACTCGCACAGGTTCACGAGCACCGTTCTAGCAAGTTCCAACATGCTGTGGACATCGCACAAATTCCCTAGTCTGAGCTGCACAAAGAAAAACACTCGGCTTCACCTTCCATCCACCTCCTACCTGAAATCACCCTGCCTCCAGGAGAAAGACGGCTTCCGTTCCTATTGCAACGACAGCACAGTTTTTCCTGTAGCACTGCAAGCTTTTGAAGAGGCACGGGCCCAGAGGCCTAGCTGGGGCGTTCCTTGGTTGAGGCATTTCACTAGATGCAGAACACCCTGCTTCGAGAAGTTGATTCAGGGAAGGAACCAGTGTGTACTCTGTGTCTCTTTTGACTGGTTAGAAAGCACTGGGAGGTATCCTGCGTGTGCCCATGAAATTGGGGGAGTGATGGTACTAGCCTTGCTTTTCCTTTTGGAAACCTCCATTCTTGTTGCCGTGAAGCTAGCTGAAATTCTCTGCTGTGGACAGGCCTCTGGCCACTGTAGGCATGGGCCTGGGAAGAAAATGTTTTCTCTGGCTACACAGGGTGCTTCATTGCTCCGGGTGGGGCTCACCTTGCCATGCTCTAGAGCTAAAGGGAATCTCAACGTGAGTCCTTGCCTCGAGGTAAGGCCCTGAGTAGCCATGCAGAAAGGGAGGCATGCAGCTCTTTCCATGCGCTCTTAGTCGCTATTCTGCTTTACTTTAAAGGAAGTACCCTTTTCAGGACTCCTAGACCCCTCGGGTGAGCATCATTTTCGTTCCTAGATCACTGACTAACTCCACACCCTTGTGGGCCTGCTGAGCAACACTGAGTCCCATATGTCCCTCGGAGGCCCTCTGTGTCTGCCGAGTCTCGGGCAACACACTGTACGTTACTTCAGGAGAACTACATTTCCAGAGCACTCGAACAGCATCAGAACCACATTTCTAGGCAGTCCAACATGCCCTGGAAGTCTTCGACATTGCCCTCGTCTGAGCTGCCATGAGAAAACACTCTGCTTAGAATTCTTCAGGGACCTCGTCCCTGAAGTCACTCTATTCAAGGAGAAATACAGCATCCTAGCATTCTGTGTCGCTCACAGGGCAAGCAACGTGAGAACTTGCCTCGAGGTAAGGCCCTGAAATGCTATGCAGAAGCGGAGGCGTGTAGCAGTTTCCATGAGGCCGTAATCTCTGCTCTGCAGCATTTTAACGCCAGTACGCCTTTCAGGACACCTAGGTGCCTCGCCTGGAAACCCTATTCCCTGCAAGAACACTGAGTACCCTCAGGCTCCCCTGGCCCTTCTAAGCAATATCCAGGCCCGTAGCTTTCGGACTCACAGTGTGTATGCCGAGTGTAGGGCAACACAGTGCACTCTTTCTTGGGCCATCTTGATTTAGCCAGCAATCGCACAGGTTCACGAGCACCGTTCTAGCAAGTTCCAACATGCCGTGGAAGTCGCACTCCTTCCCTAGTCTGAGCTGCACAGAGAAACACACTCGGTTGCGGCTTCCATTGTGTAACTCGTACCTGAAGTCACCCTGCTCCAGGAGAAAGTCGGCTTGCCTTCCTCTTGCAAAGAAAGCACAGTTTTTCCTGTAGCACTGCAGGCTTTTGAAGAGGCACGGGCCCAGAGGCCTAGTTAGGGCGTTCCTTGGTTGAGGCAGTTCACTAGATGCAGAACACCCTGCCTCGAGAAGTTGATTCACGGAAGGAACCAGTGTGTACTCTGTGTCTCTTCTGAGGTGTTAGAAACCACAGGGATGTATGCTGTTTGTGCCTATGGAAATGGGGGCATGTTGGTAGTAGCCTTGCTTTAACATTTTGAGAGCTCCATTCATGCGGCCGTGAAGCTCCCTGCAATTCTAGCTGTTGACAGGCCTCTGGCCACTGTAGGCATGGGTCTGGGAAGAAAATGAGTTATCTCTGGCTACACAGAGTGCTTCATTGTCCGGGATGGGCACAATTTGCCATGGTCTAGAGTTAAAGGGTATCTCAACGCGAGTGCTTGCCTCGAGGTAAGGGCCTGAGTAGCCATGCAGAAAGGGAGGCATGCAGCTCTTTCCATGAGTTCGTAGTGAAAGTTCTGCTTATTTTAAAGGAAGTACCCTTTTCAGGACTCCTAGGCCACTCGGGTGAGCATCATATTCGTTCCAAGATCACTGAGTACCTCCACACTCCTGTAGGACTGCTGAGCAACAACGAGGCCCATAGGTCCCTCGGAGGTCCTATGTGTCTGCGGAGTCATGGGCTACACACTGCACTCTTTCTTGGGATCTCCTAAGTTCACAGCACTCGTACAGGTTCACGAGCAGCGTTCTAGCAAGTTCCAACATGCTGTGGAAGTCACACACATTCCCTAGTCTGAGCTGCACTGAGAAAAACACTCGGCTTCGCCTTCCATCCACCTCCTACCTGAAGTCACCCTGCCTCCAGGAGAAGTCGTCTTGCAATCCTCTTGCAACGAAAGCAAAGTTTTTCCTGTAGCAATGCAGGCTTCTGAAGAGGCACGGGCCCAGAGGCCTAGCTAGGGCGTTCCTCGGTTGAGGCAGTTCACTAGATGCAGAACACCCAGCCTCAAGAAGTTGATTCAGGGAAGGAACCAGTGTGTACTCTGTGTCTCTTTTGACTCGTTAGAAACCACAGGGATGTATCCTGCGTGTGCCCATGGAAATGGGCGTGTAATGGTACTAGCCTTGTTTTTCCATTTGGAAACGTCCATTCTTGTTGCCGTGAAGCTAGCGAAATTCTCTGCTGTTGACAGGCCACTGGCCACTGCAGGCATGGGTCTGGGAAGAAAATGAGTTTTCTCTGGCTACAGAGGGTGCTTCATTAACCGGGGTGGGGCTCATCTTGCCATGCTCTAGAGCTAAAGGGAATCTCAACGTGAGTCCTTGCCTCGGAGTAAGGCCCTGAGTAGCCATGCAGAAACAGAGGCATGCAGCTGTTTCCATGAGCTCTTATTCGCTGTTCTGCTTTATTTTAAAGGAAGTACCCTTTTCAGGACTCCTAGGCCCCTCGGGTGAGCATCATTTTCGTTCCAAGATCACTGAGTACCTCCACACCCCTGTGAGCCTGCTGAGCAACAACGAGGCTCATAGGTCTCTCGGCGGCCCTCTGTTTCTGCCGAGCCATGGACAACACACTGCACTCTTTTTTGGGACTTCTTGATTTACCCAGAACTCGCAAAGGTTCACGAGCACCGTTCTAGCAAGTTCCAACATGCCGTGGAAGTCGCACTCATTCCAGTCTGAGCTTCACTGAGAAAAACACTCGGCTTCTCCTTCCATCCTGGACCTCCTACCTGATGTCACCGTGCCTCCAGGAGAAGTCGGCTTGCTTTCCTATTGCAACGAAAGCACAGTTTTTCCTGTAGCACTGCAGGCTTTTGAAGAGGCACGGCCCCAGAGGCCTAGCTAGGGCGTTCCTTGGTTGAGGCAGTTCACTAGATGCAAAACTCCCTGCCTCGATAAGTTGATTCAGGGAAGCAACCAGTGTGTACTCTGGGTCTCTTTTGACTCGTTAGAAACCACAGAGATGTATGCTGCCTGTGCCAATGGAAAAGGGGTCAAGATGCTACTAACCTTGCTTTCCATTTGGAAAGCTCCATCCTTGCTGCCATGAAGCTCCCTGAAATTCTACGCTGTTGACAGGCCTCGACCTGTGTAGCCATGGGTCTGGGAAGAAAATGAGTGTTTTCTGGCTACACAGGGCGCTTCATTGGCTGGGGTACGTCTCAGCTTTCCATGCTCTAGAGCTACAGGGAATCTCAACGTGAGTCGTTGCCTCGATGTAAGGCCCTGAGGAGCCATGCAGAAAGGGAGGCATGCAGCTCTTTCCATGAGCTCTTAGTCGCTGCTCTGCTTTATTTTAAAGGAAGTACCGTTTTCAGGACTCCTAAGCCACTCGGTGAGCATCATTTTCGTCCCAAGATCACTGAGTACCTCCACACCCCTGTAGGCCTGCTGAGCAACAACGATGTCCATAGGTCCCTCGGAGGTCCTCTGTGTCTGCGGAGTCATGGGCAACACACTGCACTCTTTCGTGGGATATCGTGATTTCACAGCACTTGCACAGGTTCAGGAGCACCGTTCTAGCAAGTTCCAACATGCTGTGGACATCGCACAAATTCCCTAGTCTGAGCTGCACAAAGAAAAACACTCGGCTTCACCTTCCATCCACCTCCTACCTGAAATCACCCTGCCTCCAGGAGAAAGACGGCTTCCGTTCCTATTGCAACGACAGCACAGTTTTTCCTGTAGCACTGCAAGCTTTTGAAGAGGCACGGGCCCAGAGGCCTAGCTGGGGCGTTCCTTGGTTGAGGCATTTCACTAGATGCAGAACACCCTGCTTCGAGAAGTTGATTCAGGGAAGGAACCAGTGTGTACTCTGTGTCTCTTTTGACTGGTTAGAAAGCACTGGGAGGTATCCTGCGTGTGCCCATGAAATTGGGGGAGTGATGGTACTAGCCTTGCTTTTCCTTTTGGAAACCTCCATTCTTGTTGCCGTGAAGCTAGCTGAAATTCTCTGCTGTGGACAGGCCTCTGGCCACTGTAGGCATGGGCCTGGGAAGAAAATGTTTTCTCTGGCTACACAGGGTGCTTCATTGCTCCGGGTGGGGCTCACCTTGCCATGCTCTAGAGCTAAAGGGAATCTCAACGTGAGTCCTTGCCTCGAGGTAAGGCCCTGAGTAGCCATGCAGAAAGGGAGGCATGCAGCTCTTTCCATGCGCTCTTAGTCGCTATTCTGCTTTACTTTAAAGGAAGTACCCTTCTCAGGACTCCTAGACCCCTCGGGTGAGCATCATTTTCGTTCCTAGATCACTGACTAACTCCACACCCTTGTGGGCCTGCTGAGCAACACTGAGTCCCATACGTCCCTCGGAGGCCCTCTGTGTCTGCCGAGTCTCGGGCAACACACTGTACGTTACTTCAGGAGAACTACATTTCCAGAGCACTCGAACAGCATCAGAACCACATTTCTAGGCAGTCCAACATGCCCTGGAAGTCTTCGACATTGCCCTCGTCTGAGCTGCCATGAGAAAACACTCTGCTTAGAATTCTTCAGGGACCTCGTCCCTGAAGTCACTCTATTCAAGGAGAAATACAGCATCCTAGCATTCTGTGTCGCTCACAGGGCAAGCAACGTGAGAACTTGCCTCGAGGTAAGGCCCTGAAATGCTATGCAGAAGCGGAGGCATGTAGCAGTTTCCATGAGGCCGTAATCTCTGCTCTGCAGCATTTTAACGCCAGTACGCCTTTCAGGACACCTAGGTGCCTCGCCTGGAAACCCTATTCCCTGCAAGAACACCGAGTACCCTCAGGCTCCCCTGGCCCTTCTAAGCAATATCCAGGCCCGTAGCTTTCGGACTCACAGTGTGTATGCCGAGTGTAGGGCAACACAGTGCACTCTTTCTTGGGCCATCTTGATTTAGCCAGCAATCACACAGGTTCACGAGCACCGTTCTAGCAAGTTCCAACATGCCGTGGAAGTCGCACTCCTTCCCTAGTCTGAGCTGCACAGAGAAACACACTCGGTTGCGGCTTCCATTGTGTAACTCGTACCTGAAGTCACCCTGCTCCAGGAGAAAGTCGGCTTGCCTTCCTCTTGCAAAGAAAGCACAGTTTTTCCTGTAGCACTGCAGGCTTTTGAAGAGGCACGGGCCCAGAGGCCTAGTTAGGGCGTTCCTTGGTTGAGGCAGTTCACTAGATGCAGAACACCCTGCCTCGAGAAGTTGATTCACGGAAGGAACCAGTGTGTACTCTGTGTCTCTTCTGAGGTGTTAGAAACCACAGGGATGTATGCTGTTTGTGCCTATGGAAATGGGGGCATGTTGGTAGTAGCCTTGCTTTAACATTTTGAGAGCTCCATTCATGCGGCCGTGAAGCTCCCTGCAATTCTAGCTGTTGACAGGCCTCTGGCCACTGTAGGCATGGGTCTGGGAAGAAAATGAGTTATCTCTGGCTACACAGAGTGCTTCATTGTCCGGGATGGGCACAATTTGCCATGGTCTAGAGTTAAAGGGTATCTCAACGCGAGTGCTTGCCTCGAGGTAAGGGCCTGAGTAGCCATGCAGAAAGGGAGGCATGCAGCTCTTTCCATGAGTTCGTAGTGAAAGTTCTGCTTATTTTAAAGGAAGTACCCTTTTCAGGACTCCTAGGCCACTCGGGTGAGCATCATTTTCGTTCCAAGATCACTGAGTACCTCCACACTCCTGTAGGACTGCTGAGCAACAACGAGGCCCATAGGTCCCTCGGAGGTCCTATGTGTCTGCGGAGTCATGGGCTACACACTGCACTCTTTCTTGGGATCTCCTAAGTTCACAGCACTCGTACAGGTTCACGAGCAGCGTTCTAGCAAGTTCCAACATGCTGTGGAAGTCACACACATTCCCTAGTCTGAGCTGCACTGAGAAAAACACTCGGCTTCGCCTTCCATCCACCTCCTACCTGAAGTCACCCTGCCTCCAGGAGAAGTCGTCTTGCAATCCTCTTGCAACGAAAGCAAAGTTTTTCCTGTAGCACTGCAGGCTTCTGAAGAGGCACGGGCCCAGAGGCCTAGCTAGGGCGTTCCTCGGTTGAGGCAGTTCACTAGATGCAGAACACCCTGCCTCAAGAAGTTGATTCAGGGAAGGAACCAGTGTGTACTCTGTGTCTCTTTTGACTCGTTAGAAACCACAGGGATGTATCCTGCGTGTGCCCATGGAAATGGGCGTGTAATGGTACTAGCCTTGTTTTTCCATTTGGAAACGTCCATTCTTGTTGCCGTGAAGCTAGCGAAATTCTCTGCTGTTGACAGGCCACTGGCCACTGCAGGCATGGGTCTGGGAAGAAAATGAGTTTTCTCTGGCTACAGAGGGTGCTTCATTAACCGGGGTGGGGCTCATCTTGCCATGCTCTAGAGCTAAAGGGAATCTCAACGTGAGTCCTTGCCTCGGAGTAAGGCCCTGAGTAGCCATGCAGAAACGGAGGCATGCAGCTGTTTCCATGAGCTCTTATTCGCTGTTCTGCTTTATTTTAAAGGAAGTACCCTTTTCAGGACTCCTAGGCCCCTCGGGTGAGCATCATTTTCGTTCCAAGATCACTGAGTACCTCCACACCCCTGTGAGCCTGCTGAGCAACAACGAGGCTCATAGGTCTCTCGGCGGCCCTCTGTTTCTGCCGAGCCATGGACAACACACTGCACTCTTTTTTGGGACTTCTTGATTTACCCAGAACTCGCAAAGGTTCACGAGCACCGTTCTAGCAAGTTCCAACATGCCGTGGAAGTCGCACTCATTCCAGTCTGAGCTTCACTGAGAAAAACACTCGGCTTCTCCTTCCATCCTGGACCTCCTACCTGATGTCACCGTGCCTCCAGGAGAAGTCGGCTTGCTTTCCTATTGCAACGAAAGCACAGTTTTTCCTGTAGCACTGCAGGCTTTTGAAGAGGCACGGCCCCAGAGGCCTAGCTAGGGCGTTCCTTGGTTGAGGCAGTTCACTAGATGCAAAACTCCCTGCCTCGATAAGTTGATTCAGGGAAGCAACCAGTGTGTACTCTGGGTCTCTTTTGACTCGTTAGAAACCACAGAGATGTATGCTGCCTGTGCCAATGGAAAAGGGGTCAAGATGCTACTAACCTTGCTTTCCATTTGGAAAGCTCCATCCTTGCTGCCGTGAAGCTCCCTGAAATTCTACGCTGTTGACAGGCCTCGACCTGTGTAGCCATGGGTCTGGGAAGAAAATGAGTGTTTTCTGGCTACACAGGGCGCTTCATTGGCTGGGGTAGGGCTCAGCTTTCCATGCTCTAGAGCTACAGGGAATCTCAACGTGAGTCGTTGCCTCGATGTAAGGCCCTGAGGAGCCATGCAGAAAGGGAGGCATGCAGCTCTTTCCATGAGCTCTTAGTCGCTGCTCTGCTTTATTTTAAAGGAAGTACTGTTTTCAGGACTCCTAAGCCACTCGGTGAGCATCATTTTCGTCCCAAGATCACTGAGTACCTCCACACCCCTGTAGGCCTGCTGAGCAACAACGATGTCCATAGGTCCCTCGGAGGTCCTCTGTGTCTGCGGAGTCATGGGCAACACACTGCACTCTTTCGTGGGATATCGTGATTTCACAGCACTCGCACAGGTTCAGGAGCACCGTTCTAGCAAGTTCCAACATGCTGTGGACATCGCACAAATTCCCTAGTCTGAGCTGCACAAAGAAAAACACTCGGCTTCACCTTCCATCCACCTCCTACCTGAAATCACCCTGCCTCCAGGAGAAAGACGGCTTCCGTTCCTATTGCAACGACAGCACAGTTTTTCCTGTAGCACTGCAAGCTTTTGAAGAGGCACGGGCCCAGAGGCCTAGCTGGGGCGTTCCTTGGTTGAGGCATTTCACTAGATGCAGAACACCCTGCTTCGAGAAGTTGATTCAGGGAAGGAACCAGTGTGTACTCTGTGTCTCTTTTGACTGGTTAGAAAGCACTGGGAGGTATCCTGCGTGTGCCCATGAAATTGGGGGAGTGATGGTACTAGCCTTGCTTTTCCTTTTGGAAACCTCCATTCTTGTTGCCGTGAAGCTAGCTGAAATTCTCTGCTGTGGACAGGCCTCTGGGCACTGTAGGCATGGGCCTGGGAAGAAAATGTTTTCTCTGGCTACACAGGGTGCTTCATTGCTCCGGGTGGGGCTCACCTTGCCATGCTCTAGAGCTAAAGGGAATCTCAACGTGAGTCCTTGCCTCGAGGTAAGGCCCTGAGTAGCCCTGCAGAAAGGGAGGCATGCAGCTCTTTCCATGCGCTCTTAGTCGCTATTCTGCTTTACTTTAAAGGAAGTACCCTTCTCAGGACTCCTAGACCCCTCGGGTGAGCATCATTTTCGTTCCTAGATCACTGACTAACTCCACACCCTTGTGGGCCTGCTGAGCAACACTGAGTCCCATACGTCCCTCGGAGGCCCTCTGTGTCTGCCGAGTCTCGGGCAACACACTGTACGTTACTTCAGGAGAACTACATTTCCAGAGCACTCGAACAGCATCAGAACCACATTTCTAGGCAGTCCAACATGCCCTGGAAGTCTTCGACATTGCCCTCGTCTGAGCTGCCATGAGAAAACACTCTGCTTAGAATTCTTCAGGGACCTCGTCCCTGAAGTCACTCTATTCAAGGAGAAATACAGCATCCTAGCATTCTGTGTCGCTCACAGGGCAAGCAACGTGAGAACTTGCCTCGAGGTAAGGCCCTGAAATGCTATGCAGAAGCGGAGGCATGTAGCAGTTTCCATGAGGCCGTAATCTCTGCTCTGCAGCATTTTAACGCCAGTACGCCTTTCAGGACACCTAGGTGCCTCGCCTGGAAACCCTATTCCCTGCAAGAACACCGAGTACCCTCAGGCTCCCCTGGCCCTTCTAAGCAATATCCAGGCCCGTAGCTTTCGGACTCACAGTGTGTATGCCGAGTGTAGGGCAACACAGTGCACTCTTTCTTGGGCCATCTTGATTTAGCCAGCAATCACACAGGTTCACGAGCACCGTTCTAGCAAGTTCCAACATGCCGTGGAAGTCGCACTCCTTCCCTAGTCTGAGCTGCACAGAGAAACACACTCGGTTGCGGCTTCCATTGTGTAACTCGTACCTGAAGTCACCCTGCTCCAGGAGAAAGTCGGCTTGCTTTCCTCTTGCAAAGAAAGCACAGTTTTTCCTGTAGCACTGCAGGCTTTTGAAGAGGCACGGGCCCAGAGGCCTAGTTAGGGCGTTCCTTGGTTGAGGCAGTTCACTAGATGCAGAACACCCTGCCTCGAGAAGTTGATTCACGGAAGGAACCAGTGTGTACTCTGTGTCTCTTCTGAGGTGTTAGAAACCACAGGGATGTATGCTGTTTGTGCCTATGGAAATGGGGGCATGTTGGTAGTAGCCTTGCTTTAACATTTTGAGAGCTCCATTCATGCGGCCGTGAAGCTCCCTGCAATTCTAGCTGTTGACAGGCCTCTGGCCACTGTAGGCATGGGTCTGGGAAGAAAATGAGTTATCTCTGGCTACACAGAGTGCTTCATTGTCCGGGATGGGCACAATTTGCCATGGTCTAGAGTTAAAGGGTATCTCAACGCGAGTGCTTGCCTCGAGGTAAGGGCCTGAGTAGCCATGCAGAAAGGGAGGCATGCAGCTCTTTCCATGAGTTCGTAGTGAAAGTTCTGCTTATTTTAAAGGAAGTACCCTTTTCAGGACTCCTAGGCCACTCGGGTGAGCATCATTTTCGTTCCAAGATCACTGAGTACCTCCACACTCCTGTAGGACTGCTGAGCAACAACGAGGCCCATAGGTCCCTCGGAGGTCCTATGTGTCTGCGGAGTCATGGGCTACACACTGCACTCTTTCTTGGGATCTCCTAAGTTCACAGCACTCGTACAGGTTCACGAGCAGCGTTCTAGCAAGTTCCAACATGCTGTGGAAGTCACACACATTCCCTAGTCTGAGCTGCACTGAGAAAAACACTCGGCTTCGCCTTCCATCCACCTCCTACCTGAAGTCACCCTGCCTCCAGGAGAAGTCGTCTTGCAATCCTCTTGCAACGAAAGCAAAGTTTTTCCTGTAGCACTGCAGGCTTCTGAAGAGGCACGGGCCCAGAGGCCTAGCTAGGGCGTTCCTCGGTTGAGGCAGTTCACTAGATGCAGAACACCCTGCCTCAAGAAGTTGATTCAGGGAAGGAACCAGTGTGTACTCTGTGTCTCTTTTGACTCGTTAGAAACCACAGGGATGTATCCTGCGTGTGCCCATGGAAATGGGCGTGTAATGGTACTAGCCTTGTTTTTCCATTTGGAAACGTCCATTCTTGTTGCCGTGAAGCTAGCGAAATTCTCTGCTGTTGACAGGCCACTGGCCACTGCAGGCATGGGTCTGGGAAGAAAATGAGTTTTCTCTGGCTACAGAGGGTGCTTCATTAACCGGGGTGGGGCTCATCTTGCCATGCTCTAGAGCTAAAGGGAATCTCAACGTGAGTCCTTGCCTCGGAGTAAGGCCCTGAGTAGCCATGCAGAAACGGAGGCATGCAGCTGTTTCCATGAGCTCTTATTCGCTGTTCTGCTTTATTTTAAAGGAAGTACCCTTTTCAGGACTCCTAGGCCCCTCGGGTGAGCATCATTTTCGTTCCAAGATCACTGAGTACCTCCACACCCCTGTGAGCCTGCTGAGCAACAACGAGGCTCATAGGTCTCTCGGCGGCCCTCTGTTTCTGCCGAGCCATGGACAACACACTGCACTCTTTTTTGGGACTTCTTGATTTACCCAGAACTCGCAAAGGTTCACGAGCACCGTTCTAGCAAGTTCCAACATGCCGTGGAAGTCGCACTCATTCCAGTCTGAGCTTCACTGAGAAAAACACTCGGCTTCTCCTTCCATCCTGGACCTCCTACCTGATGTCACCGTGCCTCCAGGAGAAGTCGGCTTGCTTTCCTATTGCAACGAAAGCACAGTTTTTCCTGTAGCACTGCAGGCTTTTGAAGAGGCACGGCCCCAGAGGCCTAGCTAGGGCGTTCCTTGGTTGAGGCAGTTCACTAGATGCAAAACTCCCTGCCTCGATAAGTTGATTCAGGGAAGCAACCAGTGTGTACTCTGGGTCTCTTTTGACTCGTTAGAAACCACAGAGATGTATGCTGCCTGTGCCAATGGAAAAGGGGTCAAGATGCTACTAACCTTGCTTTCCATTTGGAAAGCTCCATCCTTGCTGCCGTGAAGCTCCCTGAAATTCTACGCTGTTGACAGGCCTCGACCTGTGTAGCCATGGGTCTGGGAAGAAAATGAGTGTTTTCTGGCTACACAGGGCGCTTCATTGGCTGGGGTAGGGCTCAGCTTTCCATGCTCTAGAGCTACAGGGAATCTCAACGTGAGTCGTTGCCTCGATGTAAGGCCCTGAGGAGCCATGCAGAAAGGGAGGCATGCAGCTCTTTCCATGAGCTCTTAGTCGCTGCTCTGCTTTATTTTAAAGGAAGTACCGTTTTCAGGACTCCTAAGCCACTCGGTGAGCATCATTTTCGTCCCAAGATCACTGAGTACCTCCACACCCCTGTAGGCCTGCTGAGCAACAACGATGTCCATAGGTCCCTCGGAGGTCCTCTGTGTCTGTGGAGTCATGGGCAACACACTGCACTCTTTCGTGGGATATCGTGATTTCACAGCACTTGCACAGGTTCAGGAGCACCGTTCTAGCAAGTTCCAACATGCTGTGGACATCGCACAAATTCCCTAGTCTGAGCTGCACAAAGAAAAACACTCGGCTTCACCTTCCATCCACCTCCTACCTGAAATCACCCTGCCTCCAGGAGAAAGACGGCTTCCGTTCCTATTGCAACGACAGCACAGTTTTTCCTGTAGCACTGCAAGCTTTTGAAGAGGCACGGGCCCAGAGGCCTAGCTGGGGCGTTCCTTGGTTGAGGCATTTCACTAGATGCAGAACACCCTGCTTCGAGAAGTTGATTCAGGGAAGGAACCAGTGTGTACTCTGTGTCTCTTTTGACTGGTTAGAAAGCACTGGGAGGTATCCTGCGTGTGCCCATGAAATTGGGGGAGTGATGGTACTAGCCTTGCTTTTCCTTTTGGAAACCTCCATTCTTGTTGCCGTGAAGCTAGCTGAAATTCTCTGCTGTGGACAGGCCTCTGGCCACTGTAGGCATGGGCCTGGGAAGAAAATGTTTTCTCTGGCTACACAGGGTGCTTCATTGCTCCGGGTGGGGCTCACCTTGCCATGCTCTAGAGCTAAAGGGAATCTCAACGTGAGTCCTTGCCTCGAGGTAAGGCCCTGAGTAGCCATGCAGAAAGGGAGGCATGCAGCTCTTTCCATGCGCTCTTAGTCGCTATTCTGCTTTACTTTAAAGGAAGTACCCTTCTCAGGACTCCTAGACCCCTCGGGTGAGCATCATTTTCGTTCCTAGATCACTGACTAACTCCACACCCTTGTGGGCCTGCTGAGCAACACTGAGTCCCATACGTCCCTCGGAGGCCCTCTGTGTCTGCCGAGTCTCGGGCAACACACTGTACGTTACTTCAGGAGAACTACATTTCCAGAGCACTCGAACAGCATCAGAACCACATTTCTAGGCAGTCCAACATGCCCTGGAAGTCTTCGACATTGCCCTCGTCTGAGCTGCCATGAGAAAACACTCTGCTTAGAATTCTTCAGGGACCTCGTCCCTGAAGTCACTCTATTCAAGGAGAAATACAGCATCCTAGCATTCTGTGTCGCTCACAGGGCAAGCAACGTGAGAACTTGCCTCGAGGTAAGGCCCTGAAATGCTATGCAGAAGCGGAGGCATGTAGCAGTTTCCATGAGGCCGTAATCTCTGCTCTGCAGCATTTTAACGCCAGTACGCCTTTCAGGACACCTAGGTGCCTCGCCTGGAAACCCTATTCCCTGCAAGAACACCGAGTACCCTCAGGCTCCCCTGGCCCTTCTAAGCAATATCCAGGCCCGTAGCTTTCGGACTCACAGTGTGTATGCCGAGTGTAGGGCAACACAGTGCACTCTTTCTTGGGCCATCTTGATTTAGCCAGCAATCACACAGGTTCACGAGCACCGTTCTAGCAAGTTCCAACATGCCGTGGAAGTCGCACTCCTTCCCTAGTCTGAGCTGCACAGAGAAACACACTCGGTTGCGGCTTCCATTGTGTAACTCGTACCTGAAGTCACCCTGCTCCAGGAGAAAGTCGGCTTGCCTTCCTCTTGCAAAGAAAGCACAGTTTTTCCTGTAGCACTGCAGGCTTTTGAAGAGGCACGGGCCCAGAGGCCTAGTTAGGGCGTTCCTTGGTTGAGGCAAGTTCACTAGATGCAGAACACCCTGCCTCGAGAAGTTGATTCACGGAAGGAACCAGTGTGTACTCTGTGTCTCTTCTGAGGTGTTAGAAACCACAGGGATGTATGCTGTTTGTGCCTATGGAAATGGGGGCATGTTGGTAGTAGCCTTGCTTTAACATTTTGAGAGCTCCATTCATGCGGCCGTGAAGCTCCCTGCAATTCTAGCTGTTGACAGGCCTCTGGCCACTGTAGGCATGGGTCTGGGAAGAAAATGAGTTATCTCTGGCTACACAGAGTGCTTCATTGTCCGGGATGGGCACAATTTGCCATGGTCTAGAGTTAAAGGGTATCTCAACGCGAGTGCTTGCCTCGAGGTAAGGGCCTGAGTAGCCATGCAGAAAGGGAGGCATGCAGCTCTTTCCATGAGTTCGTAGTGAAAGTTCTGCTTATTTTAAAGGAAGTACCCTTTTCAGGACTCCTAGGCCACTCGGGTGAGCATCATTTTCGTTCCAAGATCACTGAGTACCTCCACACTCCTGTAGGACTGCTGAGCAACAACGAGGCCCATAGGTCCCTCGGAGGTCCTATGTGTCTGCGGAGTCATGGGCTACACACTGCACTCTTTCTTGGGATCTCCTAAGTTCACAGCACTCGTACAGGTTCACGAGCAGCGTTCTAGCAAGTTCCAACATGCTGTGGAAGTCACACACATTCCCTAGTCTGAGCTGCACTGAGAAAAACACTCGGCTTCGCCTTCCATCCACCTCCTACCTGAAGTCACCCTGCCTCCAGGAGAAGTCGTCTTGCAATCCTCTTGCAACGAAAGCAAAGTTTTTCCTGTAGCACTGCAGGCTTCTGAAGAGGCACGGGCCCAGAGGCCTAGCTAGGGCGTTCCTCGGTTGAGGCAGTTCACTAGATGCAGAACACCCTGCCTCAAGAAGTTGATTCAGGGAAGGAACCAGTGTGTACTCTGTGTCTCTTTTGACTCGTTAGAAACCACAGGGATGTATCCTGCGTGTGCCCATGGAAATGGGCGTGTAATGGTACTAGCCTTGTTTTTCCATTTGGAAACGTCCATTCTTGTTGCCGTGAAGCTAGCGAAATTCTCTGCTGTTGACAGGCCACTGGCCACTGCAGGCATGGGTCTGGGAAGAAAATGAGTTTTCTCTGGCTACAGAGGGTGCTTCATTAACCGGGGTGGGGCTCATCTTGCCATGCTCTAGAGCTAAAGGGAATCTCAACGTGAGTCCTTGCCTCGGAGTAAGGCCCTGAGTAGCCATGCAGAAACGGAGGCATGCAGCTGTTTCCATGAGCTCTTATTCGCTGTTCTGCTTTATTTTAAAGGAAGTACCCTTTTCAGGACTCCTAGGCCCCTCGGGTGAGCATCATTTTCGTTCCAAGATCACTGAGTACCTCCACACCCCTGTGAGCCTGCTGAGCAACAACGAGGCTCATAGGTCTCTCGGCGGCCCTCTGTTTCTGCCGAGCCATGGACAACACACTGCACTCTTTTTTGGGACTTCTTGATTTACCCAGAACTCGCAAAGGTTCACGAGCACCGTTCTAGCAAGTTCCAACATGCCGTGGAAGTCGCACTCATTCCAGTCTGAGCTTCACTGAGAAAAACACTCGGCTTCTCCTTCCATCCTGGACCTCCTACCTGATGTCACCGTGCCTCCAGGAGAAGTCGGCTTGCTTTCCTATTGCAACGAAAGCACAGTTTTTCCTGTAGCACTGCAGGCTTTTGAAGAGGCACGGCCCCAGAGGCCTAGCTAGGGCGTTCCTTGGTTGAGGCAGTTCACTAGATGCAAAACTCCCTGCCTCGATAAGTTGATTCAGGGAAGCAACCAGTGTGTACTCTGGGTCTCTTTTGACTCGTTAGAAACCACAGAGATGTATGCTGCCTGTGCCAATGGAAAAGGGGTCAAGATGCTACTAACCTTGCTTTCCATTTGGAAAGCTCCATCCTTGCTGCCGTGAAGCTCCCTGAAATTCTACGCTGTTGACAGGCCTCGACCTGTGTAGCCATGGGTCTGGGAAGAAAATGAGTGTTTTCTGGCTACACAGGGCGCTTCATTGGCTGGGGTAGGGCTCAGCTTTCCATGCTCTAGAGCTACAGGGAATCTCAACGTGAGTCGTTGCCTCGATGTAAGGCCCTGAGGAGCCATGCAGAAAGGGAGGCATGCAGCTCTTTCCATGAGCTCTTAGTCGCTGCTCTGCTTTATTTTAAAGGAAGTACTGTTTTCAGGACTCCTAAGCCACTCGGTGAGCATCATTTTCGTCCCAAGATCACTGAGTACCTCCACACCCCTGTAGGCCTGCTGAGCAACAACGATGTCCATAGGTCCCTCGGAGGTCCTCTGTGTCTGCGGAGTCATGGGCAACACACTGCACTCTTTCGTGGGATATCGTGATTTCACAGCACTTGCACAGGTTCAGGAGCACCGTTCTAGCAAGTTCCAACATGCTGTGGACATCGCACAAATTCCCTAGTCTGAGCTGCACAAAGAAAAACACTCGGCTTCACCTTCCATCCACCTCCTACCTGAAATCACCCTGCCTCCAGGAGAAAGACGGCTTCCGTTCCTATTGCAACGACAGCACAGTTTTTCCTGTAGCACTGCAAGCTTTTGAAGAGGCACGGGCCCAGAGGCCTAGCTGGGGCGTTCCTTGGTTGAGGCATTTCACTAGATGCAGAACACCCTGCTTCGAGAAGTTGATTCAGGGAAGGAACCAGTGTGTACTCTGTGTCTCTTTTGACTGGTTAGAAAGCACTGGGAGGTATCCTGCGTGTGCCCATGAAATTGGGGGAGTGATGGTACTAGCCTTGCTTTTCCTTTTGGAAACCTCCATTCTTGTTGCCGTGAAGCTAGCTGAAATTCTCTGCTGTGGACAGGCCTCTGGGCACTGTAGGCATGGGCCTGGGAAGAAAATGTTTTCTCTGGCTACACAGGGTGCTTCATTGCTCCGGGTGGGGCTCACCTTGCCATGCTCTAGAGCTAAAGGGAATCTCAACGTGAGTCCTTGCCTCGAGGTAAGGCCCTGAGTAGCCCTGCAGAAAGGGAGGCATGCAGCTCTTTCCATGCGCTCTTAGTCGCTATTCTGCTTTACTTTAAAGGAAGTACCCTTCTCAGGACTCCTAGACCCCTCGGGTGAGCATCATTTTCGTTCCTAGATCACTGACTAACTCCACACCCTTGTGGGCCTGCTGAGCAACACTGAGTCCCATACGTCCCTCGGAGGCCCTCTGTGTCTGCCGAGTCTCGGGCAACACACTGTACGTTACTTCAGGAGAACTACATTTCCAGAGCACTCGAACAGCATCAGAACCACATTTCTAGGCAGTCCAACATGCCCTGGAAGTCTTCGACATTGCCCTCGTCTGAGCTGCCATGAGAAAACACTCTGCTTAGAATTCTTCAGGGACCTCGTCCCTGAAGTCACTCTATTCAAGGAGAAATACAGCATCCTAGCATTCTGTGTCGCTCACAGGGCAAGCAACGTGAGAACTTGCCTCGAGGTAAGGCCCTGAAATGCTATGCAGAAGCGGAGGCATGTAGCAGTTTCCATGAGGCCGTAATCTCTGCTCTGCAGCATTTTAACGCCAGTACGCCTTTCAGGACACCTAGGTGCCTCGCCTGGAAACCCTATTCCCTGCAAGAACACCGAGTACCCTCAGGCTCCCCTGGCCCTTCTAAGCAATATCCAGGCCCGTAGCTTTCGGACTCACAGTGTGTATGCCGAGTGTAGGGCAACACAGTGCACTCTTTCTTGGGCCATCTTGATTTAGCCAGCAATCACACAGGTTCACGAGCACCGTTCTAGCAAGTTCCAACATGCCGTGGAAGTCGCACTCCTTCCCTAGTCTGAGCTGCACAGAGAAACACACTCGGTTGCGGCTTCCATTGTGTAACTCGTACCTGAAGTCACCCTGCTCCAGGAGAAAGTCGGCTTGCCTTCCTCTTGCAAAGAAAGCACAGTTTTTCCTGTAGCACTGCAGGCTTTTGAAGAGGCACGGGCCCAGAGGCCTAGTTAGGGCGTTCCTTGGTTGAGGCAGTTCACTAGATGCAGAACACCCTGCCTCGAGAAGTTGATTCACGGAAGGAACCAGTGTGTACTCTGTGTCTCTTCTGAGGTGTTAGAAACCACAGGGATGTATGCTGTTTGTGCCTATGGAAATGGGGGCATGTTGGTAGTAGCCTTGCTTTAACATTTTGAGAGCTCCATTCATGCGGCCGTGAAGCTCCCTGCAATTCTAGCTGTTGACAGGCCTCTGGCCACTGTAGGCATGGGTCTGGGAAGAAAATGAGTTATCTCTGGCTACACAGAGTGCTTCATTGTCCGGGATGGGCACAATTTGCCATGGTCTAGAGTTAAAGGGTATCTCAACGCGAGTGCTTGCCTCGAGGTAAGGGCCTGAGTAGCCATGCAGAAAGGGAGGCATGCAGCTCTTTCCATGAGTTCGTAGTGAAAGTTCTGCTTATTTTAAAGGAAGTACCCTTTTCAGGACTCCTAGGCCACTCGGGTGAGCATCATTTTCGTTCCAAGATCACTGAGTACCTCCACACTCCTGTAGGACTGCTGAGCAACAACGAGGCCCATAGGTCCCTCGGAGGTCCTATGTGTCTGCGGAGTCATGGGCTACACACTGCACTCTTTCTTGGGATCTCCTAAGTTCACAGCACTCGTACAGGTTCACGAGCAGCGTTCTAGCAAGTTCCAACATGCTGTGGAAGTCACACACATTCCCTAGTCTGAGCTGCACTGAGAAAAACACTCGGCTTCGCCTTCCATCCACCTCCTACCTGAAGTCACCCTGCCTCCAGGAGAAGTCGTCTTGCAATCCTCTTGCAACGAAAGCAAAGTTTTTCCTGTAGCACTGCAGGCTTCTGAAGAGGCACGGGCCCAGAGGCCTAGCTAGGGCGTTCCTCGGTTGAGGCAGTTCACTAGATGCAGAACACCCTGCCTCAAGAAGTTGATTCAGGGAAGGAACCAGTGTGTACTCTGTGTCTCTTTTGACTCGTTAGAAACCACAGGGATGTATCCTGCGTGTGCCCATGGAAATGGGCGTGTAATGGTACTAGCCTTGTTTTTCCATTTGGAAACGTCCATTCTTGTTGCCGTGAAGCTAGCGAAATTCTCTGCTGTTGACAGGCCACTGGCCACTGCAGGCATGGGTCTGGGAAGAAAATGAGTTTTCTCTGGCTACAGAGGGTGCTTCATTAACCGGGGTGGGGCTCATCTTGCCATGCTCTAGAGCTAAAGGGAATCTCAACGTGAGTCCTTGCCTCGGAGTAAGGCCCTGAGTAGCCATGCAGAAACGGAGGCATGCAGCTGTTTCCATGAGCTCTTATTCGCTGTTCTGCTTTATTTTAAAGGAAGTACCCTTTTCAGGACTCCTAGGCCCCTCGGGTGAGCATCATTTTCGTTCCAAGATCACTGAGTACCTCCACACCCCTGTGAGCCTGCTGAGCAACAACGAGGCTCATAGGTCTCTCGGCGGCCCTCTGTTTCTGCCGAGCCATGGACAACACACTGCACTCTTTTTTGGGACTTCTTGATTTACCCAGAACTCGCAAAGGTTCACGAGCACCGTTCTAGCAAGTTCCAACATGCCGTGGAAGTCGCACTCATTCCAGTCTGAGCTTCACTGAGAAAAACACTCGGCTTCTCCTTCCATCCTGGACCTCCTACCTGATGTCACCGTGCCTCCAGGAGAAGTCGGCTTGCTTTCCTATTGCAACGAAAGCACAGTTTTTCCTGTAGCACTGCAGGCTTTTGAAGAGGCACGGCCCCAGAGGCCTAGCTAGGGCGTTCCTTGGTTGAGGCAGTTCACTAGATGCAAAACTCCCTGCCTCGATAAGTTGATTCAGGGAAGCAACCAGTGTGTACTCTGGGTCTCTTTTGACTCGTTAGAAACCACAGAGATGTATGCTGCCTGTGCCAATGGAAAAGGGGTCAAGATGCTACTAACCTTGCTTTCCATTTGGAAAGCTCCATCCTTGCTGCCGTGAAGCTCCCTGAAATTCTACGCTGTTGACAGGCCTCGACCTGTGTAGCCATGGGTCTGGGAAGAAAATGAGTGTTTTCTGGCTACACAGGGCGCTTCATTGGCTGGGGTAGGGCTCAGCTTTCCATGCTCTAGAGCTACAGGGAATCTCAACGTGAGTCGTTGCCTCGATGTAAGGCCCTGAGGAGCCATGCAGAAAGGGAGGCATGCAGCTCTTTCCATGAGCTCTTAGTCGCTGCTCTGCTTTATTTTAAAGGAAGTACCGTTTTCAGGACTCCTAAGCCACTCGGTGAGCATCATTTTCGTCCCAAGATCACTGAGTACCTCCACACCCCTGTAGGCCTGCTGAGCAACAACGATGTCCATAGGTCCCTCGGAGGTCCTCTGTGTCTGCGGAGTCATGGGCAACACACTGCACTCTTTCGTGGGATATCGTGATTTCACAGCACTTGCACAGGTTCAGGAGCACCGTTCTAGCAAGTTCCAACATGCTGTGGACATCGCACAAATTCCCTAGTCTGAGCTGCACAAAGAAAAACACTCGGCTTCACCTTCCATCCACCTCCTACCTGAAATCACCCTGCCTCCAGGAGAAAGACGGCTTCCGTTCCTATTGCAACGACAGCACAGTTTTTCCTGTAGCACTGCAAGCTTTTGAAGAGGCACGGGCCCAGAGGCCTAGCTGGGGCGTTCCTTGGTTGAGGCATTTCACTAGATGCAGAACACCCTGCTTCGAGAAGTTGATTCAGGGAAGGAACCAGTGTGTACTCTGTGTCTCTTTTGACTGGTTAGAAAGCACTGGGAGGTATCCTGCGTGTGCCCATGAAATTGGGGGAGTGATGGTACTAGCCTTGCTTTTCCTTTTGGAAACCTCCATTCTTGTTGCCGTGAAGCTAGCTGAAATTCTCTGCTGTGGACAGGCCTCTGGCCACTGTAGGCATGGGCCTGGGAAGAAAATGTTTTCTCTGGCTACACAGGGTGCTTCATTGCTCCGGGTGGGGCTCACCTTGCCATGCTCTAGAGCTAAAGGGAATCTCAACGTGAGTCCTTGCCTCGAGGTAAGGCCCTGAGTAGCCATGCAGAAAGGGAGGCATGCAGCTCTTTCCATGCGCTCTTAGTCGCTATTCTGCTTTACTTTAAAGGAAGTACCCTTCTCAGGACTCCTAGACCCCTCGGGTGAGCATCATTTTCGTTCCTAGATCACTGACTAACTCCACACCCTTGTGGGCCTGCTGAGCAACACTGAGTCCCATACGTCCCTCGGAGGCCCTCTGTGTCTGCCGAGTCTCGGGCAACACACTGTACGTTACTTCAGGAGAACTACATTTCCAGAGCACTCGAACAGCATCAGAACCACATTTCTAGGCAGTCCAACATGCCCTGGAAGTCTTCGACATTGCCCTCGTCTGAGCTGCCATGAGAAAACACTCTGCTTAGAATTCTTCAGGGACCTCGTCCCTGAAGTCACTCTATTCAAGGAGAAATACAGCATCCTAGCATTCTGTGTCGCTCACAGGGCAAGCAACGTGAGAACTTGCCTCGAGGTAAGGCCCTGAAATGCTATGCAGAAGCGGAGGCATGTAGCAGTTTCCATGAGGCCGTAATCTCTGCTCTGCAGCATTTTAACGCCAGTACGCCTTTCAGGACACCTAGGTGCCTCGCCTGGAAACCCTATTCCCTGCAAGAACACCGAGTACCCTCAGGCTCCCCTGGCCCTTCTAAGCAATATCCAGGCCCGTAGCTTTCGGACTCACAGTGTGTATGCCGAGTGTAGGGCAACACAGTGCACTCTTTCTTGGGCCATCTTGATTTAGCCAGCAATCACACAGGTTCACGAGCACCGTTCTAGCAAGTTCCAACATGCCGTGGAAGTCGCACTCCTTCCCTAGTCTGAGCTGCACAGAGAAACACACTCGGTTGCGGCTTCCATTGTGTAACTCGTACCTGAAGTCACCCTGCTCCAGGAGAAAGTCGGCTTGCCTTCCTCTTGCAAAGAAAGCACAGTTTTTCCTGTAGCACTGCAGGCTTTTGAAGAGGCACGGGCCCAGAGGCCTAGTTAGGGCGTTCCTTGGTTGAGGCAAGTTCACTAGATGCAGAACACCCTGCCTCGAGAAGTTGATTCACGGAAGGAACCAGTGTGTACTCTGTGTCTCTTCTGAGGTGTTAGAAACCACAGGGATGTATGCTGTTTGTGCCTATGGAAATGGGGGCATGTTGGTAGTAGCCTTGCTTTAACATTTTGAGAGCTCCATTCATGCGGCCGTGAAGCTCCCTGCAATTCTAGCTGTTGACAGGCCTCTGGCCACTGTAGGCATGGGTCTGGGAAGAAAATGAGTTATCTCTGGCTACACAGAGTGCTTCATTGTCCGGGATGGGCACAATTTGCCATGGTCTAGAGTTAAAGGGTATCTCAACGCGAGTGCTTGCCTCGAGGTAAGGGCCTGAGTAGCCATGCAGAAAGGGAGGCATGCAGCTCTTTCCATGAGTTCGTAGTGAAAGTTCTGCTTATTTTAAAGGAAGTACCCTTTTCAGGACTCCTAGGCCACTCGGGTGAGCATCATTTTCGTTCCAAGATCACTGAGTACCTCCACACTCCTGTAGGACTGCTGAGCAACAACGAGGCCCATAGGTCCCTCGGAGGTCCTATGTGTCTGCGGAGTCATGGGCTACACACTGCACTCTTTCTTGGGATCTCCTAAGTTCACAGCACTCGTACAGGTTCACGAGCAGCGTTCTAGCAAGTTCCAACATGCTGTGGAAGTCACACACATTCCCTAGTCTGAGCTGCACTGAGAAAAACACTCGGCTTCGCCTTCCATCCACCTCCTACCTGAAGTCACCCTGCCTCCAGGAGAAGTCGTCTTGCAATCCTCTTGCAACGAAAGCAAAGTTTTTCCTGTAGCACTGCAGGCTTCTGAAGAGGCACGGGCCCAGAGGCCTAGCTAGGGCGTTCCTCGGTTGAGGCAGTTCACTAGATGCAGAACACCCTGCCTCAAGAAGTTGATTCAGGGAAGGAACCAGTGTGTACTCTGTGTCTCTTTTGACTCGTTAGAAACCACAGGGATGTATCCTGCGTGTGCCCATGGAAATGGGCGTGTAATGGTACTAGCCTTGTTTTTCCATTTGGAAACGTCCATTCTTGTTGCCGTGAAGCTAGCGAAATTCTCTGCTGTTGACAGGCCACTGGCCACTGCAGGCATGGGTCTGGGAAGAAAATGAGTTTTCTCTGGCTACAGAGGGTGCTTCATTAACCGGGGTGGGGCTCATCTTGCCATGCTCTAGAGCTAAAGGGAATCTCAACGTGAGTCCTTGCCTCGGAGTAAGGCCCTGAGTAGCCATGCAGAAACGGAGGCATGCAGCTGTTTCCATGAGCTCTTATTCGCTGTTCTGCTTTATTTTAAAGGAAGTACCCTTTTCAGGACTCCTAGGCCCCTCGGGTGAGCATCATTTTCGTTCCAAGATCACTGAGTACCTCCACACCCCTGTGAGCCTGCTGAGCAACAACGAGGCTCATAGGTCTCTCGGCGGCCCTCTGTTTCTGCCGAGCCATGGACAACACACTGCACTCTTTTTTGGGACTTCTTGATTTACCCAGAACTCGCAAAGGTTCACGAGCACCGTTCTAGCAAGTTCCAACATGCCGTGGAAGTCGCACTCATTCCAGTCTGAGCTTCACTGAGAAAAACACTCGGCTTCTCCTTCCATCCTGGACCTCCTACCTGATGTCACCGTGCCTCCAGGAGAAGTCGGCTTGCTTTCCTATTGCAACGAAAGCACAGTTTTTCCTGTAGCACTGCAGGCTTTTGAAGAGGCACGGCCCCAGAGGCCTAGCTAGGGCGTTCCTTGGTTGAGGCAGTTCACTAGATGCAAAACTCCCTGCCTCGATAAGTTGATTCAGGGAAGCAACCAGTGTGTACTCTGGGTCTCTTTTGACTCGTTAGAAACCACAGAGATGTATGCTGCCTGTGCCAATGGAAAAGGGGTCAAGATGCTACTAACCTTGCTTTCCATTTGGAAAGCTCCATCCTTGCTGCCGTGAAGCTCCCTGAAATTCTACGCTGTTGACAGGCCTCGACCTGTGTAGCCATGGGTCTGGGAAGAAAATGAGTGTTTTCTGGCTACACAGGGCGCTTCATTGGCTGGGGTAGGGCTCAGCTTTCCATGCTCTAGAGCTACAGGGAATCTCAACGTGAGTCGTTGCCTCGATGTAAGGCCCTGAGGAGCCATGCAGAAAGGGAGGCATGCAGCTCTTTCCATGAGCTCTTAGTCGCTGCTCTGCTTTATTTTAAAGGAAGTACCGTTTTCAGGACTCCTAAGCCACTCGGTGAGCATCATTTTCGTCCCAAGATCACTGAGTACCTCCACACCCCTGTAGGCCTGCTGAGCAACAACGATGTCCATAGGTCCCTCGGAGGTCCTCTGTGTCTGCGGAGTCATGGGCAACACACTGCACTCTTTCGTGGGATATCGTGATTTCACAGCACTCGCACAGGTTCACGAGCACCGTTCTAGCAAGTTCCAACATGCTGTGGACATCGCACAAATTCCCTAGTCTGAGCTGCACAAAGAAAAACACTCGGCTTCACCTTCCATCCACCTCCTACCTGAAGTCACCCTGCCTCCAGGAGAAAGACGGCTTCCGTTCCTATTGCAATGACAGCACAGTTTTTCCTGTAGCACTGCAAGCTTTTGAAGAGGCACGGGCCCAGAGGCCTAGCTGGGGCGTTCCTTGGTTGAGGCATTTCACTAGATGCAGAACACCCTGCTTCGAGAAGTTGATTCAGGGAAGGAACCAGTGTGTACTCTGTGTCTCTTTTGACTGGTTAGAAAGCACTGGGAGGTATCCTGCGTGTGCCCATGAAATTGGGGGAGTGATGGTACTAGCCTTGCTTTTCCTTTTGGAAACCTCCATTCTTGTTGCCGTGAAGCTAGCTGAAATTCTCTGCTGTGGACAGGCCTGTGGGCACTGTAGGCATGGGCCTGGGAAGAAAATGTTTTCTCTGGCTACACAGGGTGCTTCATTGCTCCGGGTGGGGCTCACCTTGCCATGCTCTAGAGCTAAAGGGAATCTCAACGTGAGTCCTTGCCTCGAGGTAAGGCCCTGAGTAGCCATGCAGAAAGGGAGGCATGCAGCTCTTTCCATGCGCTCTTAGTCGCTATTCTGCTTTACTTTAAAGGAAGTACCCTTTTCAGGACTCCTAGACCCCTCGGGTGAGCATCATTTTCGTTCCTAGATCACTGACTAACTCCACACCCTTGTGGGCCTGCTGAGCAACACTGAGTCCCATATGTCCCTCGGAGGCCCTCTGTGTCTGCCGAGTCTCGGGCAACACACTGTACGTTACTTCAGGAGAACTACATTTCCAGAGCACTCGAACAGCATCAGAACCACATTTCTAGGCAGTCCAACATGCCCTGGAAGTCTTCGACATTGCCCTCGTCTGAGCTGCCATGAGAAAACACTCTGCTTAGAATTCTTCAGGGACCTCGTCCCTGAAGTCACTCTATTCAAGGAGAAATACAGCATCCTAGCATTCTGTGTCGCTCACAGGGCAAGCAACGTGAGAACTTGCCTCGAGGTAAGGCCCTGAAATGCTATGCAGAAGCGGAGGCGTGTAGCAGTTTCCATGAGGCCGTAATCTCTGCTCTGCAGCATTTTAACGCCAGTACGCCTTTCAGGACACCTAGGTGCCTCGCCTGGAAACCCTATTCCCTGCAAGAACACCGAGTGCCCTCAGGCTCCCCTGGCCCTTCTAAGCAATATCCAGGCCCGAGGCTTTCGGACTCACAGTGTGTATGCCGAGTGTAGGGCAACACAGTGCACTCTTTCTTGGGCCATCTTGATTTAGCCAGCAATCGCACAGGTTCACGAGCACCGTTCTAGCAAGTTCCAACATGCCGTGGAAGTCGCACTCCTTCCCTAGTCTGAGCTGCACAGAGAAACACACTCGGTTGCGGCTTCCATTGTGTAACTCGTACCTGAAGTCACCCTGCTCCAGGAGAAAGTCGGCTTGCCTTCCTCTTGCAAAGAAAGCACAGTTTTTCCTGTAGCACTGCAGGCTTTTGAAGAGGCACGGGCCCAGAGGCCTAGTTAGGGCGTTCCTTGGTTGAGGCAGTTCACTAGATGCAGAACACCCTGCCTCGAGAAGTTGATTCACGGAAGGAACCAGTGTGTACTCTGTGTCTCTTCTGAGGTGTTAGAAACCACAGGGATGTATGCTGTTTGTGCCTATGGAAATGGGGGCATGTTGGTAGTAGCCTTGCTTTAACATTTTGAGAGCTCCATTCATGCGGCCGTGAAGCTCCCTGCAATTCTAGCTGTTGACAGGCCTCTGGCCACTGTAGGCATGGGTCTGGGAAGAAAATGAGTTATCTCTGGCTACACAGAGTGCTTCATTGTCCGGGATGGGCACAATTTGCCATGGTCTAGAGTTAAAGGGTATCTCAACGCGAGTGCTTGCCTCGAGGTAAGGGCCTGAGTAGCCATGCAGAAAGGGAGGCATGCAGCTCTTTCCATGAGTTCGTAGTGAAAGTTCTGCTTATTTTAAAGGAAGTACCCTTTTCAGGACTCCTAGGCCACTCGGGTGAGCATCATTTTCGTTCCAAGATCACTGAGTACCTCCACACTCCTGTAGGACTGCTGAGCAACAACGAGGCCCATAGGTCCCTCGGAGGTCCTATGTGTCTGCGGAGTCATGGGCTACACACTGCACTCTTTCTTGGGATCTCCTAAGTTCACAGCACTCGTACAGGTTCACGAGCAGCGTTCTAGCAAGTTCCAACATGCTGTGGAAGTCACACACATTCCCTAGTCTGAGCTGCACTGAGAAAAACACTCGGCTTCGCCTTCCATCCACCTCCTACCTGAAGTCACCCTGCCTCCAGGAGAAGTCGTCTTGCAATCCTCTTGCAACGAAAGCAAAGTTTTTCCTGTAGCAATGCAGGCTTCTGAAGAGGCACGGGCCCAGAGGCCTAGCTAGGGCGTTCCTCGGTTGAGGCAGTTCACTAGATGCAGAACACCCTGCCTCAAGAAGTTGATTCAGGGAAGGAACCAGTGTGTACTCTGTGTCTCTTTTGACTCGTTAGAAACCACAGGGATGTATCCTGCGTGTGCCCATGGAAATGGGCGTGTAATGGTACTAGCCTTGTTTTTCCATTTGGAAACGTCCATTCTTGTTGCCGTGAAGCTAGCGAAATTCTCTGCTGTTGACAGGCCACTGGCCACTGCAGGCATGGGTCTGGGAAGAAAATGAGTTTTCTCTGGCTACAGAGGGTGCTTCATTAACCGGGGTGGGGCTCATCTTGCCATGCTCTAGAGCTAAAGGGAATCTCAACGTGAGTCCTTGCCTCGGAGTAAGGCCCTGAGTAGCCATGCAGAAACGGAGGCATGCAGCTGTTTCCATGAGCTCTTATTCGCTGTTCTGCTTTATTTTAAAGGAAGTACCCTTTTCAGGACTCCTAGGCCCCTCGGGTGAGCATCATTTTCGTTCCAAGATCACTGAGTACCTCCACACCCCTGTGAGCCTGCTGAGCAACAACGAGGCTCATAGGTCTCTCGGTGGCCCTCTGTTTCTGCCGAGCCATGGACAACACACTGCACTCTTTTTTGGGACTTCTTGATTTACCCAGAACTCGCAAAGGTTCATGAGCACCGTTCTAGCAAGTTCCAACATGCCGTGGAAGTCGCACTCATTCCAGTCTGAGCTTCACTGAGAAAAACCCTCGGCTTCTCCTTCCATCCAGGACCTCCTACCTGAAGTCACCGTCCCTCCAGGAGAAGTCGGCTTGCTTTCCTATTGCAACGAAAGCACAGTTTTTCCTGTAGCACTGCAGGCTTTTGAAGAGGCACGGCCCCAGAGGCCTAGCTAGGGCGTTCCTTGGTTGAGGCAGTTCACTAGATGCAAAACTCCCTGCCTCGATAAGTTGATTCAGGGAAGCAACCAGTGTGTACTCTGGGTCTCTTTTGACTCGTTAGAAACCACAGAGATGTATGCTGCCTGTGCCAATGGAAAAGGGGTCAAGATGGTACTAACCTTGCTTTCCATTTGGAAAGCTCCATCCTTGCTGCCGTGAAGCTCCCTGAAATTCTATGCTGTTGACAGGCCTCGACCCACTGTAGCCATGGGTCTGGGAAGAAAATGAGTGTTTTCTGGCTACACAGGGTGCTTCATTGGCTGGGGTAGGGCTCAGCTTTCCATGCTCTAGAGCTACAGGGAATCTCAACGTGAGTCCTTGCCTCGATGTAAGGCCCTGAGGAACCATGCAGAAAGGGAGGCATGCAGCTCTTTCCATGAGCTCTTAGTCGTTGTTCTGCTTTATTTTAAAGGAAGTACCGTTTTCAGGACTCCTAAGCCCCTCGGGTGAGCATCATTTTCGTTCCAAGATCACTGAATACCTCCACACCCCTGTAGGCCTGCTGAGCAACTACGAGGCCCATAGGACCCTCGGAGGTCCTCTGTGTCTGCTGAGTCATGGGCAACACACTGCACTCTTTCGTGGGATATCGTGATTTCACAGCACTCGCACAGGTTCACGAGCACCGTTCTAGCAAGTTCCAACATGCTGTGGACATCGCACAAATTCCCTAGTCTGAGCTGCACAAAGAAAAACACTCGGCTTCACCTTCCATCCACCTCCTACCTGAAGTCACCCTGCCTCCAGGAGAAAGACGGCTTGCGTTCCTATTGCAACGACAGCACAGTTTCTCCTGTAGCACTGCAAGCTTTTGAAGAGGCACGGGCCCAGAGGCCTAGCTAGGGCGTTCCTTGGTTGAGGCATTTCACTAGATGCAGAACACCCTGCTTCGAGAAGTTGATTCAGGGAAGGAACCAGTGTGTACTCTGTGTCTCTTTTGACTGGTTAGAAAGCACTGGGAGGTATCCTGCGTGTGCCCATGAAATTGGGGGAGTGATGGTACTAGCCTTGCTTTTCCTTTTGGAAACCTCCATTCTTGTTGCCGTGAAGCTAGCTGAAATTCTCTGCTGTGGACAGGCCTCTGGCCACTGTAGGCATGGGCCTGGGAAGAAAATGTTTTCTCTGGCTACACAGGGTGCTTCATTGCTCCGGGTGGGGCTCACCTTGCCATGCTCTAGAGCTAAAGGGAATCTCAACGTGAGTCCTTGCCTCGAGGTAAGGCCCTGAGTAGCCCTGCAGAAAGGGAGGCATGCAGCTCTTTCCATGCGCTCTTAGTCGCTATTCTGCTTTACTTTAAAGGAAGTACCCTTTTCAGGACTCCTAGACCCCTCGGGTGAGCATCATTTTCGTTCCTAGATCACTGACTAACTCCACACCCTTGTGGGCCTGCTGAGCAACACTGAGTCCCATATGTCCCTCGGAGGCCCTCTGTGTCTGCCGAGTCTCGGGCAACACACTGTACGTTACTTCAGGAGAACTACATTTCCAGAGCACTCGAACAGCATCAGAACCACATTTCTAGGCAGTCCAACATGCCCTGGAAGTCTTCGACATTGCCCTCGTCTGAGCTGCCATGAGAAAACACTCTGCTTAGAATTCTTCAGGGACCTCGTCCCTGAAGTCACTCTATTCAAGGAGAAATACAGCATCCTAGCATTCTGTGTCGCTCACAGGGCAAGCAACGTGAGAACTTGCCTCGAGGTAAGGCCCTGAAATGCTATGCAGAAGCAGAGGCATGTAGCAGTTTCCATGAGGCCGTAATCTCTGCTCTGCAGCATTTTAACGCCAGTACGCCTTTCAGGACACCTAGGTGCCTCGCCTGGAAACCCTATTCCCTGCAAGAACACCGAGTGCCCTCAGGCTCCCCTGGCCCTTCTAAGCAATATCCAGGCCCGTAGCTTTCGGACTCACAGTGTGTATGCCGAGTGTAGGGCAACACAGTGCACTCTTTCTTGGGCCATCTTGATTTAGCCAGCAATCGCACAGGTTCACGAGCACCGTTCTAGCAAGTTCCAACATGCCGTGGAAGTCGCACTCCTTCCCTAGTCTGAGCTGCACAGAGAAACACACTCGGTTGCGGCTTCCATTGTGTAACTCGTACCTGAAGTCACCCTGCTCCAGGAGAAAGTCGGCTTGCCTTCCTCTTGCAAAGAAAGCACAGTTTTTCCTGTAGCACTGCAGGCTTTTGAAGAGGCACGGGCCCAGAGGCCTAGTTAGGGCGTTCCTTGGTTGAGGCAGTTCACTAGATGCAGAACACCCTGCCTCGAGAAGTTGATTCACGGAAGGAACCAGTGTGTACTCTGTGTCTCTTCTGAGGTGTTAGAAACCACAGGGATGTATGCTGTTTGTGCCTATGGAAATGGGGGCATGTTGGTAGTAGCCTTGCTTTAACATTTTGAGAGCTCCATTCATGCGGCCGTGAAGCTCCCTGCAATTCTAGCTGTTGACAGGCCTCTGGCCACTGTAGGCATGGGTCTGGGAAGAAAATGAGTTATCTCTGGCTACACAGAGTGCTTCATTGTCCGGGATGGGCACAATTTGCCATGGTCTAGAGTTAAAGGGTATCTCAACGCGAGTGCTTGCCTCGAGGTAAGGGCCTGAGTAGCCATGCAGAAAGGGAGGCATGCAGCTCTTTCCATGAGTTCGTAGTGAAAGTTCTGCTTATTTTAAAGGAAGTACCCTTTTCAGGACTCCTAGGCCACTCGGGTGAGCATCATTTTCGTTCCAAGATCACTGAGTACCTCCACACTCCTGTAGGACTGCTGAGCAACAATGAGGCCCATAGGTCCCTCGGAGGTCCTATGTGTCTGCGGAGTCATGGGCTACACACTGCACTCTTTCTTGGGATCTCCTAAGTTCACAGCACTCGTACAGGTTCACGAGCAGCGTTCTAGCAAGTTCCAACATGCTGTGGAAGTCACACACATTCCCTAGTCTGAGCTGCACTGAGAAAAACACTCGGCTTCGCCTTCCATCCACCTCCTACCTGAAGTCACCCTGCCTCCAGGAGAAGTCGTCTTGCAATCCTCTTGCAACGAAAGCAAAGTTTTTCCTGTAGCAATGCAGGCTTCTGAAGAGGCACGGGCCCAGAGGCCTAGCTAGGGCGTTCCTCGGTTGAGGCAGTTCACTAGATGCAGAACACCCTGCCTCAAGAAGTTGATTCAGGGAAGGAACCAGTGTGTACTCTGTGTCTCTTTTGACTCGTTAGAAACCACAGGGATGTATCCTGCGTGTGCCCATGGAAATGGGCGTGTAATGGTACTAGCCTTGTTTTTCCATTTGGAAACGTCCATTCTTGTTGCCGTGAAGCTAGCGAAATTCTCTGCTGTTGACAGGCCACTGGCCACTGCAGGCATGGGTCTGGGAAGAAAATGAGTTTTCTCTGGCTACAGAGGGTGCTTCATTAACCGGGGTGGGGCTCATCTTGCCATGCTCTAGAGCTAAAGGGAATCTCAACGTGAGTCCTTGCCTCGGAGTAAGGCCCTGAGTAGCCATGCAGAAACGGAGGCATGCAGCTGTTTCCATGAGCTCTTATTCGCTGTTCTGCTTTATTTTAAAGGAAGTACCCTTTTCAGGACTCCTAGGCCCCTCGGGTGAGCATCATTTTCGTTCCAAGATCACTGAGTACCTCCACACCCCTGTGAGCCTGCTGAGCAACAACGAGGCTCATAGGTCTCTCGGCGGCCCTCTGTTTCTGCCGAGCCATGGACAACACACTGCACTCTTTTTTGGGACTTCTTGATTTACCCAGAACTCGCAAAGGTTCACGAGCACCGTTCTAGCAAGTTCCAACATGCCGTGGAAGTCGCACTCATTCCAGTCTGAGCTTCACTGAGAAAAACACTCGGCTTCTCCTTCCATCCTGGACCTCCTACCTGATGTCACCGTGCCTCCAGGAGAAGTCGGCTTGCTTTCCTATTGCAACGAAAACACAGTTTTTCCTGTAGCACTGCAGGCTTTTGAAGAGGCACGGCCCCAGAGGCCTAGCTAGGGCGTTCCTTGGTTGAGGCAGTTCACTAGATGCAAAACTCCCTGCCTCGATAAGTTGATTCAGGGAAGCAACCAGTGTGTACTCTGGGTCTCTTTTGACTCGTTAGAAACCACAGAGATGTATGCTGCCTGTGCCAATGGAAAAGGGGTCAAGATGCTACTAACCTTGCTTTCCATTTGGAAAGCTCCATCCTTGCTGCCGTGAAGCTCCCTGAAATTCTACGCTGTTGACAGGCCTCGACCTGTGTAGCCATGGGTCTGGGAAGAAAATGAGTGTTTTCTGGCTACACAGGGCGCTTCATTGGCTGGCGTAGGGCTCAGCTTTCCATGCTCTAGAGCTACAGGGAATCTCAACGTGAGTCGTTGCCTCGATGTAAGGCCCTGAGGAGCCATGCAGAAACGGAGGCATGCAGCTGTTTCCATGAGCTCTTATTCGCTGTTCTGCTTTATTTTAAAGGAAGTACCCTTTTCAGGACTCCTAGGCCCCTCGGGTGAGCATCATTTTCGTTCCAAGGTCACTGAGTACCTCCACACCCCGTTGAGCCTGCTCATCAAAAACAAGGCCCATAGGTCCCTCGGCGGCCCTCTGTTTCTGCCGAGTCATGTGCAACACAGTGCACTCTTTGTGGGACTTCTAGATTTACCCAGAACTCGCAAAGGTTCACGAGCACCGTTCTAGCAAGATCCAACATGCCGTGGAAGTCGCACTCATTCCAGTCTGGGCTTCACCCAAGAAAAACACTCGGCTTCTCCTTCCATCCTGGACCTCCTACCTGATGTCACTGTGCCTCCAGGAGAAGTCGGCTTGCTTTCCTATTGCAACGAAAGCACAGTTTTTCCTGTAGCACTGCAAGATTTTGAAGAGGCATGGACCCAGAGGCCTAGCTAGGGAGTTCCTTGGTTGAGGCAGTGCACTAGATGCAAAACTCCCTGCATCGATAAGTTGATTCAGGGAAGCAACCAGTGTGTACTCTGTGTCTCTTTTGACTCGTTAGAAACCACAGAGATGTATGCTGCCTGTGCCAATGGAAAAGGGGTCAAGATGCTACTAACCTTGCTTTCCATTTGGAAAGATCCACCCTTGCTGCCGTGAAGCTTCCTGTAATTCTATGCTGTTGACAGGCCTGGACCCACTGTAGCCATGGGTCTGGGAAGAAAATGAGTGTTTTCTGGCTACACCGGCGCTTCATTGGCCGGGGTAGGGCTCATCTTTCCATGCTCTAGAGCTACAGGGAATCTCAACGTGAGTTCTTGCCTGGATGTAAGGCCCTGAGGAGCCACGCAGAAAGGGAGGCATGCAGCACTTTCCATGAGCTCTTAGTCGCTGTTCTGCTTTATTTTAAAGGAAGTACCGTTTTCAGGACTCCTAAGCCCCTCGGGTGAGCATCATTTTCGTTCCAAGATCACTGAGTACCTCCACACCCCTGTAGGCGTGCTGAGCAACAGCGAGGCGCATAGGTCCCTCGGAGGTCCTCTGTGTCTGCGGAGTCATGGGCAACACACTGCACTCTTTCGTGGGATATCGTGATATCACAGCACTCGCACAGGTTCACGAGCACCGTTCTAGCAAGTTCCAACATGCCGTGGAAGTCGCACTCATTCTCTAGTGTGAGCTGAACAGAGAAAAACATTCGGTTTCGCCTTCAATCCAGGACCTCCTACCTGAAGTCACCTTGCTCCAGGAGAAAGTCGGCTTCCTTCCTATTGCAACGACAGCACAGTTTTTCCTGTAGCACTGAGGCTTTTGAAGAGGCACGGGCCCAGAGGCCTAGCTAGGGCATTCTTTTGTTGAATCAGTCCACTAGATGCAGAACACCCTGCCTCAAGAAGTTGATTCTGGGAAGGAACCAGTGTGTACTCTGTGTCTCTTTAGACTTGTTAGAAACCACAGAGATGTATGCTGCCTGTGCCAATGGAAATGGGGTCAAGTAGGTACTAAACTTGCTTTCCATTTGGAAAGATACATTCTTGCTGCCATGAAGCTCCCTGAAATTCTGTGCTGTCGACTGGCCTCTGGCCACTGTAGGCATGGGTCTGGGAAGAAAATGAGTTTTCTCTGGCTACAGAGGGTGCTTCATTAACCACGGTGGGGCTCACCTTGCCATGCTCTAGAGCTAAAGGGAATCTCAACGTGAGTCCTTGCCTCGAGGTAAGGCCCTGAGTAGCCCTGCAGAAAGGGAGGCATGCAGGTCTTTCCATGAGCTCTAAGTCGCTCTTCTGCTTTACTTTAAAGGAAGTACCCTTTTCCGGAATCCTAGGCCTCTCGGGTGAGCATCATTTTTGTTCCAAGATCCCTGAGTACTTCCACACCCCTGTAAGCCTGCAGAGCAACAACGAGGCCCATTGGTCCCTCGGAGGTCCTCTGTGTCTGCTGAGTCATGGGCAACACACTGCACTCTTTCTTGTGATATCTTGATTCACAGCACTCGCACAGGTTCACGAGCACCGTTCTAGCAGGTTCCAACATGCCGTGGAAGTCGCACTCATTCCCTAGTCTGAGCTGCACAGAGAAAAACACTAGGCTTCTCCTTCCATCTAAGACCTCCTACCTGAAGTCACCCTGCCATCAGGAGAAACACTGCGTGCGTTCTTATTGCAACTAAAGCACAGTTTTTCCTGTAGCACTGCAGGCTTTTGAAGAGGCACGGGCCCAGAGGCCTAGCTAGGGCGTTCCTTGGTGAGGCCGTTCACTAGATGCAGAACACGCTGCCTCGAAAAGTTGATTCAGGGAAGCAACCAGTGTGTACTCTGTGTCTCATTTGACTTGTTAGAAACCACAGAGATGTATGCTGCCTGTGCCCATGGAAATGGGGGCATGATGGTACTAGCCTTCCTTTCTATTTGGAAAGCTCCATTCTTGCTGCCGTGAAGCTCCCTGAAATTCTCTGCTGTTGACAGGCCCCTGGCCACTCTAGCATTGGTGTGTGAAGAAAATGAGTTTTCTCTGGCTACACACGGAGCTTCTTTGGCCGGGGTGGGGCTCACCTTGCCATGCTCTAGAGCTAAAGGGAATCTCAACGTGAGTCCTTGCCTCGAGGTAAGGCCCTGAGTAGCCCTGCAGAAAGGGAGGCATGCAGGTCTTTCCATGCGCTCTAAGTCGCTGTTCAGCTTTACTTTAAAGGAAGTACCCTTTTCCGGACTCGTAGGCCTCTCAGGTGAGCATTATTTTTGTTCCAAGATCCCTGAGTACCTCCACACCCCTGTAAGCCTGCTGAGCAACAACGAGGCCCATTGGGCCCTCGGAGGTCCTCTGTGTCTGCTGAGTCATGGGCAACACACTGCACTCTTTCTTGTGATATCTTGATTCACGGCACTCGCACAGGTTCACGAGCACCGTTCTAGCAGTTTCCAACATGCCGTGGAAGTCGCACTCATTCCCTAATCTGAGCTGCACAGAGAAAAACACTGGGCTTCTCCTTCCATCTAAGACCTCCTACCTGAAGTCATCCTGCCCCCAGGAGAAAGACGGCTTGCGTTCCTATTGCAACTAAAGCACAGTATTTCCTGTAGCCCTGCAGGCTCTTGAAGACGCACGGGCCCAGAGGCCTAGCTAGGGCGTTCCTTGGTGAGGTCGTGCACTAGATGCAGAAAATCCTGCCTCGAGAAGTTGATTCAGGGAAGCAACCAGTGTGTACTCCGTGTCTCTTTTGACTTGTTAGAAACCACAGAGATGTATGCTGCCTGTGCCCATGGAAATGGGGGCATGATGGTACTAGCCTTGCTTTCCATTTGCAAAGCTCCATTCTTGCTGCCGTGAAGCTCCCTGATATTCTCTGCTGTTGACAGTCCCCTGGCCACTCTAGCATTGGTGTGGGAAGAAAATGAGTTTTCTCTGGCTACACACGGAGTTTCTTTGGCCGGGATGGGGCTCACCTTGCCATGCTCTAGAGCTAAAGGGAATCTCAACATGAGTCCTTGCCTCGAGGTAAGGCCCTGGGTAGCCCTGCAGAAAGGGAGGCATGCAGGTCTTTCCATGCGATCTAAGTCGCTGTTCAGCTTTACTTCAAAGGAAGTACCCTTTTCCGGACTCCTAGGCCTCTTGGGTGAGCATCATTTTTGTTCCAAGATCCCTGAGTACCTCCACACCCCTGTAAGCCTGCTGAGCAACAACGAGGCCCATCGTCCCTCGGAGGTCCTCTGTGTCTGCGGAGTCATGGGCAACACACTGCACTCTTTCTTGTGATATCTTGATTCACAGCACTCGCACAGGTTCACGAGCACCGTTCTAGCAGGTTCCAACATGCCGTGGAAGTCGCACTCATTCTCTAGTGTGAGCTGAACAGAGAAAAACATTCGGTTTCGCCTTCAATCCAGGACCTCGTACCTGAAGTCACCTTGCTCCAGGAGAAAGTCAGCTTCCTTCCTATTGCAACTAAAGCACAGTTTTTCCTGTAGCACTGAGGCTTTTGAAGAGGCACGGGCCCAGAAGCCTAGCTAGGGCATTCTTTTGTTGAATCAGTCCACTAGATGCAGAACACCCTGCCTCAAGAAGTTGATTCAGGGAAGGAACCAGTGTGTACTCTGTGTCTCTTTAGACTTGTTAGAAACCACAGAGATGTATGCTGCCTGTGCCAATGGAAATGGGGTCAAGTAGGTACTCAACTTGCTTTCCATTTGGAAAGATACATTCTTGCTGCCATGAAGCTCCCTGAAATTCTGTGCTGTCGACTGGCCTCTGGCCACTGTAGGCATGGGTCTGGGAAGAAAATGAGTTTTCTCTGGCTACAGAGGGTGCTTCATTAACCGGGGTGGGGCTCATCTTGCCATGCTCTAGAGCTAAAGGGAATCTCAACGTGAGTCCTTGCCTCGGAGTAAGGCCCTGAGTAGCCATGCAGAACGGGAGGCATGCAGCTCTTTCCATGAGTTCGTAGTGAAAGTTCTGCTTATTTTAAAGGAAGTACCCTTTTCAGGACTCCTAGGCCACTCGGGTGAGCATCATTTTCGTTCCAAGATCACTGAGTACCTCCACACTCCTGTAGGACTGCTGAGCAACAACGAGGCCCATAGGTCCCTCGGAGGTCCTATGTGTCTGCGGAGTCATGGGCTACACACTGCACTCTTTCTTGGGATCTCCTAAGTTCACAGCACTCGTACAGGTTCACGAGCAGCGTTCTAGCAAGTTCCAACATGCTGTGGAAGTCACACACATTCCCTAGTCTGAGCTGCACTGAGAAAAACACTCGGCTTCGCCTTCCATCCACCTCCTACCTGAAGTCACCCTGCCTCCAGGAGAAGTCGTCTTGCAATCCTCTTGCAACGAAAGCAAAGTTTTTCCTGTAGCAATGCAGGCTTCTGAAGAGGCACGGGCCCAGAGGCCTAGCTAGGGCGTTCCTCGATTGAGGCAGTTCACTAGATGCAGAACACCCTGCCTCAAGAAGCTGATTCAGGGAAGGAACCAGTGTGTACTCTGTGTCTCTTTTGACTCGTTAGAAACCACAGGGATGTATTCTGCGTGTGCCCATGGAAATGGGCGTGTAATGGTACTAGCCTTGTTTTTCCATTTGGAAACGTCCATTCTTGTTGCCGTGAAGCTAGCGAAATTCTCTGCTGTTGACAGGCCACTGGCCACTGCAGGCATGGGTCTGGGAAGAAAATGAGTTTTCTCTGGCTATAGAGGGTGCTTCATTAACCGGGGTGGGGCTCACCTTGCCATGCTCTAGAGCTAAAGGGAATCTCAACGTGAGTCCTTGCCTCGAGGTAAGGCCCTGAGTAGCCCTGCAGAAAGGGAGGCATGCAGGTCTTTCCATGAGCTCTTAGTGGAGGTTCCGCTTTATGTTAAAGGAAGTACCCTTTTCAGGACTCCTAGGCCCCTCTGGTGAGCATCATTTTTGTTCCAAGATCACTGACGCACTCAACACCCCTGCGGGCCTGCTGAGCAGCATTGATTCCCATACGTCCCTCGGAGGCCCTCTGTGTCTGCCGAGTCTCGGGCAACACACTGTACGTTACTTCAGGGGAGCTATATTTCCAGAGCAGTCGAACAGCATCAGAACCACATTTCTAGGCAGTCCAACATGCCCTGGAAGTTTTCGACATTGCCCTCGTCTGAGCTGCCCTGAGATAACACTCTTCTTAGAATTTAACGAGGACCTCTTTCCTGAAGTCACTCTATTCAAGGAGAAATACAGCATCCTAACATGCTGGGTCGCTCACAGTGCAAGCAACGTGAGAACTTGCCTCAAGGGAAGGCCCTGAAATGCTATGCAGAAGCGGAGGCGTGTAGCAGTTTCCATGAGGCCATAGTCGCTGCTCTTCAGCATTTTAACGCCAGTACGCTTTTCAGGACTCCTAGGTGCCTCGCCTGGAAACCCTATTCCCTGCAAGAACAGCAGGTACCCTCAGGCTCCCCTAGCCCTTCTAAGCAATATCCAGGCCCGTAGCTTTCCGACTCACAGTGTGTATGCCGAGTGTAGGGCAACAGAGTGCACTCTTACTGGGACATCTTGAATCAGCCAGCACTCATACAGGTTCACGAGCACCGTTCTAGCAAGTTCCGAAATGCCATGGAAGTTGCACTCATTCCCTGGTCTGAGCTGCACAGAGAAAAACACTAGGCTTCTCCTTCCATCCAGGACCTCCTAACTGAAGTCACCCTGCCTCCAGGAAAAAGACGGCATGCGTTCCTATTGCAACTAAAGCACAGTTTTTCCTGAAGTACTGCAGGCTTTTGAAGAGGCACGGGCCCAGAGGCCTGGCTACAGCGTTCCTTGGTGAGGCCGTTCACTAGATGCAGAACACCCTGCCTCGAGAAGTTGATTCAGGGAAGCAACCAGTGTGTACTCTGTGTCTCTTTTGACTTGTTAGAAACCACAGAGATGTATGCTGCCTGTGCCCATGGAAACGGGGGCATGATGGTACTAGCCTTGCTTTCCATTTGGAAAGCTCCATTCTTGCTACCGTGAAGCTCCCTGAAATTCTCTGCTGTTGACAGGCCTCAGGCCACTGTAGGCAAGGGTCTGGGAAGAAAATGCGTTTTCTCTGGCTACACACGGAGCTTCATTGGCTGGTGTGGGGCTCACCTTGCCATGCTCTAAAGCTAAAGGGAATCTCAACGTGAGTCCTTGCCTCGAGGTAAGGACCTGAGTAGCCCTTCAGAAAGGGAGGCATGCAGCTCTTTTCATGAGCTCTTAGTGGAGGTTCTGCTTTATTGTAAAGGAAGTACCCTTTTCAGGACCTTTAGGCGCCTCAGGTGAGCATCATTTTGGGTCCAAGAGCACAGACTCCCTGCACACCCCGGTGGGCCTGCTGAGAAGCATTGAGTCCCATATGTCCATCGGAGGCCCTCTGTGTCTGCCGAGTCTCGGGCAACACACTGTACGTTACTTCAGGAGAGCTCTATTTCCAGAGCAGTCGAACAGCATCAGAACCACATTTCTAGGCAGTCCAAAATGCCCTGGAAGTTTTCGACATTGCCCTCGTTTGAATGCCCTGAGAAAACACTCTTCTTAGAATTTAACGAGGACCTCTTTCCTGAAGTCACTCTATTCAAGGAGAAATACAGCATCCTAACATGCTGTGTCGCTCACAGTGCAAGCAACGTGAGAATTTGCCTCGAGGGAAGGCCCTGAAATGCTATGCAGAAGGGGAGGCGTGTAGCAGTTTCCATGAGGCCGTAGTCGCTGCTCTGCAGCATTTTAACGCCAGTACGCTTTTCAGGACACCTAGGTGCCTCACCTGGAAAACCTGTTCCCTGCAAGAACACCGAGTACCCTCAGGCTCCCCTGGCCCTTCTAAGCAATATCCAGGCCCCTAGCTTTCCGACTCACGGTGTGTATGCCGAGTGTAGGGCAACACACTGCACTCTTATTGGTACATCTTGATTTAGCCAGCAATCGCACAGATTCCCGAGCTCGATTCTAGCAAGTTCCAACTTGCCGTGGAAGTCGCACTCCTTCCCTAGTTTGAGCTGCACAGAGAAAAACACTAGCCTTCTCCATCCATCCAGGACCTCCTAGCTGAAGTCACCTTGTCTCCTGGAGAAAGACGGCTGAGTTCTTATTGCAACTAAAGCACAGTTTTTCCTTTAGCACTGCAGGCTTTTGAAGAGACACGGGCCAGGAGGCCTAGCTAGGGCTTTCCTGGGTGAGGCCGTTCACTAGTTGCAGAACACCCTGCCTCGAGAAGTTGATTCAGGGAAGCAACCAGTGTGTACTCTGTGTCTCATTTGACTTGTTAGAAACCACAGAGATGTATGCTGCCTGTGCCCATGGAAATGGGGGCATGATGGGACTAACCTTGCTTTCAGTTTGGAAAGCTCCATTCTTGCTGCCGTGAAGCTCCCTGAAATTCTCTGCTGTTGACAGGCCCCTGGCCACTGTAGGCATTGGTCTGGTAAGAAAATGAGTTTTCTCTGGCTAAACACGGAGCTCCTTTGGCCGGGGTGGGGCTCACCTTGCCATGCTCTAAAGCTAAAGGGAATCTCAACGTGAATCCTTGCCTCGAGGTAAGGCCCTGAGTAGCCCTGCAGAAAGGGAGGCATGCAGCTCTTTCCATGAGCTCTTAGTCGCTGTTGTGCTTTACTGTAAAGGAAGTACCCTTTTCAGGACTCCCAGCCCCCTCAGGTAAGCATCATTTTTGTTCCAAGATCTCTTAGTACCTCCACACCCCTGTAGGCCTGCTGAGCAAAAAGTGGCCCATTGGTCCCTCGGAGGTCCTCTGTGTCTGCTGAGTCATGGTCAACACACTGCACTCTCTCTTGTGATATCTTGACTCTCAGCACTCGCAAGTTGAAGAGCAACGTTCTTGCAAGTTCCAACATGCCGTGGAAGTCGCACTCATTCCCTAGTCTGAGCTGCACAGAGAAAAACACTAGGCTTCTCCTTCCAATCAGGACCTCCTACCTGAAGTCACCCTGCCTCCAGGAGAAAGACGGCTTGCGTTCCTGTTGCAACTAAAGCACAGTTTTTCCTGTAGCACTGCAGGCTTTTGAAGAGGCATTGTCCCGGAGGCCTGGCTACGGCGTTCCTTGGTGAGACCGTTCACAAGGTGCAGAACACCCTGCCTCGAGAAGTTGATTCAGGGAAGCAACCAGTGTGTACTCTGTGTCTCTTTTGACTTGTTAGAAACCACAGAGATGTATGCTGCCTGTGCCCATGGAAATGGGGGCATGATGGTACTAGCCTTGCTTTCCATTTGGAAAGCTCCATTCTTGCTACCGTGAAGCTCCCTGAAATTCTCTGCTGTTGACAGGCCTCAGGCCACTGTAGGCAAGGGTCTGGGAAGAAAATGCGTTTTCTCTAGCTACACACGGAGCTTCATTGGCCGGTGTGGGGCTCACCTTGCCATGCTCTAAAGCTAAAGGGAATCTCAACGTGAGTCCTTGCCTCGAGGTAAGGACCTGAGTAGCCCTGCAGAAAGGGAGGCATGCAGCTCTTTCCATGAGCTCTTAGTGGAGGTTCTGCTTTATTGTAAAGGAAGTACCCTTTTCAGGACCTTTAGGCGCCTCAGGTGAGCATCATTTTGGGTCCAAGAGCACAGACTCCCTCCACACCCCGGTGGGCCTGCTGAGAAGCATTGAGTCCCATATGTCCATCGGAGGCCCTCTGTGTCTGCCGAGTCTCGGGCAACACACTGTACGTTACTTCAGGAGAGCTCTATTTCCAGAGCAGTCGAACAGCATCAGAACCACATTTCTAGGCAGTCCAACATGCCCTGGAAGTTTTCGACATTGCCCTCGTTTGAATGCCCTGAGAAAACACTCTTCTTAGAATTTAACGAGGACCTCTTTCCTGAAGTCACTCTATTCAAGGAGAAATACAGCATCCTAACATGCTGTGTCGCTCACAGTGCAAGCAACGTGAGAACTTGCCTCGAGGGAAGGCCCTGAAATGCTATGCAGAAGGGGAGGCGTGTAGCAGTTTCCATGAGGCCGTAGTCGCTGCTCTGCAGCATTTTAACGCCAGTACGCTTTTCAGGACACCTAGGTGCCTCACCTGGAAAACCTGTTCCCTGCAAGAACACCGAGTACCCTCAGGCTCCCCTGGCCCTTCTAAGCAATATCCAGGCCCCTAGCTTTCCGACTCACGGTGTGTATGCCGAGTGTAGGGCAACACACTGCACTCTTATTGGTACATCTTGATTTAGCCAGCAATCGCACAGATTCACGAGCACGATTCTAGCAAGTTCCAACTTGCCGTGGAAGTCGCACTCCTTCCCTAGTTTGAGCTGCACAGAGAAAAACACTAGCCTTCTCCATCCATCCAGGACCTCCTAGCTGAAGTCACCTTGCCTCCTGGAGAAAGACGGCTGCGTTCTTATTGCAACTAAAGCACAGTTTTTCCTTTAGCACTGCAGGCTTTTGAAGAGACACGGGCCAGGAAGCCTAGCTAGGGCTTTCCTGGGTGAGGCCGTTCACTAGTTGCAGAACACCCTGCCTCGAGAAGTTGATTCAGGGAAGCAACCAGTGTGTACTCTGTGTCTCATTTGACTTGTTAGAAACCACAGAGATGTATGCTGCCTGTGCCCATGGAAATGGGGGCATGATGGTACTAGCCTTGCTTTCCATTTGGAAAGCTCCATTCTTGCTGCCGTGAAGCTCCGTGAAATTCTCTGCTGTTGACAGGCCCCTGGCCACTCTAGCATTGGTGTGTGAAGAAAATGAGTTTTCTCTGGCTACACACGGAGCTTCTTTGGCCGGGGTGGGGCTCACCTGTCCATGCTCTAGAGCTAAAGGGAATCTCAACGTGAGTCCTTGCCTCGAGGTAAGGCCCTGAGTAGCCCTGCAGAAAGGGAGGCATGCAGGACTTTCCATGCGCTCTAAGTCGCTGTTCAGCTTTACTTTAAAGGAAGTACCCTTTTCCGGACTCGTAGGCCTCTCAGGTGAGCATCATTTTTGTTCCAAGATCCCTGAGTACCTCCACACCCCTGTAAGTCTGCTGAGCAAAAAGTGGCCCATTGGTCCCTCGGAGGTCCTCTGTGTCTGCTGAGTCATGGTCAACACACTGCACTCTCTCTTGTGATATCTTGACTCTCAGCACTCGCAAGTTGAAGAGCAACGTTCTTGCAAGTTCCAACATGCCGTGGAAGTCGCACTCATTCCCTGGTCTGAGCTGCACAGAGAAAAACACTGGGCTTCTCCTTCCATCTAAGACCTCCTACCTGAAGTCACCCTGCCATCAGGAGAAACACTGCGTGCGTTCTTATTGCAACTAAAGCACAGTTTTTCCTGTAGCCCTGCAGGCTCTTGAAGACACACGGGCCCAGAGGCCTAGCTAGGGCGTTCCTTGGTGAGACCGTTCACAAGGTGCAGAACACCCTGCCTCGAGAAGTTGATTCAGGGAAGCAACCAGTGTGTACTCCGTGTCTCTTTTGACTTGTTAGAAACCACAGAGATGTATGCTGCCTGTGCCCATGGAAATGGGGGCATGATGGTACTAGCCTTGCTTTCCATTTGGAAAGCTCCATTCTTGCTGCCGTGAAGCTCCCTGATATTCTCTGCTGTTGACAGGTCCCTGGCCACACTAGCATTGGTGTGGGAAGAAAATGAGGTTTCTCTGGCTACACACGGAGCTTCTTTGGCCGGGGTGGGGCTCACCTTGCCATGCTGTAGAGCTAAAGGGAATCTCAACGTGAGTCCTTGCCTCGAGGTAAGGCCCTGGGTAGCCCTGTAGAAAGGGAGGCATGCAGGTCTTTCCATGCGCTCTAAGTCGCTGTTCAGCTTTACTTTAAAGGAAGTACCCTTTTCTGGACTCGTAGGCCTCTCGGGTGAGCATCATTTTTGTTCCAAGATCCCTGAGTACCTCCACACCCCTGTAAGCCTGCTGAGCAACAACGAGGCCCATCGTCCCTCGGAGGTCCTCTGTGTCTGCTGAGTCATGGGCAACACACTGCACTGTTTCTTGTGATATCTTGATTCACAGCACTCGCACAGGTTCACGAGCACCGTTCTAGCAGGTTCCAACATGCCGTGGAAGTCGCACTCATTCCCTAGTCTGAGCTGCACAGAGAAAAACACTAGGCTTCTCCTTCCATCTAAGACCTCCTACCTGAAGTCACCCTGCCATCAGGAGAAACACTGCGTGCGTTCTTATTGCAACTAAAGCACAGTTTTTCCTGTAGCACTGCAGGCTGTTGAAGAGGCACGGGCCCAGAGGCCTAGCTAGGGCGTTCCTTGGTGAGGTCGTTCACTAGATGCAGAACACCCTGCCTCGAGAAGTTGATTCAGGGAAGCAACCAGTGTGGACTCTGTGTCTCTTTTGACTTGTTAGAAACCACAGAGATGTATGCTGCCTGTGCCAATGGTAATGGGGGCATGATGGTACTAGCCTTCCTTTCCATTTGGAAAGCTCCATTCTTACTGCCGTGAAGCTCCCTGAAATTCTCTGCTGTTGACAGCCCTCTGGCCACTGTAGGCATGAGTGTGGGAAGAAAATGAATTTTCTCTGCCTACACACGGAGCTTCATTGGCCGGGGTGGGGCTCACCTTGCCATGCTCTGGAGCTAAAGGGAATCTCAACTTGAGTCTTTGCCTCGAGGTAAGGCCCTGAGTAGCCCTGCAGAAAGGGAGGCATGCAGCTCTTTCCATTAGCTCTAAGTCGCTGTTCAGCTTTACTTTAAAGGAAGTGCCCTTTTCAGGACTCCTAGGCCTCTCGGGTGAGCATCATTTTTGTTCCAAGATCCCTGAGTACCTCCACACCCCTGTAGGCCTGCTGAGCAACAACGAGGCCCATCGTCCCTCGGAGGTCCTCTGTGTCTGCTGAGTCATGGGCAACACACTGCACTCTTTCTTGTGATATCTTGATTCACAGCACTCGCACAGGTTCAAGAGCAATGTTCTAGCAAGTTCCAACATGCCGTGGAAGTCGCACTCATTCCCTGGTCTGAGCTGCACAGAGAAAAACACTAGGCTTCTCCTTCCATCCAGGACCTCCTACCTGAAGTCACCCTGCCTCAGGAGAAAGACGGCTTGCGTTCCTATTGCAACTAAAGCACAGTTTTTCCTGTAGCACTGCAGGTTTGGAAGAGGCAAGGGGCCAGAGGCCTAGCTAAGGCTTTCCTTGGTGAGGTCGTTCACTAGATGCCGAAAACCCTGCCTCGAGAAGTTGATTCAGGGAAGCAACCAGTGTGTACTCCGTGTCTCTTTTGACTTGTTAGAAACCACAGAGATGTATGCTGCCTGTGCCCATGGAAATGGGGGCATGATGGGACTAACCTTGCTTTCAGTTTGGAAAGCTCCATTCTTGCTGCCGTGAAGCTCCCTGAAATTCGCTGCTGTTGACAGGCCCCTGGCCACTGTAGGCATTGGTTTGGTAAGAAAATGAGTTTTCTCTGGCTAAACACGGAGCTCCTTTGGCCGGGGTGGGGCTCCCCTTGCCATGCTCTAGAGCTAAAGGGAATCTCAACGTGAATCCTTGCCTCGAGGTAAGGCCCTGAGTAGCCCTGCAGAAAGGGAGGCATGCAGCTCTTTCCATGAGCTCTTAGTCGCTGTTGTGCTTTACTGTAAAGGAAGTACCCTTTTCAGGACTCCCAGCCCCCTCAGGTAAGCATCATTTTTGTTCCAAGATCTCTTAGTACCTCCACACCCCTGTAGGCCTGCTGAGCAAAAAGTGGCCCATTGGTCCCTCGGAGGTCCTCTGTGTCTGCTGAGTCATGGTCAACACACTGCACTCTCTCTTGTGATATCTTGACTCTCAGCACTCGCAAGTTGAAGAGCAACGTTCTTGCAAGTTCCAACATGCCGTGGAAGTCGCACTCATTCCCTAGTCTGAGCTGCACAGAGAAAAACACTAGGCTTCTCCTTCCAATCAGGACCTCCTACCTGAAGTCACCCTGCCTCCAGGAGAAAGACGGCTTGCGTTCCTGTTGCAACTAAAGCACAGTTTTTCCTGTAGCACTGCAGGCTTTTGAAGAGGCACGGTTCCGGAGGCCTGGCTACGGCGTTCCTTGGTGAGACCGTTCACAAGGTGCAGAACACCCTGCCTCGAGAAGTTGATTCAGGGAAGCAACCAGTGTGGACTCTGTGTCTCTTTTGACTTGATAGAAACCACAGAGATGTATGCTGCCTGTGCCCATGGAAATGGGGGCATGATGGTACTAGCCTTGCTTTCCATTTGGAAAGCTCCATTCTTGCTACCGTGAAGCTCCCTGAAATTCTCTGCTGTTGACAGGCCTCAGGCCACTGTAGGCAAGGGTCTGGGAAGAAAATGCGTTTTCTCTAGCTACACACGGAGCTTCATTGGCCGGTGTGGGGCTCACCTTGCCATGCTCTAAAGCTAAAGGGAATCTCAACGTGAGTCCTTGCCTCGAGGTAAGGACCTGAGTAGCCCTGCAGAAAGGGAGGCATGCAGCTCTTTCCATGAGCTCTTAGTGGAGGTTCTGCTTTATTGTAAAGGAAGTACCCTTTTCAGGACCTTTAGGCGCCTCAGGTGAGCATCATTTTGGGTCCAAGAGCACAGACTCCCTCCACACCCCGGTGGGCCTGCTGAGAAGCATTGAGTCCCATATGTCCATCGGAGGCCCTCTGTGTCTGCCGAGTCTCGGGCAACACACTGTACGTTACTTCAGGAGAGCTCTATTTCCAGAGCAGTCGAACAGCATCAGAACCACATTTCTAGGCAGTCCAACATGCCCTGGAAGTTTTCGACATTGCCCTCGTTTGAATGCCCTGAGAAAACACTCTTCTTAGAATTTAACGAGGACCTCTTTCCTGAAGTCACTCTATTCAAGGAGAAATACAGCATCCTAACATGCTGTGTCGCTCACAGTGCAAGCAACGTGAGAACTTGCCTCGAGGGAAGGCCCTGAAATGCTATGCAGAAGGGGAGGCGTGTAGCAGTTTCCATGAGGCCGTAGTCGCTGCTCTGCAGCATTTTAACGCCAGTACGCTTTTCAGGACACCTAGGTGCCTCACCTGGAAAACCTGTTCCCTGCAAGAACACCGAGTACCCTCAGGCTCCCCTGGCCCTTCTAAGCAATATCCAGGCCCCTAGCTTTCCGACTCACGGTGTGTATGCCGAGTGTAGGGCAACACACTGCACTCTTATTGGTACATCTTGATTTAGCCAGCAATCGCACAGATTCACGAGCACGATTCTAGCAAGTTCCAACTTGCCGTGGAAGTCGCACTCCTTCCCTAGTTTGAGCTGCACAGAGAAAAACACTAGCCTTCTCCATCCATCCAGGACCTCCTAGCTGAAGTCACCTTGCCTCCTGGAGAAAGACGGCTGCGTTCTTATTGCAACTAAAGCACAGTTTTTCCTTTAGCACTGCAGGCTTTTGAAGAGACACGGGCCAGGAAGCCTAGCTAGGGCTTTCCTGGGTGAGGCCGTTCACTAGTTGCAGAACACCCTGCCTCGAGAAGTTGATTCAGGGAAGCAACCAGTGTGTACTCTGTGTCTCATTTGACTTGTTAGAAACCACAGAGATGTATGCTGCCTGTGCCCATGGAAATGGGGGCATGATGGTACTAGCCTTGCTTTCCATTTGGAAAGCTCCATTCTTGCTGCCGTGAAGCTCCGTGAAATTCTCTGCTGTTGACAGGCCCCTGGCCACTCTAGCATTGGTGTGTGAAGAAAATGAGTTTTCTCTGGCTACACACGGAGCTTCTTTGGCCGGGGTGGGGCTCACCTGTCCATGCTCTAAAGCTAAAGGGAATCTCAACGTGAGTCCTTGCCTCGAGGTAAGGCCCTGAGTAGCCCTGCAGAAAGGGAGGCATGCAGGACTTTCCATGCGCTCTAAGTCGCTGTTCAGCTTTACTTTAAAGGAAGTACCCTTTTCCGGACTCGTAGGCCTCTCAGGTGAGCATCATTTTTGTTCCAAGATCCCTGAGTACCTCCACACCCCTGTAAGCCTGCTGAGCAAAAAGTGGCCCATTGGTCCCTCGGAGGTCCTCTGTGTCTGCTGAGTCATGGTCAACACACTGCACTCTCTCTTGTGATATCTTGACTCTCAGCACTCGCAAGTTGAAGAGCAACGTTCTTGCAAGTTCCAACATGCCGTGGAAGTCGCACTCATTCCCTGGTCTGAGCTGCACAGAGAAAAACACTGGGCTTCTCCTTCCATCTAAGACCTCCTACCTGAAGTCACCCTGCCATCAGGAGAAACACTGCGTGCGTTCTTATTGCAACTAAAGCACAGTTTTTCCTGTAGCCCTGCAGGCTCTTGAAGACACACGGGCCCAGAGGCCTAGCTAGGGCGTTCCTTGGTGAGACCGTTCACAAGGTGCAGAACACCCTGCCTCGAGAAGTTGATTCAGGGAAGCAACCAGTGTGTACTCCGTGTCTCTTTTGACTTGTTAGAAACCACAGAGATGTATGCTGCCTGTGCCCATGGAAATGGGGGCATGATGGTACTAGCCTTGCTTTCCATTTGGAAAGCTCCATTCTTGCTGCCGTGAAGCTCCCTGATATTCTCTGCTGTTGACAGGTCCCTGGCCACACTAGCATTGGTGTGGGAAGAAAATGAGTTTTCTCTGGCTACACACGGAGCTTCTTTGGCCGGGGTGGGGCTCACCTTGCCATGCTGTAGAGCTAAAGGGAATCTCAACGTGAGTCCTTGCCTCGAGGTAAGGCCCTGGGTAGCCCTGTAGAAAGGGAGGCATGCAGGTCTTTCCATGCGCTCTAAGTCGCTGTTCAGCTTTACTTTAAAGGAAGTACCCTTTTCTGGACTCGTAGGCCTCTCGGGTGAGCATCATTTTTGTTCCAAGATCCCTGAGTACCTCCACACCCCTGTAAGCCTGCTGAGCAACAACGAGGCCCATCGTCCCTCGGAGGTCCTCTGTGTCTGCGGAGTCATGGGCAACACACTGCACTGTTTCTTGTGATATCTTGATTCACAGCACTCGCACAGGTTCACGAGCACCGTTCTAGCAGGTTCCAACATGCCGTGGAAGTCGCACTCATTCCCTAGTCTGAGCTGCACAGAGAAAAACACTAGGCTTCTCCTTCCATCTAAGACCTCCTACCTGAAGTCACCCTGCCATCAGGAGAAACACTGCGTGCGTTCTTATTGCAATTAAAGCACAGTTTTTCCTGTAGCACTGCAGGCTGTTGAAGAGGCACGGGCCCAGAGGCCTAGCTAGGGCGTTCCTTGGTGAGGTCGTTCACTAGATGCAGAACACCCTGCCTCGAGAAGTTGATTCAGGGAAGCAACCAGTGTGGACTCTGTGTCTCTTTTGACTTGTTAGAAACCACAGAGATGTATGCTGCCTGTGCCAATGGTAATGGGGGCATGATGGTACTAGCCTTCCTTTCCATTTGGAAAGCTCCATTCTTACTGCCGTGAAGCTCCCTGAAATTCTCTGCTGTTGACAGCCCTCTGGCCACTGTAGGCATGAGTGTGGGAAGAAAATGAATTTTCTCTGCCTACACACGGAGCTTCATTGGCCGGGGTGGGGCTCACCTTGCCATGCTCTGGAGCTAAAGGGAATCTCAACTTGAGTCTTTGCCTCGAGGTAAGGCCCTGAGTAGCCCTGCAGAAAGGGAGGCATGCAGCTCTTTCCATTAGCTCTAAGTCGCTGTTCAGCTTTACTTTAAAGGAAGTGCCCTTTTCAGGACTCCTAGGCCTCTCGGGTGAGCATCATTTTTGTTCCAAGATCCCTGAGTACCTCCACACCCCTGTAGGCCTGCTGAGCAACAACGAGGCCCATCGTCCCTCGGAGGTCCTCTGTGTCTGCTGAGTCATGGGCAACACACTGCACTGTTTCTTGTGATATCTTGATTCACAGCACTCGCACAGGTTCAAGAGCAATGTTCTAGCAAGTTCCAACATGCCGTGGAAGTCGCACTCATTCCCTGGTCTGAGCTGCACAGAGAAAAACACTAGGCTTCTCCTTCCATCCAGGACCTCCTACCTGAAGTCACCCTGCCTCAGGAGAAAGACGGCTTGCGTTCCTATTGCAACTAAAGCACAGTTTTTCCTGTAGCACTGCAGGTTTGGAAGAGGCAAGGGGCCAGAGGCCTAGCTAAGGCTTTCCTTGGTGAGGTCGTTCACTAGATGCCGAAAACCCTGCCTCGAGAAGTTGATTCAGGGAAGCAACCAGTGTGTACTCCGTGTCTCTTTTGACTTGTTAGAAACCACAGAGATGTATGCTGCCTGTGCCCATGGAAATGGGGGCATGATGGGACTAACCTTGCTTTCAGTTTGGAAAGCTCCATTCTTGCTGCCGTGAAGCTCCCTGAAATTCGCTGCTGTTGACAGGCCCCTGGCCACTGTAGGCATTGGTTTGGTAAGAAAATGAGTTTTCTCTGGCTAAACACGGAGCTCCTTTGGCCGGGGTGGGGCTCCCCTTGCCATGCTCTAGAGCTAAAGGGAATCTCAACGTGAATCCTTGCCTCGAGGTAAGGCCCTGAGTAGCCCTGCAGAAAGGGAGGCATGCAGCTCTTTCCATGAGCTCTTAGTCGCTGTTGTGCTTTACTGTAAAGGAAGTACCCTTTTCAGGACTCCCAGCCCCCTCAGGTAAGCATCATTTTTGTTCCAAGATCTCTTAGTACCTCCACACCCCTGTAGGCCTGCTGAGCAAAAAGTGGCCCATTGGTCCCTCGGAGGTCCTCTGTGTCTGCTGAGTCATGGTCAACACACTGCACTCTCTCTTGTGATATCTTGACTCTCAGCACTCGCAAGTTGAAGAGCAACGTTCTTGCAAGTTCCAACATGCCGTGGAAGTCGCACTCATTCCCTAGTCTGAGCTGCACAGAGAAAAACACTAGGCTTCTCCTTCCAATCAGGACCTCCTACCTGAAGTCACCCTGCCTCCAGGAGAAAGACGGCTTGCGTTCCTGTTGCAACTAAAGCACAGTTTTTCCTGTAGCACTGCAGGCTTTTGAAGAGGCACGGTTCCGGAGGCCTGGCTACGGCGTTCCTTGGTGAGACCGTTCACAAGGTGCAGAACACCCTGCCTCGAGAAGTTGATTCAGGGAAGCAACCAGTGTGGACTCTGTGTCTCTTTTGACTTGATAGAAACCACAGAGATGTATGCTGCCTGTGCCCATGGAAATGGGGGCATGATGGTACTAGCCTTGCTTTCCATTTGGAAAGCTCCATTCTTGCTACCGTGAAGCTCCCTGAAATTCTCTGCTGTTGACAGGCCTCAGGCCACTGTAGGCAAGGGTCTGGGAAGAAAATGCGTTTTCTCTGGCTACACACGGAGCTTCATTGGCCGGTGTGGGGCTCACCTTGCCATGCTCTAAAGCTAAAGGGAATCTCAACGTGAGTCCTTGCCTCGAGGTAAGGACCTGAGTAGCCCTGCAGAAAGGGAGGCATGCAGCTCTTTCCATGAGCTCTTAGTGGAGGTTCTGCTTTATTGTAAAGGAAGTACCCTTTTCAGGACCTTTAGGCGCCTCAGGTGAGCATCATTTTGGGTCCAAGAGCACAGACTCCCTCCACACCCCGGTGGGCCTGCTGAGAAGCATTGAGTCCCATATGTCCATCGGAGGCCCTCTGTGTCTGCCGAGTCTCGGGCAACACACTGTACGTTACTTCAGGAGAGCTCTATTTCCAGAGCAGTCGAACAGCATCAGAACCACATTTCTAGGCAGTCCAACATGCCCTGGAAGTTTTCGACATTGCCCTCGTTTGAATGCCCTGAGAAAACACTCTTCTTAGAATTTAACGAGGACCTCTTTCCTGAAGTCACTCTATTCAAGGAGAAATACAGCATCCTAACATGCTGTGTCGCTCACAGTGCAAGCAACGTGAGAACTTGCCTCGAGGTAAGGCCCTGAAATGCTATGCAGAAGGGGAGGCGTGTAGCAGTTTCCATGAGGCCGTAGTCGCTGCTCTGCAGCATTTTAACGCCAGTACGCTTTTCAGGACACCTAGGTGCCTCACCTGGAAAACCTGTTCCCTGCAAGAACACCAAGTACCCTCAGGCTCCCCTGGCCCTTCTAAGCAATATCCAGGCCCCTAGCTTTCCGACTCACGGTGTGTATGCCGAGTGTAGGGCAACACACTGCACTCTTATTGGTACATCTTGATTTAGCCAGCAATCGCACAGATTCACGAGCACGATTCTAGCAAGTTCCAACTTGCCGTGGAAGTCGCACTCCTTCCCTAGTTTGAGCTGCACAGAGAAAAACACTAGCCTTCTCCATCCATCCAGGACCTCCTAGCTGAAGTCACCTTGCCTCCTGGAGAAAGACGGCTGCGTTCTTATTGCAACTAAAGCACAGTTTTTCCTTTAGCACTGCAGGCTTTTGAAGAGACACGGGCCAGGAGGCCTAGCTAGGGCTTTCCTGGGTGAGGCCGTTCACTAGTTGCAGAACACCCTGCCTCGAGAAGTTGATTCAGGGAAGCAACCAGTGTGTACTCTGTGTCTCATTTGACTTGTTAGAAACCACAGAGATGTATGCTGCCTGTGCCCATGGAAATGGGGGCATGATGGTACTAGCCTTGCTTTCCATTTGGAAAGCTCCATTCTTGCTGCCGTGAAGCTCCCTGAAATTCTCTGCTGTTGACAGGCCCCTGGCCACTCTAGCATTGGTGTGTGAAGAAAATGAGTTTTCTCTGGCTACACACGGAGCTTCTTTGGCCGGGGTGGGGCTCACCTTGCCATGCTCTAGAGCTAAAGGGAATCTCAACGTGAGTCCTTGCCTCGAGGTAAGGCCCTGAGTAGCCCTGCAGAAAGGGAGGCATGCAGGTCTTTCCATGCGCTCTAAGTCGCTGTTCAGCTTTACTTTAAAGGAAGTACCCTTTTCCGGACTCGTAGGCCTCTCAGGTGAGCATCATTTTTGTTCCAAGATCCCTGAGTACCTCCACACCCCTGTAAGCCTGCTGAACAACAACGAGGCCCATTGGGCCCTCGGAGGTCCTCTGTGTCTGCTGAGTCATGGGCAACACACTGCACTCTCTCTTGTGATATCTTGATTCACGGCACTCGCACAGTTTCACGAGCACCGTTCTAGCAGTTTCCAACATGCCGTGGAAGTCGCACTCATTCCCTAGACTGAGCTGCACAGAGAAAAACACTGGGCTTCTCCTTCCATCTAAGACCTCCTACCTGAAGTCATCCTGCCCCCAGTAGAAAGACGGCTTGCGTTCCTATTGCAACGAAAGCACAGTATTTCCTGTAGCCCTGCAGGCTCTTGAAGATGCACGGGCCCAGAGGCCTAGCTAGGGCGTTCCTTGGTGAGGTCGTGCACTAGATGCAGAAAATCCTGCCTCGAGAAGTTGATTCAGGGAAGCAACCAGTGTGTACTCCGTGTCTCTTTTGACTTGTTAGAAACCACAGAGATGTATGCTGCCTGTGCCCATGGAAATGGGGGCATGATGGTACTAGCCTTGCTTTCCATTTGGAAAGCTCCATTCTTGCTGCCGTGAAGCTCCCTGATATTCTCTGCTGTTGACAGGCCCCTGGCCACTCTAGCATTGGTGTGGGAAGAAAATGAGTTTTCTCTGGCTACACACGGAGCTTCTTTGGCCGTGGTGGGGCTCACCTTGCCATGCTGTAGAGCTAAAGGGAATCTCAACGTGAGTCCTTGCCTCGAGGTAAGGCCCTGGGTAGCCCTGCAGAAAGGGAGGCATGCAGGTCTTTCCATGCGCTCTAAGTCGCTGTTCAGCTTTACTTTAAAGGAAGTACCCTTTTCCGGACTCAGAGGACTCTCGGGTGAGCGTCATTTTTGTTCCAAGATCCCTGAGTACCTCCACACCCCTGTAAGCCTGCTGAGCAACAACGAGGCCCATCGTCCCTCGGAGGTCCTCTGTGTCTGCTGAGTCATGGGCAACACACTGCACTGTTTCTTGTGATATCTTGATTCACAGCACTCGCACAGGTTCACGAGCACCGTTCTAGCAGGTTCCAACATGCCGTGGAAGTCGCACTCATTCCCTAGTCTGAGCTGCACAGAGAAAAACACTAGGCTTCTCCTTCCATCTAAGACCTCCTACCTGAAGTCACGCTGCCATCAGGAGAAACACTGCGTGCGTTCTTATTGCAACTAAAGCACAGTTTTTCCTGTAGCACTGCAGGCTTTTGAAGAGGCACGGGCCCAGAGGCCTAGCTAGGGCATTCCTTGGTGAGGTCGTTCACTAGATGCAGAACACCCTGCCTCGAGAAGTTGATTCAGGGAAGCAACCAGTGTGGACTCTGTGTCTCTTTTGACTTGTTAGAAACCACAGAGATGTATGCTGCCTGTGCCAGTGGTAATGGGGGCATGATGGTACTAGCCTTCCTTTCCATTTGGAAAGCTCCATTCTTACTGCCGTGAAGCTCCCTGAAATTCTCTGCTGTTGACAGCCCTCTGGCCACTGTAGGCATGAGTGTGGGAAGAAAATGAATTTTCTCTGCCTACACACGGAGCTTCATTGGCCGGGGTGGGGCTCACCTTGCCATGCTCTGGAGCTAAAGGGAATCTCAACTTGAGTCTTTGCCTCGAGGTAAGGCCCTGAGTAGCCCTGCAGAAAGGGAGGCATGCAGCTCTTTCCATTAGCTCTAAGTCGCTGTTCAGCTTTACTTTAAAGGAAGGACCCTTTTCAGGACTCCTAGGCCTCTCGGGTGAGCATCATTTTTGTTCCAAGATCCCTGAGTACCTCCACACCCCTGTAGGCCTGCTGAGCAACAACGAGGCCCATCGTCCCTCGGAGGTCCTCTGTGTCTGCTGAGTCATGGGCAACACACTGCACTCTTTCTTGTGATATCTTGATTCACAGCACTCGCACAGGTTCAAGAGCAATGTTCTAGCAAGTTCCAACATGCCGTGGAAGTCGCACTCATTCCCTGGTCTGAGCTGCACAGAGAAAAACACTAGGCTTCTCCTTCCATCCAGGATCTCCTACCTGAAGTCACCCTGCCTCAGGAGAAAGACGGCTTGCGTTCCTATTGCAACTAAAGCACAGTTTTTCCTGTAGCACTGCAGGTTTGGAAGAGGCAAGGGGCCAGAGGCCTAGCAAAGGCTTTCCTTGGTGAGGTCGTTCACTAGATGCTGAAAACCCTGCCTCGAGAAGTTGATTCAGGGAAGCAACCAGTGTGTACTCCGTGTCTCTTTTGACTTGTTAGAAACCACAGAGATGTATGCTGCCTGTGCCCATGGAAATGGGGGCATGATGGGACTAACCTTGCTTTCAGTTTGGAAAGCTCCATTCTTGCTGCCGTGAAGCTCCCTGAAATTCGCTGCTGTTGACAGGCCCCTGGCCACTGTAGGCATTGGTCTGGTAAGAAAATGAGTTTTCTCTGGCTAAACACGGAGCTCCTTTGGCCGGGGTGGGGCTCACCTTGCCATGCTCTAGAGCTAAAGGGAATCTCAACGTGAATCCTTGCCTCCAGGTAAGGCCCTGAGTAGCCCTGCAGAAAGGGAGGCATGCAGCTCTTTCCATGAGCTCTTAGTTGCTGTTGTGCTTTACTGTAAAGGAAGTACCCTTTTCAGGACTCCCAGCCCCCTCAGGTAAGCATCATTTTTGTTCCAAGATCTCTTAGTACCTCCACACCCCTGTAGGCCTGCTGAGCAAAAAGTGGCCCATTGGTCCCTCGGAGGTCCTCTGTGTCTGCTGAGTCATGGTCAACACACTGCACTCTCTCTTGTGATATCTTGACTCTCAGCACTCGCAAGTTGAAGAGCAACGTTCTTGCAAGTTCCAACATGCCGTGGAAGTCGCACTCATTCCCTGGTCTGAGCTGCACAGAGAAAAACACTAGGCTTCTCCTTCCATCTAAGACCTCCTACCTGAAGTCACCCTGCCATCAGGAGAAACACTGCGTGCGTTCTTATTGCAACTAAAGCACAGTTTTTCCTGTAGCCCTGCAGGCTCTTGAAGACACACGGGCCCAGAGGCCTAGCTAGGGCGTTCCTTGGTGAGACCGTTCACAAGGTGCAGAACACCCTGCCTCGAGAAGTTGATTCAGGGAAGCAACCAGTGTGTACTCCGTGTCTCTTTTGACTTGTTAGAAACCACAGAGATGTATGCTGCCTGTGCCCATGGAAATGGGGGCATGATGGTACTAGCCTTGCTTTCCATTTGGAAAGCTCCATTCTTGCTGCCGTGAAGCTCCCTGATATTCTCTGCTGTTGACAGGCCCCTGGCCACACTAGCATTGGTGTGGGAAGAAAATGAGTTTTCTCTGGCTACACACGGAGCTTCTTTGGCCGGGGTGGGGCTCACCTTGCCATGCTGTAGAGCTAAAGGGAATCTCAACGTGAGTCCTTGCCTCGAGGTAAGGCCCTGGGTAGCCCTGTAGAAAGGGAGGCATGCAGGTCTTTCCATGCGCTCTAAGTCGCTGTTCAGCTTTACTTTAAAGGAAGTACCCTTTTCTGGACTCGTAGGCCTCTCGGGTGAGCATCATTTTTGTTCCAAGATCCCTGAGTACCTCCACACCCCTGTAAGCCTGCTGAGCAACAACGAGGCCCATCGTCCCTCGGAGGTCCTCTGTGTCTGCTGAGTCATGGGCAACACACTGCACTGTTTCTTGTGATATCTTGATTCACAGCACTCGCACAGGTTCACGAGCACCGTTCTAGCAGGTTCCAACATGCCGTGGAAGTCGCACTCATTCCCTAGTCTGAGCTGCACAGAGAAAAACACTAGGCTTCTCCTTCCATCTAAGACCTCCTACCTGAAGTCACCCTGCCATCAGGAGAAACACTGCGTGCGTTCTTATTGCAACTAAAGCACAGTTTTTCCTGTAGCACTGCAGGCTGTTGAAGAGGCACGGGCCCAGCGGCCTAGCTAGGGCGTTCCTTGGTGAGGTCGTTCACTAGATGCAGAACACCCTGCCTCGAGAAGTTGATTCAGGGAAGCAACCAGTGTGGACTCTGTGTCTCTTTTGACTTGTTAGAAACCACAGAGATGTATGCTGCCTGTGCCAATGGTAATGGGGGCATGATGGTACTAGCCTTCCTTTCCATTTGGAAAGCTCCATTCTTACTGCCGTGAAGCTCCCTGAAATTCTCTGCTGTTGACAGCCCTCTGGCCACTGTAGGCATGAGTGTGGGAAGAAAATGAATTTTCTCTGCCTACACACGGAGCTTCATTGGCCGGGGTGGGGCTCACCTTGCCATGCTCTGGAGCTAAAGGGAATCTCAACTTGAGTCTTTGCCTCGAGGTAAGGCCCTGAGTAGCCCTGCAGAAAGGGAGGCATGCAGCTCTTTCCATTAGCTCTAAGTCGCTGTTCAGCTTTACTTTAAAGGAAGTGCCCTTTTCAGGACTCCTAGGCCTCTCGGGTGAGCATCATTTTTGTTCCAAGATCCCTGAGTACCTCCACACCCCTGTAGGCCTGCTGAGCAACAACGAGGCCCATCGTCCCTCGGAGGTCCTCTGTGTCTGCTGAGTCATGGGCAACACACTGCACTCTTTCTTGTGATATCTTGATTCACAGCACTCGCACAGGTTCAAGAGCAATGTTCTAGCAAGTTCCAACATGCCGTGGAAGTCGCACTCATTCCCTGGTCTGAGCTGCACAGAGAAAAACACTAGGCTTCTCCTTCCATCCAGGATCTCCTACCTGAAGTCACCCTGCCTCAGGAGAAAGACGGCTTGCGTTCCTATTGCAACTAAAGCACAGTTTTTCCTGTAGCACTGCAGGTTTGGAAGAGGCAAGGGGCCAGAGGCCTAGCAAAGGCTTTCCTTGGTGAGGTCGTTCACTAGATGCCGAAAACCCTGCCTCGAGAAGTTGATTCAGGGAAGCAACCAGTGTGTACTCCGTGTCTCTTTTGACTTGTTAGAAACCACAGAGATGTATGCTGCCTGTGCCCATGGAAATGGGGGCATGATGGGACTAACCTTGCTTTCAGTTTGGAAAGCTCCATTCTTGCTGCCGTGAAGCTCCCTGAAATTCGCTGCTGTTGACAGGCCCCTGGCCACTGTAGGCATTGGTCTGGTAAGAAAATGAGTTTTCTCTGGCTAAACACGGAGCTCCTTTGGCCGGGGTGGGGCTCACCTTGCCATGCTCTAGAGCTAAAGGGAATCTCAACGTGAATCCTTGCCTCGAGGTAAGGCCCTGAGTAGCCCTGCAGAAAGGGAGGCATGCAGCTCTTTCCATGAGCTCTTAGTCGCTGTTGTGCTTTACTGTAAAGGAAGTACCCTTTTCAGGACTCCCAGCCCCCTCAGGTAAGCATCATTTTTGTTCCAAGATCTCTTAGTACCTCCACACCCCTGTAGGCCTGCTGAGCAAAAAGTGGCCCATTGGTCCCTCGGAGGTCCTCTGTGTCTGCTGAGTCATGGTCAACACACTGCACTCTCTCTTGTGATATCTTGACTCTCAGCACTCGCAAGTTGAAGAGCAACGTTCTTGCAAGTTCCAACATGCCGTGGAAGTCGCACTCATTCCCTGGTCTGAGCTGCACAGAGAAAAACACTAGGCTTCTCCCTCCATCTAAGACCTCCTACCTGAAGTCACCCTGCCATCAGGAGAAACACTGCGTGCGTTCTTATTGCAACTAAAGCACAGTTTTTCCTGTAGCCCTGCAGGCTCTTGAAGACACACGGGCCCAGAGGCCTAGCTAGGGCGTTCCTTGGTGAGACCGTTCACAAGGTGCAGAACACCCTGCCTCGAGAAGTTGATTCAGGGAAGCAACCAGTGTGTACTCCGTGTCTCTTTTGACTTGTTAGAAACCACAGAGATGTATGCTGCCTGTGCCCATGGAAATGGGGGCATGATGGTACTAGCCTTGCTTTCCATTTGGAAAGCTCCATTCTTGCTGCCGTGAAGCTCCCTGATATTCTCTGCTGTTGACAGGCCCCTGGCCACACTAGCATTGGTGTGGGAAGAAAATGAGTTTTCTCTGGCTACACACGGAGCTTCTTTGGCCGGGGTGGGGCTCACCTTGCCATGCTGTAGAGCTAAAGGGAATCTCAACGTGAGTCCTTGCTTCGAGGTAAGGCCCTGGGTAGCCCTGTAGAAAGGGAGGCATGCAGGTCTTTCCATGCGCTCTAAGTCGCTGTTCAGCTTTACTTTAAAGGAAGTACCCTTTTCTGGACTCGTAGGCCTCTCGGGTGAGCATCATTTTTGTTCCAAGATCCCTGAGTACCTCCACACCCCTGTAAGCCTGCTGAGCAACAACGAGGCCCATCGTCCCTCGGAGGTCCTCTGTGTCTGCGGAGTCATGGGCAACACACTGCACTCTTTCTTGTGATATCTTGATTCACAGCACTCGCACAGGTTCACGAGCACCGTTCTAGCAGGTTCCAACATGCCGTGGAAGTCGCACTCATTCCCTAGTCTGAGCTGCACAGAGAAAAACACTAGGCTTCTCCTTCCATCTAAGACCTCCTACCTGAAGTCACCCTGCCATCAGGAGAAACACTGCGTGCGTTCTTATTGCAACTAAAGCACAGTTTTTCCTGTAGCACTGCAGGCTGTTGAAGAGGCACGGGCCCAGAGGCCTAGCTAGGGCGTTCCTTGGTGAGGTCGTTCACTAGATGCAGAACACCCTGCCTCGAGAAGTTGATTCAGGGAAGCAACCAGTGTGGACTCTGTGTCTCTTTTGACTTGTTAGAAACCACAGAGATGTATGCTGCCTGTGCCAATGGTAATGGGGGCATGATGGTACTAGCCTTCCTTTCCATTTGGAAAGCTCCATTCTTACTGCCGTGAAGCTCCCTGAAATTCTCTGCTGTTGACAGCCCTCTGGCCACTGTAGGCATGAGTGTGGGAAGAAAATGAATTTTCTCTGCCTACACACGGAGCTTCATTGGCCGGGGTGGGGCTCACCTTGCCATGCTCTGGAGCTAAAGGGAATCTCAACTTGAGTCTTTGCCTCGAGGTAAGGCCCTGAGTAGCCCTGCAGAAAGGGAGGCATGCAGCTCTTTCCATTAGCTCTAAGTCGCTGTTCAGCTTTACTTTAAAGGAAGTGCCCTTTTCAGGACTCCTAGGCCTCTCGGGTGAGCATCATTTTTGTTCCAAGATCCCTGAGTACCTCCACACCCCTGTAGGCCTGCTGAGCAACAACGAGGCCCATCGTCCCTCGGAGGTCCTCTGTGTCTGCTGAGTCATGGGCAACACACTGCACTCTTTCTTGTGATATCTTGATTCACAGCACTCGCACAGGTTCAAGAGCAATGTTCTAGCAAGTTCCAACATGCCGTGGAAGTCGCACTCATTCCCTGGTCTGAGCTGCACAGAGAAAAACACTAGGCTTCTCCTTCCATCCAGGACCTCCTACCTGAAGTCACCCTGCCTCAGGAGAAAGACGGCTTGCGTTCCTATTGCAACTAAAGCACAGTTTTTCCTGTAGCACTGCAGGTTTGGAAGAGGCAAGGGGCCAGAGGCCTAGCTAAGGCTTTCCTTGGTGAGGTCGTTCACTAGATGCCGAAAACCCTGCCTCGAGAAGTTGATTCAGGGAAGCAACCAGTGTGTACTCCGTGTCTCTTTTGACTTGTTAGAAACCACAGAGCTGTATGCTGCCTGTGCCCATGGAAATGGGGGCATGATGGGACTAACCTTGCTTTCAGTTTGGAAAGCTCCATTCTTGCTGCCGTGAAGCTCCCTGAAATTCGCTGCTGTTGACAGGCCCCTGGCCACTGTAGGCATTGGTTTGGTAAGAAAATGAGTTTTCTCTGGCTAAACACGGAGCTCCTTTGGCCGGGGTGGGGCTCACCTTGCCATGCTCTAGAGCTAAAGGGAATCTCAACGTGAATCCTTGCCTCGAGGTAAGGCCCTGAGTAGCCCTGCAGAAAGGGAGGCATGCAGCTCTTTCCATGAGCTCTTAGTCGCTGTTGTGCTTTACTGTAAAGGAAGTACCCTTTTCAGGACTCCCAGCCCCCTCAGGTAAGCATCATTTTTGTTCCAAGATCTCTTAGTACCTCCACACCCCTGTAGGCCTGCTGAGCAAAAAGTGGCCCATTGGTCCCTCGGAGGTCCTCTGTGTCTGCTGAGTCATGGTCAACACACTGCACTCTCTCTTGTGATATCTTGACTCTCAGCACTCGCAAGTTGAAGAGCAACGTTCTTGCAAGTTCCAACATGCCGTGGAAGTCGCACTCATTCCCTAGTCTGAGCTGCACAGAGAAAAACACTAGGCTTCTCCTTCCAATCAGGACCTCCTACCTGAAGTCACCCTGCCTCCAGGAGAAAGACGGCTTGCGTTCCTGTTGCAACTAAAGCACAGTTTTTCCTGTAGCACTGCAGGCTTTTGAAGAGGCACGGTTCCGGAGGCCTGGCTACGGCGTTCCTTGGTGAGACCGTTCACAAGGTGCAGAACACCCTGCCTCGAGAAGTTGATTCAGGGAAGCAACCAGTGTGGACTCTGTGTCTCTTTTGACTTGATAGAAACCACAGAGATGTATGCTGCCTGTGCCCATGGAAATGGGGGCATGATGGTACTAGCCTTGCTTTCCATTTGGAAAGCTCCATTCTTGCTACCGTGAAGCTCCCTGAAATTCTCTGCTGTTGACAGGCCTCAGGCCACTGTAGGCAAGGGTCTGGGAAGAAAATGCGTTTTCTCTGGCTACACACAGAGCTTCATTGGCCGGTGTGGGGCTCACCTTGCCATGCTCTAAAGCTAAAGGGAATCTCAACGTGAGTCCTTGCCTCGAGGTAAGGACCTTAGTAGCCCTGCAGAAAGGGAGGCATGCAGCTCTTTCCATGAGCTCTTAGTGGAGGTTCTGCTTTATTGTAAAGGAAGTACCCTTTTCAGGACCTTTAGGCGCCTCAGGTGAGCATCATTTTGGGTCCAAGAGCACAGACTCCCTCCACACCCCGGTGGGCCTGCTGAGAAGCATTGAGTCCCATATGTCCATCGGAGGCCCTCTGTGTCTGCCGAATCTCGGGCAACACACTGTACGTTACTTCAGGAGAGCTCTATTTCCAGAGCAGTCGAACAGCATCAGAACCACATTTCTAGGCAGTCCAACATGCCCTGGAAGTTTTCGACATTGCCCTCGTTTGAATGCCCTGAGAAAACACTCTTCTTAGAATTTAACGAGGACCTCTTTCCTGAAGTCACTCTATTCAAGGAGAAATACAGCATCCTAACATGCTGTGTCGCTCACAGTGCAAGCAACGTGAGAACTTGCCTCGAGGGAAGGCCCTGAAATGCTATGCAGAAGGGGAGGCGTGTAGCAGTTTCCATGAGGCCGTAGTCGCTGCTCTGCAGCATTTTAACGCCAGTACGCTTTTCAGGACACCTAGGTGCCTCACCTGGAAAACCTGTTCCCTGCAAGAACACCGAGTACCCTCAGGCTCCCCTGGCCCTTCTAAGCAATATCCAGGCCCCTAGCTTTCCGACTCACGGTGTGTATGCCGAGTGTAGGGCAACACACTGCACTCTTATTGGTACATCTTGATTTAGCCAGCAATCGCACAGATTCACGAGCACGATTCTAGCAAGTTCCAACTTGCCGTGGAAGTCGCACTCCTTCCCTAGTTTGAGCTGCACAGAGAAAAACACTAGCCTTCTCCATCCATCCAGGACCTCCTAGCTGAAGTCACCTTGCCTCCTGGAGAAAGACGGCTGCGTTCTTATTGCAACTAAAGCACAGTTTTTCCTTTAGCACTGCAGGCTTTTGAAGAGACACGGGCCAGGAGGCCTAGCTAGGGCTTTCCTGGGTGAGGCCGTTCACTAGTTGCAGAACACCCTGCCTCGAGAAGTTGATTCAGGGAAGCAACCAGTGTGTACTCTGTGTCTCATTTGACTTGTTAGAAACCACAGAGATGTATGCTGCCTGTGCCCATGGAAATGGGGGCATGATGGTACTAGCCTTGCTTTCCATTTGGAAAGCTCCATTCTTGCTGCCGTGAAGCTCCCTGAAATTCTCTGCTGTTGACAGGCCCCTGGCCACTCTAGCATTGGTGTGTGAAGAAAATGAGTTTTCTCTGGCTACACACGGAGCTTCTTTGGCCGGGGTGGGGCTCACCTTGCCATGCTCTAGAGCTAAAGGGAATCTCAACGTGAGTCCTTGCCTCGAGGTAAGGCCCTGAGTAGCCCTGCAGAAAGGGAGGCATGCAGGTCTTTCCATGCGCTCTAAGTCGCTGTTCAGCTTTACTTTAAAGGAAGTACCCTTTTCCGGACTCGTAGGCCTCTCAGGTGAGCATCATTTTTGTTCCAAGATCCCTGAGTACCTCCACACCCCTGTAAGCCTGCTGAACAACAACGAGGCCCATTGGGCCCTCGGAGGTCCTCTGTGTCTGCTGAGTCATGGGCAACACACTGCACTCTCTCTTGTGATATCTTGATTCACGGCACTCGCACAGTTTCACGAGCACCGTTCTAGCAGTTTCCAACATGCCGTGGAAGTCGCACTCATTCCCTAGACTGAGCTGCACAGAGAAAAACACTGGGCTTCTCCTTCCATCTAAGACCTCCTACCTGAAGTCATCCTGCCCCCAGTAGAAAGACGGCTTGCGTTCCTATTGCAACGAAAGCACAGTATTTCCTGTAGCCCTGCAGGCTCTTGAAGATGCACGGGCCCAGAGGCCTAGCTAGGGCGTTCCTTGGTGAGGTCGTGCACTAGATGCAGAAAATCCTGCCTCGAGAAGTTGATTCAGGGAAGCAACCAGTGTGTACTCCGTGTCTCTTTTGACTTGTTAGAAACCACAGAGATGTATGCTGCCTGTGCCCATGGAAATGGGGGCATGATGGTACTAGCCTTGCTTTCCATTTGGAAAGCTCCATTCTTGCTGCCGTGAAGCTCCCTGATATTCTCTGCTGTTGACAGGCCCCTGGCCACTCTAGCATTGGTGTGGGAAGAAAATGAGTTTTCTCTGGCTACACACGGAGCTTCTTTGGCCGTGGTGGGGCTCACCTTGCCATGCTGTAGAGCTAAAGGGAATCTCAACGTGAGTCCTTGCCTCGAGGTAAGGCCCTGGGTAGCCCTGCAGAAAGGGAGGCATGCAGGTCTTTCCATGCGCTCTAAGTCGCTGTTCAGCTTTACTTTAAAGGAAGTACCCTTTTCCGGACTCAGAGGACTCTCGGGTGAGCGTCATTTTTGTTCCAAGATCCCTGAGTACCTCCACACCCCTGTAAGCCTGCTGAGCAACAACGAGGCCCATCGTCCCTCGGAGGTCCTCTGTGTCTGCTGAGTCATGGGCAACACACTGCACTGTTTCTTGTGATATCTTGATTCACAGCACTCGCACAGGTTCACGAGCACCGTTCTAGCAGGTTCCAACATGCCGTGGAAGTCGCACTCATTCCCTAGTCTGAGCTGCACAGAGAAAAACACTAGGCTTCTCCTTCCATCTAAGACCTCCTACCTGAAGTCACGCAGCCATCAGGAGAAACACTGCGTGCGTTCTTATTGCAACTAAAGCACAGTTTTTCCTGTAGCACTGCAGGCTTTTGAAGAGGCACGGGCCCAGAGGCCTAGCTAGGGCATTCCTTGGTGAGGTCGTTCACTAGATGCAGAACACCCTGCCTCGAGAAGTTGATTCAGGGAAGCAACCAGTGTGGACTCTGTGTCTCTTTTGACTTGTTAGAAACCACAGAGATGTATGCTGCCTGTGCCAGTGGTAATGGGGGCATGATGGTACTAGCCTTCCTTTCCATTTGGAAAGCTCCATTCTTACTGCCGTGAAGCTCCCTGAAATTCTCTGCTGTTGACAGCCCTCTGGCCACTGTAGGCATGAGTGTGGGAAGAAAATGAATTTTCTCTGCCTACACACGGAGCTTCATTGGCCGGGGTGGGGCTCACCTTGCCATGCTCTGGAGCTAAAGGGAATCTCAACTTGAGTCTTTGCCTCGAGGTAAGGCCCTGAGTAGCCCTGCAGAAAGGGAGGCATGCAGCTCTTTCCATTAGCTCTAAGTCGCTGTTCAGCTTTACTTTAAAGGAAGGACCCTTTTCAGGACTCCTAGGCCTCTCGGGTGAGCATCATTTTTGTTCCAAGATCCCTGAGTACCTCCACACCCCTGTAGGCCTGCTGAGCAACAACGAGGCCCATCGTCCCTCGGAGGTCCTCTGTGTCTGCTGAGTCATGGGCAACACACTGCACTCTTTCTTGTGATATCTTGATTCACAGCACTCGCACAGGTTCAAGAGCAATGTTCTAGCAAGTTCCAACATGCCGTGGAAGTCGCACTCATTCCCTGGTCTGAGCTGCACAGAGAAAAACACTAGGCTTCTCCTTCCATCCAGGATCTCCTACCTGAAGTCACCCTGCCTCAGGAGAAAGACGGCTTGCGTTCCTATTGCAACTAAAGCACAGTTTTTCCTGTAGCACTGCAGGTTTGGAAGAGGCAAGGGGCCAGAGGCCTAGCAAAGGCTTTCCTTGGTGAGGTCGTTCACTAGATGCTGAAAACCCTGCCTCGAGAAGTTGATTCAGGGAAGCAACCAGTGTGTACTCCGTGTCTCTTTTGACTTGTTAGAAACCACAGAGATGTATGCTGCCTGTGCCCATGGAAATGGGGGCATGATGGGACTAACCTTGCTTTCAGTTTGGAAAGCTCCATTCTTGCTGCCGTGAAGCTCCCTGAAATTCGCTGCTGTTGACAGGCCCCTGGCCACTGTAGGCATTGGTCTGGTAAGAAAATGAGTTTTCTCTGGCTAAACACGGAGCTCCTTTGGCCGGGGTGGGGCTCACCTTGCCATGCTCTAGAGCTAAAGGGAATCTCAACGTGAATCCTTGCCTCCAGGTAAGGCCCTGAGTAGCCCTGCAGAAAGGGAGGCATGCAGCTCTTTCCATGAGCTCTTAGTTGCTGTTGTGCTTTACTGTAAAGGAAGTACCCTTTTCAGGACTCCCAGCCCCCTCAGGTAAGCATCATTTTTGTTCCAAGATCTCTTAGTACCTCCACACCCCTGTAGGCCTGCTGAGCAAAAAGTGGCCCATTGGTCCCTCGGAGGTCCTCTGTGTCTGCTGAGTCATGGTCAACACACTGCACTCTCTCTTGTGATATCTTGACTCTCAGCACTCGCAAGTTGAAGAGCAACGTTCTTGCAAGTTCCAACATGCCGTGGAAGTCGCACTCATTCCCTGGTCTGAGCTGCACAGAGAAAAACACTAGGCTTCTCCTTCCATCTAAGACCTCCTACCTGAAGTCACCCTGCCATCAGGAGAAACACTGCGTGCGTTCTTATTGCAACTAAAGCACAGTTTTTCCTGTAGCCCTGCAGGCTCTTGAAGACACACGGGCCCAGAGGCCTAGCTAGGGCGTTCCTTGGTGAGACCGTTCACAAGGTGCAGAACACCCTGCCTCGAGAAGTTGATTCAGGGAAGCAACCAGTGTGTACTCCGTGTCTCTTTTGACTTGTTAGAAACCACAGAGATGTATGCTGCCTGTGCCCATGGAAATGGGGGCATGATGGTACTAGCCTTGCTTTCCATTTGGAAAGCTCCATTCTTGCTGCCGTGAAGCTCCCTGATATTCTCTGCTGTTGACAGGCCCCTGGCCACACTAGCATTGGTGTGGGAAGAAAATGAGTTTTCTCTGGCTACACACGGAGCTTCTTTGGCCGGGGTGGGGCTCACCTTGCCATGCTGTAGAGCTAAAGGGAATCTCAACGTGAGTCCTTGCCTCGAGGTAAGGCCCTGGGTAGCCCTGTAGAAAGGGAGGCATGCAGGTCTTTCCATGCGCTCTAAGTCGCTGTTCAGCTTTACTTTAAAGGAAGTACCCTTTTCTGGACTCGTAGGCCTCTCGGGTGAGCATCATTTTTGTTCCAAGATCCCTGAGTACCTCCACACCCCTGTAAGCCTGCTGAGCAACAACGAGGCCCATCGTCCCTCGGAGGTCCTCTGTGTCTGCTGAGTCATGGGCAACACACTGCACTGTTTCTTGTGATATCTTGATTCACAGCACTCGCACAGGTTCACGAGCACCGTTCTAGCAGGTTCCAACATGCCGTGGAAGTCGCACTCATTCCCTAGTCTGAGCTGCACAGAGAAAAACACTAGGCTTCTCCTTCCATCTAAGACCTCCTACCTGAAGTCACCCTGCCATCAGGAGAAACACTGCGTGCGTTCTTATTGCAACTAAAGCACAGTTTTTCCTGTAGCACTGCAGGCTGTTGAAGAGGCACGGGCCCAGCGGCCTAGCTAGGGCGTTCCTTGGTGAGGTCGTTCACTAGATGCAGAACACCCTGCCTCGAGAAGTTGATTCAGGGAAGCAACCAGTGTGGACTCTGTGTCTCTTTTGACTTGTTAGAAACCACAGAGATGTATGCTGCCTGTGCCAATGGTAATGGGGGCATGATGGTACTAGCCTTCCTTTCCATTTGGAAAGCTCCATTCTTACTGCCGTGAAGCTCCCTGAAATTCTCTGCTGTTGACAGCCCTCTGGCCACTGTAGGCATGAGTGTGGGAAGAAAATGAATTTTCTCTGCCTACACACGGAGCTTCATTGGCCGGGGTGGGGCTCACCTTGCCATGCTCTGGAGCTAAAGGGAATCTCAACTTGAGTCTTTGCCTCGAGGTAAGGCCCTGAGTAGCCCTGCAGAAAGGGAGGCATGCAGCTCTTTCCATTAGCTCTAAGTCGCTGTTCAGCTTTACTTTAAAGGAAGTGCCCTTTTCAGGACTCCTAGGCCTCTCGGGTGAGCATCATTTTTGTTCCAAGATCCCTGAGTACCTCCACACCCCTGTAGGCCTGCTGAGCAACAACGAGGCCCATCGTCCCTCGGAGGTCCTCTGTGTCTGCTGAGTCATGGGCAACACACTGCACTCTTTCTTGTGATATCTTGATTCACAGCACTCGCACAGGTTCAAGAGCAATGTTCTAGCAAGTTCCAACATGCCGTGGAAGTCGCACTCATTCCCTGGTCTGAGCTGCACAGAGAAAAACACTAGGCTTCTCCTTCCATCCAGGATCTCCTACCTGAAGTCACCCTGCCTCAGGAGAAAGACGGCTTGCGTTCCTATTGCAACTAAAGCACAGTTTTTCCTGTAGCACTGCAGGTTTGGAAGAGGCAAGGGGCCAGAGGCCTAGCAAAGGCTTTCCTTGGTGAGGTCGTTCACTAGATGCCGAAAACCCTGCCTCGAGAAGTTGATTCAGGGAAGCAACCAGTGTGTACTCCGTGTCTCTTTTGACTTGTTAGAAACCACAGAGATGTATGCTGCCTGTGCCCATGGAAATGGGGGCATGATGGGACTAACCTTGCTTTCAGTTTGGAAAGCTCCATTCTTGCTGCCGTGAAGCTCCCTGAAATTCGCTGCTGTTGACAGGCCCCTGGCCACTGTAGGCATTGGTCTGGTAAGAAAATGAGTTTTCTCTGGCTAAACACGGAGCTCCTTTGGCCGGGGTGGGGCTCACCTTGCCATGCTCTAGAGCTAAAGGGAATCTCAACGTGAATCCTTGCCTCGAGGTAAGGCCCTGAGTAGCCCTGCAGAAAGGGAGGCATGCAGCTCTTTCCATGAGCTCTTAGTCGCTGTTGTGCTTTACTGTAAAGGAAGTACCCTTTTCAGGACTCCCAGCCCCCTCAGGTAAGCATCATTTTTGTTCCAAGATCTCTTAGTACCTCCACACCCCTGTAGGCCTGCTGAGCAAAAAGTGGCCCATTGGTCCCTCGGAGGTCCTCTGTGTCTGCTGAGTCATGGTCAACACACTGCACTCTCTCTTGTGATATCTTGACTCTCAGCACTCGCAAGTTGAAGAGCAACGTTCTTGCAATTTCCAACATGCCGTGGAAGTCGCACTCATTCCCTGGTCTGAGCTGCACAGAGAAAAACACTAGGCTTCTCCCTCCATCTAAGACCTCCTACCTGAAGTCACCCTGCCATCAGGAGAAACACTGCGTGCGTTCTTATTGCAACTAAAGCACAGTTTTTCCTGTAGCCCTGCAGGCTCTTGAAGACACACGGGCCCAGAGGCCTAGCTAGGGCGTTCCTTGGTGAGACCGTTCACAAGGTGCAGAACACCCTGCCTCGAGAAGTTGATTCAGGGAAGCAACCAGTGTGTACTCCGTGTCTCTTTTGACTTGTTAGAAACCACAGAGATGTATGCTGCCTGTGCCCATGGAAATGGGGGCATGATGGTACTAGCCTTGCTTTCCATTTGGAAAGCTCCATTCTTGCTGCCGTGAAGCTCCCTGATATTCTCTGCTGTTGACAGGCCCCTGGCCACACTAGCATTGGTGTGGGAAGAAAATGAGTTTTCTCTGGCTACACACGGAGCTTCTTTGGCCGGGGTGGGGCTCACCTTGCCATGCTGTAGAGCTAAAGGGAATCTCAACGTGAGTCCTTGCTTCGAGGTAAGGCCCTGGGTAGCCCTGTAGAAAGGGAGGCATGCAGGTCTTTCCATGCGCTCTAAGTCGCTGTTCAGCTTTACTTTAAAGGAAGTACCCTTTTCTGGACTCGTAGGCCTCTCGGGTGAGCATCATTTTTGTTCCAAGATCCCTGAGTACCTCCACACCCCTGTAAGCCTGCTGAGCAACAACGAGGCCCATCGTCCCTCGGAGGTCCTCTGTGTCTGCGGAGTCATGGGCAACACACTGCACTCTTTCTTGTGATATCTTGATTCACAGCACTCGCACAGGTTCACGAGCACCGTTCTAGCAGGTTCCAACATGCCGTGGAAGTCGCACTCATTCCCTAGTCTGAGCTGCACAGAGAAAAACACTAGGCTTCTCCTTCCATCTAAGACCTCCTACCTGAAGTCACCCTGCCATCAGGAGAAACACTGCGTGCGTTCTTATTGCAACTAAAGCACAGTTTTTCCTGTAGCACTGCAGGCTGTTGAAGAGGCACGGGCCCAGAGGCCTAGCTAGGGCGTTCCTTGGTGAGGTCGTTCACTAGATGCAGAACACCCTGCCTCGAGAAGTTGATTCAGGGAAGCAACCAGTGTGGACTCTGTGTCTCTTTTGACTTGTTAGAAACCACAGAGATGTATGCTGCCTGTGCCAATGGTAATGGGGGCATGATGGTACTAGCCTTCCTTTCCATTTGGAAAGCTCCATTCTTACTGCCGTGAAGCTCCCTGAAATTCTCTGCTGTTGACAGCCCTCTGGCCACTGTAGGCATGAGTGTGGGAAGAAAATGAATTTTCTCTGCCTACACACGGAGCTTCATTGGCCGGGGTGGGGCTCACCTTGCCATGCTCTGGAGCTAAAGGGAATCTCAACTTGAGTCTTTGCCTCGAGGTAAGGCCCTGAGTAGCCCTGCAGAAAGGGAGGCATGCAGCTCTTTCCATTAGCTCTAAGTCGCTGTTCAGCTTTACTTTAAAGGAAGTGCCCTTTTCAGGACTCCTAGGCCTCTCGGGTGAGCATCATTTTTGTTCCAAGATCCCTGAGTACCTCCACACCCCTGTAGGCCTGCTGAGCAACAACGAGGCCCATCGTCCCTCGGAGGTCCTCTGTGTCTGCTGAGTCATGGGCAACACACTGCACTCTTTCTTGTGATATCTTGATTCACAGCACTCGCACAGGTTCAAGAGCAATGTTCTAGCAAGTTCCAACATGCCGTGGAAGTCGCACTCATTCCCTGGTCTGAGCTGCACAGAGAAAAACACTAGGCTTCTCCTTCCATCCAGGACCTCCTACCTGAAGTCACCCTGCCTCAGGAGAAAGACGGCTTGCGTTCCTATTGCAACTAAAGCACAGTTTTTCCTGTAGCACTGCAGGTTTGGAAGAGGCAAGGGGCCAGAGGCCTAGCTAAGGCTTTCCTTGGTGAGGTCGTTCACTAGATGCCGAAAACCCTGCCTCGAGAAGTTGATTCAGGGAAGCAACCAGTGTGTACTCCGTGTCTCTTTTGACTTGTTAGAAACCACAGAGCTGTATGCTGCCTGTGCCCATGGAAATGGGGGCATGATGGGACTAACCTTGCTTTCAGTTTGGAAAGCTCCATTCTTGCTGCCGTGAAGCTCCCTGAAATTCGCTGCTGTTGACAGGCCCCTGGCCACTGTAGGCATTGGTTTGGTAAGAAAATGAGTTTTCTCTGGCTAAACACGGAGCTCCTTTGGCCGGGGTGGGGCTCACCTTGCCATGCTCTAGAGCTAAAGGGAATCTCAACGTGAATCCTTGCCTCGAGGTAAGGCCCTGAGTAGCCCTGCAGAAAGGGAGGCATGCAGCTCTTTCCATGAGCTCTTAGTCGCTGTTGTGCTTTACTGTAAAGGAAGTACCCTTTTCAGGACTCCCAGCCCCCTCAGGTAAGCATCATTTTTGTTCCAAGATCTCTTAGTACCTCCACACCCCTGTAGGCCTGCTGAGCAAAAAGTGGCCCATTGGTCCCTCGGAGGTCCTCTGTGTCTGCTGAGTCATGGTCAACACACTGCACTCTCTCTTGTGATATCTTGACTCTCAGCACTCGCAAGTTGAAGAGCAACGTTCTTGCAAGTTCCAACATGCCGTGGAAGTCGCACTCATTCCCTAGTCTGAGCTGCACAGAGAAAAACACTAGGCTTCTCCTTCCAATCAGGACCTCCTACCTGAAGTCACCCTGCCTCCAGGAGAAAGACGGCTTGCGTTCCTGTTGCAACTAAAGCACAGTTTTTCCTGTAGCACTGCAGGCTTTTGAAGAGGCACGGTTCCGGAGGCCTGGCTACGGCGTTCCTTGGTGAGACCGTTCACAAGGTGCAGAACACCCTGCCTCGAGAAGTTGATTCAGGGAAGCAACCAGTGTGGACTCTGTGTCTCTTTTGACTTGATAGAAACCACAGAGATGTATGCTGCCTGTGCCCATGGAAATGGGGGCATGATGGTACTAGCCTTGCTTTCCATTTGGAAAGCTCCATTCTTGCTACCGTGAAGCTCCCTGAAATTCTCTGCTGTTGACAGGCCTCAGGCCACTGTAGGCAAGGGTCTGGGAAGAAAATGCGTTTTCTCTGGCTACACACAGAGCTTCATTGGCCGGTGTGGGGCTCACCTTGCCATGCTCTAAAGCTAAAGGGAATCTCAACGTGAGTCCTTGCCTCGAGGTAAGGACCTTAGTAGCCCTGCAGAAAGGGAGGCATGCAGCTCTTTCCATGAGCTCTTAGTGGAGGTTCTGCTTTATTGTAAAGGAAGTACCCTTTTCAGGACCTTTAGGCGCCTCAGGTGAGCATCATTTTGGGTCCAAGAGCACAGACTCCCTCCACACCCCGGTGGGCCTGCTGAGAAGCATTGAGTCCCATATGTCCATCGGAGGCCCTCTGTGTCTGCCGAATCTCGGGCAACACACTGTACGTTACTTCAGGAGAGCTCTATTTCCAGAGCAGTCGAACAGCATCAGAACCACATTTCTAGGCAGTCCAACATGCCCTGGAAGTTTTCGACATTGCCCTCGTTTGAATGCCCTGAGAAAACACTCTTCTTAGAATTTAACGAGGACCTCTTTCCTGAAGTCACTCTATTCAAGGAGAAATACAGCATCCTAACATGCTGTGTCGCTCACAGTGCAAGCAACGTGAGAACTTGCCTCGAGGGAAGGCCCTGAAATGCTATGCAGAAGGGGAGGCGTGTAGCAGTTTCCATGAGGCCGTAGTCGCTGCTCTGCAGCATTTTAACGTCAGTACGCTTTTCAGGACACCTAGGTGCCTCACCTGGAAAACCTGTTCCCTGCAAGAACACCGAGTACCCTCAGGCTCCCCTGGCCCTTCTAAGCAATATCCAGGCCCCTAGCTTTCCGACTCACGGTGTGTATGCCGAGTGTAGGGCAACACACTGCACTCTTATTGGTACATCTTGATTTAGCCAGCAATCGCACAGATTCACGAGCACGATTCTAGCAAGTTCCAACTTGCCGTGGAAGTCGCACTCCTTCCCTAGTTTGAGCTGCACAGAGAAAAACACTAGCCTTCTCCATCCATCCAGGACCTCCTAGCTGAAGTCACCTTGCCTCCTGGAGAAAGACGGCTGCGTTCTTATTGCAACTAAAGCACAGTTTTTCCTTTAGCACTGCAGGCTTTTGAAGAGACACGGGCCAGGAGGCCTAGCTAGGGCTTTCCTGGGTGAGGCCGTTCACTAGTTGCAGAACACCCTGCCTCGAGAAGTTGATTCAGGGAAGCAACCAGTGTGTACTCTGTGTCTCATTTGACTTGTTAGAAACCACAGAGATGTATGCTGCCTGTGCCCATGGAAATGGGGGCATGATGGTACTAGCCTTGCTTTCCATTTGGAAAGCTCCATTCTTGCTGCCGTGAAGCTCCCTGAAATTCTCTGCTGTTGACAGGCCCCTGGCCACTCTAGCATTGGTGTGTGAAGAAAATGAGTTTTCTCTGGCTACACACGGAGCTTCTTTGGCCGGGGTGGGGCTCACCTTGCCATGCTCTAGAGCTAAAGGGAATCTCAACGTGAGTCCTTGCCTCGAGGTAAGGCCCTGAGTAGCCCTGCAGAAAGGGAGGCATGCAGGTCTTTCCATGCGCTCTAAGTCGCTGTTCAGCTTTACTTTAAAGGAAGTACCCTTTTCCGGACTCGTAGGCCTCTCAGGTGAGCATCATTTTTGTTCCAAGATCCCTGAGTACCTCCACACCCCTGTAAGCCTGCTGAGCAACAACGAGGCCCATTGGGCCCTCGGAGGTCCTCTGTGTCTGCTGAGTCATGGGCAACACACTGCACTCTCTCTTGTGATATCTTGATTCACGGCACTCGCACAGGTTCACGAGCACCGTTCTAGCAGTTTCCAACATGCCTTGGAAGTCGCACTCATTCCCTAGACTGAGCTGCACAGAGAAAAACACTGGGCTTCTCCTTCCATCTAAGACCTCCTACCTGAAGTCATCCTGCCCCCAGGAGAAAGACGGCTTGCGTTCCTATTGCAACTAAAGCACATTATTTCCTGTAGCCCTGCAGGCTCTTGAAGACGCACGGGCCCAGAGGCCTAGCTAGGGCGTTCCTTGGTGAGGTCGTGCACTAGATGCAGAAAATCCTGCCTCGAGAAGTTGATTCAGGGAAGCAACCAGTGTGTACTCCGTGTCTCTTTTGACTTGTTAGAAACCACAGAGCTGTATGCTGCCTGTGCCCATGGAAATGGGGGCATGATGGTACTAGCCTTGCTTTCCATTTGGAAAGCTCCATTCTTGCTGCCGTGAAGCTCCCTGATATTCTCTGCTGTTGACAGGCCCCTGGCCACTCTAGCATTGGTGTGGGAAGAAAATGAGTTTTCTCTGGCTACACACGGAGCTTCTTTGGCCGGGGTGGGGCTCACCTTGCCATACTGTAGAGCTAAAGGGAATCTCAACGTGAGTCCTTGCCTCGAGGTAAGGCCCTGGGTAGCCCTGCAGAAAGGGAGGCATGCAGGTCTTTCCATGCGCTCTAAGTCACTGTTCAGCTTTACTTTAAAGGAAGTACCCTTTTCCGGACTCGTAGGCCTCTCGGGTGAGCATCATTTTTGTTCCAAGATCCCTGAGTACCTCCACACCCCTGTAAGCCTGCTGAGCAACAACGAGGCCCATCGTCCCTCGGAGGTCCTCTGTGTCTGCTGAGTCATGGGCAACACACTGCACTGTTTCTTGTGATATCTTGATTCACAGCACTCGCACAGGTTCACGAGCACCGTTCTAGCAGGTTCCAACATGCCGTGGAAGTCGCACTCATTCCCTAGTCTGAGCTGCACAGAGAAAAACACTAGGCTTCTCCTTCCATCTAAGACCTCCTACCTGAAGTCACCCTGCCATCAGGAGAAACACTGCGTGCGTTCTTATTGCAACTAAAGCACAGTTTTTCCTGTAGCACTGCAGGCTGTTGAAGAGGCACGGGCCCAGAGGCCTAGCTAGGGCGTTCCTTGGTGAGGTCGTTCACTAGATGCAGAACACCCTGCCTCGAGAAGTTGATTCAGGGAAGCAACCAGTGTGGACTCTGTGTCTCTTTTGACTTGTTAGAAACCACAGAGATGTATGCTGCCTGTGCCAATGGTAATGGGGGCATGATGGTACTAGCCTTCCTTTCCATTTGGAAAGCTCCATTCTTACTGCCGTGAAGCTCCCTGAAATTCTCTGCTGTTGACAGCCCTCTGGCCACTGTAGGCATGAGTGTGGGAAGAAAATGAATTTTCTCTGCCTACACACGGAGCTTCATTGGCCGGGGTGGGGCTCACCTTGCCATGCTCTGGAGCTAAAGGGAATCTCAACTTGAGTCTTTGCCTCGAGGTAAGGCCCTGAGTAGCCCTGCAGAAAGGGAGGCATGCAGCTCTTTCCATTAGCTCTAAGTCGCTGTTCAGCTTTACTTTAAAGGAAGTGCCCTTTTCAGGACTCCTAGGCCTCTCGGGTGAGCATCATTTTTGTTCCAAGATCCCTGAGTACCTCCACACCCCTGTAGGCCTGCTGAGCAACAACGAGGCCCATCGTCCCTCGGAGGTCCTCTGTGTCTGCTGAGTCATGGGCAACACACTGCACTCTTTCTTGTGATATCTTGATTCACAGCACTCGCACAGGTTCAAGAGCAATGTTCTAGCAAGTTCCAACATGCCGTGGAAGTCGCACTCATTCCCTGGTCTGAGCTGCACAGAGAAAAACACTAGGCTTCTCCTTCCATCCAGGACCTCCTACCTGAAGTCACCCTGCCTCAGGAGAAAGACGGCTTGCGTTCCTATTGCAACTAAAGCACAGTTTTTCCTGTAGCACTGCAGGTTTGGAAGAGGCAAGGGGCCAGAGGCCTAGCTAAGGCTTTCCTTGGTGAGGTCGTTCACTAGATGCCGAAAACCCTGCCTCGAGAAGTTGATTCAGGGAAGCAACCAGTGTGTACTCCGTGTCTCTTTTGACTTGTTAGAAACCACAGAGATGTATGCTGCCTGTGCCCATGGAAATGGGGGCATGATGGGACTAACCTTGCTTTCAGTTTGGAAAGCTCCATTCTTGCTGCCGTGAAGCTCCCTGAAATTCGCTGCTGTTGACAGGCGCCTGGCCACTGTAGGCATTAGTCTGGTAAGAAAATGAGTTTTCTCTGGCTAAACACGGAGCTCCTTTGGCCGGGCTGGGGCTCACCTTGCCATGCTCTAGAGCTAAAGGGAATCTCAACGTGAATCCTTGCCTCGAGGTAAGGCCCTGAGTAGCCCTGCAGAAAGGGAGGCATGCAGCTCTTTCCATGAGCTCTTAGTCGCTGTTGTGCTTTACTGTAAAGGAAGTACCCTTTTCAGGACTCCCAGCCCCCTCAGGTAAGCATCATTTTTGTTCCAAGATCTCTTAGTACCTCCACACCCCTGTAGGCCTGCTGAGCAAAAAGTGGCCCATTGGTCCCTCGGAGGTCCTCTGTGTCTGCTGAGTCATGGTCAACACACTGCACTCTCTCTTGTGATATCTTGACTCTCAGCACTCGCAAGTTGAAGAGCAACGTTCTTGCAAGTTCCAACATGCCGTGGAAGTCGCACTCATTCCCTAGTCTGAGCTGCACAGAGAAAAACACTAGGCTTCTCTTTCCAATCAGGACCTCCTACCTGAAGTCACCCTGCCTCCAGGAGAAAGACGGCTTGCGTTCCTGTTGCAACTAAAGCACAGTTTTTCCTGTAGCACTGCAGGCTTTTGAAGAGGCACGGTTCCGGAGGCCTGGCTACGGCGTTCCTTGGTGAGGCCGTTCACTAGATGCAGAACACACTGCCTCGAGAAGTTGATTCAGGGAAGCAACCAGTGTGTACTCTGTGTCTCTTTTGACTTGTTAGAAACCACAGAGATGTATGCTGCCTGTGCCCATGGAAATGGGGGCATGATGGTACTAGCCTTGTTTTCCATTTGGAAAGCTCCATTCTTGCTACCGTGAAGCTCCCTGAAATTCTCTGCTGTTGACAGGCCTCAGGCCACTGTAGGCAAGGGTCTGGGAAGAAAATGCGTTTTCTCTGGCTACACACGGAGCTTCATTGGCCGGTGTGGGGCTCACCTTGCCATGCTCTAAAGCTAAAGGGAATCTCAACGTGAGTCCTTGCCTCGAGGTAAGGACCTGAGTAGCCCTGCAGAAAGGGAGGCATGCAGCTCTTTCCATGAGCTCTTAGTGGAGGTTCTGCTTTATTGTAAAGGAAGTACCCTTTTCAGGACCTTTAGGCGCCTCAGGTGAGCATCATTTTGGGTCCAAGAGCACAGACTCCCTCCACACCCCGGTGGGCCTGCTGAGAAGCATTGAGTCCCATATGTCCATCGGAGGCCCTCTGTGTCTGCCGAGTCTCGGGCAACACACTGTACGTTACTTCAGGAGAGCTCTATTTCCAGAGCAGTCGAACAGCATCAGAACCACATTTCTAGGCAGTCCAACATGCCCTGGAAGTTTTCGACATTGCCCTCGTTTGAATGCCCTGAGAAAACACTCTTCTTAGAATTTAACGAGGACCTCTTTCCTGAAGTCACTCTATTCAAGGAGAAATACAGCATCCTAACATGCTGTGTCGCTCACAGTGCAAGCAACGTGAGAACTTGCCTCGAGGGAAGGCCCTGAAATGCTATGCAGAAGGGGAGGCGTGTAGCAGTTTCCATGAGGCCGTAGTCGCTGCTCTGCAGCATTTTAACGCCAGTACGCTTTTCAGGACACCTAGGTGCCTCACCTGGAAAACCTGTTCCCTGCAAGAACACCAAGTACCCTCAGGCTCCCCTGGCCCTTCTAAGCAATATCCAGGCCCCTAGCTTTCCGACTCACGGTGTGTATGCCGAGTGTAGGGCAACACACTGCACTCTTATTGGTACATCTTGATTTAGCCAGCAATCGCACAGATTCACGAGCACGATTCTAGCAAGTTCCAACTTGCCGTGGAAGTCACACTCCTTCCCTAGTTTGAGCTGCACAGAGAAAAACACTAGCCTTCTCCATCCATCCAGGACCTCCTAGCTGAAGTCACCTTGCCTCCTGGAGAAAGACGGCTGTGTTCTTATTGCAACTAAAGCACAGTTTTTCCTTTAGCACTGCAGGCTTTTGAAGAGACACGGGCCAGGAGGCCTAGCTAGGGCTTTCCTGGGTGAGGCCGTTCACTAGTTGCAGAACACCCTGCCTCGAGAAGTTGATTCAGGGAAGCAACCAGTGTGTACTCTGTGTCTCATTTGACTTGTTAGAAACCACAGAGATGTATGCTGCCTGTGCCCATGGAAATGGGGGCATGATGGTACTAGCCTTGCTTTCCATTTGGAAAGCTCCATTCTTGCTGCCGTGAAGCTCCCTGAAATTCTCTGCTGTTGACAGGCCCCTGGCCACTCTAGCATTGGTGTGTGAAGAAAATGAGTTTTCTCTGGCTACACACGGAGCTTCTTTGGCCGGGGTGGGGCTCACCTTGCCATGCTCTAGAGCTAAAGGGAATCTCAACGTGAGTCCTTGCCTCGAGGTAAGGCCCTGAGTAGCCCTGCAGAAAGGGAGGCATGCAGGTCTTTCCATGCGCTCTAAGTCGCTGTTCAGCTTTACTTTAAAGGAAGTACCCTTTTCCGGACTCGTAGGCCTCTCAGGTGAGCATCATTTTTGTTCCAAGATCCCTGAGTACCTCCACACCCCTGTAAGCCTGCTGAACAACAACGAGGCCCATTGGGCCCTCGGAGGTCCTCTGTGTCTGCTGAGTCATGGGCAACACACTGCACTCTTTCTTGTGATATCTTGATTCACAGCACTCGCACAGGTTCACGAGCACCGTTCTAGCAGGTTCCAACATGCCGTGGAAGTCGCACTCATTCCCTAGTCTGAGCTGCACAGAGAAAAACACTAGGCTTCTCCTTCCATCTAAGACCTCCTACCTGAAGTCACCCTGCCATCAGGAGAAACACTGCGTGCGTTCTTATTGCAACTAAAGCACAGTTTTTCCTGTAGCACTGCAGGCTGTTGAAGAGGCACGGGCCCAGAGGCCTATCTAGGGCGTTCCTTGGTGAGGTCGTTCACTAGATGCAGAACACCCTGCCTCGAGAAGTTGATTCAGGGAAGCAACCAGTGTGGACTCTGTGTCTCTTTTGACTTGTTAGAAACCACAGAGATGTATGCTGCCTGTGCCAATGGTAATGGGGGCATGATGGTACTAGCCTTCCTTTCCATTTGGAAAGCTCCATTCTTACTGCCGTGAAGCTCCCTGAAATTCTCTGCTGTTGACAGCCCTCTGGCCACTGTAGGCATGAGTGTGGGAAGAAAATAAATTTTCTCTGCCTACACACGGAGCTTCATTGGCCGGGGTGGGGCTCACCTTGCCATGCTCTGGAGCTAAAGGGAATCTCAACTTGAGTCTTTGCCTCGAGGTAAGGCCCTGAGTAGCCCTGCAGAAAGGGAGGCATGCAGCTCTTTCCATTAGCTCTAAGTCGCTGTTCAGCTTTACTTTAAAGGAAGTGCCCTTTTCAGGACTCCTAGGCCTCTCGGGTGAGCATCATTTTTGTTCCAAGATCCCTGAGTACCTCCACACCCCTGTAGGCCTGCTGAGCAACAACGAGGCCCATCGTCCCTCGGAGGTCCTCTGTGTCTGCTGAGTCATGGGCAACACACTGCACTCTTTCTTGTGATATCTTGATTCACAGCACTCGCACAGGTTCAAGAGCAATGTTCTAGCAAGTTCCAACATGCCGTGGAAGTCGCACTCATTCCCTGGTCTGAGCTGCACAGAGAAAAACACTAGGCTTCTCCTTCCATCCAGGACCTCCTACCTGAAGTCACCCTGCCTCAGGAGAAAGACGGCTTGCGTTCCTATTGCAACTAAAGCACAGTTTTTCCTGTAGCACTGCAGGTTTGGAAGAGGCAAGGGGCCAGAGGCCTAGCTAAGGCTTTCCTTGGTGAGGTCGTTCACTAGATGCCGAAATCCCTGCCTCGAGAAGTTGATTCAGGGAAGCAACCAGTGTGTACTCCGTGTCTCTTTTGACTTGTTAGAAACCACAGAGCTGTATGCTGCCTGTGCCCATGGAAATGGGGGCATGATGGGACTAACCTTGCTTTCAGTTTGGAAAGCTCCATTCTTGCTGCCGTGAAGCTCCCTGATATTCTCTGCTGTTGACAGGCCCCTGGCCACTCTAGCATTGGTGTGGGAAGAAAATGAGTTTTCTCTGGCTACACACGGAGCTTCTTTGGCCGGGGTGGGGCTCACCTTGCCATGCTCTAGAGCTAAAGGGAATCTCAACGTGAGTCCTTGCCTCGAGGTAAGGCCCTGGGTAGCCCTGCAGAAAAGGAGGCATGCAGGTCTTTCCATGCGCTCTAAGTCGCTGTTCAGCTTTACTTTAAGGAAGTACCCTTTTCCGGACTCGTAGGCCTCTCGGGTGAGCATCATTTTTGTTCCAAGATCCCTGAGTACCTCCACACCCCTGTAAGCCTGCTGAGCAACAACGAGGCCCATCGTCCCTCGGAGGTCCTCTGTGTCTGCTGAGTCATGGGCAACACACTGCACTCTTTCTTGTGATATCTTGATTCACAGCACTCGCACAGGTTCACGAGCACCGTTCTAGCAGGTTCCAACATGCCGTGGAAGTCGCACTCATTCCCTAGTCTGAGCTGCACAGAGAAAAACACTAGGCTTCTCCTTCCATCTAAGACCTCCTACCTGAAGTCACCCTGCCATCAGGAGAAACACTGCGTGCGTTCTTATTGCAACTAAAGCACAGTTTTTCCTGTAGCACTGCAGGCTGTTGAAGAGGCACGGGCCCAGAGGCCTATCTAGGGCGTTCCTTGGTGAGGTCGTTCACTAGATGCAGAACACCCTGCCTCGAGAAGTTGATTCAGGGAAGCAACCAGTGTGGACTCTGTGTCTCTTTTGACTTGTTAGAAACCACAGAGATGTATGCTGCCTGTGCCAATGGTAATGGGGGCATGATGGTACTAGCCTTCCTTTCCATTTGGAAAGCTCCATTCTTACTGCCGTGAAGCTCCCTGAAATTCTCTGCTGTTGACAGCCCTCTGGCCACTGTAGGCATGAGTGTGGGAAGAAAATGAATTTTCTCTGCCTACACACGGAGCTTCATTGGCCGGGGTGGGGCTCACCTTGCCATGCTCTGGAGCTAAAGGGAATCTCAACTTGAGTCTTTGCCTCGAGGTAAGGCCCTGAGTAGCCCTGCAGAAAGGGAGGCATGCAGCTCTTTCCATTAGCTCTAAGTCGCTGTTCAGCTTTACTTTAAAGGAAGTGCCCTTTTCAGGACTCCTAGGCCTCTCGGGTGAGCATCATTTTTGTTCCAAGATCCCTGAGTACCTCCACACCCCTGTAGGCCTGCTGAGCAACAACGAGGCCCATCGTCCCTCGGAGGTCCTCTGTGTCTGCTGAGTCATGGGCAACACACTGCACTCTTTCTTGTGATATCTTGATTCACAGCACTCGCACAGGTTCAAGAGCAATGTTCTAGCAAGTTCCAACATGCCGTGGAAGTCGCACTCATTCCCTGGTCTGAGCTGCACAGAGAAAAACACTAGGCTTCTCCTTCCATCCAGGACCTCCTACCTGAAGTCACCCTGCCTCAGGAGAAAGACGGCTTGCGTTCCTATTGCAACTAAAGCACAGTTTTTCCTGTAGCACTGCAGGTTTGGAAGAGGCAAGGGGCCAGAGGCCTAGCTAAGGCTTTCCTTGGTGAGGTCGTTCACTAGATGCCGAAATCCCTGCCTCGAGAAGTTGATTCAGGGAAGCAACCAGTGTGTACTCCGTGTCTCTTTTGACTTGTTAGAAACCACAGAGCTGTATGCTGCCTGTGCCCATGGAAATGGGGGCATGATGGGACTAACCTTGCTTTCAGTTTGGAAAGCTCCATTCTTGCTGCCGTGAAGCTCCCTGAAATTCGCTGCTGTTGACAGGCCCCTGGCCACTGTAGGCATTGGTCTGGTAAGAAAATGAGTTTTCTCTGGCTAAACACGGAGCTCCTTTGGCCGGGCTGGGGCTCACCTTGCCATGCTCTAGAGCTAAAGGGAATCTCAACGTGAATCCTTGCCTCGAGGTAAGGCCCTGAGTAGCCCTGCAGAAAGGGAGGCATGCAGCTCTTTCCATGAGCTCTTAGTCGCTGTTGTGCTTTACTGTAAAGGAAGTACCCTTTTCAGGACTCCCAGCCCCCTCAGGTAAGCATCATTTTTGTTCCAAGATCTCTTAGTACCTCCACACCCCTGTAGGCCTGCTGAGCAAAAAGTGGCCCATTGGTCCCTCGGAGGTCCTCTGTGTCTGCTGAGTCATGGTCAACACACTGCACTCTCTCTTGTGATATCTTGACTCTCAGCACTCGCAAGTTGAAGAGCAACGTTCTTGCAAGTTCCAACATGCCGTGGAAGTCGCACTCATTCCCTAGTCTGAGCTGCACAGAGAAAAACACTAGGCTTCTCCTTCCAATCAGGACCTCCTACCTGAAGTCACCCTGCCTCCAGGAGAAAGACGGCTTGCGTTCCTGTTGCAACTAAAGCACAGTTTTTCCTGTAGCACTGCAGGCTTTTGAAGAGGCACGGTTCCGGAGGCCTGGCTACGGCGTTCCTTGGTGAGGCCGTTCACTAGATGCAGAACACACTGCCTCGAGAAGTTGATTCAGGGAAGCAACCAGTGTGTACTCTGTGTCTCTTTTGACTTGTTAGAAACCACAGAGATGTATGCTGCCTGTGCCCATGGAAATGGGGGCATGATGGTACTAGCCTTGTTTTCCATTTGGAAAGCTCCATTCTTGCTACCGTGAAGCTCCCTGAAATTCTCTGCTGTTGACAGGCCTCAGGCCACTGTAGGCAAGGGTCTGGGAAGAAAATGCGTTTTCTCTGGCTACACACGGAGCTTCATTGGCCGGTGTGGGGCTCACCTTGCCATGCTCTAAAGCTAAAGGGAATCTCAACGTGAGTCCTTGCCTCGAGGTAAGGACCTGAGTAGCCCTGCAGAAAGGGAGGCATGCAGCTCTTTCCATGAGCTCTTAGTGGAGGTTCTGCTTTATTGTAAAGGAAGTACCCTTTTCAGGACCTTTAGGCGCCTCAGGTGAGCATCATTTTGGGTCCAAGAGCACAGACTCCCTCCACACCCCGGTGGGCCTGCTGAGAAGCATTGAGTCCCATATGTCCATCGGAGGCCCTCTGTGTCTGCCGAGTCTCGGGCAACACACTGTACGTTACTTCAGGAGAGCTCTATTTCCAGAGCAGTCGAACAGCATCAGAACCACATTTCTAGGCAGTCCAACATGCCCTGGAAGTTTTCGACATTGCCCTCGTTTGAATGCCCTGAGAAAACACTCTTCTTAGAATTTAACGAGGACCTCTTTCCTGAAGTCACTCTATTCAAGGAGAAATACAGCATCCTAACATGCTGTGTCGCTCACAGTGCAAGCAACGTGAGAACTTGCCTCGAGGGAAGGCCCTGAAATGCTATGCAGAAGGGGAGGCGTGTAGCAGTTTCCATGAGGCCGTAGTCGCTGCTCTGCAGCATTTTAACGCCAGTACGCTTTTCAGGACACCTAGGTGCCTCACCTGGAAAACCTGTTCCCTGCAAGAACACCAAGTACCCTCAGGCTCCCCTGGCCCTTCTAAGCAATATCCAGGCCCCTAGCTTTCCGACTCACGGTGTGTATGCCGAGTGTAGGGCAACACACTGCACTCTTATTGGTACATCTTGATTTAGCCAGCAATCGCACAGATTCACGAGCACGATTCTAGCAAGTTCCAACTTGCCGTGGAAGTCACACTCCTTCCCTAGTTTGAGCTGCACAGAGAAAAACACTAGCCTTCTCCATCCATCCAGGACCTCCTAGCTGAAGTCACCTTGCCTCCTGGAGAAAGACGGCTGTGTTCTTATTGCAACTAAAGCACAGTTTTTCCTTTAGCACTGCAGGCTTTTGAAGAGACACGGGCCAGGAGGCCTAGCTAGGGCTTTCCTGGGTGAGGCCGTTCACTAGTTGCAGAACACCCTGCCTCGAGAAGTTGATTCAGGGAAGCAACCAGTGTGTACTCTGTGTCTCATTTGACTTGTTAGAAACCACAGAGATGTATGCTGCCTGTGCCCATGGAAATGGGGGCATGATGGTACTAGCCTTGCTTTCCATTTGGAAAGCTCCATTCTTGCTGCCGTGAAGCTCCCTGAAATTCTCTGCTGTTGACAGGCCCCTGGCCACTCTAGCATTGGTGTGTGAAGAAAATGAGTTTTCTCTGGCTACACACGGAGCTTCTTTGGCCGGGGTGGGGCTCACCTTGCCATGCTCTAGAGCTAAAGGGAATCTCAACGTGAGTCCTTGCCTCGAGGTAAGGCCCTGAGTAGCCCTGCAGAAAGGGAGGCATGCAGGTCTTTCCATGCGCTCTAAGTCGCTGTTCAGCTTTACTTTAAAGGAAGTACCCTTTTCCGGACTCGTAGGCCTCTCAGGTGAGCATCATTTTTGTTCCAAGATCCCTGAGTACCTCCACACCCCTGTAAGCCTGCTGAACAACAACGAGGCCCATTGGGCCCTCGGAGGTCCTCTGTGTCTGCTGAGTCATGGGCAACACACTGCACTCTCTCTTGTGATATCTTGATTCACGGCACTCGCACAGTTTCACGAGCACCGTTCTAGCAGTTTCCAACATGCCGTGGAAGTCGCACTCATTCCCTACACTGAGCTGCACAGAGAAAAACACTGGGCTTCTCCTTCCATCTAAGACCTCCTACCTGAAGTCATCCTGCCCCCAGGAGAAAGACGGCTTGCGTTCCTATTGCAACTAAAGCACAGTATTTCCTGTAGCCCTGCAGGCTCTTGAAGACGCACGGGCCCAGAGGCCTAGCTAGGGCGTTCCTTGGTGAGGTCGTGCACTAGATGCAGAAAATCCTGCCTCGAGAAGTTGATTCAGGGAAGCAACCAGTGTGTACTCCGTGTCTCTTTTGACTTGTTAGAAACCACAGAGCTGTATGCTGCCTGTGCCCATGGAAATGGGGGCATGATGGTACTAGCCTTGCTTTCCATTTGGAAAGCTCCATTCTTGCTGCCGTGAAGCTCCCTGATATTCTCTGCTGTTGACAGGCCCCTGGCCACTCTAGCATTGGTGTGGGAAGAAAATGAGTTTTCTCTGGCTACACACGGAGCTTCTTTGGCCGGGGTGGGGCTCACCTTGCCATGCTCTAGAGCTAAAGGGAATCTCAACGTGAGTCCTTGCCTCGAGGTAAGGCCCTGGGTAGCCCTGTAGAAAGGGAGGCATGCAGGTCTTTCCATGCGCTCTAAGTCGCTGTTCAGCTTTACTTTAAAGGAAGTACCCTTTTCTGGACTCGTAGGCCTCTCGGGTGAGCATCATTTTTGTTCCAAGATCCCTGAGTACCTCCACACCCCTGTAAGCCTGCTGAGCAACAACGAGGCCCATCGTGCCTCGGAGGTCCTCTGTGTCTGTTGAGTCATGGGCAACACACTGCACTCTTTCTTGTGATATCTTGATTCACAGCACTTGCACAGGTTCACGAGCACCGTTCTAGCAGGTTCCAACATGCCGTGGAAGTCGCACTCATTCCCTAGTCTGAGCTGCACAGAGAAAAACACTAGGCTTCTCCTTCCATCTAAGACCTCCTACCTGAAGTCACCCTGCCATCAGGAGAAACACTGCGTGCGTTCTTATTGCAACTAAAGCACAGTTTTTCCTGTAGCACTGCAGGCTGTTGAAGAGGCACGGGCCCAGAGGCCTAGCTAGGGCGTTCCTTGGTGAGGTCGTTCACTAGATGCAGAACACCCTGCCTCGAGAAGTTGATTCAGGGAAGCAACCAGTGTGGACTCTGTGTCTCTTTTGACTTGTTAGAAACCACAGAGATGTATGCTGCCTGTGCCAATGGTAATGGGGGCATGATGGTACTAGACTTCCTTTCCATTTGGAAAGCTCCATTCTTACTGCCGTGAAGCTCCCTGAAATTCTCTGCTGTTGACAGCCCTCTGGCCACTGTAGGCATGAGTGTGGGAAGAAAATGAATTTTCTCTGCCTACACACGGAGCTTCATTGGCCGGGGTGGGGCTCACCTTGCCATGCTCTGGAGCTAAAGGGAATCTCAACTTGAGTCTTTGCCTCGAGGTAAGGCCCTGAGTAGCCCTGCAGAAAGGGAGGCATGCAGCTCTTTCCATTAGCTCTAAGTCGCTGTTCAGCTTTACTTTAAAGGAAGTGCCCTTTTCAGGACTCCTAGGCCTCTCGGGTGAGCATCATTTTTGTTCCTAGATCCCTGAGTACCTCCACACCCCTGTAGGCCTGCTGAGCAACAACGAGGCCCATCGTCCCTCGGAGGTCCTCTGTGTCTGCTGAGTCATGGGCAACACACTGCACTCTTTCTTGTGATATCTTGATTCACAGCACTCGCACAGGTTCAAGAGCAATGTTCTAGCAAGTTCCAACATGCCGTGGAAGTCGCACTCATTCCCTGGTCTGAGCTGCACAGAGAAAAACACTAGGCTTCTCCTTCCATCCAGGACCTCCTACCTGAAGTCACCCTGCCTCAGGAGAAAGACGGCTTGCGTTCCTATTGCAACTAAAGCACAGTTTTTCCTGTAGCACTGCAGGTTTGGAAGAGGCAAGGGGCCAGAGGCCTAGCTAAGGCTTTCCTTGGTGAGGTCGTTCACTAGATGCCGAAATCCCTGCCTCGAGAAGTTGATTCAGGGAAGCAACCAGTGTGTACTCCGTGTCTCTTTTGACTTGTTAGAAACCACAGAGCTGTATGCTGCCTGTGCCCATGGAAATGGGGGCATGATGGGACTAACCTTGCTTTCAGTTTGGAAAGCTCCATTCTTGCTGCCGTGAAGCTCCCTGAAATTCGCTGCTGTTGACAGGCCCCTGGCCACTGTAGGCATTGGTCTGGTAAGAAAATGAGTTTTCTCTGGCTAAACACGGAGCTCCTTTGGCCGGGCTGGGGCTCACCTTGCCATGCTCTAGAGCTAAAGGGAATCTCAACGTGAATCCTTGCCTCGAGGTAAGGCCCTGAGTAGCCCTGCAGAAAGGGAGGCATGCAGCTCTTTCCATGAGCTCTTAGTCGCTGTTGTGCTTTACTGTAAAGGAAGTACCCTTTTCAGGACTCCCAGCCCCCTCAGGTAAGCATCATTTTTGTTCCAAGATCTCTTAGTACCTCCACACCCCTGTAGGCCTGCTGAGCAAAAAGTGGCCCATTGGTCCCTCGGAGGTCCTCTGTGTCTGCTGAGTCATGGTCAACACACTGCACTCTCTCTTGTGATATCTTGACTCTCAGCACTCGCAAGTTGAAGAGCAACGTTCTTGCAAGTTCCAACATGCCGTGGAAGTCGCACTCATTCCCTAGTCTGAGCTGCACAGAGAAAAACACTAGGCTTCTCCTTCCAATCAGGACCTCCTACCTGAAGTCACCCTGCCTCCAGGAGAAAGACGGCTTGCGTTCCTGTTGCAACTAAAGCACAGTTTTTCCTGTAGCACTGCAGGCTTTTGAAGAGGCACGGTTCCGGAGGCCTGGCTACGGCGTTCCTTGGTGAGGCCGTTCACTAGATGCAGAACACACTGCCTCGAGAAGTTGATTCAGGGAAGCAACCAGTGTGTACTCTGTGTCTCTTTTGACTTGTTAGAAACCACAGAGATGTATGCTGCCTGTGCCCATGGAAATGGGGGCATGATGGTACTAGCCTTGTTTTCCATTTGGAAAGCTCCATTCTTGCTACCGTGAAGCTCCCTGAAATTCTCTGCTGTTGACAGGCCTCAGGCCACTGTAGGCAAGGGTCTGGGAAGAAAATGCGTTTTCTCTGGCTACACACGGAGCTTCATTGGCCGGTGTGGGGCTCACCTTGCCATGCTCTAAAGCTAAAGGGAATCTCAACGTGAGTCCTTGCCTCGAGGTAAGGACCTGAGTAGCCCTGCAGAAAGGGAGGCATGCAGCTCTTTCCATGAGCTCTTAGTGGAGGTTCTGCTTTATTGTAAAGGAAGTACCCTTTTCAGGACCTTTAGGCGCCTCAGGTGAGCATCATTTTGGGTCCAAGAGCACAGACTCCCTCCACACCCCGGTGGGCCTGCTGAGAAGCATTGAGTCCCATATGTCCATCGGAGGCCCTCTGTGTCTGCCGAGTCTCGAGCAACACACTGTACGTTACTTCAGGAGAACTCTATTTCCAGAGCAGTCGAACAGCATCAGAACCACATTTCTAGGCAGTCCAACATGCCCTGGAAGTTTTCGACATTGCCCTCGTTTGAATGCCCTGAGAAAACACTCTTCTTAGAATTTAACGAGGACCTCTTTCCTGAAGTCACTCTATTCAAGGAGAAATACAGCATCCTAACATGCTGTGTCGCTCACAGTGCAAGCAACGTGAGAACTTGCCTCGAGGGAAGGCCCTGAAATGCTATGCAGAAGGGGAGGCGTGTAGCAGTTTCCATGAGGCCGTAGTCGCTGCTCTGCAGCATTTTAACGCCAGTACGCTTTTCAGGACACCTAGGTGCCTCACCTGGAAAACCTGTTCCCTGCAAGAACACCAAGTACCCTCAGGCTCCCCTGGCCCTTCTAAGCAATATCCAGGCCCCTAGCTTTCCGACTCACGGTGTGTATGCCGAGTGTAGGGCAACACACTGCACTCTTATTGGTACATCTTGATTTAGCCAGCAATCGCACAGATTCACGAGCACGATTCTAGCAAGTTCCAACTTGCCGTGGAAGTCGCACTCCTTCCCTAGTTTGAGCTGCACAGAGAAAAACACTAGCCTTCTCCATCCATCCAGGACCTCCTAGCTGAAGTCACCTTGCCTCCTGGAGAAAGACGCCTGTGTTCTTATTGCAACTAAAGCACAGTTTTTCCTGTAGCACTGCAGGCTTTTGAAGAGGCACGGGCCCAGAGGCCTAGCTAGGGCGTTCCTTGGTGAGGTCGTTCACTAGATGCAGAACACCCTGCCTCGAGAAGTTGATTCAGGGAAGCAACCAGTGTGGACTCTGTGTCTCTTTTGACTTGTTAGAAACCACAGAGATGTATGCTGCCTGTGCCAATGGTTATGGGGGCATGATGGTACTAGCCTTCCTTTCCATTTGGAAAGCTCCATTCTTCCTGCCGTGAAGCTCCCTGAAATTCTCTGCTGTTGACAGCCCTCTGGCCACTGTAGGCATGAGTGTGGGAAGAAAATGAATTTTCTCTGCCTACACACGGAGCTTCATTGGCCGGGGTGGGGCTCACCTTGCCATGCTCTGGAGCTAAAGGGAATCTCAACTTGAGTCTTTGCCTCGAGGTAAGGCCCTGAGTAGCCCTGCAGAAAGGGAGGCATGCAGCTCTTTCCATTAGCTCTAAGTCGCTGTTCAGCTTTACTTTAAAGGAAGGACCCTTTTCAGGACTCCTAGGCCTCTCGGGTGAGCATCATTTTTGTTCCAAGATCCCTGAGTACCTCCACACCCCTGTAGGCCTGCTGAGCAACAACGAGGCCCATCGTCCCTCGGAGGTCCTCTGTGTCTGCTGAGTCATGGGCAACACACTGCACTCTTTCTTGTGATATCTTGATTCACAGCACTCGAACAGGTAAAAGAGCACCGTTCTAGCAAGTTCCAACATGCCGTGGAAGTCGCACTCATTCCCTGGTCTGAGCTGCACAGAGAAAAACACTAGGCTTCTCCTTCCATCCAGGACTTCCTACCTGAAGTCATCCTGCCTCCAGGAGAAAGACGGCATGCGTTCCTATTGCAACTAAAGCACAGTTTTTCCTGTAGCACTGCAGGCTTTTGAAGAGGCAGGGGCCCGGAGGCCTTCTAGGGCGTTCCTTGGTGAGGCCGTTCACAAGGTGCAGAACACCCTGCCTCGAGAAGTTGATTCAGGGAAGCAACTAGTGTGTACTCTGTGTCTCTTTTGACTTGTTAGAAACCACAGAGATGTATGCTACCTGTGCCAATGGTAATGGGGGCATGATGGTCCTAGCCTTGCTTTCCATTTGGAAAGCTCCATTCTTGCTGCCGTGAAGCTCCCTGAAATTCTATGAGGTTGACAGGACTCTGGCCACTCTAGCATTGGTGTGGGAAGAAAATTAGTTTTCTCTGGCTACACACGGAGCTTCATTGCTCCGGGTGGGGCTCACCTTGCCATGCTCTAGAGCTAAAGGGAATCTCAACGTGAGTCCTTGCCTCGAGGTAAGGCCCTGAGTAGCCCTGCAGAAAGGGAGGCATGCAGCTCTTTCCATGCGCTCTAAGTCGCTGTTCAGCTTTACTTTAAAGGAAGTACCCTTTTCCGGACTCGTAGGCCTCTCAGGTGAGCATCATTTTTGTTCCAAGATCCCTGAGTACCTCCACACCCCTGTAAGCCTGCTGAGCAACAACGAGGCCCATTGGGCCCTAGGAGGTCCTCTGTGTCTGCTGAGTCATGGGCAACACACTGCACTCTTTCTTGTGATATCTTGATTCACGGCACTCGCACAGGTTCACGAGCACCGTTCTAGCAGTTTCCAACATGCCGTGGAAGTCGCACTCATTCCCTAGTCTGAGCTGCACAGAGAAAAACACTGGGCTTCTCCTTCCATCTAAGACCTCCTACCTGAAGTCATCCTGCCCCCAGGAGAAAGACGGCTTGCGTTCCTATTGCAACTAAAGCACAGTATTTCCTGTAGCCCTGCAGGCTCTTGAAGACGCACGGGCCCAGAGGCCTAGCTAGGGCGTTCCTTGGTGAGGTCGTGCACTAGATGCAGAAAATCCTGCCTCGCGAAGTTGATTCAGGGAAGCAACCAGTGTGTACTCCGTGTCTCTTTTGACTTGTTAGAAACCACAGAGATGTATGCTGCCTGCCTGTGCCCATGGAAATGGGGGCATGATGGTACTAGCCTTGCTTTCCATTTGGAAATCTCCATTCTTCCTGCCGTGAAGCTCCCTGATATTCTCTGCTGTTGACAGGCCCCTGGCCACTCTAGCATTGGTGTGGGAAGAAAATGAGTTTTCTCTGGCTACACACGGAGCTTCTTTGGCCGGGGTGGGGCTCACCTTGCCATGCTCTAGAGCTAAAGGGAATCTCAACGTGAGTCCTTGCCTCGAGGTAAGGCCCTGGGTAGCCCTGCAGAAAAGGAGGCATGCAGGTCTTTCCATGCGCTCTAAGTCGCTGTTCAGCTTTACTTTAAGGAAGTACCCTTTTCCGGACTCGTAGGCCTCTCGGGTGAGCATCATTTTTGTTCCAAGATCCCTGAGTACCTCCACACCCCTGTAAGCCTGCTGAGCAACAACGAGGCCCATCGTCCCTCGGAGGTCCTCTGTGTCTGCTGAGTCATGGGCAACACACTGCACTCTTTCTTGTGATATCTTGATTCACAGCACTCGCACAGGTTCACGAGCACCGTTCTAGCAGGTTCCAACATGCCGTGGAAGTCGCACTCATTCCCTAGTCTGAGCTGCACAGAGAAAAACACTAGGCTTCTCCTTCCATCTAAGACCTCCTACCTGAAGTCACCCTGCCATCAGGAGAAACACTGCGTGCGTTCTTATTGCAACTAAAGCACAGTTTTTCCTGTAGCACTGCAGGCTTTTGAAGAGGCACGGGCCCAGAGGCCTAGCTAGGGCGTTCCTTGGTGAGGTCGTTCACTAGATGCAGAACACCCTGCCTCGAGAAGTTGATTCAGGGAAGCAACCAGTGTGGACTCTGTGTCTCTTTTGACTTGTTAGAAACCACAGAGATGTATGCTGCCTGTGCCAATGGTTATGGGGGCATGATGGTACTAGCCTTCCTTTCCATTTGGAAAGCTCCATTCTTACTGCCGTGAAGCTCCCTGAAATTCTCTGCTGTTGACAGCCCTCTGGGCACTGTAGGCATGAGTGTGGGAAGAAAATGAATTTTCTCTGCCTACACACGGAGCTTCATTGGCCGGGGTGGGGCTCACCTTGCCATGCTCTGGAGCTAAAGGGAATCTCAACTTGAGTCTTTGCCTCGAGGTAAGGCCCTGAGTAGCCCTGCAGAAAGGGAGGCATGCAGCTCTTTCCATTAGCTCTAAGTCGCTGTTCAGCTTTACTTTAAAGGAAGGACCCTTTTCAGGACTCCTAGGCCTCTCGGGTGAGCATCATTTTTGTTCCAAGATCCCTGAGTACCTCCACACCCCTGTAGGCCTGCTGAGCAACAACGAGGCCCATCGTCCCTCGGAGGTCCTCTGTGTCTGCTGAGTCATGGGCAACACACTGCACTCTTTCTTGTGATATCTTGATTCACAGCACTCGAACAGGTAAAAGAGCACCGTTCTAGCAAGTTCCAACATGCCGTGGAAGTCGCACTCATTCCCTGGTCTGAGCTGCACAGAGAAAAACACTAGGCTTCTCCTTCCATCCAGGACTTCCTACCTGAAGTCATCCTGCCTCCAGGAGAAAGACGGCATGCGTTCCTATTGCAACTAAAGCACAGTTTTTCCTGTAGCACTGCAGGCTTTTGAAGAGGCAGGGGCCCGGAGGCCTTCTAGGGCATTCCTTGGTGAGGCCGTTCACAAGGTGCAGAACACCCTGCCTCGAGAAGTTGATTCAGGGAAGCAACTAGTGTGTACTCTGTGTCTCTTTTGACTTGTTAGAAACCACAGAGATGTATGCTACCTGTGCCAATGGTAATGGGGGCATGATGGTCCTAGCCTTGCTTTCCATTTGGAAAGCTCCATTCTTGCTGCCGTGAAGCTCCCTGAAATTCTATGAGGTTGACAGGACTCTGGCCACTCTAGCATTTGTTTGGGAAGAAAATTAGTTTTCTCTGGCTACACACGGAGCTTCATTGCTCCGGGTGGGGCTCACCTTGCCATGCTCTAGAGCTAAAGGGAATCTCAACGTGAGTCCTTGCCTCGAGGTAAGGCCCTGAGTAGCCCTGCAGAAAAGGAGGCATGCAGCTCTTTCCATGAGCTCTTAGTGGAGGTTCCGCTTTATGTTAAAGGAAGTAACCTTTTCAGGACTCCTAGGCCCCTCGGGTGAGCATCATTTTTGTTCCAAGATCACTGACGCACTCCACACCCCTGCGGGCCTGCTGAGCAGCATTGATTCCCATACGTCCCTCGGAGGCCCTCTGTGTCTGCCGAGTCTCGGGCAACACACTGTACGTTACTTCAGGGGAGCTATATTTCCAGAGCAGTCGAACAGCATCAGAACCACATTTCTAGGCAGTCCAACATGCCCTGGAAGTTTTCGACATTGCCCTCGTCTGAGCTGCCCTGAGATAACACTCTTCTTAGAATTTATCGAGGACCTCTTTCCTGAAGTCACTCTATTCAAGGAGAAATACAGCATCCTAACATGCTGGGTCGCTCACAGTGCAAGCAACGTGAGAACTTGCCTCAAGGGAAGGCCCTGAAATGCTATGCAGAAGCGGAGGCGTGTAGCAGTTTCCATGAGGCCATAGTCGCTGCTCTTCAGCATTTTAACGCCAGTACGCTTTTCAGGACTCCTAGGTGCCTCGCCTGGAAACCCTATTCCCTGCAAGAACAGCAAGTACCCTCAGGCTCCCCTAGCCCTTCTAAGCAATATCCAGGCCCGTAGCTTTCCGACTCACAGTGTGTATGCCGAGTGTAGGGCAACAGAGTGCACTCTTACTGGGACATCTTGAATTAGCCAGCACTCATACAGGTTCACGAGCACCGTTCTAGCAAGTTCCAACATGCCATGGAAGTTGCACTCATTCCCTGGTCTGAGCTGCACAGAGAAAAACACTAGGCTTCTCCTTCCATCCAGGACCTCCTAACTGAAGTCACCCTGCCTCCAGGAAAAAGCCGGCATGCGTTCCTATTGCAACTAAAGCACAGTTTTTCCTGAAGTACTGCAGGCTTTTGAAGAGGCACGGGCCCAGAGGCCTGGCTACAGCGTTCCTTGGTGAGGCCGTTCACTAGATGCAGAACACCCTGCCTCGAGAAGTTGATTCAGGGAAGCAACCATTGTGTACTCTGTGTCTCTTTTGACTTGTTAGAAACCACAGAGATGTATGCTGCCTGTGCCCATGGAAATGGGGGCATGATGGTACTAGCCTTGCTTTCCATTTGGAAAGCTCCATTCTTGCTGCCATGAAGCTCCCTGAAATTCTCTGCGGTTGACAGGCCTCCGGCCACTGTAGGCATGGGTGTGGGAAGAAAATGACTTTTTTCTGGCTAAACACGGTGCTTCTGTGGCCGGGGTGGGGCTCACTTTGCCATGGTCTAGAGCTAAAGGGAATCTCAACGTGAGTCTCTGCCTCGAGGTAAGGCCCTGAGTAGCCCTGCAGAAAGGGAGGCATGCAGCTCTTTCCATTAGCTCTAAGTCGCTGTTCTGCTTTACTTTAAAGGAAGTACCCTTTTCAGGACTTCTAGCCCTCTCGGGTGAGCATCATTTTTGTTCAAAGATCCCTGAGTACCTCCACACCCCTGTAGGCCTGCTGAGCAACAACGAGGCCCATTGGTCCCTCGGAGGTCCTCTGTGTCTGCTGAGTCATGGGCAACACACTGCACTCTTTCTTGTGATATCTTGATTCACAGCACTCGCACAGGTTCAAAGGCAATGTTCTAGCAAGTTCCAACATGCCGTGGTAGTCGCACTCATTCCCTAGTCTGAGCTGCACAGTGAAAAACACTAGGCTTCTCCTTCCATCCAGGCCCTCCTACCTGAAGTCATCCTGCCCTCAGGAGAAAGACGGCTTGCGTTCCTATTGCACCTAAAGCACAGTATTTCCTGTAGCCCTGCAGGCTCTTGAAGACGCACGGGCCCAGAGGCCTAGCTAGGGCGTTCCTTGGTGAGGTCGTTCACTAGATGCAGAACACCCTGCCTCGAGAAGTTGATTCAGGGAAGCAACCAGTGTGTACTCCGTGTCTCTTTTGACTTGTTAGAAACCACAGAGATGTATGCTGCCTGTGCCCATGGAAATGGGGGCATGATGGTACTAGCCTTGCTTTCCATTTGGAAAGCTCCATTCTTGCTGCCGTGAAGCTCCCTGAAATTCTCTGCTGTTGACAGGCCCCTGGCCACTCTAGCATTGGTGTGGGAAGAAAATGAGTTTTCTCGGCCTACGCACGGAGCTTCTTTGTCCGGGGAGGGGCTCACCTTGCCATGCTCTAGAGCTAAAGGGAATCTCAACGTGAGTCCTTGCCTCGAGGTAAGGCCCTGAGTAGCCCTGCAGAAAGGGAGGCATTCAGGTCTTTCCATGCGCTCTAAGTCGCTGTTCAGCTTTTCTTTAAAGGAATTACCCTTTTCCGGACTCGTAGGCCTCTCGGGTGAGCATCATTTTTCTTCCAAGATCCCTGAGTACCTCCACACCCCTGTAAGCCTGCTGAGCAACAACGAGGCCCATCGTCCCTCGGAGGTCCTCTGTGTCTGCTGAGTCATGGGCAACACACTGCACTCTTTCTTGTGATATCTTGATTCACAGCACTCGCACAGGTTCACGAGCAACGTTCTAGCAGGTTCCAACATACCGTGGAAGTCGCACTCATTCCCTAGTCTGAGCTGCACAGAGAAAAACACTAGGCTTCTCCTTCCATCTAAGACCTCCTACCTGAAGTCACCCTGCCTCAGGACAAAGATGGCTTGCGTTCCTATTGCAACTAAAGCACAGTTTTTCCTGTAGCACTGCAGGTTTGGAAGATGCAAGGCGCCAGAGGCCTAGCTAAGGCCTTCCGTGGTGAGACCGTTCACTAGATGCAGAACACGCTGCCTCAAGAAGTTGATTCAGGGACGCAACCAGTGTGTACTCTGTGTCTCTTTTGACTTGTTAGAAACCACAGAGATGAATGGTGCCTGTGCCCATGGAAATGGGGGCACGAAGGTACTAGCCTTGCTTTCCATTTGGAAAGCTCCATTCTTGCTGCCGTGAAGCTCCCTGATATTCTCTTCTGTTGACAGGCCTTTGGCCACTATAGCATTGGTGTGGGAAGAAAATGACTTTTTTCTGGCTACACACGGTGCTTCTTTGGCCGACGTGGGGCGCACCTTGCCATGCTCTAGAGCTAAAGGGAATCTCAACTTTAGTCTTTGCCTCGAGGTAAGGCCCTGAGTAGCCCTGCAGAAAGGGAGGCATGCAGCTCTTTCCATTAGCTCTAAGTCGCTGTTCAGCTTTACTTTAAAGGAAGTACCCTTTTCAGGACTCCTAGGCCTCTCGGGTGAGCATCATTTTTGTTCCAAGATCCCTGAGTACCTCCACACCCCTGTAGGCCTGCTGAGCAACAACGAGGCCCATCGTCCCTCGGAGGTCCTCTGTGTCTGCTGAGTCATGGGCAACACACTGCACTCTTTCTTGTGATATCTTGATTCACAGCACTCGCACAGGTTCAAGAGCAATGTTCTAGCAAGTTCCAACATGCCGTGGAAGTCGCACTCATTCCCTGGTCTGAGCTGCACAGAGAAAAACACTAGGCTTCTCCTTCCATCCAGGACCTCCTACCTGAAGTCACCCTGCCTCAGGAGAAAGACGGCTTGCGTTCGTATTGCAACTAAAGCACAGTTTTTCCTGTAGCACTGCAGGTTTGGAAGAGGCAAGGGGCCAGAGGCCTAGCTAAGGCTTTCCTTGGTGAGGTCGTTCACTAGATGCCGAAAACCCTGCCTCGAGAAGTTGATTCAGGGAAGCAACCAGTGTGTACTCCGTGTCTCTTTTGACTTGTTAGAAACCACAGAGATGTATGCTGCCTGTGCCCATGGAAATGGGGGCATGATGGGACTAACCTTGCTTTCAGTTTGGAAAGCTCCATTCTTGCTGCCGTGAAGCTCCCTGAAATTCGCTGCTGTTGACAGGCCCCTGGCCACTGTAGGCATTGGTCTGGTAAGAAAATGAGTTTTCTCTGGCTAAACACGGAGCTCCTTTGGCCGGGGTGGGGCTCACCTTGCCATGCTCTAGAGCTAAAGGGAATCTCAACGTGAATCCTTGCCTCGAGGTAAGGCCCTGAGTAGCCCTGCAGAAAGGGAGGCATGCAGCTCTTTCCATGAGCTCTTAGTCGCTGTTGTGCTTTACTGTAAAGGAAGTACCCTTTTCAGGACTCCCAGCCCCCTCAGGTAAGCATCATTTTTGTTCCAAGATCTCTTAGTACCTCCACAACCCTGTAGGCCTGCTGAGCAAAAAGTGGCCCATTGGTCCCTCGGAGGTCCTCTGTGTCTGCTGAGTCATGGTCAACACACTGCACTCTCTCTTGTGATATCTTGACTCTCAGCACTCGCAAGTTGAAGAGCAACGTTCTTGCAAGTTCCAACATGCCGTGGAAGTCGCACTCATTCCCTAGTCTGAGCTGCACAGAGAAAAACACTAGGCTTCTCCTTCCAATCAGGACCTCCTAGCTGAAGTCACCCTGCCTCCAGGAGAAAGACGGCTTGCGTTCCTGTTGCAACTAAAGCACAGTTTTTCCTGTAGCACTGCAGGCTTTTGAAGAGGCATTGTCCCGGAGGCCTGGCTACGGCGTTCCTTGGTGAGACCGTTCACAAGGTGCAGAACACCCTGCCTCGAGAAGTTGATTCAGGGAAGCAACCAGTGTGTACTCTGTGTCTCTTTTGACTTGTTAGAAACCACAGAGATGTATGCTGCCTGTGCCCATGGAAATGGGGGCATGATGGTATTAGCCTTGCTTTCCATTTGGAAAGCTCCATTCTTGCTACCGTGAAGCTCCCTGAAATTCTCTGCTGTTGACAGGCCTCAGGCCACTGTAGGCAAGGGTCTGGGAAGAAAATGCGTTTTCTCTAGCTACACACGGAGCTTCATTGGCCGGTGTGGGGCTCACCTTGCCATGCTCTAAAGCTAAAGGGAATCTCAACGTGAGTCCTTGCCTCGAGGTAAGGACCTGAGTAGCCCTGCAGAAAGGGAGGCATGCAGCTCTTTCCATGAGCTCTTAGTGGAGGTTCTGCTTTATTGTAAAGGAAGTACCCTTTTCAGGACCTTTAGGCGCCTCAGGTGAGCATCATTTTGGGTCCAAGAGCACAGACTCCCTCCACACCCCGGTGGGCCTGCTGAGAAGCATTGAGTCCCATATGTCCATCGGAGGCCCTCTGTGTCTGCCGAGTCTCGGGCAACACACTGTACGTTACTTCAGGAGAGCTCTATTTCCAGAGCAGTCGAACAGCATCAGAACCACATTTCTAGGCAGTCCAACATGCCCTGGAAGTTTTCGACATTGCCCTCGTTTGAATGCCCTGAGAAAAGACCCTTCTTAGAATTTAACGAGGACCTCTTTCCTGAAGTCACTCTATTCAAGGAGAAATACAGCATCCTAACATGCTGTGTCGCTCACAGTGCAAGCAACGTGAGAACTTGCCTCGAGGGAAGGCCCTGAAATGCTATGCAGAAGGGGAGGCGTGTAGCAGTTTCCATGAGGCCGTAGTCGCTGCTCTGCAGCATTTTAACGCCAGTACGCTTTTCAGGACACCTAGGTGCCTCACCTGGAAAACCTGTTCCCTGCAAGAACACCGAGTACCCTCAGGCTCCCCTGGCCCTTCTAAGCAATATCCAGGCCGCTAGCTTTCCGACTCACGGTGTGTATGCCGAGTGTAGGGCAACACACTGCACTCTTATTGGTACATCTTGATTTAGCCAGCAATCGCACAGATTCACGAGCACGATTCTAGCAAGTTCCAACTTGCCGTGGAAGTCGCACTCCTTCCCTAGTTTGAGCTACACAGAGAAAAACACTAGCCTTCTCCATCCATCCAGGACCTCCTAGCTGAAGTCACCTTGCCTCCTGGAGAAAGACGGCTGCGTTCTTATTGCAACTAAAGCACAATTTTTCCTTTAGCACTGCAGGCTTTTGAAGAGACACGGGCCAGGAAGCCTAGCTAGGGCTTTCCTGGGTGAGGCCGTTCACTAGTTGCAGAACACCCTGCCTCGAGAAGTTGATTCAGGGAAGCAACCAGTGTGTACTCTGTGTCTCATTTGACTTGTTAGAAACCACAGAGATGTATGCTGCCTGTGCCCATGGAAATGGGGGCATGATGGTACTAGCCTTGCTTTCCATTTGGAAAGCTCCATTCTTGCTGCCGTGAAGCTCCCTGAAATTCTCTGCTGTTGACAGGCCCCTGGCCACTCTAGCATTGGTGTGTGAAGAAAATGAGTTTTCTCTGGCTACACACGGAGCTTCTTTGGCCGGGGTGGGGCTCACCTTGCCATGCTGTAGAGCTAAAGGGAATCTCAACGTGAGTCCTTGCCTCGAGGTAAGGCCCTGAGTAGCCCTGCAGAAAGGGAGGCATGCAGGTCTTTCCATGCGCTCTAAGTCGCTGTTCAGCTTTACTTTAAAGGAAGTACCCTTTTCCGGACTCGTAGGCCTCTCAGGTGAGCATCATTTTTGTTCCAAGATCCCTGAGTACCTCCACACCCCTGTAAGCCTGCTGAGCAACAACGAGGCCCATCGTCCCTCGGAGGTCCTCTGTGTCTGCTGTGTCATGGGCAACACCCTGCACTGTTTCTTGTGATATCTTGATTCACAGCACTCGCACAGGTTCACGAGCACCGTTCTAGCAGGTTCCAACATGCCGTGGAAGTCGCACTCATTCCCTAGTCTGAGCTGCACAGAGAAAAACACTAGGCTTCTCCTTCCATCTAAGACCTCCTACCTGAAGTCACCCTGCCATCAGGAGAAACACTGCGTGCGTTCTTATTGCAAACTAAAGCACAGTTTTTCCTGTAGCACTGCAGGCTTTTGAAGAGGCACGGGCCCAGAGGCCTAGCTAGGGCGTTCCTTGGTGAGGTCGTTCACTAGATGCCGAAAACCCTGCCTCGAGAAGTTGATTCAGGGAAGCAACCAGTGTGTACTCCGTGTCTCTTTTGACTTGTTAGAAACCACAGAGCTGTATGCTGCCTGTGCCCATGGAAATGGGGGCATGATGGGACTAACCTTGCTTTCAGTTTGGAAAGCTCCATTCTTGCTGCCGTGAAGCTCCCTGAAATTCGCTGCTGTTGACAGGCCCCTGGCCACTGTAGGCATTGGTCTGGTAAGAAAATGAGTTTTCTCTGTCTAAACACGGAGCTCCTTTGGCCGGGGTGGGGCTCACCTTGCCATGCTCTAGAGCTAAAGGGAATCTCAACGTGAATCCTTGCCTCGAGGTAAGGCCCTGAGTAGCCCTGCAGAAAGGGAGGCATGCAGCTCTTTCCATGAGCTCTTAGTCGCTGTTGTGCTTTACTGTAAAGGAAGTACCCTTTTCAGGACTCCCAGCCCCCTCAGGTAAGCATCATTTTTGTTCCAAGATCTCTTAGTACCTCCACACCCCTGTAGGCCTGCTGAGCAAAAAGTGGCCCATTGGTCCCTCGGAGGTCCTCTGTGTCTGCTGAGTCATGGTCAACACACTGCACTCTCTCTTGTGATATCTTGACTCTCAGCACTCGCAAGTTGAAGAGCAACGTTCTTGCAAGTTCCAACATGCCGTGGAAGTCGCACTCATTCCCTAGTCTGAGCTGCACAGAGAAAAACACTAGGCTTCTCCTTCCAATCAGGACCTCCTACCTGAAGTCACCCTGCCTCCAGGAGAAAGACGGCTTGCGTTCCTGTTGCAACTAAAGCACAGTTTTTCCTGTAGCACTGCAGGCTTTTGAAGAGGCACGGTTCCGGAGGCCTGGCTACGGCGTTCCTTGGTGAGACCGTTCACAAGGTGCAGAACACCCTGCCTCGAGAAGTTGATTCAGGGAAGCAACCAGTGTGGACTCTGTGTCTCTTTTGACTTGTTAGAAACCACAGAGATGTATGCTGCCTGTGCCCATGGAAATGGGGGCATGATGGTACTAGCCTTGCTTTCCATTTGGAAAGCTCCATTCTTGCTACCGTGAAGCTCCCTGAAATTCTCTGCTGTTGACAGGCCTCAGGCCACTGTAGGCAAGGGTCTGGGAAGAAAATGCGTTTTCTCTGGCTACACACGGAGCTTCATTGGCCGGTGTGGGGCTCACCTTGCCATGCTCTAAAGCTAAAGGGAATCTCAACGTGAGTCCTTGCCTCGAGGTAAGGACCTGAGTAGCCCTGCAGAAAGGGAGGCATGCAGCTCTTTCCATGAGCTCTTAGTGGAGGTTCTGCTTTATTGTAAAGGAAGTACCCTTTTCAGGACCTTTAGGCGCCTCAGGTGAGCATCATTTTGGGTCCAAGAGCACAGACTCCCTCCACACCCCGGTGGGCCTGCCGAGAAGCATTGAGTCCCATATGTCCATCGGAGGCCCTCTGTGTCTGCCGAGTCTCGGGCAACACACTGTACGTTACTTCAGGAGAGCTCTATTTCCAGAGCAGTCGAACGGCATCAGAACCACATTTCTAGGCAGTCCAACATGCCCTGGAAGTTTTCGACATTGCCCTCGTTTGAATGCCCTGAGAAAACACTCTTCTTAGAATTTAACGAGGACCTCTTTCCTGAAGTCACTCTATTCAAGGAGAAATACAGCATCCTAACATGCTGTGTCGCTCACAGTGCAAGCAACGTGAGAACTTGCCTCGAGGGAAGGCCCTGAAATGCTATGCAGAAGGGGAGGCGTGTAGCAGTTTCCATGAGGCCGTAGTCGCTGCTCTGCAGCATTTTAACGCCAGTACGCTTTTCAGGACACCTAGGTGCCTCACCTGGAAAACCTGTTCCCTGCAAGAACACCGAGTACCCTCAGGCTCCCCTGGCCCTTCTAAGCAATATCCAGGCCCCTAGCTTTCCGACTCACGGTGTGTATGCCGAGTGTAGGGCAACACACTGCACTCTTATTGGTACATCTTGATTTAGCCAGCAATCGCACAGATTCCCGAGCACGATTCTAGAAAGTTCCAACTTGCCGTGGAAGTCGCACTCCTTCCCTAGTTTGAGCTGCACAGAGAAAAACACTAGCCTTCTCCATCCATCCAGGACCTCCTAGCTGAAGTCACCTTGCCTCCTGGAGAAAGACGGCTGCGTTCTTATTGCAACTAAAGCACAGTTTTTCCTTTAGCACTGCAGGCTTTTGAAGAGACACGGGCCAGGAGGCCTAGCTAGGGCTTTCCTGGGTGAGGCCGTTCACTAGTTGCAGAACACCCTGCCTCGAGAAGTTGATTCAGGGAAGCAACCAGTGTGTACTCTGTGTCTCATTTGACTTGTTAGAAACCACAGATATGTATGCTGCCTGTGCCAATGGTAATGGGGGCATGATGGTACTAGCCTTGCTTTCCATTTGGAAAGCTCCATTCTTGCTGCCGTGAAGCTCCCTGAAATTCTCTGCTGTTGACAGCCCTCTGGCCACTGTAGGCATGAGTGTGGGAAGAAAATGAATTTTCTCTGCCTACACACGGAGCTTCATTGGCCGGGGTGGGGCTCACCTTGCCATGCTCTGGAGCTAAAGGGAATCTCAACTTGAGTCTTTGCCTCGAGGTAAGGCCCTGAGTAGCCCTGCAGAAAGGGAGGCATGCAGCTCTTTCCATTAGCTCTAAGTCGCTGTTCAGCTTTACTTTAAAGGAAGGACCCTTTTCAGGACTCCTAGGCCTCTCGGGTGAGCATCATTTTTGTTCCAAGATCCCTGAGTACCTCCACACCCCTGTAGGCCTGCTGAGCAACAACGAGGCCCATCGTCTCTCGGAGGTCCTCTGTGTCTGCTGAGTCATGGGCAACACACTGCACTCTTTCTTGTGATATCTTGATTCACAGCACTCGCACAGGTTCAAGAGCAATGTTCTAGCAAGTTCCAACATGCCGTGGAAGTCGCACTCATTCCCTGGTCTGAGCTGCACAGAGAAAAACACTAGGCTTCTCCTTCCATCCAGGACCTCCTACCTGAAGTCACCCTGCCTCAGGAGAAAGACGGCTTGCGTTCCTATTGCAACTAAAGCACAGTTTTTCCTGTAGCACTGCAGGTTTGGAAGAGGCAAGGGGCCAGAGGCCTAGCTAAGGCTTTCCTTGGTGATGTCGTTCACAAGGTGCAGAACACCCTGCCTCGAGAAGTTGATTCAGGGAAGCAACCAGTGTGTACTCCGTGTCTCTTTTGACTTGTTAGAAACCACAGAGATGTATGCTGCCTGTGCCCATGGAAATGGGGGCATGATGGGACTAACCTTGCTTTCAGTTTGGAAAGCTCCATTCTTGCTGCCGTGAAGCTCCCTGAAATTCGCTGCTGTTGACAGGCCCCTGGCCACTGTAGGCATTGGTCTGGTAAGAAAATGAGTTTTCTCTGGCTAAACACGGAGCTCCTTTGGCCGGGGTGGGGCTCACCTTGCCATGCTCTAGAGCTAAAGGGAATCTCAACGTGAATCCTTGCCTCGAGGTAAGGCCCTGAGTAGCCCTGCAGAAAGGGAGGCATGCAGCTCTTTCCATGAGCTCTTAGTCGCTGTTGTGCTTTACTGTAAAGGAAGTACCCTTTTCAGGACTCCCAGCCCCCTCAGGTAAGCATCATTTTTGTTCCAAGATCTCTTAGTACCTCCACACCCCTGTAGGCCTGCTGAGCAAAAAGTGGCCCATTGGTCCCTCGGAGGTCCTCTGTGTCTGCTGAGTCATGGTCAACACACTGCACTCTCTCTTGTGATATCTTGACTCTCAGCACTCGCAAGTTGAAGAGCAACGTTCTTGCAAGTTCCAACATGCCGTGGAAGTCGCACTCATTCCCTAGTCTGAGCTGCACAGAGAAAAACACTAGGCTTCTCCTTCCAATCAGGACCTCCTACCTGAAGTCACCCTGCCTCCAGGAGAAAGACGGCTTGCGTTCCTGTTGCAACTAAAGCACAGTTTTTCCTGTAGCACTGCAGGCTTTTGAAGAGGCACGGTTCCGGAGGCCTGGCTACGGCGTTCCTTGGTGAGACCGTTCACAAGGTGCAGAACACCCTGCCTCGAGAAGTTGATTCAGGGAAGCAACCAGTGTGTACTCTGTGTCTCTTTTGACTTGTTAGAAACCACAGAGATGTATGCTGCCTGTGCCCATGGAAATGGGGGCATGATGGTACTAGCCTTGCTTTCCATTTGGAAAGCTCCATTCTTGCTACCGTGAAGCTCCCTGAAATTCTCTGCTGTTGACAGGCCTCAGGCCACTGTAGGCAAGGGTCTGGGAAGAAAATGCGTTTTCTCTGGCTACACACGGAGCTTCATTGGCCGGTGTGGGGCTCACCTTGCCATGCTCTAAAGCTAAAGGGAATCTCAACGTGAGTCCTTGCCTCGAGGTAAGGACCTGAGTAGCCCTGCAGAAAGGGAGGCATGCAGCTCTTTCCATGAGCTCTTAGTGGAGGTTCTGCTTTATTGTAAAGGAAGTACCCTTTTCAGGACCTTTAGGCGCCTCAGGTGAGCATCATTTTGGGTCCAAGAGCACAGACTCCCTCCACACCCCGGTGGGCCTGCCGAGAAGCATTGAGTCCCATATGTCCATCGGAGGCCCTCTGTGTCTGCCGAGTCTCGGGCAACACACTGTACGTTACTTCAGGAGAGCTCTATTTCCAGAGCAGTCGAACAGCATCAGAACCACATTTCTAGGCAGTCCAACATGCCCTGGAAGTTTTCGACATTGCCCTCGTTTGAATGCCCTGAGAAAACACTCTTCTTAGAATTTAACGAGGACCTCTTTCCTGAAGTCACTCTATTCAAGGAGAAACACAGCATCCTAACATGCTGTGTCGCTCACAGTGCAAGCAACGTGAGAACTTGCCTCGAGGGAAGGCCCTGAAATGCTATGCAGAAGGGGAGGCGTGTAGCAGTTTCCATGAGGCCGTAGTCGCTGCTCTGCAGCATTTTAACGCCAGTACGCTTTTCAGGACACCTAGGTGCCTCACCTGGAAAACCTGTTCCCTGCAAGAACACCGAGTACCCTCAGGCTCCCCTGGCCCTTCTAAGCAATATCCAGGCCCCTAGCTTTCCGACTCACGGTGTGTATGCCGAGTGTAGGGCAACACACTGCACTCTTATTGGTACATCTTGATTTAGCCAGCAATCGCACAGATTCACGAGCACGATTCTAGCAAGTTCCAACTTGCCGTGGAAGTCGCACTCCTTCCCTAGTTTGAGCTGCACAGAGAAAAACACTAGCCTTCTCCATCCATCCAGGACCTCCTAGCTGAAGTCACCTTGCCTCCTGGAGTAAGACGGCTGCGTTCTTATTGCAACTAAAGCACAGTTTTTCCTTTAGCACTGCAGGCTTTTGAAGAGACACGGGCCAGGAGGCCTAGCTAGGGCTTTCCTGGGTGAGGCCGTTCACTAGTTGCAGAACACCCTGCCTCGAGAAGTTGATTCAGGGAAGCAACCAGTGTGTACTCTGTGTCTCATTTGACTTGTTAGAAACCACAGAGATGTATGCTGCCTGTGCCCATGGAAATGGGGGCATGATGGTACTAGCCTTGCTTTCCATTTGGAAAGCTCCATTCTTGCTGCCGTGAAGCTCCCTGAAATTCTCTGCTGTTGACAGGCCCCTGGCCACTCTAGCATTGGTGTGGGAAGAAAATGAGTTTTCTCTGGCTACACACGGAGCTTCTTTGGCCGGGGTGGGGCTCACCTTGCCATGCTCTAGAGCTAAAGGGAATCTCAACGTGAGTCCTTGCCTCGAGGTAAGGCCCTGAGTAGCCCTGCAGAAAGGGAGGCATGCAGGTCTTTCCATGCGCTCTAAGTCGCTGTTCAGCTTTACTTTAAAGGAAGTACCCTTTTCCGGACTCGTAGGCCTCTCAGGTGAGCATCATTTTTGTTCCAAGATCCCTGAGTACCTCCACACCCCTGTAAGCCTGCTGAGCAACAACGAGGCCCATTGGGCCCTCGGAGGTCCTCTGTGTCTGCTGAGTCATGGGCAACACACTGCACTCTTTCTTGTGATATCTTGATTCACGGCACTCGCACAGGTTCACGAGCACCGTTCTAGCAGTTTCCAACATGCCGTGGAAGTCGCACTCATTCCCTAGACTGAGCTGCACAGAGAAAAACACTGGGCTTCTCCTTCCATCTAAGACCTCCTACCTGAAGTCATCCTGCCCCCAGGAGAAAGACGGCTTGCGTTTCTATTGCAACTAAAGCACAGTATTTCCTGTAGCCCTGCAGGCTCTTGAAGACGCACGGGCCCAGAGGCCTAGCTAGGGCGTTCCTTGGTGAGGTCGTGCACTAGATGCAGAAAATCCTGCCTCGAGAAGTTGATTCAGGGAAGCAACCAGTGTGTACTCCGTGTCTCTTTTGACTTGTTAGAAACCACAGAGATGTATGCTGCCTGTGCCCATGGAAATGGGGGCATGATGGTACTAGCCTTGCTTTCCATTTGGAAAGCTCCATTCTTGCTGCCGTGAAGCTCCCTGATATTCTCTGCTGTTGACAGGCCCCTGGCCACTCTAGCATTGGTGTGGGAAGAAAATGAGTTTTCTCTGGCTACACACGGAGCTTCTTTGGCCGGGGTGGGGCTCACCTTGCCATGCTCTAGAGCTAAAGGGAATCTCAACGTGAGTCCTTGCCTCGAGGTAAGGCCCTGGGTAGCCCTGCAGAAAGGGAGGCATGCAGGTCTTTCCATGCGCTCTAAGTCGCTGTTCAGCTTTACGTTAAAGGAAGTACCCTTTTCCGGACTCGTAGGCCTCTCGGGTGAGCATCATTTTTGTTCCAAGATCCCTGAGTACCTCCACACCCCTGTAAGCCTGCTGAGCAACAACGAGGCCCATCGTCCCTCGGAGGTCCTCTGTGTCTGCTGAGTCATGGGCAACACACTGCACTCTTTCTTGTGATATCTTGATTCACAGCACTCGCACAGGTTCACGAGCACCGTTCTAGCAGGTTCCAACATGCCGTGGAAGTCGCACTCATTCCCTAGTCTGAGCTGCACAGAGAAAAACACTAGGCTTCTCCTTCCATCTAAGACCTCCTAGCTGAAGTCACCCTGCCATCAGGAGAAACACTGCGTGCGTTCTTATTGCAACTAAAGCACAGTTTTTCCTGTAGCACTGCAGGCTTTTGAAGAGGCACGGGCCCAGAGGCCTAGCTAGGGCGTTCCTTGGTGAGGTGGTTCACTAGATGCAGAACACCCTGCCTCGAGAAGTTGATTCAGGGAAGCAACCAGTGTGGACTCTGTGTCTCTTTTGACTTGTTAGAAACCACAGAGATGTATGCTGCCTGTGCCAATGGTAATGGGGGCATGATGGTACTAGCCTTCCTTTCCATTTGGAAAGCTCCATTCTTACTGCCGTGAAGCTCCCTGAAATTCTCTGCTGTTGACAGCCCTCTGGCCACTGTAGGCATGAGTGTGGGAAGAAAATGAATTTTCTCTGCCTACACACGGAGCTTCATTGGCCGGGGTGGGGCTCACCTTGCCATGCTCTGGAGCTAAAGGGAATCTCAACTTGAGTCTTTGCCTCGAGGTAAGGCCCTGAGTAGCCCTGCAGAAAGGGAGGCATGCAGCTCTTTCCATTAGCTCTAAGTCGCTGTTCAGCTTTACTTTAAAGGAAGGACCCTTTTCAGGACTCCTAGGCCTCTCGGGTGAGCATCATTTTTGTTCCAAGATCCCTGAGTACCTCCACACCCCTGTAGGCCTGCTGAGCAACAACGAGGCCCATCGTCCCTCGGAGGTCCTCTGTGTCTGCTGAGTCATGGGCAACACACTGCACTCTTTCTTGTGATATCTTGATTCACAGCACTCGCACAGGTTCAAGAGCAATGTTCTAGCAAGTTCCAACATGCCGTGGAAGTCGCACTCATTCCCTGGTCTGAGCTGCACAGAGAAAAACACTAGGCTTCTCCTTCCATCCAGGACCTCCTACCTGAAGTCACCCTGCCTCAGGAGAAAGACGGCTTGCGTTCCTATTGCAACTAAAGCACAGTTTTTCCTGTAGCACTGCAGGTTTGGAAGAGGCAAGGGGCCAGAGGCCTAGCTAAGGCTTTCCTTGGTGAGGTCGTTCACTAGATGCCGAAAACCCTGCCTCGAGAAGTTGATTCAGGGAAGCAACCAGTGTGTACTCCGTGTCTCTTTTGACTTGTTAGAAACCACAGAGATGTATGCTGCCTGTGCCCATGGAAATGGGGGCATGATGGGACTAACCTTGCTTTCAGTTTGGAAAGCTCCATTCTTGCTGCCGTGAAGCTCCCTGAAATTCGCTGCTGTTGACAGGCCCCTGGCCACTGTAGGCATTGGTCTGGTAAGAAAATGAGTTTTCTCTGGCTAAACACGGAGCTCCTTTGGCCGGGGTGGGGCTCACCTTGCCATGCTCTAGAGCTAAAGGGAATCTCAACGTGAATCCTTGCCTCGAGGTAAGGCCCTGAGTAGCCCTGCAGAAAGGGAGGCATGCAGCTCTTTCCATGAGCTCTTAGTCGCTGTTGTGCTTTACTGTAAAGGAAGTACCCTTTTCAGGACTCCCAGCCCCCTCAGGTAAGCATCATTTTTGTTCCAAGATCTCTTAGTACCTCCACACCCCTGTAGGCCTGCTGAGCAAAAAGTGGCCCATTGGTCCCTCGGAGGTCCTCTGTGTCTGCTGAGTCATGGTCAACACACTGCACTCTCTCTTGTGATATCTTGACTCTCAGCACTCGCAAGTTGAAGAGCAACGTTCTTGCAAGTTCCAACATGCCGTGGAAGTCGCACTCATTCCCTAGTCTGAGCTGCACAGAGAAAAACACTAGGCTTCTCCTTCCAATCAGGACCTCCTACCTGAAGTCACCCTGCCTCCAGGAGAAAGACGGCTTGCGTTCCTGTTGCAACTAAAGCACAGTTTTTCCTGTAGCACTGCAGGCTTTTGAAGAGGCACGGTTCCGGAGGCCTGGCTACGGCGTTCCTTGGTGAGACCGTTCACAAGGTGCAGAACACCCTGCCTCGAGAAGTTGATTCAGGGAAGCAACCAGTGTGTACTCTGTGTCTCTTTTGACTTGTTAGAAACCACAGAGATGTATGCTGCCTGTGCCCATGGAAATGGGGGCATGATGGTACTAGCCTTGCTTTCCATTTGGAAAGCTCCATTCTTGCTACCGTGAAGCTCCCTGAAATTCTCTGCTGTTGACAGGCCTCAGGCCACTGTAGGCAAGGGTCTGGGAAGAAAATGCGTTTTCTCTGGCTACACACGGAGCTTCATTGGCCGGTGTGGGGCTCACCTTGCCATGCTCTAAAGCTAAAGGGAATCTCAACGTGAGTCCTTGCCTCGAGGTAAGGACCTGAGTAGCCCTGCAGAAAGGGAGGCATGCAGCTCTTTCCATGAGCTCTTAGTGGAGGTTCTGCTTTATTGTAAAGGAAGTACCCTTTTCAGGACCTTTAGGCGCCTCAGGTGAGCATCATTTTGGGTCCAAGAGCACAGACTCCCTCCACACCCCGGTGGGCCTGCCGAGAAGCATTGAGTCCCATATGTCCATCGGAGGCCCTCTGTGTCTGCCGAGTCTCGGGCAACACACTGTACGTTACTTCAGGAGAGCTCTATTTCCAGAGCAGTCGAACAGCATCAGAACCACATTTCTAGGCAGTCCAACATGCCCTGGAAGTTTTCGACATTGCCCTCGTTTGAATGCCCTGAGAAAACACTCTTCTTAGAATTTAACGAGGACCTCTTTCCTGAAGTCACTCTATTCAAGGAGAAACACAGCATCCTAACATGCTGTGTCGCTCACAGTGCAAGCAACGTGAGAACTTGCCTCAAGGGAAGGCCCTGAAATGCTATGCAGAAGGGGAGGCGTGTAGCAGTTTCCATGAGGCCGTAGTCGCTGCTCTGCAGCATTTTAACGCCAGTACGCTTTTCAGGACACCTAGGTGCCTCACCTGGAAAACCTGTTCCCTGCAAGAACACCGAGTACCCTCAGGCTCCCCTGGCCCTTCTAAGCAATATCCAGGCCCCTAGCTTTCCGACTCACGGTGTGTATGCCGAGTGTAGGGCAACACACTGCACTCTTATTGGTACATCTTGATTTAGCCAGCAATCGCACAGATTCCCGAGCACGATTCTAGCAAGTTCCAACTTGCCGTGGAAGTCGCACTCCTTCCCTAGTTTGAGCTGCACAGAGAAAAACACTAGCCTTCTCCATCCATCCAGGACCTCCTAGCTGAAGTCACCTTGCCTCCTGGAGTAAGACGGCTGCGTTCTTATTGCAACTAAAGCACAGTTTTTCCTTTAGCACTGCAGGCTTTTGAAGAGACACGGGCCAGGAGGCCTAGCTAGGGCTTTCCTGGGTGAGGCCGTTCACTAGTTGCAGAACACCCTGCCTCGAGAAGTTGATTCAGGGAAGCAACCAGTGTGTACTCTGTGTCTCATTTGACTTGTTAGAAACCACAGAGATGTATGCTGCCTGTGCCCATGGAAATGGGGGCATGATGGTACTAGCCTTGCTTTCCATTTGGAAAGCTCCATTCTTGCTGCCGTGAAGCTCCCTGAAATTCTCTGCTGTTGACAGGCCCCTGGCCACTCTAGCATTGGTGTGGGAAGAAAATGAGTTTTCTCTGGCTACACACGGAGCTTCTTTGGCCGGGGTGGGGCTCACCTTGCCATGCTCTAGAGCTAAAGGGAATCTCAACGTGAGTCCTTGCCTCGAGGTAAGGCCCTGGGTAGCCCTGCAGAAAGGGAGGCATGCAGGTCTTTCCATGCGCTCTAAGTCGCTGTTCAGCTTTACTTTAAAGGAAGTACCCTTTTCCGGACTCGTAGGCCTCTCAGGTGAGCATCATTTTTGTTCCAAGATCCCTGAGTACCTCCACACCCCTGTAAGCCTGCTGAGCAACAACGAGGCCCATTGGGCCCTCGGAGGTCCTCTGTGTCTGCTGAGTCATGGGCAACACACTGCACTCTTTCTTGTGATATCTTGATTCACGGCACTCGCACAGGTTCACGAGCACCGTTCTAGCAGTTTCCAACAGGCCGTGGAAGTCGCACTCATTCCCTAGACTGAGCTGCACAGAGAAAAACACTGGGCTTCTCCTTCCATCTAAGACCTCCTACCTGAAGTCATCCTGCCCCCAGGAGAAAGACGGCTTGCGTTTCTATTGCAACTAAAGCACAGTATTTCCTGTAGCCCTGCAGGCTCTTGAAGACGCACGGGCCCAGAGGCCTAGCTAGGGCGTTCCTTGGTGAGGTCGTGCACTAGATGCAGAAAATCCTGCCTCGAGAAGTTGATTCAGGGAAGCAACCAGTGTGTACTCCGTGTCTCTTTTGACTTGTTAGAAACCACAGAGATGTATGCTGCCTGTGCCCATGGAAATGGGGGCATGATGGTACTAGCCTTGCTTTCCATTTGGAAAGCTCCATTCTTGCTGCCGTGAAGCTCCCTGATATTCTCTGCTGTTGACAGGCCCCTGGCCACTCTAGCATTGGTGTGGGAAGAAAATGAGTTTTCTCTGGCTACACACGGAGCTTCTTTGGCCGGGGTGGGGCTCACCTTGCCATGCTCTAGAGCTAAAGGGAATCTCAACGTGAGTCCTTGCCTCGAGGTAAGGCCCTGGGTAGCCCTGCAGAAAGGGAGGCATGCAGGTCTTTCCATGCGCTCTAAGTCGCTGTTCAGCTTTACGTTAAAGGAAGTACCCTTTTCCGGACTCGTAGGCCTCTCGGGTGAGCATCATTTTTGTTCCAAGATCCCTGAGTACCTCCACACCCCTGTAAGCCTGCTGAGCAACAACGAGGCCCATCGTCCCTCGGAGGTCCTCTGTGTCTGCTGAGTCATGGGCAACACACTGCACTCTTTCTTGTGATATCTTGATTCACAGCACTCGCACAGGTTCACGAGCACCGTTCTAGCAGGTTCCAACATGCCGTGGAAGTCGCACTCATTCCCTAGTCTGAGCTGCACAGAGAAAAACACTAGGCTTCTCCTTCCATCTAAGACCTCCTACCTGAAGTCACCCTGCCATCAGGAGAAACACTGCGTGCGTTCTTATTGCAACTAAAGCACAGTTTTTCCTGTAGCACTGCAGGCTTTTGAAGAGGCACGGGCCCAGAGGCCTAGCTAGGGCGTTCCTTGGTGAGGTGGTTCACTAGATGCAGAACACCCTGCCTCGAGAAGTTGATTCAGGGAAGCAACCAGTGTGGACTCTGTGTCTCTTTTGACTTGTTAGAAACCACAGAGATGTATGCTGCCTGTGCCAATGGTAATGGGGGCATGATGGTACTAGCCTTCCTTTCCATTTGGAAAGCTCCATTCTTACTGCCGTGAAGCTCCCTGAAATTCTCTGCTGTTGACAGCCCTCTGGCCACTGTAGGCATGAGTGTGGGAAGAAAATGAATTTTCTCTGCCTACACACGGAGCTTCATTGGCCGGGGTGGGGCTCACCTTGCCATGCTCTGGAGCTAAAGGGAATCTCAACTTGAGTCTTTGCCTCGAGGTAAGGCCCTGAGTAGCCCTGCAGAAAGGGAGGCATGCAGCTCTTTCCATTAGCTCTAAGTCGCTGTTCAGCTTTACTTTAAAGGAAGGACCCTTTTCAGGACTCCTAGGCCTCTCGGGTGAGCATCATTTTTGTTCCAAGATCCCTGAGTACCTCCACACCCCTGTAGGCCTGCTGAGCAACAACGAGGCCCATCGTCCCTCGGAGGTCCTCTGTGTCTGCTGAGTCATGGGCAACACACTGCACTCTTTCTTGTGATATCTTGATTCACAGCACTCGCACAGGTTCAAGAGCAATGTTCTAGCAAGTTCCAACATGCCGTGGAAGTCGCACTCATTCCCTGGTCTGAGCTGCACAGAGAAAAACACTAGGCTTCTCCTTCCATCCAGGACCTCCTACCTGAAGTCACCCTGCCTCAGGAGAAAGACGGCTTGCGTTCCTATTGCAACTAAAGCACAGTTTTTCCTGTAGCACTGCAGGTTTGGAAGAGGCAAGGGGCCAGAGGCCTAGCTAAGGCTTTCCTTGGTGAGGTCGTTCACTAGATGCCGAAAACCCTGCCTCGAGAAGTTGATTCAGGGAAGCAACCAGTGTGTACTCCGTGTCTCTTTTGACTTGTTAGAAACCACAGAGATGTATGCTGCCTGTGCCCATGGAAATGGGGGCATGATGGGACTAACCTTGCTTTCAGTTTGGAAAGCTCCATTCTTGCTGCCGTGAAGCTCCCTGAAATTCGCTGCTGTTGACAGGCCCCTGGCCACTGTAGGCATTGGTCTGGTAAGAAAATGAGTTTTCTCTGGCTAAACACGGAGCTCCTTTGGCCGGGGTGGGGCTCACCTTGCCATGCTCTAGAGCTAAAGGGAATCTCAACGTGAATCCTTGCCTCGAGGTAAGGCCCTGAGTAGCCCTGCAGAAAGGGAGGCATGCAGCTCTTTCCATGAGCTCTTAGTCGCTGTTGTGCTTTACTGTAAAGGAAGTACCCTTTTCAGGACTCCCAGCCCCCTCAGGTAAGCATCATTTTTGTTCCAAGATCTCTTAGTACCTCCACACCCCTGTAGGCCTGCTGAGCAAAAAGTGGCCCATTGGTCCCTCGGAGGTCCTCTGTGTCTGCTGAGTCATGGTCAACACACTGCACTCTCTCTTGTGATATCTTGACTCTCAGCACTCGCAAGTTGAAGAGCAACGTTCTTGCAAGTTCCAACATGCCGTGGAAGTCGCACTCATTCCCTAGTCTGAGCTGCACAGAGAAAAACACTAGGCTTCTCCTTCCAATCAGGACCTCCTACCTGAAGTCACCCTGCCTCCAGGAGAAAGACGGCTTGCGTTCCTGTTGCAACTAAAGCACAGTTTTTCCTGTAGCACTGCAGGCTTTTGAAGAGGCACGGTTCCGGAGGCCTGGCTACGGCGTTCCTTGGTGAGACCGTTCACAAGGTGCAGAACACCCTGCCTCGAGAAGTTGATTCAGGGAAGCAACCAGTGTGTACTCTGTGTCTCTTTTGACTTGTTAGAAACCACAGAGATGTATGCTGCCTGTGCCCATGGAAATGGGGGCATGATGGTACTAGCCTTGCTTTCCATTTGGAAAGCTCCATTCTTGCTACCGTGAAGCTCCCTGAAATTCTCTGCTGTTGACAGGCCTCAGGCCACTGTAGGCAAGGGTCTGGGAAGAAAATGCGTTTTCTCTGGCTACACACGGAGCTTCATTGGCCGGTGTGGGGCTCACCTTGCCATGCTCTAAAGCTAAAGGGAATCTCAACGTGAGTCCTTGCCTCGAGGTAAGGACCTGAGTAGCCCTGCAGAAAGGGAGGCATGCAGCTCTTTCCATGAGCTCTTAGTGGAGGTTCTGCTTTATTGTAAAGGAAGTACCCTTTTCAGGACCTTTAGGCGCCTCAGGTGAGCATCATTTTGGGTCCAAGAGCACAGACTCCCTCCACACCCCGGTGGGCCTGCCGAGAAGCATTGAGTCCCATATGTCCATCGGAGGCCCTCTGTGTCTGCCGAGTCTCGGGCAACACACTGTACGTTACTTCAGGAGAGCTCTATTTCCAGAGCAGTCGAACAGCATCAGAACCACATTTCTAGGCAGTCCAACATGCCCTGGAAGTTTTCGACATTGCCCTCGTTTGAATGCCCTGAGAAAACACTCTTCTTAGAATTTAACGAGGACCTCTTTCCTGAAGTCACTCTATTCAAGGAGAAACACAGCATCCTAACATGCTGTGTCGCTCACAGTGCAAGCAACGTGAGAACTTGCCTCAAGGGAAGGCCCTGAAATGCTATGCAGAAGGGGAGGCGTGTAGCAGTTTCCATGAGGCCGTAGTCGCTGCTCTGCAGCATTTTAACGCCAGTACGCTTTTCAGGACACCTAGGTGCCTCACCTGGAAAACCTGTTCCCTGCAAGAACACCGAGTACCCTCAGGCTCCCCTGGCCCTTCTAAGCAATATCCAGGCCCCTAGCTTTCCGACTCACGGTGTGTATGCCGAGTGTAGGGCAACACACTGCACTCTTATTGGTACATCTTGATTTAGCCAGCAATCGCACAGATTCCCGAGCACGATTCTAGCAAGTTCCAACTTGCCGTGGAAGTCGCACTCCTTCCCTAGTTTGAGCTGCACAGAGAAAAACACTAGCCTTCTCCATCCATCCAGGACCTCCTAGCTGAAGTCACCTTGCCTCCTGGAGTAAGACGGCTGCGTTCTTATTGCAACTAAAGCACAGTTTTTCCTTTAGCACTGCAGGCTTTTGAAGAGACACGGGCCAGGAGGCCTAGCTAGGGCTTTCCTGGGTGAGGCCGTTCACTAGTTGCAGAACACCCTGCCTCGAGAAGTTGATTCAGGGAAGCAACCAGTGTGTACTCTGTGTCTCATTTGACTTGTTAGAAACCACAGAGATGTATGCTGCCTGTGCCCATGGAAATGGGGGCATGATGGTACTAGCCTTGCTTTCCATTTGGAAAGCTCCATTCTTGCTGCCGTGAAGCTCCCTGAAATTCTCTGCTGTTGACAGGCCCCTGGCCACTCTAGCATTGGTGTGGGAAGAAAATGAGTTTTCTCTGGCTACACACGGAGCTTCTTTGGCCGGGGTGGGGCTCACCTTGCCATGCTCTAGAGCTAAAGGGAATCTCAACGTGAGTCCTTGCCTCGAGGTAAGGCCCTGGGTAGCCCTGCAGAAAGGGAGGCATGCAGGTCTTTCCATGCGCTCTAAGTCGCTGTTCAGCTTTACTTTAAAGGAAGTACCCTTTTCCGGACTCGTAGGCCTCTCAGGTGAGCATCATTTTTCTTCCAAGATCCCTGAGTACCTCCACACCCCTGTAAGCCTGCTGAGCAACAACGAGGCCCATTGGGCCCTCGGAGGTCCTCTGTGTCTGCTGAGTCATGGGCAACACACTGCACTCTTTCTTGTGATATCTTGATTCACGGCACTCGCACAGGTTCACGAGCACCGTTCTAGCAGTTTCCAACAGGCCGTGGAAGTCGCACTCATTCCCTAGACTGAGCTGCACAGAGAAAAACACTGGGCTTCTCCTTCCATCTAAGACCTCCTACCTGAAGTCATCCTGCCCCCAGGAGAAAGACGGCTTGCGTTTCTATTGCAACTAAAGCACAGTATTTCCTGTAGCCCTGCAGGCTCTTGAAGACGCACGGGCCCAGAGGCCTAGCTAGGGCGTTCCTTGGTGAGGTCGTGCACTAGATGCAGAAAATCCTGCCTCGAGAAGTTGATTCAGGGAAGCAACCAGTGTGTACTCCGTGTCTCTTTTGACTTGTTAGAAACCACAGAGATGTATGCTGCCTGTGCCCATGGAAATGGGGGCATGATGGTACTAGCCTTGCTTTCCATTTGGAAAGCTCCATTCTTGCTGCCGTGAAGCTCCCTGATATTCTCTGCTGTTGACAGGCCCCTGGCCACTCTAGCATTGGTGTGGGAAGAAAATGAGTTTTCTCTGGCTACACACGGAGCTTCTTTGGCCGGGCTGGGGCTCACCTTGCCATGCTCTAGAGCTAAAGGGAATCTCAACGTGAGTCCTTGCCTCGAGGTAAGGCCCTGGGTAGCCCTGCAGAAAGGGAGGCATGCAGGTCTTTCCATGCGCTCTAAGTCGCTGTTCAGCTTTACGTTAAAGGAAGTACCCTTTTCCGGACTCGTAGGCCTCTCGGGTGAGCATCATTTTTGTTCCAAGATCCCTGAGTACCTCCACACCCCTGTAAGCCTGCTGAGCAACAACGAGGCCCATCGTCCCTCGGAGGTCCTCTGTGTCTGCTGAGTCATGGGCAACACACTGCACTCTTTCTTGTGATATCTTGATTCACAGCACTCGCACAGGTTCACGAGCACCGTTCTAGCAGGTTCCAACATGCCGTGGAAGTCGCACTCATTCCCTAGTCTGAGCTGCACAGAGAAAAACACTAGGCTTCTCCTTCCATCTAAGACCTCCTACCTGAAGTCACCCTGCCATCAGGAGAAACACTGCGTGCGTTCTTATTGCAACTAAAGCACAGTTTTTCCTGTAGCACTGCAGGCTTTTGAAGAGGCACGGGCCCAGAGGCCTAGCTAGGGCGTTCCTTGGTGAGGTGGTTCACTAGATGCAGAACACCCTGCCTCGAGAAGTTGATTCAGGGAAGCAACCAGTGTGGACTCTGTGTCTCTTTTGACTTGTTAGAAACCACAGAGATGTATGCTGCCTGTGCCAATGGTAATGGGGGCATGATGGTACTAGCCTTCCTTTCCATTTGGAAAGCTCCATTCTTACTGCCGTGAAGCTCCCTGAAATTCTCTGCTGTTGACAGCCCTCTGGCCACTGTAGGCATGAGTGTGGGAAGAAAATGAATTTTCTCTGCCTACACACGGAGCTTCATTGGCCGGGGTGGGGCTCACCTTGCCATGCTCTGGAGCTAAAGGGAATCTCAACTTGAGTCTTTGCCTCGAGGTAAGGCCCTGAGTAGCCCTGCAGAAAGGGAGGCATGCAGCTCTTTCCATTAGCTCTAAGTCGCTGTTCAGCTTTACTTTAAAGGAAGGACCCTTTTCAGGACTCCTAGGCCTCTCGGGTGAGCATCATTTTTGTTCCAAGATCCCTGAGTACCTCCACACCCCTGTAGGCCTGCTGAGCAACAACGAGGCCCATCGTCCCTCGGAGGTCCTCTGTGTCTGCTGAGTCATGGGCAACACACTGCACTCTTTCTTGTGATATCTTGATTCACAGCACTCGCACAGGTTCAAGAGCAATGTTCTAGCAAGTTCCAACATGCCGTGGAAGTCGCACTCATTCCCTGGTCTGAGCTGCACAGAGAAAAACACTAGGCTTCTCCTTCCATCCAGGACCTCCTACCTGAAGTCACCCTGCCTCAGGAGAAAGACGGCTTGCGTTCCTATTGCAACTAAAGCACAGTTTTTCCTGTAGCACTGCAGGTTTGGAAGAGGCAAGGGGCCAGAGGCCTAGCTAAGGCTTTCCTTGGTGAGGTCGTTCACTAGATGCCGAAAACCCTGCCTCGAGAAGTTGATTCAGGGAAGCAACCAGTGTGTACTCCGTGTCTCTTTTGACTTGTTAGAAACCACAGAGATGTATGCTGCCTGTGCCCATGGAAATGGGGGCATGATGGGACTAACCTTGCTTTCAGTTTGGAAAGCTCCATTCTTGCTGCCGTGAAGCTCCCTGAAATTCGCTGCTGTTGACAGGCCCCTGGCCACTGTAGGCATTGGTCTGGTAAGAAAATGAGTTTTCTCTGGCTAAACACGGAGCTCCTTTGGCCGGGGTGGGGCTCACCTTGCCATGCTCTAGAGCTAAAGGGAATCTCAACGTGAATCCTTGCCTCGAGGTAAGGCCCTGAGTAGCCCTGCAGAAAGGGAGGCATGCAGCTCTTTCCATGAGCTCTTAGTCGCTGTTGTGCTTTACTGTAAAGGAAGTACCCTTTTCAGGACTCCCAGCCCCCTCAGGTAAGCATCATTTTTGTTCCAAGATCTCTTAGTACCTCCACACCCCTGTAGGCCTGCTGAGCAAAAAGTGGCCCATTGGTCCCTCGGAGGTCCTCTGTGTCTGCTGAGTCATGGTCAACACACTGCACTCTCTCTTGTGATATCTTGACTCTCAGCACTCGCAAGTTGAAGAGCAACGTTCTTGCAAGTTCCAACATGCCGTGGAAGTCGCACTCATTCCCTAGTCTGAGCTGCACAGAGAAAAACACTAGGCTTCTCCTTCCAATCAGGACCTCCTACCTGAAGTCACCCTGCCTCCAGGAGAAAGACGGCTTGCGTTCCTGTTGCAACTAAAGCACAGTTTTTCCTGTAGCACTGCAGGCTTTTGAAGAGGCACGGTTCCGGAGGCCTGGCTACGGCGTTCCTTGGTGAGACCGTTCACAAGGTGCAGAACACCCTGCCTCGAGAAGTTGATTCAGGGAAGCAACCAGTGTGTACTCTGTGTCTCTTTTGACTTGTTAGAAACCACAGAGATGTATGCTGCCTGTGCCCATGGAAATGGGGGCATGATGGTACTAGCCTTGCTTTCCATTTGGAAAGCTCCATTCTTGCTACCGTGAAGCTCCCTGAAATTCTCTGCTGTTGACAGGCCTCAGGCCACTGTAGGCAAGGGTCTGGGAAGAAAATGCGTTTTCTCTGGCTACACACGGAGCTTCATTGGCCGGTGTGGGGCTCACCTTGCCATGCTCTAAAGCTAAAGGGAATCTCAACGTGAGTCCTTGCCTCGAGGTAAGGACCTGAGTAGCCCTGCAGAAAGGGAGGCATGCAGCTCTTTCCATGAGCTCTTAGTGGAGGTTCTGCTTTATTGTAAAGGAAGTACCCTTTTCAGGACCTTTAGGCGCCTCAGGTGAGCATCATTTTGGGTCCAAGAGCACAGACTCCCTCCACACCCCGGTGGGCCTGCCGAGAAGCATTGAGTCCCATATGTCCATCGGAGGCCCTCTGTGTCTGCCGAGTCTCGGGCAACACACTGTACGTTACTTCAGGAGAGCTCTATTTCCAGAGCAGTCGAACAGCATCAGAACCACATTTCTAGGCAGTCCAACATGCCCTGGAAGTTTTCGACATTGCCCTCGTTTGAATGCCCTGAGAAAACACTCTTCTTAGAATTTAACGAGGACCTCTTTCCTGAAGTCACTCTATTCAAGGAGAAACACAGCATCCTAACATGCTGTGTCGCTCACAGTGCAAGCAACGTGAGAACTTGCCTCGAGGGAAGGCCCTGAAATGCTATGCAGAAGGGGAGGCGTGTAGCAGTTTCCATGAGGCCGTAGTCGCTGCTCTGCAGCATTTTAACGCCAGTACGCTTTTCAGGACACCTAGGTGCCTCACCTGGAAAACCTGTTCCCTGCAAGAACACCGAGTACCCTCAGGCTCCCCTGGCCCTTCTAAGCAATATCCAGGCCCCTAGCTTTCCGACTCACGGTGTGTATGCCGAGTGTAGGGCAACACACTGCACTCTTATTGGTACATCTTGATTTAGCCAGCAATCGCACAGATTCCCGAGCACGATTCTAGCAAGTTCCAACTTGCCGTGGAAGTCGCACTCCTTCCCTAGTTTGAGCTGCACAGAGAAAAACACTAGCCTTCTCCATCCATCCAGGACCTCCTAGCTGAAGTCACCTTGCCTCCTGGAGTAAGACGGCTGCGTTCTTATTGCAACTAAAGCACAGTTTTTCCTTTAGCACTGCAGGCTTTTGAAGAGACACGGGCCAGGAGGCCTAGCTAGGGCTTTCCTGGGTGAGGCCGTTCACTAGTTGCAGAACACCCTGCCTCGAGAAGTTGATTCAGGGAAGCAACCAGTGTGTACTCTGTGTCTCATTTGACTTGTTAGAAACCACAGAGATGTATGCTGCCTGTGCCCATGGAAATGGGGGCATGATGGTACTAGCCTTGCTTTCCATTTGGAAAGCTCCATTCTTGCTGCCGTGAAGCTCCCTGAAATTCTCTGCTGTTGACAGGCCCCTGGCCACTCTAGCATTGGTGTGTGAAGAAAATGAGTTTTCTCTGGCTACACACGGAGCTTCTTTGGCCGGGGTGGGGCTCACCTTGCCATGCTCTAGAGCTAAAGGGAATCTCAACGTGAGTCCTTGCCTCGAGGTAAGGCCCTGGGTAGCCCTGCAGAAAGGGAGGCATGCAGGTCTTTCCATGCGCTCTAAGTCGCTGTTCAGCTTTACTTTAAAGGAAGTACCCTTTTCCGGACTCGTAGGCCTCTCAGGTGAGCATCATTTTTCTTCCAAGATCCCTGAGTACCTCCACACCCCTGTAAGCCTGATGAGCAACAACGAGGCCCATTGGGCCCTCGGAGGTCCTCTGTGTCTGCTGAGTCATGGGCAACACACTGCACTCTTTCTTGTGATATCTTGATTCACGGCACTCGCACAGGTTCACGAGCACCGTTCTAGCAGTTTCCAACATGCCGTGGAAGTCGCACTCATTCCCTAGTCTGAGCTGCACAGAGAAAAACACTGGGCTTCTCCTTCCATCTAAGACCTCCTACCTGAAGTCATCCTGCCCCCAGAAGAAAGACGGCTTGCGTTCCTATTGCAACTAAAGCACAGTATTTCCTGTAGCCCTGCAGGCTCTTGAAGACGCACGGGCCCAGAGGCCTAGCTAGGGCGTTCCTTGGTGAGGTCGTGCACTAGATGCAGAAAATCCTGCCTCGAGAAGTTGATTCAGGGAAGCAACCAGTGTGTACTCCGTGTCTCTTTTGACTTGTTAGAAACCACAGAGATGTATGCTGCCTGTGCCCATGGAAATGGGGGCATGATGGTACTAGCCTTGCTTTCCATTTGGAAAGCTCCATTCTTGCTGCCGTGAAGCTCCCTGATATTCTCTGCTGTTGACAGGCCCCTGGCCACTCTAGCATTGGTGTGGGAAGAAAATGAGTTTTCTCTGGCTACACACGGAGCTTCTTTGGCCGGGCTGGGGCTCACCTTGCCATGCTGTAGAGCTAAAGGGAATCTCAACGTGAGTCCTTGCCTCGAGGTAAGGCCCTGGGTAGCCCTGCAGAAAGGGAAGCATGCAGGTCTTTCCATGCGCTCTAAGTCGCTGTTCAGCTTTACTTTAAAGGAAGTACCCTTTTCCGGACTCGTAGGCCTCTCGGGTGAGCATCATTTTTGTTCCAAGATCCCTGAGTACCTCCACACCCCTGTAAGCCTGCTGAGCAACAACGAGGCCCATCGTCCCTCGGAGGTCCTCTGTGTCTGCTGAGTCATGGGCAACACACTGCACTGTTTCTTGTGATATCTTGATTCACAGCACTCGCACAGGTTCACGAGCACCGTTCTAGCAGGTTCCAACATGCCGTGGAAGTCGCACTCATTCCCTAGTCTGAGCTGCACAGAGAAAAACACTAGGCTTCTCCTTCCATCTAAGACCTCCTACCTGAAGTCACCCTGCCATCAGGAGAAACACTGCGTGCGTTCTTATTGCAACTAAAGCACAGTTTTTCCTGTAGCACTGCAGGCTTTTGAAGAGGCACGGGCCCAGAGGCCTAGCTAGGGCGTTCCTTGGTGAGGTGGTTCACTAGATGCAGAACACCCTGCCTCGAGAAGTTGATTCAGGGAAGCAACCAGTGTGGACTCTGTGTCTCTTTTGACTTGTTAGAAACCACAGAGATGTATGCTGCCTGTGCCAATGGTAATGGGGGCATGATGGTACTAGCCTTCCTTTCCATTTGGAAAGCTCCATTCTTACTGCCGTGAAGCTCCCTGAAATTCTCTGCTGTTGACAGCCCTCTGGCCACTGTAGGCATGAGTGTGGGAAGAAAATGAATTTTCTCTGCCTACACACGGAGCTTCATTGGCCGGGGTGGGGCTCACCTTGCCATGCTCTGGAGCTAAAGGGAATCTCAACTTGAGTCTTTGCCTCGAGGTAAGGCCCTGAGTAGCCCTGCAGAAAGGGAGGCATGCAGCTCTTTCCATTAGCTCTAAGTCGCTGTTCAGCTTTACTTTAAAGGAAGGACCCTTTTCAGGACTCCTAGGCCTCTCGGGTGAGCATCATTTTTGTTCCAAGATCCCTGAGTACCTCCACACCCCTGTAGGCCTGCTGAGCAACAACGAGGCCCATCGTCCCTCGGAGGTCCTCTGTGTCTGCTGAGTCATGGGCAACACACTGCACTCTTTCTTGTGATATCTTGATTCACAGCACTCGCACAGGTTCAAGAGCAATGTTCTAGCAAGTTCCAACATGCCGTGGAAGTCGCACTCATTCCCTGGTCTGAGCTGCACAGAGAAAAACACTAGGCTTCTCCTTCCATCCAGGACCTCCTACCTGAAGTCACCCTGCCTCAGGAGAAAGACGGCTTGCGTTCCTATTGCAACTAAAGCACAGTTTTTCCTGTAGCACTGCAGGTTTGGAAGAGGCAAGGGGCCAGAGGCCTAGCTAAGGCTTTCCTTGGTGAGGTCGTTCACTAGATGCCGAAAACCCTGCCTCGAGAAGTTGATTCAGGGAAGCAACCAGTGTGTACTCCGTGTCTCTTTTGACTTGTTAGAAACCACAGAGATGTATGCTGCCTGTGCCCATGGAAATGGGGGCATGATGGGACTAACCTTGCTTTCAGTTTGGAAAGCTCCATTCTTGCTGCCGTGAAGCTCCCTGAAATTCGCTGCTGTTGACAGGCCCCTGGCCACTGTAGGCATTGGTCTGGTAAGAAAATGAGTTTTCTCTGGCTAAACACGGAGCTCCTTTGGCCGGGGTGGGGCTCACCTTGCCATGCTCTAGAGCTAAAGGGAATCTCAACGTGAATCCTTGCCTCGAGGTAAGGCCCTGAGTAGCCCTGCAGAAAGGGAGGCATGCAGCTCTTTCCATGAGCTCTTAGTCGCTGTTGTGCTTTACTGTAAAGGAAGTACCCTTTTCAGGACTCCCAGCCCCCTCAGGTAAGCATCATTTTTGTTCCAAGATCTCTTAGTACCTCCACACCCCTGTAGGCCTGCTGAGCAAAAAGTGGCCCATTGGTCCCTCGGAGGTCCTCTGTGTCTGCTGAGTCATGGTCAACACACTGCACTCTCTCTTGTGATATCTTGACTCTCAGCACTCGCAAGTTGAAGAGCAACGTTCTTGCAAGTTCCAACATGCCGTGGAAGTCGCACTCATTCCCTAGTCTGAGCTGCACAGAGAAAAACACTAGGCTTCTCCTTCCAATCAGGACCTCCTACCTGAAGTCACCCTGCCTCCAGGAGAAAGACGGCTTGCGTTCCTGTTGCAACTAAAGCACAGTTTTTCCTGTAGCACTGCAGGCTTTTGAAGAGGCACGGTTCCGGAGGCCTGGCTACGGCGTTCCTTGGTGAGACCGTTCACAAGGTGCAGAACACCCTGCCTCGAGAAGTTGATTCAGGGAAGCAACCAGTGTGTACTCTGTGTCTCTTTTGACTTGTTAGAAACCACAGAGATGTATGCTGCCTGTGCCCATGGAAATGGGGGCATGATGGTACTAGCCTTGCTTTCCATTTGGAAAGCTCCATTCTTGCTACCGTGAAGCTCCCTGAAATTCTCTGCTGTTGACAGGCCTCAGGCCACTGTAGGCAAGGGTCTGGGAAGAAAATGCGTTTTCTCTGGCTACACACGGAGCTTCATTGGCCGGTGTGGGGCTCACCTTGCCATGCTCTAAAGCTAAAGGGAATCTCAACGTGAGTCCTTGCCTCGAGGTAAGGACCTGAGTAGCCCTGCAGAAAGGGAGGCATGCAGCTCTTTCCATGAGCTCTTAGTGGAGGTTCTGCTTTATTGTAAAGGAAGTACCCTTTTCAGGACCTTTAGGCGCCTCAGGTGAGCATCATTTTGGGTCCAAGAGCACAGACTCCCTCCACATCCCGGTGGGCCTGCCGAGAAGCATTGAGTCCCATATGTCCATCGGAGGCCCTCTGTGTCTGCCGAGTCTCGGGCAACACACTGTACGTTACTTCAGGAGAGCTCTATTTCCAGAGCAGTCGAACAGCATCAGAACCACATTTCTAGGCAGTCCAACATGCCCTGGAAGTTTTCGACATTGCCCTCGTTTGAATGCCCTGAGAAAACACTCTTCTTAGAATTTAACGAGGACCTCTTTCCTGAAGTCACTCTATTCAAGGAGAAACACAGCATCCTAACATGCTGTGTCGCTCACAGTGCAAGCAACGTGAGAACTTGCCTCGAGGGAAGGCCCTGAAATGCTATGCAGAAGGGGAGGCGTGTAGCAGTTTCCATGAGGCCGTAGTCGCTGCTCTGCAGCATTTTAACGCCAGTACGCTTTTCAGGACACCTAGGTGCCTCACCTGGAAAACCTGTTCCCTGCAAGAACACCGAGTACCCTCAGGCTCCCCTGGCCCTTCTAAGCAATATCCAGGCCCCTAGCTTTCCGACTCACGGTGTGTATGCCGAGTGTAGGGCAACACACTGCACTCTTATTGGTACATCTTGATTTAGCCAGCAATCGCACAGATTCCCGAGCACGATTCTAGCAAGTTCCAACTTGCCGTGGAAGTCGCACTCCTTCCCTAGTTTGAGCTGCACAGAGAAAAACACTAGCCTTCTCCATCCATCCAGGACCTCCTAGCTGAAGTCACCTTGCCTCCTGGAGTAAGACGGCTGCGTTCTTATTGCAACTAAAGCACAGTTTTTCCTTTAGCACTGCAGGCTTTTGAAGAGACACGGGCCAGGAGGCCTAGCTAGGGCTTTCCTGGGTGAGGCCGTTCACTAGTTGCAGAACACCCTGCCTCGAGAAGTTGATTCAGGGAAGCAACCAGTGTGTACTCTGTGTCTCATTTGACTTGTTAGAAACCACAGAGATGTATGCTGCCTGTGCCCATGGAAATGGGGGCATGATGGTACTAGCCTTGCTTTCCATTTGGAAAGCTCCATTCTTGCTGCCGTGAAGCTCCCTGAAATTCTCTGCTGTTGACAGGCCCCTGGCCACTCTAGCATTGGTGTGTGAAGAAAATGAGTTTTCTCTGGCTACACACGGAGCTTCTTTGGCCGGGGTGGGGCTCACCTTGCCATGCTCTAGAGCTAAAGGGAATCTCAACGTGAGTCCTTGCCTCGAGGTAAGGCCCTGGGTAGCCCTGCAGAAAGGGAGGCATGCAGGTCTTTCCATGCGCTCTAAGTCGCTGTTCAGCTTTACTTTAAAGGAAGTACCCTTTTCCGGACTCGTAGGCCTCTCAGGTGAGCATCATTTTTGTTCCAAGATCCCTGAGTACCTCCACACCCCTGTAAGCCTGCTGAGCAACAACGAGGCCCATTGGGCCCTCGGAGGTCCTCTGTGTCTGCTGAGTCATGGGCAACACACTGCACTCTTTCTTGTGATATCTTGATTCACGGCACTCGCACAGGTTCACGAGCACCGTTCTAGCAGTTTCCAACATGCCGTGGAAGTCGCACTCATTCCCTAGTCTGAGCTGCACAGAGAAAAACACTGGGCTTCTCCTTCCATCTAAGACCTCCTACCTGAAGTCATCCTGCCCCCAGAAGAAAGACGGCTTGCGTTCCTATTGCAACTAAAGCACAGTATTTCCTGTAGCCCTGCAGGCTCTTGAAGACGCACGGGCCCAGAGGCCTAGCTAGGGCGTTCCTTGGTGAGGTCGTGCACTAGATGCAGAAAATCCTGCCTCGAGAAGTTGATTCAGGGAAGCAACCAGTGTGTACTCCGTGTCTCTTTTGACTTGTTAGAAACCACAGAGATGTATGCTGCCTGTGCCCATGGAAATGGGGGCATGATGGTACTAGCCTTGCTTTCCATTTGGAAAGCTCCATTCTTGCTGCCGTGAAGCTCCCTGATATTCTCTGCTGTTGACAGGCCCCTGGCCACTCTAGCATTGGTGTGGGAAGAAAATGAGTTTTCTCTGGCTACACACGGAGCTTCTTTGGCCGGGCTGGGGCTCACCTTGCCATGCTGTAGAGCTAAAGGGAATCTCAACGTGAGTCCTTGCCTCGAGGTAAGGCCCTGGGTAGCCCTGCAGAAAGGGAAGCATGCAGGTCTTTCCATGCGCTCTAAGTCGCTGTTCAGCTTTACTTTAATGGAAGTACCCTTTTCCGGACTCGTAGGCCTCTCGGGTGAGCATCATTTTTGTTCCAAGATCCCTGAGTACCTCCACACCCCTGTAAGCCTGCTGAGCAACAACGAGGCCCATCGTCCCTCGGAGGTCCTCTGTGTCTGCTGAGTCATGGGCAACACACTGCACTGTTTCTTGTGATATCTTGATTCACAGCACTCGCACAGGTTCACGAGCACCGTTCTAGCAGGTTCCAACATGCCGTGGAAGTCGCACTCATTCCCTAGTCTGAGCTGCACAGAGAAAAACACTAGGCTTCTCCTTCCATCTAAGACCTCCTACCTGAAGTCACCCTACCATCAGGAGAAACACTGCGTGCGTTCTTATTGCAACTAAAGCACAGTTTTTCCTGTAGCACTGCAGGCTTTTGAAGAGGCACGGGCCCAGAGGCCTAGCTAGGGCGTTCCTTGGTGAGGTGGTTCACTAGATGCAGAACACCCTGCCTCGAGAAGTTGATTCAGGGAAGCAACCAGTGTGGACTCTGTGTCTCTTTTGACTTGTTAGAAACCACAGAGATGTATGCTGCCTGTGCCAATGGTAATGGGGGCATGATGGTACTAGCCTTCCTTTCCATTTGGAAAGCTCCATTCTTACTGCCGTGAAGCTCCCTGAAATTCTCTGCTGTTGACAGCCCTCTGGCCACTGTAGGCATGAGTGTGGGAAGAAAATGAATTTTCTCTGCCTACACACGGAGCTTCATTGGCCGGGGTGGGGCTCACCTTGCCATGCTCTGGAGCTAAAGGGAATCTCAACTTGAGTCTTTGCCTCGAGGTAAGGCCCTGAGTAGCCCTGCAGAAAGGGAGGCATGCAGCTCTTTCCATTAGCTCTAAGTCGCTGTTCAGCTTTACTTTAAAGGAAGGACCCTTTTCAGGACTCCTAGGCCTCTCGGGTGAGCATCATTTTTGTTCCAAGATCCCTGAGTACCTCCACACCCCTGTAGGCCTGCTGAGCAACAACGAGGCCCATCGTCCCTCGGAGGTCCTCTGTGTCTGCTGAGTCATGGGCAACACACTGCACTCTTTCTTGTGATATCTTGATTCACAGCACTCGCACAGGTTCAAGAGCAATGTTCTAGCAAGTTCCAACATGCCGTGGAAGTCGCACTCATTCCCTGGTCTGAGCTGCACAGAGAAAAACACTAGGCTTCTCCTTCCATCCAGGACCTCCTACCTGAAGTCACCCTGCCTCAGGAGAAAGACGGCTTGCGTTCCTATTGCAACTAAAGCACAGTTTTTCCTGTAGCACTGCAGGTTTGGAAGAGGCAAGGGGCCAGAGGCCTAGCTAAGGCTTTCCTTGGTGAGGTCGTTCACTAGATGCCGAAAACCCTGCCTCGAGAAGTTGATTCAGGGAAGCAACCAGTGTGTACTCCGTGTCTCTTTTGACTTGTTAGAAACCACAGAGATGTATGCTGCCTGTGCCCATGGAAATGGGGGCATGATGGGACTAACCTTGCTTTCAGTTTGGAAAGCTCCATTCTTGCTGCCGTGAAGCTCCCTGAAATTCGCTGCTGTTGACAGGCCCCTGGCCACTGTAGGCATTGGTCTGGTAAGAAAATGAGTTTTCTCTGGCTAAACACGGAGCTCCTTTGGCCGGGGTGGGGCTCACCTTGCCATGCTCTAGAGCTAAAGGGAATCTCAACGTGAATCCTTGCCTCGAGGTAAGGCCCTGAGTAGCCCTGCAGAAAGGGAGGCATGCAGCTCTTTCCATGAGCTCTTAGTCGCTGTTGTGCTTTACTGTAAAGGAAGTACCCTTTTCAGGACTCCCAGCCCCCTCAGGTAAGCATCATTTTTGTTCCAAGATCTCTTAGTACCTCCACACCCCTGTAGGCCTGCTGAGCAAAAAGTGGCCCATTGGTCCCTCGGAGGTCCTCTGTGTCTGCTGAGTCATGGTCAACACACTGCACTCTCTCTTGTGATATCTTGACTCTCAGCACTCGCAAGTTGAAGAGCAACGTTCTTGCAAGTTCCAACATGCCGTGGAAGTCGCACTCATTCCCTAGTCTGAGCTGCACAGAGAAAAACACTAGGCTTCTCCTTCCAATCAGGACCTCCTACCTGAAGTCACCCTGCCTCCAGGAGAAAGACGGCTTGCGTTCCTGTTGCAACTAAAGCACAGTTTTTCCTGTAGCACTGCAGGCTTTTGAAGAGGCACGGTTCCGGAGGCCTGGCTACGGCGTTCCTTGGTGAGACCGTTCACAAGGTGCAGAACACCCTGCCTCGAGAAGTTGATTCAGGGAAGCAACCAGTGTGTACTCTGTGTCTCTTTTGACTTGTTAGAAACCACAGAGATGTATGCTGCCTGTGCCCATGGAAATGGGGGCATGATGGTACTAGCCTTGCTTTCCATTTGGAAAGCTCCATTCTTGCTACCGTGAAGCTCCCTGAAATTCTCTGCTGTTGACAGGCCTCAGGCCACTGTAGGCAAGGGTCTGGGAAGAAAATGCGTTTTCTCTGGCTACACACGGAGCTTCATTGGCCGGTGTGGGGCTCACCTTGCCATGCTCTAAAGCTAAAGGGAATCTCAACGTGAGTCCTTGCCTCGAGGTAAGGACCTGAGTAGCCCTGCAGAAAGGGAGGCATGCAGCTCTTTCCATGAGCTCTTAGTGGAGGTTCTGCTTTATTGTAAAGGAAGTACCCTTTTCAGGACCTTTAGGCGCCTCAGGTGAGCATCATTTTGGGTCCAAGAGCACAGACTCCCTCCACACCCCGGTGGGCCTGCCGAGAAGCATTGAGTCCCATATGTCCATCGGAGGCCCTCTGTGTCTGCCGAGTCTCGGGCAACACACTGTACGTTACTTCAGGAGAGCTCTATTTCCAGAGCAGTCGAACAGCATCAGAACCACATTTCTAGGCAGTCCAACATGCCCTGGAAGTTTTCGACATTGCCCTCGTTTGAATGCCCTGAGAAAACACTCTTCTTAGAATTTAACGAGGACCTCTTTCCTGAAGTCACTCTATTCAAGGAGAAACACAGCATCCTAACATGCTGTGTCGCTCACAGTGCAAGCAACGTGAGAACTTGCCTCGAGGGAAGGCCCTGAAATGCTATGCAGAAGGGGAGGCGTGTAGCAGTTTCCATGAGGCCGTAGTCGCTGCTCTGCAGCATTTTAACGCCAGTACGCTTTTCAGGACACCTAGGTGCCTCACCTGGAAAACCTGTTCCCTGCAAGAACACCGAGTACCCTCAGGCTCCCCTGGCCCTTCTAAGCAATATCCAGGCCCCTAGCTTTCCGACTCACGGTGTGTATGCCGAGTGTAGGGCAACACACTGCACTCTTATTGGTACATCTTGATTTAGCCAGCAATCGCACAGATTCCCGAGCACGATTCTAGCAAGTTCCAACTTGCCGTGGAAGTCGCACTCCTTCCCTAGTTTGAGCTGCACAGAGAAAAACACTAGCCTTCTCCATCCATCCAGGACCTCCTAGCTGAAGTCACCTTGCCTCCTGGAGTAAGACGGCTGCGTTCTTATTGCAACTAAAGCACAGTTTTTCCTTTAGCACTGCAGGCTTTTGAAGAGACACGGGCCAGGAGGCCTAGCTAGGGCTTTCCTGGGTGAGGCCGTTCACTAGTTGCAGAACACCCTGCCTCGAGAAGTTGATTCAGGGAAGCAACCAGTGTGTACTCTGTGTCTCATTTGACTTGTTAGAAACCACAGAGATGTATGCTGCCTGTGCCCATGGAAATGGGGGCATGATGGTACTAGCCTTGCTTTCCATTTGGAAAGCTCCATTCTTGCTGCCGTGAAGCTCCCTGAAATTCTCTGCTGTTGACAGGCCCCTGGCCACTCTAGCATTGGTGTGTGAAGAAAATGAGTTTTCTCTGGCTACACACGGAGCTTCTTTGGCCGGGGTGGGGCTCACCTTGCCATGCTCTAGAGCTAAAGGGAATCTCAACGTGAGTCCTTGCCTCGAGGTAAGGCCCTGGGTAGCCCTGCAGAAAGGGAGGCATGCAGGTCTTTCCATGCGCTCTAAGTCGCTGTTCAGCTTTACTTTAAAGGAAGTACCCTTTTCCGGACTCGTAGGCCTCTCAGGTGAACATCATTTTTGTTCCAAGATCCCTGAGTACCTCCACACCCCTGTAAGCCTGCTGAGCAACAACGAGGCCCATTGGGCCCTCGGAGGTTCCTCTGTGTCTGCTGAGTCATGGGCAACACACTGCACTCTTTCTTGTGATATCTTGATTCACGGCACTCGCACAGGTTCACGAGCACCGTTCTAGCAGTTTCCAACATGCCGTGGAAGTCGCACTCATTCCCTAGTCTGAGCTGCACAGAGAAAAACACTGGGCTTCTCCTTCCATCTAAGACCTCCTACCTGAAGTCATCCTGCCCCCAGAAGAAAGACGGCTTGCGTTCCTATTGCAACTAAAGCACAGTATTTCCTGTAGCCCTGCAGGCTCTTGAAGACGCACGGGCCCAGAGGCCTAGCTAGGGCGTTCCTTGGTGAGGTCGTGCACTAGATGCAGAAAATCCTGCCTCGAGAAGTTGATTCAGGGAAGCAACCAGTGTGTACTCCGTGTCTCTTTTGACTTGTTAGAAACCACAGAGATGTATGCTGCCTGTGCCCATGGAAATGGGGGCATGATGGTACTAGCCTTGCTTTCCATTTGGAAAGCTCCATTCTTGCTGCCGTGAAGCTCCCTGATATTCTCTGCTGTTGACAGGCCCCTGGCCACTCTAGCATTGGTGTGGGAAGAAAATGAGTTTTCTCTGGCTACACACGGAGCTTCTTTGGCCGGGCTGGGGCTCACCTTGCCATGCTGTAGAGCTAAAGGGAATCTCAACGTGAGTCCTTGCCTCGAGGTAAGGCCCTGGGTAGCCCTGCAGAAAGGGAAGCATGCAGGTCTTTCCATGCGCTCTAAGTCGCTGTTCAGCTTTACTTTAATGGAAGTACCCTTTTCCGGACTCGTAGGCCTCTCGGGTGAGCATCATTTTTGTTCCAAGATCCCTGAGTACCTCCACACCCCTGTAAGCCTGCTGAGCAACAACGAGGCCCATCGTCCCTCGGAGGTCCTCTGTGTCTGCTGAGTCATGGGCAACACACTGCACTGTTTCTTGTGATATCTTGATTCACAGCACTCGCACAGGTTCACGAGCACCGTTCTAGCAGGTTCCAACATGCCGTGGAAGTCGCACTCATTCCCTAGTCTGAGCTGCACAGAGAAAAACACTAGGCTTCTCCTTCCATCTAAGACCTCCTACCTGAAGTCACCCTACCATCAGGAGAAACACTGCGTGCGTTCTTATTGCAACTAAAGCACAGTTTTTCCTGTAGCACTGCAGGCTTTTGAAGAGGCACGGGCCCAGAGGCCTAGCTAGGGCGTTCCTTGGTGAGGTGGTTCACTAGATGCAGAACACCCTGCCTCGAGAAGTTGATTCAGGGAAGCAACCAGTGTGGACTCTGTGTCTCTTTTGACTTGTTAGAAACCACAGAGATGTATGCTGCCTGTGCCAATGGTAATGGGGGCATGATGGTACTAGCCTTCCTTTCCATTTGGAAAGCTCCATTCTTACTGCCGTGAAGCTCCCTGAAATTCTCTGCTGTTGACAGCCCTCTGGCCACTGTAGGCATGAGTGTGGGAAGAAAATGAATTTTCTCTGCCTACACACGGAGCTTCATTGGCCGGGGTGGGGCTCACCTTGCCATGCTCTGGAGCTAAAGGGAATCTCAACTTGAGTCTTTGCCTCGAGGTAAGGCCCTGAGTAGCCCTGCAGAAAGGGAGGCATGCAGCTCTTTCCATTAGCTCTAAGTCGCTGTTCAGCTTTACTTTAAAGGAAGGACCCTTTTCAGGACTCCTAGGCCTCTCGGGTGAGCATCATTTTTGTTCCAAGATCCCTGAGTACCTCCACACCCCTGTAGGCCTGCTGAGCAACAACGAGGCCCATCGTCCCTCGGAGGTCCTCTGTGTCTGCTGAGTCATGGGCAACACACTGCACTCTTTCTTGTGATATCTTGATTCACAGCACTCGCACAGGTTCAAGAGCAATGTTCTAGCAAGTTCCAACATGCCGTGGAAGTCGCACTCATTCCCTGGTCTGAGCTGCACAGAGAAAAACACTAGGCTTCTCCTTCCATCCAGGACCTCCTACCTGAAGTCACCCTGCCTCAGGAGAAAGACGGCTTGCGTTCCTATTGCAACTAAAGCACAGTTTTTCCTGTAGCACTGCAGGTTTGGAAGAGGCAAGGGGCCAGAGGCCTAGCTAAGGCTTTCCTTGGTGAGGTCGTTCACTAGATGCCGAAAACCCTGCCTCGAGAAGTTGATTCAGGGAAGCAACCAGTGTGTACTCCGTGTCTCTTTTGACTTGTTAGAAACCACAGAGATGTATGCTGCCTGTGCCCATGGAAATGGGGGCATGATGGGACTAACCTTGCTTTCAGTTTGGAAAGCTCCATTCTTGCTGCCGTGAAGCTCCCTGAAATTCGCTGCTGTTGACAGGCCCCTGGCCACTGTAGGCATTGGTCTGGTAAGAAAATGAGTTTTCTCTGGCTAAACACGGAGCTCCTTTGGCCGGGGTGGGGCTCACCTTGCCATGCTCTAGAGCTAAAGGGAATCTCAACGTGAATCCTTGCCTCGAGGTAAGGCCCTGAGTAGCCCTGCAGAAAGGGAGGCATGCAGCTCTTTCCATGAGCTCTTAGTCGCTGTTGTGCTTTACTGTAAAGGAAGTACCCTTTTCAGGACTCCCAGCCCCCTCAGGTAAGCATCATTTTTGTTCCAAGATCTCTTAGTACCTCCACACCCCTGTAGGCCTGCTGAGCAAAAAGTGGCCCATTGGTCCCTCGGAGGTCCTCTGTGTCTGCTGAGTCATGGTCAACACACTGCACTCTCTCTTGTGATATCTTGACTCTCAGCACTCGCAAGTTGAAGAGCAACGTTCTTGCAAGTTCCAACATGCCGTGGAAGTCGCACTCATTCCCTAGTCTGAGCTGCACAGAGAAAAACACTAGGCTTCTCCTTCCAATCAGGACCTCCTACCTGAAGTCACCCTGCCTCCAGGAGAAAGACGGCTTGCGTTCCTGTTGCAACTAAAGCACAGTTTTTCCTGTAGCACTGCAGGCTTTTGAAGAGGCACGGTTCCGGAGGCCTGGCTACGGCGTTCCTTGGTGAGACCGTTCACAAGGTGCAGAACACCCTGCCTCGAGAAGTTGATTCAGGGAAGCAACCAGTGTGTACTCTGTGTCTCTTTTGACTTGTTAGAAACCACAGAGATGTATGCTGCCTGTGCCCATGGAAATGGGGGCATGATGGTACTAGCCTTGCTTTCCATTTGGAAAGCTCCATTCTTGCTACCGTGAAGCTCCCTGAAATTCTCTGCTGTTGACAGGCCTCAGGCCACTGTAGGCAAGGGTCTGGGAAGAAAATGCGTTTTCTCTGGCTACACACGGAGCTTCATTGGCCGGTGTGGGGCTCACCTTGCCATGCTCTAAAGCTAAAGGGAATCTCAACGTGAGTCCTTGCCTCGAGGTAAGGACCTGAGTAGCCCTGCAGAAAGGGAGGCATGCAGCTCTTTCCATGAGCTCTTAGTGGAGGTTCTGCTTTATTGTAAAGGAAGTACCCTTTTCAGGACCTTTAGGCGCCTCAGGTGAGCATCATTTTGGGTCCAAGAGCACAGACTCCCTCCACACCCCGGTGGGCCTGCCGAGAAGCATTGAGTCCCATATGTCCATCGGAGGCCCTCTGTGTCTGCCGAGTCTCGGGCAACACACTGTACGTTACTTCAGGAGAGCTCTATTTCCAGAGCAGTCGAACAGCATCAGAACCACATTTCTAGGCAGTCCAACATGCCCTGGAAGTTTTCGACATTGCCCTCGTTTGAATGCCCTGAGAAAACACTCTTCTTAGAATTTAACGAGGACCTCTTTCCTGAAGTCACTCTATTCAAGGAGAAACACAGCATCCTAACATGCTGTGTCGCTCACAGTGCAAGCAACGTGAGAACTTGCCTCGAGGGAAGGCCCTGAAATGCTATGCAGAAGGGGAGGCGTGTAGCAGTTTCCATGAGGCCGTAGTCGCTGCTCTGCAGCATTTTAACGCCAGTACGCTTTTCAGGACACCTAGGTGCCTCACCTGGAAAACCTGTTCCCTGCAAGAACACCGAGTACCCTCAGGCTCCCCTGGCCCTTCTAAGCAATATCCAGGCCCCTAGCTTTCCGACTCACGGTGTGTATGCCGAGTGTAGGGCAACACACTGCACTCTTATTGGTACATCTTGATTTAGCCAGCAATCGCACAGATTCCCGAGCACGATTCTAGCAAGTTCCAACTTGCCGTGGAAGTCGCACTCCTTCCCTAGTTTGAGCTGCACAGAGAAAAACACTAGCCTTCTCCATCCATCCAGGACCTCCTAGCTGAAGTCACCTTGCCTCCTGGAGTAAGACGGCTGCGTTCTTATTGCAACTAAAGCACAGTTTTTCCTTTAGCACTGCAGGCTTTTGAAGAGACACGGGCCAGGAGGCCTAGCTAGGGCTTTCCTGGGTGAGGCCGTTCACTAGTTGCAGAACACCCTGCCTCGAGAAGTTGATTCAGGGAAGCAACCAGTGTGTACTCTGTGTCTCATTTGACTTGTTAGAAACCACAGAGATGTATGCTGCCTGTGCCCATGGAAATGGGGGCATGATGGTACTAGCCTTGCTTTCCATTTGGAAAGCTCCATTCTTGCTGCCGTGAAGCTCCCTGAAATTCTCTGCTGTTGACAGGCCCCTGGCCACTCTAGCATTGGTGTGTGAAGAAAATGAGTTTTCTCTGGCTACACACGGAGCTTCTTTGGCCGGGGTGGGGCTCACCTTGCCATGCTCTAGAGCTAAAGGGAATCTCAACGTGAGTCCTTGCCTCGAGGTAAGGCCCTGGGTAGCCCTGCAGAAAGGGAGGCATGCAGGTCTTTCCATGCGCTCTAAGTCGCTGTTCAGCTTTACTTTAAAGGAAGTACCCTTTTCCGGACTCGTAGGCCTCTCAGGTGAGCATCATTTTTGTTCCAAGATCCCTGAGTACCTCCACACCCCTGTAAGCCTGCTGAGCAACAACGAGGCCCATTGGGCCCTCGGAGGTCCTCTGTGTCTGCTGAGTCATGGGCAACACACTGCACTCTTTCTTGTGATATCTTGATTCACGGCACTCGCACAGGTTCACGAGCACCGTTCTAGCAGTTTCCAACATGCCGTGGAAGTCGCACTCATTCCCTAGTCTGAGCTGCACAGAGAAAAACACTGGGCTTCTCCTTCCATCTAAGACCTCCTACCTGAAGTCATCCTGCCCCCAGAAGAAAGACGGCTTGCGTTCCTATTGCAACTAAAGCACAGTATTTCCTGTAGCCCTGCAGGCTCTTGAAGACGCACGGGCCCAGAGGCCTAGCTAGGGCGTTCCTTGGTGAGGTCGTGCACTAGATGCAGAAAATCCTGCCTCGAGAAGTTGATTCAGGGAAGCAACCAGTGTGTACTCCGTGTCTCTTTTGACTTGTTAGAAACCACAGAGATGTATGCTGCCTGTGCCCATGGAAATGGGGGCATGATGGTACTAGCCTTGCTTTCCATTTGGAAAGCTCCATTCTTGCTGCCGTGAAGCTCCCTGATATTCTCTGCTGTTGACAGGCCCCTGGCCACTCTAGCATTGGTGTGGGAAGAAAATGAGTTTTCTCTGGCTACACACGGAGCTTCTTTGGCCGGGCTGGGGCTCACCTTGCCATGCTCTAGAGCTAAAGGGAATCTCAACGTGAGTCCTTGCCTCGAGGTAAGGCCCTGGGTAGCCCTGCAGAAAGGGAAGCATGCAGGTCTTTCCATGCGCTCTAAGTCGCTGTTCAGCTTTACTTTAAAGGAAGTACCCTTTTCCGGACTCGTAGGCCTCTCGGGTGAGCATCATTTTTGTTCCAAGATCCCTGAGTACCTCCACACCCCTGTAAGCCTGCTGAGCAACAACGAGGCCCATCGTCCCTCGGAGGTCCTCTGTGTCTGCTGAGTCATGGGCAACACACTGCACTGTTTCTTGTGATATCTTGATTCACAGCACTCGCACAGGTTCACGAGCACCATTCTAGCAGGTTCCAACATGCCGTGGAAGTCGCACTCATTCCCTAGTCTGAGCTGCACAGAGAAAAACACTAGGCTTCTCCTTCCATCTAAGACCTCCTACCTGAAGTCACCCTGCCATCAGGAGAAACACTGCGTGCGTTCTTATTGCAACTAAAGCACAGTTTTTCCTGTAGCACTGCAGGCTTTTGAAGAGGCACGGGCCCAGAGGCCTAGCTAGGGCGTTCCTTGGTGAGGTGGTTCACTAGATGCAGAACACCCTGCCTCGAGAAGTTGATTCAGGGAAGCAACCAGTGTGGACTCTGTGTCTCTTTTGACTTGTTAGAAACCACAGAGATGTATGCTGCCTGTGCCAATGGTAATGGGGGCATGATGGTACTAGCCTTCCTTTCCATTTGGAAAGCTCCATTCTTACTGCCGTGAAGCTCCCTGAAATTCTCTGCTGTTGACAGCCCTCTGGCCACTGTAGGCATGAGTGTGGGAAGAAAATGAATTTTCTCTGCCTACACACGGAGCTTCATTGGCCGGGGTGGGGCTCACCTTGCCATGCTCTGGAGCTAAAGGGAATCTCAACTTGAGTCTTTGCCTCGAGGTAAGGCCCTGAGTAGCCCTGCAGAAAGGGAGGCATGCAGCTCTTTCCATTAGCTCTAAGTCGCTGTTCAGCTTTACTTTAAAGGAAGGACCCTTTTCAGGACTCCTAGGCCTCTCGGGTGAGCATCATTTTTGTTCCAAGATCCCTGAGTACCTCCACACCCCTGTAGGCCTGCTGAGCAACAACGAGGCCCATCGTCCCTCGGAGGTCCTCTGTGTCTGCTGAGTCATGGGCAACACACTGCACTCTTTCTTGTGATATCTTGATTCACAGCACTCGCACAGGTTCAAGAGCAATGTTCTAGCAAGTTCCAACATGCCGTGGAAGTCGCACTCATTCCCTGGTCTGAGCTGCACAGAGAAAAACACTAGGCTTCTCCTTCCATCCAGGACCTCCTACCTGAAGTCACCCTGCCTCAGGAGAAAGACGGCTTGCGTTCCTATTGCAACTAAAGCACAGTTTTTCCTGTAGCACTGCAGGTTTGGAAGAGGCAAGGGGCCAGAGGCCTAGCTAAGGCTTTCCTTGGTGAGGTCGTTCACTAGATGCCGAAAACCCTGCCTCGAGAAGTTGATTCAGGGAAGCAACCAGTGTGTACTCCGTGTCTCTTTTGACTTGTTAGAAACCACAGAGATGTATGCTGCCTGTGCCCATGGAAATGGGGGCATGATGGGACTAACCTTGCTTTCAGTTTGGAAAGCTCCATTCTTGCTGCCGTGAAGCTCCCTGAAATTCGCTGCTGTTGACAGGCCCCTGGCCACTGTAGGCATTGGTCTGGTAAGAAAATGAGTTTTCTCTGGCTAAACACGGAGCTCCTTTGGCCGGGGTGGGGCTCACCTTGCCATGCTCTAGAGCTAAAGGGAATCTCAACGTGAATCCTTGCCTCGAGGTAAGGCCCTGAGTAGCCCTGCAGAAAGGGAGGCATGCAGCTCTTTCCATGAGCTCTTAGTCGCTGTTGTGCTTTACTGTAAAGGAAGTACCCTTTTCAGGACTCCCAGCCCCCTCAGGTAAGCATCATTTTTGTTCCAAGATCTCTTAGTACCTCCACACCCCTGTAGGCCTGCTGAGCAAAAAGTGGCCCATTGGTCCCTCGGAGGTCCTCTGTGTCTGCTGAGTCATGGTCAACACACTGCACTCTCTCTTGTGATATCTTGACTCTCAGCACTCGCAAGTTGAAGAGCAACGTTCTTGCAAGTTCCAACATGCCGTGGAAGTCGCACTCATTCCCTAGTCTGAGCTGCACAGAGAAAAACACTAGGCTTCTCCTTCCAATCAGGACCTCCTACCTGAAGTCACCCTGCCTCCAGGAGAAAGACGGCTTGCGTTCCTGTTGCAACTAAAGCACAGTTTTTCCTGTAGCACTGCAGGCTTTTGAAGAGGCACGGTTCCGGAGGCCTGGCTACGGCGTTCCTTGGTGAGACCGTTCACAAGGTGCAGAACACCCTGCCTCGAGAAGTTGATTCAGGGAAGCAACCAGTGTGTACTCTGTGTCTCTTTTGACTTGTTAGAAACCACAGAGATGTATGCTGCCTGTGCCCATGGAAATGGGGGCATGATGGTACTAGCCTTGCTTTCCATTTGGAAAGCTCCATTCTTGCTACCGTGAAGCTCCCTGAAATTCTCTGCTGTTGACAGGCCTCAGGCCACTGTAGGCAAGGGTCTGGGAAGAAAATGCGTTTTCTCTGGCTACACACGGAGCTTCATTGGCCGGTGTGGGGCTCACCTTGCCATGCTCTAAAGCTAAAGGGAATCTCAACGTGAGTCCTTGCCTCGAGGTAAGGACCTGAGTAGCCCTGCAGAAAGGGAGGCATGCAGCTCTTTCCATGAGCTCTTAGTGGAGGTTCTGCTTTATTGTAAAGGAAGTACCCTTTTCAGGACCTTTAGGCGCCTCAGGTGAGCATCATTTTGGGTCCAAGAGCACAGACTCCCTCCACACCCCGGTGGGCCTGCCGAGAAGCATTGAGTCCCATATGTCCATCGGAGGCCCTCTGTGTCTGCCGAGTCTCGGGCAACACACTGTACGTTACTTCAGGAGAGCTCTATTTCCAGAGCAGTCGAACAGCATCAGAACCACATTTCTAGGCAGTCCAACATGCCCTGGAAGTTTTCGACATTGCCCTCGTTTGAATGCCCTGAGAAAACACTCTTCTTAGAATTTAACGAGGACCTCTTTCCTGAAGTCACTCTATTCAAGGAGAAACACAGCATCCTAACATGCTGTGTCGCTCACAGTGCAAGCAACGTGAGAACTTGCCTCGAGGGAAGGCCCTGAAATGCTATGCAGAAGGGGAGGCGTGTAGCAGTTTCCATGAGGCCGTAGTCGCTGCTCTGCAGCATTTTAACGCCAGTACGCTTTTCAGGACACCTAGGTGCCTCACCTGGAAAACCTGTTCCCTGCAAGAACACCGAGTACCCTCAGGCTCCCCTGGCCCTTCTAAGCAATATCCAGGCCCCTAGCTTTCCGACTCACGGTGTGTATGCCGAGTGTAGGGCAACACACTGCACTCTTATTGGTACATCTTGATTTAGCCAGCAATCGCACAGATTCCCGAGCACGATTCTAGCAAGTTCCAACTTGCCGTGGAAGTCGCACTCCTTCCCTAGTTTGAGCTGCACAGAGAAAAACACTAGCCTTCTCCATCCATCCAGGACCTCCTAGCTGAAGTCACCTTGCCTCCTGGAGTAAGACGGCTGCGTTCTTATTGCAACTAAAGCACAGTTTTTCCTTTAGCACTGCAGGCTTTTGAAGAGACACGGGCCAGGAGGCCTAGCTAGGGCTTTCCTGGGTGAGGCCGTTCACTAGTTGCAGAACACCCTGCCTCGAGAAGTTGATTCAGGGAAGCAACCAGTGTGTACTCTGTGTCTCATTTGACTTGTTAGAAACCACAGAGATGTATGCTGCCTGTGCCCATGGAAATGGGGGCATGATGGTACTAGCCTTGCTTTCCATTTGGAAAGCTCCATTCTTGCTGCCGTGAAGCTCCCTGAAATTCTCTGCTGTTGACAGGCCCCTGGCCACTCTAGCATTGGTGTGTGAAGAAAATGAGTTTTCTCTGGCTACACACGGAGCTTCTTTGGCCGGGGTGGGGCTCACCTTGCCATGCTCTAGAGCTAAAGGGAATCTCAACGTGAGTCCTTGCCTCGAGGTAAGGCCCTGGGTAGCCCTGCAGAAAGGGAGGCATGCAGGTCTTTCCATGCGCTCTAAGTCGCTGTTCAGCTTTACTTTAAAGGAAGTACCCTTTTCCGGACTCGTAGGCCTCTCAGGTGAGCATCATTTTTGTTCCAAGATCCCTGAGTACCTCCACACCCCTGTAAGCCTGCTGAGCAACAACGAGGCCCATTGGGCCCTCGGAGGTCCTCTGTGTCTGCTGAGTCATGGGCAACACACTGCACTCTTTCTTGTGATATCTTGATTCACGGCACTCGCACAGGTTCACGAGCACCGTTCTAGCAGTTTCCAACATGCCGTGGAAGTCGCACTCATTCCCTAGTCTGAGCTGCACAGAGAAAAACACTGGGCTTCTCCTTCCATCTAAGACCTCCTACCTGAAGTCATCCTGCCCCCAGAAGAAAGACGGCTTGCGTTCCTATTGCAACTAAAGCACAGTATTTCCTGTAGCCCTGCAGGCTCTTGAAGACGCACGGGCCCAGAGGCCTAGCTAGGGCGTTCCTTGGTGAGGTCGTGCACTAGATGCAGAAAATCCTGCCTCGAGAAGTTGATTCAGGGAAGCAACCAGTGTGTACTCCGTGTCTCTTTTGACTTGTTAGAAACCACAGAGATGTATGCTGCCTGTGCCCATGGAAATGGGGGCATGATGGTACTAGCCTTGCTTTCCATTTGGAAAGCTCCATTCTTGCTGCCGTGAAGCTCCCTGATATTCTCTGCTGTTGACAGGCCCCTGGCCACTCTAGCATTGGTGTGGGAAGAAAATGAGTTTTCTCTGGCTACACACGGAGCTTCTTTGGCCGGGCTGGGGCTCACCTTGCCATGCTCTAGAGCTAAAGGGAATCTCAACGTGAGTCCTTGCCTCGAGGTAAGGCCCTGGGTAGCCCTGCAGAAAGGGAAGCATGCAGGTCTTTCCATGCGCTCTAAGTCGCTGTTCAGCTTTACTTTAAAGGAAGTACCCTTTTCCGGACTCGTAGGCCTCTCGGGTGAGCATCATTTTTGTTCCAAGATCCCTGAGTACCTCCACACCCCTGTAAGCCTGCTGAGCAACAACGAGGCCCATCGTCCCTCGGAGGTCCTCTGTGTCTGCTGAGTCATGGGCAACACACTGCACTGTTTCTTGTGATATCTTGATTCACAGCACTCGCACAGGTTCACGAGCACCATTCTAGCAGGTTCCAACATGCCGTGGAAGTCGCACTCATTCCCTAGTCTGAGCTGCACAGAGAAAAACACTAGGCTTCTCCTTCCATCTAAGACCTCCTACCTGAAGTCACCCTGCCATCAGGAGAAACACTGCGTGCGTTCTTATTGCAACTAAAGCACAGTTTTTCCTGTAGCACTGCAGGCTTTTGAAGAGGCACGGGCCCAGAGGCCTAGCTAGGGCGTTCCTTGGTGAGGTGGTTCACTAGATGCAGAACACCCTGCCTCGAGAAGTTGATTCAGGGAAGCAACCAGTGTGGACTCTGTGTCTCTTTTGACTTGTTAGAAACCACAGAGATGTATGCTGCCTGTGCCAATGGTAATGGGGGCATGATGGTACTAGCCTTCCTTTCCATTTGGAAAGCTCCATTCTTACTGCCGTGAAGCTCCCTGAAATTCTCTGCTGTTGACAGCCCTCTGGCCACTGTAGGCATGAGTGTGGGAAGAAAATGAATTTTCTCTGCCTACACACGGAGCTTCATTGGCCGGGGTGGGGCTCACCTTGCCATGCTCTGGAGCTAAAGGGAATCTCAACTTGAGTCTTTGCCTCGAGGTAAGGCCCTGAGTAGCCCTGCAGAAAGGGAGGCATGCAGCTCTTTCCATTAGCTCTAAGTCGCTGTTCAGCTTTACTTTAAAGGAAGGACCCTTTTCAGGACTCCTAGGCCTCTCGGGTGAGCATCATTTTTGTTCCAAGATCCCTGAGTACCTCCACACCCCTGTAGGCCTGCTGAGCAACAACGAGGCCCATCGTCCCTCGGAGGTCCTCTGTGTCTGCTGAGTCATGGGCAACACACTGCACTCTTTCTTGTGATATCTTGATTCACAGCACTCGCACAGGTTCAAGAGCAATGTTCTAGCAAGTTCCAACATGCCGTGGAAGTCGCACTCATTCCCTGGTCTGAGCTGCACAGAGAAAAACACTAGGCTTCTCCTTCCATCCAGGACCTCCTACCTGAAGTCACCCTGCCTCAGGAGAAAGACGGCTTGCGTTCCTATTGCAACTAAAGCACAGTTTTTCCTGTAGCACTGCAGGTTTGGAAGAGGCAAGGGGCCAGAGGCCTAGCTAAGGCTTTCCTTGGTGAGGTCGTTCACTAGATGCCGAAAACCCTGCCTCGAGAAGTTGATTCAGGGAAGCAACCAGTGTGTACTCCGTGTCTCTTTTGACTTGTTAGAAACCACAGAGATGTATGCTGCCTGTGCCCATGGAAATGGGGGCATGATGGGACTAACCTTGCTTTCAGTTTGGAAAGCTCCATTCTTGCTGCCGTGAAGCTCCCTGAAATTCGCTGCTGTTGACAGGCCCCTGGCCACTGTAGGCATTGGTCTGGTAAGAAAATGAGTTTTCTCTGGCTAAACACGGAGCTCCTTTGGCCGGGGTGGGGCTCACCTTGCCATGCTCTAGAGCTAAAGGGAATCTCAACGTGAATCCTTGCCTCGAGGTAAGGCCCTGAGTAGCCCTGCAGAAAGGGAGGCATGCAGCTCTTTCCATGAGCTCTTAGTCGCTGTTGTGCTTTACTGTAAAGGAAGTACCCTTTTCAGGACTCCCAGCCCCCTCAGGTAAGCATCATTTTTGTTCCAAGATCTCTTAGTACCTCCACACCCCTGTAGGCCTGCTGAGCAAAAAGTGGCCCATTGGTCCCTCGGAGGTCCTCTGTGTCTGCTGAGTCATGGTCAACACACTGCACTCTCTCTTGTGATATCTTGACTCTCAGCACTCGCAAGTTGAAGAGCAACGTTCTTGCAAGTTCCAACATGCCGTGGAAGTCGCACTCATTCCCTAGTCTGAGCTGCACAGAGAAAAACACTAGGCTTCTCCTTCCAATCAGGACCTCCTACCTGAAGTCACCCTGCCTCCAGGAGAAAGACGGCTTGCGTTCCTGTTGCAGCTAAAGCACAGTTTTTCCTGTAGCACTGCAGGCTTTTGAAGAGGCACGGTTCCGGAGGCCTGGCTACGGCGTTCCTTGGTGAGACCGTTCACAAGGTGCAGAACACCCTGCCTCGAGAAGTTGATTCAGGGAAGCAACCAGTGTGTACTCTGTGTCTCTTTTGACTTGTTAGAAACCACAGAGATGTATGCTGCCTGTGCCCATGGAAATGGGGGCATGATGGTACTAGCCTTGCTTTCCATTTGGAAAGCTCCATTCTTGCTACCGTGAAGCTCCCTGAAATTCTCTGCTGTTGACAGGCCTCAGGCCACTGTAGGCAAGGGTCTGGGAAGAAAATGCGTTTTCTCTGGCTACACACGGAGCTTCATTGGCCGGTGTGGGGCTCACCTTGCCATGCTCTAAAGCTAAAGGGAATCTCAACGTGAGTCCTTGCCTCGAGGTAAGGACCTGAGTAGCCCTGCAGAAAGGGAGGCATGCAGCTCTTTCCATGAGCTCTTAGTGGAGGTTCTGCTTTATTGTAAAGGAAGTACCCTTTTCAGGACCTTTAGGCGCCTCAGGTGAGCATCATTTTGGGTCCAAGAGCACAGACTCCCTCCACACCCCGGTGGGCCTGCCGAGAAGCATTGAGTCCCATATGTCCATCGGAGGCCCTCTGTGTCTGCCGAGTCTCGGGCAACACACTGTACGTTACTTCAGGAGAGCTCTATTTCCAGAGCAGTCGAACAGCATCAGAACCACATTTCTAGGCAGTCCAACATGCCCTGGAAGTTTTCGACATTGCCCTCGTTTGAATGCCCTGAGAAAACACTCTTCTTAGAATTTAACGAGGACCTCTTTCCTGAAGTCACTCTATTCAAGGAGAAACACAGCATCCTAACATGCTGTGTCGCTCACAGTGCAAGCAACGTGAGAACTTGCCTCGAGGGAAGGCCCTGAAATGCTATGCAGAAGGGGAGGCGTGTAGCAGTTTCCATGAGGCCGTAGTCGCTGCTCTGCAGCATTTTAACGCCAGTACGCTTTTCAGGACACCTAGGTGCCTCACCTGGAAAACCTGTTCCCTGCAAGAACACCGAGTACCCTCAGGCTCCCCTGGCCCTTCTAAGCAATATCCAGGCCCCTAGCTTTCCGACTCACGGTGTGTATGCCGAGTGTAGGGCAACACACTGCACTCTTATTGGTACATCTTGATTTAGCCAGCAATCGCACAGATTCCCGAGCACGATTCTAGCAAGTTCCAACTTGCCGTGGAAGTCGCACTCCTTCCCTAGTTTGAGCTGCACAGAGAAAAACACTAGCCTTCTCCATCCATCCAGGACCTCCTAGCTGAAGTCACCTTGCCTCCTGGAGAAAGACGGCTGCGTTCTTATTGCAACTAAAGCACAGTTTTTCCTTTAGCACTGCAGGCTTTTGAAGAGACACGGGCCAGGAGGCCTAGCTAGGGCTTTCCTGGGTGAGGCCGTTCACTAGTTGCAGAACACCCTGCCTCGAGAAGTTGATTCAGGGAAGCAACCAGTGTGTACTCTGTGTCTCATTTGACTTGTTAGAAACCACAGAGATGTATGCTGCCTGTGCCCATGGAAATGGGGGCATGATGGTACTAGCCTTGCTTTCCATTTGGAAAGCTCCATTCTTGCTGCCGTGAAGCTCCCTGAAATTCTCTGCTGTTGACAGGCCCCTGGCCACTCTAGCATTGGTGTGTGAAGAAAATGAGTTTTCTCTGGCTACACACGGAGCTTCTTTGGCCGGGGTGGGGCTCACCTTGCCATGCTCTAGAGCTAAAGGGAATCTCAACGTGAGTCCTTGCCTCGAGGTAAGGCCCTGGGTAGCCCTGCAGAAAGGGAGGCATGCAGGTCTTTCCATGCGCTCTAAGTCGCTGTTCAGCTTTACTTTAAAGGAAGTACCCTTTTCCGGACTCGTAGGCCTCTCAGGTGAGCATCATTTTTGTTCCAAGATCCCTGAGTACCTCCACACCCCTGTAAGCCTGCTGAGCAACAACGAGGCCCATTGGGCCCTCGGAGGTCCTCTGTGTCTGCTGAGTCATGGGCAACACACTGCACTCTTTCTTGTGATATCTTGATTCACGGCACTCGCACAGGTTCACGAGCACCGTTCTAGCAGTTTCCAACATGCCGTGGAAGTCGCACTCATTCCCTAGTCTGAGCTGCACAGAGAAAAACACTGGGCTTCTCCTTCCATCTAAGACCTCCTACCTGAAGTCATCCTGCCCCCAGAAGAAAGACGGCTTGCGTTCCTATTGCAACTAAAGCACAGTATTTCCTGTAGCCCTGCAGGCTCTTGAAGACGCACGGGCCCAGAGGCCTAGCTAGGGCGTTCCTTGGTGAGGTCGTGCACTAGATGCAGAAAATCCTGCCTCGAGAAGTTGATTCAGGGAAGCAACCAGTGTGTACTCCGTGTCTCTTTTGACTTGTTAGAAACCACAGAGATGTATGCTGCCTGTGCCCATGGAAATGGGGGCATGATGGTACTAGCCTTGCTTTCCATTTGGAAAGCTCCATTCTTGCTGCCGTGAAGCTCCCTGATATTCTCTGCTGTTGACAGGCCCCTGGCCACTCTAGCATTGGTGTGGGAAGAAAATGAGTTTTCTCTGGCTACACACGGAGCTTCTTTGGCCGGGCTGGGGCTCACCTTGCCATGCTGTAGAGCTAAAGGGAATCTCAACGTGAGTCCTTGCCTCGAGGTAAGGCCCTGGGTAGCCCTGCAGAAAGGGAAGCATGCAGGTCTTTCCATGCGCTCTAAGTCGCTGTTCAGCTTTACTTTAAAGGAAGTACCCTTTTCCGGACTCGTAGGCCTCTCGGGTGAGCATCATTTTTGTTCCAAGATCCCTGAGTACCTCCACACCCCTGTAAGCCTGCTGAGCAACAACGAGGCCCATCGTCCCTCGGAGGTCCTCTGTGTCTGCTGAGTCATGGGCAACACACTGCACTGTTTCTTGTGATATCTTGATTCACAGCACTCGCACAGGTTCACGAGCACCGTTCTAGCAGGTTCCAACATGCCGTGGAAGTCGCACTCATTCCCTAGTCTGAGCTGCACAGAGAAAAACACTAGGCTTCTCCTTCCATCTAAGACCTCCTACCTGAAGTCACCCTGCCATCAGGAGAAACACTGCGTGCGTTCTTATTGCAACTAAAGCACAGTTTTTCCTGTAGCACTGCAGGCTTTTGAAGAGGCACGGGCCCAGAGGCCTAGCTAGGGCGTTCCTTGGTGAGGTGGTTCACTAGATGCAGAACACCCTGCCTCGAGAAGTTGATTCAGGGAAGCAACCAGTGTGGACTCTGTGTCTCTTTTGACTTGTTAGAAACCACAGAGATGTATGCTGCCTGTGCCAATGGTAATGGGGGCATGATGGTACTAGCCTTCCTTTCCATTTGGAAAGCTCCATTCTTACTGCCGTGAAGCTCCCTGAAATTCTCTGCTGTTGACAGCCCTCTGGCCACTGTAGGCATGAGTGTGGGAAGAAAATGAATTTTCTCTGCCTACACACGGAGCTTCATTGGCCGGGGTGGGGCTCACCTTGCCATGCTCTGGAGCTAAAGGGAATCTCAACTTGAGTCTTTGCCTCGAGGTAAGGCCCTGAGTAGCCCTGCAGAAAGGGAGGCATGCAGCTCTTTCCATTAGCTCTAAGTCGCTGTTCAGCTTTACTTTAAAGGAAGGACCCTTTTCAGGACTCCTAGGCCTCTCGGGTGAGCATCATTTTTGTTCCAAGATCCCTGAGTACCTCCACACCCCTGTAGGCCTGCTGAGCAACAACGAGGCCCATCGTCCCTCGGAGGTCCTCTGTGTCTGCTGAGTCATGGGCAACACACTGCACTCTTTCTTGTGATATCTTGATTCACAGCACTCGCACAGGTTCAAGAGCAATGTTCTAGCAAGTTCCAACATGCCGTGGAAGTCGCACTCATTCCCTGGTCTGAGCTGCACAGAGAAAAACACTAGGCTTCTCCTTCCATCCAGGACCTCCTACCTGAAGTCACCCTGCCTCAGGAGAAAGACGGCTTGCGTTCCTATTGCAACTAAAGCACAGTTTTTCCTGTAGCACTGCAGGTTTGGAAGAGGCAAGGGGCCAGAGGCCTAGCTAAGGCTTTCCTTGGTGAGGTCGTTCACTAGATGCCGAAAACCCTGCCTCGAGAAGTTGATTCAGGGAAGCAACCAGTGTGTACTCCGTGTCTCTTTTGACTTGTTAGAAACCACAGAGATGTATGCTGCCTGTGCCCATGGAAATGGGGGCATGATGGGACTAACCTTGCTTTCAGTTTGGAAAGCTCCATTCTTGCTGCCGTGAAGCTCCCTGAAATTCGCTGCTGTTGACAGGCCCCTGGCCACTGTAGGCATTGGTCTGGTAAGAAAATGAGTTTTCTCTGGCTAAACACGGAGCTCCTTTGGCCGGGGTGGGGCTCACCTTGCCATGCTCTAGAGCTAAAGGGAATCTCAACGTGAATCCTTGCCTCGAGGTAAGGCCCTGAGTAGCCCTGCAGAAAGGGAGGCATGCAGCTCTTTCCATGAGCTCTTAGTCGCTGTTGTGCTTTACTGTAAAGGAAGTACCCTTTTCAGGACTCCCAGCCCCCTCAGGTAAGCATCATTTTTGTTCCAAGATCTCTTAGTACCTCCACACCCCTGTAGGCCTGCTGAGCAAAAAGTGGCCCATTGGTCCCTCGGAGGTCCTCTGTGTCTGCTGAGTCATGGTCAACACACTGCACTCTCTCTTGTGATATCTTGACTCTCAGCACTCGCAAGTTGAAGAGCAACGTTCTTGCAAGTTCCAACATGCCGTGGAAGTCGCACTCATTCCCTAGTCTGAGCTGCACAGAGAAAAACACTAGGCTTCTCCTTCCAATCAGGACCTCCTACCTGAAGTCACCCTGCCTCCAGGAGAAAGACGGCTTGCGTTCCTGTTGCAACTAAAGCACAGTTTTTCCTGTAGCACTGCAGGCTTTTGAAGAGGCACGGTTCCGGAGGCCTGGCTACGGCGTTCCTTGGTGAGACCGTTCACAAGGTGCAGAACACCCTGCCTCGAGAAGTTGATTCAGGGAAGCAACCAGTGTGTACTCTGTGTCTCTTTTGACTTGTTAGAAACCACAGAGATGTATGCTGCCTGTGCCCATGGAAATGGGGGCATGATGGTACTAGCCTTGCTTTCCATTTGGAAAGCTCCATTCTTGCTACCGTGAAGCTCCCTGAAATTCTCTGCTGTTGACAGGCCTCAGGCCACTGTAGGCAAGGGTCTGGGAAGAAAATGCGTTTTCTCTGGCTACACACGGAGCTTCATTGGCCGGTGTGGGGCTCACCTTGCCATGCTCTAAAGCTAAAGGGAATCTCAACGTGAGTCCTTGCCTCGAGGTAAGGACCTGAGTAGCCCTGCAGAAAGGGAGGCATGCAGCTCTTTCCATGAGCTCTTAGTGGAGGTTCTGCTTTATTGTAAAGGAAGTACCCTTTTCAGGACCTTTAGGCGCCTCAGGTGAGCATCATTTTGGGTCCAAGAGCACAGACTCCCTCCACACCCCGGTGGGCCTGCCGAGAAGCATTGAGTCCCATATGTCCATCGGAGGCCCTCTGTGTCTGCCGAGTCTCGGGCAACACACTGTACGTTACTTCAGGAGAGCTCTATTTCCAGAGCAGTCGAACAGCATCAGAACCACATTTCTAGGCAGTCCAACATGCCCTGGAAGTTTTCGACATTGCCCTCGTTTGAATGCCCTGAGAAAACACTCTTCTTAGAATTTAACGAGGACCTCTTTCCTGAAGTCACTCTATTCAAGGAGAAACACAGCATCCTAACATGCTGTGTCGCTCACAGTGCAAGCAACGTGAGAACTTGCCTCGAGGGAAGGCCCTGAAATGCTATGCAGAAGGGGAGGCGTGTAGCAGTTTCCATGAGGCCGTAGTCGCTGCTCTGCAGCATTTTAACGCCAGTACGCTTTTCAGGACACCTAGGTGCCTCACCTGGAAAACCTGTTCCCTGCAAGAACACCGAGTACCCTCAGGCTCCCCTGGCCCTTCTAAGCAATATCCAGGCCCCTAGCTTTCCGACTCACGGTGTGTATGCCGAGTGTAGGGCAACACACTGCACTCTTATTGGTACATCTTGATTTAGCCAGCAATCGCACAGATTCACGAGCACGATTCTAGCAAGTTCCAACTTGCCGTGGAAGTCGCACTCCTTCCCTAGTTTGAGCTGCACAGAGAAAAACACTAGCCTTCTCCATCCATCCAGGACCTCCTAGCTGAAGTCACCTTGCCTCCTGGAGTAAGACGGCTGCGTTCTTATTGCAACTAAAGCACAGTTTTTCCTTTAGCACTGCAGGCTTTTGAAGAGACACGGGCCAGGAGGCCTAGCTAGGGCTTTCCTGGGTGAGGCCGTTCACTAGTTGCAGAACACCCTGCCTCGAGAAGTTGATTCAGGGAAGCAACCAGTGTGGACTCTGTGTCTCATTTGACTTGTTAGAAACCACAGAGATGTATGCTGCCTGTGCCCATGGAAATGGGGGCATGATGGTACTAGCCTTGCTTTCCATTTGGAAAGCTCCATTCTTGCTGCCGTGAAGCTCCCTGAAATTCTCTGCTGTTGACAGGCCCCTGGCCACTCTAGCATTGGTGTGTGAAGAAAATGACTTTTCTCTGGCTACACACGGAGCTTCTTTGGCCGGGGTGGGGCTCACCTTGCCATGCTCTAGAGCTAAAGGGAATCTCAACGTGAGTCCTTGCCTTGAGGTAAGGCCCTGGGTAGCCCTGCAGAAAGGGAGGCATGCAGGTCTTTCCATGCGCTCTAAGTCGCTGTTCAGCTTTACTTTAAAGGAAGTACCCTTTTCCGGACTCGTAGGCCTCTCAGGTGAGCATCATTTTTCTTCCAAGATCCCTGAGTACCTCCACACCCCTGTAGGCCTGCTGAGCAACAACGAGGCCCATCGTCCCTCGGAGGTCCTCTGTGTCTGCTGAGTCATGGGCAACACACTGCACTCTTTCTTGTGATATCTTGATTCACAGCACTCGCACAGGTTCAAGAGCAATGTTCTAGCAAGTTCCAACATGCCGTGGAAGTCGCACTCATTCCCTGGTCTGAGCTGCACAGAGAAAAACACTAGGCTTCTCCTTCCATCCAGGACCTCCTACCTGAAGTCACCCTGCCTCAGGAGAAAGACGGCTTGCGTTCCTATTGCAACTAAAGCACAGTTTTTCCTGTAGCACTGCAGGTTTGGAAGAGGCAAGGGGCCAGAGGCCTAGCTAAGGCTTTCCTTGGTGAGGTCGTTCACTAGATGCCGAAAACCCTGCCTCGAGAAGTTGATTCAGGGAAGCAACCAGTGTGTACTCCGTGTCTCTTTTGACTTGTTAGAAACCACAGAGATGTATGCTGCCTGTGCCCATGGAAATGGGGGCATGATGGGACTAACCTTGCTTTCAGTTTGGAAAGCTCCATTCTTGCTGCCGTGAAGCTCCCTGAAATTCGCTGCTGTTGACAGGCCCCTGGCCACTGTAGGCATTGGTCTGGTAAGAAAATGAGTTTTCTCTGGCTAAACACGGAGCTCCTTTGGCCGGGGTGGGGCTCACCTTGCCATGCTCTAGAGCTAAAGGGAATCTCAACGTGAATCCTTGCCTCGAGGTAAGGCCCTGAGTAGCCCTGCAGAAAGGGAGGCATGCAGCTCTTTCCATGAGCTCTTAGTCGCTGTTGTGCTTTACTGTAAAGGAAGTACCCTTTTCAGGACTCCCAGCCCCCTCAGGTAAGCATCATTTTTGTTCCAAGATCTCTTAGTACCTCCACACCCCTGTAGGCCTGCTGAGCAAAAAGTGGCCCATTGGTCCCTCGGAGGTCCTCTGTGTCTGCTGAGTCATGGTCAACACACTGCACTCTCTCTTGTGATATCTTGACTCTCAGCACTCGCAAGTTGAAGAGCAACGTTCTTGCAAGTTCCAACATGCCGTGGAAGTCGCACTCATTCCCTAGTCTGAGCTGCACAGAGAAAAACACTAGGCTTCTCCTTCCAATCAGGACCTCCTACCTGAAGTCACCCTGCCTCCAGGAGAAAGACGGCTTGCGTTCCTGTTGCAACTAAAGCACAGTTTTTCCTGTAGCACTGCAGGCTTTTGAAGAGGCACGGTTCCGGAGGCCTGGCTACGGCGTTCCTTGGTGAGACCGTTCACAAGGTGCAGAACACCCTGCCTCGAGAAGTTGATTCAGGGAAGCAACCAGTGTGTACTCTGTGTCTCTTTTGACTTGTTAGAAACCACAGAGATGTATGCTGCCTGTGCCCATGGAAATGGGGGCATGATGGTACTAGCCTTGCTTTCCATTTGGAAAGCTCCATTCTTGCTACCGTGAAGCTCCCTGAAATTCTCTGCTGTTGACAGGCCTCAGGCCACTGTAGGCAAGGGTCTGGGAAGAAAATGCGTTTTCTCTGGCTACACACGGAGCTTCATTGGCCGGTGTGGGGCTCACCTTGCCATGCTCTAAAGCTAAAGGGAATCTCAACGTGAGTCCTTGCCTCGAGGTAAGGACCTGAGTAGCCCTGCAGAAAGGGAGGCATGCAGCTCTTTCCATGAGCTCTTAGTGGAGGTTCTGCTTTATTGTAAAGGAAGTACCCTTTTCAGGACCTTTAGGCGCCTCAGGTGAGCATCATTTTGGGTCCAAGAGCACAGACTCCCTCCACACCCCGGTGGGCCTGCCGAGAAGCATTGAGTCCCATATGTCCATCGGAGGCCCTCTGTGTCTGCCGAGTCTCGGGCAACACACTGTACGTTACTTCAGGAGAGCTCTATTTCCAGAGCAGTCGAACAGCATCAGAACCACATTTCTAGGCAGTCCAACATGCCCTGGAAGTTTTCGACATTGCCCTCGTTTGAATGCCCTGAGAAAACACTCTTCTTAGAATTTAACGAGGACCTCTTTCCTGAAGTCACTCTATTCAAGGAGAAACACAGCATCCTAACATGCTGTGTCGCTCACAGTGCAAGCAACGTGAGAACTTGCCTCGAGGGAAGGCCCTGAAATGCTATGCAGAAGGGGAGGCGTGTAGCAGTTTCCATGAGGCCGTAGTCGCTGCTCTGCAGCATTTTAACGCCAGTACGCTTTTCAGGACACCTAGGTGCCTCACCTGGAAAACCTGTTCCCTGCAAGAACACCGAGTACCCTCAGGCTCCCCTGGCCCTTCTAAGCAATATCCAGGCCCCTAGCTTTCCGACTCACGGTGTGTATGCCGAGTGTAGGGCAACACACTGCACTCTTATTGGTACATCTTGATTTAGCCAGCAATCGCACAGATTCACGAGCACGATTCTAGCAAGTTCCAACTTGCCGTGGAAGTCGCACTCCTTCCCTAGTTTGAGCTGCACAGAGAAAAACACTAGCCTTCTCCATCCATCCAGGACCTCCTAGCTGAAGTCACCTTGCCTCCTGGAGTAAGACGGCTGCGTTCTTATTGCAACTAAAGCACAGTTTTTCCTTTAGCACTGCAGGCTTTTGAAGAGACACGGGCCAGGAGGCCTAGCTAGGGCTTTCCTGGGTGAGGCCGTTCACTAGTTGCAGAACACCCTGCCTCGAGAAGTTGATTCAGGGAAGCAACCAGTGTGTACTCTGTGTCTCATTTGACTTGTTAGAAACCACAGAGATGTATGCTGCCTGTGCCCATGGAAATGGGGGCATGATGGTACTAGCCTTGCTTTCCATTTGGAAAGCTCCATTCTTGCTGCCGTGAAGCTCCCTGAAATTCTCTGCTGTTGACAGGCCCCTGGCCACTCTAGCATTGGTGTGTGAAGAAAATGAGTTTTCTCTGGCTACACACGGAGCTTCTTTGGCCGGGGTGGGGCTCACCTTGCCATGCTCTAGAGCTAAAGGGAATCTCAACGTGAGTCCTTGCCTCGAGGTAAGGCCCTGGGTAGCCCTGCAGAAAGGGAGGCATGCAGGTCTTTCCATGCGCTCTAAGTCGCTGTTCAGCTTTACTTTAAAGGAAGTACCCTTTTCCGGACTCGTAGGCCTCTCAGGTGAGCATCATTTTTCTTCCAAGATCCCTGAGTACCTCCACACCCCTGTAAGCCTGATGAGCAACAACGAGGCCCATTGGGCCCTCGGAGGTCCTCTGTGTCTGCTGAGTCATGGGCAACACACTGCACTCTTTCTTGTGATATCTTGATTCACGGCACTCGCACAGGTTCACGAGCACCGTTCTAGCAGTTTCCAACATGCCGTGGAAGTCGCACTCATTCCCTAGTCTGAGCTGCACAGAGAAAAACACTGGGCTTCTCCTTCCATCTAAGACCTCCTACCTGAAGTCATCCTGCCCCCAGAAGAAAGACGGCTTGCGTTCCTATTGCAACTAAAGCACAGTATTTCCTGTAGCCCTGCAGGCTCTTGAAGACGCACGGGCCCAGAGGCCTAGCTAGGGCGCTCCTTGGTGAGGTCGTGCACTAGATGCAGAAAATCCTGCCTCGAGAAGTTGATTCAGGGAAGCAACCAGTGTGTACTCCGTGTCTCTTTTGACTTGTTAGAAACCACAGAGATGTATGCTGCCTGTGCCCATGGAAATGGGGGCATGATGGTACTAGCCTTGCTTTCCATTTGGAAAGCTCCATTCTTGCTGCCGTGAAGCTCCCTGATATTCTCTGCTGTTGACAGGCCCCTGGCCACTCTAGCATTGGTGTGGGAAGAAAATGAGTTTTCTCTGGCTACACACGGAGCTTCTTTGGCCGGGCTGGGGCTCACCTTGCCATGCTCTAGAGCTAAAGGGAATCTCAACGTGAGTCCTTGCCTCGAGGTAAGGCCCTGGGTAGCCCTGCAGAAAGGGAAGCATGCAGGTCTTTCCATGCGCTCTAAGTCGCTGTTCAGCTTTACTTTAAAGGAAGTACCCTTTTCCGGACTCGTAGGCCTCTCGGGTGAGCATCATTTTTGTTCCAAGATCCCTGAGTACCTCCACACCCCTGTAAGCCTGCTGAGCAACAACGAGGCCCATCGTCCCTCGGAGGTCCTCTGTGTCTGCTGAGTCATGGGCAACACACTGCACTGTTTCTTGTGATATCTTGATTCACAGCACTCGCACAGGTTCACGAGCACCGTTCTAGCAGGTTCCAACATGCCGTGGAAGTCGCACTCATTCCCTAGTCTGAGCTGCACAGAGAAAAACACTAGGCTTCTCCTTCCATCTAAGACCTCCTACCTGAAGTCACCCTGCCATCAGGAGAAACACTGCGTGCGTTCTTATTGCAACTAAAGCACAGTTTTTCCTGTAGCACTGCAGGCTTTTGAAGAGGCACGGGCCCAGAGGCCTAGCTAGGGCGTTCCTTGGTGAGGTCGTTCACTAGATGCAGAACACCCTGCCTCGAGAAGTTGATTCAGGGAAGCAACCAGTGTGGACTCTGTGTCTCTTTTGACTTGTTAGAAACCACAGAGATGTATGCTGCCTGTGCCAATGGTAATGGGGGCATGATGGTACTAGCCTTCCTTTCCATTTGGAAAGCTCCATTCTTACTGCCGTGAAGCTCCCTGAAATTCTCTGCTGTTGACAGCCCTCTGGCCACTGTAGGCATGAGTGTGGGAAGAAAATGAATTTTCTCTGCCTACACACGGAGCTTCATTGGCCGGGGTGGGGCTCACCTTGCCATGCTCTGGAGCTAAAGGGAATCTCAACTTGAGTCTTTGCCTCGAGGTAAGGCCCTGAGTAGCCCTGCAGAAAGGGAGGCATGCAGCTCTTTCCATTAGCTCTAAGTCGCTGTTCAGCTTTACTTTAAAGGAAGGACCCTTTTCAGGACTCCTAGGCCTCTCGGGTGAGCATCATTTTTGTTCCAAGATCCCTGAGTACCTCCACACCCCTGTAGGCCTGCTGAGCAACAACGAGGCCCATCGTCCCTCGGAGGTCCTCTGTGTCTGCTGAGTCATGGGCAACACACTGCACTCTTTCTTGTGATATCTTGATTCACAGCACTCGCACAGGTTCAAGAGCAATGTTCTAGCAAGTTCCAACATGCCGTGGAAGTCGCACTCATTCCCTGGTCTGAGCTGCACAGAGAAAAACACTAGGCTTCTCCTTCCATCCAGGACCTCCTACCTGAAGTCACCCTGCCTCAGGAGAAAGACGGCTTGCGTTCGTATTGCAACTAAAGCACAGTTTTTCCTGTAGCACTGCAGGTTTGGAAGAGGCAAGGGGCCAGAGGCCTAGCTAAGGCTTTCCTTGGTGAGGTCGTTCACTAGATGCCGAAAACCCTGCCTCGAGAAGTTGATTCAGGGAAGCAACCAGTGTGTACTCCGTGTCTCTTTTGACTTGTTAGAAACCACAGAGATGTATGCTGCCTGTGCCCATGGAAATGGGGGCATGATGGGACTAACCTTGCTTTCAGTTTGGAAAGCTCCATTCTTGCTGCCGTGAAGCTCCCTGAAATTCGCTGCTGTTGACAGGCCCCTGGCCACTGTAGGCATTGGTCTGGTAAGAAAATGAGTTTTCTCTGGCTAAACACGGAGCTCCTTTGGCCGGGGTGGGGCTCACCTTGCCATGCTCTAGAGCTAAAGGGAATCTCAACGTGAATCCTTGCCTCGAGGTAAGGCCCTGAGTAGCCCTGCAGAAAGGGAGGCATGCAGCTCTTTCCATGAGCTCTTAGTCGCTGTTGTGCTTTACTGTAAAGGAAGTACCCTTTTCAGGACTCCCAGCCCCCTCAGGTAAGCATCATTTTTGTTCCAAGATCTCTTAGTACCTCCACACCCCTGTAGGCCTGCTGAGCAAAAAGTGGCCCATTGGTCCCTCGGAGGTCCTCTGTGTCTGCTGAGTCATGGTCAACACACTGCACTCTCTCTTGTGATATCTTGACTCTCAGCACTCGCAAGTTGAAGAGCAACGTTCTTGCAAGTTCCAACATGCCGTGGAAGTCGCACTCATTCCCTAGTCTGAGCTGCACAGAGAAAAACACTAGGCTTCTCCTTCCAATCAGGACCTCCTACCTGAAGTCACCCTGCCTCCAGGAGAAAGACGGCTTGCGTTCCTGTTGCAACTAAAGCACAGTTTTTCCTGTAGCACTGCAGGCTTTTGAAGAGGCACGGTTCCGGAGGCCTGGCTACGGCGTTCCTTGGTGAGACCGTTCACAAGGTGCAGAACACCCTGCCTCGAGAAGTTGATTCAGGGAAGCAACCAGTGTGGACTCTGTGTCTCTTTTGACTTGTTAGAAACCACAGAGATGTATGCTGCCTGTGCCCATGGAAATGGGGGCATGATGGTACTAGCCTTGCTTTCCATTTGGAAAGCTCCATTCTTGCTACCGTGAAGCTCCCTGAAATTCTCTGCTGTTGACAGGCCTCAGGCCACTGTAGGCAAGGGTCTGGGAAGAAAATGCGTTTTCTCTGGCTACACACGGAGCTTCATTGGCCGGTGTGGGGCTCACCTTGCCATGCTCTAAAGCTAAAGGGAATCTCAACGTGAGTCCTTGCCTCGAGGTAAGGACCTGAGTAGCCCTGCAGAAAGGGAGGCATGCAGCTCTTTCCATGAGCTCTTAGTGGAGGTTCTGCTTTATTGTAAAGGAAGTACCCTTTTCAGGACCTTTAGGCGCCTCAGGTGAGCATCATTTTGGGTCCAAGAGCACAGACTCCCTCCACACCCCGGTGGGCCTGCCGAGAAGCATTGAGTCCCATATGTCCATCGGAGGCCCTCTGTGTCTGCCGAGTCTCGGGCAACACACTGTACGTTACTTCAGGAGAGCTCTATTTCCAGAGCAGTCGAACAGCATCAGAACCACATTTCTAGGCAGTCCAACATGCCCTGGAAGTTTTCGACATTGCCCTCGTTTGAATGCCCTGAGAAAACACTCTTCTTAGAATTTAACGAGGACCTCTTTCCTGAAGTCACTCTATTCAAGGAGAAACACAGCATCCTAACATGCTGTGTCGCTCACAGTGCAAGCAACGTGAGAACTTGCCTCGAGGGAAGGCCCTGAAATGCTATGCAGAAGGGGAGGCGTGTAGCAGTTTCCATGAGGCCGTAGTCGCTGCTCTGCAGCATTTTAACGCCAGTACGCTTTTCAGGACACCTAGGTGCCTCACCTGGAAAACCTGTTCCCTGCAAGAACACCGAGTACCCTCAGGCTCCCCTGGCCCTTCTAAGCAATATCCAGGCCCCTAGCTTTCCGACTCACGGTGTGTATGCCGAGTGTAGGGCAACACACTGCACTCTTATTGGTACATCTTGATTTAGCCAGCAATCGCACAGATTCACGAGCACGATTCTAGCAAGTTCCAACTTGCCGTGGAAGTCGCACTCCTTCCCTAGTTTGAGCTGCACAGAGAAAAACACTAGCCTTCTCCATCCATCCAGGACCTCCTAGCTGAAGTCACCTTGCCTCCTGGAGTAAGACGGCTGCGTTCTTATTGCAACTAAAGCACAGTTTTTCCTTTAGCACTGCAGGCTTTTGAAGAGACACGGGCCAGGAGGCCTAGCTAGGGCTTTCCTGGGTGAGGCCGTTCACTAGTTGCAGAACACCCTGCCTCGAGAAGTTGATTCAGGGAAGCAACCAGTGTGTACTCTGTGTCTCATTTGACTTGTTAGAAACCACAGAGATGTATGCTGCCTGTGCCCATGGAAATGGGGGCATGATGGTACTAGCCTTGCTTTCCATTTGGAAAGCTCCATTCTTGCTGCCGTGAAGCTCCCTGAAATTCTCTGCTGTTGACAGGCCCCTGGCCACTCTAGCATTGGTGTGGGAAGAAAATGAGTTTTCTCTGGCTACACACGGAGCTTCTTTGGCCGGGCTGGGGCTCACCTTGCCATGCTCTAGAGCTAAAGGGAATCTCAACGTGAGTCCTTGCCTCGAGGTAAGGCCCTGGGTAGCCCTGCAGAAAGGGAGGCATGCAGGTCTTTCCATGCGCTCTAAGTCGCTGTTCAGCTTTACTTTAAAGGAAGTACCCTTTTCCGGACTCGTAGGCCTCTCAGGTGAGCATCATTTTTCTTCCAAGATCCCTGAGTACCTCCACACCCCTGTAAGCCTGCTGAGCAACAACGAGGCCCATTGGGCCCTCGGAGGTCCTCTGTGTCTGCTGAGTCATGGGCAACACACTGCACTCTTTCTTGTGATATCTTGATTCACGGCACTCGCACAGGTTCACGAGCACCGTTCTAGCAGTTTCCAACATGCCGTGGAAGTCGCACTCATTCCCTAGTCTGAGCTGCACAGAGAAAAACACTGGGCTTCTCCTTCCATCTAAGACCTCCTACCTGAAGTCATCCTGCCCCCAGAAGAAAGACGGCTTGCGTTCCTATTGCAACTAAAGCACAGTATTTCCTGTAGCCCTGCAGGCTCTTGAAGACGCACGGGCCCAGAGGCCTAGCTAGGGCGTTCCTTGGTGAGGTCGTGCACTAGATGCAGAAAATCCTGCCTCGAGAAGTTGATTCAGGGAAGCAACCAGTGTGTACTCCGTGTCTCTTTTGACTTGTTAGAAACCACAGAGATGTATGCTGCCTGTGCCCATGGAAATGGGGGCATGATGGTACTAGCCTTGCTTTCCATTTGGAAAGCTCCATTCTTGCTGCCGTGAAGCTCCCTGATATTCTCTGCTGTTGACAGGCCCCTGGCCACTCTAGCATTGGTGTGGGAAGAAAATGAGTTTTCTCTGGCTACACACGGAGCTTCTTTGGCCGGGCTGGGGCTCACCTTGCCATGCTCTAGAGCTAAAGGGAATCTCAACGTGAGTCCTTGCCTCGAGGTAAGGCCCTGGGTAGCCCTGCAGAAAGGGAAGCATGCAGGTCTTTCCATGCGCTCTAAGTCGCTGTTCAGCTTTACTTTAAAGGAAGTACCCTTTTCCGGACTCGTAGGCCTCTCGGGTGAGCATCATTTTTGTTCCAAGATCCCTGAGTACCTCCACACCCCTGTAAGCCTGCTGAGCAACAACGAGGCCCATCGTCCCTCGGAGGTCCTCTGTGTCTGCTGAGTCATGGGCAACACACTGCACTGTTTCTTGTGATATCTTGATTCACAGCACTCGCACAGGTTCACGAGCACCATTCTAGCAGGTTCCAACATGCCGTGGAAGTCGCACTCATTCCCTAGTCTGAGCTGCACAGAGAAAAACACTAGGCTTCTCCTTCCATCTAAGACCTCCTACCTGAAGTCACCCTGCCATCAGGAGAAACACTGCGTGCGTTCTTATTGCAACTAAAGCACAGTTTTTCCTGTAGCACTGCAGGCTTTTGAAGAGGCACGGGCCCAGAGGCCTAGCTAGGGCGTTCCTTGGTGAGGTCGTTCACTAGATGCAGAACACCCTGCCTCGAGAAGTTGATTCAGGGAAGCAACCAGTGTGGACTCTGTGTCTCTTTTGACTTGTTAGAAACCACAGAGATGTATGCTGCCTGTGCCAATGGTAATGGGGGCATGATGGTACTAGCCTTCCTTTCCATTTGGAAAGCTCCATTCTTACTGCCGTGAAGCTCCCTGAAATTCTCTGCTGTTGACAGCCCTCTGGCCACTGTAGGCATGAGTGTGGGAAGAAAATGAATTTTCTCTGCCTACACACGGAGCTTCATTGGCCGGGGTGGGGCTCACCTTGCCATGCTCTGGAGCTAAAGGGAATCTCAACTTGAGTCTTTGCCTCGAGGTAAGGCCCTGAGTAGCCCTGCAGAAAGGGAGGCATGCAGCTCTTTCCATTAGCTCTAAGTCGCTGTTCAGCTTTAGTTTAAAGGAAGGACCCTTTTCAGGACTCCTAGGCCTCTCGGGTGAGCATCATTTTTGTTCCAAGATCCCTGAGTACCTCCACACCCCTGTAGGCCTGCTGAGCAACAACGAGGCCCATCGTCCCTCGGAGGTCCTCTGTGTCTGCTGAGTCATGGGCAACACACTGCACTCTTTCTTGTGATATCTTGATTCACAGCACTCGCACAGGTTCAAGAGCAATGTTCTAGCAAGTTCCAACATGCCGTGGAAGTCGCACTCATTCCCTGGTCTGAGCTGCACAGAGAAAAACACTAGGCTTCTCCTTCCATCCAGGACCTCCTACCTGAAGTCACCCTGCCTCAGGAGAAAGACGGCTTGCGTTCCTATTGCAACTAAAGCACAGTTTTTCCTGTAGCACTGCAGGTTTGGAAGAGGCAAGGGGCCAGAGGCCTAGCTAAGGCTTTCCTTGGTGAGGTCGTTCACTAGATGCCGAAAACCCTGCCTCGAGAAGTTGATTCAGGGAAGCAACCAGTGTGTACTCCGTGTCTCTTTTGACTTGTTAGAAACCACAGAGATGTATGCTGCCTGTGCCCATGGAAATGGGGGCATGATGGGACTAACCTTGCTTTCAGTTTGGAAAGCTCCATTCTTGCTGCCGTGAAGCTCCCTGAAATTCGCTGCTGTTGACAGGCCCCTGGCCACTGTAGGCATTGGTCTGGTAAGAAAATGAGTTTTCTCTGGCTAAACACGGAGCTCCTTTGGCCGGGGTGGGGCTCACCTTGCCATGCTCTAGAGCTAAAGGGAATCTCAACGTGAATCCTTGCCTCGAGGTAAGGCCCTGAGTAGCCCTGCAGAAAGGGAGGCATGCAGCTCTTTCCATGAGCTCTTAGTCGCTGTTGTGCTTTACTGTAAAGGAAGTACCCTTTTCAGGACTCCCAGCCCCCTCAGGTAAGCATCATTTTTGTTCCAAGATCTCTTAGTACCTCCACACCCCTGTAGGCCTGCTGAGCAAAAAGTGGCCCATTGGTCCCTCGGAGGTCCTCTGTGTCTGCTGAGTCATGGTCAACACACTGCACTCTCTCTTGTGATATCTTGACTCTCAGCACTCGCAAGTTGAAGAGCAACGTTCTTGCAAGTTCCAACATGCCGTGGAAGTCGCACTCATTCCCTAGTCTGAGCTGCACAGAGAAAAACACTAGGCTTCTCCTTCCAATCAGGACCTCCTACCTGAAGTCACCCTGCCTCCAGGAGAAAGACGGCTTGCGTTCCTGTTGCAACTAAAGCACAGTTTTTCCTGTAGCACTGCAGGCTTTTGAAGAGGCACGGTTCCGGAGGCCTGGCTACGGCGTTCCTTGGTGAGACCGTTCACAAGGTGCAGAACACCCTGCCTCGAGAAGTTGATTCAGGGAAGCAACCAGTGTGTACTCTGTGTCTCTTTTGACTTGTTAGAAACCACAGAGATGTATGCTGCCTGTGCCCATGGAAATGGGGGCATGATGGTACTAGCCTTGCTTTCCATTTGGAAAGCTCCATTCTTGCTACCGTGAAGCTCCCTGAAATTCTCTGCTGTTGACAGGCCTCAGGCCACTGTAGGCAAGGGTCTGGGAAGAAAATGCGTTTTCTCTGGCTACACACGGAGCTTCATTGGCCGGTGTGGGGCTCACCTTGCCATGCTCTAAAGCTAAAGGGAATCTCAACGTGAGTCCTTGCCTCGAGGTAAGGACCTGAGTAGCCCTGCAGAAAGGGAGGCATGCAGCTCTTTCCATGAGCTCTTAGTGGAGGTTCTGCTTTATTGTAAAGGAAGTACCCTTTTCAGGACCTTTAGGCGCCTCAGGTGAGCATCATTTTGGGTCCAAGAGCACAGACTCCCTCCACACCCCGGTGGTCCTGCCGAGAAGCATTGAGTCCCATATGTCCATCGGAGGCCCTCTGTGTCTGCCGAGTCTCGGGCAACACACTGTACGTTACTTCAGGAGAGCTCTATTTCCAGAGCAGTCGAACAGCATCAGAACCACATTTCTAGGCAGTCCAACATGCCCTGGAAGTTTTCGACATTGCCCTCGTTTGAATGCCCTGAGAAAAGACTCTTCTTAGAATTTAACGAGGACCTCTTTCCTGAAGTCACTCTATTCAAGGAGAAATACAGCATCCTAACATGCTGTGTCGCTCACAGTGCAAGCAACGTGAGAACTTGCCTCGAGGGAAGGCCCTGAAATGCTATGCAGAAGGGGAGGCGTGTAGCAGTTTCCATGAGGCCGTAGTCGCTGCTCTGCAGCATTTTAACGCCAGTACGCTTTTCAGGACACCTAGGTGCCTCACCTGGAAAACCTGTTCCCTGCAAGAACACCGAGTACCCTCAGGCTCCCCTGGCCCTTCTAAGCAATATCCAGGCCCCTAGCTTTCCGACTCACGGTGTGTATGCCGAGTGTAGGGCAACACACTGCACTCTTATTGGTACATCTTGATTTAGCCAGCAATCGCACAGATTCACGAGCACGATTCTAGCAAGTTCCAACTTGCCGTGGAAGTCGCACTCCTTCCCTAGTTTGAGCTGCACAGAGAAAAACACTAGCCTTCTCCATCCATCCAGGACCTCCTAGCTGAAGTCACCTTGCCTCCTGGAGTAAGACGGCTGCGTTCTTATTGCAACTAAAGCACAGTTTTTCCTTTAGCACTGCAGGCTTTTGAAGAGACACGGGCCAGGAGGCCTAGCTAGGGCTTTCCTGGGTGAGGCCGTTCACTAGTTGCAGAACACCCTGCCTCGAGAAGTTGATTCAGGGAAGCAACCAGTGTGTACTCTGTGTCTCATTTGACTTGTTAGAAACCACAGAGATGTATGCTGCCTGTGCCCATGGAAATGGGGGCATGATGGTACTAGCCTTGCTTTCCATTTGGAAAGCTCCATTCTTGCTGCCGTGAAGCTCCCTGAAATTCTCTGCTGTTGACAGGCCCCTGGCCACTCTAGCATTGGTGTGTGAAGAAAATGAGTTTTCTCTGGCTACACACGGAGCTTCTTTGGCCGGGGTGGGGCTCACCTTGCCATGCTCTAGAGCTAAAGGGAATCTCAACGTGAGTCCTTGCCTCGAGGTAAGGCCCTGGGTAGCCCTGCAGAAAGGGAGGCATGCAGGTCTTTCCATGCGCTCTAAGTCGCTGTTCAGCTTTACTTTAAAGGAAGTACCCTTTTCCGGACTCGTAGGCCTCTCAGGTGAGCATCATTTTTCTTCCAAGATCCCTGAGTACCTCCACACCCCTGTAAGCCTGATGAGCAACAACGAGGCCCATTGGGCCCTCGGAGGTCCTCTGTGTCTGCTGAGTCATGGGCAACACACTGCACTCTTTCTTGTGATATCTTGATTCACGGCACTCGCACAGGTTCACGAGCACCGTTCTAGCAGTTTCCAACATGCCGTGGAAGTCGCACTCATTCCCTAGTCTGAGCTGCACAGAGAAAAACACTGGGCTTCTCCTTCCATCTAAGACCTCCTACCTGAAGTCATCCTGCCCCCAGAAGAAAGACGGCTTGCGTTCCTATTGCAACTAAAGCACAGTATTTCCTGTAGCCCTGCAGGCTCTTGAAGACGCACGGGCCCAGAGGCCTAGCTAGGGCGTTCCTTGGTGAGGTCGTGCACTAGATGCAGAAAATCCTGCCTCGAGAAGTTGATTCAGGGAAGCAACCAGTGTGTACTCCGTGTCTCTTTTGACTTGTTAGAAACCACAGAGATGTATGCTGCCTGTGCCCATGGAAATGGGGGCATGATGGTACTAGCCTTGCTTTCCATTTGGAAAGCTCCATTCTTGCTGCCGTGAAGCTCCCTGATATTCTCTGCTGTTGACAGGCCCCTGGCCACTCTAGCATTGGTGTGGGAAGAAAATGAGTTTTCTCTGGCTACACACGGAGCTTCTTTGGCCGGGCTGGGGCTCACCTTGCCATGCTCTAGAGCTAAAGGGAATCTCAACGTGAGTCCTTGCCTCGAGGTAAGGCCCTGGGTAGCCCTGCAGAAAGGGAAGCATGCAGGTCTTTCCATGCGCTCTAAGTCGCTGTTCAGCTTTACTTTAAAGGAAGTACCCTTTTCCGGACTCGTAGGCCTCTCGGGTGAGCATCATTTTTGTTCCAAGATCCCTGAGTACCTCCACACCCCTGTAAGCCTGCTGAGCAACAACGAGGCCCATCGTCCCTCGGAGGTCCTCTGTGTCTGCTGAGTCATGGGCAACACACTGCACTGTTTCTTGTGATATCTTGATTCACAGCACTCGCACAGGTTCACGAGCACCGTTCTAGCAGGTTCCAACATGCCGTGGAAGTCGCACTCATTCCCTAGTCTGAGCTGCACAGAGAAAAACACTAGGCTTCTCCTTCCATCTAAGACCTCCTACCTGAAGTCACCCTACCATCAGGAGAAACACTGCGTGCGTTCTTATTGCAACTAAAGCACAGTTTTTCCTGTAGCACTGCAGGCTTTTGAAGAGGCACGGGCCCAGAGGCCTAGCTAGGGCGTTCCTTGGTGAGGTGGTTCACTAGATGCAGAACACCCTGCCTCGAGAAGTTGATTCAGGGAAGCAACCAGTGTGGACTCTGTGTCTCTTTTGACTTGTTAGAAACCACAGAGATGTATGCTGCCTGTGCCAATGGTAATGGGGGCATGATGGTACTAGCCTTCCTTTCCATTTGGAAAGCTCCATTCTTACTGCCGTGAAGCTCCCTGAAATTCTCTGCTGTTGACAGCCCTCTGGCCACTGTAGGCATGAGTGTGGGAAGAAAATGAATTTTCTCTGCCTACACACGGAGCTTCATTGGCCGGGGTGGGGCTCACCTTGCCATGCTCTGGAGCTAAAGGGAATCTCAACTTGAGTCTTTGCCTCGAGGTAAGGCCCTGAGTAGCCCTGCAGAAAGGGAGGCATGCAGCTCTTTCCATTAGCTCTAAGTCGCTGTTCAGCTTTACTTTAAAGGAAGGACCCTTTTCAGGACTCCTAGGCCTCTCGGGTGAGCATCATTTTTGTTCCAAGATCCCTGAGTACCTCCACACCCCTGTAGGCCTGCTGAGCAACAACGAGGCCCATCGTCCCTCGGAGGTCCTCTGTGTCTGCTGAGTCATGGGCAACACACTGCACTCTTTCTTGTGATATCTTGATTCACAGCACTCGCACAGGTTCAAGAGCAATGTTCTAGCAAGTTCCAACATGCCGTGGAAGTCGCACTCATTCCCTGGTCTGAGCTGCACAGAGAAAAACACTAGGCTTCTCCTTCCATCCAGGACCTCCTACCTGAAGTCACCCTGCCTCAGGAGAAAGACGGCTTGCGTTCCTATTGCAACTAAAGCACAGTTTTTCCTGTAGCACTGCAGGTTTGGAAGAGGCAAGGGGCCAGAGGCCTAGCTAAGGCTTTCCTTGGTGAGGTCGTTCACTAGATGCCGAAAACCCTGCCTCGAGAAGTTGATTCAGGGAAGCAACCAGTGTGTACTCCGTGTCTCTTTTGACTTGTTAGAAACCACAGAGATGTATGCTGCCTGTGCCCATGGAAATGGGGGCATGATGGGACTAACCTTGCTTTCAGTTTGGAAAGCTCCATTCTTGCTGCCGTGAAGCTCCCTGAAATTCGCTGCTGTTGACAGGCCCCTGGCCACTGTAGGCATTGGTCTGGTAAGAAAATGAGTTTTCTCTGGCTAAACACGGAGCTCCTTTGGCCGGGGTGGGGCTCACCTTGCCATGCTCTAGAGCTAAAGGGAATCTCAACGTGAATCCTTGCCTCGAGGTAAGGCCCTGAGTAGCCCTGCAGAAAGGGAGGCATGCAGCTCTTTCCATGAGCTCTTAGTCGCTGTTGTGCTTTACTGTAAAGGAAGTACCCTTTTCAGGACTCCCAGCCCCCTCAGGTAAGCATCATTTTTGTTCCAAGATCTCTTAGTACCTCCACACCCCTGTAGGCCTGCTGAGCAAAAAGTGGCCCATTGGTCCCTCGGAGGTCCTCTGTGTCTGCTGAGTCATGGTCAACACACTGCACTCTCTCTTGTGATATCTTGACTCTCAGCACTCGCAAGTTGAAGAGCAACGTTCTTGCAAGTTCCAACATGCCGTGGAAGTCGCACTCATTCCCTAGTCTGAGCTGCACAGAGAAAAACACTAGGCTTCTCCTTCCAATCAGGACCTCCTACCTGAAGTCACCCTGCCTCCAGGAGAAAGACGGCTTGCGTTCCTGTTGCAACTAAAGCACAGTTTTTCCTGTAGCACTGCAGGCTTTTGAAGAGGCACGGTTCCGGAGGCCTGGCTACGGCGTTCCTTGGTGAGACCGTTCACAAGGTGCAGAACACCCTGCCTCGAGAAGTTGATTCAGGGAAGCAACCAGTGTGTACTCTGTGTCTCTTTTGACTTGTTAGAAACCACAGAGATGTATGCTGCCTGTGCCCATGGAAATGGGGGCATGATGGTACTAGCCTTGCTTTCCATTTGGAAAGCTCCATTCTTGCTACCGTGAAGCTCCCTGAAATTCTCTGCTGTTGACAGGCCTCAGGCCACTGTAGGCAAGGGTCTGGGAAGAAAATGCGTTTTCTCTGGCTACACACGGAGCTTCATTGGCCGGTGTGGGGCTCACCTTGCCATGCTCTAAAGCTAAAGGGAATCTCAACGTGAGTCCTTGCCTCGAGGTAAGGACCTGAGTAGCCCTGCAGAAAGGGAGGCATGCAGCTCTTTCCATGAGCTCTTAGTGGAGGTTCTGCTTTATTGTAAAGGAAGTACCCTTTTCAGGACCTTTAGGCGCCTCAGGTGAGCATCATTTTGGGTCCAAGAGCACAGACTCCCTCCACACCCCGGTGGGCCTGCCGAGAAGCATTGAGTCCCATATGTCCATCGGAGGCCCTCTGTGTCTGCCGAGTCTCGGGCAACACACTGTACGTTACTTCAGGAGAGCTCTATTTCCAGAGCAGTCGAACAGCATCAGAACCACATTTCTAGGCAGTCCAACATGCCCTGGAAGTTTTCGACATTGCCCTCGTTTGAATGCCCTGAGAAAACACTCTTCTTAGAATTTAACGAGGACCTCTTTCCTGAAGTCACTCTATTCAAGGAGAAACACAGCATCCTAACATGCTGTGTCGCTCACAGTGCAAGCAACGTGAGAACTTGCCTCGAGGGAAGGCCCTGAAATGCTATGCAGAAGGGGAGGCGTGTAGCAGTTTCCATGAGGCCGTAGTCGCTGCTCTGCAGCATTTTAACGCCAGTACGCTTTTCAGGACACCTAGGTGCCTCACCTGGAAAACCTGTTCCCTGCAAGAACACCGAGTACCCTCAGGCTCCCCTGGCCCTTCTAAGCAATATCCAGGCCCCTAGCTTTCCGACTCACGGTGTGTATGCCGAGTGTAGGGCAACACACTGCACTCTTATTGGTACATCTTGATTTAGCCAGCAATCGCACAGATTCCCGAGCACGATTCTAGCAAGTTCCAACTTGCCGTGGAAGTCGCACTCCTTCCCTAGTTTGAGCTGCACAGAGAAAAACACTAGCCTTCTCCATCCATCCAGGACCTCCTAGCTGAAGTCACCTTGCCTCCTGGAGAAAGACGGCTGCGTTCTTATTGCAACTAAAGCACAGTTTTTCCTTTAGCACTGCAGGCTTTTGAAGAGACACGGGCCAGGAGGCCTAGCTAGGGCTTTCCTGGGTGAGGCCGTTCACTAGTTGCAGAACACCCTGCCTCGAGAAGTTGATTCAGGGAAGCAACCAGTGTGTACTCTGTGTCTCATTTGACTTGTTAGAAACCACAGAGATGTATGCTGCCTGTGCCCATGGAAATGGGGGCATGATGGTACTAGCCTTGCTTTCCATTTGGAAAGCTCCATTCTTGCTGCCGTGAAGCTCCCTGAAATTCTCTGCTGTTGACAGGCCCCTGGCCACTCTAGCATTGGTGTGTGAAGAAAATGAGTTTTCTCTGGCTACACACGGAGCTTCTTTGGCCGGGGTGGGGCTCACCTTGCCATGCTCTAGAGCTAAAGGGAATCTCAACGTGAGTCCTTGCCTCGAGGTAAGGCCCTGGGTAGCCCTGCAGAAAGGGAGGCATGCAGGTCTTTCCATGCGCTCTAAGTCGCTGTTCAGCTTTACTTTAAAGGAAGTACCCTTTTCCGGACTCGTAGGCCTCTCAGGTGAGCATCATTTTTCTTCCAAGATCCCTGAGTACCTCCACACCCCTGTAAGCCTGATGAGCAACAACGAGGCCCATTGGGCCCTCGGAGGTCCTCTGTGTCTGCTGAGTCATGGGCAACACACTGCACTCTTTCTTGTGATATCTTGATTCACGGCACTCGCACAGGTTCACGAGCACCGTTCTAGCAGTTTCCAACATGCCGTGGAAGTCGCACTCATTCCCTAGACTGAGCTGCACAGAGAAAAACACTGGGCTTCTCCTTCCATCTAAGACCTCCTACCTGAAGTCATCCTGCCCCCAGGAGAAAGACGGCTTGCGTTCCTATTGCAACTAAAGCACAGTATTTCCTGTAGCCCTGCAGGCTCTTGAAGACGCACGGGCCCAGAGGCCTAGCTAGGGCGTTCCTTGGTGAGGTCGTGCACTAGATGCAGAAAATCCTGCCTCGAGAAGTTGATTCAGGGAAGCAACCAGTGTGTACTCCGTGTCTCTTTTGACTTGTTAGAAACCACAGAGATGTATGCTGCCTGTGCCCATGGAAATGGGGGCATGATGGTACTAGCCTTGCTTTCCATTTGGAAAGCTCCATTCTTGCTGCCGTGAAGCTCCCTGATATTCTCTGCTGTTGACAGGCCCCTGGCCACTCTAGCATTGGTGTGGGAAGAAAATGAGTTTTCTCTGGCTACACACGGAGCTTCTTTGGCCGGGCTGGGGCTCACCTTGCCATGCTGTAGAGCTAAAGGGAATCTCAACGTGAGTCCTTGCCTCGAGGTAAGGCCCTGGGTAGCCCTGCAGAAAGGGAAGCATGCAGGTCTTTCCATGCGCTCTAAGTCGCTGTTCAGCTTTACTTTAAAGGAAGTACCCTTTTCCGGACTCGTAGGCCTCTCGGGTGAGCATCATTTTTGTTCCAAGATCCCTGAGTACCTCCACACCCCTGTAAGCCTGCTGAGCAACAACGAGGCCCATCGTCCCTCGGAGGTCCTCTGTGTCTGCTGAGTCATGGGCAACACACTGCACTGTTTCTTGTGATATCTTGATTCACAGCACTCGCACAGGTTCACGAGCACCGTTCTAGCAGGTTCCAACATGCCGTGGAAGTCGCACTCATTCCCTAGTCTGAGCTGCACAGAGAAAAACACTAGGCTTCTCCTTCCATCTAAGACCTCCTACCTGAAGTCACCCTACCATCAGGAGAAACACTGCGTGCGTTCTTATTGCAACTAAAGCACAGTTTTTCCTGTAGCACTGCAGGCTTTTGAAGAGGCACGGGCCCAGAGGCCTAGCTAGGGCGTTCCTTGGTGAGGTGGTTCACTAGATGCAGAACACCCTGCCTCGAGAAGTTGATTCAGGGAAGCAACCAGTGTGGACTCTGTGTCTCTTTTGACTTGTTAGAAACCACAGAGATGTATGCTGCCTGTGCCAATGGTAATGGGGGCATGATGGTACTAGCCTTCCTTTCCATTTGGAAAGCTCCATTCTTACTGCCGTGAAGCTCCCTGAAATTCTCTGCTGTTGACAGCCCTCTGGCCACTGTAGGCATGAGTGTGGGAAGAAAATGAATTTTCTCTGCCTACACACGGAGCTTCATTGGCCGGGGTGGGGCTCACCTTGCCATGCTCTGGAGCTAAAGGGAATCTCAACTTGAGTCTTTGCCTCGAGGTAAGGCCCTGAGTAGCCCTGCAGAAAGGGAGGCATGCAGCTCTTTCCATTAGCTCTAAGTCGCTGTTCAGCTTTACTTTAAAGGAAGGACCCTTTTCAGGACTCCTAGGCCTCTCGGGTGAGCATCATTTTTGTTCCAAGATCCCTGAGTACCTCCACACCCCTGTAGGCCTGCTGAGCAACAACGAGGCCCATCGTCCCTCGGAGGTCCTCTGTGTCTGCTGAGTCATGGGCAACACACTGCACTCTTTCTTGTGATATCTTGATTCACAGCACTCGCACAGGTTCAAGAGCAATGTTCTAGCAAGTTCCAACATGCCGTGGAAGTCGCACTCATTCCCTGGTCTGAGCTGCACAGAGAAAAACACTAGGCTTCTCCTTCCATCCAGGACCTCCTACCTGAAGTCACCCTGCCTCAGGAGAAAGACGGCTTGCGTTCCTATTGCAACTAAAGCACAGTTTTTCCTGTAGCACTGCAGGTTTGGAAGAGGCAAGGGGCCAGAGGCCTAGCTAAGGCTTTCCTTGGTGAGGTCGTTCACTAGATGCCGAAAACCCTGCCTCGAGAAGTTGATTCAGGGAAGCAACCAGTGTGTACTCCGTGTCTCTTTTGACTTGTTAGAAACCACAGAGATGTATGCTGCCTGTGCCCATGGAAATGGGGGCATGATGGGACTAACCTTGCTTTCAGTTTGGAAAGCTCCATTCTTGCTGCCGTGAAGCTCCCTGAAATTCGCTGCTGTTGACAGGCCCCTGGCCACTGTAGGCATTGGTCTGGTAAGAAAATGAGTTTTCTCTGGCTAAACACGGAGCTCCTTTGGCCGGGGTGGGGCTCACCTTGCCATGCTCTAGAGCTAAAGGGAATCTCAACGTGAATCCTTGCCTCGAGGTAAGGCCCTGAGTAGCCCTGCAGAAAGGGAGGCATGCAGCTCTTTCCATGAGCTCTTAGTCGCTGTTGTGCTTTACTGTAAAGGAAGTACCCTTTTCAGGACTCCCAGCCCCCTCAGGTAAGCATCATTTTTGTTCCAAGATCTCTTAGTACCTCCACACCCCTGTAGGCCTGCTGAGCAAAAAGTGGCCCATTGGTCCCTCGGAGGTCCTCTGTGTCTGCTGAGTCATGGTCAACACACTGCACTCTCTCTTGTGATATCTTGACTCTCAGCACTCGCAAGTTGAAGAGCAACGTTCTTGCAAGTTCCAACATGCCGTGGAAGTCGCACTCATTCCCTAGTCTGAGCTGCACAGAGAAAAACACTAGGCTTCTCCTTCCAATCAGGACCTCCTACCTGAAGTCACCCTGCCTCCAGGAGAAAGACGGCTTGCGTTCCTGTTGCAACTAAAGCACAGTTTTTCCTGTAGCACTGCAGGCTTTTGAAGAGGCACGGTTCCGGAGGCCTGGCTACGGCGTTCCTTGGTGAGACCGTTCACAAGGTGCAGAACACCCTGCCTCGAGAAGTTGATTCAGGGAAGCAACCAGTGTGTACTCTGTGTCTCTTTTGACTTGTTAGAAACCACAGAGATGTATGCTGCCTGTGCCCATGGAAATGGGGGCATGATGGTACTAGCCTTGCTTTCCATTTGGAAAGCTCCATTCTTGCTACCGTGAAGCTCCCTGAAATTCTCTGCTGTTGACAGGCCTCAGGCCACTGTAGGCAAGGGTCTGGGAAGAAAATGCGTTTTCTCTGGCTACACACGGAGCTTCATTGGCCGGTGTGGGGCTCACCTTGCCATGCTCTAAAGCTAAAGGGAATCTCAACGTGAGTCCTTGCCTCGAGGTAAGGACCTGAGTAGCCCTGCAGAAAGGGAGGCATGCAGCTCTTTCCATGAGCTCTTAGTGGAGGTTCTGCTTTATTGTAAAGGAAGTACCCTTTTCAGGACCTTTAGGCGCCTCAGGTGAGCATCATTTTGGGTCCAAGAGCACAGACTCCCTCCACACCCCGGTGGGCCTGCCGAGAAGCATTGAGTCCCATATGTCCATCGGAGGCCCTCTGTGTCTGCCGAGTCTCGGGCAACACACTGTACGTTACTTCAGGAGAGCTCTATTTCCAGAGCAGTCGAACAGCATCAGAACCACATTTCTAGGCAGTCCAACATGCCCTGGAAGTTTTCGACATTGCCCTCGTTTGAATGCCCTGAGAAAACACTCTTCTTAGAATTTAACGAGGACCTCTTTCCTGAAGTCACTCTATTCAAGGAGAAACACAGCATCCTAACATGCTGTGTCGCTCACAGTGCAAGCAACGTGAGAACTTGCCTCGAGGGAAGGCCCTGAAATGCTATGCAGAAGGGGAGGCGTGTAGCAGTTTCCATGAGGCCGTAGTCGCTGCTCTGCAGCATTTTAACGCCAGTACGCTTTTCAGGACACCTAGGTGCCTCACCTGGAAAACCTGTTCCCTGCAAGAACACCGAGTACCCTCAGGCTCCCCTGGCCCTTCTAAGCAATATCCAGGCCCCTAGCTTTCCGACTCACGGTGTGTATGCCGAGTGTAGGGCAACACACTGCACTCTTATTGGTACATCTTGATTTAGCCAGCAATCGCACAGATTCCCGAGCACGATTCTAGCAAGTTCCAACTTGCCGTGGAAGTCGCACTCCTTCCCTAGTTTGAGCTGCACAGAGAAAAACACTAGCCTTCTCCATCCATCCAGGACCTCCTAGCTGAAGTCACCTTGCCTCCTGGAGAAAGACGGCTGCGTTCTTATTGCAACTAAAGCACAGTTTTTCCTTTAGCACTGCAGGCTTTTGAAGAGACACGGGCCAGGAGGCCTAGCTAGGGCTTTCCTGGGTGAGGCCGTTCACTAGTTGCAGAACACCCTGCCTCGAGAAGTTGATTCAGGGAAGCAACCAGTGTGTACTCTGTGTCTCATTTGACTTGTTAGAAACCACAGAGATGTATGCTGCCTGTGCCCATGGAAATGGGGGCATGATGGTACTAGCCTTGCTTTCCATTTGGAAAGCTCCATTCTTGCTGCCGTGAAGCTCCCTGAAATTCTCTGCTGTTGACAGGCCCCTGGCCACTCTAGCATTGGTGTGTGAAGAAAATGAGTTTTCTCTGGCTACACACGGAGCTTCTTTGGCCGGGGTGGGGCTCACCTTGCCATGCTCTAGAGCTAAAGGGAATCTCAACGTGAGTCCTTGCCTCGAGGTAAGGCCCTGGGTAGCCCTGCAGAAAGGGAGGCATGCAGGTCTTTCCATGCGCTCTAAGTCGCTGTTCAGCTTTACTTTAAAGGAAGTACCCTTTTCCGGACTCGTAGGCCTCTCAGGTGAGCATCATTTTTCTTCCAAGATCCCTGAGTACCTCCACACCCCTGTAAGCCTGATGAGCAACAACGAGGCCCATTGGGCCCTCGGAGGTCCTCTGTGTCTGCTGAGTCATGGGCAACACACTGCACTCTTTCTTGTGATATCTTGATTCACGGCACTCGCACAGGTTCACGAGCACCGTTCTAGCAGTTTCCAACATGCCGTGGAAGTCGCACTCATTCCCTAGACTGAGCTGCACAGAGAAAAACACTGGGCTTCTCCTTCCATCTAAGACCTCCTACCTGAAGTCATCCTGCCCCCAGGAGAAAGACGGCTTGCGTTCCTATTGCAACTAAAGCACAGTATTTCCTGTAGCCCTGCAGGCTCTTGAAGACGCACGGGCCCAGAGGCCTAGCTAGGGCGTTCCTTGGTGAGGTCGTGCACTAGATGCAGAAAATCCTGCCTCGAGAAGTTGATTCAGGGAAGCAACCAGTGTGTACTCCGTGTCTCTTTTGACTTGTTAGAAACCACAGAGATGTATGCTGCCTGTGCCCATGGAAATGGGGGCATGATGGTACTAGCCTTGCTTTCCATTTGGAAAGCTCCATTCTTGCTGCCGTGAAGCTCCCTGATATTCTCTGCTGTTGACAGGCCCCTGGCCACTCTAGCATTGGTGTGGGAAGAAAATGAGTTTTCTCTGGCTACACACGGAGCTTCTTTGGCCGGGCTGGGGCTCACCTTGCCATGCTGTAGAGCTAAAGGGAATCTCAACGTGAGTCCTTGCCTCGAGGTAAGGCCCTGGGTAGCCCTGCAGAAAGGGAAGCATGCAGGTCTTTCCATGCGCTCTAAGTCGCTGTTCAGCTTTACTTTAAAGGAAGTACCCTTTTCCGGACTCGTAGGCCTCTCGGGTGAGCATCATTTTTGTTCCAAGATCCCTGAGTACCTCCACACCCCTGTAAGCCTGCTGAGCAACAACGAGGCCCATCGTCCCTCGGAGGTCCTCTGTGTCTGCTGAGTCATGGGCAACACACTGCACTGTTTCTTGTGATATCTTGATTCACAGCACTCGCACAGGTTCACGAGCACCGTTCTAGCAGGTTCCAACATGCCGTGGAAGTCGCACTCATTCCCTAGTCTGAGCTGCACAGAGAAAAACACTAGGCTTCTCCTTCCATCTAAGACCTCCTACCTGAAGTCACCCTGCCATCAGGAGAAACACTGCGTGCGTTCTTATTGCAACTAAAGCACAGTTTTTCCTGTAGCACTGCAGGCTTTTGAAGAGGCACGGGCCCAGAGGCCTAGCTAGGGCGTTCCTTGGTGAGGTGGTTCACTAGATGCAGAACACCCTGCCTCGAGAAGTTGATTCAGGGAAGCAACCAGTGTGGACTCTGTGTCTCTTTTGACTTGTTAGAAACCACAGAGATGTATGCTGCCTGTGCCAATGGTAATGGGGGCATGATGGTACTAGCCTTCCTTTCCATTTGGAAAGCTCCATTCTTACTGCCGTGAAGCTCCCTGAAATTCTCTGCTGTTGACAGCCCTCTGGCCACTGTAGGCATGAGTGTGGGAAGAAAATGAATTTTCTCTGCCTACACACGGAGCTTCATTGGCCGGGGTGGGGCTCACCTTGCCATGCTCTGGAGCTAAAGGGAATCTCAACTTGAGTCTTTGCCTCGAGGTAAGGCCCTGAGTAGCCCTGCAGAAAGGGAGGCATGCAGCTCTTTCCATTAGCTCTAAGTCGCTGTTCAGCTTTACTTTAAAGGAAGGACCCTTTTCAGGACTCCTAGGCCTCTCGGGTGAGCATCATTTTTGTTCCAAGATCCCTGAGTACCTCCACACCCCTGTAGGCCTGCTGAGCAACAACGAGGCCCATCGTCCCTCGGAGGTCCTCTGTGTCTGCTGAGTCATGGGCAACACACTGCACTCTTTCTTGTGATATCTTGATTCACAGCACTCGCACAGGTTCAAGAGCAATGTTCTAGCAAGTTCCAACATGCCGTGGAAGTCGCACTCATTCCCTGGTCTGAGCTGCACAGAGAAAAACACTAGGCTTCTCCTTCCATCCAGGACCTCCTACCTGAAGTCACCCTGCCTCAGGAGAAAGACGGCTTGCGTTCGTATTGCAACTAAAGCACAGTTTTTCCTGTAGCACTGCAGGTTTGGAAGAGGCAAGGGGCCAGAGGCCTAGCTAAGGCTTTCCTTGGTGAGGTCGTTCACTAGATGCCGAAAACCCTGCCTCGAGAAGTTGATTCAGGGAAGCAACCAGTGTGTACTCCGTGTCTCTTTTGACTTGTTAGAAACCACAGAGATGTATGCTGCCTGTGCCCATGGAAATGGGGGCATGATGGGACTAACCTTGCTTTCAGTTTGGAAAGCTCCATTCTTGCTGCCGTGAAGCTCCCTGAAATTCGCTGCTGTTGACAGGCCCCTGGCCACTGTAGGCATTGGTCTGGTAAGAAAATGAGTTTTCTCTGGCTAAACACGGAGCTCCTTTGGCCGGGGTGGGGCTCACCTTGCCATGCTCTAGAGCTAAAGGGAATCTCAACGTGAATCCTTGCCTCGAGGTAAGGCCCTGAGTAGCCCTGCAGAAAGGGAGGCATGCAGCTCTTTCCATGAGCTCTTAGTCGCTGTTGTGCTTTACTGTAAAGGAAGTACCCTTTTCAGGACTCCCAGCCCCCTCAGGTAAGCATCATTTTTGTTCCAAGATCTCTTAGTACCTCCACACCCCTGTAGGCCTGCTGAGCAAAAAGTGGCCCATTGGTCCCTCGGAGGTCCTCTGTGTCTGCTGAGTCATGGTCAACACACTGCACTCTCTCTTGTGATATCTTGACTCTCAGCACTCGCAAGTTGAAGAGCAACGTTCTTGCAAGTTCCAACATGCCGTGGAAGTCGCACTCATTCCCTAGTCTGAGCTGCACAGAGAAAAACACTAGGCTTCTCCTTCCAATCAGGACCTCCTACCTGAAGTCACCCTGCCTCCAGGAGAAAGACGGCTTGCGTTCCTGTTGCAACTAAAGCACAGTTTTTCCTGTAGCACTGCAGGCTTTTGAAGAGGCACGGTTCCGGAGGCCTGGCTACGGCGTTCCTTGGTGAGACCGTTCACAAGGTGCAGAACACCCTGCCTCGAGAAGTTGATTCAGGGAAGCAACCAGTGTGTACTCTGTGTCTCTTTTGACTTGTTAGAAACCACAGAGATGTATGCTGCCTGTGCCCATGGAAATGGGGGCATGATGGTACTAGCCTTGCTTTCCATTTGGAAAGCTCCATTCTTGCTACCGTGAAGCTCCCTGAAATTCTCTGCTGTTGACAGGCCTCAGGCCACTGTAGGCAAGGGTCTGGGAAGAAAATGCGTTTTCTCTGGCTACACACGGAGCTTCATTGGCCGGTGTGGGGCTCACCTTGCCATGCTCTAAAGCTAAAGGGAATCTCAACGTGAGTCCTTGCCTCGAGGTAAGGACCTGAGTAGCCCTGCAGAAAGGGAGGCATGCAGCTCTTTCCATGAGCTCTTAGTGGAGGTTCTGCTTTATTGTAAAGGAAGTACCCTTTTCAGGACCTTTAGGCGCCTCAGGTGAGCATCATTTTGGGTCCAAGAGCACAGACTCCCTCCACACCCCGGTGGGCCTGCCGAGAAGCATTGAGTCCCATATGTCCATCGGAGGCCCTCTGTGTCTGCCGAGTCTCGGGCAACACACTGTACGTTACTTCAGGAGAGCTCTATTTCCAGAGCAGTCGAACAGCATCAGAACCACATTTCTAGGCAGTCCAACATGCCCTGGAAGTTTTCGACATTGCCCTCGTTTGAATGCCCTGAGAAAACACTCTTCTTAGAATTTAACGAGGACCTCTTTCCTGAAGTCACTCTATTCAAGGAGAAATACAGCATCCTAACATGCTGTGTCGCTCACAGTGCAAGCAACGTGAGAACTTGCCTCGAGGGAAGGCCCTGAAATGCTATGCAGAAGGGGAGGCGTGTAGCAGTTTCCATGAGGCCGTAGTCGCTGCTCTGCAGCATTTTAACGCCAGTACGCTTTTCAGGACACCTAGGTGCCTCACCTGGAAAACCTGTTCCCTGCAAGAACACCGAGTACCCTCAGGCTCCCCTGGCCCTTCTAAGCAATATCCAGGCCCCTAGCTTTCCGACTCACGGTGTGTATGCCGAGTGTAGGGCAACACACTGCACTCTTATTGGTACATCTTGATTTAGCCAGCAATCGCACAGATTCCCGAGCACGATTCTAGCAAGTTCCAACTTGCCGTGGAAGTCGCACTCCTTCCCTAGTTTGAGCTGCACAGAGAAAAACACTAGCCTTCTCCATCCATCCAGGACCTCCTAGCTGAAGTCACCTTGCCTCCTGGAGTAAGACGGCTGCGTTCTTATTGCAACTAAAGCACAGTTTTTCCTTTAGCACTGCAGGCTTTTGAAGAGACACGGGCCAGGAGGCCTAGCTAGGGCTTTCCTGGGTGAGGCCGTTCACTAGTTGCAGAACACCCTGCCTCGAGAAGTTGATTCAGGGAAGCAACCAGTGTGTACTCTGTGTCTCATTTGACTTGTTAGAAACCACAGAGATGTATGCTGCCTGTGCCCATGGAAATGGGGGCATGATGGTACTAGCCTTGCTTTCCATTTGGAAAGCTCCATTCTTGCTGCCGTGAAGCTCCCTGAAATTCTCTGCTGTTGACAGGCCCCTGGCCACTCTAGCATTGGTGTGTGAAGAAAATGAGTTTTCTCTGGCTACACACGGAGCTTCTTTGGCCGGGGTGGGGCTCACCTTGCCATGCTCTAGAGCTAAAGGGAATCTCAACGTGAGTCCTTGCCTCGAGGTAAGGCCCTGGGTAGCCCTGCAGAAAGGGAGGCATGCAGGTCTTTCCATGCGCTCTAAGTCGCTGTTCAGCTTTACTTTAAAGGAAGTACCCTTTTCCGGACTCGTAGGCCTCTCAGGTGAGCATCATTTTTCTTCCAAGATCCCTGAGTACCTCCACACCCCTGTAAGCCTGATGAGCAACAACGAGGCCCATTGGGCCCTCGGAGGTCCTCTGTGTCTGCTGAGTCATGGGCAACACACTGCACTCTTTCTTGTGATATCTTGATTCACGGCACTCGCACAGGTTCACGAGCACCGTTCTAGCAGTTTCCAACATGCCGTGGAAGTCGCACTCATTCCCTAGACTGAGCTGCACAGAGAAAAACACTGGGCTTCTCCTTCCATCTAAGACCTCCTACCTGAAGTCATCCTGCCCCCAGGAGAAAGACGGCTTGCGTTCCTATTGCAACTAAAGCACAGTATTTCCTGTAGCCCTGCAGGCTCTTGAAGACGCACGGGCCCAGAGGCCTAGCTAGGGCGTTCCTTGGTGAGGTCGTGCACTAGATGCAGAAAATCCTGCCTCGAGAAGTTGATTCAGGGAAGCAACCAGTGTGTACTCCGTGTCTCTTTTGACTTGTTAGAAACCACAGAGATGTATGCTGCCTGTGCCCATGGAAATGGGGGCATGATGGTACTAGCCTTGCTTTCCATTTGGAAAGCTCCATTCTTGCTGCCGTGAAGCTCCCTGATATTCTCTGCTGTTGACAGGCCCCTGGCCACTCTAGCATTGGTGTGGGAAGAAAATGAGTTTTCTCTGGCTACACACGGAGCTTCTTTGGCCGGGCTGGGGCTCACCTTGCCATGCTGTAGAGCTAAAGGGAATCTCAACGTGAGTCCTTGCCTCGAGGTAAGGCCCTGGGTAGCCCTGCAGAAAGGGAAGCATGCAGGTCTTTCCATGCGCTCTAAGTCACTGTTCAGCTTTACTTTAAAGGAAGTACCCTTTTCCGGACTCGTAGGCCTCTCGGGTGAGCATCATTTTTGTTCCAAGATCCCTGAGTACCTCCACACCCCTGTAAGCCTGCTGAGCAACAACGAGGCCCATCGTCCCTCGGAGGTCCTCTGTGTCTGCTGAGTCATGGGCAACACACTGCACTGTTTCTTGTGATATCTTGATTCACAGCACTCGCACAGGTTCACGAGCACCGTTCTAGCAGGTTCCAACATGCCGTGGAAGTCGCACTCATTCCCTAGTCTGAGCTGCACAGAGAAAAACACTAGGCTTCTCCTTCCATCTAAGACCTCCTACCTGAAGTCACCCTGCCATCAGGAGAAACACTGCGTGCGTTCTTATTGCAACTAAAGCACAGTTTTTCCTGTAGCACTGCAGGCTTTTGAAGAGGCACGGGCCCAGAGGCCTAGCTAGGGCGTTCCTTGGTGAGGTCGTTCACTAGATGCAGAACACCCTGCCTCGAGAAGTTGATTCAGGGAAGCAACCAGTGTGTACTCTGTGTCTCTTTTGACTTGTTAGAAACCACAGAGATGTATGCTGCCTGTGCCCATGGAAATGGGGGCATGATGGTACTAGCCTTGCTTTCCATTTGGAAAGCTCCATTCTTGCTGCCGTGAAGCTCCCTGAAATTCTCTGCTGTTGACAGGCCCCTGGCCACTCTAGCATTGGTGTGGGAAGAAAATGAGTTTTCTCTGGCTACACACGGAGCTTCTTTGGCCGGGGTGGGGCTCACCTTGCCATGCTCTAGAGCTAAAGGGAATCTCAACGTGAGTCCTTGCCTCGAGGTAAGGCCCTGAGTAGCCCTGCAGAAAGGGAGGCATGCAGGACTTTCCATGCGCTCTAAGTCGCCGTTCAGCTTTACTTTAAAGGAAGTACCCTTTTCCGGACTCGTAGGCCTCTCAGGTGAGCATCATTTTTGTTCCAAGATCCCTGAGTACCTCCAGACCCCTGTAAGCCTGCTGAGCAACAACGAGGCCCATTGGGCCCTCGGAGGTCCTCTGTGTCTGCTGAGTCATGGGCAACACACTGCACTCTCTCTTGTGATATCTTGATTCACGGCACTCGCACAGGTTCACGAGCACCGTTCTAGCAGTTTCCAACATGCCGTGGAAGTCGCACTCATTCCCTAGTCTGAGCTGCACAGAGAAAAACACTGGGCTTCTCCTTCCATCTAAGACCTCCTACCTGAAGTCATCCTGCCCCCAGGAGAAAGACGGCTTGCGTTCCTATTGCAACTAAAGCACAGTATTTCCTGTAGCCCTGCAGGCTCTTGAAGACGCACGGGCCCAGAGGCCTAGCTAGGGCGTTCCTTGGTGAGGTCGTGCACTAGATGCAGAAAATCCTGCCTCGAGAAGTTGATTCAGGGAAGCAACCAGTGTGTACTCCGTGTCTCTTTTGACTTGTTAGAAAGCACAGAGATGTATGCTGCCTGTGCCCATGGAAATGGGGGCATGATGGTACTAGCCTTGCTTTCCATTTGGAAAGCTCCATTCTTGCTGCCGTGAAGCTCCCTGATATTCTCTGCTGTTGACAGGCCCCTGGCCACTCTAGCATTGGTGTGGGAAGAAAATGAGTTTTCTCTGGCTACACACGGAGCTTCTTTGGCCGGGGTGGGGCTCACCTTGCCATGCTGTAGAGCTAAAGGGAATCTCAACGTGAGTCCTTGCCTCGAGGTAAGGCCCTGGGTAGCCCTGCAGAAAGGGAGGCATGCAGGTCTTTCCATGCGCTCTAAGTCGCTGTTCAGCTTTACTTTAAAGGAAGTACCCTTTTCCGGACTCGTAGGCCTCTCGGGTGAGCATCATTTTTGTTCCAAGATCCCTGAATACCTCCACACCCCTGTAAGCCTGCTGAGCAACAACGAGGCCCATCGTCCCTCGGAGGTCCTCTGTGTCTGCTGAGTCTTGGGCAACACACTGCACTGTTTCTTGTGATATCTTGATTCACAGCACTCGCACAGGTTCACGAGCACCGTTCTAGCAGGTTCCAACATGCCGTGGAAGTCGCACTCATTCCCTAGTCTGAGCTGCACAGAGAAAAACACTAGGCTTCTCCTTCCATCTAAGACCTCCTACCTGAAGTCACCCTGCCATCAGGAGAAACACTGCGTGCGTTCTTATTGCAACTAAAGCACAGTTTTTCCTGTAGCACTGCAGGCTTTTGAAGAGGCACGGGCCCAGAGGCCTAGCTAGGGCGTTCCTTGGTGAGGTCGTTCACTAGATGCAGAACACCCTGCCTCGAGAAGTTGATTCAGGGAAGCAACCAGTGTGGACTCTGTGTCTCTTTTGACTTGTTAGAAACCACAGAGATGTATGCTGCCTGTGCCAATGGTAATGGGGGCATGATGGTACTAGCCTTCCTTTCCATTTGGAAAGCTCCATTCTTACTGCCGTGAAGCTCCCTGAAATTCTCTGCTGTTGACAGCCCTCTGGCCACTGTAGGCATGAGTGTGGGAAGAAAATGAATTTTCTCTGCCTACACACGGAGCTTCATTGGCCGGGGTGGGGCTCACCTTGCCATGCTCTGGAGCTAAAGGGAATCTCAACTTGAGTCTTTGCCTCGAGGTAAGGCCCTGAGTAGCCCTGCAGAAAGGGAGGCATGCAGCTCTTTCCATTAGCTCTAAGTCGCTGTTCAGCTTTACTTTAAAGGAAGGACCCTTTTCAGGACTCGTAGGCCTCTCGGGTGAGCATCATTTTTGTTCCAAGATCCCTGAGTACCTCCACACGCCTGTAGGCCTGCTGAGCAACAACGAGGCCCATCGTCCCTCGGAGGTCCTCTGTGTCTGCTGAGTCATGGGCAACACACTGCACTCTTTCTTGTGATATCTTGATTCACAGCACTCGCACAGGTTCAAGAGCAATGTTCTAGCAAGTTCCAACATGCCGTGGAAGTCGCACTCATTCCCTGGTCTGAGCTGCACAGAGAAAAACACTAGGCTTCTCCTTCCATCCAGGACCTCCTACCTGAAGTCACCCTGCCTCAGGAGAAAGACGGCTTGCGTTACTATTGCAACCAAAGCACAGTTTTTCCTGTAGCACTGCAGGTTTGGAAGAGGCAAGGGGCCAGAGGCCTAGCTAAGGCTTTCCTTGGTGAGGTCGTTCACTAGATGCCGAAAACCCTGCCTCGAGAAGTTGATTCAGGGAAGCAACCAGTGTGTACTCCGTGTCTCTTTTGACTTGTTAGAAACCACAGAGCTGTATGCTGCCTGTGCCCATGGAAATGGGGGCATGATGGGACTAACCTTGCTTTCAGTTTGGAAAGCTCCATTCTTGCTGCCGTGAAGCTCCCTGAAATTCGCTGCTGTTGACAGGCCCCTGGCCACTGTAGGCATTGGTCTGGTAAGAAAATGAGTTTTCTCTGGCTAAACACGGAGCTCCTTTGGCCGGGGTGGGGCTCACCTTGCCATGCTCTAGAGCTAAAGGGAATCTCAACGTGAATCCTTGCCTCGAGGTAAGGCCCTGAGTAGCCCTGCAGAAAGGGAGGCATGCAGCTCTTTCCATGAGCTCTTAGTCGCTGTTGTGCTTTACTGTAAAGGAAGTACCCTTTTCAGGACTCCCAGCCCCCTCAGGTAAGCATCATTTTTGTTCCAAGATCTCTTAGTACCTCCACACCCCTGTAGGCCTGCTGAGCAAAAAGTGGCCCATTGGTCCCTCGGACGTCCTCTGTGTCTGCTGAGTCATGGTCAACACACTGCACTCTCTCTTGTGATATCTTGACTCTCAGCACTCGCAAGTTGAAGAGCAACGTTCTTGCAAGTTCCAACATGCCGTGGAAGTCGCACTCATTCCCTAGTCTGAGCTGCACAGAGAAAAACACTAGGCTTCTCCTTCCAATCAGGACCTCCTACCTGAAGTCACCCTGCCTCCAGGAGAAAGACGGCTTGCGTTCCTGTTGCAACTAAAGCACAGTTTTTCCTGTAGCACTGCAGGCTTTTGAAGAGGCACGGTTCCGGAGGCCTGGCTACGGCGTTCCTTGGTGAGACCGTTCACAAGGTGCAGAACACCCTGCCTCGAGAAGTTGATTCAGGGAAGCAACCAGTGTGGACTCTGTGTCTCTTTTGACTTGTTAGAAACCACAGAGATGTATGCTGCCTGTGCCCATGGAAATGGGGGCATGATGGTACTAGCCTTGCTTTCCATTTGGAAAGCTCCATTCTTGCTACCGTGAAGCTCCCTGAAATTCTCTGCTGTTGACAGGCCTCAGGCCACTGTAGGCAAGGGTCTGGGAAGAAAATGCGTTTTCTCTGGCTACACACGGAGCTTCATTGGCCGGTGTGGGGCTCACCTTGCCATGCTCTAAAGCTAAAGGGAATCTCAACGTGAGTCCTTGCCTCGAGGTAAGGACCTGAGTAGCCCTGCAGAAAGGGAGGCATGCAGCTCTTTCCATGAGCTCTTAGTGGAGGTTCTGCTTTATTGTAAAGGAAGTACCCTTTTCAGGACCTTTAGGCGCCTCAGGTGAGCATCATTTTGGGTCCAAGAGCACAGACTCCCTCCACACCCCGGTGGGCCTGCTGAGAAGCATTGAGTCCCATATGTCCATCGGAGGCCCTCTGTGTCTGCCGAGTCTCGGGCAACACACTGTACGTTACTTCAGGAGAGCTCTATTTCCAGAGCAGTCGAACAGCATCAGAACCACATTTCTAGGCAGTCCAACATGCCCTGGAAGTTTTCGACATTGCCCTCGTTTGAATGCCCTGAGAAAACACTCTTCTTAGAATTTAACGAGGACCTCTTTCCTGAAGTCACTCTATTCAAGGAGAAATACAGCATCCTAACATGCTGTGTCGCTCACAGTGCAAGCAACGTGAGAACTTGCCTCGAGGGAAGGCCCTGAAATGCTATGCAGAAGGGGAGGCGTGTAGCAGTTTCCATGAGGCCGTAGTCGCTGCTCTGCAGCATTTTAACGCCAGTACGCTTTTCAGGACACCTAGGTGCCTCACCTGGAAAACCTGTTCCCTGCAAGAACACCGAGTACCCTCAGGCTCCCCTGGCCCTTCTAAGCAATATCCAGGCCCCTAGCTTTCCGACTCACGGTGTGTATGCCGAGTGTAGGGCAACACACTGCACTCTTATTGGTACATCTTGATTTAGCCAGCAATCGCACAGATTCCCGAGCACGATTCTAGCAAGTTCCAACTTGCCGTGGAAGTCGCACTCCTTCCCTAGTTTGAGCTGCACAGAGAAAAACACTAGCCTTCTCCATCCATCCAGGACCTCCTAGCTGAAGTCACCTTGCCTCCTGGAGAAAGACGGCTGCGTTCTTATTGCAACTAAAGCACAGTTTTTCCTTTAGCACTGCAGGCTTTTGAAGAGACACGGGCCAGGAGGCCTAGCTAGGGCTTTCCTGGGTGAGGCCGTTCACTAGTTGCAGAACACCCTGCCTCGAGAAGTTGATTCAGGGAAGCAACCAGTGTGTACTCTGTGTCTCATTTGACTTGTTAGAAACCACAGAGATGTATGCTGCCTGTGCCCATGGAAATGGGGGCATGATGGTACTAGCCTTGCTTTCCATTTGGAAAGCTCCATTCTTGCTGCCGTGAAGCTCCCTGAAATTCTCTGCTGTTGACAGGCCCCTGGCCACTCTAGCATTGGTGTGGGAAGAAAATGAGTTTTCTCTGGCTACACACGGAGCTTCTTTGGCCGGGGTGGGGCTCACCTTGCCATGCTCTAGAGCTAAAGGGAATCTCAACGTGAGTCCTTGCCTCGAGGTAAGGCCCTGAGTAGCCCTGCAGAAAGGGAGGCATGCAGGTCTTTCCATGCGCTCTAAGTCGCTGTTCAGCTTTACTTTAAAGGAAGTACCCTTTTCCGGACTCGTAGGCCTCTCAGGTGAGCATCATTTTTGTTCCAAGATCCCTGAGTACCTCCACACCCCTGTAAGCCTGCTGAGCAACAACGAGGCCCATTGGGCCCTCGGAGGTCCTCTGTGTCTGCTGAGTCATGGGCAACACACTGCACTCTTTCTTGTGATATCTTGATTCACGGCACTCGCACAGGTTCACGAGCACCGTTCTAGCAGTTTCCAACATGCCGTGGAAGTCGCACTCATTCCCTAGTCTGAGCTGCACAGAGAAAAACACTGGGCTTCTCCTTCCATCTAAGACCTCCTACCTGAAGTCATCCTGCCCCCAGGAGAAAGACGGCTTGCGTTCCTATTGCAACTAAAGCACAGTATTTCCTGTAGCCCTGCAGGCTCTTGAAGACGCACGGGCCCAGAGGCCTAGCTAGGGCGTTCCTTGGTGAGGTCGTGCACTAGATGCAGAAAATCCTGCCTCGAGAAGTTGATTCAGGGAAGCAACCAGTGTGTACTCCGTGTCTCTTTTGACTTGTTAGAAACCACAGAGATGTATGCTGCCTGTGCCCATGGAAATGGGGGCATGATGGTACTAGCCTTGCTTTCCATTTGGAAAGCTCCATTCTTGCTGCCGTGAAGCTCCCTGATATTCTCTGCTGTTGACAGGCCCCTGGCCACTCTAGCATTGGTGTGGGAAGAAAATGAGTTTTCTCTGGCTACACACGGAGCTTCTTTGGCCGGGGTGGGGCTCACCTTGCCATGCTCTAGAGCTAAAGGGAATCTCAACGTGAGTCCTTGCCTCGAGGTAAGGCCCTGGGTAGCCCTGCAGAAAGGGAGGCATGCAGGTCTTTCCATGCGCTCTAAGTCACTGTTCAGCTTTACTTTAAAGGAAGTACCCTTTTCCGGACTCGTAGGCCTCTCGGGTGAGCATCATTTTTGTTCCAAGATCCCTGAGTACCTCCACACCCCTGTAAGCCTGCTGAGCAACAACGAGGCCCATCGTCCCTCGGAGGTCCTCTGTGTCTGCTGAGTCATGGGCAACACACTGCACTGTTTCTTGTGATATCTTGATTCACAGCACTCGCACAGGTTCACGAGCACCGTTCTAGCAGGTTCCAACATGCCGTGGAAGTCGCACTCATTCCCTAGTCTGAGCTGCACAGAGAAAAACACTAGGCTTCTCCTTCCATCTAAGACCTCCTACCTGAAGTCACCCTGCCATCAGGAGAAACACTGCGTGCGTTCTTATTGCAACTAAAGCACAGTTTTTCCTGTAGCACTGCAGGCTTTTGAAGAGGCACGGGCCCAGAGGCCTAGCTAGGGCGTTCCTTGGTGAGGTGGTTCACTAGATGCAGAACACCCTGCCTCGAGAAGTTGATTCAGGGAAGCAACCAGTGTGGACTCTGTGTCTCTTTTGACTTGTTAGAAACCACAGAGATGTATGCTGCCTGTGCCAATGGTAATGGGGGCATGATGGTACTAGCCTTCCTTTCCATTTGGAAAGCTCCATTCTTACTGCCGTGAAGCTCCCTGAAATTCTCTGCTGTTGACAGCCCTCTGGCCACTGTAGGCATGAGTGTGGGAAGAAAATGAATTTTCTCTGCCTACACACGGAGCTTCATTGGCCGGGGTGGGGCTCACCTTGCCATGCTCTGGAGCTAAAGGGAATCTCAACTTGAGTCTTTGCCTCGAGGTAAGGCCCTGAGTAGCCCTGCAGAAAGGGAGGCATGCAGCTCTTTCCATTAGCTCTAAGTCGCTGTTCAGCTTTACTTTAAAGGAAGGACCCTTTTCAGGACTCCTAGGCCTCTCGGGTGAGCATCATTTTTGTTCCAAGATCCCTGAGTACCTCCACACCCCTGTAGGCCTGCTGAGCAACAACGAGGCCCATCGTCCCTCGGAGGTCCTCTGTGTCTGCTGAGTCATGGGCAACACACTGCACTCTTTCTTGTGATATCTTGATTCACAGCACTCGCACAGGTTCAAGAGCAATGTTCTAGCAAGTTCCAACATGCCGTGGAAGTCGCACTCATTCCCTGGTCTGAGCTGCACAGAGAAAAACACTAGGCTTCTCCTTCCATCCAGGACCTCCTACCTGAAGTCACCCTGCCTCAGGAGAAAGACGGCTTGCGTTCCTATTGCAACTAAAGCACAGTTTTTCCTGTAGCACTGCAGGTTTGGAAGAGGCAAGGGGCCAGAGGCCTAGCTAAGGCTTTCCTTGGTGAGGTCGTTCACTAGATGCCGAAAACCCTGCCTCGAGAAGTTGATTCAGGGAAGCAACCAGTGTGTACTCCGTGTCTCTTTTGACTTGTTAGAAACCACAGAGCTGTATGCTGCCTGTGCCCATGGAAATGGGGGCATGATGGGACTAACCTTGCTTTCAGTTTGGAAAGCTCCATTCTTGCTGCCGTGAAGCTCCCTGAAATTCGCTGCTGTTGACAGGCCCCTGGCCACTGTAGGCATTGGTCTGGTAAGAAAATGAGTTTTCTCTGGCTAAACACGGAGCTCCTTTGGCCGGGGTGGGGCTCACCTTGCCATGCTCTAGAGCTAAAGGGAATCTCAACGTGAATCCTTGCCTCGAGGTAAGGCCCTGAGTAGCCCTGCAGAAAGGGAGGCATGCAGCTCTTTCCATGAGCTCTTAGTCGCTGTTGTGCTTTACTGTAAAGGAAGTACCCTTTTCAGGACTCCCAGCCCCCTCAGGTAAGCATCATTTTTGTTCCAAGATCTCTTAGTACCTCCACACCCCTGTAGGCCTGCTGAGCAAAAAGTGGCCCATTGGTCCCTCGGAGGTCCTCTGTGTCTGCTGAGTCATGGTCAACACACTGCACTCTCTCTTGTGATATCTGGACTCTCAGCACTCGCAAGTTGAAGAGCAACGTTCTTGCAAGTTCCAACATGCCGTGGAAGTCGCACTCATTCCCTAGTCTGAGCTGCACAGAGAAAAACACTAGGCTTCTCCTTCCAATCAGGACCTCCTACCTGAAGTCACCCTGCCTCCAGGAGAAAGACGGCTTGCGTTCCTGTTGCAACTAAAGCACAGTTTTTCCTGTAGCACTGCAGGCTTTTGAAGAGGCACGGTTCCGGAGGCCTGGCTACGGCGTTCCTTGGTGAGACCGTTCACAAGGTGCAGAACACCCTGCCTCGAGAAGTTGATTCAGGGAAGCAACCAGTGTGTACTCTGTGTCTCTTTTGACTTGTTAGAAACCACAGAGATGTATGCTGCCTGTGCCCATGGAAATGGGGGCATAATGGTACTAGCCTTGCTTTCCATTTGGAAAGCTCCATTCTTGCTACCGTGAAGCTCCCTGAAATTCTCTGCTGTTGACAGGCCTCAGGCCACTGTAGGCAAGGGTCTGGGAAGAAAATGCGTTTTCTCTGGCTACACACGGAGCTTCATTGGCCGGTGTGGGGCTCACCTTGCCATGCTCTAAAGCTAAAGGGAATCTCAACGTGAGTCCTTGCCTCGAGGTAAGGACCTGAGTAGCCCTGCAGAAAGGGAGGCATGCAGCTCTTTCCATGAGCTCTTAGTGGAGGTTCTGCTTTATTGTAAAGGAAGTACCCTTTTCAGGACCTTTAGGCGCCTCAGGTGAGCATCATTTTGGGTCCAAGAGCACAGACTCCCTCCACACCCCGGTGGGCCTGCTGAGAAGCATTGAGTCCCATATGTCCATCGGAGGCCCTCTGTGTCTGCCGAGTCTCGGGCAACACACTGTACGTTACTTCAGGAGAGCTCTATTTCCAGAGCAGTCGAACAGCATCAGAACCACATTTCTAGGCAGTCCAACATGCCCTGGAAGTTTTCGACATTGCCCTCGTTTGAATGCCCTGAGAAAAGACTCTTCTTAGAATTTAACGAGGACCTCTTTCCTGAAGTCACTCTATTCAAGGAGAAATACAGCATCCTAACATGCTGTGTCGCTCACAGTGCAAGCAACGTGAGAACTTGCCTCGAGGGAAGGCCCTGAAATGCTATGCAGAAGGGGAGGCGTGTAGCAGTTTCCATGAGGCCGTAGTCGCTGCTCTGCAGCATTTTAACGCCAGTACGCTTTTCAGGACACCTAGGTGCCTCACCTGGAAAACCTGTTCCCTGCAAGAACACCGAGTACCCTCAGGCTCCCCTGGCCCTTCTAAGCAATATCCAGGCCCCTAGCTTTCCGACTCACGGTGTGTATGCCGAGTGTAGGGCAACACACTGCACTCTTATTGGTACATCTTGATTTAGCCAGCAATCGCACAGATTCACGAGCACGATTCTAGCAAGTTCCAACTTGCCGTGGAAGTCGCACTCCTTCCCTAGTTTGAGCTGCACAGAGAAAAACACTAGCCTTCTCAATCCATCCAGGACCTCCTAGCTGAAGTCACCTTGCCTCCTGGAGAAAGACGGCTGCATTCTTATTGCAACTAAAGCACAGTTTTTCCTTTAGCACTGCAGGCTTTTGAAGAGACACGGGCCAGGAGGCCTAGCTAGGGCTTTCCTGGGTGAGGCTGTTCACTAGTTGCAGAACACCCTGCCTCGAGAAGTTGATTCAGGGAAGCAACCAGTGTGTACTCCGTGTCTCTTTTGACTTGTTAGAAACCACAGAGATGTATGCTGCCTGTGCCCATGGAAATGGGGGCATGATGGTACTAGCCTTGCTTTCCATTTGGAAAGCTCCATTCTTGCTGCCGTGAAGCTCCCTGATATTCTCTGCTGTTCACAGGCCCCTGGCCACTCTAGCATTGGTGTGGGAAGAAAATGAGTTTTCTCTGGCTACACACGGAGCTTCTTTGGCCGGGGTGGGGCTCACCTTGCCATGCTGTAGAGCTAAAGGGAATCTCAACGTGAGTCCTTGCCTCGAGGTAAGGCCCTGGGTAGCCCTGCAGAAAGGGAGGCATGCAGGTCTTTCCATGCGCTCTAAGTCGCTGTTCAGCTTTACTTTAAAGGAAGTACCCTTTTCCGGACTCGTAGGCCTCTCGGGTGAGCATCATTTTTGTTCCAAGATCCCTGAGTACCTCCACACCCCTGTAAGCCTGCTGAGCAACAACGAGGCCCATCGTCCCTCGGAGGTCCTCTGTGTCTGCTGAGTCATGGGCAACACACTGCACTGTTTCTTGTGATATCTTGATTCACAGCACTCGCACAGGTTCACGAGCACCGTTCTAGCAGGTTCCAACATGCCGTGGAAGTCGCACTCATTCCCTAGTCTGAGCTGCACAGAGAAAAACACTAGGCTTCTCCTTCCATCTAAGACCTCCTACCTGAAGTCACCCTGCCATCAGGAGAAACACTGCGTGCGTTCTTATTGCAACTAAAGCACAGTTTTTCCTGTAGCACTGCAGGCTTTTGAAGAGGCACGGGCCCAGAGGCCTAGCTAGGGCGTTCCTTGGTGAGGTCGTTCACTAGATGCAGAACACCCTGCCTCGAGAAGTTGATTCAGGGAAGCAACCAGTGTGGACTCTGTGTCTCTTTTGACTTGTTAGAAACCACAGAGATGTATGCTGCCTGTGCCAATGGTAATGGGGGCATGATGGTACTAGCCTTCCTTTCCATTTGGAAAACTCCATTCTTACTGCCGTGAAGCTCCCTGAAATTCTCTGCTGTTGACAGCCCTCTGGCCACTGTAGGCATGAGTGTGGGAAGAAAATGAATTTTCTCTGCCTACACACGGAGCTTCATTGGCCGGGGTGGGGCTCACCTTGCCATGCTCTGGAGCTAAAGGGAATCTCAACTTGAGTCTTTGCCTCGAGGTAAGGCCCTGAGTAGCCCTGCAGAAAGGGAGGCATGCAGCTCTTTCCATTAGCTCTAAGTCGCTGTTCAGCTTTACTTTAAAGGAAGGACCCTTTTCAGGACTCCTAGGCCTCTCGGGTGAGCATCATTTTTGTTCCAAGATCCCTGAGTACCTCCACACCCCTGTAGGCCTGCTGAGCAACAACGAGGCCCATCGTCCCTCGGAGGTCCTCTGTGTCTGCTGAGTCATGGGCAACACACTGCACTCTTTCTTGTGATATCTTGATTCACAGCACTCGCACAGGTTCAAGAGCAATGTTCTAGCAAGTTCCAACATGCCGTGGAAGTCGCACTCATTCCCTGGTCTGAGCTGCACAGAGAAAAACACTAGGCTTCTCCTTCCATCCAGGACCTCCTACCTGAAGTCACCCTGCCTCAGGAGAAAGACGGCTTGCGTTCCTATTGCAACTAAAGCACAGTTTTTCCTGTAGCACTGCAGGTTTGGAAGAGGCAAGGGCCCAGAGGCCTAGCTAAGGCTTTCCTTGGTGAGGTCGTTCACTAGATGCCGAAAACCCTGCCTCGAGAAGTTGATTCAGGGAAGCAACCAGTGTGTACTCCGTGTCTCTTTTGACTTGTTAGAAACCACAGAGCTGTATGCTGCCTGTGCCCATGGAAATGGGGGCATGATGGGACTAACCTTGCTTTCAGTTTGGAAAGCTCCATTCTTGCTGCCGTGAAGCTCCCTGAAATTCGCTGCTGTTGACAGGCCCCTGGCCACTGTAGGCATTGGTCTGGTAAGAAAATGAGTTTTCTCTGTCTAAACACGGAGCTCCTTTGGCCGGGGTGGGGCTCACCTTGCCATGCTCTAGAGCTAAAGGGAATCTCAACGTGAATCCTTGCCTCGAGGTAAGGCCCTGAGTAGCCCTGCAGAAAGGGAGGCATGCAGCTCTTTCCATGAGCTCTTAGTCGCTGTTGTGCTTTACTGTAAAGGAAGTACCCTTTTCAGGACTCCCAGCCCCCTCAGGTAAGCATCATTTTTGTTCCAAGATCTCTTAGTACCTCCACACCCCTGTAGGCCTGCTGAGCAAAAAGTGGCCCATTGGTCCCTCGGAGGTCCTCTGTGTCTGCTGAGTCATGGTCAACACACTGCACTCTCTCTTGTGATATCTGGACTCTCAGCACTCGCAAGTTGAAGAGCAACGTTCTTGCAAGTTCCAACATGCCGTGGAAGTCGCACTCATTCCCTAGTCTGAGCTGCACAGAGAAAAACACTAGGCTTCTCCTTCCAATCAGGACCTCCTACCTGAAGTCACCCTGCCTCCAGGAGAAAGACGGCTTGCGTTCCTGTTGCAACTAAAGCACAGTTTTTCCTGTAGCACTGCAGGCTTTTGAAGAGGCACGGTTCCGGAGGCCTGGCTACGGCGTTCCTTGGTGAGACCGTTCACAAGGTGCAGAACACCCTGCCTCGAGAAGTTGATTCAGGGAAGCAACCAGTGTGTACTCTGTGTCTCTTTTGACTTGTTAGAAACCACAGAGATGTATGCTGCCTGTGCCCATGGAAATGGGGGCATGATGGTACTAGCCTTGCTTTCCATTTGGAAAGCTCCATTCTTGCTACCGTGAAGCTCCCTGAAATTCTCTGCTGTTGACAGGCCTCAGGCCACTGTAGGCAAGGGTCTGGGAAGAAAATGCGTTTTCTCTGGCTACACACGGAGCTTCATTGGCCGGTGTGGGGCTCACCTTGCCATGCTCTAAAGCTAAAGGGAATCTCAACGTGAGTCCTTGCCTCGAGGTAAGGACCTGAGTAGCCCTGCAGAAAGGGAGGCATGCAGCTCTTTCCATGAGCTCTTAGTGGAGGTTCTGCTTTATTGTAAAGGAAGTACCCTTTTCAGGACCTTTAGGCGCCTCAGGTGAGCATCATTTTGGGTCCAAGAGCACAGACTCCCTCCACACCCCGGTGGGCCTGCTGAGAAGCATTGAGTCCCATATGTCCATCGGAGGCCCTCTGTGTCTGCCGAGTCTCGGGCAACACACTGTACGTTACTTCAGGAGAGCTCTATTTCCAGAGCAGTCGAACAGCATCAGAACCACATTTCTAGGCAGTCCAACATGCCCTGGAAGTTTTCGACATTGCCCTCGTTTGAATGCCCTGAGAAAACACTCTTCTTAGAATTTAACGAGGACCTCTTTCCTGAAGTCACTCTATTCAAGGAGAAATACAGCATCCTAACATGCTGTGTCGCTCACAGTGCAAGCAACGTGAGAACTTGCCTCGAGGGAAGGCCCTGAAATGCTATGCAGAAGGGGAGGCGTGTAGCAGTTTCCATGAGGCCGTAGTCGCTGCTCTGCAGCATTTTAACGCCAGTACGCTTTTCAGGACACCTAGGTGCCTCACCTGGAAAACCTGTTCCCTGCAAGAACACCGAGTACCCTCAGGCTCCCCTGGCCCTTCTAAGCAATATCCAGGCCCCTAGCTTTCCGACTCACGGTGTGTATGCCGAGTGTAGGGCAACACACTGCACTCTTATTGGTACATCTTGATTTAGCCAGCAATCGCACAGATTCACGAGCACGATTCTAGCAAGTTCCAACTTGCCGTGGAAGTCGCACTCCTTCCCTAGTTTGAGCTGCACAGAGAAAAACACTAGCCTTCTCCATCCATCCAGGACCTCCTAGCTGAAGTCACCTTGCCTCCTGGAGAAAGACGGCTGCGTTCTTATTGCAACTAAAGCACAGTTTTTCCTTTAGCACTGCAGGCTTTTGAAGAGACACGGGCCCAGAGGCCCAGCTACGGCGTTCCTTGGTGACGCCGTTCACTAGTTGCAGAACACCCTGCCTCGAGAAGTTGATTCAGGGAAGCAACCAGTGTGTACTCTGTGTCTCATTTGACTTGTTAGAAACCACAGAGATGTATGCTGCCTGTGCCCATGGAAATGGGGGCATGATGGTACTAGCCTTGCTTTCCATTTGGAAAGCTCCATTCTTGCTGCCGTGAAGCTCCCTTAAATTCTCTGCTGTTGACAGGCCCCTGGCCACTCTAGCATTGGTGTGGGAAGAAAATGAGTTTTATCTGGCTACACACGGAGCTTCTTTGGCCGGGGTGGGGCTCACCTTGCCATGCTCTAGAGCTAAAGGGAATCTCAACGTGAGTCCTTGCCTCGAGGTAAGGCCCTGAGTAGCCCTGCAGAAAGGGAGGCATGCAGGTCTTTCCATGCGCTCTAAGTCGCTGTTCAGCTTTACTTTAAAGGAAGTACCCTTTTCCGGACTCGTAGGCCTCTCAGGTGAGCATCATTTTTGTACCAAGATCCCTGAGTACCTCCACACCCCTGTAAGCCTGCTGAGCAACAACGAGGCCCATTGGGCCCTCGGAGGTCCTCTGTGTGTCCTGAGTCATGGGCAACACACTGCACTCTTTCTTGTGATATCTTGATTCACGGCACTCGCACAGGTTCACGAGCACCGTTCTAGCAGTTTCCAACATGCCGTGGAAGTCACACTCATTCCCTAGTCTGAGCTGCACAGAGAAAAACACTGGGCTTCTCCTTCCATCTAAGACCTCCTACCTGAAGTCATCCTGCCCCCAGGAGAAAGACGGCTTGCGTTCCTATTGCAACTAAAGCACAGTATTTCCTGTAGCCGTGCAGGCTCTTGAAGACACACGGGCCCAGAGGCCTAGCTAGGGCGTTCCTTGGTGAGGTCGTGCACTAGATGCAGAAAATCCTGCCTCGAGAAGTTGATTCAGGGAAGCAACCAGTGTGTACTCCGTGTCTCTTTTGACTTGTTAGAAACCACAGAGATGTATGCTGCCTGTGCCCATGGAAATGGGGGCATGATGGTACTAGCCTTGCTTTCCATTTGGAAAGATCTATTCTTGCTGCCGTGAAGCTCCCTGATATTCTCTGCTGTTGACAGGCCCCTGGCCACTCTAGCATTGGTGTGGGAAGAAAATGAGTTTTCTCTGGCTACACACGGAGCTTCTTTGGCCGGGGTGGGGCTCACCTTGCCATGCTGTAGAGCTAAAGGGAATCTCAACGTGAGTCCTTGCCTCGAGGTAAGGCCCTGGGTAGCCCTGTAGAAAGGGAGGCATGCAGGTCTTTCCATGCGCTCTAAGTCGCTGTTCAGCTTTACTTTAAAGGAAGTACCCTTTTCCGGACTCGTAGGCCTCTCGGGTGAGCATCATTTTTGTTCCAAGATCCCTGAGTACCTCCACACTCCTGTAAGCCTGCTGAGCAACAACGAGGCCCATCGTCCCTCGGAGGTCCTCTGTGTCTGCTGAGTCATGGGCAACACACTGCACTGTTTCTTGTGATATCTTGATTCACAGCACTCGCACAGGTTCACGAGCACCGTTCTAGCAGGTTCCAACATGCCGTGGAAGTCGCACTCATTCCCTAGTCTGAGCTGCACAGAGAAAAACACTAGGCTTCTCCTTCCATCTAAGACCTCCTACCTGAAGTCACCCTGCCATCAGGAGAAACACTGCGTGCGTTCTTATTGCAACTAAAGCACAGTTTTTCGTGTAGCACTGCAGGCCTTTGAAGAGGCACGGGCCCAGAGGCCTAGCTAGGGCGTTCCTTGGTGAGGTCGTTCACTAGATGCAGAACACCCTGCCTCGAGAAGTTGATTCAGGGAAGCAACCAGTGTGGACTCTGTGTCTCTTTTGACTTGTTAGAAACCACAGAGATGTATGCTGCCTGTGCCAATGGTAATGGGGGCATGATGGTACTAGCCTTCCTTTCCATTTGGAAAGCTCCATTCTTACTGCCGTGAAGCTCCCTGAAATTCTCTGCTGTTGCCAGCCCTGTGGCCACTGTAGGCATGAGTGTGGGAAGAAAATGAATTTTCTCTGCCTACACACGGAGCTTCATTGGCCGGGGTGGGGCTCACCTTGCCATGCTCTGGAGCTAAAGGGAATCTCAACTTGAGTCTTTGCCTCGAGGTAAGGCCCTGAGTAGCCCTGCAGAAAGGGAGGCATGCAGCTCTTTCCATTAGCTCTAAGTCGCTGTTCAGCTTTACTTTAAAGGAAGGACCCTTTTCAGGACTCCTAGGCCTCTCGGGTGAGCATCATTTTTGTTCCAAGATCCCTGAGTACCTCCACACCCCTGTAGGCCTGCTGAGCAACAACGAGGCCCATCGTCCCTCGGAGGTCCTCTGTGTCTGCTGAGTCATGGGCAACACACTGCACTGTTTCTTGTGATATCTTGATTCACAGCACTCGCACAGGTTCAAGAGCAATGTTCTAGCAAGTTCCAACATGCCGTGGAAGTCGCACTCATTCCCTGGTCTGAGCTGCACAGAGAAAAACACTAGGCTTCTCCTTCCATCCAGGACCTCCTACCTGAAGTCACCCTGCCTCAGGAGAAAGACGGCTTGCGTTACTATTGCAACTAAAGCACAGTTTTTCTTGTAGCACTGCAGGTTTGGAAGAGGCAAGGGGCCAGAGGCCTAGCTAAGGCTTTCCTTGGTGAGGTCTTTCACTAGATGCCGAAAACCCTGCCTCGAGAAGTTGATTCAGGGAAGCAACCAGTGTGTACTCCGTGTCTCTTTTGACTTGTTAGAAACCACAGAGCTGTATGCTGCCTGTGCCCATGGAAATGGGGGCATGATGGGACTAACCTTGCTTTCAGTTTGGAAAGCTCCATCCTTGCTGCCGTGAAGCTCCCTGAAATTCGCTGCTGTTGACAGGCCCCTGGCCACTGTAGGCATTGGTCTGGTAAGAAAATGAGTTTTCTCTGGCTAAACACGGAGCTCCTTTGGCCGGGGTGGGGCTCACCTTGCCATGCTCTAGAGCTAAAGGGAATCTCAACGTGAATCCTTGCCTCGAGGTAAGGCCCTGAGTAGCCCTGCAGAAAGGGAGGCATGCAGCTCTTTCCATGAGCTCTTAGTCGCTGTTGTGCTTTACTGTAAAGGAAGTACCCTTTTCAGGACTCCCAGCCCCCTCAGGTAAGCATCATTTTTGTTCCAAGATCTCTTAGTACCTCCACACCCCTGTAGGCCTGCTGAGCAAAAAGTGGCCCATTGGTCCCTCGGAGGTCCTCTGTGTCTGCTGAGTCATGGTCAACACACTGCACTCTCTCTTGTGATATCTTGACTCTCAGCACTCGCAAGTTGAAGAGCAACGTTCTTGCAAGTTCCAACATGCCGTGGAAGTCGCACTCATTCCCTAGTCTGAGCTGCACAGAGAAAAACACTAGGCTTCTCCTTCCAATCAGGACCTCCTACCTGAAGTCACCCTGCCTCCAGGAGAAAGACGGCTTGCGTTCCTGTTGCAACTAAAGCACAGTTTTTCCTGTAGCACTGCAGGCTTTTGAAGAGGCACGGTTCCGGAGGCCTGGCTACGGCGTTCCTTGGTGAGACCGTTCACAAGGTGCAGAACACCCTGCCTCGAGAAGCTGATTCAGGGAAGCAACCAGTGTGTACTCTGTGTCTCTTTTGACTTGTTAGAAACCACAGAGATGTATGCTGCCTGTGCCCATGGAAATGGGGGCATGATGGTACTAGCCTTGCTTTCCATTTGGAAAGCTCCATTCTTGCTACCGTGAAGCTCCCTGAAATTCTCTGCTGTTGACAGGCCTCAGGCCACTGTAGGCAAGGGTCTGGGAAGAAAATGCGTTTTCTCTGGCTACACACGGAGCTTCATTGGCCGGTGTGGGGCTCACCTTGCCATGCTCTAAAGCTAAAGGGAATCTCAACGTGAGTCCTTGCCTCGAGGTAAGGACCTGAGTAGCCCTGCAGAAAGGGAGGCATGCAGCTCTTTCCATGAGCTCTTAGTGGAGGTTCTGCTTTATTGTAAAGGAAGTACCCTTTTCAGGACCTTTAGGCGCCTCAGGTGAGCATCATTTTGGGTCCAAGAGCACAGACTCCCTCCACACCCCGGTGGGCCTGCCGAGAAGCATTGAGTCCCATATGTCCATCGGAGGCCCTCTGTGTCTGCCGAGTCTCGGGCAACACACTGTACGTTACTTCAGGAGAGCTCTATTTCCAGAGCAGTCGAACAGCATCAGAACCACATTTCTAGGCAGTCCAACATGCCCTGGAAGTTTTCGACATTGCCCTCGTTTGAATGCCCTGAGAAAACACTCTTCTTAGAATTTAACGAGGACCTCTTTCCTGAAGTCACTCTATTCAAGGAGAAATACAGCATCCTAACATGCTGTGTCGCTCACAGTGCAAGCAACGTGAGAACTTGCCTCGAGGGAAGGCCCTGAAATGCTATGCAGAAGGGGAGGCGTGTAGCAGTTTCCATGAGGCCGTAGTCGCTGCTCTGCAGCATTTTAACGCCAGTACGCTTTTCAGGACACCTAGGTGCCTCACCTGGAAAACCTGTTCCCTGCAAGAACACCGAGTACCCTCAGGCTCCCCTGGCCCTTCTAAGCAATATCCAGGCCCCTAGCTTTCCGACTCACGGTGTGTATGCCGAGTGTAGGGCAACACACTGCACTCTTATTGGTACATCTTGATTTAGCCAGCAATCGCACAGATTCACGAGCACGATTCTAGCAAGTTCCAACTTGCCGTGGAAGTCGCACTCCTTCCCTAGTTTGAGCTGCACAGAGAAAAACACTAGCCTTCTCCATCCATCCAGGACCTCCTAGCTGAAGTCACCTTGCCTCCTGGAGAAAGACGGCTGCGTTCTTATTGCAACTAAAGCACAGTTTTTCCTTTAGCACTGCAGGCTTTTGAAGAGACACGGGCCAGGAGGCCTAGCTAGGGCTTTCCTGGGTGAGGCCGTTCACTAGTTGCAGAACACCCTGCCTCGAGAAGTTGATTCAGGGAAGCAACCAGTGTGTACTCTGTGTCTCATTTGACTTGTTAGAAACCACAGAGATGTATGCTGCCTGTGCCCATGGAAATGGGGGCATGATGGTACTAGCGTTGCTTTCCATTTGGAAAGCTCCATTCTTGCTGCCGTGAAGCTCCCTGAAATTCTCTGCTGTTGACAGGCCCCTGGCCACTCTAGCATTGGTGTGGGAAGAAAATGAGTTTTCTCTGGCTACACACGGAGCTTCTTTGGCCGGGGTGGGGCTCACCTTGCCATGCTCTAGAGCTAAAGGGAATCTCAACGTGAGTCCTTGCCTCGAGGTAAGGCCCTGAGTAGCCCTGCAGAAAGGGAGGCATGCAGGTCTTTCCATGCGCTCTAAGTCGCTGTTCAGCTTTACTTTAAAGGAAGTACCCTTTTCCGGACTCGTAGGCCTCTCAGGTGAGCATCATTTTTCTTCCAAGATCCCTGAGTACCTCCACACCCCTGTAAGCCTGCTGAGCAACAACGAGGCCCATTGGGCCCTCGGAGGTCCTCTGTGTCTGCTGAGTCATGGGCAACACACTGCACTCTTTCTTGTGATATCTTGATTCACGGCACTCGCACAGGTTCACGAGCACCGTTCTAGCAGTTTCCAACATGCCGTGGAAGTCGCACTCATTCCCTAGACTGAGCTGCACAGAGAAAAACACTGGGCTTCTCCTTCCATCTAAGACCTCCTACCTGAAGTCATCCTGCCCCCAGGAGAAAGACGGCTTGCGTTCCTATTGCAACTAAAGCACAGTATTTCCTGTAGCCCTGCAGGCTCTTGAAGACGCACGGGCCCAGAGGCCTAGCTAGGGCGTTCCTTGGTGAGGTCGTGCACTAGATGCAGAAAATCCTGCCTCGAGAAGTTGATTCAGGGAAGCAACCAGTGTGTACTCCGTGTCTCTTTTGACTTGTTAGAAACCACAGAGATGTATGCTGCCTGTGCCCATGGAAATGGGGGCATGATGGTACTAGCCTTGCTTTCCATTTGGAAAGCTCTATTCTTGCTGCCGTGAAGCTCCCTGATATTCTCTGCTGTTGACAGGCCCCTGGCCACTCTAGCATTGGTGTGGGAAGAAAATGAGTTTTCTCTGGCTACACACGGAGCTTCTTTGGCCGGGGTGGGGCTCACCTTGCCATGCTGTAGAGCTAAAGGGAATCTCAACGTGAGTCCTTGCCTCGAGGTAAGGCCCTGGGTAGCCCTGCAGAAAGGGAGGCATGCAGGTCTTTCCATGCGCTCTAAGTCACTGTTCAGCTTTACTTTAAAGGAAGTACCCTTTTCCGGACTCGTAGGCCTCTCGGGTGAGCATCATTTTTGTTCCAAGATCCCTGAGTACCTCCACACCCCTGTAAGCCTGCTGAGCAACAACGAGGCCCATCGTCCCTCGGAGGTCCTCTGTGTCTGCTGAGTCATGGGCAACACACTGCACTGTTTCTTGTGATATCTTGATTCACAGCACTCGCACAGGTTCACGAGCACCGTTCTAGCAGGTTCCAACATGCCGTGGAAGTCGCACTCATTCCCTAGTCTGAGCTGCACAGAGAAAAACACTAGGCTTCTCCTTCCATCTAAGACCTCCTACCTGAAGTCACCCTGCCATCAGGAGAAACACTGCGTGCGTTCTTATTGCAACTAAAGCACAGTTTTTCCTGTAGCACTGCAGGCTTTTGAAGAGGCACGGGCCCAGAGGCCTAGCTAGGGCGTTCCTTGGTGAGGTCGTTCACTAGATGCAGAACACCCTGCCTCGAGAAGTTGATTCAGGGAAGCAACCAGTGTGGACTCTGTGTCTCTTTTGACTTGTTAGAAACCACAGAGATGTATGCTGCCTGTGCCAATGGTAATGGGGGCATGATGGTACTAGCCTTCCTTTCCATTTGGAAAGCTCCATTCTTACTGCCGTGAAGCTCCCTGAAATTCTCTGCTGTTGCCAGCCCTGTGGCCACTGTAGGCATGAGTGTGGGAAGAAAATGAATTTTCTCTGCCTACACACGGAGCTTCATTGGCCGGGGTGGGGCTCACCTTGCCATGCTCTGGAGCTAAAGGGAATCTCAACTTGAGTCTTTGCCTCGAGGTAAGGCCCTGAGTAGCCCTGCAGAAAGGGAGGCATGCAGCTCTTTCCATTAGCTCTAAGTCGCTGTTCAGCTTTACTTTAAAGGAAGGACCCTTTTCAGGACTCCTAGGCCTCTCGGGTGAGCATCATTTTTGTTCCAAGATCCCTGAGTACCTCCACACCCCTGTAGGCCTGCTGAGCAACAACGAGGCCCATCGTCCCTCGGAGGTCCTCTGTGTCTGCTGAGTCATGGGCAACACACTGCACTGTTTCTTGTGATATCTTGATTCACAGCACTCGCACAGGTTCAAGAGCAATGTTCTAGCAAGTTCCAACATGCCGTGGAAGTCGCACTCATTCCCTGGTCTGAGCTGCACAGAGAAAAACACTAGGCTTCTCCTTCCATCCAGGACCTCCTACCTGAAGTCACCCTGCCTCAGGAGAAAGACGGCTTGCGTTCCTATTGCAACTAAAGCACAGTTTTTCCTGTAGCACTGCAGGTTTGGAAGAGGCAAGGGGCCAGAGGCCTAGCTAAGGCTTTCCTTGGTGAGGTCGTTCACTAGATGCCGAAAACCCTGCCTCGAGAAGTTGATTCAGGGAAGCAACCAGTGTGTACTCCGTGTCTCTTTTGACTTGTTAGAAACCACAGAGCTGTATGCTGCCTGTGCCCATGGAAATGGGGGCATGATGGGACTAACCTTGCTTTCAGTTTGGAAAGCTCCATTCTTGCTGCCGTGAAGCTCCCTGAAATTCGCTGCTGTTGACAGGCCCCTGGCCACTGTAGGCATTGATTGATCTGGTAAGAAAATGAGTTTTCTCTGGCTAAACACGGAGCTCCTTTGGCCGGGGTGGGGCTCACCTTGCCATGCTCTAGAGCTAAAGGGAATCTCAACGTGAATCCTTGCCTCGAGGTAAGGCCCTGAGTAGCCCTGCAGAAAGGGAGGCATGCAGCTCTTTCCATGAGCTCTTAGTCGCTGTTGTGCTTTACTGTAAAGGAAGTACCCTTTTCAGGACTCCCAGCCCCCTCAGGTAAGCATCATTTTTGTTCCAAGATCTCTTAGTACCTCCACACCCCTGTAGGCCTGCTGAGCAAAAAGTGGCCCATTGGTCCCTCGGAGGTCCTCTGTGTCTGCTGAGTCATGGTCAACACACTGCACTCTCTCTTGTGATATCTTGACTCTCAGCACTCGCAAGTTGAAGAGCAACGTTCTTGCAAGTTCCAACATGCCGTGGAAGTCGCACTCATTCCCTAGTCTGAGCTGCACAGAGAAAAACACTAGGCTTCTCCTTCCAATCAGGACCTCCTACCTGAAGTCACCCTGCCTCCAGGAGAAAGACGGCTTGCGTTCCTGTTGCAACTAAAGCACAGTTTTTCCTGTAGCACTGCAGGCTTTTGAAGAGGCACGGTTCCGGAGGCCTGGCTACGGCGTTCCTTGGTGAGACCGTTCACAAGGTGCAGAACACCCTGCCTCGAGAAGTTGATTCAGGGAAGCAACCAGTGTGTACTCTGTGTCTCTTTTGACTTGTTAGAAACCACAGAGATGTATGCTGCCTGTGCCCATGGAAATGGGGGCATGATGGTACTAGCCTTGCTTTCCATTTGGAAAGCTCCATTCTTGCTACCGTGAAGCTCCCTGAAATTCTCTGCTGTTGACAGGCCTCAGGCCACTGTAGGCAAGGGTCTGGGAAGAAAATGCGTTTTCTCTGGCTACACACAGAGCTTCATTGGCCGGTGTGGGGCTCACCTTGCCATGCTCTAAAGCTAAAGGGAATCTCAACGTGAGTCCTTGCCTCGAGGTGATGACCTGAGTAGCCCTGCAGAAAGGGAGGCATGCAGCTCTTTCCATGAGCTCTTAGTGGAGGTTCTGCTTTATTGTAAAGGAAGTACCCTTTTCAGGACCTTTAGGCGCCTCAGGTGAGCATCATTTTGGGTCCAAGAGCACAGACTCCCTCCACACCCCGGTGGGCCTGCTGAGAAGCATTGAGTCCCATATGTCCATCGGAGGCCCTCTGTGTCTGCCGAGTCTCGGACAACACACTGTACGTTACTTCAGGAGAGCTCTATTTCCAGAGCAGTCGAACAGCATCAGAACCACATTTCTAGGCAGTCCAACATGCCCTGGAAGTTTTCGACATTGCCCTCGTTTGAATGCCCTGAGAAAAGACTCTTCTTAGAATTTAACGAGGACCTCTTTCCTGAAGTCACTCTATTCAAGGAGAAATACAGCATCCTAACATGCTGTGTTGCTCACAGTGCAAGCAACGTGAGAACTTGCCTCGAGGTAAGGCCCTGAAATGCTATGCAGAAGGGGAGGCGTGTAGCAGTTTCCATGAGGCCGTAGTCGCTGCTCTGCAGCATTTTAACGCCAGTACGCTTTTCAGGACACCTAGGTGCCTCACCTGGAAAACCTGTTCCCTGCAAGAACACCGAGTACCCTCAGGCTCCCCTGGCCCTTCTAAGCAATATCCAGGCCCCTAGCTTTCCGACTCACGGTGTGTATGCCGAGTGTAGGGCAACACACTGCACTCTTATTGGTACATCTTGATTTAGCCAGCAATCGCACAGATTCACGAGCACGATTCTAGCAAGTTCCAACTTGCCGTGGAAGTCGCACTCCTTCCCTAGTTTGAGCTGCACAGAGAAAAACACTAGCCTTCTCCATCCATCCAGGACCTCCTAGCTGAAGTCACCTTGCCTCCTGGAGAAAGACGGCTGCGTTCTTATTGCAACTAAAGCACAGTTTTTCCTTTAGCACTGCAGGCTTTTGAAGAGACACGGGCCAGGAGGCCTAGCTAGGGCTTTCCTGGGTGAGGCCGTTCACTAGTTGCAGAACACCCTGCCTCGAGAAGTTGATTCAGGGAAGCAACCAGTGTGTACTCTGTGTCTCATTTGACTTGTTAGAAACCACAGAGATGTATGCTGCCTGTGCCCATGGAAATGGGGGCATGATGGTACTAGCCTTGCTTTCCATTTGGAAAGCTCCATTCTTGCTGCCGTGAAGCTCCCTGAAATTCTCTGTTGTTGACAGGCCCCTGGCCACTCTAGCATTGGTGTGGGAAGAAAATGAGTTTTCTCTGGCTACACACGGAGCTTCTTTGGCCGGGGTGGGGCTCACCTTGCCATGCTCTAGAGCTAAAGGGAATCTCAACGTGAGTCCTTGCCTCGAGGTAAGGCCCTGAATAGCCCTGCAGAAAGGGAGGCATGCAGGTCTTTCCATGCGCTCTAAGTCGCTGTTCAGCTTTACTTTAAAGGAAGTACCCTTTTCCGGACTCGTAGGCCTCTCAGGTGAGCATCATTTTTGTTCCAAGATCCCTGAGTACCTCCACACCCCTGTAAGCCTGCTGAGCAACAACGAGGCCCATTGGGCCCTCGGAGGTCCTCTGTGTCTGCTGAGTCATGGGCAACACACTGCACTCTTTCTTGTGATATCTTGATTCACGGCACTCGCACAGGTTCACGAGCACCGTTCTAGCAGTTTCCAACATGCCGTGGAAGTCGCACTCATTCCCTAGACTGAGCTGCACAGAGAAAAACACTGGGCTTCTCCTTCCATCTAAGACCTCCTACCTGAAGTCATCCTGCCCCCAGGAGAAAGACGGCTTGCGTTCCTATTGCAACTAAAGCACAGTATTTCCTGTAGCCCTGCAGGCTCTTGAAGACGCACGGGCCCAGAGGCCTAGCTAGGGCGTTCCTTGGTGAGGTCGTGCACTAGATGCAGAAAATCCTGCCTCGAGAAGTTGATTCAGGGAAGCAACCAGTGTGTACTCCGTGTCTCTTTTGACTTGTTAGAAACCACAGAGATGTATGCTGCCTGTGCCCATGGAAATGGGGGCATGATGGTACTAGCCTTGCTTTCCATTTGGAAAGCTCTATTCTTGCTGCTGTGAAGCTCCCTGATATTCTCTGCTGTTGACAGGCCCCTGGCCACTCTAGCATTGGTGTGGGAAGAAAATGAGTTTTCTCTGGCTACACACGGAGCTTCTTTGGCCGGGGTGGGGCTCACCTTGCCATGCTGTAGAGCTAAAGGGAATCTCAACGTGAGTCCTTGCCTCGAGGTAAGGCCCTGAGTAGCCCTGCAGAAAGGGAGGCATGCAGGTCTTTCCATGCGCTCTAAGTCACTGTTCAGCTTTACTTTAAAGGAAGTACCCTTTTCCGGACTCGTAGGCCTCTCGGGTGAGCATCATTTTTGTTCCAAGATCCCTGAGTACCTCCACACCCCTGTAAGCCTGCTGAGCAACAACGAGGCCCATCGTCCCTCGGAGGTCCTCTGTGTCTGCTGAGTCATGGGCAACACACTGCACTGTTTCTTGTGATATCTTGATTCACAGCACTCGCACAGGTTCACGAGCACCGTTCTAGCAGGTTCCAACATGCCGTGGAAGTCGCACTCATTCCCTAGTCTGAGCTGCACAGAGAAAAACACTAGGCTTCTCCTTCCATCTAAGACCTCCTACCTGAAGTCACCCTGCCATCAGGAGAAACACTGCGTGCGTTCTTATTGCAACTAAAGCACAGTTTTTCCTGTAGCACTGCAGGCTTTTGAAGAGGCACGGGCCCAGAGGCCTAGCTAGGGCGTTCCTTGGTGAGGTCGTTCACTAGATGCAGAACACCCTGCCTCGAGAAGTTGATTCAGGGAAGCAACCAGTGTGGACTCTGTGTCTCTTTTGACTTGTTAGAAACCACAGAGATGTATGCTGCCTGTGCCAATGGTAATGGGGGCATGATGGTACTAGCCTTCCTTTCCATTTGGAAAGCTCCATTCTTACTGCCGTGAAGCTCCCTGAAATTCTCTGCTGTTGACAGCCCTCTGGCCACTGTAGGCATGAGTGTGGGAAGAAAATGAATTTTCTCTGCCTACACACGGAGCTTCATTGGCCGGGGTGGGGCTCACCTTGCCATGCTCTGGAGCTAAAGGGAATCTCAACTTGAGTCTTTGCCTCGAGGTAAGGCCCTGAGTAGCCCTGCAGAAAGGGAGGCATGCAGCTCTTTCCATTAGCTCTAAGTCGCTGTTCAGCTTTACTTTAAAGGAAGGACCCTTTTCAGGACTCCTAGGCCTCTCGGGTGAGCATCATTTTTGTTCCAAGATCCCTGAGTACCTCCACACCCCTGTAGGCCTGCTGAGCAACAACGAGGCCCATCGTCCCTCGGAGGTCCTCTGTGTCTGCTGAGTCATGGGCAACACACTGCACTGTTTCTTGTGATATCTTGATTCACAGCACTCGCACAGGTTCAAGAGCAATGTTCTAGCAAGTTCCAACATGCCGTGGAAGTCGCACTCATTCCCTGGTCTGAGCTGCACAGAGAAAAACACTAGGCTTCTCCTTCCATCCAGGACCTCCTACCTGAAGTCACCCTGCCTCAGGAGAAAGACGGCTTGCGTTCCTATTGCAACTAAAGCACAGTTTTTCCTGTAGCACTGCAGGTTTGGAAGAGGCAAGGGGCCAGAGGCCTAGCTAAGGCTTTCCTTGGTGAGGTCGTTCACTAGATGCCGAAAACCCTGCCTCGAGAAGTTGATTCAGGGAAGCAACCAGTGTGTACTCCGTGTCTCTTTTGACTTGTTAGAAACCACAGAGCTGTATGCTGCCTGTGCCCATGGAAATGGGGGCATGATGGGACTAACCTTGCTTTCAGTTTGGAAAGCTCCATTCTTGCTGCCGTGAAGCTCCCTGAAATTCGCTGCTGTTGACAGGCCCCTGGCCACTGTAGGCATTGATTGATCTGGTAAGAAAATGAGTTTTCTCTGGCTAAACACGGAGCTCCTTTGGCCGGGGTGGGGCTCACCTTGCCATGCTCTAGAGCTAAAGGGAATCTCAACGTGAATCCTTGCCTCGAGGTAAGGCCCTGAGTAGCCCTGCAGAAAGGGAGGCATGCAGCTCTTTCCATGAGCTCTTAGTCGCTGTTGTGCTTTACTGTAAAGGAAGTACCCTTTTCAGGACTCCCAGCCCCCTCAGGTAAGCATCATTTTTGTTCCAAGATCTCTTAGTACCTCCACACCCCTGTAGGCCTGCTGAGCAAAAAGTGGCCCATTGGTCCCTCGGAGGTCCTCTGTGTCTGCTGAGTCATGGTCAACACACTGCACTCTCTCTTGTGATATCTTGACTCTCAGCACTCGCAAGTTGAAGAGCAACGTTCTTGCAAGTTCCAACATGCCGTGGAAGTCGCACTCATTCCCTAGTCTGAGCTGCACAGAGAAAAACACTAGGCTTCTCCTTCCAATCAGGACCTCCTACCTGAAGTCACCCTGCCTCCAGGAGAAAGACGGCTTGCGTTCCTGTTGCAACTAAAGCACAGTTTTTCCTGTAGCACTGCAGGCTTTTGAAGAGGCACGGTTCCGGAGGCCTGGCTACGGCGTTCCTTGGTGAGACCATTCACAAGGTGCAGAACACCCTGCCTCGAGAAGTTGATTCAGGGAAGCAACCAGTGTGTACTCTGTGTCTCTTTTGACTTGTTAGAAACCACAGAGATGTATGCTGCCTGTGCCCATGGAAATGGGGGCATGATGGTACTAGCCTTGCTTTCCATTTGGAAAGCTCCATTCTTGCTACCGTGAAGCTCCCTGAAATTCTCTGCTGTTGACAGGCCTCAGGCCACTGTAGGCAAGGGTCTGGGAAGAAAATGCGTTTTCTCTGGCTACACACGGAGCTTCATTGGCCGGTGTGGGGCTCACCTTGCCATGCTCTAAAGCTAAAGGGAATCTCAACGTGAGTCCTTGCCTCGAGGTGATGACCTGAGTAGCCCTGCAGAAAGGGAGGCATGCAGCTCTTTCCATGAGCTCTTAGTGGAGGTTCTGCTTTATTGTAAAGGAAGTACCCTTTTCAGGACCTTTAGGCGCCTCAGGTGAGCATCATTTTGGGTCCAAGAGCACAGACTCCCTCCACACCCCGGTGGGCCTGCTGAGAAGCATTGAGTCCCATATGTCCATCGGAGGCCCTCTGTGTCTGCCGAGTCTCGGACAACACACTGTACGTTACTTCAGGAGAGCTCTATTTCCAGAGCAGTCGAACAGCATCAGAACCACATTTCTAGGCAGTCCAACATGCCCTGGAAGTTTTCGACATTGCCCTCGTTTGAATGCCCTGAGAAAACACTCTTCTTAGAATTTAACGAGGACCTCTTTCCTGAAGTCACTCTATTCAAGGAGAAATACAGCATCCTAACATGCTGTGTTGCTCACAGTGCAAGCAACGTGAGAACTTGCCTCGAGGTAAGGCCCTGAAATGCTATGCAGAAGGGGAGGCGTGTAGCAGTTTCCATGAGGCCGTAGTCGCTGCTCTGCAGCATTTTAACGCCAGTACGCTTTTCAGGACACCTAGGTGCCTCACCTGGAAAACCTGTTCCCTGCAAGAACACCGAGTACCCTCAGGCTCCCCTGGCCCTTCTAAGCAATATCCAGGCCCCTAGCTTTCCGACTCACGGTGTGTATGCCGAGTGTAGGGCAACACACTGCACTCTTATTGGTACATCTTGATTTAGCCAGCAATCGCACAGATTCACGAGCACGATTCTAGCAAGTTCCAACTTGCCGTGGAAGTCGCACTCCTTCCCTAGTTTGAGCTGCACAGAGAAAAACACTAGCCTTCTCCATCCATCCAGGACCTCCTAGCTGAAGTCACCTTGCCTCCTGGAGAAAGACGGCTGCGTTCTTATTGCAACTAAAGCACAGTTTTTCCTTTAGCACTGCAGGCTTTTGAAGAGACACGGGCCAGGAGGCCTAGCTAGGGCTTTCCTGGGTGAGGCCGTTCACTAGTTGCAGAACACCCTGCCTCGAGAAGTTGATTCAGGGAAGCAACCAGTGTGTACTCTGTGTCTCATTTGACTTGTTAGAAACCACAGAGATGTATGCTGCCTGTGCCCATGGAAATGGGGGCATGATGGTACTAGCCTTGCTTTCCATTTGGAAAGCTCCATTCTTGCTGCCGTGAAGCTCCCTGAAATTCTCTGCTGTTGACAGGCCCCTGGCCACTCTAGCATTGGTGTGGGAAGAAAATGAGTTTTCTCTGGCTACACACGGAGCTTCTTTGGCCGGGGTGGGGCTCACCTTGCCATGCTCTAGAGCTAAAGGGAATCTCAACGTGAGTCCTTGCCTCGAGGTAAGGCCCTGAATAGCCCTGCAGAAAGGGAGGCATGCAGGTCTTTCCATGCGCTCTAAGTCGCTGTTCAGCTTTACTTTAAAGGAAGTACCCTTTTCCGGACTCGTAGGCCTCTCAGGTGAGCATCATTTTTGTTCCAAGATCCCTGAGTACCTCCACACCCCTGTAAGCCTGCTGAGCAACAACGAGGCCCATTGGGCCCTCGGAGGTCCTCTGTGTCTGCTGAGTCATGGGCAACACACTGCACTCTTTCTTGTGATATCTTGATTCACGGCACTCGCACAGGTTCACGAGCACCGTTCTAGCAGTTTCCAACATGCCGTGGAAGTCGCACTCATTCCCTAGACTGAGCTGCACAGAGAAAAACACTGGGCTTCTCCTTCCATCTAAGACCTCCTACCTGAAGTCATCCTGCCCCCAGGAGAAAGACGGCTTGCGTTCCTATTGCAACTAAAGCACAGTATTTCCTGTAGCCCTGCAGGCTCTTGAAGACGCACGGGCCCAGAGGCCTAGCTAGGGCGTTCCTTGGTGAGGTCGTGCACTAGATGCAGAAAATCCTGCCTCGAGAAGTTGATTCAGGGAAGCAACCAGTGTGTACTCCGTGTCTCTTTTGACTTGTTAGAAACCACAGAGATGTATGCTGCCTGTGCCCATGGAAATGGGGGCATGATGGTACTAGCCTTGCTTTCCATTTGGAAAGCTCTATTCTTGCTGCCGTGAAGCTCCCTGATATTCTCTGCTGTTGACAGGCCCCTGGCCACTCTAGCATTGGTGTGGGAAGAAAATGAGTTTTCTCTGGCTACACACGGAGCTTCTTTGGCCGGGGTGGGGCTCACCTTGCCATGCTGTAGAGCTAAAGGGAATCTCAACGTGAGTCCTTGCCTCGAGGTAAGGCCCTGGGTAGCCCTGCAGAAAGGGAGGCATGCAGGTCTTTCCATGCGCTCTAAGTCACTGTTCAGCTTTACTTTAAAGGAAGTACCCTTTTCCGGACTCGTAGGCCTCTCGGGTGAGCATCATTTTTGTTCCAAGATCCCTGAGTACCTCCACACCCCTGTAAGCCTGCTGAGCAACAACGAGGCCCATCGTCCCTCGGAGGTCCTCTGTGTCTGCTGAGTCATGGGCAACACACTGCACTGTTTCTTGTGATATCTTGATTCACAGCACTCGCACAGGTTCACGAGCACCGTTCTAGCAGGTTCCAACATGCCGTGGAAGTCGCACTCATTCCCTAGTCTGAGCTGCACAGAGAAAAACACTAGGCTTCTCCTTCCATCTAAGACCTCCTACCTGAAGTCACCCTGCCATCAGGAGAAACACTGCGTGCGTTCTTATTGCAACTAAAGCACAGTTTTTCCTGTAGCACTGCAGGCTTTTGAAGAGGCACGGGCCCAGAGGCCTAGCTAGGGCGTTCCTTGGTGAGGTCGTTCACTAGATGCAGAACACCCTGCCTCGAGAAGTTGATTCAGGGAAGCAACCAGTGTGGACTCTGTGTCTCTTTTGACTTGTTAGAAACCACAGAGATGTATGCTGCCTGTGCCAATGGTAATGGGGGCATGATGGTACTAGCCTTCCTTTCCATTTGGAAAGCTCCATTCTTACTGCCGTGAAGCTCCCTGAAATTCTCTGCTGTTGACAGCCCTCTGGCCACTGTAGGCATGAGTGTGGGAAGAAAATGAATTTTCTCTGCCTACACACGGAGCTTCATTGGCCGGGGTGGGGCTCACCTTGCCATGCTCTGGAGCTAAAGGGAATCTCAACTTGAGTCTTTGCCTCGAGGTAAGGCCCTGAGTAGCCCTGCAGAAAGGGAGGCATGCAGCTCTTTCCATTAGCTCTAAGTCGCTGTTCAGCTTTACTTTAAAGGAAGGACCCTTTTCAGGACTCCTAGGCCTCTCGGGTGAGCATCATTTTTGTTCCAAGATCCCTGAGTACCTCCACACCCCTGTAGGCCTGCTGAGCAACAACGAGGCCCATCGTCCCTCGGAGGTCCTCTGTGTCTGCTGAGTCATGGGCAACACACTGCACTCTTTCTTGTGATATCTTGATTCACAGCACTCGCACAGGTTCAAGAGCAATGTTCTAGCAAGTTCCAACATGCCGTGGAAGTCGCACTCATTCCCTGGTCTGAGCTGCACAGAGAAAAGCACTAGGCTTCTCCTTCCATCCAGGACCTCCTACCTGAAGTCACCCTGCCTCAGGAGAAAGACGGCTTGCGTTCCTATTGCAACTAAAGCACAGTTTTTCCTGTAGCACTGCAGGTTTGGAAGAGGCAAGGGCCCAGAGGCCTAGCTAAGGCTTTCCTTGGTGAGGTCGTTCACTAGATGCCGAAAACCCTGCCTCGAGAAGTTGATTCAGGGAAGCAACCAGTGTGTACTCCGTGTCTCTTTTGACTTGTTAGAAACCACAGAGCTGTATGCTGCCTGTGCCCATGGAAATGGGGGCATGATGGGACTAACCTTGCTTTCAGTTTGGAAAGCTCCATTCTTGCTGCCGTGAAGCTCCCTGAAATTCGCTGCTGTTGACAGGCCCCTGGCCACTGTAGGCATTGATTGATCTGGTAAGAAAATGAGTTTTCTCTGGCTAAACACGGAGCTCCTTTGGCCGGGGTGGGGCTCACCTTGCCATGCTCTAGAGCTAAAGGGAATCTCAACGTGAATCCTTGCCTCGAGGTAAGGCCCTGAGTAGCCCTGCAGAAAGGGAGGCATGCAGCTCTTTCCATGAGCTCTTAGTCGCTGTTGTGCTTTACTGTAAAGGAAGTACCCTTTTCAGGACTCCCAGCCCCCTCAGGTAAGCATCATTTTTGTTCCAAGATCTCTTAGTACCTCCACACCCCTGTAGGCCTGCTGAGCAAAAAGTGGCCCATTGGTCCCTCGGAGGTCCTCTGTGTCTGCTGAGTCATGGTCAACACACTGCACTCTCTCTTGTGATATCTTGACTCTCAGCACTCGCAAGTTGAAGAGCAACGTTCTTGCAAGTTCCAACATGCCGTGGAAGTCGCACTCATTCCCTAGTCTGAGCTGCACAGAGAAAAACACTAGGCTTCTCCTTCCAATCAGGACCTCCTACCTGAAGTCACCCTGCCTCCAGGAGAAAGACGGCTTGCGTTCCTGTTGCAACTAAAGCACAGTTTTTCCTGTAGCACTGCAGGCTTTTGAAGAGGCACGGTTCCGGAGGCCTGGCTACGGCGTTCCTTGGTGAGACCGTTCACAAGGTGCAGAACACCCTGCCTCGAGAAGTTGATTCAGGGAAGCAACCAGTGTGTACTCTGTGTCTCTTTTGACTTGTTAGAAACCACAGAGATGTATGCTGCCTGTGCCCATGGAAATGGGGGCATGATGGTACTAGCCTTGCTTTCCATTTGGAAAGCTCCATTCTTGCTACCGTGAAGCTCCCTGAAATTCTCTGCTGTTGACAGGCCTCAGGCCACTGTAGGCAAGGGTCTGGGAAGAAAATGCGTTTTCTCTGGCTACACACGGAGCTTCATTGGCCGGTGTGGGGCTCACCTTGCCATGCTCTAAAGCTAAAGGGAATCTCAACGTGAGTCCTTGCCTCGAGGTAAGGACCTGAGTAGCCCTGCAGAAAGGGAGGCATGCAGCTCTTTCCATGAGCTCTTAGTGGAGGTTCTGCTTTATTGTAAAGGAAGTACCCTTTTCAGGACCTTTAGGCGCCTCAGGTGAGCATCATTTTGGGTCCAAGAGCACAGACTCCCTCCACACCCCGGTGGGCCTGCTGAGAAGCATTGAGTCCCATATGTCCATCGGAGGCCCTCTGTGTCTGCCGAGTCTCGGGCAACACACTGTACGTTACTTCAGGAGAGCTCTATTTCCAGAGCAGTCGAACAGCATCAGAACCACATTTCTAGGCAGTCCAACATGCCCTGGAAGTTTTCGACATTGCCCTCGTTTGAATGCCCTGAGAAAACACTCTTCTTAGAATTTAACGAGGACCTCTTTCCTGAAGTCACTCTGTTCAAGGAGAAATACAGCATCCTAACATGCTGTGTCGCTCACAGTGCAAGCAACGTGAGAACTTGCCTCGAGGTAAGGCCCTGAAATGCTATGCAGAAGGGGAGGCGTGTAGCAGTTTCCATGAGGCCGTAGTCGCTGCTCTGCAGCATTTTAACGCCAGTACGCTTTTCAGGACACCTAGGTGCCTCACCTGGAAAACCTGTTCCCTGCAAGAACACCGAGTACCCTCAGGCTCCCCTGGCCCTTCTAAGCAATATCCAGGCCCCTAGCTTTCCGACTCACGGTGTGTATGCCGAGTGTAGGGCAACACACTGCACTCTTATTGGTACATCTTGATTTAGCCAGCAATCGCACAGATTCACGAGCACGATTCTAGCAAGTTCCAACTTGCCGTGGAAGTCGCACTCCTTCCCTAGTTTGAGCTGCACAGAGAAAAACACTAGCCTTCTCCATCCATCCAGGACCTCCTAGCTGAAGTCACCTTGCCTCCTGGAGAAAGACGGCTGCGTTCTTATTGCAACTAAAGCACAGTTTTTCCTTTAGCACTGCAGGCTTTTGAAGAGACACGGGCCAGGAGGCCTAGCTAGGGCTTTCCTGGGTGAGGCCGTTCACTAGTTGCAGAACACCCTGCCTCGAGAAGTTGATTCAGGGAAGCAACCAGTGTGTACTCTGTGTCTCATTTGACTTGTTAGAAACCACAGAGATGTATGCTGCCTGTGCCCATGGAAATGGGGGCATGATGGTACTAGCCTTGCTTTCCATTTGGAAAGCTCCATTCTTGCTGCCGTGAAGCTCCCTGAAATTCTCTGCTGTTGACAGGCCCCTGGCCACTCTAGCATTGGTGTGGGAAGAAAATGAGTTTTCTCTGGCTACACACGGAGCTTCTTTGGCCGGGGTGGGGCTCACCTTGCCATGCTCTAGAGCTAAAGGGAATCTCAACGTGAATCCTTGCCTCGAGGTAAGGCCCTGAGTAGCCCTGCAGAAAGGGAGGCATGCAGCTCTTTCCATGAGCTCTTAGTCGCTGTTGTGCTTTACTGTAAAGGAAGTACCCTTTTCAGGACTCCCAGCCCCCTCAGGTAAGCATCATTTTTGTTCCAAGATCTCTTAGTACCTCCACACCCCTGTAGGCCTGCTGAGCAAAAAGTGGCCCATTGGTCCCTCGGAGGTCCTCTGTGTCTGCTGAGTCATGGTCAACACACTGCACTCTCTCTTGTGATATCTTGACTCTCAGCACTCGCAAGTTGAAGAGCAACGTTCTTGCAAGTTCCAACATGCCGTGGAAGTCGCACTCATTCCCTAGTCTGAGCTGCACAGAGAAAAACACTAGGCTTCTCCTTCCAATCAGGACCTCCTACCTGAAGTCACCCTGCCTCCAGGAGAAAGACGGCTTGCGTTCCTGTTGCAACTAAAGCACAGTTTTTCCTGTAGCACTGCAGGCTTTTGAAGAGGCACGGTTCCGGAGGCCTGGCTACGGCGTTCCTTGGTGAGACCATTCACAAGGTGCAGAACACCCTGCCTCGAGAAGTTGATTCAGGGAAGCAACCAGTGTGTACTCTGTGTCTCTTTTGACTTGTTAGAAACCACAGAGATGTATGCTGCCTGTGCCCATGGAAATGGGGGCATGATGGTACTAGCCTTGCTTTCCATTTGGAAAGCTCCATTCTTGCTACCGTGAAGCTCCCTGAAATTCTCTGCTGTTGACAGGCCTCAGGCCACTGTAGGCAAGGGTCTGGGAAGAAAATGCGTTTTCTCTGGCTACACACGGAGCTTCATTGGCCGGTGTGGGGCTCACCTTGCCATGCTCTAAAGCTAAAGGGAATCTCAACGTGAGTCCTTGCCTCGAGGTGAGGACCTGAGTAGCCCTGCAGAAAGGGAGGCATGCAGCTCTTTCCATGAGCTCTTAGTGGAGGTTCTGCTTTATTGTAAAGGAAGTACCCTTTTCAGGACCTTTAGGCGCCTCAGGTGAGCATCATTTTGGGTCCAAGAGCACAGACTCCCTCCACACCCCGGTGGGCCTGCTGAGAAGCATTGAGTCCCATATGTCCATCGGAGGCCCTCTGTGTCTGCCGAGTCTCGGACAACACACTGTACGTTACTTCAGGAGAGCTCTATTTCCAGAGCAGTCGAACAGCATCAGAACCACATTTCTAGGCAGTCCAACATGCCCTGGAAGTTTTCGACATTGCCCTCGTTTGAATGCCCTGAGAAAACACTCTTCTTAGAATTTAACGAGGACCTCTTTCCTGAAGTCACTCTATTCAAGGAGAAATACAGCATCCTAACATGCTGTGTTGCTCACAGTGCAAGCAACGTGAGAACTTGCCTCGAGGTAAGGCCCTGAAATGCTATGCAGAAGGGGAGGCGTGTAGCAGTTTCCATGAGGCCGTAGTCGATGCTCTGCAGCATTTTAACGCCAGTACGCTTTTCAGGACACCTAGGTGCCTCACCTGGAAAACCTGTTCCCTGCAAGAACACCGAGTACCCTCAGGCTCCCCTGGCCCTTCTAAGCAATATCCAGGCCCCTAGCTTTCCGACTCACGGTGTGTATGCCGAGTGTAGGGCAACACACTGCACTCTTATTGGTACATCTTGATTTAGCCAGCAATCGCACAGATTCACGAGCACGATTCTAGCAAGTTCCAACTTGCCGTGGAAGTCGCACTCCTTCCCTAGTTTGAGCTGCACAGAGAAAAACACTAGCCTTCTCCATCCATCCAGGACCTCCTAGCTGAAGTCACCTTGCCTCCTGGAGAAAGACGGCTGCGTTCTTATTGCAACTAAAGCACAGTTTTTCCTTTAGCACTGCAGGCTTTTGAAGAGACACGGGCCAGGAGGCCTAGCTAGGGCTTTCCTGGGTGAGGCCGTTCACTAGTTGCAGAACACCCTGCCTCGAGAAGTTGATTCAGGGAAGCAACCAGTGTGTACTCTGTGTCTCATTTGACTTGTTAGAAACCACAGAGATGTATGCTGCCTGTGCCCATGGAAATGGGGGCATGATGGTACTAGCCTTGCTTTCCATTTGGAAAGCTCCATTCTTGCTGCCGTGAAGCTCCCTGAAATTCTCTGCTGTTGACAGGCCCCTGGCCACTCTAGCATTGGTGTGGGAAGAAAATGAGTTTTCTCTGGCTACACACGGAGCTTCTTTGGCCGGGGTGGGGCTCACCTTGCCATGCTCTAGAGCTAAAGGGAATCTCAACGTGAGTCCTTGCCTCGAGGTAAGGCCCTGAATAGCCCTGCAGAAAGGGAGGCATGCAGGTCTTTCCATGCGCTCTAAGTCGCTGTTCAGCTTTACTTTAAAGGAAGTACCCTTTTCCGGACTCGTAGGCCTCTCAGGTGAGCATCATTTTTGTTCCAAGATCCCTGAGTACCTCCACACCCCTGTAAGCCTGCTGAGCAACAACGAGGCCCATTGGGCCCTCGGAGGTCCTCTGTGTCTGCTGAGTCATGGGCAACACACTGCACTCTTTCTTGTGATATCTTGATTCACGGCACTCGCACAGGTTCACGAGCACCGTTCTAGCAGTTTCCAACATGCCGTGGAAGTCGCACTCATTCCCTAGACTGAGCTGCACAGAGAAAAACACTGGGCTTCTCCTTCCATCTAAGACCTCCTACCTGAAGTCATCCTGCCCCCAGGAGAAAGACGGCTTGCGTTCCTATTGCAACTAAAGCACAGTATTTCCTGTAGCCCTGCAGGCTCTTGAAGACGCACGGGCCCAGAGGCCTAGCTAGGGCGTTCCTTGGTGAGGTCGTGCACTAGATGCAGAAAATCCTGCCTCGAGAAGTTGATTCAGGGAAGCAACCAGTGTGTACTCCGTGTCTCTTTTGACTTGTTAGAAACCACAGAGATGTATGCTGCCTGTGCCCATGGAAATGGGGGCATGATGGTACTAGCCTTGCTTTCCATTTGGAAAGCTCTATTCTTGCTGCCGTGAAGCTCCCTGATATTCTCTGCTGTTGACAGGCCCCTGGCCACTCTAGCATTGGTGTGGGAAGAAAATGAGTTTTCTCTGGCTACACACGGAGCTTCTTTGGCCGGGGTGGGGCTCACCTTGCCATGCTGTAGAGCTAAAGGGAATCTCAACGTGAGTCCTTGCCTCGAGGTAAGGCCCTGGGTAGCCCTGCAGAAAGGGAGGCATGCAGGTCTTTCCATGCGCTCTAAGTCACTGTTCAGCTTTACTTTAAAGGAAGTACCCTTTTCCGGACTCGTAGGCCTCTCGGGTGAGCATCATTTTTGTTCCAAGATCCCTGAGTACCTCCACACCCCTGTAAGCCTGCTGAGCAACAACGAGGCCCATCGTCCCTCGGAGGTCCTCTGTGTCTGCTGAGTCATGGGCAACACACTGCACTGTTTCTTGTGATATCTTGATTCACAGCACTCGCACAGGTTCACGAGCACCGTTCTAGCAGGTTCCAACATGCCGTGGAAGTCGCACTCATTCCCTAGTCTGAGCTGCACAGAGAAAAACACTAGGCTTCTCCTTCCATCTAAGACCTCCTACCTGAAGTCACCCTGCCATCAGGAGAAACACTGCGTGCGTTCTTATTGCAACTAAAGCACAGTTTTTCCTGTAGCACTGCAGGCTTTTGAAGAGGCACGGGCCCAGAGGCCTAGCTAGGGCGTTCCTTGGTGAGGTCGTTCACTAGATGCAGAACACCCTGCCTCGAGAAGTTGATTCAGGGAAGCAACCAGTGTGGACTCTGTGTCTCTTTTGACTTGTTAGAAACCACAGAGATGTATGCTGCCTGTGCCAATGGTAATGGGGGCATGATGGTACTAGCCTTCCTTTCCATTTGGAAAGCTCCATTCTTACTGCCGTGAAGCTCCCTGAAATTCTCTGCTGTTGACAGCCCTCTGGCCACTGTAGGCATGAGTGTGGGAAGAAAATGAATTTTCTCTGCCTACACACGGAGCTTCATTGGCCGGGGTGGGGCTCACCTTGCCATGCTCTGGAGCTAAAGGGAATCTCAACTTGAGTCTTTGCCTCGAGGTAAGGCCCTGAGTAGCCCTGCAGAAAGGGAGGCATGCAGCTCTTTCCATTAGCTCTAAGTCGCTGTTCAGCTTTACTTTAAAGGAAGGACCCTTTTCAGGACTCCTAGGCCTCTCGGGTGAGCATCATTTTTGTTCCAAGATCCCTGAGTACCTCCACACCCCTGTAGGCCTGCTGAGCAACAACGAGGCCCATCGTCCCTCGGAGGTCCTCTGTGTCTGCTGAGTCATGGGCAACACACTGCACTCTTTCTTGTGATATCTTGATTCACAGCACTCGCACAGGTTCAAGAGCAATGTTCTAGCAAGTTCCAACATGCCGTGGAAGTCGCACTCATTCCCTGGTCTGAGCTGCACAGAGAAAAGCACTAGGCTTCTCCTTCCATCCAGGACCTCCTACCTGAAGTCACCCTGCCTCAGGAGAAAGACGGCTTGCGTTCCTATTGCAACTAAAGCACAGTTTTTCCTGTAGCACTGCAGGTTTGGAAGAGGCAAGGGCCCAGAGGCCTAGCTAAGGCTTTCCTTGGTGAGGTCGTTCACTAGATGCCGAAAACCCTGCCTCGAGAAGTTGATTCAGGGAAGCAACCAGTGTGTACTCCGTGTCTCTTTTGACTTGTTAGAAACCACAGAGCTGTATGCTGCCTGTGCCCATGGAAATGGGGGCATGATGGGACTAACCTTGCTTTCAGTTTGGAAAGCTCCATTCTTGCTGCCGTGAAGCTCCCTGAAATTCGCTGCTGTTGACAGGCCCCTGGCCACTGTAGGCATTGATTGATCTGGTAAGAAAATGAGTTTTCTCTGGCTAAACACGGAGCTCCTTTGGCCGGGGTGGGGCTCACCTTGCCATGCTCTAGAGCTAAAGGGAATCTCAACGTGAATCCTTGCCTCGAGGTAAGGCCCTGAGTAGCCCTGCAGAAAGGGAGGCATGCAGCTCTTTCCACGAGCTCTTAGTCGCTGTTGTGCTTTACTGTAAAGGAAGTACCCTTTTCAGGACTCCCAGCCCCCTCAGGTAAGCATCATTTTTGTTCCAAGATCTCTTAGTACCTCCACACCCCTGTAGGCCTGCTGAGCAAAAAGTGGCCCATTGGTCCCTCGGAGGTCCTCTGTGTCTGCTGAGTCATGGTCAACACACTGCACTCTCTCTTGTGATATCTTGACTCTCAGCACTCGCAAGTTGAAGAGCAACGTTCTTGCAAGTTCCAACATGCCGTGGAAGTCGCACTCATTCCCTAGTCTGAGCTGCACAGAGAAAAACACTAGGCTTCTCCTTCCAATCAGGACCTCCTACCTGAAGTCACCCTGCCTCCAGGAGAAAGACGGCTTGCGTTCCTGTTGCAACTAAAGCACAGTTTTTCCTGTAGCACTGCAGGCTTTTGAAGAGGCACGGTTCCGGAGGCCTGGCTACGGCGTTCCTTGGTGAGACCGTTCACAAGGTGCAGAACACCCTGCCTCGAGAAGTTGATTCAGGGAAGCAACCAGTGTGGACTCTGTGTCTCTTTTGACTTGTTAGAAACCACAGAGATGTATGCTGCCTGTGCCCATGGAAATGGGGGCATGATGGTACTAGCCTTGCTTTCCATTTGGAAAGCTCCATTCTTGCTACCGTGAAGCTCCCTGAAATTCTCTGCTGTTGACAGGCCTCAGGCCACTGTAGGCAAGGGTCTGGGAAGAAAATGCGTTTTCTCTGGCTACACACGGAGCTTCATTGGCCGGTGTGGGGCTCACCTTGCCATGCTCTAAAGCTAAAGGGAATCTCAACGTGAGTCCTTGCCTCGAGGTGAGGACCTGAGTAGCCCTGCAGAAAGGGAGGCATGCAGCTCTTTCCATGAGCTCTTAGTGGAGGTTCTGCTTTATTGTAAAGGAAGTACCCTTTTCAGGACCTTTAGGCGCCTCAGGTGAGCATCATTTTGGGTCCAAGAGCACAGACTCCCTCCACACCCCGGTGGGCCTGCTGAGAAGCATTGAGTCCCATATGTCCATCGGAGGCCCTCTGTGTCTGCCGAGTCTCGGGCAACACACTGTACGTTACTTCAGGAGAGCTCTATTTCCAGAGCAGTCGAACAGCATCAGAACCACATTTCTAGGCAGTCCAACATGCCCTGGAAGTTTTCGACATTGCCCTCGTTTGAATGCCCTGAGAAAAGACTCTTCTTAGAATTTAACGAGGACCTCTTTCCTGAAGTCACTCTATTCAAGGAGAAATACAGCATCCTAACATGCTGTGTTGCTCACAGTGCAAGCAACGTGAGAACTTGCCTCGAGGTAAGGCCCTGAAATGCTATGCAGAAGGGGAGGCGTGTAGCAGTTTCCATGAGGCCGTAGTCGCTGCTCTGCAGCATTTTAACGCCAGTACGCTTTTCAGGACACCTAGGTGCCTCACCTGGAAAACCTGTTCCCTGCAAGAACACCGAGTACCCTCAGGCTCCCCTGGCCCTTCTAAGCAATATCCAGGCCCCTAGCTTTCCGACTCACGGTGTGTATGCCGAGTGTAGGGCAACACACTGCACTCTTATTGGTACATCTTGATTTAGCCAGCAATCGCACAGATTCACGAGCACGATTCTAGCAAGTTCCAACTTGCCGTGGAAGTCGCACTCCTTCCCTAGTTTGAGCTGCACAGAGAAAAACACTAGCCTTCTCCATCCATCCAGGACCTCCTAGCTGAAGTCACCTTGCCTCCTGGAGAAAGACGGCTGCGTTCTTATTGCAACTAAAGCACAGTTTTTCCTTTAGCACTGCAGGCTTTTGAAGAGACACGGGCCAGGAGGCCTAGCTAGGGCTTTCCTGGGTGAGGCCGTTCACTAGTTGCAGAACACCCTGCCTCGAGAAGTTGATTCAGGGAAGCAACCAGTGTGTACTCTGTGTCTCATTTGACTTGTTAGAAACCACAGAGATGTATGCTGCCTGTGCCCATGGAAATGGGGGCATGATGGTACTAGCCTTGCTTTCCATTTGGAAAGCTCCATTCTTGCTGCCGTGAAGCTCCCTGAAATTCTCTGCTGTTGACAGGCCCCTGGCCACTCTAGCATTGGTGTGGGAAGAAAATGAGTTTTCTCTGGCTACACACGGAGCTTCTTTGGCCGGGGTGGGGCTCACCTTGCCATGCTCTAGAGCTAAAGGGAATCTCAACGTGAGTCCTTGCCTCGAGGTAAGGCCCTGAGTAGCCCTGCAGAAAGGGAGGCATGCAGGTCTTTCCATGCGCTCTAAGTCGCTGTTCAGCTTTACTTTAAAGGAAGTACCCTTTTCCGGACTCGTAGGCCTCTCAGGTGAGCATCATTTTTCTTCCAAGATCCCTGAGTACCTCCACACCCCTGTAAGCCTGCTGAGCAACAACGAGGCCCATTGGGCCCTCGGAGGTCCTCTGTGTCTGCTGAGTCATGGGCAACACACTGCACTCTTTCTTGTGATATCTTGATTCACGGCACTCGCACAGGTTCACGAGCACCGTTCTAGCAGTTTCCAACATGCCGTGGAAGTCGCACTCATTCCCTAGACTGAGCTGCACAGAGAAAAACACTGGGCTTCTCCTTCCATCTAAGACCTCCTACCTGAAGTCATCCTGCCCCCAGGAGAAAGACGGCTTGCGTTCCTATTGCAACTAAAGCACAGTATTTCCTGTAGCCCTGCAGGCTCTTGAAGACGCACGGGCCCAGAGGCCTAGCTAGGGCGTTCCTTGGTGAGGTCGTGCACTAGATGCAGAAAATCCTGCCTCGAGAAGTTGATTCAGGGAAGCAACCAGTGTGTACTCCGTGTCTCTTTTGACTTGTTAGAAACCACAGAGATGTATGCTGCCTGTGCCCATGGAAATGGGGGCATGATGGTACTAGCCTTGCTTTCCATTTGGAAAGCTCTATTCTTGCTGCCGTGAAGCTCCCTGATATTCTCTGCTGTTGACAGGCCCCTGGCCACTCTAGCATTGGTGTGGGAAGAAAATGAGTTTTCTCTGGCTACACACGGAGCTTCTTTGGCCGGGCTGGGGCTCACCTTGCCATGCTGTAGAGCTAAAGGGAATCTCAACGTGAGTCCTTGCCTCGAGGTAAGGCCCTGGGTAGCCCTGCAGAAAGGGAGGCATGCAGGTCTTTCCATGCGCTCTAAGTCACTGTTCAGCTTTACTTTAAAGGAAGTACCCTTTTCCGGACTCGTAGGCCTCTCGGGTGAGCATCATTTTTGTTCCAAGATCCCTGAGTACCTCCACACCCCTGTAAGCCTGCTGAGCAACAACGAGGCCCATCGTCCCTCGGAGGTCCTCTGTGTCTGCTGAGTCATGGGCAACACACTGCACTGTTTCTTGTGATATCTTGATTCACAGCACTCGCACAGGTTCACGAGCACCGTTCTAGCAGGTTCCAACATGCCGTGGAAGTCGCACTCATTCCCTAGTCTGAGCTGCACAGAGAAAAACACTAGGCTTCTCCTTCCATCTAAGACCTCCTACCTGAAGTCACCCTGCCATCAGGAGAAACACTGCGTGCGTTCTTATTGCAACTAAAGCACAGTTTTTCCTGTAGCACTGCAGGCTTTTGAAGAGGCACGGGCCCAGAGGCCTAGCTAGGGCGTTCCTTGGTGAGGTCGTTCACTAGATGCAGAACACCCTGCCTCGAGAAGTTGATTCAGGGAAGCAACCAGTGTGGACTCTGTGTCTCTTTTGACTTGTTAGAAACCACAGAGATGTATGCTGCCTGTGCCAATGGTAATGGGGGCATGATGGTACTAGCCTTCCTTTCCATTTGGAAAGCTCCATTCTTACTGCCGTGAAGCTCCCTGAAATTCTCTGCTGTTGACAGCCCTCTGGCCACTGTAGGCATGAGTGTGGGAAGAAAATGAATTTTCTCTGCCTACACACGGAGCTTCATTGGCCGGGGTGGGGCTCACCTTGCCATGCTCTGGAGCTAAAGGGAATCTCAACTTGAGTCTTTGCCTCGAGGTAAGGCCCTGAGTAGCCCTGCAGAAAGGGAGGCATGCAGCTCTTTCCATTAGCTCTAAGTCGCTGTTCAGCTTTACTTTAAAGGAAGGACCCTTTTCAGGACTCCTAGGCCTCTCGGGTGAGCATCATTTTTGTTCCAAGATCCCTGAGTACCTCCACACCCCTGTAGGCCTGCTGAGCAACAACGAGGCCCATCGTCCCTCGGAGGTCCTCTGTGTCTGCTGAGTCATGGGCAACACACTGCACTCTTTCTTGTGATATCTTGATTCACAGCACTCGCACAGGTTCAAGAGCAATGTTCTAGCAAGTTCCAACATGCCGTGGAAGTCGCACTCATTCCCTGGTCTGAGCTGCACAGAGAAAAACACTAGGCTTCTCCTTCCATCCAGGACCTCCTACCTGAAGTCACCCTGCCTCAGGAGAAAGACGGCTTGCGTTCCTATTGCAACTAAAGCACAGTTTTTCCTGTAGCACTGCAGGTTTGGAAGAGGCAAGGGGCCAGAGGCCTAGCTAAGGCTTTCCTTGGTGAGGTCGTTCACTAGATGCCGAAAACCCTGCCTCGAGAAGTTGATTCAGGGAAGCAACCAGTGTGTACTCCGTGTCTCTTTTGACTTGTTAGAAACCACAGAGCTGTATGCTGCCTGTGCCCATGGAAATGGGGGCATGATGGGACTAACCTTGCTTTCAGTTTGGAAAGCTCCATTCTTGCTGCCGTGAAGCTCCCTGAAATTCGCTGCTGTTGACAGACCCCTGGCCACTGTAGGCATTGATTGATCTGGTAAGAAAATGAGTTTTCTCTGGCTAAACACGGAGCTCCTTTGGCCGGGGTGGGGCTCACCTTGCCATGCTCTAGAGCTAAAGGGAATCTCAACGTGAATCCTTGCCTCGAGGTAAGGCCCTGAGTAGCCCTGCAGAAAGGGAGGCATGCAGCTCTTTCCATGAGCTCTTAGTCGCTGTTGTGCTTTACTGTAAAGGAAGTACCCTTTTCAGGACTCCCAGCCCCCTCAGGTAAGCATCATTTTTGTTCCAAGATCTCTTAGTACCTCCACACCCCTGTAGGCCTGCTGAGCAAAAAGTGGCCCATTGGTCCCTCGGACGTCCTCTGTGTCTGCTGAGTCATGGTCAACACACTGCACTCTCTCTTGTGATATCTTGACTCTCAGCACTCGCAAGTTGAAGAGCAACGTTCTTGCAAGTTCCAACATGCCGTGGAAGTCGCACTCCTTCCCTAGTTTGAGCTGCACAGAGAAAAACACTAGCCTTCTCCATCCATCCAGGACCTCCTAGCTGATGTCACCTTGCCTCCTGGAGAAAGACGGCTGCGTTCTTATTGCAACTAAAGCACAGTTTTTCCTTTAGCACTGCAGGCTTTTGAAGAGACACGGGCCAGGAGGCCTAGCTAGGGCTTTCCTGGGTGAGGCCGTTCACTAGTTGCAGAACACCCTGCCTCGAGAAGTTGATTCAGGGAAGCAACCAGTGTGTACTCTGTGTCTCATTTGACTTGTTAGAAACCACAGAGATGTATGCTGCCTGTGCCCATGGAAATGGGGGCATGATGGTACTAGCCTTGCTTTCCATTTGGAAAGCTCCATTCTTGCTGCCGTGAAGCTCCCTGAAATTCTCTGCTGTTGACAGGCCCCTGGCCACTCTAGCATTGGTGTGGGAAGAAAATGAGTTTTCTCTGGCTACACACGGAGCTTCTTTGGCCGGGGTGGGGCTCACCTTGCCATGCTCTAGAGCTAAAGGGAATCTCAACGTGAGTCCTTGCCTCGAGGTAAGGCCCTGAGTAGCCCTGCAGAAAGGGAGGCATGCAGGTCTTTCCATGCGCTCTAAGTCGCTGTTCAGCTTTACTTTAAAGGAAGTACCCTTTTCCGGACTCGTAGGCCTCTCAGGTGAGCATCATTTTTCTTCCAAGATCCCTGAGTACCTCCACACCCCTGTAAGCCTGCTGAGCAACAACGAGGCCCATTGGGCCCTCGGAGGTCCTCTGTGTCTGCTGAGTCATGGGCAACACACTGCACTCTTTCTTGTGATATCTTGATTCACGGCACTCGCACAGGTTCACGAGCACCGTTCTAGCAGTTTCCAACATGCCGTGGAAGTCGCACTCATTCCCTAGACTGAGCTGCACAGAGAAAAACACTGGGCTTCTCCTTCCATCTAAGACCTCCTACCTGAAATCATCCTGCCCCCAGGAGAAAGACGGCTTGCGTTCCTATTGCAACTAAAGCACAGTATTTCCTGTAGCCCTGCAGGCTCTTGAAGACGCACGGGCCCAGAGGCCTAGCTAGGGCGTTCCTTGGTGAGGTCGTGCACTAGATGCAGAAAATCCTGCCTCGAGAAGTTGATTCAGGGAAGCAACCAGTGTGTACTCCGTGTCTCTTTTGACTTGTTAGAAACCACAGAGATGTATGCTGCCTGTGCCCATGGAAATGGGGGCATGATGGTACTAGCCTTGCTTTCCATTTGGAAAGCTCTATTCTTGCTGCCGTGAAGCTCCCTGATATTCTCTGCTGTTGACAGGCCCCTGGCCACTCTAGCATTGGTGTGGGAAGAAAATGAGTTTTCTCTGGCTACACACGGAGCTTCTTTGGCCGGGCTGGGGCTCACCTTGCCATGCTGTAGAGCTAAAGGGAATCTCAACGTGAGTCCTTGCCTCGAGGTAAGGCCCTGGGTAGCCCTGCAGAAAGGGAGGCATGCAGGCCTTTCCATGCGCTCTAAGTCACTGTTCAGCTTTACTTTAAAGGAAGTACCCTTTTCCGGACTCGTAGGCCTCTCGGGTGAGCATCATTTTTGTTCCAAGATCCCTGAGTACCTCCACACCCCTGTAAGCCTGCTGAGCAACAACGAGGCCCATCGTCCCTCGGAGGTCCTCTGTGTCTGCTGAGTCATGGGCAACACACTGCACTGTTTCTTGTGATATCTTGATTCACAGCACTCGCACAGGTTCACGAGCACCGTTCTAGCAGGTTCCAACATGCCGTGGAAGTCGCACTCATTCCCTAGTCTGAGCTGCACAGAGAAAAACACTAGGCTTCTCCTTCCATCTAAGACCTCCTACCTGAAGTCACCCTGCCATCAGGAGAAACACTGCGTGCGTTCTTATTGCAACTAAAGCACAGTTTTTCCTGTAGCACTGCAGGCTTTTGAAGAGGCACGGGCCCAGAGGCCTAGCTAGGGCGTTCCTTGGTGAGGTCGTTCACTAGATGCAGAACACCCTGCCTCGAGAAGTTGATTCAGGGAAGCAACCAGTGTGGACTCTGTGTCTCTTTTGACTTGTTAGAAACCACAGAGATGTATGCTGCCTGTGCCAATGGTAATGGGGGCATGATGGTACTAGCCTTCCTTTCCATTTGGAAAGCTCCATTCTTACTGCCGTGAAGCTCCCTGAAATTCTCTGCTGTTGACAGCCCTCTGGCCACTGTAGGCATGAGTGTGGGAAGAAAATGAATTTTCTCTGCCTACACACGGAGCTTCATTGGCCGGGGTGGGGCTCACCTTGCCATGCTCTGGAGCTAAAGGGAATCTCAACTTGAGTCTTTGCCTCGAGGTAAGGCCCTGAGTAGCCCTGCAGAAAGGGAGGCATGCAGCTCTTTCCATTAGCTCTAAGTCGCTGTTCAGCTTTACTTTAAAGGAAGGACCCTTTTCAGGACTCCTAGGCCTCTCGGGTGAGCATCATTTTTGTTCCAAGATCCCTGAGTACCTCCACACCCCTGTAGGCCTGCTGAGCAACAACGAGGCCCATCGTCCCTCGGAGGTCCTCTGTGTCTGCTGAGTCATGGGCAACACACTGCACTCTTTCTTGTGATATCTTGATTCACAGCACTCGCACAGGTTCAAGAGCAATGTTCTAGCAAGTTCCAACATGCCGTGGAAGTCGCACTCATTCCCTGGTCTGAGCTGCACAGAGAAAAACACTAGGCTTCTCCTTCCATCCAGGACCTCCTACCTGAAGTCACCCTGCCTCAGGAGAAAGACGGCTTGCGTTCCTATTGCAACTAAAGCACAGTTTTTCCTGTAGCACTGCAGGTTTGGAAGAGGCAAGGGGCCAGAGGCCTAGCTAAGGCTTTCCTTGGTGAGGTCGTTCACTAGATGCCGAAAACCCTGCCTCGAGAAGTTGATTCAGGGAAGCAACCAGTGTGTACTCCGTGTCTCTTTTGACTTGTTAGAAACCACAGAGCTGTATGCTGCCTGTGCCCATGGAAATGGGGGCATGATGGGACTAACCTTGCTTTCAGTTTGGAAAGCTCCATTCTTGCTGCCGTGAAGCTCCCTGAAATTCGCTGCTGTTGACAGGCCCCTGGCCACTGTAGGCATTGATTGATCTGGTAAGAAAATGAGTTTTCTCTGGCTAAACACGGAGCTCCTTTGGCCGGGGTGGGGCTCACCTTGCCATGCTCTAGAGCTAAAGGGAATCTCAACGTGAATCCTTGCCTCGAGGTAAGGCCCTGAGTAGCCCTGCAGAAAGGGAGGCATGCAGCTCTTTCCATGAGCTCTTAGTCGCTGTTGTGCTTTACTGTAAAGGAAGTACCCTTTTCAGGACTCCCAGCCCCCTCAGGTAAGCATCATTTTTGTTCCAAGATCTCTTAGTACCTCCACACCCCTGTAGGCCTGCTGAGCAAAAAGTGGCCCATTGGTCCCTCGGACGTCCTCTGTGTCTGCTGAGTCATGGTCAACACACTGCACTCTCTCTTGTGATATCTTGACTCTCAGCACTCGCAAGTTGAAGAGCAACGTTCTTGCAAGTTCCAACATGCCGTGGAAGTCGCACTCATTCCCTAGTCTGAGCTGCACAGAGAAAAACACTAGGCTTCTCCTTCCAATCAGGACCTCCTACCTGAAGTCACCCTGCCTCCAGGAGAAAGACGGCTTGCGTTCCTGTTGCAACTAAAGCACAGTTTTTCCTGTAGCACTGCAGGCTTTTGAAGAGGCACGGTTCCGGAGGCCTGGCTACGGCGTTCCTTGGTGAGACCGTTCACAAGGTGCAGAACACCCTGCCTCGAGAAGTTGATTCAGGGAAGCAACCAGTGTGTACTCTGTGTCTCTTTTGACTTGTTAGAAACCACAGAGATGTATGCTGCCTGTGCCCATGGAAATGGGGGCATGATGGTACTAGCCTTGCTTTCCATTTGGAAAACTCCATTCTTGCTACCGTGAAGCTCCCTGAAATTCTCTGCTGTTGACAGGCCTCAGGCCACTGTAGGCAAGGGTCTGGGAAGAAAATGCGTTTTCTCTGGCTACACACGGAGCTTCATTGGCCGGTGTGGGGCTCACCTTGCCATGCTCTAAAGCTAAAGGGAATCTCAACGTGAGTCCTTGCCTCGAGGTGAGGACCTGAGTAGCCCTGCAGAAAGGGAGGCATGCAGCTCTTTCCATGAGCTCTTAGTGGAGATTCTGCCTTATTGTAAAGGAAGTACCCTTTTCAGGACCTTTAGGCGCCTCAGGTGAGCATCATTTTGGGTCCAAGAGCACAGACTCCCTCCACACCCCGGTGGGCCTGCTGAGAAGCATTGAGTCCCATATGTCCATCGGAGGCCCTCTGTGTCTGCCGAGTCTCGGGCAACACACTGTACGTTACTTCAGGAGAGCTCTATTTCCAGAGCAGTCGAACAGCATCAGAACCACATTTCTAGGCAGTCCAACATGCCCTGGAAGTTTTCGACATTGCCCTCGTTTGAATGCCCTGAGAAAACACTCTTCTTAGAATTTAACGAGGACCTCTTTCCTGAAGTCACTCTATTCAAGGAGAAATACAGCATCCTAACATGCTGTGTCGCTCACAGTGCAAGCAACGTGAGAACTTGCCTCGAGGGAAGGCCCTGAAATGCTATGCAGAAGGGGAGGCGTGTAGCAGTTTCCATGAGGCCGTAGTCGCTGCTCTGCAGCATTTTAACGCCAGTACGCTTTTCAGGACACCTAGGTGCCTCACCTGGAAAACCTGTTCCCTGCAAGAACACCGAGTACCCTCAGGCTCCCCTGGCCCTTCTAAGCAATATCCAGGCCCCTAGCTTTCCGACTCACGGTGTGTATGCCGAGTGTAGGGCAACACACTGCACTCTTATTGGTACATCTTGATTTAGCCAGCAATCGCACAGATTCACGAGCACGATTCTAGCAAGTTCCAACTTGCCGTGGAAGTCGCACTCCTTCCCTAGTTTGAGCTGCACAGAGAAAAACACTAGCCTTCTCCATCCATCCAGGACCTCCTAGCTGAAGTCACCTTGCCTCCTGGAGAAAGACAGCTGCGTTCTTATTGCAACTAAAGCACAGTTTTTCCTTTAGCACTGCAGGCTTTTGAAGAGACACGGGCCAGGAGGCCTAGCTAGGGCTTTCCTGGGTGAGGCCGTTCACTAGTTGCAGAACACCCTGCCTCGAGAAGTTGATTCAGGGAAGCAACCAGTGTGTACTCTGTGTCTCATTTGACTTGTTAGAAACCACAGAGATGTATGCTGCCTGTGCCCATGGAAATGGGGGCATGATGGTACTAGCCTTGCTTTCCATTTGGAAAGCTCCATTCTTGCTGCCGTGAAGCTCCCTGAAATTCTCTGCTGTTGACAGGCCCCTGGCCACTCTAGCATTGGTGTGGGAAGAAAATGAGTTTTCTCTGGCTACACACGGAGCTTCTTTGGCCGGGGTGGGGCTCACCTTGCCATGCTCTAGAGCTAAAGGGAATCTCAACGTGAGTCCTTGCCTCGAGGTAAGGCCCTGAGTAGCCCTGCAGAAAGGGAGGCATGCAGGTCTTTCCATGCGCTCTAAGTCGCTGTTCAGCTTTACTTTAAAGGAAGTACCCTTTTCCGGACTCGTAGGCCTCTCAGGTGAGCATCATTTTTGTTCCAAGATCCCTGAGTACCTCCACACCCCTGTAAGCCTGCTGAGCAACAACGAGGCCCATTGGGCCCTCGGAGGTCCTCTGTGTCTGCTGAGTCATGGGCAACACACTGCACTCTTTCTTGTGATATCTTGATTCACGGCACTCGCACAGGTTCACGAGCACCGTTCTAGCAGTTTCCAACATGCCGTGGAAGTCGCACTCATTCCCTAGACTGAGCTGCACAGAGAAAAACACTGGGCTTCTCCTTCCATCTAAGACCTCCTACCTGAAGTCATCCTGCCCCCAGGAGAAAGACGGCTTGCGTTCCTATTGCAACTAAAGCACAGTATTTCCTGTAGCCCTGCAGGCTCTTGAAGACGCACGGGCCCAGAGGCCTAGCTAGGGCGTTCCTTGGTGAGGTCGTGCACTAGATGCAGAAAATCCTGCCTCGAGAAGTTGATTCAGGGAAGCAACCAGTGTGTACTCCGTGTCTCTTTTGACTTGTTAGAAACCACAGAGATGTATGCTGCCTGTGCCCATGGAAATGGGGGCATGATGGTACTAGCCTTGCTTTCCATTTGGAAAGCTCTATTCTTGCTGCTGTGAAGCTCCCTGATATTCTCTGCTGTTGACAGGCCCCTGGCCACTCTAGCATTGGTGTGGGAAGAAAATGAATTTTCTCTGGCTACACACGGAGCTTCTTTGGCCGGGGTGGGGCTCACCTTGCCATGCTCTAGAGCTAAAGGGAATCTCAACGTGAGTCCTTGCCTCGAGGTAAGCCCCTGGGTAGCCCTGCAGAAAGGGAGGCATGCAGGTCTTTCCATGCGCTCTAAGTCACTGTTCAGCTTTACTTTAAAGGAAGTACCCTTTTCCGGACTCGTAGGCCTCTCGGGTGAGCATCATTTTTGTTCCAAGATCCCTGAGTACCTCCACACCCCTGTAAGCCTGCTGAGCAACAACGAGGCCCATCGTCCCTCGGAGGTCCTCTGTGTCTGCTGAGTCATGGGCAACACACTGCACTGTTTCTTGTGATATCTTGATTCACAGCACTCGCACAGGTTCACGAGCACCGTTCTAGCAGGTTCCAACATGCCGTGGAAGTCGCACTCATTCCCTAGTCTGAGCTGCACAGAGAAAAACACTAGGCTTCTCCTTCCATCTAAGACCTCCTACCTGAAGTCACCCTGCCATCAGGAGAAACACTGCGTGCGTTCTTATTGCAACTAAAGCACAGTTTTTCCTGTAGCACTGCAGGCTTTTGAAGAGGCACGGGCCCAGAGGCCTAGCTAGGGCGTTCCTTGGTGAGGTCGTTCACTAGATGCAGAACACCCTGCCTCGAGAAGTTGATTCAGGGAAGCAACCAGTGTGGACTCTGTGTCTCTTTTGACTTGTTAGAAACCACAGAGATGTATGCTGCCTGTGCCAATGGTAATGGGGGCATGATGGTACTAGCCTTCCTTTCCATTTGGAAAGCTCCATTCTTACTGCCGTGAAGCTCCCTGAAATTCTCTGCTGTTGACAGCCCTCTGGCCACTGTAGGCATGAGTGTGGGAAGAAAATGAATTTTCTCTGCCTACACACGGAGCTTCATTGGCCGGGGTGGGGCTCACCTTGCCATGCTCTGGAGCTAAAGGGAATCTCAACTTGAGTCTTTGCCTCGAGGTAAGGCCCTGAGTAACCCTGCAGAAAGGGAGGCATGCAGCTCTTTCCATTAGCTCTAAGTCGCTGTTCAGCTTTACTTTAAAGGAAGGACCCTTTTCAGGACTCCTAGGCCTCTCGGGTGAGCATCATTTTTGTTCCAAGATCCCTGAGTACCTCCACACCCCTGTAGGCCTGCTGAGCAACAACGAGGCCCATCGTCCCTCGGAGGTCCTCTGTGTCTGCTGAGTCATGGGCAACACACTGCACTGTTTCTTGTGATATCTTGATTCACAGCACTCGCACAGGTTCAAGAGCAATGTTCTAGCAAGTTCCAACATGCCGTGGAAGTCGCACTCATTCCCTGGTCTGAGCTGCACAGAGAAAAGTACTAGGCTTCTCCTTCCATCCAGGACCTCCTACCTGAAGTCACCCTGCCTCAGGAGAAAGACGGCTTGCGTTCCTATTGCAACTAAAGCACAGTTTTTCCTGTAGCACTGCAGGTTTGGAAGAGGCAAGGGGCCAGAGGCCTAGCTAAGGCTTTCCTTGGTGAGGTCGTTCACTAGATGCCGAAAACCCTGCCTCGAGAAGTTGATTCAGGGAAGCAACCAGTGTGTACTCCGTGTCTCTTTTGACTTGTTAGAAACCACAGAGCTGTATGCTGCCTGTGCCCATGGAAATGGGGGCATGATGGGACTAACCTTGCTTTCAGTTTGGAAAGCTCCATTCTTGCTGCCGTGAAGCTCCCTGAAATTCGCTGCTGTTGACAGGCCCCTGGCCACTGTAGGCATTGATTGATCTGGTAAGAAAATGAGTTTTCTCTGGCTAAACACGGAGCTCCTTTGGCCGGGGTGGGGCTCACCTTGCCATGCTCTAGAGCTAAAGGGAATCTCAACGTGAATCCTTGCCTCGAGGTAAGGCCCTGAGTAGCCCTGCAGAAAGGGAGGCATGCAGCTCTTTCCATGAGCTCTTAGTCGCTGTTGTGCTTTACTGTAAAGGAAGTACCCTTTTCAGGACTCCCAGCCCCCTCAGGTAAGCATCATTTTTGTTCCAAGATCTCTTAGTACCTCCACACCCCTGTAGGCCTGCTGAGCAAAAAGTGGCCCATTGGTCCCTCGGAGGTCCTCTGTGTCTGCTGAGTCATGGTCAACACACTGCACTCTCTCTTGTGATATCTTGACTCTCAGCACTCGCAAGTTGAAGAGCAACGTTCTTGCAAGTTCCAACATGCCGTGGAAGTCGCACTCATTCCCTAGTCTGAGCTGCACAGAGAAAAACACTAGGCTTCTCCTTCCAATCAGGACCTCCTACCTGAAGTCACCCTGCCTCCAGGAGAAAGACGGCTTGCGTTCCTGTTGCAACTAAAGCACAGTTTTTCCTGTAGCACTGCAGGCTTTTGAAGAGGCACGGTTCCGGAGGCCTGGCTACGGCGTTCCTTGGTGAGACCGTTCACAAGGTGCAGAACACCCTGCCTCGAGAAGTTGATTCAGGGAAGCAACCAGTGTGTACTCTGTGTCTCTTTTGACTTGTTAGAAACCACAGAGATGTATGCTGCCTGTGCCCATGGAAATGGGGGCATGATGGTACTAGCCTTGCTTTCCATTTGGAAAGCTCCATTCTTGCTACCGTGAAGCTCCCTGAAATTCTCTGCTGTTGACAGGCCTCAGGCCACTGTAGGCAAGGGTCTGGGAAGAAAATGCGTTTTCTCTGGCTACACACGGAGCTTCATTGGCCGGTGTGGGGCTCACCTTGCCATGCTCTAAAGCTAAAGGGAATCTCAACGTGAGTCCTTGCCTCGAGGTGATGACCTGAGTAGCCCTGCAGAAAGGGAGGCATGCAGCTCTTTCCATGAGCTCTTAGTGGAGGTTCTGCTTTATTGTAAAGGAAGTACCCTTTTCAGGACCTTTAGGCGCCTCAGGTGAGCATCATTTTGGGTCCAAGAGCACAGACTCCCTCCACACCCCGGTGGGCCTGCTGAGAAGCATTGAGTCCCATATGTCCATCGGAGGCCCTCTGTGTCTGCCGAGTCTCGGGCAACACACTGTACGTTACTTCAGGAGAGCTCTATTTCCAGAGCAGTCGAACAGCATCAGAACCACATTTCTAGGCAGTCCAACATGCCCTGGAAGTTTTCGACATTGCCCTCGTTTGAATGCCCTGAGAAAAGACTCTTCTTAGAATTTAACGAGGACCTCTTTCCTGAAGTCACTCTATTCAAGGAGAAATACAGCATCCTAACATGCTGTGTTGCTCACAGTGCAAGCAACGTGAGAACTTGCCTCGAGGTAAGGCCCTGAAATGCTATGCAGAAGGGGAGGCGTGTAGCAGTTTCCATGAGGCCGTAGTCGATGCTCTGCAGCATTTTAACGCCAGTACGCTTTTCAGGACACCTAGGTGCCTCACCTGGAAAACCTGTTCCCTGCAAGAACACCGAGTACCCTCAGGCTCCCCTGGCCCTTCTAAGCAATATCCAGGCCCCTAGCTTTCCGACTCACGGTGTGTATGCCGAGTGTAGGGCAACACACTGCACTCTTATTGGTACATCTTGATTTAGCCAGCAATCGCACAGATTCACGAGCACGATTCTAGCAAGTTCCAACTTGCCGTGGAAGTCGCACTCCTTCCCTAGTTTGAGCTGCACAGAGAAAAACACTAGCCTTCTCCATCCATCCAGGACCTCCTAGCTGAAGTCACCTTGCCTCCTGGAGAAAGACGGCTGCGTTCTTATTGCAACTAAAGCACAGTTTTTCCTTTAGCACTGCAGGCTTTTGAAGAGACACGGGCCAGGAGGCCTAGCTAGGGCTTTCCTGGGTGAGGCCGTTCACTACTTGCAGAACACCCTGCCTCGAGAAGTTGATTCAGGGAAGCAACCAGTGTGTACTCTGTGTCTCATTTGACTTGTTAGAAACCACAGAGATGTATGCTGCCTGTGCCCATGGAAATGGGGGCATGATGGTACTAGCCTTGCTTTCCATTTGGAAAGCTCCATTCTTGCTGCCGTGAAGCTCCCTGAAATTCTCTGCTGTTGACAGGCCCCTGGCCACTCTAGCATTGGTGTGGGAAGAAAATGAGTTTTCTCTGGCTACACACGGAGCTTCTTTGGCCGGGGTGGGGCTCACCTTGCCATGCTCTAGAGCTAAAGGGAATCTCAACGTGAGTCCTTGCCTCGAGGTAAGGCCCTGAGTAGCCCTGCAGAAAGGGAGGCATGCAGGTCTTTCCATGCGCTCTAAGTCGCTGTTCAGCTTTACTTTAAAGGAAGTACCCTTTTCCGGACTCGTAGGCCTCTCAGGTGAGCATCATTTTTGTTCCAAGATCCCTGAGTACCTCCACACCCCTGTAAGCCTGCTGAGCAACAACGAGGCCCATTGGGCCCTCGGAGGTCCTCTGTGTCTGCTGAGTCATGGGCAACACACTGCACTCTTTCTTGTGATATCTTGATTCACGGCACTCGCACAGGTTCACGAGCACCGTTCTAGCAGTTTCCAACATGCCGTGGAAGTCGCACTCATTCCCTAGACTGAGCTGCACAGAGAAAAACACTGGGCTTCTCCTTCCATCTAAGACCTCCTACCTGAAGTCATCCTGCCCCCAGGAGAAAGACGGCTTGCGTTCCTATTGCAACTAAAGCACAGTATTTCCTGTAGCCCTGCAGGCTCTTGAAGACGCACGGGCCCAGAGGCCTAGCTAGGGCGTTCCTTGGTGAGGTCGTGCACTAGATGCAGAAAATCCTGCCTCGAGAAGTTGATTCAGGGAAGCAACCAGTGTGTACTCCGTGTCTCTTTTGACTTGTTAGAAACCACAGAGATGTATGCTGCCTGTGCCCATGGAAATGGGGGCATGATGGTACTAGCCTTGCTTTCCATTTGGAAAGCTCTATTCTTGCTGCCGTGAAGCTCCCTGATATTCTCTGCTGTTGACAGGCCCCTGGCCACTCTAGCATTGGTGTGGGAAGAAAATGAGTTTTCTCTGGCTACACACGGAGCTTCTTTGGCCGGGCTGGGGCTCACCTTGCCATGCTGTAGAGCTAAAGGGAATCTCAACGTGAGTCCTTGCCTCGAGGTAAGGCCCTGGGTAGCCCTGCAGAAAGGGAGGCATGCAGGTCTTTCCATGCGCTCTAAGTCACTGTTCAGCTTTACTTTAAAGGAAGTACCCTTTTCCGGACTCGTAGGCCTCTCGGGTGAGCATCATTTTTGTTCCAAGATCCCTGAGTACCTCCACACCCCTGTAAGCCTGCTGAGCAACAACGAGGCCCATCGTCCCTCGGAGGTCCTCTGTGTCTGCTGAGTCATGGGCAACACACTGCACTGTTTCTTGTGATATCTTGATTCACAGCACTCGCACAGGTTCACGAGCACCGTTCTAGCAGGTTCCAACATGCCGTGGAAGTCGCACTCATTCCCTAGTCTGAGCTGCACAGAGAAAAACACTAGGCTTCTCCTTCCATCTAAGACCTCCTACCTGAAGTCACCCTGCCATCAGGAGAAACACTGCGTGCGTTCTTATTGCAACTAAAGCACAGTTTTTCCTGTAGCACTGCAGGCTTTTGAAGAGGCACGGGCCCAGAGGCCTAGCTAGGGCGTTCCTTGGTGAGGTCGTTCACTAGATGCAGAACACCCTGCCTCGAGAAGTTGATTCAGGGAAGCAACCAGTGTGGACTCTGTGTCTCTTTTGACTTGTTAGAAACCACAGAGATGTATGCTGCCTGTGCCAATGGTAATGGGGGCATGATGGTACTAGCCTTCCTTTCCATTTGGAAAGCTCCATTCTTACTGCCGTGAAGCTCCCTGAAATTCTCTGCTGTTGACAGCCCTCTGGCCACTGTAGGCATGAGTGTGGGAAGAAAATGAATTTTCTCTGCCTACACACGGAGCTTCATTGGCCGGGGTGGGGCTCACCTTGCCATGCTCTGGAGCTAAAGGGAATCTCAACTTGAGTCTTTGCCTCGAGGTAAGGCCCTGAGTAGCCCTGCAGAAAGGGAGGCATGCAGCTCTTTCCATTAGCTCTAAGTCGCTGTTCAGCTTTACTTTAAAGGAAGGACCCTTTTCAGGACTCCTAGGCCTCTCGGGTGAGCATCATTTTTGTTCCAAGATCCCTGAGTACCTCCACACCCCTGTAGGCCTGCTGAGCAACAACGAGGCCCATCGTCCCTCGGAGGTCCTCTGTGTCTGCTGAGTCATGGGCAACACACTGCACTCTTTCTTGTGATATCTTGATTCACAGCACTCGCACAGGTTCAAGAGCAATGTTCTAGCAAGTTCCAACATGCCGTGGAAGTCGCACTCATTCCCTGGTCTGAGCTGCACAGAGAAAAACACTAGGCTTCTCCTTCCATCCAGGACCTCCTACCTGAAGTCACCCTGCCTCAGGAGAAAGACGGCTTGCGTTCCTATTGCAACTAAAGCACAGTTTTTCCTGTAGCACTGCAGGTTTGGAAGAGGCAAGGGGCCAGAGGCCTAGCTAAGGCTTTCCTTGGTGAGGTCGTTCACTAGATGCCGAAAACCCTGCCTCGAGAAGTTGATTCAGGGAAGCAACCAGTGTGTACTCCGTGTCTCTTTTGACTTGTTAGAAACCACAGAGCTGTATACTGCCTGTGCCCATGGAAATGGGGGCATGATGGGACTAACCTTGCTTTCAGTTTGGAAAGCTCCATTCTTGCTGCCGTGAAGCTCCCTGAAATTCGCTGCTGTTGACAGGCCCCTGGCCACTGTAGGCATTGATTGATCTGGTAAGAAAATGAGTTTTCTCTGGCTAAACACGGAGCTCCTTTGGCCGGGGTGGGGCTCACCTTGCCATGCTCTAGAGCTAAAGGGAATCTCAACGTGAATCCTTGCCTCGAGGTAAGGCCCTGAGTAGCCCTGCAGAAAGGGAGGCATGCAGCTCTTTCCATGAGCTCTTAGTCGCTGTTGTGCTTTACTGTAAAGGAAGTACCCTTTTCAGGACTCCCAGCCCCCTCAGGTAAGCATCATTTTTGTTCCAAGATCTCTTAGTACCTCCACACCCCTGTAGGCCTGCTGAGCAAAAAGTGGCCCATTGGTCCCTCGGAGGTCCTCTGTGTCTGCTGAGTCATGGTCAACACACTGCACTCTCTCTTGTGATATCTTGACTCTCAGCACTCGCAAGTTGAAGAGCAACGTTCTTGCAAGTTCCAACATGCCGTGGAAGTCGCACTCATTCCCTAGTCTGAGCTGCACAGAGAAAAACACTAGGCTTCTCCTTCCAATCAGGACCTCCTACCTGAAGTCACCCTGCCTCCAGGAGAAAGACGGCTTGCGTTCCTGTTGCAACTAAAGCACAGTTTTTCCTGTAGCACTGCAGGCTTTTGAAGAGGCACGGTTCCGGAGGCCTGGCTACGGCGTTCCTTGGTGAGACCGTTCACAAGGTGCAGAACACCCTGCCTCGAGAAGTTGATTCAGGGAAGCAACCAGTGTGTACTCTGTGTCTCTTTTGACTTGTTAGAAACCACAGAGATGTATGCTGCCTGTGCCCATGGAAATGGGGGCATGATGGTACTAGCCTTGCTTTCCATTTGGAAAACTCCATTCTTGCTACCGTGAAGCTCCCTGAAATTCTCTGCTGTTGACAGGCCTCAGGCCACTGTAGGCAAGGGTCTGGGAAGAAAATGCGTTTTCTCTGGCTACACACGGAGCTTCATTGGCCGGTGTGGGGCTCACCTTGCCATGCTCTAAAGGTAAAGGGAATCTCAACGTGAGTCCTTGCCTCGAGGTGAGGACCTGAGTAGCCCTGCAGAAAGGGAGGCATGCAGCTCTTTCCATGAGCTCTTAGTGGAGGTTCTGCTTTATTGTAAAGGAAGTACCCTTTTCAGGACCTTTAGGCGCCTCAGGTGAGCATCATTTTGGGTCCAAGAGCACAGACTCCCTCCACACCCCGGTGGGCCTGCTGAGAAGCATTGAGTCCCATATGTCCATCGGAGGCCCTCTGTGTCTGCCGAGTCTCGGGCAACACACTGTACGTTACTTCAGGAGAGCTCTATTTCCAGAGCAGTCGAACAGCATCAGAACCACATTTCTAGGCCGTCCAACATGCCCTGGAAGTTTTCGACATTGCCCTCGTTTGAATGCCCTGAGAAAACACTCTTCTTAGAATTTAACGAGGACCTCTTTCCTGAAGTCACTCTGTTCAAGGAGAAATACAGCATCCTAACATGCTGTGTCGCTCACAGTGCAAGCAACGTGAGAACTTGCCTCGAGGTAAGGCCCTGAAATGCTATGCAGAAGGGGAGGCGTGTAGCAGTTTCCATGAGGCCGTAGTCGCTGCTCTGCAGCATTTTAACGCCAGTACGCTTTTCAGGACACCTAGGTGCCTCACCTGGAAAACCTGTTCCCTGCAAGAACACCGAGTACCCTCAGGCTCCCCTGGCCCTTCTAAGCAATATCCAGGCCCCTAGCTTTCCGACTCACGGTGTGTATGCCGAGTGTAGGGCAACACACTGCACTCTTATTGGTACATCTTGATTTAGCCAGCAATCGCACAGATTCACGAGCACGATTCTAGCAAGTTCCAACTTGCCGTGGAAGTCGCACTCCTTCCCTAGTTTGAGCTGCACAGAGAAAAACACTAGCCTTCTCCATCCATCCAGGACCTCCTAGCTGAAGTCACCTTGCCTCCTGGAGAAAGACGGCTGCGTTCTTATTGCAACTAAAGCACAGTTTTTCCTTTAGCACTGCAGGCTTTTGAAGAGACACGGGCCAGGAGGCCTAGCTAGGGCTTTCCTGGGTGAGGCCGTTCACTAGTTGCAGAACACCCTGCCTCGAGAAGTTGATTCAGGGAAGCAACCAGTGTGTACTCTGTGTCTCATTTGACTTGTTAGAAACCACAGAGATGTATGCTGCCTGTGCCCATGGAAATGGGGGCATGATGGTACTAGCCTTGCTTTCCATTTGGAAAGCTCCATTCTTGCTGCCGTGAAGCTCCCTGAAATTCTCTGCTGTTGACAGGCCCCTGGCCACTCTAGCATTGGTGTGGGAAGAAAATGAGTTTTCTCTGGCTACACACGGAGCTTCTTTGGCCGGGGTGGGGCTCACCTTGCCATGCTCTAGAGCTAAAGGGAATCTCAACGTGAGTCCTTGCCTCGAGGTAAGGCCCTGAGTAGCCCTGCAGAAAGGGAGGCATGCAGGTCTTTCCATGCGCTCTAAGTCGCTGTTCAGCTTTACTTTAAAGGAAGTACCCTTTTCCGGACTCGTAGGCCTCTCAGGTGAGCATCATTTTTGTTCCAAGATCCCTGAGTACCTCCACACCCCTGTAAGCCTGCTGAGCAACAACGAGGCCCATTGGGCCCTCGGAGGTCCTCTGTGTCTGCTGAGTCATGGGCAACACACTGCACTCTTTCTTGTGATATCTTGATTCACGGCACTCGCACAGGTTCACGAGCACCGTTCTAGCAGTTTCCAACATGCCGTGGAAGTCGCACTCATTCCCTAGACTGAGCTGCACAGAGAAAAACACTGGGCTTCTCCTTCCATCTAAGACCTCCTACCTGAAGTCATCCTGACCCCAGGAGAAAGACGGCTTGCGTTCCTATTGCAACTAAAGCACAGTATTTCCTGTAGCCCTGCAGGCTCTTGAAGACGCACGGGCCCAGAGGCCTAGCTAGGGCGTTCCTTGGTGAGGTCGTGCACTAGATGCAGAAAATCCTGCCTCGAGAAGTTGATTCAGGGAAGCAACCAGTGTGTACTCCGTGTCTCTTTTGACTTGTTAGAAACCACAGAGATGTATGCTGCCTGTGCCCATGGAAATGGGGGCATGATGGTACTAGCCTTGCTTTCCATTTGGAAAGCTCCATTCTTGCTGCCGTGAAGCTCCCTGATATTCTCTGCTGTTGACAGGCCCCTGGCCACTCTAGCATTGGTGTGGGAAGAAAATGAATTTTCTCTGGCTACACACGGAGCTTCTTTGGCCGGGGTGGGGCTCACCTTGCCATGCTCTAGAGCTAAAGGGAATCTCAACGTGAGTCCTTGCCTCGAGGTAAGGCCCTGGGTAGCCCTGCAGAAAGGGAGGCATGCAGGTCTTTCCATGCGCTCTAAGTCACTGTTCAGCTTTACTTTAAAGGAAGTACCCTTTTCCGGACTCGTAGGCCTCTCGGGTGAGCATCATTTTTGTTCCAAGATCCCTGAGTACCTCCACACCCCTGTAAGCCTGCTGAGCAACAACGAGGCCCATCGTCCCTCGGAGGTCCTCTGTGTCTGCTGAGTCATGGGCAACACACTGCACTCTTTCTTGTGATATCTTGATTCACAGCACTCGCACAGGTTCACGAGCACCGTTCTAGCAGGTTCCAACATGCCGTGGAAGTCGCACTCATTCCCTAGTCTGAGCTGCACAGAGAAAAACACTAGGCTTCTCCTTCCATCTAAGACCTCCTACCTGAAGTCACCCTGCCATCAGGAGAAACACTGCGTGCGTTCTTATTGCAACTAAAGCACAGTTTTTCCTGTAGCACTGCAGGCTTTTGAAGAGGCACGGGCCCAGAGGCCTAGCTAGGGCGTTCCTTGGTGAGGTCGTTCACTAGATGCAGAACACCCTGCCTCGAGAAGTTGATTCAGGGAAGCAACCAGTGTGGACTCCGTGTCTCTTTTGACTTGTTAGAAACCACAGAGATGTATGCTGCCTCTGCCAATGGTTATGGGGGCATGATGGTACTAGCCTTCCTTTCCATTTGGAAAGCTCCATTCTTACTGCCGTGAAGCTCCCTGAAATTCTCTGCTGTTGACAGCCCTCTGGCCACTGTAGGCATGAGTGTGGGAAGAAAATGAATTTTCTCTGCCTACACACGGAGCTTCATTGGCCGGGGTGGGGCTCACCTTGCCATGCTCTGGAGCTAAAGGGAATCTCAACTTGAGTCTTTGCCTCGAGGTAAGGCCCTGAGTAGCCCTGCAGAAAGGGAGGCATGCAGCTCTTTCCATTAGCTCTAAGTCGCTGTTCAGCTTTACTTTAAAGGAAGGACCCTTTTCAGGACTCCTAGGCCTCTCGGGTGAGCATCATTTTTGTTCCAAGATCCCTGAGTACCTCCACACCCCTGTAGGCCTGCTGAGCAACAACGAGGCCCATCGTCCCTCGGAGGTCCTCTGTGTCTGCTGAGTCATGGGCAACACACTGCACTCTTTCTTGTGATATCTTGATTCACAGCACTCGCACAGGTTCAAGAGCAATGTTCTAGCAAGTTCCAACATGCCGTGGAAGTCGCACTCATTCCCTGGTCTGAGCTGCACAGAGAAAAACACTAGGCTTCCCCTTCCATCCAGGACCTCCTACCTGAAGTCACCCTGCCTCAGGAGAAAGACGGCTTGCGTTCCTATTGCAACTAAAGCACAGTTTTTCCTGTAGCACTGCAGGTTTGGAAGAGGCAAGGGGCCAGAGGCCTAGCTAAGGCTTTCCTTGGTGAGGTCGTTCACTAGATGCCGAAAACCCTGCCTCGAGAAGTTGATTCAGGGAAGCAACCAGTGTGTACTCCGTGTCTCTTTTGACTTGTTAGAAACCACAGAGATGTATGCTGCCTGTGCCCATGGAAATGGGGGCATGATGGGACTAACCTTGCTTTCCATTTGGAAAGCTCCATTCTTGCTGCCGTGAAGCTCCCTGAAATTCGCTGCTGTTGACAGGCCCCTGGCCACTGTAGGCATTGGTCTGGTAAGAAAATGAGTTTTCTCTGGCTAAACACGGAGCTCCTTTGGCCGGGGTGGGGCTCACCTTGCCATGCTCTAGAGCTAAAGGGAATCTCAACGTGAATCCTTGCCTCGAGGTAAGGCCCTGAGTAGCCCTGCAGAAAGGGAGGCATGCAGCTCTTTCCATGAGCTCTTAGTCGCTGTTGTGCTTTACTGTAAAGGAAGTACCCTTTTCAGGACTCCCAGCCCCCTCAGGTAAGCATCATTTTTGTTCCAAGATCTCTTAGTACCTCCACACCCCTGTAGGCCTGCTGAGCAAAAAGTGGCCCATTGGTCCCTCGGAGGTCCTCTGTGTCTGCTGAGTCATGGTCAACACACTGCACTCTCTCTTGTGATATCTTGACTCTCAGCACTCGCAAGTTGAAGAGCAACGTTCTTGCAAGTTCCAACATGCCGTGGAAGTCGCACTCATTCCCTAGTCTGAGCTGCACAGAGAAAAACACTAGGCTTCTCCTTCCAATCAGGACCTCCTACCTGAAGTCACCCTGCCTCCAGGAGAAAGACGGCTTGCGTTCCTGTTGCAACTAAAGCACAGTTTTTCCTGTAGCACTGCAGGCTTTTGAAGAGGCACGGTTCCGGAGGCCTGGCTACGGCGTTCCTTGGTGAGACCGTTCACAAGGTGCAGAACACCCTGCCTCGAGAAGTTGATTCAGGGAAGCAACCAGTGTGGACTCTGTGTCTCTTTTGACTTGTTAGAAACCACAGAGATGTATGCTGCCTGTGCCCATGGAAATGGGGGCATGATGGTACTAGCCTTGCTTTCCATTTGGAAAGCTCCATTCTTGCTACCGTGAAGCTCCCTGAAATTCTCTGCTGTTGACAGGCCTCAGGCCACTGTAGGCAAGGGTCTGGGAAGAAAATGCGTTTTCTCTGGCTACACACGGAGCTTCATTGGCCGGTGTGGGGCTCACCTTGCCATGCTCTAAAGCTAAAGGGAATCTCAACGTGAGTCCTTGCCTCGAGGTGAGGACCTGAGTAGCCCTGCAGAAAGGGAGGCATGCAGCTCTTTCCATGAGCTCTTAGTGGAGGTTCTGCTTTATTGTAAAGGAAGTACCCTTTTCAGGACCTTTAGGCGCCTCAGGTGAGCATCATTTTGGGTCCAAGAGCACAGACTCCCTCCACACCCCGGTGGGCCTGCTGAGAAGCATTGAGTCCCATATGTCCATCGGAGGCCCTCTGTGTCTGCCGAGTCTCGGGCAACACACTGTACGTTACTTCAGGAGAGCTCTATTTCCAGAGCAGTCGAACAGCATCAGAACCACATTTCTAGGCAGTCCAACATGCCCTGGAAGTTTTCGACATTGCCCTCGTTTGAATGCCCTGAGAAAACACTCTTCTTAGAATTTAACGAGGACCTCTTTCCTGAAGTCACTCTGTTCAAGGAGAAATACAGCATCCTAACATGCTGTGTCGCTCACAGTGCAAGCAACGTGAGAACTTGCCTCGAGGTAAGGCCCTGAAATGCTATGCAGAAGGGGAGGCGTGTAGCAGTTTCCATGAGGCCGTAGTCGCTGCTCTGCAGCATTTTAACGCCAGTACGCTTTTCAGGACACCTAGGTGCCTCACCTGGAAAACCTGTTCCCTGCAAGAACACCGAGTACCCTCAGGCTCCCCTGGCCCTTCTAAGCAATATCCAGGCCCCTAGCTTTCCGACTCACGGTGTGTATGCCGAGTGTAGGGCAACACACTGCACTCTTATTGGTACATCTTGATTTAGCCAGCAATCGCACAGATTCACGAGCACGATTCTAGCAAGTTCCAACTTGCCGTGGAAGTCGCACTCCTTCCCTAGTTTGAGCTGCACAGAGAAAAACACTAGCCTTCTCCATCCATCCAGGACCTCCTAGCTGAAGTCACCTTGCCTCCTGGAGAAAGACGGCTGCGTTCTTATTGCAACTAAAGCACAGTTTTTCCTTTAGCACTGCAGGCTTTTGAAGAGACACGGGCCAGGAGGCCTAGCTAGGGCTTTCCTGGGTGAGGCCGTTCACTAGTTGCAGAACACCCTGCCTCGAGAAGTTGATTCAGGGAAGCAACCAGTGTGTACTCTGTGTCTCATTTGACTTGTTAGAAACCACAGAGATGTATGCTGCCTGTGCCCATGGAAATGGGGGCATGATGGTACTAGCCTTGCTTTCCATTTGGAAAGCTCCATTCTTGCTGCCGTGAAGCTCCCTGAAATTCTCTGCTGTTGACAGGCCCCTGGCCACTCTAGCATTGGTGTGGGAAGAAAATGAGTTTTCTCTGGCTACACACGGAGCTTCTTTGGCCGGGGTGGGGCTCACCTTGCCATGCTCTAGAGCTAAAGGGAATCTCAACGTGAGTCCTTGCCTCGAGGTAAGGCCCTGAATAGCCCTGCAGAAAGGGAGGCATGCAGGTCTTTCCATGCGCTCTAAGTCGCTGTTCAGCTTTACTTTAAAGGAAGTACCCTTTTCCGGACTCGTAGGCCTCTCAGGTGAGCATCATTTTTGTTCCAAGATCCCTGAGTACCTCCAGACCCCTGTAAGCCTGCTGAGCAACAACGAGGCCCATTGGGCCCTCGGAGGTCCTCTGTGTCTGCTGAGTCATGGGCAACACACTGCACTCTTTCTTGTGATATCTTGATTCACGGCACTCGCACAGGTTCACGAGCACCGTTCTAGCAGTTTCCAACATGCCGTGGAAGTCGCACTCATTCCCTAGACTGAGCTGCACAGAGAAAAACACTGGGCTTCTCCTTCCATCTAAGACCTCCTACCTGAAGTCATCCTGACCCCAGGAGAAAGACGGCTTGCGTTCCTATTGCAACTAAAGCACAGTATTTCCTGTAGCCCTGCAGGCTCTTGAAGACGCACGGGCCCAGAGGCCTAGCTAGGGCGTTCCTTGGTGAGGTCGTGCACTAGATGCAGAAAATCCTGCCTCGAGAAGTTGATTCAGGGAAGCAACCAGTGTGTACTCCGTGTCTCTTTTGACTTGTTAGAAACCACAGAGATGTATGCTGCCTGTGCCCATGGAAATGGGGGCATGATGGTACTAGCCTTGCTTTCCATTTGGAAAGCTCTATTCTTGCTGCCGTGAAGCTCCCTGATATTCTCTGCTGTTGACAGGCCCCTGGCCACTCTAGCATTGGTGTGGGAAGAAAATGAGTTTTCTCTGGCTACACACGGAGCTTCTTTGGCCGGGGTGGGGCTCACCTTGCCATGCTGTAGAGCTAAAGGGAATCTCAACGTGAGTCCTTGCCTCGAGGTAAGGCCCTGGGTAGCCCTGCAGAAAGGGAGGCATGCAGGTCTTTCCATGCGCTCTAAGTCACTGTTCAGCTTTACTTTAAAGGAAATACCCTTTTCCGGACTCGTAGGCCTCTCGGGTGAGCATCATTTTTGTTCCAAGATCCCTGAGTACCTCCACACCCCTGTAAGCCTGCTGAGCAACAACGAGGCCCATCGTCCCTCGGAGGTCCTCTGTGTCTGCTGAGTCATGGGCAACACACTGCACTCTTTCTTGTGATATCTTGATTCACAGCACTCGCACAGGTTCACGAGCACCGTTCTAGCAGGTTCCAACATGCCGTGGAAGTCGCACTCATTCCCTAGTCTGAGCTGCACAGAGAAAAACACTAGGCTTCTCCTTCCATCTAAGACCTCCTACCTGAAGTCACCCTGCCATCAGGAGAAACACTGCGTGCGTTCTTATTGCAACTAAAGCACAGTTTTTCCTGTAGCACTGCAGGCTTTTGAAGAGGCACGGGCCCAGAGGCCTAGCTAGGGCGTTCCTTGGTGAGGTCGTTCACTAGATGCAGAACACCCTGCCTCGAGAAGTTGATTCAGGGAAGCAACCAGTGTGGACTCTGTGTCTCTTTTGACTTGTTAGAAACCACAGAGATGTATGCTGCCTCTGCCAATGGTAATGGGGGCATGATGGTACTAGCCTTCCTTTCCATTTGGAAAGCTCCATTCTTACTGCCGTGAAGCTCCCTGAAATTCTCTGCTGTTGACAGCCCTCTGGCCACTGTAGGCATGAGTGTGGGAAGAAAATGAATTTTCTCTGCCTACACACGGAGCTTCATTGGCCGGGGTGGGGCTCACCTTGCCATGCTCTGGAGCTAAAGGGAATCTCAACTTGAGTCTTTGCCTCGAGGTAAGGCCCTGAGTAGCCCTGCAGAAAGGGAGGCATGCAGCTCTTTCCATTAGCTCTAAGTCGCTGTTCAGCTTTACTTTAAAGGAAGGACCCTTTTCAGGACTCCTAGGCCTCTCGGGTGAGCATCATTTTTGTTCCAAGATCCCTGAGTACCTCCACACCCCTGTAGGCCTGCTGAGCAACAACGAGGCCCATCGTCCCTCGGAGGTCCTCTGTGTCTGCTGAGTCATGGGCAACACACTGCACTGTTTCTTGTGATATCTTGATTCACAGCACTCGCACAGGTTCAAGAGCAATGTTCTAGCAAGTTCCAACATGCCGTGGAAGTCGCACTCATTCCCTGGTCTGAGCTGCACAGAGAAAAACACTAGGCTTCTCCTTCCATCCAGGACCTCCTACCTGAAGTCACCCTGCCTCAGGAGAAAGACGGCTTGCGTTCGTATTGCAACTAAAGCACAGTTTTTCCTGTAGCACTGCAGGTTTGGAAGAGGCAAGGGGCCAGAGGCCTAGCTAAGGCTTTCCTTGGTGAGGTCGTTCACTAGATGCCGAAAACCCTGCCTCGAGAAGTTGATTCAGGGAAGCAACCAGTGTGTACTCCGTGTCTCTTTTGACTTGTTAGAAACCACAGAGCTGTATGCTGCCTGTGCCCATGGAAATGGGGGCATGATGGGACTAACCTTGCTTTCAGTTTGGAAAGCTCCATTCTTGCTGCCGTGAAGCTCCCTGAAATTCGCTGCTGTTGACAGGCCCCTGGCCACTGTAGGCATTGATTGATCTGGTAAGAAAATGAGTTTTCTCTGGCTAAACACGGAGCTCCTTTGGCCGGGGTGGGGCTCACCTTGCCATGCTCTAGAGCTAAAGGGAATCTCAACGTGAATCCTTGCCTCGAGGTAAGGCCCTGAGTAGCCCTGCAGAAAGGGAGGCATGCAGCTCTTTCCATGAGCTCTTAGTCGCTGTTGTGCTTTACTGTAAAGGAAGTACCCTTTTCAGGACTCCCAGCCCCCTCAGGTAAGCATCATTTTTGTTCCAAGATCTCTTAGTACCTCCACACCCCTGTAGGCCTGCTGAGCAAAAAGTGGCCCATTGGTCCCTCGGACGTCCTCTGTGTCTGCTGAGTCATGGTCAACACACTGCACTCTCTCTTGTGATATCTTGACTCTCAGCACTCGCAAGTTGAAGAGCAACGTTCTTGCAAGTTCCAACATGCCGTGGAAGTCGCACTCATTCCCTAGTCTGAGCTGCACAGAGAAAAACACTAGGCTTCTCCTTCCAATCAGGACCTCCTACCTGAAGTCACCCTGCCTCCAGGAGAAAGACGGCTTGCGTTCCTGTTGCAACTAAAGCACAGTTTTTCCTGTAGCACTGCAGGCTTTTGAAGAGGCACGGTTCCGGAGGCCTGGCTACGGCGTTCCTTGGTGAGACCGTTCACAAGGTGCAGAACACCCTGCCTCGAGAAGTTGATTCAGGGAAGCAACCAGTGTGTACTCTGTGTCTCTTTTGACTTGTTAGAAACCACAGAGATGTATGCTGCCTGTGCCCATGGAAATGGGGGCATGATGGTACTAGCCTTGCTTTCCATTTGGAAAACTCCATTCTTGCTACCGTGAAGCTCCCTGAAATTCTCTGCTGTTGACAGGCCTCAGGCCACTGTAGGCAAGGGTCTGGGAAGAAAATGCGTTTTCTCTGGCTACACACGGAGCTTCATTGGCCGGTGTGGGGCTCACCTTGCCATGCTCTAAAGCTAAAGGGAATCTCAACGTGAGTCCTTGCCTCGAGGTGAGGACCTGAGTAGCCCTGCAGAAAGGGAGGCATGCAGCTCTTTCCATGAGCTCTTAGTGGAGGTTCTGCTTTATTGTAAAGGAAGTACCCTTTTCAGGACCTTTAGGCGCCTCAGGTGAGCATCATTTTGGGTCCAAGAGCACAGACTCCCTCCACACCCCGGTGGGCCTGCTGAGAAGCATTGAGTCCCATATGTCCATCGGAGGCCCTCTGTGTCTGCCGAGTCTCGGGCAACACACTGTACGTTACTTCAGGAGAGCTCTATTTCCAGAGCAGTCGAACAGCATCAGAACCACATTTCTAGGCAGTCCAACATGCCCTGGAAGTTTTCGACATTGCCCTCGTTTGAATGCCCTGAGAAAAGACTCTTCTTAGAATTTAACGAGGACCTCTTTCCTGAAGTCACTCTATTCAAGGAGAAATACAGCATCCTAACATGCTGTGTTGCTCACAGTGCAAGCAACGTGAGAACTTGCCTCGAGGTAAGGCCCTGAAATGCTATGCAGAAGGGGAGGCGTGTAGCAGTTTCCATGAGGCCGTAGTCGCTGCTCTGCAGCATTTTAACGCCAGTACGCTTTTCAGGACACCTAGGTGCCTCACCTGGAAAACCTGTTCCCTGCAAGAACACCGAGTACCCTCAGGCTCCCCTGGCCCTTCTAAGCAATATCCAGGCCCCTAGCTTTCCGACTCACGGTGTGTATGCCGAGTGTAGGGCAACACACTGCACTCTTATTGGTACATCTTGATTTAGCCAGCAATCGCACAGATTCACGAGCACGATTCTAGCAAGTTCCAACTTGCCGTGGAAGTCGCACTCCTTCCCTAGTTTGAGCTGCACAGAGAAAAACACTAGCCTTCTCCATCCATCCAGGACCTCCTAGCTGAAGTCACCTTGCCTCCTGGAGAAAGACGGCTGCGTTCTTATTGCAACTAAAGCACAGTTTTTCCTTTAGCACTGCAGGCTTTTGAAGAGACACGGGCCAGGAGGCCTAGCTAGGGCTTTCCTGGGTGAGGCCGTTCACTAGTTGCAGAACACCCTGCCTCGAGAAGTTGATTCAGGGAAGCAACCAGTGTGTACTCTGTGTCTCATTTGACTTGTTAGAAACCACAGAGATGTATGCTGCCTGTGCCCATGGAAATGGGGGCATGATGGTACTAGCCTTGCTTTCCATTTGGAAAGCTCCATTCTTGCTGCCGTGAAGCTCCCTGAAATTCTCTGCTGTTGACAGGCCCCTGGCCACTCTAGCATTGGTGTGGGAAGAAAATGCGTTTTCTCTGGCTACACACGGAGCTTCTTTGGCCGGGGTGGGGCTCACCTTGCCATGCTCTAGAGCTAAAGGGAATCTCAACGTGAGTCCTTGCCTCGAGGTAAGGCCCTGAGTAGCCCTGCAGAAAGGGAGGCATGCAGGTCTTTCCATGCGCTCTAAGTCGCTGTTCAGCTTTACTTTAAAGGAAGTACCCTTTTCCGGACTCGTAGGCCTCTCAGGTGAGCATCATTTTTGTTCCAAGATCCCTGAGTACCTCCACACCCCTGTAAGCCTGCTGAGCAACAACGAGGCCCATTGGGCCCTCGGAGGTCCTCTGTGTCTGCTGAGTCATGGGCAACACACTGCACTCTTTCTTGTGATATCTTGATTCACGGCACTCGCACAGGTTCACGAGCACCGTTCTAGCAGTTTCCAACATGCCGTGGAAGTCGCACTCATTCCCTAGACTGAGCTGCACAGAGAAAAACACTGGGCTTCTCCTTCCATCTAAGACCTCCTACCTGAAGTCATCCTGCCCCCAGGAGAAAGACGGCTTGCGTTCCTATTGCAACTAAAGCACAGTATTTCCTGTAGCCCTGCAGGCTCTTGAAGACGCACGGGCCCAGAGGCCTAGCTAGGGCGTTCCTTGGTGAGGTCGTGCACTAGATGCAGAAAATCCTGCCTCGAGAAGTTGATTCAGGGAAGCAACCAGTGTGTACTCCGTGTCTCTTTTGACTTGTTAGAAACCACAGAGATGTATGCTGCCTGTGCCCATGGAAATGGGGGCATGATGGTACTAGCCTTGCTTTCCATTTGGAAAGCTCTATTCTTGCTGCCGTGAAGCTCCCTGATATTCTCTGCTGTTGACAGGCCCCTGGCCACTCTAGCATTGGTGTGGGAAGAAAATGAGTTTTCTCTGGCTACACACGGAGCTTCTTTGGCCGGGCTGGGGCTCACCTTGCCATGCTGTAGAGCTAAAGGGAATCTCAACGTGAGTCCTTGCCTCGAGGTAAGGCCCTGGGTAGCCCTGCAGAAAGGGAGGCATGCAGGTCTTTCCATGCGCTCTAAGTCACTGTTCAGCTTTACTTTAAAGGAAGTACCCTTTTCCGGACTCGTAGGCCTCTCGGGTGAGCATCATTTTTGTTCCAAGATCCCTGAGTACCTCCACACCCCTGTAAGCCTGCTGAGCAACAACGAGGCCCATCGTCCCTCGGAGGTCCTCTGTGTCTGCTGAGTCATGGGCAACACACTGCACTGTTTCTTGTGATATCTTGATTCACAGCACTCGCACAGGTTCACGAGCACCGTTCTAGCAGGTTCCAACATGCCGTGGAAGTCGCACTCATTCCCTAGTCTGAGCTGCACAGAGAAAAACACTAGGCTTCTCCTTCCATCTAAGACCTCCTACCTGAAGTCACCCTGCCATCAGGAGAAACACTGCGTGCGTTCTTATTGCAACTAAAGCACAGTTTTTCCTGTAGCACTGCAGGCTTTTGAAGAGGCACGGGCCCAGAGGCCTAGCTAGGGCGTTCCTTGGTGAGGTCGTTCACTAGATGCAGAACACCCTGCCTCGAGAAGTTGATTCAGGGAAGCAACCAGTGTGGACTCTGTGTCTCTTTTGACTTGTTAGAAACCACAGAGATGTATGCTGCCTGTGCCAATGGTAATGGGGGCATGATGGTACTAGCCTTCCTTTCCATTTGGAAAGCTCCATTCTTACTGCCGTGAAGCTCCCTGAAATTCTCTGCTGTTGACAGCCCTCTGGCCACTGTAGGCATGAGTGTGGGAAGAAAATGAATTTTCTCTGCCTACACACGGAGCTTCATTGGCCGGGGTGGGGCTCACCTTGCCATGCTCTGGAGCTAAAGGGAATCTCAACTTGAGTCTTTGCCTCGAGGTAAGGCCCTGAGTAGCCCTGCAGAAAGGGAGGCATGCAGCTCTTTCCATTAGCTCTAAGTCGCTGTTCAGCTTTACTTTAAAGGAAGGACCCTTTTCAGGACTCCTAGGCCTCTCGGGTGAGCATCATTTTTGTTCCAAGATCCCTGAGTACCTCCACACCCCTGTAGGCCTGCTGAGCAACAACGAGGCCCATCGTCCCTCGGAGGTCCTCTGTGTCTGCTGAGTCATGGGCAACACACTGCACTCTTTCTTGTGATATCTTGATTCACAGCACTCGCACAGGTTCAAGAGCAATGTTCTAGCAAGTTCCAACATGCCGTGGAAGTCGCACTCATTCCCTGGTCTGAGCTGCACAGAGAAAAACACTAGGCTTCTCCTTCCATCCAGGACCTCCTACCTGAAGTCACCCTGCCTCAGGAGAAAGACGGCTTGCGTTCCTATTGCAACTAAAGCACAGTTTTTCCTGTAGCACTGCAGGTTTGGAAGAGGCAAGGGGCCAGAGGCCTAGCTAAGGCTTTCCTTGGTGAGGTCGTTCACTAGATGCCGAAAACCCTGCCTCGAGAAGTTGATTCAGGGAAGCAACCAGTGTGTACTCCGTGTCTCTTTTGACTTGTTAGAAACCACAGAGCTGTATGCTGCCTGTGCCCATGGAAATGGGGGCATGATGGGACTAACCTTGCTTTCAGTTTGGAAAGCTCCATTCTTGCTGCCGTGAAGCTCCCTGAAATTCGCTGCTGTTGACAGGCCCCTGGCCACTGTAGGCATTGATTGATCTGGTAAGAAAATGAGTTTTCTCTGGCTAAACACGGAGCTCCTTTGGCCGGGGTGGGGCTCACCTTGCCATGCTCTAGAGCTAAAGGGAATCTCAACGTGAATCCTTGCCTCGAGGTAAGGCCCTGAGTAGCCCTGCAGAAAGGGAGGCATGCAGCTCTTTCCATGAGCTCTTAGTCGCTGTTGTGCTTTACTGTAAAGGAAGTACCCTTTTCAGGACTCCCAGCCCCCTCAGGTAAGCATCATTTTTGTTCCAAGATCTCTTAGTACCTCCACACCCCTGTAGGCCTGCTGAGCAAAAAGTGGCCCATTGGTCCCTCGGACGTCCTCTGTGTCTGCTGAGTCATGGTCAACACACTGCACTCTCTCTTGTGATATCTTGACTCTCAGCACTCGCAAGTTGAAGAGCAACGTTCTTGCAAGTTCCAACATGCCGTGGAAGTCGCACTCATTCCCTAGTCTGAGCTGCACAGAGAAAAACACTAGGCTTCTCCTTCCAATCAGGACCTCCTACCTGAAGTCACCCTGCCTCCAGGAGAAAGACGGCTTGCGTTCCTGTTGCAACTAAAGCACAGTTTTTCCTGTAGCACTGCAGGCTTTTGAAGAGGCACGGTTCCGGAGGCCTGGCTACGGCGTTCCTTGGTGAGACCGTTCACAAGGTGCAGAACACCCTGCCTCGAGAAGTTGATTCAGGGAAGCAACCAGTGTGTACTCTGTGTCTCTTTTGACTTGTTAGAAACCACAGAGATGTATGCTGCCTGTGCCCATGGAAATGGGGGCATGATGGTACTAGCCTTGCTTTCCATTTGGAAAACTCCATTCTTGCTACCGTGAAGCTCCCTGAAATTCTCTGCTGTTGACAGGCCTCAGGCCACTGTAGGCAAGGGTCTGGGAAGAAAATGCGTTTTCTCTGGCTACACACGGAGCTTCATTGGCCGGTGTGGGGCTCACCTTGCCATGCTCTAAAGCTAAAGGGAATCTCAACGTGAGTCCTTGCCTCGAGGTGAGGACCTGAGTAGCCCTGCAGAAAGGGAGGCATGCAGCTCTTTCCATGAGCTCTTAGTGGAGATTCTGCTTTATTGTAAAGGAAGTACCCTTTTCAGGACCTTTAGGCGCCTCAGGTGAGCATCATTTTGGGTCCAAGAGCACAGACTCCCTCCACACCCCGGTGGGCCTGCTGAGAAGCATTGAGTCCCATATGTCCATCGGAGGCCCTCTGTGTCTGCCGAGTCTCGGGCAACACACTGTACGTTACTTCAGGAGAGCTCTATTTCCAGAGCAGTCGAACAGCATCAGAACCACATTTCTAGGCAGTCCAACATGCCCTGGAAGTTTTCGACATTGCCCTCGTTTGAATGCCCTGAGAAAACACTCTTCTTAGAATTTAACGAGGACCTCTTTCCTGAAGTCACTCTATTCAAGGAGAAATACAGCATCCTAACATGCTGTGTCGCTCACAGTGCAAGCAACGTGAGAACTTGCCTCGAGGGAAGGCCCTGAAATGCTATGCAGAAGGGGAGGCGTGTAGCAGTTTCCATGAGGCCGTAGTCGCTGCTCTGCAGCATTTTAACGCCAGTACGCTTTTCAGGACACCTAGGTGCCTCACCTGGAAAACCTGTTCCCTGCAAGAACACCGAGTACCCTCAGGCTCCCCTGGCCCTTCTAAGCAATATCCAGGCCCCTAGCTTTCCGACTCACGGTGTGTATGCCGAGTGTAGGGCAACACACTGCACTCTTATTGGTACATCTTGATTTAGCCAGCAATCGCACAGATTCACGAGCACGATTCTAGCAAGTTCCAACTTGCCGTGGAAGTCGCACTCCTTCCCTAGTTTGAGCTGCACAGAGAAAAACACTAGCCTTCTCCATCCATCCAGGACCTCCTAGCTGAAGTCACCTTGCCTCCTGGAGAAAGACAGCTGCGTTCTTATTGCAACTAAAGCACAGTTTTTCCTTTAGCACTGCAGGCTTTTGAAGAGACACGGGCCAGGAGGCCTAGCTAGGGCTTTCCTGGGTGAGGCCGTTCACTAGTTGCAGAACACCCTGCCTCGAGAAGTTGATTCAGGGAAGCAACCAGTGTGTACTCTGTGTCTCATTTGACTTGTTAGAAACCACAGAGATGTATGCTGCCTGTGCCCATGGAAATGGGGGCATGATGGTACTAGCCTTGCTTTCCATTTGGAAAGCTCCATTCTTGCTGCCGTGAAGCTCCCTGAAATTCTCTGCTGTTGACAGGCCCCTGGCCACTCTAGCATTGGTGTGGGAAGAAAATGAGTTTTCTCTGGCTACACACGGAGCTTCTTTGGCCGGGGTGGGGCTCACCTTGCCATGCTCTAGAGCTAAAGGGAATCTCAACGTGAGTCCTTGCCTCGAGGTAAGGCCCTGAGTAGCCCTGCAGAAAGGGAGGCATGCAGGTCTTTCCATGCGCTCTAAGTCGCTGTTCAGCTTTACTTTAAAGGAAGTACCCTTTTCCGGACTCGTAGGCCTCTCAGGTGAGCATCATTTTTCTTCCAAGATCCCTGAGTACCTCCACACCCCTGTAAGCCTGCTGAGCAACAACGAGGCCCATTGGGCCCTCGGAGGTCCTCTGTGTCTGCTGAGTCATGGGCAACACACTGCACTCTTTCTTGTGATATCTTGATTCACGGCACTCGCACAGGTTCACGAGCACCGTTCTAGCAGTTTCCAACATGCCGTGGAAGTCGCACTCATTCCCTAGACTGAGCTGCACAGAGAAAAACACTGGGCTTCTCCTTCCATCTAAGACCTCCTACCTGAAGTCATCCTGCCCCCAGGAGAAAGACGGCTTGCGTTCCTATTGCAACTAAAGCACAGTATTTCCTGTAGCCCTGCAGGCTCTTGAAGACGCACGGGCCCAGAGGCCTAGCTAGGGCGTTCCTTGGTGAGGTCGTGCACTAGATGCAGAAAATCCTGCCTCGAGAAGTTGATTCAGGGAAGCAACCAGTGTGTACTCCGTGTCTCTTTTGACTTGTTAGAAACCACAGAGATGTATGCTGCCTGTGCCCATGGAAATGGGGGCATGATGGTACTAGCCTTGCTTTCCATTTGGAAAGCTCTATTCTTGCTGCTGTGAAGCTCCCTGATATTCTCTGCTGTTGACAGGCCCCTGGCCACTCTAGCATTGGTGTGGGAAGAAAATGAATTTTCTCTGGCTACACACGGAGCTTCTTTGGCCGGGGTGGGGCTCACCTTGCCATGCTCTAGAGCTAAAGGGAATCTCAACGTGAGTCCTTGCCTCGAGGTAAGGCCCTGGGTAGCCCTGCAGAAAGGGAGGCATGCAGGTCTTTCCATGCGCTCTAAGTCACTGTTCAGCTTTACTTTAAAGGAAGTACCCTTTTCCGGACTCGTAGGCCTCTCGGGTGAGCATCATTTTTGTTCCAAGATCCCTGAGTACCTCCACACCCCTGTAAGCCTGCTGAGCAACAACGAGGCCCATCGTCCCTCGGAGGTCCTCTGTGTCTGCTGAGTCATGGGCAACACACTGCACTGTTTCTTGTGATATCTTGATTCACAGCACTCGCACAGGTTCACGAGCACCGTTCTAGCAGGTTCCAACATGCCGTGGAAGTCGCACTCATTCCCTAGTCTGAGCTGCACAGAGAAAAACACTAGGCTTCTCCTTCCATCTAAGACCTCCTACCTGAAGTCACCCTGCCATCAGGAGAAACACTGCGTGCGTTCTTATTGCAACTAAAGCACAGTTTTTCCTGTAGCACTGCAGGCTTTTGAAGAGGCACGGGCCCAGAGGCCTAGCTAGGGCGTTCCTTGGTGAGGTCGTTCACTAGATGCAGAACACCCTGCCTCGAGAAGTTGATTCAGGGAAGCAACCAGTGTGGACTCTGTGTCTCTTTTGACTTGTTAGAAACCACAGAGATGTATGCTGCCTGTGCCAATGGTAATGGGGGCATGATGGTACTAGCCTTCCTTTCCATTTGGAAAGCTCCATTCTTACTGCCGTGAAGCTCCCTGAAATTCTCTGCTGTTGACAGCCCTCTGGCCACTGTAGGCATGAGTGTGGGAAGAAAATGAATTTTCTCTGCCTACACACGGAGCTTCATTGGCCGGGGTGGGGCTCACCTTGCCATGCTCTGGAGCTAAAGGGAATCTCAACTTGAGTCTTTGCCTCGAGGTAAGGCCCTGAGTAGCCCTGCAGAAAGGGAGGCATGCAGCTCTTTCCATTAGCTCTAAGTCGCTGTTCAGCTTTACTTTAAAGGAAGGACCCTTTTCAGGACTCCTAGGCCTCTCGGGTGAGCATCATTTTTGTTCCAAGATCCCTGAGTACCTCCACACCCCTGTAGGCCTGCTGAGCAACAACGAGGCCCATCGTCCCTCGGAGGTCCTCTGTGTCTGCTGAGTCATGGGCAACACACTGCACTGTTTCTTGTGATATCTTGATTCACAGCACTCGCACAGGTTCAAGAGCAATGTTCTAGCAAGTTCCAACATGCCGTGGAAGTCGCACTCATTCCCTGGTCTGAGCTGCACAGAGAAAAGTACTAGGCTTCTCCTTCCATCCAGGACCTCCTACCTGAAGTCACCCTGCCTCAGGAGAAAGACGGCTTGCGTTCCTATTGCAACTAAAGCACAGTTTTTCCTGTAGCACTGCAGGTTTGGAAGAGGCAAGGGGCCAGAGGCCTAGCTAAGGCTTTCCTTGGTGAGGTCGTTCACTAGATGCCGAAAACCCTGCCTCGAGAAGTTGATTCAGGGAAGCAACCAGTGTGTACTCCGTGTCTCTTTTGACTTGTTAGAAACCACAGAGCTGTATGCTGCCTGTGCCCATGGAAATGGGGGCATGATGGGACTAACCTTGCTTTCAGTTTGGAAAGCTCCATTCTTGCTGCCGTGAAGCTCCCTGAAATTCGCTGCTGTTGACAGGCCCCTGGCCACTGTAGGCATTGATTGATCTGGTAAGAAAATGAGTTTTCTCTGGCTAAACACGGAGCTCCTTTGGCCGGGGTGGGGCTCACCTTGCCATGCTCTAGAGCTAAAGGGAATCTCAACGTGAATCCTTGCCTCGAGGTAAGGCCCTGAGTAGCCCTGCAGAAAGGGAGGCATGCAGCTCTTTCCATGAGCTCTTAGTCGCTGTTGTGCTTTACTGTAAAGGAAGTACCCTTTTCAGGACTCCCAGCCCCCTCAGGTAAGCATCATTTTTGTTCCAAGATCTCTTAGTACCTCCACACCCCTGTAGGCCTGCTGAGCAAAAAGTGGCCCATTGGTCCCTCGGAGGTCCTCTGTGTCTGCTGAGTCATGGTCAACACACTGCACTCTCTCTTGTGATATCTTGACTCTCAGCACTCGCAAGTTGAAGAGCAACGTTCTTGCAAGTTCCAACATGCCGTGGAAGTCGCACTCATTCCCTAGTCTGAGCTGCACAGAGAAAAACACTAGGCTTCTCCTTCCAATCAGGACCTCCTACCTGAAGTCACCCTGCCTCCAGGAGAAAGACGGCTTGCGTTCCTGTTGCAACTAAAGCACAGTTTTTCCTGTAGCACTGCAGGCTTTTGAAGAGGCACGGTTCCGGAGGCCTGGCTACGGCGTTCCTTGGTGAGACCGTTCACAAGGTGCAGAACACCCTGCCTCGAGAAGTTGATTCAGGGAAGCAACCAGTGTGTACTCTGTGTCTCTTTTGACTTGTTAGAAACCACAGAGATGTATGCTGCCTGTGCCCATGGAAATGGGGGCATGATGGTACTAGCCTTGCTTTCCATTTGGAAAGCTCCATTCTTGCTACCGTGAAGCTCCCTGAAATTCTCTGCTGTTGACAGGCCTCAGGCCACTGTAGGCAAGGGTCTGGGAAGAAAATGCGTTTTCTCTGGCTACACACGGAGCTTCATTGGCCGGTGTGGGGCTCACCTTGCCATGCTCTAAAGCTAAAGGGAATCTCAACGTGAGTCCTTGCCTCGAGGTAAGGACCTGAGTAGCCCTGCAGAAAGGGAGGCATGCAGCTCTTTCCATGAGCTCTTAGTGGAGGTTCTGCTTTATTGTAAAGGAAGTACCCTTTTCAGGACCTTTAGGCGCCTCAGGTGAGCATCATTTTGGGTCCAAGAGCACAGACTCCCTCCACACCCCGGTGGGCCTGCTGAGAAGCATTGAGTCCCATATGTCCATCGGAGGCCCTCTGTGTCTGCCGAGTCTCGGGCAACACACTGTACGTTACTTCAGGAGAGCTCTATTTCCAGAGCAGTCGAACAGCATCAGAACCACATTTCTAGGCAGTCCAACATGCCCTGGAAGTTTTCGACATTGCCCTCGTTTGAATGCCCTGAGAAAACACTCTTCTTAGAATTTAACGAGGACCTCTTTCCTGAAGTCACTCTGTTCAAGGAGAAATACAGCATCCTAACATGCTGTGTCGCTCACAGTGCAAGCAACGTGAGAACTTGCCTCGAGGTAAGGCCCTGAAATGCTATGCAGAAGGGGAGGCGTGTAGCAGTTTCCATGAGGCCATAGTCGCTGCTCTGCAGCATTTTAACGCCAGTACGCTTTTCAGGACACCTAGGTGCCTCACCTGGAAAACCTGTTCCCTGCAAGAACACCGAGTACCCTCAGGCTCCCCTGGCCCTTCTAAGCAATATCCAGGCCCCTAGCTTTCCGACTCACGGTGTGTATGCCGAGTGTAGGGCAACACACTGCACTCTTATTGGTACATCTTGATTTAGCCAGCAATCGCACAGATTCACGAGCACGATTCTAGCAAGTTCCAACTTGCCGTGGAAGTCGCACTCCTTCCCTAGTTTGAGCTGCACAGAGAAAAACACTAGCCTTCTCCATCCATCCAGGACCTCCTAGCTGAAGTCACCTTGCCTCCTGGAGAAAGACGGCTGCGTTCTTATTGCAACTAAAGCACAGTTTTTCCTTTAGCACTGCAGGCTTTTGAAGAGACACGGGCCAGGAGGCCTAGCTAGGGCTTTCCTGGGTGAGGCCGTTCACTAGTTGCAGAACACCCTGCCTCGAGAAGTTGATTCAGGGAAGCAACCAGTGTGTACTCTGTGTCTCATTTGACTTGTTAGAAACCACAGAGATGTATGCTGCCTGTGCCCATGGAAATGGGGGCATGATGGTACTAGCCTTGCTTTCCATTTGGAAAGCTCCATTCTTGCTGCCGTGAAGCTCCCTGAAATTCTCTGCTGTTGACAGGCCCCTGGCCACTCTAGCATTGGTGTGTGAAGAAAATGAGTTTTCTCTGGCTACACACGGAGCTTCTTTGGCCGGGGTGGGGCTCACCTTGCCATGCTCTAGAGCTAAAGGGAATCTCAACGTGAGTCCTTGCCTCGAGGTAAGGCCCTGAATAGCCCTGGAGAAAGGGAGGCATGCAGGTCTTTCCATGCGCTCTAAGTCGCTGTTCAGCTTTACTTTAAAGGAAGTACCCTTTTCCGGACTCGTAGGCCTCGCAGGTGAGCATCATTTTTGTTCCAAGATCCCTGAGTACCTCCACACCCCTGTAAGCCTGCTGAGCAACAACGAGGCCCATTGGGCCCTCGGAGGTCCTCTGTGTCTGCTGAGTCATGGGCAACACACTGCACTCTTTCTTGTGATATCTTGATTCACGGCACTCGCACAGGTTCACGAGCACCGTTCTAGCAGTTTCCAACATGCCGTGGAAGTCGCACTCATTCCCTAGACTGAGCTGCACAGAGAAAAACACTGGGCTTCTCCTTCCATCTAAGACCTCCTACCTGAAGTCATCCTGCCCCCAGGAGAAAGACGGCTTGCGTTCCTATTGCAACTAAAGCACAGTATTTCCTGTAGCCCTGCAGGCTCTTGAAGACGCACGGGCCCAGAGGCCTAGCTAGGGCGTTCCTTGGTGAGGTCGTGCACTAGATGCAGAAAATCCTGCCTCGAGAAGTTGATTCAGGGAAGCAACCAGTGTGTACTCCGTGTCTCTTTTGACTTGTTAGAAACCACAGAGATGTATGCTGCCTGTGCCCATGGAAATGGGGGCATGATGGTACTAGCCTTGCTTTCCATTTGGAAAGCTCCATTCTTGCTGCCGTGAAGCTCCCTGATATTCTCTGCTGTTGACAGGCCCCTGGCCACTCTAGCATTGGTGTGGGAAGAAAATGAGTTTTCTCTGGCTACACACGGAGCTTCTTTGGCCGGGGTGGGGCTCACCTTGCCATGCTGTAGAGCTAAAGGGAATCTCAACGTGAGTCCTTGCCTCGAGGTAAGGCCCTGGGTAGCCCTGCAGAAAGGGAGGCATGCAGATCTTTCCATGCGCTCTAAGTCGCTGTTCAGCTTTACTTTAAAGGAAGTACCCTTTTCCGGACTCGTAGGCCTCTCGGGTGAGCATCATTTTTGTTCCAAGATCCCTGAGTACCTCCACACCCCTGTAAGCCTGCTGAGCAACAACGAGGCCCATCGTCCCTCGGAGGTCCTCTGTGTCTGCTGAGTCATGGGCAACACACTGCACTGTTTCTTGTGATATCTTGATTCACAGCACTCGCACAGGTTCACGAGCACCGTTCTAGCAGGTTCCAACATGCCGTGGAAGTCGCACTCATTCCCTAGTCTGAGCTGCACAGAGAAAAACACTAGGCTTCTCCTTCCATCTAAGACCTCCTACCTGAAGTCACCCTGCCATCAGGAGAAACACTGCGTGCGTTCTTATTGCAACTAAAGCACAGTTTTTCCTGTAGCACTGCAGGCTTTTGAAGAGGCACGGGCCCAGAGGCCTAGCTAGGGCGTTCCTTGGTGAGGTCGTTCACTAGATGCAGAACACCCTGCCTCGAGAAGTTGATTCAGGGAAGCAACCAGTGTGGACTCTGTGTCTCTTTTGACTTGTTAGAAACCACAGAGATGTATGCTGCCTGTGCCAATGGTAATGGGGGCATGATGGTACTAGCCTTCCTTTCCATTTGGAAAGCTCCATTCTTACTGCCGTGAAGCTCCCTGAAATTCTCTGCTGTTGCCAGCCCTCTGGCCACTGTAGGCATGAGTGTGGGAAGAAAATGAATTTTCTCTGCCTACACACGGAGCTTCATTGGCCGGGGTGGGGCTCACCTTGCCATGCTCTGGAGCTAAAGGGAATCTCAACTTGAGTCTTTGCCTCGAGGTAAGGCCCTGAGTAGCCCTGCAGAAAGGGAGGCATGCAGCTCTTTCCATTAGCTCTAAGTCGCTGTTCAGCTTTACTTTAAAGGAAGGACCCTTTTCAGGACTCGTAGGCCTCTCGGGTGAGCATCATTTTTGTTCCAAGATCCCTGAGTACCTCCACACCCCTGTAGGCCTGCTGAGCAACAACGAGGCCCATCGTCCCTCGGAGGTCCTCTGTGTCTGCTGAGTCATGGGCAACACACTGCACTCTTTCTTGTGATATCTTGATTCACAGCACTCGCACAGGTTCAAGAGCAATGTTCTAGCAAGTTCCAACATGCCGTGGAAGTCGCACTCATTCCCTGGTCTGAGCTGCACAGAGAAAAACACTAGGCTTCTCCTTCCATCCAGGACCTCCTACCTGAAGTCACCCTGCCTCAGGAGAAAGACGGCTTGCGTTCCTATTGCAACTAAAGCACAGTTTTTCCTGTAGCACTGCAGGTTTGGAAGAGGCAAGGGGCCAGAGGTCTAGCTAAGGCTTTCCTTGGTGAGTTCGTTCACTAGATGCCGAAAACCCTGCCTCGAGAAGTTGATTCAGGGAAGCAACCAGTGTGTACTCCGTGTCTCTTTTGACTTGTTAGAAACCACAGAGCTGTATGCTGCCTGTGCCCATGGAAATGGGGGCATGATGGGACTAACCTTGCTTTCAGTTTGGAAAGCTCCATTCTTGCTGCCGTGAAGCTCCCTGAAATTCGCTGCTGTTGACAGGCCCCTGGCCACTGTAGGCATTGGTCTGGTAAGAAAATGAGTTTTCTCTGGCTAAACACGGAGCTCCTTTGGCCGGGGTGGGGCTCACCTTGCCATGCTCTAGAGCTAAAGGGAATCTCAACGTGAATCCTTGCCTCGAGGTAAGGCCCTGAGTAGCCCTGCAGAAAGGGAGGCATGCAGCTCTTTCCATGAGCTCTTAGTCGCTGTTGTGCTTTACTGTAAAGGAAGTACCCTTTTCAGGACTCCCAGCCCCCTCAGGTAAGCATCATTTTTGTTCCAAGATCTCTTAGTACCTCCACACCCCTGTAGGCCTGCTGAGCAAAAAGTGGCCCATTGGTCCCTCGGAGGTCCTCTGTGTCTGCTGAGTCATGGTCAACACACTGCACTCTCTCTTGTGATATCTTGACTCTCAGCACTCGCAAGTTGAAGAGCAACGTTCTTGCAAGTTCCAACATGCCGTGGAAGTCGCACTCATTCCCTAGTCTGAGCTGCACAGAGAAAAACACTAGGCTTCTCCTTCCAATCAGGACCTCCTACCTGAAGTCACCCTGCCTCCAGGAGAAAGACGGCTTGCGTTCCTGTTGCAACTAAAGCACAGTTTTTCCTGTAGCACTGCAGGCTTTTGAAGAGGCACGGTTCCGGAGGCCTGGCTACGGCGTTCCTTGGTGAGACCGTTCACAAGGTGCAGAACACCCTGCCTCGAGAAGTTGATTCAGGGAAGCAACCAGTGTGGACTCTGTGTCTCTTTTGACTTGTTAGAAACCACAGAGATGTATGCTGCCTGTGCCCATGGAAATGGGGGCATGATGGTACTAGCCTTGCTTTCCATTTGGAAAGCTCCATTCTTGCTACCGTGAAGCTCCCTGAAATTCTCTGCTGTTGACAGGCCTCAGGCCACTGTAGGCAAGGGTCTGGGAAGAAAATGCGTTTTCTCTGGCTACACACGGAGCTTCATTGGCCGGTGTGGGGCTCACCTTGCCATGCTCTAAAGCTAAAGGGAATCTCAACGTGAGTCCTTGCCTCGAGGTAAGGACCTGAGTAGCCCTGCAGAAAGGGAGGCATGCAGCTCTTTCCATGAGCTCTTAGTGGAGGTTCTGCTTTATTGTAAAGGAAGTACCCTTTTCAGGACCTTTAGGCGCCTCAGGTGAGCATCATTTTGGGTCCAAGAGCACAGACTCCCTCCACACCCCGGTGGGCCTGCTGAGAAGCATTGAGTCCCATATGTCCATCGGAGGCCCTCTGTGTCTGCCGAGTCTCGGGCAACACACTGTACGTTACTTCAGGAGAGCTCTATTTCCAGAGCAGTCGAACAGCATCAGAACCACATTTCTAGGCAGTCCAACATGCCCTGGAAGTTTTCGACATTGCCCTCGTTTGAATGCCCTGAGAAAACACTCTTCTTAGAATTTAACGAGGACCTCTTTCCTGAAGTCACTCTGTTCAAGGAGAAATACAGCATCCTAACATGCTGTGTCGCTCACAGTGCAAGCAACGTGAGAACTTGCCTCGAGGTAAGGCCCTGAAATGCTATGCAGAAGGGGAGGCGTGTAGCAGTTTCCATGAGGCCGTAGTCGCTGCTCTGCAGCATTTTAACGCCAGTACGCTTTTCAGGACACCTAGGTGCCTCACCTGGAAAACCTGTTCCCTGCAAGAACACCGAGTACCCTCAGGCTCCCCTGGCCCTTCTAAGCAATATCCAGGCCCCTAGCTTTCCGACTCACGGTGTGTATGCCGAGTGTAGGGCAACACACTGCACTCTTATTGGTACATCTTGATTTAGCCAGCAATCGCACAGATTCACGAGCACGATTCTAGCAAGTTCCAACTTGCCGTGGAAGTCGCACTCCTTCCCTAGTTTGAGCTGCACAGAGAAAAACACTAGCCTTCTCCATCCATCCAGGACCTCCTAGCTGAAGTCACCTTGCCTCCTGGAGAAAGACGGCTGCGTTCTTATTGCAACTAAAGCACAGTTTTTCCTTTAGCACTGCAGGCTTTTGAAGAGACACGGGCCAGGAGGCCTAGCTAGGGCTTTCCTGGGTGAGGCCGTTCACTAGTTGCAGAACACCCTGCCTCGAGAAGTTGATTCAGGGAAGCAACCAGTGTGTACTCTGTGTCTCATTTGACTTGTTAGAAACCACAGAGATGTATGCTGCCTGTGCCCATGGAAATGGGGGCATGATGGTACTAGCCTTGCTTTCCATTTGGAAAGCTCCATTCTTGCTGCCGTGAAGCTCCCTGAAATTCTCTGCTGTTGACAGGCCCCTGGCCACTCTAGCATTGGTGTGTGAAGAAAATGAGTTTTCTCTGGCTACACACGGAGCTTCTTTGGCCGGGGTGGGGCTCACCTTGCCATGCTCTAGAGCTAAAGGGAATCTCAACGTGAGTCCTTGCCTCGAGGTAAGGCCCTGAATAGCCCTGCAGAAAGGGAGGCATGCAGGTCTTTCCATGCGCTCTAAGTCGCTGTTCAGCTTTACTTTAAAGGAAGTACCCTTTTCCGGACTCGTAGGCCTCGCAGGTGAGCATCATTTTTGTTCCAAGATCCCTGAGTACCTCCACACCCCTGTAAGCCTGCTGAGCAACAACGAGGCCCATTGGGCCCTCGGAGGTCCTCTGTGTCTGCTGAGTCATGGGCAACACACTGCACTCTTTCTTGTGATATCTTGATTCACGGCACTCGCACAGGTTCACGAGCACCGTTCTAGCAGTTTCCAACATGCCGTGGAAGTCGCACTCATTCCCTAGACTGAGCTGCACAGAGAAAAACACTGGGCTTCTCCTTCCATCTAAGACCTCCTACCTGAAGTCATCCTGCCCCCAGGAGAAAGACGGCTTGCGTTCCTATTGCAACTAAAGCACAGTATTTCCTGTAGCCCTGCAGGCTCTTGAAGACGCACGGGCCCAGAGGCCTAGCTAGGGCGTTCCTTGGTGAGGTCGTGCACTAGATGCAGAAAATCCTGCCTCGAGAAGTTGATTCAGGGAAGCAACCAGTGTGTACTCCGTGTCTCTTTTGACTTGTTAGAAACCACAGAGATGTATGCTGCCTGTGCCCATGGAAATGGGGGCATGATGGTACTAGCCTTGCTTTCCATTTGGAAAGCTCCATTCTTGCTGCCGTGAAGCTCCCTGATATTCTCTGCTGTTGACAGGCCCCTGGCCACTCTAGCATTGGTGTGGGAAGAAAATGAGTTTTCTCTGGCTACACACGGAGCTTCTTTGGCCGGGGTGGGGCTCACCTTGCCATGCTGTAGAGCTAAAGGGAATCTCAACGTGAGTCCTTGCCTCGAGGTAAGGCCCTGGGTAGCCCTGCAGAAAGGGAGGCATGCAGGTCTTTCCATGCGCTCTAAGTCGCTGTTCAGCTTTACTTTAAAGGAAGTACCCTTTTCCGGACTCGTAGGCCTCTCGGGTGAGCATCATTTTTGTTCCAAGATCCCTGAGTACCTCCACACCCCTGTAAGCCTGCTGAGCAACAACGAGGCCCATCGTCCCTCGGAGGTCCTCTGTGTCTGCTGAGTCATGGGCAACACACTGCACTGTTTCTTGTGATATCTTGATTCACAGCACTCGCACAGGTTCACGAGCACCGTTCTAGCAGGTTCCAACATGCCGTGGAAGTCGCACTCATTCCCTAGTCTGAGCTGCACAGAGAAAAACACTAGGATTCTCCTTCCATCTAAGACCTCCTACCTGAAGTCACCCTGCCATCAGGAGAAAGACTGCGTGCGTTCTTATTGCAACTAAAGCACAGTTTTTCCTGTAGCACTGCAGGCTTTTGAAGAGGCACGGGCCCAGAGGCCTAGCTAGGGCGTTCCTTGGTGAGGTCGTTCACTAGATGCAGAACACCCTGCCTCGAGAAGTTGATTCAGGGAAGCAACCAGTGTGGACTCTGTGTCTCTTTTGACTTGTTAGAAACCACAGAGATGTATGCTGCCTGTGCCAATGGTAATGGGGGCATGATGGTACTAGCCTTCCTTTCCATTTGGAAAGCTCCATTCTTACTGCCGTGAAGCTCCCTGAAATTCTCTGCTGTTGACAGCTCTCTGGCCACTGTAGGCATGAGTGTGGGAAGAAAATGAATTTTCTCTGCCTACACACGGAGCTTCATTGGCCGGGGTGGGGCTCACCTTGCCATGCTCTGGAGCTAAAGGGAATCTCAACTTGAGTCTTTGCCTCGAGGTAAGGCCCTGAGTAGCCCTGCAGAAAGGGAGGCATGCAGCTCTTTCCATTAGCTCTAAGTCGCTGTTCAGCTTTACTTTAAAGGAAGGACCCTTTTCAGGACTCGTAGGCCTCTCGGGTGAGCATCATTTTTGTTCCAAGATCCCTGAGTACCTCCACACCCCTGTAGGCCTGCTGAGCAACAACGAGGCCCATCGTCCCTCGGAGGTCCTCTGTGTCTGCTGAGTCATGGGCAACACACTGCACTCTTTCTTGTGATATCTTGATTCACAGCACTCGCACAGGTTCAAGAGCAATGTTCTAGCAAGTTCCAACATGCCGTGGAAGTCGCACTCATTCCCTGGTCTGAGCTGCACAGAGAAAAACACTAGGCTTCTCCTTCCATCCAGGACCTCCTACCTGAAGTCACCCTGCCTCAGGAGAAAGACGGCTTGCGTTCCTATTGCAACTAAAGCACAGTTTTTCCTGTAGCACTGCAGGTTTGGAAGAGGCAAGGGGCCAGAGGCCTAGCTAAGGCTTTCCTTGGTGAGGTCGTTCACTAGATGCCGAAAACCCTGCCTCGAGAAGTTGATTCAGGGAAGCAACCAGTGTGTACTCCGTGTCTCTTTTGACTTGTTAGAAACCACAGAGCTGTATGCTGCCTGTGCCCATGGAAATGGGGGCATGATGGGACTAACCTTGCTTTCAGTTTGGAAAGCTCCATTCTTGCTGCCGTGAAGCTCCCTGAAATTCGCTGCTGTTGACAGGCCCCTGGCCACTGTAGGCATTGATTGATCTGGTAAGAAAATGAGTTTTCTCTGGCTAAACACGGAGCTCCTTTGGCCGGGGTGGGGCTCACCTTGCCATGCTCTAGAGCTAAAGGGAATCTCAACGTGAATCCTTGCCTCGAGGTAAGGCCCTGAGTAGCCCTGCAGAAAGGGAGGCATGCAGCTCTTTCCATGAGCTCTTAGTCGCTGTTGTGCTTTACTGTAAAGGAAGTACCCTTTTCAGGACTCCCAGCCCCCTCAGGTAAGCATCATTTTTGTTCCAAGATCTCTTAGTACCTCCACACCCCTGTAGGCCTGCTGAGCAAAAAGTGGCCCATTGGTCCCTCGGAGGTCCTCTGTGTCTGCTGAGTCATGGTCAACACACTGCACTCTCTCTTGTGATATCTTGACTCTCAGCACTCGCAAGTTGAAGAGCAACGTTCTTGCAAGTTCCAACATGCCGTGGAAGTCGCACTCATTCCCTAGTCTGAGCTGCACAGAGAAAAACACTAGGCTTCTCCTTCCAATCAGGACCTCCTACCTGAAGTCACCCTGCCTCCAGGAGAAAGACGGCTTGCGTTCCTGTTGCAACTAAAGCACAGTTTTTCCTGTAGCACTGCAGGCTTTTGAAGAGGCACGGTTCCGGAGGCCTGGCTACGGCGTTCCTTGGTGAGACCGTTCACAAGGTGCAGAACACCCTGCCTCGAGAAGTTGATTCAGGGAAGCAACCAGTGTGTACTCTGTGTCTCTTTTGACTTGTTAGAAACCACAGAGATGTATGCTGCCTGTGCCCATGGAAATGGGGGCATGATGGTACTAGCCTTGCTTTCCATTTGGAAAGCTCCATTCTTGCTACCGTGAAGCTCCCTGAAATTCTCTGCTGTTGACAGGCCTCAGGCCACTGTAGGCAAGGGTCTGGGAAGAAAATGCGTTTTCTCTGGCTACACACGGAGCTTCATTGGCCGGTGTGGGGCTCACCTTGCCATGCTCTAAAGCTAAAGGGAATCTCAACGTGAGTCCTTGCCTCGAGGTAAGGACCTGAGTAGCCCTGCAGAAAGGGAGGCATGCAGCTCTTTCCATGAGCTCTTAGTGGAGGTTCTGCTTTATTGTAAAGGAAGTACCCTTTTCAGGACCTTTAGGCGCCTCAGGTGAGCATCATTTTGGGTCCAAGAGCACAGACTCCCTCCACACCCCGGTGGGCCTGCTGAGAAGCATTGAGTCCCATATGTCCATCGGAGGCCCTCTGTGTCTGCCGAGTCTCGGGCAACACACTGTACGTTACTTCAGGAGAGCTCTATTTCCAGAGCAGTCGAACAGCATCAGAACCACATTTCTAGGCAGTCCAACATGCCCTGGAAGTTTTCGACATTGCCCTCGTTTGAATGCCCTGAGAAAACACTCTTCTTAGAATTTAACGAGGACCTCTTTCCTGAAGTCACTCTGTTCAAGGAGAAATACAGCATCCTAACATGCTGTGTCGCTCACAGTGCAAGCAACGTGAGAACTTGCCTCGAGGGAAGGCCCTGAAATGCTATGCAGAAGGGGAGGCGTGTAGCAGTTTCCATGAGGCCGTAGTCGCTGCTCTGCAGCATTTTAACGCCAGTACGCTTTTCAGGACACCTAGGTGCCTCACCTGGAAAACCTGTTCCCTGCAAGAACACCGAGTACCCTCAGGCTCCCCTGGCCCTTCTAAGCAATATCCAGGCCCCTAGCTTTCCGACTCACGGTGTGTATGCCGAGTGTAGGGCAACACACTGCACTCTTATTGGTACATCTTGATTTAGCCAGCAATCGCACAGATTCACGAGCACGATTCTAGCAAGTTCCAACTTGCCGTGGAAGTCGCACTCCTTCCCTAGTTTGAGCTGCACAGAGAAAAACACTAGCCTTCTCCATCCATCCAGGACCTCCTAGCTGAAGTCACCTTGCCTCCTGGAGAAAGACGGCTGCGTTCTTATTGCAACTAAAGCACAGTTTTTCCTTTAGCACTGCAGGCTTTTGAAGAGACACGGGCCAGGAGGCCTAGCTAGGGCTTTCCTGGGTGAGGCCGTTCACTAGTTGCAGAACACCCTGCCTCGAGAAGTTGATTCAGGGAAGCAACCAGTGTGTACTCTGTGTCTCATTTGACTTGTTAGAAACCACAGAGATGTATGCTGCCTGTGCCCATGGAAATGGGGGCATGATGGTACTAGCCTTGCTTTCCATTTGGAAAGCTCCATTCTTGCTGCCGTGAAGCTCCCTGAAATTCTCTGCTGTTGACAGGCCCCTGGCCACTCTAGCATTGGTGTGTGAAGAAAATGAGTTTTCTCTGGCTACACACGGAGCTTCTTTGGCCGGGGTGGGGCTCACCTTGCCATGCTCTAGAGCTAAAGGGAATCTCAACGTGAGTCCTTGCCTCGAGGTAAGGCCCTGAATAGCCCTGCAGAAAGGGAGGCATGCAGGTCTTTCCATGCGCTCTAAGTCGCTGTTCAGCTTTACTTTAAAGGAAGTACCCTTTTCCGGACTCGTAGGCCTCGCAGGTGAGCATCATTTTTGTTCCAAGATCCCTGAGTACCTCCACACCCCTGTAAGCCTGCTGAGCAACAACGAGGCCCATTGGGCCCTCGGAGGTCCTCTGTGTCTGCTGAGTCATGGGCAACACACTGCACTCTTTCTTGTGATATCTTGATTCACGGCACTCGCACAGGTTCACGAGCACCGTTCTAGCAGTTTCCAACATGCCGTGGAAGTCGCACTCATTCCCTAGACTGAGCTGCACAGAGAAAAACACTGGGCTTCTCCTTCCATCTAAGACCTCCTACCTGAAGTCATCCTGCCCCCAGGAGAAAGACGGCTTGCGTTCCTATTGCAACTAAAGCACAGTATTTCCTGTAGCCCTGCAGGCTCTTGAAGACGCACGGGCCCAGAGGCCTAGCTAGGGCGTTCCTTGGTGAGGTCGTGCACTAGATGCAGAAAATCCTGCCTCGAGAAGTTGATTCAGGGAAGCAACCAGTGTGTACTCCGTGTCTCTTTTGACTTGTTAGAAACCACAGAGATGTATGCTGCCTGTGCCCATGGAAATGGGGGCATGATGGTACTAGCCTTGCTTTCCATTTGGAAAGCTCCATTCTTGCTGCCGTGAAGCTCCCTGATATTCTCTGCTGTTGACAGGCCCCTGGCCACTCTAGCATTGGTGTGGGAAGAAAATGAGTTTTCTCTGGCTACACACGGAGCTTCTTTGGCCGGGGTGGGGCTCACCTTGCCATGCTCTAGAGCTAAAGGGAATCTCAACGTGAGTCCTTGCCTCGAGGTAAGGCCCTGGGTAGCCCTGCAGAAAGGGAGGCATGCAGATCTTTCCATGCGCTCTAAGTCGCTGTTCAGCTTTACTTTCAAGGAAGTACCCTTTTCCGGACTCGTAGGCCTCTCGGGTGAGCATCATTTTTGTTCCAAGATCCCTGAGTACCTCCACACCCCTGTAAGCCTGCTGAGCAACAACGAGGCCCATCGTCCCTCGGAGGTCCTCTGTGTCTGCTGAGTCATGGGCAACACACTGCACTGTTTCTTGTGATATCTTGATTCACAGCACTCGCACAGGTTCACGAGCACCGTTCTAGCAGGTTCCAACATGCCGTGGAAGTCGCACTCATTCCCTAGTCTGAGCTGCACAGAGAAAAACACTAGGCTTCTCCTTCCATCTAAGACCTCCTACCTGAAGTCACCCTGCCATCAGGAGAAACACTGCGTGCGTTCTTATTGCAACTAAAGCACAGTTTTTCCTGTAGCACTGCAGGCTTTTGAAGAGGCACGGGCCCAGAGGCCTAGCTAGGGCGTTCCTTGGTGAGGTCGTTCACTAGATGCAGAACACCCTGCCTCGAGAAGTTGATTCAGGGAAGCAACCAGTGTGGACTCTGTGTCTCTTTTGACTTGTTAGAAACCACAGAGATGTATGCTGCCTGTGCCAATGGTAATGGGGGCATGATGGTACTAGCCTTCCTTTCCATTTGGAAAGCTCCATTCTTACTGCCGTGAAGCTCCCTGAAATTCTCTGCTGTTGACAGCTCTCTGGCCACTGTAGGCATGAGTGTGGGAAGAAAATGAATTTTCTCTGCCTACACACGGAGCTTCATTGGCCGGGGTGGGGCTCACCTTGCCATGCTCTGGAGCTAAAGGGAATCTCAACTTGAGTCTTTGCCTCGAGGTAAGGCCCTGAGTAGCCCTGCAGAAAGGGAGGCATGCAGCTCTTTCCATTAGCTCTAAGTCGCTGTTCAGCTTTACTTTAAAGGAAGGACCCTTTTCAGGACTCCTAGGCCTCTCGGGTGAGCATCATTTTTGTTCCAAGATCCCTGAGTACCTCCACACCCCTGTAGGCCTGCTGAGCAACAACGAGGCCCATCGTCCCTCGGAGGTCCTCTGTGTCTGCTGAGTCATGGGCAACACACTGCACTCTTTCTTGTGATATCTTGATTCACAGCACTCGCACAGGTTCAAGAGCAATGTTCTAGCAAGTTCCAACATGCCGTGGAAGTCGCACTCATTCCCTGGTCTGAGCTGCACAGAGAAAAACACTAGGCTTCTCCTTCCATCCAGGACCTCCTACCTGAAGTCACCCTGCCTCAGGAGAAAGACGGCTTGCGTTCCTATTGCAACTAAAGCACAGTTTTTCCTGTAGCACTGCAGGTTTGGAAGAGGCAAGGGGCCAGAGGCCTAGCTAAGGCTTTCCTTGGTGAGGTCGTTCACTAGATGCCGAAAACCCTGCCTCGAGAAGTTGATTCAGGGAAGCAACCAGTGTGTACTCCGTGTCTCTTTTGACTTGTTAGAAACCACAGAGCTGTATGCTGCCTGTGCCCATGGAAATGGGGGCATGATGGGACTAACCTTGCTTTCAGTTTGGAAAGCTCCATTCTTGCTGCCGTGAAGCTCCCTGAAATTCGCTGCTGTTGACAGGCCCCTGGCCACTGTAGGCATTGATTGATCTGGTAAGAAAATGAGTTTTCTCTGGCTAAACACGGAGCTCCTTTGGCCGGGGTGGGGCTCACCTTGCCATGCTCTAGAGCTAAAGGGAATCTCAACGTGAATCCTTGCCTCGAGGTAAGGCCCTGAGTAGCCCTGCAGAAAGGGAGGCATGCAGCTCTTTCCATGAGCTCTTAGTCGCTGTTGTGCTTTACTGTAAAGGAAGTACCCTTTTCAGGACTCCCAGCCCCCTCAGGTAAGCATCATTTTTGTTCCAAGATCTCTTAGTACCTCCACACCCCTGTAGGCCTGCTGAGCAAAAAGTGGCCCATTGGTCCCTCGGAGGTCCTCTGTGTCTGCTGAGTCATGGTCAACACACTGCACTCTCTCTTGTGATATCTTGACTCTCAGCACTCGCAAGTTGAAGAGCAACGTTCTTGCAAGTTCCAACATGCCGTGGAAGTCGCACTCATTCCCTAGTCTGAGCTGCACAGAGAAAAACACTAGGCTTCTCCTTCCAATCAGGACCTCCTACCTGAAGTCACCCTGCCTCCAGGAGAAAGACGGCTTGCGTTCCTGTTGCAACTAAAGCACAGTTTTTCCTGTAGCACTGCAGGCTTTTGAAGAGGCACGGTTCCGGAGGCCTGGCTACGGCGTTCCTTGGTGAGACCGTTCACAAGGTGCAGAACACCCTGCCTCGAGAAGTTGATTCAGGGAAGCAACCAGTGTGTACTCTGTGTCTCTTTTGACTTGTTAGAAACCACAGAGATGTATGCTGCCTGTGCCCATGGAAATGGGGGCATGATGGTACTAGCCTTGCTTTCCATTTGGAAAGCTCCATTCTTGCTACCGTGAAGCTCCCTGAAATTCTCTGCTGTTGACAGGCCTCAGGCCACTGTAGGCAAGGGTCTGGGAAGAAAATGCGTTTTCTCTGGCTACACACGGAGCTTCATTGGCCGGTGTGGGGCTCACCTTGCCATGCTCTAAAGCTAAAGGGAATCTCAACGTGAGTCCTTGCCTCGAGGTAAGGACCTGAGTAGCCCTGCAGAAAGGGAGGCATGCAGCTCTTTCCATGAGCTCTTAGTGGAGGTTCTGCTTTATTGTAAAGGAAGTACCCTTTTCAGGACCTTTAGGCGCCTCAGGTGAGCATCATTTTGGGTCCAAGAGCACAGACTCCCTCCACACCCCGGTGGGCCTGCTGAGAAGCATTGAGTCCCATATGTCCATCGGAGGCCCTCTGTGTCTGCCGAGTCTCGGGCAACACACTGTACGTTACTTCAGGAGAGCTCTATTTCCAGAGCAGTCGAACAGCATCAGAACCACATTTCTAGGCAGTCCAACATGCCCTGGAAGTTTTCGACATTGCCCTCGTTTGAATGCCCTGAGAAAACACTCTTCTTAGAATTTAACGAGGACCTCTTTCCTGAAGTCACTCTGTTCAAGGAGAAATACAGCATCCTAACATGCTGTGTCGCTCACAGTGCAAGCAACGTGAGAACTTGCCTCGAGGTAAGGCCCTGAAATGCTATGCAGAAGGGGAGGCGTGTAGCAGTTTCCATGAGGCCGTAGTCGCTGCTCTGCAGCATTTTAACGCCAGTACGCTTTTCAGGACACCTAGGTGCCTCACCTGGAAAACCTGTTCCCTGCAAGAACACCGAGTACCCTCAGGCTCCCCTGGCCCTTCTAAGCAATATCCAGGCCCCTAGCTTTCCGACTCACGGTGTGTATGCCGAGTGTAGGGCAACACACTGCACTCTTATTGGTACATCTTGATTTAGCCAGCAATCGCACAGATTCACGAGCACGATTCTAGCAAGTTCCAACTTGCCGTGGAAGTCGCACTCCTTCCCTAGTTTGAGCTGCACAGAGAAAAACACTAGCCTTCTCCATCCATCCAGGACCTCCTAGCTGAAGTCACCTTGCCTCCTGGAGAAAGACGGCTGCGTTCTTATTGCAACTAAAGCACAGTTTTTCCTTTAGCACTGCAGGCTTTTGAAGAGACACGGGCCAGGAGGCCTAGCTAGGGCTTTCCTGGGTGAGGCCGTTCACTAGTTGCAGAACACCCTGCCTCGAGAAGTTGATTCAGGGAAGCAACCAGTGTGTACTCTGTGTCTCATTTGACTTGTTAGAAACCACAGAGATGTATGCTGCCTGTGCCCATGGAAATGGGGGCATGATGGTACTAGCCTTGCTTTCCATTTGGAAAGCTCCATTCTTGCTGCCGTGAAGCTCCCTGAAATTCTCTGCTGTTGACAGGCCCCTGGCCACTCTAGCATTGGTGTGTGAAGAAAATGAGTTTTCTCTGGCTACACACGGAGCTTCTTTGGCCGGGGTGGGGCTCACCTTGCCATGCTCTAGAGCTAAAGGGAATCTCAACGTGAGTCCTTGCCTCGAGGTAAGGCCCTGAATAGCCCTGCAGAAAGGGAGGCATGCAGGTCTTTCCATGCGCTCTAAGTCGCTGTTCAGCTTTACTTTAAAGGAAGTACCCTTTTCCGGACTCGTAGGCCTCGCAGGTGAGCATCATTTTTGTTCCAAGATCCCTGAGTACCTCCACACCCCTGTAAGCCTGCTGAGCAACAACGAGGCCCATTGGGCCCTCGGAGGTCCTCTGTGTCTGCTGAGTCATGGGCAACACACTGCACTCTTTCTTGTGATATCTTGATTCACGGCACTCGCACAGGTTCACGAGCACCGTTCTAGCAGTTTCCAACATGCCGTGGAAGTCGCACTCATTCCCTAGACTGAGCTGCACAGAGAAAAACACTGGGCTTCTCCTTCCATCTAAGACCTCCTACCTGAAGTCATCCTGCCCCCAGGAGAAAGACGGCTTGCGTTCCTATTGCAACTAAAGCACAGTATTTCCTGTAGCCCTGCAGGCTCTTGAAGACGCACGGGCCCAGAGGCCTAGCTAGGGCGTTCCTTGGTGAGGTCGTGCACTAGATGCAGAAAATCCTGCCTCGAGAAGTTGATTCAGGGAAGCAACCAGTGTGTACTCCGTGTCTCTTTTGACTTGTTAGAAACCACAGAGATGTATGCTGCCTGTGCCCATGGAAATGGGGGCATGATGGTACTAGCCTTGCTTTCCATTTGGAAAGCTCCATTCTTGCTGCCGTGAAGCTCCCTGATATTCTCTGCTGTTGACAGGCCCCTGGCCACTCTAGCATTGGTGTGGGAAGAAAATGAGTTTTCTCTGGCTACACACGGAGCTTCTTTGGCCGGGGTGGGGCTCACCTTGCCATGCTCTAGAGCTAAAGGGAATCTCAACGTGAGTCCTTGCCTCGAGGTAAGGCCCTGGGTAGCCCTGCAGAAAGGGAGGCATGCAGATCTTTCCATGCGCTCTAAGTCGCTGTTCAGCTTTACTTTCAAGGAAGTACCCTTTTCCGGACTCGTAGGCCTCTCGGGTGAGCATCATTTTTGTTCCAAGATCCCTGAGTACCTCCACACCCCTGTAAGCCTGCTGAGCAACAACGAGGCCCATCGTCCCTCGGAGGTCCTCTGTGTCTGCTGAGTCATGGGCAACACACTGCACTGTTTCTTGTGATATCTTGATTCACAGCACTCGCACAGGTTCACGAGCACCGTTCTAGCAGGTTCCAACATGCCGTGGAAGTCGCACTCATTCCCTAGTCTGAGCTGCACAGAGAAAAACACTAGGCTTCTCCTTCCATCTAAGACCTCCTACCTGAAGTCACCCTGCCATCAGGAGAAACACTGCGTGCGTTCTTATTGCAACTAAAGCACAGTTTTTCCTGTAGCACTGCAGGCTTTTGAAGAGGCACGGGCCCAGAGGCCTAGCTAGGGCGTTCCTTGGTGAGGTCGTTCACTAGATGCAGAACACCCTGCCTCGAGAAGTTGATTCAGGGAAGCAACCAGTGTGGACTCTGTGTCTCTTTTGACTTGTTAGAAACCACAGAGATGTATGCTGCCTGTGCCAATGGTAATGGGGGCATGATGGTACTAGCCTTCCTTTCCATTTGGAAAGCTCCATTCTTACTGCCGTGAAGCTCCCTGAAATTCTCTGCTGTTGACAGCTCTCTGGCCACTGTAGGCATGAGTGTGGGAAGAAAATGAATTTTCTCTGCCTACACACGGAGCTTCATTGGCCGGGGTGGGGCTCACCTTGCCATGCTCTGGAGCTAAAGGGAATCTCAACTTGAGTCTTTGCCTCGAGGTAAGGCCCTGAGTAGCCCTGCAGAAAGGGAGGCATGCAGCTCTTTCCATTAGCTCTAAGTCGCTGTTCAGCTTTACTTTAAAGGAAGGACCCTTTTCAGGACTCCTAGGCCTCTCGGGTGAGCATCATTTTTGTTCCAAGATCCCTGAGTACCTCCACACCCCTGTAGGCCTGCTGAGCAACAACGAGGCCCATCGTCCCTCGGAGGTCCTCTGTGTCTGCTGAGTCATGGGCAACACACTGCACTCTTTCTTGTGATATCTTGATTCACAGCACTCGCACAGGTTCAAGAGCAATGTTCTAGCAAGTTCCAACATGCCGTGGAAGTCGCACTCATTCCCTGGTCTGAGCTGCACAGAGAAAAACACTAGGCTTCTCCTTCCATCCAGGACCTCCTACCTGAAGTCACCCTGCCTCAGGAGAAAGACGGCTTGCGTTCCTATTGCAACTAAAGCACAGTTTTTCCTGTAGCACTGCAGGTTTGGAAGAGGCAAGGGGCCAGAGGCCTAGCTAAGGCTTTCCTTGGTGAGGTCGTTCACTAGATGCCGAAAACCCTGCCTCGAGAAGTTGATTCAGGGAAGCAACCAGTGTGTACTCCGTGTCTCTTTTGACTTGTTAGAAACCACAGAGCTGTATGCTGCCTGTGCCCATGGAAATGGGGGCATGATGGGACTAACCTTGCTTTCAGTTTGGAAAGCTCCATTCTTGCTGCCGTGAAGCTCCCTGAAATTCGCTGCTGTTGACAGGCCCCTGGCCACTGTAGGCATTGATTGATCTGGTAAGAAAATGAGTTTTCTCTGGCTAAACACGGAGCTCCTTTGGCCGGGGTGGGGCTCACCTTGCCATGCTCTAGAGCTAAAGGGAATCTCAACGTGAATCCTTGCCTCGAGGTAAGGCCCTGAGTAGCCCTGCAGAAAGGGAGGCATGCAGCTCTTTCCATGAGCTCTTAGTCGCTGTTGTGCTTTACTGTAAAGGAAGTACCCTTTTCAGGACTCCCAGCCCCCTCAGGTAAGCATCATTTTTGTTCCAAGATCTCTTAGTACCTCCACACCCCTGTAGGCCTGCTGAGCAAAAAGTGGCCCATTGGTCCCTCGGAGGTCCTCTGTGTCTGCTGAGTCATGGTCAACACACTGCACTCTCTCTTGTGATATCTTGACTCTCAGCACTCGCAAGTTGAAGAGCAACGTTCTTGCAAGTTCCAACATGCCGTGGAAGTCGCACTCATTCCCTAGTCTGAGCTGCACAGAGAAAAACACTAGGCTTCTCCTTCCAATCAGGACCTCCTACCTGAAGTCACCCTGCCTCCAGGAGAAAGACGGCTTGCGTTCCTGTTGCAACTAAAGCACAGTTTTTCCTGTAGCACTGCAGGCTTTTGAAGAGGCACGGTTCCGGAGGCCTGGCTACGGCGTTCCTTGGTGAGACCGTTCACAAGGTGCAGAACACCCTGCCTCGAGAAGTTGATTCAGGGAAGCAACCAGTGTGGACTCTGTGTCTCTTTTGACTTGTTAGAAACCACAGAGATGTATGCTGCCTGTGCCCATGGAAATGGGGGCATGATGGTACTAGCCTTGCTTTCCATTTGGAAAGCTCCATTCTTGCTACCGTGAAGCTCCCTGAAATTCTCTGCTGTTGACAGGCCTCAGGCCACTGTAGGCAAGGGTCTGGGAAGAAAATGCGTTTTCTCTGGCTACACACGGAGCTTCATTGGCCGGTGTGGGGCTCACCTTGCCATGCTCTAAAGCTAAAGGGAATCTCAACGTGAGTCCTTGCCTCGAGGTAAGGACCTGAGTAGCCCTGCAGAAAGGGAGGCATGCAGCTCTTTCCATGAGCTCTTAGTGGAGGTTCTGCTTTATTGTAAAGGAAGTACCCTTTTCAGGACCTTTAGGCGCCTCAGGTGAGCATCATTTTGGGTCCAAGAGCACAGACTCCCTCCACACCCCGGTGGGCCTGCTGAGAAGCATTGAGTCCCATATGTCCATCGGAGGCCCTCTGTGTCTGCCGAGTCTCGGGCAACACACTGTACGTTACTTCAGGAGAGCTCTATTTCCAGAGCAGTCGAACAGCATCAGAACCACATTTCTAGGCAGTCCAACATGCCCTGGAAGTTTTCGACATTGCCCTCGTTTGAATGCCCTGAGAAAACACTCTTCTTAGAATTTAACGAGGACCTCTTTCCTGAAGTCACTCTGTTCAAGGAGAAATACAGCATCCTAACATGCTGTGTCGCTCACAGTGCAAGCAACGTGAGAACTTGCCTCGAGGTAAGGCCCTGAAATGCTATGCAGAAGGGGAGGCGTGTAGCAGTTTCCATGAGGCCGTAGTCGCTGCTCTGCAGCATTTTAACGCCAGTACGCTTTTCAGGACACCTAGGTGCCTCACCTGGAAAACCTGTTCCCTGCAAGAACACCGAGTACCCTCAGGCTCCCCTGGCCCTTCTAAGCAATATCCAGGCCCCTAGCTTTCCGACTCACGGTGTGTATGCCGAGTGTAGGGCAACACACTGCACTCTTATTGGTACATCTTGATTTAGCCAGCAATCGCACAGATTCACGAGCACGATTCTAGCAAGTTCCAACTTGCCGTGGAAGTCGCACTCCTTCCCTAGTTTGAGCTGCACAGAGAAAAACACTAGCCTTCTCCATCCATCCAGGACCTCCTAGCTGAAGTCACCTTGCCTCCTGGAGAAAGACGGCTGCGTTCTTATTGCAACTAAAGCACAGTTTTTCCTTTAGCACTGCAGGCTTTTGAAGAGACACGGGCCAGGAGGCCTAGCTAGGGCTTTCCTGGGTGAGGCCGTTCACTAGTTGCAGAACACCCTGCCTCGAGAAGTTGATTCAGGGAAGCAACCAGTGTGTACTCTGTGTCTCATTTGACTTGTTAGAAACCACAGAGATGTATGCTGCCTGTGCCCATGGAAATGGGGGCATGATGGTACTAGCCTTGCTTTCCATTTGGAAAGCTCCATTCTTGCTGCCGTGAAGCTCCCTGAAATTCTCTGCTGTTGACAGGCCCCTGGCCACTCTAGCATTGGTGTGTGAAGAAAATGAGTTTTCTCTGGCTACACACGGAGCTTCTTTGGCCGGGGTGGGGCTCACCTTGCCATGCTCTAGAGCTAAAGGGAATCTCAACGTGAGTCCTTGCCTCGAGGTAAGGCCCTGAATAGCCCTGCAGAAAGGGAGGCATGCAGGTCTTTCCATGCGCTCTAAGTCGCTGTTCAGCTTTACTTTAAAGGAAGTACCCTTTTCCGGACTCGTAGGCCTCGCAGGTGAGCATCATTTTTGTTCCAAGATCCCTGAGTACCTCCACACCCCTGTAAGCCTGCTGAGCAACAACGAGGCCCATTGGGCCCTCGGAGGTCCTCTGTGTCTGCTGAGTCATGGGCAACACACTGCACTCTTTCTTGTGATATCTTGATTCACGGCACTCGCACAGGTTCACGAGCACCGTTCTAGCAGTTTCCAACATGCCGTGGAAGTCGCACTCATTCCCTAGACTGAGCTGCACAGAGAAAAACACTGGGCTTCTCCTTCCATCTAAGACCTCCTACCTGAAGTCATCCTGCCCCCAGGAGAAAGACGGCTTGCGTTCCTATTGCAACTAAAGCACAGTATTTCCTGTAGCCCTGCAGGCTCTTGAAGACGCACGGGCCCAGAGGCCTAGCTAGGGCGTTCCTTGGTGAGGTCGTGCACTAGATGCAGAAAATCCTGCCTCGAGAAGTTGATTCAGGGAAGCAACCAGTGTGTACTCCGTGTCTCTTTTGACTTGTTAGAAACCACAGAGATGTATGCTGCCTGTGCCCATGGAAATGGGGGCATGATGGTACTAGCCTTGCTTTCCATTTGGAAAGCTCCATTCTTGCTGCCGTGAAGCTCCCTGATATTCTCTGCTGTTGACAGGCCCCTGGCCACTCTAGCATTGGTGTGGGAAGAAAATGAGTTTTCTCTGGCTACACACGGAGCTTCTTTGGCCGGGGTGGGGCTCACCTTGCCATGCTCTAGAGCTAAAGGGAATCTCAACGTGAGTCCTTGCCTCGAGGTAAGGCCCTGGGTAGCCCTGCAGAAAGGGAGGCATGCAGATCTTTCCATGCGCTCTAAGTCGCTGTTCAGCTTTACTTTAAAGGAAGTACCCTTTTCCGGACTCGTAGGCCTCTCGGGTGAGCATCATTTTTGTTCCAAGATCCCTGAGTACCTCCACACCCCTGTAAGCCTGCTGAGCAACAACGAGGCCCATCGTCCCTCGGAGGTCCTCTGTGTCTGCTGAGTCATGGGCAACACACTGCACTGTTTCTTGTGATATCTTGATTCACAGCACTCGCACAGGTTCACGAGCACCGTTCTAGCAGGTTCCAACATGCCGTGGAAGTCGCACTCATTCCCTAGTCTGAGCTGCACAGAGAAAAACACTAGGCTTCTCCTTCCATCTAAGACCTCCTACCTGAAGTCACCCTGCCATCAGGAGAAACACTGCGTGCGTTCTTATTGCAACTAAAGCACAGTTTTTCCTGTAGCACTGCAGGCTTTTGAAGAGGCACGGGCCCAGAGGCCTAGCTAGGGCGTTCCTTGGTGAGGTCGTTCACTAGATGCAGAACACCCTGCCTCGAGAAGTTGATTCAGGGAAGCAACCAGTGTGGACTCTGTGTCTCTTTTGACTTGTTAGAAACCACAGAGATGTATGCTGCCTGTGCCAATGGTAATGGGGGCATGATGGTACTAGCCTTCCTTTCCATTTGGAAAGCTCCATTCTTACTGCCGTGAAGCTCCCTGAAATTCTCTGCTGTTGACAGCTCTCTGGCCACTGTAGGCATGAGTGTGGGAAGAAAATGAATTTTCTCTGCCTACACACGGAGCTTCATTGGCCGGGGTGGGGCTCACCTTGCCATGCTCTGGAGCTAAAGGGAATCTCAACTTGAGTCTTTGCCTCGAGGTAAGGCCCTGAGTAGCCCTGCAGAAAGGGAGGCATGCAGCTCTTTCCATTAGCTCTAAGTCGCTGTTCAGCTTTACTTTAAAGGAAGGACCCTTTTCAGGACTCCTAGGCCTCTCGGGTGAGCATCATTTTTGTTCCAAGATCCCTGAGTACCTCCACACCCCTGTAGGCCTGCTGAGCAACAACGAGGCCCATCGTCCCTCGGAGGTCCTCTGTGTCTGCTGAGTCATGGGCAACACACTGCACTCTTTCTTGTGATATCTTGATTCACAGCACTCGCACAGGTTCAAGAGCAATGTTCTAGCAAGTTCCAACATGCCGTGGAAGTCGCACTCATTCCCTGGTCTGAGCTGCACAGAGAAAAACACTAGGCTTCTCCTTCCATCCAGGACCTCCTACCTGAAGTCACCCTGCCTCAGGAGAAAGACGGCTTGCGTTCCTATTGCAACTAAAGCACAGTTTTTCCTGTAGCACTGCAGGTTTGGAAGAGGCAAGGGGCCAGAGGCCTAGCTAAGGCTTTCCTTGGTGAGGTCGTTCACTAGATGCCGAAAACCCTGCCTCGAGAAGTTGATTCAGGGAAGCAACCAGTGTGTACTCCGTGTCTCTTTTGACTTGTTAGAAACCACAGAGCTGTATGCTGCCTGTGCCCATGGAAATGGGGGCATGATGGGACTAACCTTGCTTTCAGTTTGGAAAGCTCCATTCTTGCTGCCGTGAAGCTCCCTGAAATTCGCTGCTGTTGACAGGCCCCTGGCCACTGTAGGCATTGATTGATCTGGTAAGAAAATGAGTTTTCTCTGGCTAAACACGGAGCTCCTTTGGCCGGGGTGGGGCTCACCTTGCCATGCTCTAGAGCTAAAGGGAATCTCAACGTGAATCCTTGCCTCGAGGTAAGGCCCTGAGTAGCCCTGCAGAAAGGGAGGCATGCAGCTCTTTCCATGAGCTCTTAGTCGCTGTTGTGCTTTACTGTAAAGGAAGTACCCTTTTCAGGACTCCCAGCCCCCTCAGGTAAGCATCATTTTTGTTCCAAGATCTCTTAGTACCTCCACACCCCTGTAGGCCTGCTGAGCAAAAAGTGGCCCATTGGTCCCTCGGAGGTCCTCTGTGTCTGCTGAGTCATGGTCAACACACTGCACTCTCTCTTGTGATATCTTGACTCTCAGCACTCGCAAGTTGAAGAGCAACGTTCTTGCAAGTTCCAACATGCCGTGGAAGTCGCACTCATTCCCTAGTCTGAGCTGCACAGAGAAAAACACTAGGCTTCTCCTTCCAATCAGGACCTCCTACCTGAAGTCACCCTGCCTCCAGGAGAAAGACGGCTTGCGTTCCTGTTGCAACTAAAGCACAGTTTTTCCTGTAGCACTGCAGGCTTTTGAAGAGGCACGGTTCCGGAGGCCTGGCTACGGCGTTCCTTGGTGAGACCGTTCACAAGGTGCAGAACACCCTGCCTCGAGAAGTTGATTCAGGGAAGCAACCAGTGTGTACTCTGTGTCTCTTTTGACTTGTTAGAAACCACAGAGATGTATGCTGCCTGTGCCCATGGAAATGGGGGCATGATGGTACTAGCCTTGCTTTCCATTTGGAAAGCTCCATTCTTGCTACCGTGAAGCTCCCTGAAATTCTCTGCTGTTGACAGGCCTCAGGCCACTGTAGGCAAGGGTCTGGGAAGAAAATGCGTTTTCTCTGGCTACACACGGAGCTTCATTGGCCGGTGTGGGGCTCACCTTGCCATGCTCTAAAGCTAAAGGGAATCTCAACGTGAGTCCTTGCCTCGAGGTAAGGACCTGAGTAGCCCTGCAGAAAGGGAGGCATGCAGCTCTTTCCATGAGCTCTTAGTGGAGGTTCTGCTTTATTGTAAAGGAAGTACCCTTTTCAGGACCTTTAGGCGCCTCAGGTGAGCATCATTTTGGGTCCAAGAGCACAGACTCCCTCCACACCCCGGTGGGCCTGCTGAGAAGCATTGAGTCCCATATGTCCATCGGAGGCCCTCTGTGTCTGCCGAGTCTCGGGCAACACACTGTACGTTACTTCAGGAGAGCTCTATTTCCAGAGCAGTCGAACAGCATCAGAACCACATTTCTAGGCAGTCCAACATGCCCTGGAAGTTTTCGACATTGCCCTCGTTTGAATGCCCTGAGAAAACACTCTTCTTAGAATTTAACGAGGACCTCTTTCCTGAAGTCACTCTGTTCAAGGAGAAATACAGCATCCTAACATGCTGTGTCGCTCACAGTGCAAGCAACGTGAGAACTTGCCTCGAGGTAAGGCCCTGAAATGCTATGCAGAAGGGGAGGCGTGTAGCAGTTTCCATGAGGCCGTAGTCGCTGCTCTGCAGCATTTTAACGCCAGTACGCTTTTCAGGACACCTAGGTGCCTCACCTGGAAAACCTGTTCCCTGCAAGAACACCGAGTACCCTCAGGCTCCCCTGGCCCTTCTAAGCAATATCCAGGCCCCTAGCTTTCCGACTCACGGTGTGTATGCCGAGTGTAGGGCAACACACTGCACTCTTATTGGTACATCTTGATTTAGCCAGCAATCGCACAGATTCACGAGCACGATTCTAGCAAGTTCCAACTTGCCGTGGAAGTCGCACTCCTTCCCTAGTTTGAGCTGCACAGAGAAAAACACTAGCCTTCTCCATCCATCCAGGACCTCCTAGCTGAAGTCACCTTGCCTCCTGGAGAAAGACGGCTGCGTTCTTATTGCAACTAAAGCACAGTTTTTCCTTTAGCACTGCAGGCTTTTGAAGAGACACGGGCCAGGAGGCCTAGCTAGGGCTTTCCTGGGTGAGGCCGTTCACTAGTTGCAGAACACCCTGCCTCGAGAAGTTGATTCAGGGAAGCAACCAGTGTGTACTCTGTGTCTCATTTGACTTGTTAGAAACCACAGAGATGTATGCTGCCTGTGCCCATGGAAATGGGGGCATGATGGTACTAGCCTTGCTTTCCATTTGGAAAGCTCCATTCTTGCTGCCGTGAAGCTCCCTGATATTCTCTGCTGTTGACAGGCCCCTGGCCACTCTAGCATTGGTGTGGGAAGAAAATGAGTTTTCTCTGGCTACACACGGAGCTTCTTTGGCCGGGGTGGGGCTCACCTTGCCATGCTCTAGAGCTAAAGGGAATCTCAACGTGAGTCCTTGCCTCGAGGTAAGGCCCTGAATAGCCCTGCAGAAAGGGAGGCATGCAGGTCTTTCCATGCGCTCTAAGTCGCTGTTCAGCTTTACTTTAAAGGAAGTACCCTTTTCCGGACTCGTAGGCCTCGCAGGTGAGCATCATTTTTGTTCCAAGATCCCTGAGTACCTCCACACCCCTGTAAGCCTGCTGAGCAACAACGAGGCCCATTGGGCCCTCGGAGGTCCTCTGTGTCTGCTGAGTCATGGGCAACACACTGCACTCTTTCTTGTGATATCTTGATTCACGGCACTCGCACAGGTTCACGAGCACCGTTCTAGCAGTTTCCAACATGCCGTGGAAGTCGCACTCATTCCCTAGACTGAGCTGCACAGAGAAAAACACTGGGCTTCTCCTTCCATCTAAGACCTCCTACCTGAAGTCATCCTGCCCCCAGGAGAAAGACGGCTTGCGTTCCTATTGCAACTAAAGCACAGTATTTCCTGTAGCCCTGCAGGCTCTTGAAGACGCACGGGCCCAGAGGCCTAGCTAGGGCGTTCCTTGGTGAGGTCGTGCACTAGATGCAGAAAATCCTGCCTCGAGAAGTTGATTCAGGGAAGCAACCAGTGTGTACTCCGTGTCTCTTTTGACTTGTTAGAAACCACAGAGATGTATGCTGCCTGTGCCCATGGAAATGGGGGCATGATGGTACTAGCCTTGCTTTCCATTTGGAAAGCTCCATTCTTGCTGCCGTGAAGCTCCCTGATATTCTCTGCTGTTGACAGGCCCCTGGCCACTCTAGCATTGGTGTGGGAAGAAAATGAGTTTTCTCTGGCTACACACGGAGCTTCTTTGGCCGGGGTGGGGCTCACCTTGCCATGCTCTAGAGCTAAAGGGAATCTCAACGTGAGTCCTTGCCTCGAGGTAAGGCCCTGGGTAGCCCTGCAGAAAGGGAGGCATGCAGATCTTTCCATGCGCTCTAAGTCGCTGTTCAGCTTTACTTTCAAGGAAGTACCCTTTTCCGGACTCGTAGGCCTCTCGGGTGAGCATCATTTTTGTTCCAAGATCCCTGAGTACCTCCACACCCCTGTAAGCCTGCTGAGCAACAACGAGGCCCATCGTCCCTCGGAGGTCCTCTGTGTCTGCTGAGTCATGGGCAACACACTGCACTGTTTCTTGTGATATCTTGATTCACAGCACTCGCACAGGTTCACGAGCACCGTTCTAGCAGGTTCCAACATGCCGTGGAAGTCGCACTCATTCCCTAGTCTGAGCTGCACAGAGAAAAACACTAGGCTTCTCCTTCCATCTAAGACCTCCTACCTGAAGTCACCCTGCCATCAGGAGAAACACTGCGTGCGTTCTTATTGCAACTAAAGCACAGTTTTTCCTGTAGCACTGCAGGCTTTTGAAGAGGCACGGGCCCAGAGGCCTAGCTAGGGCGTTCCTTGGTGAGGTCGTTCACTAGATGCAGAACACCCTGCCTCGAGAAGTTGATTCAGGGAAGCAACCAGTGTGGACTCTGTGTCTCTTTTGACTTGTTAGAAACCACAGAGATGTATGCTGCCTGTGCCAATGGTAATGGGGGCATGATGGTACTAGCCTTCCTTTCCATTTGGAAAGCTCCATTCTTACTGCCGTGAAGCTCCCTGAAATTCTCTGCTGTTGACAGCTCTCTGGCCACTGTAGGCATGAGTGTGGGAAGAAAATGAATTTTCTCTGCCTACACACGGAGCTTCATTGGCCGGGGTGGGGCTCACCTTGCCATGCTCTGGAGCTAAAGGGAATCTCAACTTGAGTCTTTGCCTCGAGGTAAGGCCCTGAGTAGCCCTGCAGAAAGGGAGGCATGCAGCTCTTTCCATTAGCTCTAAGTCGCTGTTCAGCTTTACTTTAAAGGAAGGACCCTTTTCAGGACTCCTAGGCCTCTCGGGTGAGCATCATTTTTGTTCCAAGATCCCTGAGTACCTCCACACCCCTGTAGGCCTGCTGAGCAACAACGAGGCCCATCGTCCCTCGGAGGTCCTCTGTGTCTGCTGAGTCATGGGCAACACACTGCACTCTTTCTTGTGATATCTTGATTCACAGCACTCGCACAGGTTCAAGAGCAATGTTCTAGCAAGTTCCAACATGCCGTGGAAGTCGCACTCATTCCCTGGTCTGAGCTGCACAGAGAAAAACACTAGGCTTCTCCTTCCATCCAGGACCTCCTACCTGAAGTCACCCTGCCTCAGGAGAAAGACGGCTTGCGTTCCTATTGCAACTAAAGCACAGTTTTTCCTGTAGCACTGCAGGTTTGGAAGAGGCAAGGGGCCAGAGGCCTAGCTAAGGCTTTCCTTGGTGAGGTCGTTCACTAGATGCCGAAAACCCTGCCTCGAGAAGTTGATTCAGGGAAGCAACCAGTGTGTACTCCGTGTCTCTTTTGACTTGTTAGAAACCACAGAGCTGTATGCTGCCTGTGCCCATGGAAATGGGGGCATGATGGGACTAACCTTGCTTTCAGTTTGGAAAGCTCCATTCTTGCTGCCGTGAAGCTCCCTGAAATTCGCTGCTGTTGACAGGCCCCTGGCCACTGTAGGCATTGATTGATCTGGTAAGAAAATGAGTTTTCTCTGGCTAAACACGGAGCTCCTTTGGCCGGGGTGGGGCTCACCTTGCCATGCTCTAGAGCTAAAGGGAATCTCAACGTGAATCCTTGCCTCGAGGTAAGGCCCTGAGTAGCCCTGCAGAAAGGGAGGCATGCAGCTCTTTCCATGAGCTCTTAGTCGCTGTTGTGCTTTACTGTAAAGGAAGTACCCTTTTCAGGACTCCCAGCCCCCTCAGGTAAGCATCATTTTTGTTCCAAGATCTCTTAGTACCTCCACACCCCTGTAGGCCTGCTGAGCAAAAAGTGGCCCATTGGTCCCTCGGAGGTCCTCTGTGTCTGCTGAGTCATGGTCAACACACTGCACTCTCTCTTGTGATATCTTGACTCTCAGCACTCGCAAGTTGAAGAGCAACGTTCTTGCAAGTTCCAACATGCCGTGGAAGTCGCACTCATTCCCTAGTCTGAGCTGCACAGAGAAAAACACTAGGCTTCTCCTTCCAATCAGGACCTCCTACCTGAAGTCACCCTGCCTCCAGGAGAAAGACGGCTTGCGTTCCTGTTGCAACTAAAGCACAGTTTTTCCTGTAGCACTGCAGGCTTTTGAAGAGGCACGGTTCCGGAGGCCTGGCTACGGCGTTCCTTGGTGAGACCGTTCACAAGGTGCAGAACACCCTGCCTCGAGAAGTTGATTCAGGGAAGCAACCAGTGTGGACTCTGTGTCTCTTTTGACTTGTTAGAAACCACAGAGATGTATGCTGCCTGTGCCCATGGAAATGGGGGCATGATGGTACTAGCCTTGCTTTCCATTTGGAAAGCTCCATTCTTGCTACCGTGAAGCTCCCTGAAATTCTCTGCTGTTGACAGGCCTCAGGCCACTGTAGGCAAGGGTCTGGGAAGAAAATGCGTTTTCTCTGGCTACACACGGAGCTTCATTGGCCGGTGTGGGGCTCACCTTGCCATGCTCTAAAGCTAAAGGGAATCTCAACGTGAGTCCTTGCCTCGAGGTAAGGACCTGAGTAGCCCTGCAGAAAGGGAGGCATGCAGCTCTTTCCATGAGCTCTTAGTGGAGGTTCTGCTTTATTGTAAAGGAAGTACCCTTTTCAGGACCTTTAGGCGCCTCAGGTGAGCATCATTTTGGGTCCAAGAGCACAGACTCCCTCCACACCCCGGTGGGCCTGCTGAGAAGCATTGAGTCCCATATGTCCATCGGAGGCCCTCTGTGTCTGCCGAGTCTCGGGCAACACACTGTACGTTACTTCAGGAGAGCTCTATTTCCAGAGCAGTCGAACAGCATCAGAACCACATTTCTAGGCAGTCCAACATGCCCTGGAAGTTTTCGACATTGCCCTCGTTTGAATGCCCTGAGAAAACACTCTTCTTAGAATTTAACGAGGACCTCTTTCCTGAAGTCACTCTGTTCAAGGAGAAATACAGCATCCTAACATGCTGTGTCGCTCACAGTGCAAGCAACGTGAGAACTTGCCTCGAGGGAAGGCCCTGAAATGCTATGCAGAAGGGGAGGCGTGTAGCAGTTTCCATGAGGCCGTAGTCGCTGCTCTGCAGCATTTTAACGCCAGTACGCTTTTCAGGACACCTAGGTGCCTCACCTGGAAAACCTGTTCCCTGCAAGAACACCGAGTACCCTCAGGCTCCCCTGGCCCTTCTAAGCAATATCCAGGCCCCTAGCTTTCCGACTCACGGTGTGTATGCCGAGTGTAGGGCAACACACTGCACTCTTATTGGTACATCTTGATTTAGCCAGCAATCGCACAGATTCACGAGCACGATTCTAGCAAGTTCCAACTTGCCGTGGAAGTCGCACTCCTTCCCTAGTTTGAGCTGCACAGAGAAAAACACTAGCCTTCTCCATCCATCCAGGACCTCCTAGCTGAAGTCACCTTGCCTCCTGGAGAAAGACGGCTGCGTTCTTATTGCAACTAAAGCACAGTTTTTCCTTTAGCACTGCAGGCTTTTGAAGAGACACGGGCCAGGAGGCCTAGCTAGGGCTTTCCTGGGTGAGGCCGTTCACTAGTTGCAGAACACCCTGCCTCGAGAAGTTGATTCAGGGAAGCAACCAGTGTGTACTCTGTGTCTCATTTGACTTGTTAGAAACCACAGAGATGTATGCTGCCTGTACCCATGGAAATGGGGGCATGATGGTACTAGCCTTGCTTTCCATTTGGAAAGCTCCATTCTTGCTGCCGTGAAGCTCCCTGAAATTCTCTGCTGTTGACAGGCCCCTGGCCACTCTAGCATTGGTGTGTGAAGAAAATGAGTTTTCTCTGGCTACACACGGAGCTTCTTTGGCCGGGGTGGGGCTCACCTTGCCATGCTCTAGAGCTAAAGGGAATCTCAACGTGAGTCCTTGCCTCGAGGTAAGGCCCTGAATAGCCCTGCAGAAAGGGAGGTATGCAGGTCTTTCCATGCGCTCTAAGTCGCTGTTCAGCTTTACTTTAAAGGAAGTACCCTTTTCCGGACTCGTAGGCCTCGCAGGTGAGCATCATTTTTGTTCCAAGATCCCTGAGTACCTCCACACCCCTGTAAGCCTGCTGAGCAACAACGAGGCCCATTGGGCCCTCGGAGGTCCTCTGTGTCTGCTGAGTCATGGGCAACACACTGCACTCTTTCTTGTGATATCTTGATTCACGGCACTCGCACAGGTTCACGAGCACCGTTCTAGCAGTTTCCAACATGCCGTGGAAGTCGCACTCATTCCCTAGACTGAGCTGCACAGAGAAAAACACTGGGCTTCTCCTTCCATCTAAGACCTCCTACCTGAAGTCATCCTGCCCCCAGGAGAAAGACGGCTTGCGTTCCTATTGCAACTAAAGCACAGTATTTCCTGTAGCCCTGCAGGCTCTTGAAGACGCACGGGCCCAGAGGCCTAGCTAGGGCGTTCCTTGGTGAGGTCGTGCACTAGATGCAGAAAATCCTGCCTCGAGAAGTTGATTCAGGGAAGCAACCAGTGTGTACTCCGTGTCTCTTTTGACTTGTTAGAAACCACAGAGATGTATGCTGCCTGTGCCCATGGAAATGGGGGCATGATGGTACTAGCCTTGCTTTCCATTTGGAAAGCTCCATTCTTGCTGCCGTGAAGCTCCCTGATATTCTCTGCTGTTGACAGGCCCCTGGCCACTCTAGCATTGGTGTGGGAAGAAAATGAGTTTTCTCTGGCTACACACGGAGCTTCTTTGGCCGGGGTGGGGCTCACCTTGCCATGCTCTAGAGCTAAAGGGAATCTCAACGTGAGTCCTTGCCTCGAGGTAAGGCCCTGGGTAGCCCTGCAGAAAGGGAGGCATGCAGATCTTTCCATGCGCTCTAAGTCGCTGTTCAGCTTTACTTTCAAGGAAGTACCCTTTTCCGGACTCGTAGGCCTCTCGGGTGAGCATCATTTTTGTTCCAAGATCCCTGAGTACCTCCACACCCCTGTAAGCCTGCTGAGCAACAACGAGGCCCATCGTCCCTCGGAGGTCCTCTGTGTCTGCTGAGTCATGGGCAACACACTGCACTGTTTCTTGTGATATCTTGATTCACAGCACTCGCACAGGTTCACGAGCACCGTTCTAGCAGGTTCCAACATGCCGTGGAAGTCGCACTCATTCCCTAGTCTGAGCTGCACAGAGAAAAACACTAGGCTTCTCCTTCCATCTAAGACCTCCTACCTGAAGTCACCCTGCCATCAGGAGAAACACTGCGTGCGTTCTTATTGCAACTAAAGCACAGTTTTTCCTGTAGCACTGCAGGCTTTTGAAGAGGCACGGGCCCAGAGGCCTAGCTAGGGCGTTCCTTGGTGAGGTCGTTCACTAGATGCAGAACACCCTGCCTCGAGAAGTTGATTCAGGGAAGCAACCAGTGTGGACTCTGTGTCTCTTTTGACTTGTTAGAAACCACAGAGATGTATGCTGCCTGTGCCAATGGTAATGGGGGCATGATGGTACTAGCCTTCCTTTCCATTTGGAAAGCTCCATTCTTACTGCCGTGAAGCTCCCTGAAATTCTCTGCTGTTGCCAGCCCTCTGGCCACTGTAGGCATGAGTGTGGGAAGAAAATGAATTTTCTCTGCCTACACACGGAGCTTCATTGGCCGGGGTGGGGCTCACCTTGCCATGCTCTGGAGCTAAAGGGAATCTCAACTTGAGTCTTTGCCTCGAGGTAAGGCCCTGAGTAGCCCTGCAGAAAGGGAGGCATGCAGCTCTTTCCATTAGCTCTAAGTCGCTGTTCAGCTTTACTTTAAAGGAAGGACCCTTTTCAGGACTCCTAGGCCTCTCGGGTGAGCATCATTTTTGTTCCAAGATCCCTGAGTACCTCCACACCCCTGTAGGCCTGCTGAGCAACAACGAGGCCCATCGTCCCTCGGAGGTCCTCTGTGTCTGCTGAGTCATGGGCAACACACTGCACTCTTTCTTGTGATATCTTGATTCACAGCACTCGCACAGGTTCAAGAGCAATGTTCTAGCAAGTTCCAACATGCCGTGGAAGTCGCACTCATTCCCTGGTCTGAGCTGCACAGAGAAAAACACTAGGCTTCTCCTTCCATCCAGGACCTCCTACCTGAAGTCACCCTGCCTCAGGAGAAAGACGGCTTGCGTTCCTATTGCAACTAAAGCACAGTTTTTCCTGTAGCACTGCAGGTTTGGAAGAGGCAAGGGGCCAGAGGCCTAGCTAAGGCTTTCCTTGGTGAGGTCGTTCACTAGATGCCGAAAACCCTGCCTCGAGAAGTTGATTCAGGGAAGCAACCAGTGTGCACTCCGTGTCTCTTTTGACTTGTTAGAAACCACAGAGATGTATGCTGCCTGTGCCCATGGAAATGGGGGCATGATGGGACTAACCTTGCTTTCCATTTGGAAAGCTCCATTCTTGCTGCCATGAAGCTCCCTGAAATTCGCTGCTGTTGACAGGCCCCTGGCCACTGTAGGCATTGGTCTGGTAAGAAAATGAGTTTTCTCTGGCTAAACACGGAGCTCCTTTGGCCGGGGTGGGGCTCACCTTGCCATGCTCTAGAGCTAAAGGGAATCTCAACGTGAATCCTTGCCTCGAGGTAAGGCCCTGAGTAGCCCTGCAGAAAGGGAGGCATGCAGCTCTTTCCACGAGCTCTTAGTCGCTGTTGTGCTTTACTGTAAAGGAAGTACCCTTTTCAGGACTCCCAGCCCCCTCAGGTAAGCATCATTTTTGTTCCAAGATCTCTTAGTACCTCCACACCCCTGTAGGCCTGCTGAGCAAAAAGTGGCCCATTGGTCCCTCGGAGGTCCTCTGTGTCTGCTGAGTCATGGTCAACACACTGCACTCTCTCTTGTGATATCTTGACTCTCAGCACTCGCAAGTTGAAGAGCAACGTTCTTGCAAGTTCCAACATGCCGTGGAAGTCGCACTCATTCCCTAGTCTGAGCTGCACAGAGAAAAACACTAGGCTTCTCCTTCCAATCAGGACCTCCTACCTGAAGTCACCCTGCCTCCAGGAGAAAGACGGCTTGCGTTCCTGTTGCAACTAAAGCACAGTTTTTCCTGTAGCACTGCAGGCTTTTGAAGAGGCACGGTTCCGGAGGCCTGGCTACGGCGTTCCTTGGTGAGACCGTTCACAAGGTGCAGAACACCCTGCCTCGAGAAGTTGATTCAGGGAAGCAACCAGTGTGTACTCTGTGTCTCTTTTGACTTGTTAGAAACCACAGAGATGTATGCTGCCTGTGCCCATGGAAATGGGGGCATGATGGTACTAGCCTTGCTTTCCATTTGGAAAGCTCCATTCTTGCTACCGTGAAGCTCCCTGAAATTCTCTGCTGTTGACAGGCCTCAGGCCACTGTAGGCAAGGGTCTGGGAAGAAAATGCGTTTTCTCTGGCTACACACGGAGCTTCATTGGCCGGTGTGGGGCTCACCTTGCCATGCTCTAAAGCTAAAGGGAATCTCAACGTGAGTCCTTGCCTCGAGGTAAGGACCTGAGTAGCCCTGCAGAAAGGGAGGCATGCAGCTCTTTCCATGAGCTCTTAGTGGAGGTTCTGCTTTATTGTAAAGGAAGTACCCTTTTCAGGACCTTTAGGCGCCTCAGGTGAGCATCATTTTGGGTCCAAGAGCACAGACTCCCTCCACACCCCGGTGGGCCTGCTGAGAAGCATTGAGTCCCATATGTCCATCGGAGGCCCTCTGTGTCTGCCGAGTCTCGGGCAACACACTGTACGTTACTTCAGGAGAGCTCTATTTCCAGAGCAGTCGAACAGCATCAGAACCACATTTCTAGGCAGTCCAACATGCCCTGGAAGTTTTCGACATTGCCCTCGTTTGAATGCCCTGAGAAAAGACTCTTCTTAGAATTTAACGAGGACCTCTTTCCTGAAGTCACTCTATTCAAGGAGAAATACAGCATCCTAACATGCTGTGTCGCTCACAGTGCAAGCAACGTGAGAACTTGCCTCGAGGTAAGGCCCTGAAATGCTATGCAGAAGGGGAGGCGTGTAGCAGTTTCCATGAGGCCGTAGTCGCTGCTCTGCAGCATTTTAACGCCAGTACGCTTTTCAGGACACCTAGGTGCCTCACCTGGAAAACCTGTTCCCTGCAAGAACACCGAGTACCCTCAGGCTCCCCTGGCCCTTCTAAGCAATATCCAGGCCCCTAGCTTTCCGACTCACGGTGTGTATGCCGAGTGTAGGGCAACACACTGCACTCTTATTGGTACATCTTGATTTAGCCAGCAATCGCACAGATTCACGAGCACGATTCTAGCAAGTTCCAACTTGCCGTGGAAGTCGCACTCCTTCCCTAGTTTGAGCTGCACAGAGAAAAACACTAGCCTTCTCCATCCATCCAGGACCTCCTAGCTGAAGTCACCTTGCCTCCTGGAGAAAGACGGCTGCGTTCTTATTGCAACTAAAGCACAGTTTTTCCTTTAGCACTGCAGGCTTTTGAAGAGACACGGGCCAGGAGGCCTAGCTAGGGCTTTCCTGGGTGAGGCCGTTCACTAGTTGCAGAACACCCTGCCTCGAGAAGTTGATTCAGGGAAGCAACCAGTGTGTACTCTGTGTCTCATTTGACTTGTTAGAAACCACAGAGATGTATGCTGCCTGTGCCCATGGAAATGGGGGCATGATGGTACTAGCCTTGCTTTCCATTTGGAAAGCTCCATTCTTGCTGCCGTGAAGCTCCCTGAAATTCTCTGCTGTTGACAGGCCCCTGGCCACTCTAGCATTGGTGTGTGAAGAAAATGCGTTTTCTCTGGCTACACACGGAGCTTCTTTGGCCGGGGTGGGGCTCACCTTGCCATGCTCTAGAGCTAAAGGGAATCTCAACGTGAGTCCTTGCCTCGAGGTAAGGCCCTGAGTAGCCCTGCAGAAAGGGAGGCATGCAGGTCTTTCCATGCGCTCTAAGTCGCTGTTCAGCTTTACTTTAAAGGAAGTACCCTTTTCCGGACTCGTAGGCCTCTCAGGTGAGCATCATTTTTGTTCCAAGATCCCTGAGTACCTCCACACCCCTGTAAGCCTGCTGAGCAACAACGAGGCCCATTGGGCCCTCGGAGGTCCTCTGTGTCTGCTGAGTCATGGGCAACACACTGCACTCTTTCTTGTGATATCTTGATTCACGGCACTCGCACAGGTTCACGAGCACCGTTCTAGCAGTTTCCAACATGCCGTGGAAGTCGCACTCATTCCCTAGTCTGAGCTGCACAGAGAAAAACACTGGGCTTCTCCTTCCATCTAAGACCTCCTACCTGAAGTCATCCTGCCCCCAGGAGAAAGACGGCTTGCGTTCCTATTGCAACTAAAGCACAGTTTTTCCTGTAGCACTGCAGGTTTGGAAGAGGCAAGGGGCCAGAGGCCTAGCTAAGGCTTTCCTTGGTGAGGTCGTTCACTAGATGCCGAAAACCCTGCCTCGAGAAGTTGATTCAGGGAAGCAACCAGTGTGGACTCCGTGTCTCTTTTGACTTGTTAGAAACCACAGAGATGTATGCTGCCTGTGCCCATGGAAATGGGGGCATGATGGGACTAACCTTGCTTTCCATTTGGAAAGCTCCATTCTTGCTGCCATGAAGCTCCCTGAAATTCGCTGCTGTTGACAGGCCCCTGGCCACTGTAGGCATTGGTCTGGTAAGAAAATGAGTTTTCTCTGGCTAAACACGGAGCTCCTTTGGCCGGGGTGGGGCTCACCTTGCCATGCTCTAGAGCTAAAGGGAATCTCAACGTGAATCCTTGCCTCGAGGTAAGGCCCTGAGTAGCCCTGCAGAAAGGGAGGCATGCAGCTCTTTCCACGAGCTCTTAGTCGCTGTTGTGCTTTACTGTAAAGGAAGTACCCTTTTCAGGACTCCCAGCCCCCTCAGGTAAGCATCATTTTTGTTCCAAGATCTCTTAGTACCTCCACACCCCTGTAGGCCTGCTGAGCAAAAAGTGGCCCATTGGTCCCTCGGAGGTCCTCTGTGTCTGCTGAGTCATGGTCAACACACTGCACTCTCTCTTGTGATATCTTGACTCTCAGCACTCGCAAGTTGAAGAGCAACGTTCTTGCAAGTTCCAACATGCCGTGGAAGTCGCACTCATTCCCTAGTCTGAGCTGCACAGAGAAAAACACTAGGCTTCTCCTTCCAATCAGGACCTCCTACCTGAAGTCACCCTGCCTCCAGGAGAAAGACGGCTTGCGTTCCTGTTGCAACTAAAGCACAGTTTTTCCTGTAGCACTGCAGGCTTTTGAAGAGGCACGGTTCCGGAGGCCTGGCTACGGCGTTCCTTGGTGAGACCGTTCACAAGGTGCAGAACACCCTGCCTCGAGAAGTTGATTCAGGGAAGCAACCAGTGTGTACTCTGTGTCTCTTTTGACTTGTTAGAAACCACAGAGATGTATGCTGCCTGTGCCCATGGAAATGGGGGCATGATGGTACTAGCCTTGCTTTCCATTTGGAAAGCTCCATTCTTGCTACCGTGAAGCTCCCTGAAATTCTCTGCTGTTGACAGGCCTCAGGCCACTGTAGGCAAGGGTCTGGGAAGAAAATGCGTTTTCTCTGGCTACACACGGAGCTTCATTGGCCGGTGTGGGGCTCACCTTGCCATGCTCTAAAGCTAAAGGGAATCTCAACGTGAGTCCTTGCCTCGAGGTAAGGACCTGAGTAGCCCTGCAGAAAGGGAGGCATGCAGCTCTTTCCATGAGCTCTTAGTGGAGGTTCTGCTTTATTGTAAAGGAAGTACCCTTTTCAGGACCTTTAGGCGCCTCAGGTGAGCATCATTTTGGGTCCAAGAGCACAGACTCCCTCCACACCCCGGTGGGCCTGCTGAGAAGCATTGAGTCCCATATGTCCATCGGAGGCCCTCTGTGTCTGCCGAGTCTCGGGCAACACACTGTACGTTACTTCAGGAGAGCTCTATTTCCAGAGCAGTCGAACAGCATCAGAACCACATTTCTAGGCAGTCCAACATGCCCTGGAAGTTTTCGACATTGCCCTCGTTTGAATGCCCTGAGAAAAGACTCTTCTTAGAATTTAACGAGGACCTCTTTCCTGAAGTCACTCTATTCAAGGAGAAATACAGCATCCTAACATGCTGTGTCGCTCACAGTGCAAGCAACGTGAGAACTTGCCTCGAGGTAAGGCCCTGAAATGCTATGCAGAAGGGGAGGCGTGTAGCAGTTTCCATGAGGCCGTAGTCGCTGCTCTGCAGCATTTTAATGCCAGTACGCTTTTCAGGACACCTAGGTGCCTCACCTGGAAAACCTGTTCCCTGCAAGAACACCGAGTACCCTCAGGCTCCCCTGGCCCTTCTAAGCAATATCCAGGCCCCTAGCTTTCCGACTCACGGTGTGTATGCCGAGTGTAGGGCAACACACTGCACTCTTATTGGTACATCTTGATTTAGCCAGCAATCGCACAGATTCACGAGCACGATTCTAGCAAGTTCCAACTTGCCGTGGAAGTCGCACTCCTTCCCTAGTTTGAGCTGCACAGAGAAAAACACTAGCCTTCTCCATCCATCCAGGACCTCCTAGCTAAAGTCACCTTGCCTCCTGGAGAAAGACGGCTGCGTTCTTATTGCAACTAAAGCACAGTTTTTCCTTTAGCACTGCAGGCTTTTGAAGAGACACGGGCCAGGAGGCCTAGCTAGGGCTTTCCTGGGTGAGGCCGTTCACTAGTTGCAGAACACCCTGCCTCGAGAAGTTGATTCAGGGAAGCAACCAGTGTGTACTCTGTGTCTCATTTGACTTGTTAGAAACCACAGAGATGTATGCTGCCTGTGCCCATGGAAATGGGGGCATGATGGTACTAGCCTTGCTTTCCATTTGGAAAGCTCCATTCTTGCTGCCGTGAAGCTCCCTGAAATTCTCTGCTGTTGACAGGCCCCTGGCCACTCTAGCATTGGTGTGGGAAGAAAATGAGTTTTCTCTGGCTACACACGGAGCTTCTTTGGCCGGGGTGGGGCTCACCTTGCCATGCTCTAGAGCTAAAGGGAATCTCAACGTGAGTCCTTGCCTCGAGGTAAGGCCCTGAGTAGCCCTGCAGAAAGGGAGGCATGCAGGTCTTTCCATGCGCTCTAAGTCGCTGTTCAGCTTTACTTTAAAGGAAGTACCCTTTTCCGGACTCGTAGGCCTCTCAGGTGAGCATCATTTTTGTTCCAAGATCCCTGAGTACCTCCACACCCCTGTAAGCCTGCTGAGCAACAACGAGGCCCATTGGGCCCTCGGAGGTCCTCTGTGTCTGCTGAGTCATGGGCAACACACTGCACTCTTTCTTGTGATATCTTGATTCACGGCACTCGCACAGGTTCACGAGCACCGTTCTAGCAGTTTCCAACATGCCGTGGAAGTCGCACTCATTCCCTAGTCTGAGCTGCACAGAGAAAAACACTGGGCTTCTCCTTCCATCTAAGACCTCCTACCTGAAGTCATCCTGCCCCCAGGAGAAAGACGGCTTGCGTTCCTATTGCAACTAAAGCACAGTATTTCCTGTAGCCCTGCAGGCTCTTGAAGACGCACGGGCCCAGAGGCCTAGCTAGGGCGTTCCTTGGTGAGGTCGTGCACTAGATGCAGAACACCCTGCCTCGAGAAGTTGATTCAGGGAAGCAACCAGTGTGTACTCCGTGTCTCTTTTGACTTGTTAGAAACCACAGAGATGTATGCTGCCTCTGCCAATGGTTATGGGGGCATGATGGTACTAGCCTTCCTTTCCATTTGGAAAGCTCCATTCTTACTGCCGTGAAGCTCCCTGAAATTCTCTGCTGTTGACAGCCCTCTGGCCACTGTAGGCATGAGTGTGGGAAGAAAATGAATTTTCTCTGCCTACACACGGAGCTTCATTGGCCGGGGTGGGGCTCACCTTGCCATGCTCTGGAGCTAAAGGGAATCTCAACTTGAGTCTTTGCCTCGAGGTAAGGCCCTGAGTAGCCCTGCAGAAAGGGAGGCATGCAGCTCTTTCCGTTAGCTCTAAGTCGCTGTTCAGCTTTACTTTAAAGGAAGTACCCTTTTCAGGACTCCTAGGCCTCTCGGGTGAGCATCATTTTTGTTCCAAGATCCCTGAGTACCTCCACACCCCTGTAGGCCTGCTGAGCAACAACGAGGCCCATCGTCCCTCGGAGGTCCTCTGTGTCTGCTGAGTCATGGGCAACACACTGCACTCTTTCTTGTGATATCTTGATTCACAGCACTCGCACAGGTTCAAGAGCAATGTTCTAGCAAGTTCCAACATGCCGTGGAAGTCACACTCATTCCCTGGTCTGAGCTGCACAGAGAAAAACACTAGGCTTCTCCTTCCATCCAGGACCTCCTACCTGAAGTCACCCTGCCTCAGGAGAAAGACGGCTTGCGTTCCTATTGCAACTAAAGCACAGTTTTTCCTGTAGCACTGCAGGTTTGGAAGAGGCAAGGGGCCAGAGGCCTAGCTAAGGCTTTCCTTGGTGAGGTCGTTCACTAGATGCCGAAAACCCTGCCTCGAGAAGTTGATTCAGGGAAGCAACCAGTGTGTACTCCGTGTCTCTTTTGACTTGTTAGAAACCACAGAGCTGTATGCTGCCTGTGCCCATGGAAATGGGGGCATGATGGGACTAACCTTGCTTTCAGTTTGGAAAGCTCCATTCTTGCTGCCGTGAAGCTCCCTGAAATTCGCTGCTGTTGACAGGCCCCTGGCCACTGTAGGCATTGATTGATCTGGTAAGAAAATGAGTTTTCTCTGGCTAAACACGGAGCTCCCTTGGCCGGGGTGGGGCTCACCTTGCCATGCTCTAGAGCTAAAGGGAATCTCAACGTGAATCTTTGCCTCGAGGTTAGGCCCTGAGTAGCCCTGCAGAAAGGGAGGCATGCAGCTCTTTCCATGAGCTCTTAGTCGCTGTTGTGCTTTACTGTAAAGGAAGTACCCTTTTCAGGACTCCCAGCCCCCTCAGGTAAGCATCATTTTTGTTCCAAGATCTCTTAGTACCTCCACACCCCTGTAGGCCTGCTGAGCAAAAAGTGGCCCATTGGTCCCTCGGAGGTCCTCTGTGTCTGCTGAGTCATGGTCAACACACTGCACTCTCTCTTGTGATATCTTGACTCTCAGCACTCGCAAGTTGAAGAGCAACGTTCTTGCAAGTTCCAACATGCCGTGGAAGTCGCACTCATTCCCTAGTCTGAGCTGCACAGAGAAAAACACTAGGCTTCTCCTTCCAATCAGGACCTCCTACCTGAAGTCACCCTGCCTCCAGGAGAAAGACGGCTTGCGTTCCTGTTGCAACTAAAGCACAGTTTTTCCTGTAGCACTGCAGGCTTTTGAAGAGGCACGGTTCCGGAGGCCTGGCTACGGCGTTCCTTGGTGAGACCGTTCACAAGGTGCAGAACACCCTGCCTCGAGAAGTTGATTCAGGGAAGCAACCAGTGTGTACTCTGTGTCTCTTTTGACTTGTTAGAAACCACAGAGATGTATGCTGCCTGTGCCCATGGAAATGGGGGCATGATGGTACTAGCCTTGCTTTCCATTTGGAAAGCTCCATTCTTGCTACCGTGAAGCTCCCTGAAATTCTCTGCTGTTGACAGGCCTCAGGCCACTGTAGGCAAGGGTCTGGGAAGAAAATGCGTTTTCTCTGGCTACACACGGAGCTTCATTGGCCGGTGTGGGGCTCACCTTGCCATGCTCTAAAGCTAAAGGGAATCTCAACGTGAGTCCTTGCCTCGAGGTAAGGACCTGAGTAGCCCTGCAGAAAGGGAGGCATGCAGCTCTTTCCATGAGCTCTTAGTGGAGGTTCTGCTTTATTGTAAAGGAAGTACCCTTTTCAGGACCTTTAGGCGCCTCAGGTGAGCATCATTTTGGGTCCAAGAGCACAGACTCCCTCCACACCCCGGTGGGCCTGCTGAGAAGCATTGAGTCCCATATGTCCATCGGAGGCCCTCTGTGTCTGCCGAGTCTCGGGCAACACACTGTACGTTACTTCAGGAGAGCTCTATTTCCAGAGCAGTCGAACAGCATCAGAACCACATTTCTAGGCAGTCCAACATGCCCTGGAAGTTTTCGACATTGCCCTCGTTTGAATGCCCTGAGAAAAGACTCTTCTTAGAATTTAACGAGGACCTCTTTCCTGAAGTCACTCTATTCAAGGAGAAATACAGCATCCTAACATGCTGTGTCGCTCACAGTGCAAGCAACGTGAGAACTTGCCTCGAGGTAAGGCCCTGAAATGCTATGCAGAAGGGGAGGCGTGTAGCAGTTTCCATGAGGCCGTAGTCGCTGCTCTGCAGCATTTTAACGCCAGTACGCTTTTCAGGACACCTAGGTGCCTCACCTGGAAAACCTGTTCCCTGCAAGAACATCGAGTACCCTCAGGCTCCCCTGGCCCTTCTAAGCAATATCCAGGCCCCTAGCTTTCCGACTCACGGTGTGTATGCCGAGTGTAGGGCAACACACTGCACTCTTATTGGTACATCTTGATTTAGCCAGCAATCGCACAGATTCACGAGCACGATTCTAGCAAGTTCCAACTTGCCGTGGAAGTCGCACTCCTTCCCTAGTTTGAGCTGCACAGAGAAAAACACTAGCCTTCTCCATCCATCCAGGACCTCCTAGCTGAAGTCACCTTGCCTCCTGGAGAAAGACGGCTGCGTTCTTATTGCAACTATAGCACAGTTTTTCCTTTAGCACTGCAGGCTTTTGAAGAGACACGGGCCAGGAGGCCTAGCTAGGGCTTTCCTGGGTGAGGCCGTTCACTAGTTGCAGAACACCCTGCCTCGAGAAGTTGATTCAGGGAAGCAACCAGTGTGTACTCTGTGTCTCATTTGACTTGTTAGAAACCACAGAGATGTATGCTGCCTGTGCCCATGGAAATGGGGGCATGATGGTACTAGCCTTGCTTTCCATTTGGAAAGCTCCATTCTTGCTGCCGTGAAGCTCCCTGAAATTCTCTGCTGTTGACAGGCCCCTGGCCACTCTAGCATTGGTGTGTGAAGAAAATGAGTTTTCTCTGGCTACACACGGAGCTTCTTTGGCCGGGGTGGGGCTCACCTTGCCATGCTCTAGAGCTAAAGGGAATCTCAACGTGAGTCCTTGCCTCGAGGTAAGGCCCTGAGTAGCCCTGCAGAAAGGGAGGCATGCAGGTCTTTCCATGCGCTCTAAGTCGCTGTTCAGCTTTACTTTAAAGGAAGTACCCTTTTCCGGACTCGTAGGCCTCTCAGGTGAGCATCATTTTTGTTCCAAGATCCCTGAGTACCTCCACACCCCTGTAAGCCTGCTGAGCAACAACGAGGCCCATTGGGCCCTCGGAGGTCCTCTGTGTCTGCTGAGTCATGGGCAACACACTGCACTCTTTCTTGTGATATCTTGATTCACGGCACTCGCACAGGTTCACGAGCACCGTTCTAGCAGTTTCCAACATGCCGTGGAAGTCGCACTCATTCCCTAGTCTGAGCTGCACAGAGAAAAACACTGGGCTTCTCCTTCCATCTAAGACCTCCTACCTGAAGTCATCCTGCCCCCAGGAGAAAGACGGCTTGCGTTCCTATTGCAACTAAAGCACAGTATTTCCTGTAGCCCTGCAGGCTCTTGAAGACGCACGGGCCCAGAGGCCTAGCTAGGGCGTTCCTTGGTGAGGTCGTGCACTAGATGCAGAACACCCTGCCTCGAGAAGTTGATTCAGGGAAGCAACCAGTGTGTACTCCGTGTCTCTTTTGACTTGTTAGAAACCACAGAGATGTATGCTGCCTCTGCCAATGGTTATGGGGGCATGATGGTACTAGCCTTCCTTTCCATTTGGAAAGCTCCATTCTTACTGCCGTGAAGCTCCCTGAAATTCTCTGCTGTTGACAGCCCTCTGGCCACTGTAGGCATGAGTGTGGGAAGAAAATGAATTTTCTCTGCCTACACACGGAGCTTCATTGGCCGGGGTGGGGCTCACCTTGCCATGCTCTGGAGCTAAAGGGAATCTCAACTTGAGTCTTTGCCTCGAGGTAAGGCCCTGAGTAGCCCTGCAGAACGGGAGGCATGCAGCTCTTTCCGTTAGCTCTAAGTCGCTGTTCAGCTTTACTTTAAAGGAAGTACCCTTTTCAGGACTCCTAGGCCTCTCGGGTGAGCATCATTTTTGTTCCAAGATCCCTGAGTACCTCCACACCCCTGTAGGCCTGCTGAGCAACAACGAGGCCCATCGTCCCTCGGAGGTCCTCTGTGTCTGCTGAGTCATGGGCGACACACTGCACTCTTTCTTGTGATATCTTGATTCACAGCACTCGCACAGGTTCAAGAGCAATGTTCTAGCAAGTTCCAACATGCCGTGGAAGTCGCACTCATTCCCTGGTCTGAGCTGCACAGAGAAAAACACTAGGCTTCTCCTTCCATCCAGGACCTCCTGCCTGAAGTCACCCTGCCTCAGGAGAAAGACGGCTTGCGTTCCTATTGCAACTAAAGCACAGTTTTTCCTGTAGCACTGCAGGTTTGGAAGAGGCAAGGGGCCAGAGGCCTAGCTAAGGCTTTCCTTGGTGAGGTCGTTCACTAGATGCCGAAAACCCTGCCTCGAGAAGTTGATTCAGGGAAGCAACCAGTGTGTACTCCGTGTCTCTTTTGACTTGTTAGAAACCACAGGGCTGTATGCTGCCTGTGCCCATGGAAATGGGGGCATGATGGGACTAACCTTGCTTTCAGTTTGGAAAGCTCCATTCTTGCTGCCGTGAAGCTCCCTGAAATTCGCTGCTGTTGACAGGCCCCTGGCCACTGTAGGCATTGGTCTGGTAAGAAAATGAGTTTTATCTGGCTAAACACGGAGCTCCTTTGGCCGGGGTGGGGCTCACCTTGCCATGCTCTAGAGCTAAAGGGAATCTCAACGTGAATCCTTGCCTCGAGGTAAGGCCCTGAGTAGCCCTGCAGAAAGGGAGGCATGCAGCTCTTTCCATGAGCTCTTAGTCGCTGTTGTGCTTTACTGTAAAGGAAGTACCCTTTTCAGGACTCCCAGCCCCCTCAGGTAAGCATCATTTTTGTTCCAAGATCTCTTAGTACCTCCACACCCCTGTAGGCCTGCTGAGCAAAAAGTGGCCCATTGGTCCCTCGGAGGTCCTCTGTGTCTGCTGAGTCATGGTCAACACACTGCACTCTCTCTTGTGATATCTTGACTCTCAGCACTCGCAAGTTGAAGAGCAACGTTCTTGCAAGTTCCAACATGCCGTGGAAGTCGCACTCATTCCCTAGTCTGAGCTGCACAGAGAAAAACACTAGGCTTCTCCTTCCAATCAGGACCTCCTACCTGAAGTCACCCTGCCTCCAGGAGAAAGACGGCTTGCGTTCCTGTTGCAACTAAAGCACAGTTTTTCCTGTAGCACTGCAGGCTTTTGAAGAGGCACGGTTCCGGAGGCCTGGCTACGGCGTTCCTTGGTGAGACCGTTCACAAGGTGCAGAACACCCTGCCTCGAGAAGTTGATTCAGGGAAGCAACCAGTGTGTACTCTGTGTCTCTTTTGACTTGTTAGAAACCACAGAGATGTATGCTGCCTGTGCCCATGGAAATGGGGGCATGATGGTACTAGCCTTGCTTTCCATTTGGAAAGCTCCATTCTTGCTACCGTGAAGCTCCCTGAAATTCTCTGCTGTTGACAGGCCTCAGGCCACTGTAGGCAAGGGTCTGGGAAGAAAATGCGTTTTCTCTGGCTACACACGGAGCTTCATTGGCCGGTGTGGGGCTCACCTTGCCATGCTCTAAAGCTAAAGGGAATCTCAACGTGAGTCCTTGCCTCGAGGTAAGGACCTGAGTAGCCCTGCAGAAAGGGAGGCATGCAGCTCTTTCCATGAGCTCTTAGTGGAGGTTCTGCTTTATTGTAAAGGAAGTACCCTTTTCAGGACCTTTAGGCGCCTCAGGTGAGCATCATTTTGGGTCCAAGAGCACAGACTCCCTCCACACCCCGGTGGGCCTGCTGAGAAGCATTGAGTCCCATATGTCCATCGGAGGCCCTCTGTGTCTGCCGAGTCTCGGGCAACACACTGTACGTTACTTCAGGAGAGCTCTATTTCCAGAGCAGTCGAACAGCATCAGAACCACATTTCTAGGCAGTCCAACATGCCCTGGAAGTTTTCGACATTGCCCTCGTTTGAATGCCCTGAGAAAACACTCTTCTTAGAATTTAACGAGGACCTCTTTCCTGAAGTCACTCTGTTCAAGGAGAAATACAGCATCCTAACATGCTGTGTCGCTCACAGTGCAAGCAACGTGAGAACTTGCCTCGAGGTAAGGCCCTGAAATGCTATGCAGAAGGGGAGGCGTGTAGCAGTTTCCATGAGGCCGTAGTCGCTGCTCTGCAGCATTTTAATGCCAGTACGCTTTTCAGGACACCTAGGTGCCTCACCTGGAAAACCTGTTCCCTGCAAGAACATCGAGTACCCTCAGGCTCCCCTGGCCCTTCTAAGCAATATCCAGGCCCCTAGCTTTCCGACTCACGGTGTGTATGCCGAGTGTAGGGCAACACACTGCACTCTTATTGGTACATCTTGATTTAGCCAGCAATCGCACAGATTCACGAGCACGATTCTAGCAAGTTCCAACTTGCCGTGGAAGTCGCACTCCTTCCCTAGTTTGAGCTGCACAGAGAAAAACACTAGCCTTCTCCATCCATCCAGGACCTCCTAGCTGAAGTCACCTTGCCTCCTGGAGAAAGACGGCTGCGTTCTTATTGCAACTAAAGCACAGTTTTTCCTTTAGCACTGCAGGCTTTTGAAGAGACACGGGCCAGGAGGCCTAGCTAGGGCTTTCCTGGGTGAGGCCGTTCACTAGTTGCAGAACACCCTGCCTCGAGAAGTTGATTCAGGGAAGCAACCAGTGTGTACTCTGTGTCTCATTTGACTTGTTAGAAACCACAGAGATGTATGCTGCCTGTGCCCATGGAAATGGGGGCATGATGGTACTAGCCTTGCTTTCCATTTGGAAAGCTCCATTCTTGCTGCCGTGAAGCTCCCTGAAATTCTCTGCTGTTGACAGGCCCCTGGCCACTCTAGCATTGGTGTGTGAAGAAAATGAGTTTTCTCTGGCTACACACGGAGCTTCTTTGGCCGGGGTGGGGCTCACCTTGCCATGCTCTAGAGCTAAAGGGAATCTCAACGTGAGTCCTTGCCTCGAGGTAAGGCCCTGAGTAGCCCTGCAGAAAGGGAGGCATGCAGCTCTTTCCATGCGCTCTAAGTCGCTGTTCAGCTTTACTTTAAAGGAAGTACCCTTTTCCGGACTCGTAGGCCTCTCAGGTGAGCATCATTTTTGTTCCAAGATCCCTGAGTACCTCCACACCCCTGTAAGCCTGCTGAGCAAAAACGAGGCCCATTGGGCCCTCGGAGGTCCTCTGTGTCTGCTGAGTCATGGGCAACACACTGCACTCTTTCTTGTGATATCTTGATTCACGGCACTCGCACAGGTTCACGAGCACCGTTCTAGCAGTTTCCAACATGCCGTGGAAGTCGCACTCATTCCCTAGTCTGAGCTGCACAGAGAAAAACACTGGGCTTCTCCTTCCATCTAAGACCTCCTACCTGAAGTCATCCTGCCCCCAGGAGAAAGACGGCTTGCGTTCCTATTGCAACTAAAGCACAGTATTTCCTGTAGCCCTGCAGGCTCTTGAAGACGCACGGGCCCAGAGGCCTAGCTAGGGCGTTCCTTGGTGAGGTCGTGCACTAGATGCAGAACACCCTGCCTCGAGAAGTTGATTCAGGGAAGCAACCAGTGTGTACTCCGTGTCTCTTTTGACTTGTTAGAAACCACAGAGATGTATGCTGCCTCTGCCAATGGTTATGGGGGCATGATGGTACTAGCCTTCCTTTCCATTTGGAAAGCTCCATTCTTACTGCCGTGAAGCTCCCTGAAATTCTCTGCTGTTGACAGCCCTCTGGCCACTGTAGGCATGAGTGTGGGAAGAAAATGAATTTTCTCTGCCTACACACGGAGCTTCATTGGCCGGGGTGGGGCTCACCTTGCCATGCTCTGGAGCTAAAGGGAATCTCAACTTGAGTCTTTGCCTCGAGGTAAGGCCCTGAGTAGCCCTGCAGAACGGGAGGCATGCAGCTCTTTCCGTTAGCTCTAAGTCGCTGTTCAGCTTTACTTTAAAGGAAGTACCCTTTTCAGGACTCCTAGGCCTCTCGGGTGAGCATCATTTTTGTTCCAAGATCCCTGAGTACCTCCACACCCCTGTAGGCCTGCTGAGCAACAACGAGGCCCATCGTCCCTCGGAGGTCCTCTGTGTCTGCTGAGTCATGGGCGACACACTGCACTCTTTCTTGTGATATCTTGATTCACAGCACTCGCACAGGTTCAAGAGCAATGTTCTAGCAAGTTCCAACATGCCGTGGAAGTCGCACTCATTCCCTGGTCTGAGCTGCACAGAGAAAAACACTAGGCTTCTCCTTCCATCCAGGACCTCCTACCTGAAGTCACCCTGCCTCAGGAGAAAGACGGCTTGCGTTCCTATTGCAACTAAAGCACAGTTTTTCCTGTAGCACTGCAGGTTTGGAAGAGGCAAGGGGCCAGAGGCCTAGCTAAGGCTTTCCTTGGTGAGGTCGTTCACTAGATGCCGAAAACCCTGCCTCGAGAAGTTGATTCAGGGAAGCAACCAGTGTGGACTCCGTGTCTCTTTTGACTTGTTAGAAACCACAGAGATGTATGCTGCCTGTGCCCATGGAAATGGGGGCATGATGGGACTAACCTTGCTTTCCATTTGGAAAGCTCCATTCTTGCTGCCATGAAGCTCCCTGAAATTCGCTGCTGTTGACAGGCCCCTGGCCACTGTAGGCATTGGTCTGGTAAGAAAATGAGTTTTCTCTGGCTAAACACGGAGCTCCTTTGGCCGGGGTGGGGCTCACCTTGCCATGCTCTAGAGCTAAAGGGAATCTCAACGTGAATCCTTGCCTCGAGGTAAGGCCCTGAGTAGCCCTGCAGAAAGGGAGGCATGCAGCTCTTTCCACGAGCTCTTAGTCGCTGTTGTGCTTTACTGTAAAGGAAGTACCCTTTTCAGGACTCCCAGCCCCCTCAGGTAAGCATCATTTTTGTTCCAAGATCTCTTAGTACCTCCACACCCCTGTAGGCCTGCTGAGCAAAAAGTGGCCCATTGGTCCCTCGGAGGTCCTCTGTGTCTGCTGAGTCATGGTCAACACACTGCACTCTCTCTTGTGATATCTTGACTCTCAGCACTCGCAAGTTGAAGAGCAACGTTCTTGCAAGTTCCAACATGCCGTGGAAGTCGCACTCATTCCCTAGTCTGAGCTGCACAGAGAAAAACACTAGGCTTCTCCTTCCAATCAGGACCTCCTACCTGAAGTCACCCTGCCTCCAGGAGAAAGACGGCTTGCGTTCCTGTTGCAACTAAAGCACAGTTTTTCCTGTAGCACTGCAGGCTTTTGAAGAGGCACGGTTCCGGAGGCCTGGCTACGGCGTTCCTTGGTGAGACCGTTCACAAGGTGCAGAACACCCTGCCTCGAGAAGTTGATTCAGGGAAGCAACCAGTGTGTACTCTGTGTCTCTTTTGACTTGTTAGAAACCACAGAGATGTATGCTGCCTGTGCCCATGGAAATGGGGGCATGATGGTACTAGCCTTGCTTTCCATTTGGAAAGCTCCATTCTTGCTACCGTGAAGCTCCCTGAAATTCTCTGCTGTTGACAGGCCTCAGGCCACTGTAGGCAAGGGTCTGGGAAGAAAATGCGTTTTCTCTGGCTACACACGGAGCTTCATTGGCCGGTGTGGGGCTCACCTTGCCATGCTCTAAAGCTAAAGGGAATCTCAACGTGAGTCCTTGCCTCGAGGTAAGGACCTGAGTAGCCCTGCAGAAAGGGAGGCATGCAGCTCTTTCCATGAGCTCTTAGTGGAGGTTCTGCTTTATTGTAAAGGAAGTACCCTTTTCAGGACCTTTAGGCGCCTCAGGTGAGCATCATTTTGGGTCCAAGAGCACAGACTCCCTCCACACCCCGGTGGGCCTGCTGAGAAGCATTGAGTCCCATATGTCCATCGGAGGCCCTCTGTGTCTGCCGAGTCTCGGGCAACACACTGTACGTTACTTCAGGAGAGCTCTATTTCCAGAGCAGTCGAACAGCATCAGAACCACATTTCTAGGCAGTCCAACATGCCCTGGAAGTTTTCGACATTGCCCTCGTTTGAATGCCCTGAGAAAACACTCTTCTTAGAATTTAACGAGGACCTCTTTCCTGAAGTCACTCTATTCAAGGAGAAATACAGCATCCTAACATGCTGTGTCGCTCACAGTGCAAGCAACGTGAGAACTTGCCTCGAGGGAAGGCCCTGAAATGCTATGCAGAAGGGGAGGCGTGTAGCAGTTTCCATGAGGCCGTAGTCGCTGCTCTGCAGCATTTTAATGCCAGTACGCTTTTCAGGACACCTAGGTGCCTCACCTGGAAAACCTGTTCCCTGCAAGAACACCGAGTACCCTCAGGCTCCCCTGGCCCTTCTAAGCAATATCCAGGCCCCTAGCTTTCCGACTCACGGTGTGTATGCCGAGTGTAGGGCAACACACTGCACTCTTATTGGTACATCTTGATTTAGCCAGCAATCGCACAGATTCACGAGCACGATTCTAGCAAGTTCCAACTTGCCGTGGAAGTCGCACTCCTTCCCTAGTTTGAGCTGCACAGAGAAAAACACTAGCCTTCTCCATCCATCCAGGACCTCCTAGCTGAAGTCACCTTGCCTCCTGGAGAAAGACGGCTGCGTTCTTATTGCAACTAAAGCACAGTTTTTCCTTTAGCACTGCAGGCTTTTGAAGAGACACGGGCCAGGAGGCCTAGCTAGGGCTTTCCTGGGTGAGGCCGTTCACTAGTTGCAGAACACCCTGCCTCGAGAAGTTGATTCAGGGAAGCAACCAGTGTGTACTCTGTGTCTCATTTGACTTGTTAGAAACCACAGAGATGTATGCTGCCTGTGCCCATGGAAATGGGGGCATGATGGTACTAGCCTTGCTTTCCATTTGGAAAGCTCCATTCTTGCTGCCGTGAAGCTCCCTGAAATTCTCTGCTGTTGACAGGCCCCTGGCCACTCTAGCATTGGTGTGGGAAGAAAATGAGTTTTCTGTGGCTACACACGGAGCTTCTTTGGCCGGGGTGGGGCTCACCTTGCCATGCTCTAGAGCTAAAGGGAATCTCAACGTGAGTCCTTGCCTCGAGGTAAGGCCCTGAGTAGCCCTGCAGAAAGGGAGGCATGCAGGTCTTTCCATGCGCTCTAAGTCGCTGTTCAGCTTTACTTTAAAGGAAGTACCCTTTTCCGGACTCGTAGGCCTCTCAGGTGAGCATCATTTTTGTTCCAAGATCCCTGAGTACCTCCACACCCCTGTAAGCCTGCTGAGCAACAACGAGGCCCATTGGGCCCTCGGAGGTCCTCTGTGTCTGCTGAGTCATGGGCAACACACTGCACTCTTTCTTGTGATATCTTGATTCACGGCACTCGCACAGGTTCACGAGCACCGTTCTAGCATTTTCCAACATGCCGTGGAAGTCGCACTCATTCCCTAGTCTGAGCTGCACAGAGAAAAACACTGGGCTTCTCCTTCCATCTAAGACCTCCTACCTGAAGTCATCCTGCCCCCAGGAGAAAGACGGCTTGCGTTCCTATTGCAACTAAAGCACAGTATTTCCTGTAGCCCTGCAGGCTCTTGAAGACGCACGGGCCCAGAGGCCTAGCTAGGGCGTTCCTTGGTGAGGTCGTGCACTAGATGCAGAAAATCCTGCCTCGAGAAGTTGATTCAGGGAAGCAACCAGTGTGTACTCCGTGTCTCTTTTCACTTGTTAGAAACCACAGAGATGTATGCTGCCTGTGCCCATGGAAATGGGGGCATGATGGTACTAGCCTTGCTTTCCATTTGGAAAGCTCCATTCTTGCTGCCGTGAAGCTCCCTGATATTCTCTGCTGTTGACAGGCCCCTGGCCACTCTAGCATTGGTGTGGGAAGAAAATGAGTTTTCTCTGGCTACACACGGAGCTTCATTGGCCGGGGTGGGGCTCACCTTGCCATGCTCTGGAGCTAAAGGGAATCTCAACTTGAGTCTTTGCCTCGAGGTAAGGCCCTGAGTAGCCCTGCAGAACGGGAGGCATGCAGCTCTTTCCGTTAGCTCTAAGTCGCTGTTCAGCTTTACTTTAAAGGAAGTACCCTTTTCAGGACTCCTAGGCCTCTCGGGTGAGCATCATTTTTGTTCCAAGATCCCTGAGTACCTCCACACCCCTGTAGGCCTGCTGAGCAACAACGAGGCCCATCGTCCCTCGGAGGTCCTCTGTGTCTGCTGAGTCATGGGCGACACACTGCACTCTTTCTTGTGATATCTTGATTCACAGCACTCGCACAGGTTCAAGAGCAATGTTCTAGCAAGTTCCAACATGCCGTGGAAGTCGCACTCATTCCCTGGTCTGAGCTGCACAGAGAAAAACACTAGGCTTCTCCTTCCATCCAGGACCTCCTACCTGAAGTCACCCTGCCTCAGGAGAAAGACGGCTTGCGTTCCTATTGCAACTAAAGCACAGTTTTTCCTGTAGCACTGCAGGTTTGGAAGAGGCAAGGGGCCAGAGGCCTAGCTAAGGCTTTCCTTGGTGAGGTCGTTCACTAGATGCCGAAAACCCTGCCTCGAGAAGTTGATTCAGGGAAGCAACCAGTGTGGACTCCGTGTCTCTTTTGACTTGTTAGAAACCACAGAGATGTATGCTGCCTGTGCCCATGGAAATGGGGGCATGATGGGACTAACCTTGCTTTCCATTTGGAAAGCTCCATTCTTGCTGCCATGAAGCTCCCTGAAATTCGCTGCTGTTGACAGGCCCCTGGCCACTGTAGGCATTGGTCTGGTAAGAAAATGAGTTTTCTCTGGCTAAACACGGAGCTCCTTTGGCCGGGGTGGGGCTCACCTTGCCATGCTCTAGAGCTAAAGGGAATCTCAACGTGAATCCTTGCCTCGAGGTAAGGCCCTGAGTAGCCCTGCAGAAAGGGAGGCATGCAGCTCTTTCCACGAGCTCTTAGTCGCTGTTGTGCTTTACTGTAAAGGAAGTACCCTTTTCAGGACTCCCAGCCCCCTCAGGTAAGCATCATTTTTGTTCCAAGATCTCTTAGTACCTCCACACCCCTGTAGGCCTGCTGAGCAAAAAGTGGCCCATTGGTCCCTCGGAGGTCCTCTGTGTCTGCTGAGTCATGGTCAACACACTGCACTCTCTCTTGTGATATCTTGACTCTCAGCACTCGCAAGTTGAAGAGCAACGTTCTTGCAAGTTCCAACATGCCGTGGAAGTCGCACTCATTCCCTAGTCTGAGCTGCACAGAGAAAAACACTAGGCTTCTCCTTCCAATCAGGACCTCCTACCTGAAGTCACCCTGCCTCCAGGAGAAAGACGGCTTGCGTTCCTGTTGCAACTAAAGCACAGTTTTTCCTGTAGCACTGCAGGCTTTTGAAGAGGCACGGTTCCGGAGGCCTGGCTACGGCGTTCCTTGGTGAGACCGTTCACAAGGTGCAGAACACCCTGCCTCGAGAAGTTGATTCAGGGAAGCAACCAGTGTGTACTCTGTGTCTCTTTTGACTTGTTAGAAACCACAGAGATGTATGCTGCCTGTGCCCATGGAAATGGGGGCATGATGGTACTAGCCTTGCTTTCCATTTGGAAAGCTCCATTCTTGCTACCGTGAAGCTCCCTGAAATTCTCTGCTGTTGACAGGCCTCAGGCCACTGTAGGCAAGGGTCTGGGAAGAAAATGCGTTTTCTCTGGCTACACACGGAGCTTCATTGGCCGGTGTGGGGCTCACCTTGCCATGCTCTAAAGCTAAAGGGAATCTCAACGTGAGTCCTTGCCTCGAGGTAAGGACCTGAGTAGCCCTGCAGAAAGGGAGGCATGCAGCTCTTTCCATGAGCTCTTAGTGGAGGTTCTGCTTTATTGTAAAGGAAGTACCCTTTTCAGGACCTTTAGGCGCCTCAGGTGAGCATCATTTTGGGTCCAAGAGCACAGACTCCCTCCACACCCCGGTGGGCCTGCTGAGAAGCATTGAGTCCCATATGTCCATCGGAGGCCCTCTGTGTCTGCCGAGTCTCGGGCAACACACTGTACGTTACTTCAGGAGAGCTCTATTTCCAGAGCAGTCGAACAGCATCAGAACCACATTTCTAGGCAGTCCAACATGCCCTGGAAGTTTTCGACATTGCCCTCGTTTGAATGCCCTGAGAAAACACTCTTCTTAGAATTTAACGAGGACCTCTTTCCTGAAGTCACTCTATTCAAGGAGAAATACAGCATCCTAACATGCTGTGTCGCTCACAGTGCAAGCAACGTGAGAACTTGCCTCGAGGGAAGGCCCTGAAATGCTATGCAGAAGGGGAGGCGTGTAGCAGTTTCCATGAGGCCGTAGTCGCTGCTCTGCAGCATTTTAATGCCAGTACGCTTTTCAGGACACCTAGGTGCCTCACCTGGAAAACCTGTTCCCTGCAAGAACACCGAGTACCCTCAGGCTCCCCTGGCCCTTCTAAGCAATATCCAGGCCCCTAGCTTTCCGACTCACGGTGTGTATGCCGAGTGTAGGGCAACACACTGCACTCTTATTGGTACATCTTGATTTAGCCAGCAATCGCACAGATTCACGAGCACGATTCTAGCAAGTTCCAACTTGCCGTGGAAGTCGCACTCCTTCCCTAGTTTGAGCTGCACAGAGAAAAACACTAGCCTTCTCCATCCATCCAGGACCTCCTAGCTGAAGTCACCTTGCCTCCTGGAGAAAGACGGCTGCGTTCTTATTGCAACTAAAGCACAGTTTTTCCTTTAGCACTGCAGGCTTTTGAAGAGACACGGGCCAGGAGGCCTAGCTAGGGCTTTCCTGGGTGAGGCCGTTCACTAGTTGCAGAACACCCTGCCTCGAGAAGTTGATTCAGGGAAGCAACCAGTGTGTACTCTGTGTCTCATTTGACTTGTTAGAAACCACAGAGATGTATGCTGCCTGTGCCCATGGAAATGGGGGCATGATGGTACTAGCCTTGCTTTCCATTTGGAAAGCTCCATTCTTGCTGCCGTGAAGCTCCCTGAAATTCTCTGCTGTTGACAGGCCCCTGGCCACTCTAGCATTGGTGTGGGAAGAAAATGAGTTTTCTGTGGCTACACACGGAGCTTCTTTGGCCGGGGTGGGGCTCACCTTGCCATGCTCTAGAGCTAAAGGGAATCTCAACGTGAGTCCTTGCCTCGAGGTAAGGCCCTGAGTAGCCCTGCAGAAAGGGAGGCATGCAGGTCTTTCCATGCGCTCTAAGTCGCTGTTCAGCTTTACTTTAAAGGAAGTACCCTTTTCCGGACTCGTAGGCCTCTCAGGTGAGCATCATTTTTGTTCCAAGATCCCTGAGTACCTCCACACCCCTGTAAGCCTGCTGAGCAACAACGAGGCCCATTGGGCCCTCGGAGGTCCTCTGTGTCTGCTGAGTCATGGGCAACACACTGCACTCTTTCTTGTGATATCTTGATTCACGGCACTCGCACAGGTTCACGAGCACCGTTCTAGCATTTTCCAACATGCCGTGGAAGTCGCACTCATTCCCTAGTCTGAGCTGCACAGAGAAAAACACTGGGCTTCTCCTTCCATCTAAGACCTCCTACCTGAAGTCATCCTGCCCCCAGGAGAAAGACGGCTTGCGTTCCTATTGCAACTAAAGCACAGTATTTCCTGTAGCCCTGCAGGCTCTTGAAGACGCACGGGCCCAGAGGCCTAGCTAGGGCGTTCCTTGGTGAGGTCGTGCACTAGATGCAGAAAATCCTGCCTCGAGAAGTTGATTCAGGGAAGCAACCAGTGTGTACTCCGTGTCTCTTTTCACTTGTTAGAAACCACAGAGATGTATGCTGCCTGTGCCCATGGAAATGGGGGCATGATGGTACTAGCCTTGCTTTCCATTTGGAAAGCTCCATTCTTGCTGCCGTGAAGCTCCCTGATATTCTCTGCTGTTGACAGGCCCCTGGCCACTCTAGCATTGGTGTGGGAAGAAAATGAGTTTTCTCTGGCTACACACGGAGCTTCTTTGGCCGGGGTGGGGCTCACCTTGCCATGCTGTAGAGCTAAAGGGAATCTCAACGTGAGTCCTTGCCTCGAGGTAAGGCCCTGGGTAGCCCTGCAGAAAGGGAGGCATGCAGGTCTTTCCATGCGCTCTAAGTCGCTGTTCAGCTTTACTTTAAAGGAAGTACCCTTTTCCGGACTCGTAGGCCTCTCGGGTGAGCATCATTTTTGTTCCAAGATCCCTGAGTACCTCCACACCCCTGTAAGCCTGCTGAGCAACAACGAGGCCCATCGTCCCTCGGAGGTCCTCTGTGTCTGCTGAGTCATGGGCAACACACTGCACTCTTTCTTGTGATATCTTGATTCACAGCACTCGCACAGGTTCACGAGCACCGTTCTAGCAGGTTCCAACATGCCGTGGAAGTCGCACTCATTCCCTGGTCTGAGCTGCACAGAGAAAAACACTAGGCTTCTCCTTCCATCCAGGACCTCCTACCTGAAGTCACCCTGCCTCAGGAGAAAGACGGCTTGCGTTCCTATTGCAACTAAAGCACAGTTTTTCCTGTAGCACTGCAGGTTTGGAAGAGGCAAGGGGCCAGAGGCCTAGCTAAGGCTTTCCTTGGTGAGGTCGTTCACTAGATGCCGAAAACCCTGCCTCGAGAAGTTGATTCAGGGAAGCAACCAGTGTGGACTCCGTGTCTCTTTTGACTTGTTAGAAACCACAGAGATGTATGCTGCCTGTGCCCATGGAAATGGGGGCATGATGGGACTAACCTTGCTTTCCATTTGGAAAGCTCCATTCTTGCTGCCATGAAGCTCCCTGAAATTCGCTGCTGTTGACAGGCCCCTGGCCACTGTAGGCATTGGTCTGGTAAGAAAATGAGTTTTCTCTGGCTAAACACGGAGCTCCTTTGGCCGGGGTGGGGCTCACCTTGCCATGCTCTAGAGCTAAAGGGAATCTCAACGTGAATCCTTGCCTCGAGGTAAGGCACTGAGTAGCCCTGCAGAAAGGGAGGCATGCAGCTCTTTCCACGAGCTCTTAGTCGCTGTTGTGCTTTACTGTAAAGGAAGTACCCTTTTCAGGACTCCCAGCCCCCTCAGGTAAGCATCATTTTTGTTCCAAGATCTCTTAGTACCTCCACACCCCTGTAGGCCTGCTGAGCAAAAAGTGGCCCATTGGTCCCTCGGAGGTCCTCTGTGTCTGCTGAGTCATGGTCAACACACTGCACTCTCTCTTGTGATATCTTGACTCTCAGCACTCGCAAGTTGAAGAGCAACGTTCTTGCAAGTTCCAACATGCCGTGGAAGTCGCACTCATTCCCTAGTCTGAGCTGCACAGAGAAAAACACTAGGCTTCTCCTTCCAATCAGGACCTCCTACCTGAAGTCACCCTGCCTCCAGGAGAAAGACGGCTTGCGTTCCTGTTGCAACTAAAGCACAGTTTTTCCTGTAGCACTGCAGGCTTTTGAAGAGGCACGGTTCCGGAGGCCTGGCTACGGCGTTCCTTGGTGAGACCGTTCACAAGGTGCAGAACACCCTGCCTCGAGAAGTTGATTCAGGGAAGCAACCAGTGTGTACTCTGTGTCTCTTTTGACTTGTTAGAAACCACAGAGATGTATGCTGCCTGTGCCCATGGAAATGGGGGCATGATGGTACTAGCCTTGCTTTCCATTTGGAAAGCTCCATTCTTGCTACCGTGAAGCTCCCTGAAATTCTCTGCTGTTGACAGGCCTCAGGCCACTGTAGGCAAGGGTCTGGGAAGAAAATGCGTTTTCTCTGGCTACACACGGAGCTTCATTGGCCGGTGTGGGGCTCACCTTGCCATGCTCTAAAGCTAAAGGGAATCTCAACGTGAGTCCTTGCCTCGAGGTAAGGACCTGAGTAGCCCTGCAGAAAGGGAGGCATGCAGCTCTTTCCATGAGCTCTTAGTGGAGGTTCTGCTTTATTGTAAAGGAAGTACCCTTTTCAGGACCTTTAGGCGCCTCAGGTGAGCATCATTTTGGGTCCAAGAGCACAGACTCCCTCCACACCCCGGTGGGCCTGCTGAGAAGCATTGAGTCCCATATGTCCATCGGAGGCCCTCTGTGTCTGCCGAGTCTCGGGCAACACACTGTACGTTACTTCAGGAGAGCTCTATTTCCAGAGCAGTCGAACAGCATCAGAACCACATTTCTAGGCAGTCCAACATGCCCTGGAAGTTTTCGACATTGCCCTCGTTTGAATGCCCTGAGAAAAGACTCTTCTTAGAATTTAACGAGGACCTCTTTCCTGAAGTCACTCTATTCAAGGAGAAATACAGCATCCTAACATGCTGTGTCGCTCACAGTGCAAGCAACGTGAGAACTTGCCTCGAGGGAAGGCCCTGAAATGCTATGCAGAAGGGGAGGCGTGTAGCAGTTTCCATGAGGCCGTAGTCGCTGCTCTGCAGCATTTTAATGCCAGTACGCTTTTCAGGACACCTAGGTGCCTCACCTGGAAAACCTGTTCCCTGCAAGAACACCGAGTACCCTCAGGCTCCCCTGGCCCTTCTAAGCAATATCCAGGCCCCTAGCTTTCCGACTCACGGTGTGTATGCCGAGTGTAGGGCAACACACTGCACTCTTATTGGTACATCTTGATTTAGCCAGCAATCGCACAGATTCACGAGCACGATTCTAGCAAGTTCCAACTTGCCGTGGAAGTCGCACTCCTTCCCTAGTTTGAGCTGCACAGAGAAAAACACTAGCCTTCTCCATCCATCCAGGACCTCCTAGCTGAAGTCACCTTGCCTCCTGGAGAAAGACGGCTGCGTTCTTATTGCAACTAAAGCACAGTTTTTCCTTTAGCACTGCAGGCTTTTGAAGAGACACGGGCCAGGAGGCCTAGCTAGGGCTTTCCTGGGTGAGGCCGTTCACTAGTTGCAGAACACCCTGCCTCGAGAAGTTGATTCAGGGAAGCAACCAGTGTGTACTCTGTGTCTCATTTGACTTGTTAGAAACCACAGAGATGTATGCTGCCTGTGCCCATGGAAATGGGGGCATGATGGTACTAGCCTTGCTTTCCATTTGGAAAGCTCCATTCTTGCTGCCGTGAAGCTCCCTGAAATTCTCTGCTGTTGACAGGCCCCTGGCCACTCTAGCATTGGTGTGGGAAGAAAATGAGTTTTCTCTGGCTACACACGGAGCTTCTTTGGCCGGGGTGGGGCTCACCTTGCCATGCTCTAGAGCTAAAGGGAATCTCAACGTGAGTCCTTGCCTCGAGGTAAGGCCCTGAGTAGCCCTGCAGAAAGGGAGGCATGCAGGTCTTTCCATGCGCTCTAAGTCGCTGTTCAGCTTTACTTTAAAGGAAGTACCCTTTTCCGGACTCGTAGGCCTCTCAGGTGAGCATCATTTTTGTTCCAAGATCCCTGAGTACCTCCACACCCCTGTAAGCCTGCTGAGCAACAACGAGGCCCATTGGGCCCTCGGAGGTCCTCTGTGTCTGCTGAGTCATGGGCAACACACTGCACTCTTTCTTGTGATATCTTGATTCACGGCACTCGCACAGGTTCACGAGCACCGTTCTAGCAGTTTCCAACATGCCGTGGAAGTCGCACTCATTCCCTAGTCTGAGCTGCACAGAGAAAAACACTGGGCTTCTCCTTCCATCTAAGACCTCCTACCTGAAGTCATCCTGCCCCCAGGAGAAAGACGGCTTGCGTTCCTATTGCAACTAAAGCACAGTATTTCCTGTAGCCCTGCAGGCTCTTGAAGACGCACGGGCCCAGAGGCCTAGCTAGGGCGTTCCTTGGTGAGGTCGTGCACTAGATGCAGAACACCCTGCCTCGAGAAGTTGATTCAGGGAAGCAACCAGTGTGTACTCCGTGTCTCTTTTGACTTGTTAGAAACCACAGAGATGTATGCTGCCTCTGCCAATGGTTATGGGGGCATGATGGTACTAGCCTTCCTTTCCATTTGGAAAGCTCCATTCTTACTGCCGTGAAGCTCCCTGAAATTCTCTGCTGTTGACAGCCCTCTGGCCACTGTAGGCATGAGTGTGGGAAGAAAATGAATTTTCTCTGCCTACACACGGAGCTTCATTGGCCGGGGTGGGGCTCACCTTGCCATGCTCTGGAGCTAAAGGGAATCTCAACTTGAGTCTTTGCCTCGAGGTAAGGCCCTGAGTAGCCCTGCAGAACGGGAGGCATGCAGCTCTTTCCGTTAGCTCTAAGTCGCTGTTCAGCTTTACTTTAAAGGAAGTACCCTTTTCAGGACTCCTAGGCCTCTCGGGTGAGCATCATTTTTGTTCCAAGATCCCTGAGTACCTCCACACCCCTGTAGGCCTGCTGAGCAACAACGAGGCCCATCGTCCCTCGGAGGTCCTCTGTGTCTGCTGAGTCATGGGCGACACACTGCACTCTTTCTTGTGATATCTTGATTCACAGCACTCGCACAGGTTCAAGAGCAATGTTCTAGCAAGTTCCAACATGCCGTGGAAGTCGCACTCATTCCCTGGTCTGAGCTGCACAGAGAAAAACACTAGGCTTCTCCTTCCATCCAGGACCTCCTACCTGAAGTCACCCTGCCTCAGGAGAAAGACGGCTTGCGTTCCTATTGCAACTAAAGCACAGTTTTTCCTGTAGCACTGCAGGTTTGGAAGAGGCAAGGGGCCAGAGGCCTAGCTAAGGCTTTCCTTGGTGAGGTCGTTCACTAGATGCCGAAAACCCTGCCTCGAGAAGTTGATTCAGGGAAGCAACCAGTGTGGACTCCGTGTCTCTTTTGACTTGTTAGAAACCACAGAGATGTATGCTGCCTGTGCCCATGGAAATGGGGGCATGATGGGACTAACCTTGCTTTCCATTTGGAAAGCTCCATTCTTGCTGCCATGAAGCTCCCTGAAATTCGCTGCTGTTGACAGGCCCCTGGCCACTGTAGGCATTGGTCTGGTAAGAAAATGAGTTTTCTCTGGCTAAACACGGAGCTCCTTTGGCCGGGGTGGGGCTCACCTTGCCATGCTCTAGAGCTAAAGGGAATCTCAACGTGAATCCTTGCCTCGAGGTAAGGCCCTGAGTAGCCCTGCAGAAAGGGAGGCATGCAGCTCTTTCCACGAGCTCTTAGTCGCTGTTGTGCTTTACTGTAAAGGAAGTACCCTTTTCAGGACTCCCAGCCCCCTCAGGTAAGCATCATTTTTGTTCCAAGATCTCTTAGTACCTCCACACCCCTGTAGGCCTGCTGAGCAAAAAGTGGCCCATTGGTCCCTCGGAGGTCCTCTGTGTCTGCTGAGTCATGGTCAACACACTGCACTCTCTCTTGTGATATCTTGACTCTCAGCACTCGCAAGTTGAAGAGCAACGTTCTTGCAAGTTCCAACATGCCGTGGAAGTCGCACTCATTCCCTAGTCTGAGCTGCACAGAGAAAAACACTAGGCTTCTCCTTCCAATCAGGACCTCCTACCTGAAGTCACCCTGCCTCCAGGAGAAAGACGGCTTGCGTTCCTGTTGCAACTAAAGCACAGTTTTTCCTGTAGCACTGCAGGCTTTTGAAGAGGCACGGTTCCGGAGGCCTGGCTACGGCGTTCCTTGGTGAGACCGTTCACAAGGTGCAGAACACCCTGCCTCGAGAAGTTGATTCAGGGAAGCAACCAGTGTGTACTCTGTGTCTCTTTTGACTTGTTAGAAACCACAGAGATGTATGCTGCCTGTGCCCATGGAAATGGGGGCATGATGGTACTAGCCTTGCTTTCCATTTGGAAAGCTCCATTCTTGCTACCGTGAAGCTCCCTGAAATTCTCTGCTGTTGACAGGCCTCAGGCCACTGTAGGCAAGGGTCTGGGAAGAAAATGCGTTTTCTCTGGCTACACACGGAGCTTCATTGGCCGGTGTGGGGCTCACCTTGCCATGCTCTAAAGCTAAAGGGAATCTCAACGTGAGTCCTTGCCTCGAGGTAAGGACCTGAGTAGCCCTGCAGAAAGGGAGGCATGCAGCTCTTTCCATGAGCTCTTAGTGGAGGTTCTGCTTTATTGTAAAGGAAGTACCCTTTTCAGGACCTTTAGGCGCCTCAGGTGAGCATCATTTTGGGTCCAAGAGCACAGACTCCCTCCACACCCCGGTGGGCCTGCTGAGAAGCATTGAGTCCCATATGTCCATCGGAGGCCCTCTGTGTCTGCCGAGTCTCGGGCAACACACTGTACGTTACTTCAGGAGAGCTCTATTTCCAGAGCAGTCGAACAGCATCAGAACCACATTTCTAGGCAGTCCAACATGCCCTGGAAGTTTTCGACATTGCCCTCGTTTGAATGCCCTGAGAAAAGACTCTTCTTAGAATTTAACGAGGACCTCTTTCCTGAAGTCACTCTATTCAAGGAGAAATACAGCATCCTAACATGCTGTGTCGCTCACAGTGCAAGCAACGTGAGAACTTGCCTCGAGGGAAGGCCCTGAAATGCTATGCAGAAGGGGAGGCGTGTAGCAGTTTCCATGAGGCCGTAGTCGCTGCTCTGCAGCATTTTAATGCCAGTACGCTTTTCAGGACACCTAGGTGCCTCACCTGGAAAACCTGTTCCCTGCAAGAACACCGAGTACCCTCAGGCTCCCCTGGCCCTTCTAAGCAATATCCAGGCCCCTAGCTTTCCGACTCACGGTGTGTATGCCGAGTGTAGGGCAACACACTGCACTCTTATTGGTACATCTTGATTTAGCCAGCAATCGCACAGATTCACGAGCACGATTCTAGCAAGTTCCAACTTGCCGTGGAAGTCGCACTCCTTCCCTAGTTTGAGCTGCACAGAGAAAAACACTAGCCTTCTCCATCCATCCAGGACCTCCTAGCTGAAGTCACCTTGCCTCCTGGAGAAAGACGGCTGCGTTCTTATTGCAACTAAAGCACAGTTTTTCCTTTAGCACTGCAGGCTTTTGAAGAGACACGGGCCAGGAGGCCTAGCTAGGGCTTTCCTGGGTGAGGCCGTTCACTAGTTGCAGAACACCCTGCCTCGAGAAGTTGATTCAGGGAAGCAACCAGTGTGTACTCTGTGTCTCATTTGACTTGTTAGAAACCACAGAGATGTATGCTGCCTGTGCCCATGGAAATGGGGGCATGATGGTACTAGCCTTGCTTTCCATTTGGAAAGCTCCATTCTTGCTGCCGTGAAGCTCCCTGAAATTCTCTGCTGTTGACAGGCCCCTGGCCACTCTAGCATTGGTGTGGGAAGAAAATGAGTTTTCTGTGGCTACACACGGAGCTTCTTTGGCCGGGGTGGGGCTCACCTTGCCATGCTCTAGAGCTAAAGGGAATCTCAACGTGAGTCCTTGCCTCGAGGTAAGGCCCTGAGTAGCCCTGCAGAAAGGGAGGCATGCAGGTCTTTCCATGCGCTCTAAGTCGCTGTTCAGCTTTACTTTAAAGGAAGTACCCTTTTCCGGACTCGTAGGCCTCTCAGGTGAGCATCATTTTTGTTCCAAGATCCCTGAGTACCTCCACACCCCTGTAAGCCTGCTGAGCAACAACGAGGCCCATTGGGCCCTCGGAGGTCCTCTGTGTCTGCTGAGTCATGGGCAACACACTGCACTCTTTCTTGTGATATCTTGATTCACGGCACTCGCACAGGTTCACGAGCACCGTTCTAGCATTTTCCAACATGCCGTGGAAGTCGCACTCATTCCCTAGTCTGAGCTGCACAGAGAAAAACACTGGGCTTCTCCTTCCATCTAAGACCTCCTACCTGAAGTCATCCTGCCCCCAGGAGAAAGACGGCTTGCGTTCCTATTGCAACTAAAGCACAGTATTTCCTGTAGCCCTGCAGGCTCTTGAAGACGCACGGGCCCAGAGGCCTAGCTAGGGCGTTCCTTGGTGAGGTCGTGCACTAGATGCAGAAAATCCTGCCTCGAGAAGTTGATTCAGGGAAGCAACCAGTGTGTACTCCGTGTCTCTTTTCACTTGTTAGAAACCACAGAGATGTATGCTGCCTGTGCCCATGGAAATGGGGGCATGATGGTACTAGCCTTGCTTTCCATTTGGAAAGCTCCATTCTTGCTGCCGTGAAGCTCCCTGATATTCTCTGCTGTTGACAGGCCCCTGGCCACTCTAGCATTGGTGTGGGAAGAAAATGAGTTTTCTCTGGCTACACACGGAGCTTCTTTGGCCGGGGTGGGGCTCACCTTGCCATGCTGTAGAGCTAAAGGGAATCTCAACGTGCGTCCTTGCCTCGAGGTAAGGCCCTGGGTAGCCCTGCAGAAAGGGAGGCATGCAGGTCTTTCCATGCGCTCTAAGTCGCTGTTCAGCTTTACTTTAAAGGAAGTACCCTTTTCCGGACTCGTAGGCCTCTCGGGTGAGCATCATTTTTGTTCCAAGATCCCTGAGTACCTCCACACCCCTGTAAGCCTGCTGAGCAACAACGAGGCCCATCGTCCCTCGGAGGTCCTCTGTGTCTGCTGAGTCATGGGCAACACACTGCACTCTTTCTTGTGATATCTTGATTCACAGCACTCGCACAGGTTCACGAGCACCGTTCTAGCAGGTTCCAACATGCCGTGGAAGTCGCACTCATTCCCTGGTCTGAGCTGCACAGAGAAAAACACTAGGCTTCTCCTTCCATCCAGGACCTCCTACCTGAAGTCACCCTGCCTCAGGAGAAAGACGGCTTGCGTTCCTATTGCAACTAAAGCACAGTTTTTCCTGTAGCACTGCAGGTTTGGAAGAGGCAAGGGGCCAGAGGCCTAGCTAAGGCTTTCCTTGGTGAGGTCGTTCACTAGATGCCGAAAACCCTGCCTCGAGAAGTTGATTCAGGGAAGCAACCAGTGTGGACTCCGTGTCTCTTTTGACTTGTTAGAAACCACAGAGATGTATGCTGCCTGTGCCCATGGAAATGGGGGCATGATGGGACTAACCTTGCTTTCCATTTGGAAAGCTCCATTCTTGCTGCCATGAAGCTCCCTGAAATTCGCTGCTGTTGACAGGCCCCTGGCCACTGTAGGCATTGGTCTGGTAAGAAAATGAGTTTTCTCTGGCTAAACACGGAGCTCCTTTGGCCGGGGTGGGGCTCACCTTGCCATGCTCTAGAGCTAAAGGGAATCTCAACGTGAATCCTTGCCTCGAGGTAAGGCACTGAGTAGCCCTGCAGAAAGGGAGGCATGCAGCTCTTTCCACGAGCTCTTAGTCGCTGTTGTGCTTTACTGTAAAGGAAGTACCCTTTTCAGGACTCCCAGCCCCCTCAGGTAAGCATCATTTTTGTTCCAAGATCTCTTAGTACCTCCACACCCCTGTAGGCCTGCTGAGCAAAAAGTGGCCCATTGGTCCCTCGGAGGTCCTCTGTGTCTGCTGAGTCATGGTCAACACACTGCACTCTCTCTTGTGATATCTTGACTCTCAGCACTCGCAAGTTGAAGAGCAACGTTCTTGCAAGTTCCAACATGCCGTGGAAGTCGCACTCATTCCCTAGTCTGAGCTGCACAGAGAAAAACACTAGGCTTCTCCTTCCAATCAGGACCTCCTACCTGAAGTCACCCTGCCTCCAGGAGAAAGACGGCTTGCGTTCCTGTTGCAACTAAAGCACAGTTTTTCCTGTAGCACTGCAGGCTTTTGAAGAGGCACGGTTCCGGAGGCCTGGCTACGGCGTTCCTTGGTGAGACCGTTCACAAGGTGCAGAACACCCTGCCTCGAGAAGTTGATTCAGGGAAGCAACCAGTGTGTACTCTGTGTCTCTTTTGACTTGTTAGAAACCACAGAGATGTATGCTGCCTGTGCCCATGGAAATGGGGGCATGATGGTACTAGCCTTGCTTTCCATTTGGAAAGCTCCATTCTTGCTACCGTGAAGCTCCCTGAAATTCTCTGCTGTTGACAGGCCTCAGGCCACTGTAGGCAAGGGTCTGGGAAGAAAATGCGTTTTCTCTGGCTACACACGGAGCTTCATTGGCCGGTGTGGGGCTCACCTTGCCATGCTCTAAAGCTAAAGGGAATCTCAACGTGAGTCCTTGCCTCGAGGTAAGGACCTGAGTAGCCCTGCAGAAAGGGAGGCATGCAGCTCTTTCCATGAGCTCTTAGTGGAGGTTCTGCTTTATTGTAAAGGAAGTACCCTTTTCAGGACCTTTAGGCGCCTCAGGTGAGCATCATTTTGGGTCCAAGAGCACAGACTCCCTCCACACCCCGGTGGGCCTGCTGAGAAGCATTGAGTCCCATATGTCCATCGGAGGCCCTCTGTGTCTGCCGAGTCTCGGGCAACACACTGTACGTTACTTCAGGAGAGCTCTATTTCCAGAGCAGTCGAACAGCATCAGAACCACATTTCTAGGCAGTCCAACATGCCCTGGAAGTTTTCGACATTGCCCTCGTTTGAATGCCCTGAGAAAAGACTCTTCTTAGAATTTAACGAGGACCTCTTTCCTGAAGTCACTCTATTCAAGGAGAAATACAGCATCCTAACATGCTGTGTCGCTCACAGTGCAAGCAACGTGAGAACTTGCCTCGAGGGAAGGCCCTGAAATGCTATGCAGAAGGGGAGGCGTGTAGCAGTTTCCATGAGGCCGTAGTCGCTGCTCTGCAGCATTTTAATGCCAGTACGCTTTTCAGGACACCTAGGTGCCTCACCTGGAAAACCTGTTCCCTGCAAGAACACCGAGTACCCTCAGGCTCCCCTGGCCCTTCTAAGCAATATCCAGGCCCCTAGCTTTCCGACTCACGGTGTGTATGCCGAGTGTAGGGCAACACACTGCACTCTTATTGGTACATCTTGATTTAGCCAGCAATCGCACAGATTCACGAGCACGATTCTAGCAAGTTCCAACTTGCCGTGGAAGTCGCACTCCTTCCCTAGTTTGAGCTGCACAGAGAAAAACACTAGCCTTCTCCATCCATCCAGGACCTCCTAGCTGAAGTCACCTTGCCTCCTGGAGAAAGACGGCTGCGTTCTTATTGCAACTAAAGCACAGTTTTTCCTTTAGCACTGCAGGCTTTTGAAGAGACACGGGCCAGGAGGCCTAGCTAGGGCTTTCCTGGGTGAGGCCGTTCACTAGTTGCAGAACACCCTGCCTCGAGAAGTTGATTCAGGGAAGCAACCAGTGTGTACTCTGTGTCTCATTTGACTTGTTAGAAACCACAGAGATGTATGCTGCCTGTGCCCATGGAAATGGGGGCATGATGGTACTAGCCTTGCTTTCCATTTGGAAAGCTCCATTCTTGCTGCCGTGAAGCTCCCTGAAATTCTCTGCTGTTGACAGGCCCCTGGCCACTCTAGCATTGGTGTGGGAAGAAAATGAGTTTTCTCTGGCTACACACGGAGCTTCTTTGGCCGGGGTGGGGCTCACCTTGCCATGCTCTAGAGCTAAAGGGAATCTCAACGTGAGTCCTTGCCTCGAGGTAAGGCCCTGAGTAGCCCTGCAGAAAGGGAGGCATGCAGGTCTTTCCATGCGCTCTAAGTCGCTGTTCAGCTTTACTTTAAAGGAAGTACCCTTTTCCGGACTCGTAGGCCTCTCAGGTGAGCATCATTTTTGTTCCAAGATCCCTGAGTACCTCCACACCCCTGTAAGCCTGCTGAGCAACAACGAGGCCCATTGGGCCCTCGGAGGTCCTCTGTGTCTGCTGAGTCATGGGCAACACACTGCACTCTTTCTTGTGATATCTTGATTCACGGCACTCGCACAGGTTCACGAGCACCGTTCTAGCAGTTTCCAACATGCCGTGGAAGTCGCACTCATTCCCTAGTCTGAGCTGCACAGAGAAAAACACTGGGCTTCTCCTTCCATCTAAGACCTCCTACCTGAAGTCATCCTGCCCCCAGGAGAAAGACGGCTTGCGTTCCTATTGCAACTAAAGCACAGTATTTCCTGTAGCCCTGCAGGCTCTTGAAGACGCACGGGCCCAGAGGCCTAGCTAGGGCGTTCCTTGGTGAGGTCGTGCACTAGATGCAGAAAATCCTGCCTCGAGAAGTTGATTCAGGGAAGCAACCAGTGTGTACTCCGTGTCTCTTTTGACTTGTTAGAAACCACAGAGATGTATGCTGCCTGTGCCCATGGAAATGGGGGCATGATGGTACTAGCCTTGCTTTCCATTTGGAAAGCTCCATTCTTGCTGCCGTGAAGCTCCCTGATATTCTCTGCTGTTGACAGGCCCCTGGCCACTCTAGCATTGGTGTGGGAAGAAAATGAGTTTTCTCTGGCTACACACGGAGCTTCTTTGGCCGGGGTGGGGCTCACCTTGCCATGCTGTAGAGCTAAAGGGAATCTCAACGTGAGTCCTTGCCTCGAGGTAAGGCCCTGGGTAGCCCTGCAGAAAGGGAGGCATGCAGGTCTTTCCATGCGCTCTAAGTCGCTGTTCAGCTTTACTTTAAAGGAAGTACCCTTTTCCGGACTCGTAGGCCTCTCGGGTGAGCATCATTTTTGTTCCAAGATCCCTGAGTACCTCCACACCCCTGTAAGCCTGCTGAGCAACAACGAGGCCCATCGTCCCTCGGAGGTCCTCTGTGTCTGCTGAGTCATGGGCAACACACTGCACTCTTTCTTGTGATATCTTGATTCACAGCACTCGCACAGGTTCACGAGCACCGTTCTAGCAGGTTCCAACATGCCGTGGAAGTCGCACTCATTCCCTAGTCTGAGCTGCACAGAGAAAAACACTAGGCTTCTCCTTCCATCTAAGACCTCCTACCTGAAGTCACCCTGCCATCAGGAGAAACACTGCGTGCGTTCTTATTGCAACTAAAGCACAGTTTTTCCTGTAGCACTGCAGGCTTTTGAAGAGGCACGGGCCCAGAGGCCTAGCTAGGGCGTTCCTTGGTGAGGTCGTTCACTAGATGCAGAACACCCTGCCTCGAGAAGTTGATTCAGGGAAGCAACCAGTGTGTACTCCGTGTCTCTTTTGACTTGTTAGAAACCACAGAGATGTATGCTGCCTCTGCCAATGGTTATGGGGGCATGATGGTACTAGCCTTCCTTTCCATTTGGAAAGCTCCATTCTTACTGCCGTGAAGCTCCCTGAAATTCTCTGCTGTTGACAGCCCTCTGGCCACTGTAGGCATGAGTGTGGGAAGAAAATGAATTTTCTCTGCCTACACACGGAGCTTCATTGGCCGGGGTGGGGCTCACCTTGCCATGCTCTGGAGCTAAAGGGAATCTCAACTTGAGTGTTTGCCTCGAGGTAAGGCCCTGAGTAGCCCTGCAGAAAGGGAGGCATGCAGCTCTTTCCATTAGCTCTAAGTCGCTGTTCAGCTTTACTTTAAAGGAAGGACCCTTTTCAGGACTCCTAGGCCTCTCGGGTGAGCATCATTTTTGTTCCAAGATCCCTGAGTACCTCCACACCCCTGTAGGCCTGCTGAGCAACAACGAGGCCCATCGTCCCTCGGAGGTCCTCTGTGTCTGCTGAGTCATGGGCGACACACTGCACTCTTTCTTGTGATATCTTGATTCACAGCACTCGCACAGGTTCAAGAGCAATGTTCTAGCAAGTTCCAACATGCCGTGGAAGTCGCACTCATTCCCTGGTCTGAGCTGCACAGAGAAAAACACTAGGCTTCCCCTTCCATCCAGGACCTCCTACCTGAAGTCACCCTGCCTCAGGAGAAAGACGGCTTGCGTTCCTATTGCAACTAAAGCACAGTTTTTCCTGTAGCACGGCAGGTTTGGAAGAGGCAAGGGGCCAGAGGCCTAGCTAAGGCTTTCCTTGGTGAGGTCGTTCACTAGATGCCGAAAACCCTGCCTCGAGAAGTTGATTCAGGGAAGCAACCAGTGTGGACTCCGTGTCTCTTTTGACTTGTTAGAAACCACAGAGATGTATGCTGCCTGTGCCCATGGAAATGGGGGCATGATGGGACTAACCTTGCTTTCCATTTGGAAAGCTCCATTCTTGCTGCCGTGAAGCTCCCTGAAATTCGCTGCTGTTGACAGGCCCCTGGCCACTGTAGGCATTGGTCTCGTAAGAAAATGAGTTTTCTCTGGCTAAACACGGAGCTCCTTTGGCCGGGGTGGGGCTCACCTTGCCATGCTCTAGAGCTAAAGGGAATCTCAACGTGAATCCTTGCCTCGAGGTAAGGCCCTGAGTAGCCCTGCAGAAAGGGAGGCATGCAGCTCTTTCCATGAGCTCTTAGTCGCTGTTGTGCTTTACTGTAAAGGAAGTACCCTTTTCAGGACTCCCAGCCCCCTCAGGTAAGCATCATTTTTGTTCCAAGATCTCTTAGTACCTCCACACACCTGTAGGCCTGCTGAGCAAAAAGTGGCCCATTGGTCCCTCGGAGGTCCTCTGTGTCTGCTGAGTCATGGTCAACACACTGCACTCTCTCTTGTGATATCTTGACTCTCAGCACTCGCAAGTTGAAGAGCAACGTTCTTGCAAGTTCCAACATGCCGTGGAAGTCGCACTCATTCCCTAGTCTGAGCTGCACAGAGAAAAACACTAGGCTTCTCCTTCCAATCAGGACCTCCTACCTGAAGTCACCCTGCCTCCAGGAGAAAGACGGCTTGCGTTCCTGTTGCAACTAAAGCACAGTTTTTCCTGTAGCACTGCAGGCTTTTGAAGAGGCACGGTTCCGGAGGCCTGGCTACGGCGTTCCTTGGTGAGACCGTTCACAAGGTGCAGAACACCCTGCCTCGAGAAGTTGATTCAGGGAAGCAACCAGTGTGTACTCTGTGTCTCTTTTGACTTGTTAGAAACCACAGAGATGTATGCTGCCTGTGCCCATGGAAATGGGGGCATGATGGTACTAGCCTTGCTTTCCATTTGGAAAGCTCCATTCTTGCTACCGTGAAGCTCCCTGAAATTCTCTGCTGTTGACAGGCCTCAGGCCACTGTAGGCAAGGGTCTGGGAAGAAAATGCGTTTTCTCTGGCTACACACGGAGCTTCATTGGCCGGTGTGGGGCTCACCTTGCCATGCTCTAAAGCTAAAGGGAATCTCAACGTGAGTCCTTGCCTCGAGGTAAGGACCTGAGTAGCCCTGCAGAAAGGGAGGCATGCAGCTCTTTCCATGAGCTCTTAGTGGAGGTTCTGCTTTATTGTAAAGGAAGTACCCTTTTCAGGACCTTTAGGCGCCTCAGGTGAGCATCATTTTGGGTCCAAGAGCACAGACTCCCTCCACACCCCGGTGGGCCTGCTGAGAAGCATTGAGTCCCATATGTCCATCGGAGGCCCTCTGTGTCTGCCGAGTCTCGGGCAACACACTGTACGTTACTTCAGGAGAGCTCTATTTCCAGAGCAGTCGAACAGCATCAGAACCACATTTCTAGGCAGTCCAACATGCCCTGGAAGTTTTCGACATTGCCCTCGTTTGAATGCCCTGAGAAAAGACTCTTCTTAGAATTTAACGAGGACCTCTTTCCTGAAGTCACTCTATTCAAGGAGAAATACAGCATCCTAACATGCTGTGTCGCTCACAGTGCAAGCAACGTGAGAACTTGCCTCGAGGGAAGGCCCTGAAATGCTATGCAGAAGGGGAGGCGTGTAGCAGTTTCCATGAGGCCGTAGTCGCTGCTCTGCAGCATTTTAACGCCAGTACGCTTTTCAGGACACCTAGGTGCCTCACCTGGAAAACCTGTTCCCTGCAAGAACACCGAGTACCCTCAGGCTCCCCTGGCCCTTCTAAGCAATATCCAGGCCCCTAGCTTTCCGACTCACGGTGTGTATGCCGAGTGTAGGGCAACACACTGCACTCTTATTGGTACATCTTGATTTAGCCAGCAATCGCACAGATTCACGAGCACGATTCTAGCAAGTTCCAACTTGCCGTGGAAGTCGCACTCCTTCCCTAGTTTGAGCTGCACAGAGAAAAACACTAGCCTTCTCCATCCATCCAGGACCTCCTAGCTGAAGTCACCTTGCCTCCTGGAGAAAGACGGCTGCGTTCTTATTGCAACTAAAGCACAGTTTTTCCTTTAGCACTGCAGGCTTTTGAAGAGACACGGGCCAGGAGGCCTAGCTAGGGCTTTCCTGGGTGAGGCCGTTCACTAGTTGCAGAACACCCTGCCTCGAGAAGTTGATTCAGGGAAGCAACCAGTGTGTACTCTGTGTCTCATTTGACTTGTTAGAAACCACAGAGATGTATGCTGCCTGTGCCCATGGAAATGGGGGCATGATGGTACTAGCCTTGCTTTCCATTTGGAAAGCTCCATTCTTGCTGCCGTGAAGCTCCCTGAAATTCTCTGCTGTTGACAGGCCCCTGGCCACTCTAGCATTGGTGTGGGAAGAAAATGAGTTTTCTGAGGCTACACACGGAGCTTCTTTGGCCGGGGTGGGGCTCACCTTGCCATGCTCTAGAGCTAAAGGGAATCTCAACGTGAGTCCTTGCCTCGAGGTAAGGCCCTGAGTAGCCCTGCAGAAAGGGAGGCATGCAGGTCTTTCCATGCGCTCTAAGTCGCTGTTCAGCTTTACTTTAAAGGAAGTACCCTTTTCCGGACTCGTAGGCCTCTCAGGTGAGCATCATTTTTGTTGCAAGATCCCTGAGTACCTCCACACCCCTGTAAGCCTGCTGAGCAACAACGAGGCCCATTGGGCCCTCGGAGGTCCTCTGTGTCTGCTGAGTCATGGGCAACACACTGCACTCTTTCTTGTGATATCTTGATTCACGGCACTCGCACAGGTTCACGAGCACCGTTCTAGCATTTTCCAACATGCCGTGGAAGTCGCACTCATTCCCTAGTCTGAGCTGCACAGAGAAAAACACTGGGCTTCTCCTTCCATCTAAGACCTCCTACCTGAAGTCATCCTGCCCCCAGGAGAAAGACGGCTTGCGTTCCTATTGCAACTAAAGCACAGTATTTCCTGTAGCCCTGCAGGCTCTTGAAGACGCACGGGCCCAGAGGCCTAGCTAGGGCGTTCCTTGGTGAGGTCGTGCACTAGATGCAGAACACCCTGCCTCGAGAAGTTGATTCAGGGAAGCAACCAGTGTGTACTCCGTGTCTCTTTTGACTTGTTAGAAACCACAGAGATGTATGCTGCCTCTGCCAATGGTTATGGGGGCATGATGGTACTAGCCTTCCTTTCCATTTGGAAAGCTCCATTCTTACTGCCGTGAAGCTCCCTGAAATTCTCTGCTGTTGACAGCCCTCTGGCCACTGTAGGCATGAGTGTGGGAAGAAAATGAATTTTCTCTGCCTACACACGGAGCTTCATTGGCCGGGGTGGGGCTCACCTTGCCATGCTCTGGAGCTAAATGGAATCTCAACTTGAGTCTTTGCCTCGAGGTAAGGCCCTGAGTAGCCCTGCAGAACGGGAGGCATGCAGGTCTTTCCGTTAGCTCTAAGTCGCTGTTCAGCTTTACTTTAAAGGAAGTACCCTTTTCAGGACTCCTAGGCCTCTCGGGTGAGCATCATTTTTGTTCCAAGATCCCTGAGTACCTCCACACCCCTGTAGGCCTGCTGAGCAACAACGAGGCCCATCGTCCCTCGGAGGTCCTCTGTGTCTGCTGAGTCATGGGCGACACACTGCACTCTTTCTTGTGATATCTTGATTCACAGCACTCGCACAGGTTCAAGAGCAATGTTCTAGCAAGTTCCAACATGCCGTGGAAGTCGCACTCATTCCCTGGTCTGAGCTGCACAGAGAAAAACACTAGGCTTCTCCTTCCATCCAGGACCTCCTACCTGAAGTCACCCTGCCTCAGGAGAAAGACGGCTTGCGTTCCTATTGCAACTAAAGCACAGTTTTTCCTGTAGCACTGCAGGTTTGGAAGAGGCAAGGGGCCAGAGGCCTAGCTAAGGCTTTCCTTGGTGAGGTCGTTCACTAGATGCCGAAAACCCTGCCTCGAGAAGTTGATTCAGGGAAGCAACCAGTGTGGACTCCGTGTCTCTTTTGACTTGTTAGAAACCACAGAGATGTATGCTGCCTGTGCCCATGGAAATGGGGGCATGATGGGACTAACCTTGCTTTCCATTTGGAAAGCTCCATTCTTGCTGCCATGAAGCTCCCTGAAATTCGCTGCTGTTGACAGGCCCCTGGCCACTGTAGGCATTGGTCTGGTAAGAAAATGAGTTTTCTCTGGCTAAACACGGAGCTCCTTTGGCCGGGGTGGGGCTCACCTTGCCATGCTCTAGAGCTAAAGGGAATCTCAACGTGAATCCTTGCCTCGAGGTAAGGCCCTGAGTAGCCCTGCAGAAAGGGAGGCATGCAGCTCTTTCCACGAGCTCTTAGTCGCTGTTGTGCTTTACTGTAAAGGAAGTACCCTTTTCAGGACTCCCAGCCCCCTCAGGTAAGCATCATTTTTGTTCCAAGATCTCTTAGTACCTCCACACCCCTGTAGGCCTGCTGAGCAAAAAGTGGCCCATTGGTCCCTCGGAGGTCCTCTGTGTCTGCTGAGTCATGGTCAACACACTGCACTCTCTCTTGTGATATCTTGACTCTCAGCACTCGCAAGTTGAAGAGCAACGTTCTTGCAAGTTCCAACATGCCGTGGAAGTCGCACTCATTCCCTAGTCTGAGCTGCACAGAGAAAAACACTAGGCTTCTCCTTCCAATCAGGACCTCCTACCTGAAGTCACCCTGCCTCCAGGAGAAAGACGGCTTGCGTTCCTGTTGCAACTAAAGCACAGTTTTTCCTGTAGCACTGCAGGCTTTTGAAGAGGCACGGTTCCGGAGGCCTGGCTACGGCGTTCCTTGGTGAGACCGTTCACAAGGTGCAGAACACCCTGCCTCGAGAAGTTGATTCAGGGAAGCAACCAGTGTGGACTCTGTGTCTCTTTTGACTTGATAGAAACCACAGAGATGTATGCTGCCTGTGCCCATGGAAATGGGGGCATGATGGTACTAGCCTTGCTTTCCATTTGGAAAGCTCCATTCTTGCTACCGTGAAGCTCCCTGAAATTCTCTGCTGTTGACAGGCCTCAGGCCACTGTAGGCAAGGGTCTGGGAAGAAAATGCGTTTTCTCTGGCTACACACGGAGCTTCATTGGCCGGTGTGGGGCTCACCTTGCCATGCTCTAAAGCTAAAGGGAATCTCAACGTGAGTCCTTGCCTCGAGGTAAGGACCTGAGTAGCCCTGCAGAAAGGGAGGCATGCAGCTCTTTCCATGAGCTCTTAGTGGAGGTTCTGCTTTATTGTAAAGGAAGTACCCTTTTCAGGACCTTTAGGCGCCTCAGGTGAGCATCATTTTGGGTCCAAGAGCACAGACTCCCTCCACACCCCGGTGGGCCTGCTGAGAAGCATTGAGTCCCATATGTCCATCGGAGGCCCTCTGTGTCTGCCGAGTCTCGGGCAACACACTGTACGTTACTTCAGGAGAGCTCTATTTCCAGAGCAGTCGAACAGCATCAGAACCACATTTCTAGGCAGTCCAACATGCCCTGGAAGTTTTCGACATTGCCCTCGTTTGAATGCCCTGAGAAAAGACTCTTCTTAGAATTTAACGAGGACCTCTTTCCTGAAGTCACTCTATTCAAGGAGAAATACAGCATCCTAACATGCTGTGTCGCTCACAGTGCAAGCAACGTGAGAACTTGCCTCGAGGGAAGGCCCTGAAATGCTATGCAGAAGGGGAGGCGTGTAGCAGTTTCCATGAGGCCGTAGTCGCTGCTCTGCAGCATTTTAATGCCAGTACGCTTTTCAGGACACCTAGGTGCCTCACCTGGAAAACCTGTTCCCTGCAAGAACACCGAGTACCCTCAGGCTCCCCTGGCCCTTCTAAGCAATATCCAGGCCCCTAGCTTTCCGACTCACGGTGTGTATGCCGAGTGTAGGGCAACACACTGCACTCTTATTGGTACATCTTGATTTAGCCAGCAATCGCACAGATTCACGAGCACGATTCTAGCAAGTTCCAACTTGCCGTGGAAGTCGCACTCCTTCCCTAGTTTGAGCTGCACAGAGAAAAACACTAGCCTTCTCCATCCATCCAGGACCTCCTAGCTGAAGTCACCTTGCCTCCTGGAGAAAGACGGCTGCGTTCTTATTGCAACTAAAGCACAGTTTTTCCTTTAGCACTGCAGGCTTTTGAAGAGACACGGGCCAGGAGGCCTAGCTAGGGCTTTCCTGGGTGAGGCCGTTCACTAGTTGCAGAACACCCTGCCTCGAGAAGTTGATTCAGGGAAGCAACCAGTGTGTACTCTGTGTCTCATTTGACTTGTTAGAAACCACAGAGATGTATGCTGCCTGTGCCCATGGAAATGGGGGCATGATGGTACTAGCCTTGCTTTCCATTTGGAAAGCTCCATTCTTGCTGCCGTGAAGCTCCCTGAAATTCTCTGCTGTTGACAGGCCCCTGGCCACTCTAGCATTGGTGTGGGAAGAAAATGAGTTTTCTGTGGCTACACACGGAGCTTCTTTGGCCGGGGTGGGGCTCACCTTGCCATGCTCTAGAGCTAAAGGGAATCTCAACGTGAGTCCTTGCCTCGAGGTAAGGCCCTGAGTAGCCCTGCAGAAAGGGAGGCATGCAGGTCTTTCCATGCGCTCTAAGTCGCTGTTCAGCTTTACTTTAAAGGAAGTACCCTTTTCCGGACTCGTAGGCCTCTCAGGTGAGCATCATTTTTGTTGCAAGATCCCTGAGTACCTCCACACCCCTGTAAGCCTGCTGAGCAACAACGAGGCCCATCGTCCCTCGGAGGTCCTCTGTGTCTGCTGAGTCATGGGCAACACACTGCACTCTTTCTTGTGATATCTTGATTCACAGCACTCGCACAGGTTCACGAGCACCGTTCTAGCAGGTTCCAACATGCCGTGGAAGTCGCACTCATTCCCTAGTCTGAGCTGCACAGAGAAAAACACTAGGCTTCTCCTTCCATCTAAGACCTCCTACCTGAAGTCACCCTGCCATCAGGAGAAACACTGCGTGCGTTCTTATTGCAACTAAAGCACAGTTTTTCCTGTAGCACTGCAGGCTTTTGAAGAGGCACGGGCCCAGAGGCCTAGCTAGGGCGTTCCTTGGTGAGGTCGTTCACTAGATGCAGAACACCCTGCCTCGAGAAGTTGATTCAGGGAAGCAACCAGTGTGTACTCCGTGTCTCTTTTGACTTGTTAGAAACCACAGAGATGTATGCTGCCTCTGCCAATGGTTATGGGGGCATGATGGTACTAGCCTTCCTTTCCATTTGGAAAGCTCCATTCTTACTGCCGTGAAGCTCCCTGAAATTCTCTGCTGTTGACAGCCCTCTGGCCACTGTAGGCATGAGTGTGGGAAGAAAATGAATTTTCTCTGCCTACACACGGAGCTTCATTGGCCGGGGTGGGGCTCACCTTGCCATGCTCTGGAGCTAAAGGGAATCTCAACGTGAGTCCTTGCCTCGAGGTAAGGCCCTGAGTAGCCCTGCAGAAAGGGAGGCATGCAGCTCTTTCCATTAGCTCTAAGTCGCTGTTCAGCTTTACTTTAAAGGAAGGACCCTTTTCAGGACTCCTAGGCCTCTCGGGTGAGCATCATTTTTGTTCCAAGATCCCTGAGTACCTCCACACCCCTGTAGGCCTGCTGAGCAACAACGAGGCCCATCGTCCCTCGGAGGTCCTCTGTGTCTGCTGAGTCATGGGCAACACACTGCACTCTTTCTTGTGATATCTTGATTCACAGCACTCGCACAGGTTCAAGAGCAATGTTCTAGCAAGTTCCAACATGCCGTGGAAGTCGCACTCATTCCCTGGTCTGAGCTGCACAGAGAAAAACACTAGGCTTCTCCTTCCATCCAGGACCTCCTACCTGAAGTCACCCTGCCTCAGGAGAAAGACGGCTTGCGTTCCTATTGCAACTAAAGCACAGTTTTTCCTGTAGCACTGCAGGTTCGGAAGAGGCAAGGGGCCAGAGGCCTAGCTAAGGCTTTCCTTGGTGAGGTCGTTCACTAGATGCCGAAAACCCTGCCTCGAGAAGTTGATTCAGGGAAGCAACCAGTGTGTACTCCGTGTCTCTTTTGACTTGTTAGAAACCACAGAGATGTATGCTGCCTGTGCCCATGGAAATCGGGGCATGATGGGACTAACCTTGCTTTCCATTTGGAAAGCTCCATTCTTGCTGCCATGAAGCTCCCTGAAATTCGCTGCTGTTGACAGGCCCCTGGCCACTGTAGGCATTGGTCTGGTAAGAAAATGAGTTTTCTCTGGCTAAACACGGAGCTCCTTTGGCCGGGGTGGGGCTCACCTTGCCATGCTCTAGAGCTAAAGGGAATCTCAACGTGAATCCTTGCCTCGAGGTAAGGCCCTGAGTAGCCCTGCAGAAAGGGAGGCATGCAGCTCTTTCCACGAGCTCTTAGTCGCTGTTGTGCTTTACTGTAAAGGAAGTACCCTTTTCAGGACTCCCAGCCCCCTCAGGTAAGCATCATTTTTGTTCCAAGATCTCTTAGTACCTCCACACCCCTGTAGGCCTGCTGAGCAAAAAGTGGCCCATTGGTCCCTCGGAGGTCCTCTGTGTCTGCTGAGTCATGGTCAACACACTGCACTCTCTCTTGTGATATCTTGACTCTCAGCACTCGCAAGTTGAAGAGCAACGTTCTTGCAAGTTCCAACATGCCGTGGAAGTCGCACTCATTCCCTAGTCTGAGCTGCACAGAGAAAAACACTAGGCTTCTCCTTCCAATCAGGACCTCCTACCTGAAGTCACCCTGCCTCCAGGAGAAAGACGGCTTGCGTTCCTGTTGCAACTAAAGCACAGTTTTTCCTGTAGCACTGCAGGCTTTTGAAGAGACACGGTTCCGGAGGCCTGGCTACGGCGTTCCTTGGTGAGACCGTTCACAAGGTGCAGAACACCCTGCCTCGAGAAGTTGATTCAGGGAAGCAACCAGTGTGTACTCTGTGTCTCTTTTGACTTGTTAGAAACCACAGAGATGTATGCTGCCTGTGCCCATGGAAATGGGGGCATGATGGTACTAGCCTTGCTTTCCATTTGGAAAGCTCCATTCTTGCTACCGTGAAGCTCCCTGAAATTCTCTGCTGTTGACAGGCCTCAGGCCACTGTAGGCAAGGGTCTGGGAAGAAAATGCGTTTTCTCTGGCTACACACGGAGCTTCATTGGCCGGTGTGGGGCTCACCTTGCCATGCTCTAAAGCTAAAGGGAATCTCAACGTGAGTCCTTGCCTCGAGGTAAGGACCTGAGTAGCCCAGCAGAAAGGGAGGCATGCAGCTCTTTCCATGAGCTCTTAGTGGAGGTTCTGCTTTATTGTAAAGGAAGTACCCTTTTCAGGACCTTTAGGCGCCTCAGGTGAGCATCATTTTGGGTCCAAGAGCACAGACTCCCTCCACACCCCGGTGGGCCTGCTGAGAAGCATTGAGTCCCATATGTCCATCGGAGGCCCTCTGTGTCTGCCGAGTCTCGGGCAACACACTGTACGTTATTTCAGGAGAGCTCTATTTCCAGAGCAGTCGAACAGCATCAGAACCACATTTCTAGGCAGTCCAACATGCCCTGGAAGTTTTCGACATTGCCCTCGTTTGAATGCCCTGAGAAAAGACTCTTCTTAGAATTTAACGAGGACCTCTTTCCTGAAGTCACTCTATTCAAGGAGAAATACAGCATCCTAACATGCTGTGTCGCTCACAGTGCAAGCAACGTGAGAACTTGCCTCGAGGTAAGGCCCTGAAATGCTATGCAGAAGGGGAGGCGTGTAGCAGTTTCCATGAGGCCGTAGTCGCTGCTCTGCAGCATTTTAACGCCAGTACGCTTTTCAGGACACCTAGGTGCCTCACCTGGAAAACCTGTTCCCTGCAAGAACACCGAGTACCCTCAGGCTCCCCTGGCCCTTCTAAGCAATATCCAGGCCCCTAGCTTTCCGACTCACGGTGTGTATGCCGAGTGTAGGGCAACACACTGCACTCTTATTGGTACATCTTGATTTAGCCAGCAATCGCACAGATTCACGAGCACGATTCTAGCAAGTTCCAACTTGCCGTGGAAGTCGCACTCCTTCCCTAGTTTGAGCTGCACAGAGAAAAACACTAGCCTTCTCCATCCATCCAGGACCTCCTAGCTGAAGTCACCTTGCCTCCTGGAGAAAGACGGCTGCGTTCTTATTGCAACTAAAGCACAGTTTTTCCTTTAGCACTGCAGGCTTTTGAAGAGACACGGGCCAGGAGGCCTAGCTAGGGCTTTCCTGGGTGAGGCCGTTCACTAGTTGCAGAACACCCTGCCTCGAGAAGTTGATTCAGGGAAGCAACCAGTGTGTACTCTGTGTCTCATTTGACTTGTTAGAAACCACAGAGATGTATGCTGCCTGTACCCATGGAAATGGGGGCATGATGGTACTAGCCTTGCTTTCCATTTGGAAAGCTCCATTCTTGCTGCCATGAAGCTCCCTGAAATTCTCTGCTGTTGACAGGCCCCTGGCCACTCTAGCATTGGTGTGTGAAGAAAATGAGTTTTCTCTGGCTACACACGGAGCTTCTTTGGCCGGGGTGGGGCTCACCTTGCCATGCTCTAGAGCTAAAGGGAATCTCAACGTGAGTCCTTGCCTCGAGGTAAGGCCCTGAGTAGCCCTGCAGAAAGGGAGGCATGCAGCTCTTTCCATGCGCTCTAAGTCGCTGTTCAGCTTTACTTTAAAGGAAGTACCCTTTTCCGGACTCGTAGGCCTCTCAGGTGAGCATCATTTTTGTTCCAAGATCCCTGAGTACCTCCACACCCCTGTAAGCCTGCTGAGCAACAACGAGGCCCATTGGGCCCTCGGAGGTCCTCTGTGTCTGCTGAGTCATGGGCAACACACTGCACTCTTTCTTGTGATATCTTGATTCACGGCACTCGCACAGGTTCACGAGCACCGTTCTAGCAGTTTCCAACATGCCGTGGAAGTCGCACTCATTCCCTAGTCTGAGCTGCACAGAGAAAAACACTGGGCTTCTCCTTCCATCTAAGACCTCCTACCTGAAGTCATCCTGCCCCCAGGAGAAAGACGGCTTGCGTTCCTATTGCAACTAAAGCACAGTATTTCCTGTAGCCCTGCAGGCTCTTGAAGACGCACGGGCCCAGAGGCCTAGCTAGGGCGTTCCTTGGTGAGGTCGTGCACTAGATGCAGAACACCCTGCCTCGAGAAGTTGATTCAGGGAAGCAACCAGTGTGTACTCCGTGTCTCTTTTGACTTGTTAGAAACCACAGAGATGTATGCTGCCTCTGCCAATGGTTATGGGGGCATGATGGTACTAGCCTTCCTTTCCATTTGGAAAGCTCCATTCTTACTGCCGTGAAGCTCCCTGAAATTCTCTGCTGTTGACAGCCCTCTGGCCACTGTAGGCATGAGTGTGGGAAGAAAATGAATTTTCTCTGCCTACACACGGAGCTTCATTGGCCGGGGTGGGGCTCACCTTGCCATGCTCTGGAGCTAAAGGGAATCTCAACTTGAGTCTTTGCCTCGAGGTAAGGCCCTGAGTAGCCCTGCAGAACGGGAGGCATGCAGGTCTTTCCGTTAGCTCTAAGTCGCTGTTCAGCTTTACTTTAAAGGAAGTACCCTTTTCAGGACTCCTAGGCCTCTCGGGTGAGCATCATTTTTGTTCCAAGATCCCTGAGTACCTCCACACCCCTGTAGGCCTGCTGAGCAACAACGAGGCCCATCGTCCCTCGGAGGTCCTCTGTGTCTGCTGAGTCATGGGCGACACACTGCACTCTTTCTTGTGATATCTTGATTCACAGCACTCGCACAGGTTCAAGAGCAATGTTCTAGCAAGTTCCAACATGCCGTGGAAGTCGCACTCATTCCCTGGTCTGAGCTGCACAGAGAAAAACACTAGGCTTCTCCTTCCATCCAGGACCTCCTACCTGAAGTCACCCTGCCTCAGGAGAAAGACGGCTTGCGTTCCTATTGCAACTAAAGCACAGTTTTTCCTGTAGCACTGCAGGTTTGGAAGAGGCAAGGGGCCAGAGGCCTAGCTAAGGCTTTCCTTGGTGAGGTCGTTCACTAGATGCCGAAAACCCTGCCTCGAGAAGTTGATTCAGGGAAGCAACCAGTGTGGACTCCGTGTCTCTTTTGACTTGTTAGAAACCACAGAGATGTATGCTGCTTGTGCCCATGGAAATGGGGGCATGATGGGACTAACCTTGCTTTCCATTTGGAAAGCTCCATTCTTGCTGCCATGAAGCTCCCTGAAATTCGCTGCTGTTGACAGGCCCCTGGCCACTGTAGGCATTGGTCTGGTAAGAAAATGAGTTTTCTCTGGCTAAACACGGAGCTCCTTTGGCCGGGGTGGGGCTCACCTTGCCATGCTCTAGAGCTAAAGGGAATCTCAACGTGAATCCTTGCCTCGAGGTAAGGCCCTGAGTAGCCCTGCAGAAAGGGAGGCATGCAGCTCTTTCCACGAGCTCTTAGTCGCTGTTGTGCTTTACTGTAAAGGAAGTACCCTTTTCAGGACTCCCAGCCCCCTCAGGTAAGCATCATTTTTGTTCCAAGATCTCTTAGTACCTCCACACCCCTGTAGGCCTGCTGAGCAAAAAGTGGCCCATTGGTCCCTCGGAGGTCCTCTGTGTCTGCTGAGTCATGGTCAACACACTGCACTCTCTCTTGTGATATCTTGACTCTCAGCACTCGCAAGTTGAAGAGCAACGTTCTTGCAAGTTCCAACATGCCGTGGAAGTCGCACTCATTCCCTAGTCTGAGCTGCACAGAGAAAAACACTAGGCTTCTCCTTCCAATCAGGACCTCCTACCTGAAGTCACCCTGCCTCCAGGAGAAAGACGGCTTGCGTTCCTGTTGCAACTAAAGCACAGTTTTTCCTGTAGCACTGCAGGCTTTTGAAGAGGCACGGTTCCGGAGGCCTGGCTACGGCGTTCCTTGGTGAGACCGTTCACAAGGTGCAGAACACCCTGCCTCGAGAAGTTGATTCAGGGAAGCAACCAGTGTGTACTCTGTGTCTCTTTTGACTTGTTAGAAACCACAGAGATGTATGCTGCCTGTGCCCATGGAAATGGGGGCATGATGGTACTAGCCTTGCTTTCCATTTGGAAAGCTCCATTCTTGCTACCGTGAAGCTCCCTGAAATTCTCTGCTGTTGACAGGCCTCAGGCCACTGTAGGCAAGGGTCTGGGAAGAAAATGCGTTTTCTCTGGCTACACACGGAGCTTCATTGGCCGGTGTGGGGCTCACCTTGCCATGCTCTAAAGCTAAAGGGAATCTCAACGTGAGTCCTTGCCTCGAGGTAAGGACCTGAGTAGCCCTGCAGAAAGGGAGGCATGCAGCTCTTTCCATGAGCTCTTAGTGGAGGTTCTGCTTTATTGTAAAGGAAGTACCCTTTTCAGGACCTTTAGGCGCCTCAGGTGAGCATCATTTTGGGTCCAAGAGCACAGACTCCCTCCACACCCCGGTGGGCCTGCTGAGAAGCATTGAGTCCCATATGTCCATCGGAGGCCCTCTGTGTCTGCCGAGTCTCGGGCAACACACTGTACGTTACTTCAGGAGAGCTCTATTTCCAGAGCAGTCGAACAGCATCAGAACCACATTTCTAGGCAGTCCAACATGCCCTGGAAGTTTTCGACATTGCCCTCGTTTGAATGCCCTGAGAAAAGACTCTTCTTAGAATTTAACGAGGACCTCTTTCCTGAAGTCACTCTATTCAAGGAGAAATACAGCATCCTAACATGCTGTGTCGCTCACAGTGCAAGCAACGTGAGAACTTGCCTCGAGGGAAGGCCCTGAAATGCTATGCAGAAGGGGAGGCGTGTAGCAGTTTCCATGAGGCCGTAGTCGCTGCTCTGCAGCATTTTAATGCCAGTACGCTTTTCAGGACACCTAGGTGCCTCACCTGGAAAACCTGTTCCCTGCAAGAACACCGAGTACCCTCAGGCTCCCCTGGCCCTTCTAAGCAATATCTAGGCCCCTAGCTTTCCGACTCACGGTGTGTATGCCGAGTGTAGGGCAACACACTGCACTCTTATTGGTACATCTTGATTTAGCCAGCAATCGCACAGATTCACGAGCACGATTCTAGCAAGTTCCAACTTGCCGTGGAAGTCGCACTCCTTCCCTAGTTTGAGCTGCACAGAGAAAAACACTAGCCTTCTCCATCCATCCAGGACCTCCTAGCTGAAGTCACCTTGCCTCCTGGAGAAAGACGGCTGCGTTCTTATTGCAACTAAAGCACAGTTTTTCCTTTAGCACTGCAGGCTTTTGAAGAGACACGGGCCAGGAGGCCTAGCTAGGGCTTTCCTGGGTGAGGCCGTTCACTAGTTGCAGAACACCCTGCCTCGAGAAGTTGATTCAGGGAAGCAACCAGTGTGTACTCTGTGTCTCATTTGACTTGTTAGAAACCACAGAGATGTATGCTGCCTGTGCCCATGGAAATGGGGGCATGATGGTACTAGCCTTGCTTTCCATTTGGAAAGCTCCATTCTTGCTGCCGTGAAGCTCCCTGAAATTCTCTGCTGTTGACAGGCCCCTGGCCACTCTAGCATTGGTGTGGGAAGAAAATGAGTTTTCTCTGGCTACACACGGAGCTTCTTTGGCCGGGGTGGGGCTCACCTTGCCATGCTCTAGAGCTAAAGGGAATCTCAACGTGAGTCCTTGCCTCGAGGTAAGGCCCTGAGTAGCCCTGCAGAAAGGGAGGCATGCAGCTCTTTCCATGCGCTCTAAGTCGCTGTTCAGCTTTACTTTAAAGGAAGTACCCTTTTCCGGACTCGTAGGCCTCTCAGGTGAGCATCATTTTTGTTGCAAGATCCCTGAGTACCTCCACACCCCTGTAAGCCTGCTGAGCAACAACGAGGCCCATTGGGCCCTCGGAGGTCCTCTGTGTCTGCTGAGTCATGGGCAACACACTGCACTCTTTCTTGTGATATCTTGATTCACGGCACTCGCACAGGTTCACGAGCACCGTTCTAGCATTTTCCAACATGCCGTGGAAGTCGCACTCATTCCCTAGTCTGAGCTGCACAGAGAAAAACACTGGGCTTCTCCTTCCATCTAAGACCTCCTACCTGAAGTCATCCTGCCCCCAGGAGAAAGACGGCTTGCGTTCCTATTGCAACTAAAGCACAGTATTTCCTGTAGCCCTGCAGGCTCTTGAAGACGCACGGGCCCAGAGGCCTAGCTAGGGCGTTCCTTGGTGAGGTCGTGCACTAGATGCAGAAAATCCTGCCTCGAGAAGTTGATTCAGGGAAGCAACCAGTGTGTACTCCGTGTCTCTTTTGACTTGTTAGAAACCACAGAGATGTATGCTGCCTGTGCCCATGGAAATGGGGGCATGATGGTACTAGCCTTGCTTTCCATTTGGAAAGCTCCATTCTTGCTGCCGTGAAGCTCCCTGATATTCTCTGCTGTTGACAGGCCCCTGGCCACTCTAGCATTGGTGTGGGAAGAAAATGAGTTTTCTCTGGCTACACACGGAGCTTCTTTGGCCGGGGTGGGGCTCACCTTGCCATGCTGTAGAGCTAAAGGGAATCTCAACGTGAGTCCTTGCCTCGAGGTAAGGCCCTGGGTAGCCCTGCAGAAAGGGAGGCATGCAGGTCTTTCCATGCGCTCTAAGTCGCTGTTCAGCTTTACTTTAAAGGAAGTACCCTTTTCCGGACTCGTAGGCCTCTCGGGTGAGCATCATTTTTGTTCCAAGATCCCTGAGTACCTCCACACCCCTGTAAGCCTGCTGAGCAACAACGAGGCCCATCGTCCCTCGGAGGTCCTCTGTGTCTGCTGAGTCATGGGCAACACACTGCACTCTTTCTTGTGATATCTTGATTCACAGCACTCGCACAGGTTCACGAGCACCGTTCTAGCAGGTTCCAACATGCCGTGGAAGTCGCACTCATTCCCTAGTCTGAGCTGCACAGAGAAAAACACTAGGCTTCTCCTTCCATCTAAGACCTCCTACCTGAAGTCACCCTGCCATCAGGAGAAACACTGCGTGCGTTCTTATTGCAACTAAAGCACAGTTTTTCCTGTAGCACTGCAGGCTTTTGAAGAGGCACGGGCCCAGAGGCCTAGCTAGGGCGTTCCTTGGTGAGGTCGTTCACTAGATGCAGAACACCCTGCCTCGAGAAGTTGATTCAGGGAAGCAACCAGTGTGTACTCCGTGTCTCTTTTGACTTGTTAGAAACCACAGAGATGTATGCTGCCTCTGCCAATGGTTATGGGGGCATGATGGTACTAGCCTTCCTTTCCATTTGGAAAGCTCCATTCTTACTGCCGTGAAGCTCCCTGAAATTCTCTGCTGTTGACAGCCCTCTGGCCACTGTAGGCATGAGTGTGGGAAGAAAATGAATTTTCTCTGCCTACACACGGAGCTTCATTGGCCGGGGTGGGGCTCACCTTGCCATGCTCTGGAGCTAAAGGGAATCTCAACTTGAGTCTTTGCCTCGAGGTAAGGCCCTGAGTAGCCCTGCAGAAAGGGAGGCATGCAGCTCTTTCCATTAGCTCTAAGTCGCTATTCAGCTTTACTTTAAAGGAAGGACCCTTTTCAGGACTCCTAGGCCTCTCGGGTGAGCATCATTTTTGTTCCAAGATCCCTGAGTACCTCCACACCCCTGTAGGCCTGCTGAGCAACAACGAGGCCCATCGTCCCTCGGAGGTCCTCTGTGTCTGCTGAGTCATGGGCAACACACTGCACTCTTTCTTGTGATATCTTGATTCACAGCACTCGCACAGGTTCAAGAGCAATGTTCTAGCAAGTTCCAACATGCCGTGGAAGTCGCACTCATTCCCTGGTCTGAGCTGCACAGAGAAAAACACTAGGCTTCTCCTTCCATCCAGGACCTCCTACCTGAAGTCACCCTGCCTCAGGAGAAAGACGGCTTGCGTTCCTATTGCAACTAAAGCACAGTTTTTCCTGTAGCACTGCAGGTTCGGAAGAGGCAAGGGGCCAGAGGCCTAGCTAAGGCTTTCCTTGGTGAGGTCGTTCACTAGATGCCGAAAACCCTGCCTCGAGAAGTTGATTCAGGGAAGCAACCAGTGTGTACTCCGTGTCTCTTTTGACTTGTTAGAAACCACAGAGCTGTATGCTGCCTGTGCCCATGGAAATGGGGGCATGATGGGACTAACCTTGCTTTCAGTTTGGAAAGCTCCATTCTTGCTGCCGTGAAGCTCCCTGAAATTCGCTGCTGTTGACAGGCCCCTGGCCACTGTAGGCATTGGTCTGGTAAGAAAATGAGTTTTCTCTGGCTAAACACGGAGCTCCTTTGGCCGGGGTGGGGCTCACCTTGCCATGCTCTAGAGCTAAAGGGAATCTCAACGTGAATCCTTGCCTCGAGGTAAGGCCCTGAGTAGCCCTGCAGAAAGGGAGGCATGCAGCTCTTTCCACGAGCTCTTAGTCGCTGTTGTGCTTTACTGTAAAGGAAGTACCCTTTTCAGGACTCCCAGCCCCCTCAGGTAAGCATCATTTTTGTTCCAAGATCTCTTAGTACCTCCACACCCCTGTAGGCCTGCTGAGCAAAAAGTGGCCCATTGGTCCCTCGGAGGTCCTCTGTGTCTGCTGAGTCATGGTCAACACACTGCACTCTCTCTTGTGATATCTTGACTCTCAGCACTCGCAAGTTGAAGAGCAACGTTCTTGCAAGTTCCAACATGCCGTGGAAGTCGCACTCATTCCCTAGTCTGAGCTGCACAGAGAAAAACACTAGGCTTCTCCTTCCAATCAGGACCTCCTACCTGAAGTCACCCTGCCTCCAGGAGAAAGACGGCTTGCGTTCCTGTTGCAACTAAAGCACAGTTTTTCCTGTAGCACTGCAGGCTTTTGAAGAGGCACGGTTCCGGAGGCCTGGCTACGGCGTTCCTTGGTGAGACCGTTCACAAGGTGCAGAACACCCTGCCTCGAGAAGTTGATTCAGGGAAGCAACCAGTGTGTACTCTGTGTCTCTTTTGACTTGTTAGAAACCACAGAGATGTATGCTGCCTGTGCCCATGGAAATGGGGGCATGATGGTACTAGCCTTGCTTTCCATTTGGAAAGCTCCATTCTTGCTACCGTGAAGCTCCCTGAAATTCTCTGCTGTTGACAGGCCTCAGGCCACTGTAGGCAAGGGTCTGGGAAGAAAATGCGTTTTCTCTGGCTACACACGGAGCTTCATTGGCTGGTGTGGGGCTCACCTTGCCATGCTCTAAAGCTAAAGGGAATCTCAACGTGAGTCCTTGCCTCGAGGTAAGGACCTGAGTAGCCCAGCAGAAAGGGAGGCATGCAGCTCTTTCCATGAGCTCTTAGTGGAGGTTCTGCTTTATTGTAAAGGAAGTACCCTTTTCAGGACCTTTAGGCGCCTCAGGTGAGCATCATTTTGGGTCCAAGAGCACAGACTCCCTCCACACCCCGGTGGGCCTGCTGAGAAGCATTGAGTCCCATATGTCCATCGGAGGCCCTCTGTGTCTGCCGAGTCTCGGGCAACACACTGTACGTTACTTCAGGAGAGCTCTATTTCCAGAGCAGTCGAACAGCATCAGAACCACATTTCTAGGCAGTCCAACATGCCCTGGAAGTTTTCGACATTGCCCTCGTTTGAATGCCCTGAGAAAAGACTCTTCTTAGAATTTAACGAGGACCTCTTTCCTGAAGTCACTCTATTCAAGGAGAAATACAGCATCCTAACATGCTGTGTCGCTCACAGTGCAAGCAACGTGAGAACTTGCCTCGAGGTAAGGCCCTGAAATGCTATGCAGAAGGGGAGGCGTGTAGCAGTTTCCATGAGGCCGTAGTCGCTGCTCTGCAGCATTTTAACGCCAGTACGCTTTTCAGGACACCTAGGTGCCTCACCTGGAAAACCTGTTCCCTGCAAGAACACCGAGTACCCTCAGGCTCCCCTGGCCCTTCTAAGCAATATCCAGGCCCCTAGCTTTCCGACTCACGGTGTGTATGCCGAGTGTAGGGCAACACACTGCACTCTTATTGGTACATCTTGATTTAGCCAGCAATCGCACAGATTCACGAGCACGATTCTAGCAAGTTCCAACTTGCCGTGGAAGTCGCACTCCTTCCCTAGTTTGAGCTGCACAGAGAAAAACACTAGCCTTCTCCATCCATCCAGGACCTCCTAGCTGAAGTCACCTTGCCTCCTGGAGAAAGACGGCTGCGTTCTTATTGCAACTAAAGCACAGTTTTTCCTTTAGCACTGCAGGCTTTTGAAGAGACATGGGCCAGGAGGCCTAGCTAGGGCTTTCCTGGGTGAGGCCGTTCACTAGTTGCAGAACACCCTGCCTCGAGAAGTTGATTCAGGGAAGCAACCAGTGTGTACTCTGTGTCTCATTTGACTTGTTAGAAACCACAGAGATGTATGCTGCCTGTGCCCATGGAAATGGGGGCATGATGGTACTAGCCTTGCTTTCCATTTGGAAAGCTCCATTCTTGCTGCCGTGAAGCTCCCTGAAATTCTCTGCTGTTGACAGGCCCCTGGCCACTCTAGCATTGGTGTGTGAAGAAAATGAGTTTTCTCTGGCTACACACGGAGCTTCTTTGGCCGGGGTGGGGCTCACCTTGCCATGCTCTAGAGCTAAAGGGAATCTCAACGTGAGTCCTTGCCTCGAGGTAAGGCCCTGAGTAGCCCTGCAGAAAGGGAGGCATGCAGCTCTTTCCATGCGCTCTAAGTCGCTGTTCAGCTTTACTTTAAAGGAAGTACCCTTTTCCGGACTCGTAGGCCTCTCAGGTGAGCATCATTTTTGTTCCAAGATCCCTGAGTACCTCCACACCCCTGTAAGCCTGCTGAGCAACAACGAGGCCCATTGGGCCCTCGGAGGTCCTCTGTGTCTGCTGAGTCATGGGCAACACACTGCACTCTTTCTTGTGATATCTTGATTCACGGCACTCGCACAGGTTCACGAGCACCGTTCTAGCAGTTTCCAACATGCCGTGGAAGTCGCACTCATTCCCTAGTCTGAGCTGCACAGAGAAAAACACTGGGCTTCTCCTTCCATCTAAGACCTCCTACCTGAAGTCATCCTGCCCCCAGGAGAAAGACGGCTTGCGTTCCTATTGCAACTAAAGCACAGTATTTCCTGTAGCCCTGCAGGCTCTTGAAGACGCACGGGCCCAGAGGCCTAGCTAGGGCGTTCCTTGGTGAGGTCGTGCACTAGATGCAGAAAATCCTGCCTCGAGAAGTTGATTCAGGGAAGCAACCAGTGTGTACTCCGTGTCTCTTTTCACTTGTTAGAAACCACAGAGATGTATGCTGCCTGTGCCCATGGAAATGGGGGCATGATGGTACTAGCCTTGCTTTCCATTTGGAAAGCTCCATTCTTGCTGCCGTGAAGCTCCCTGATATTCTCTGCTGTTGACAGGCCCCTGGCCACTCTAGCATTGGTGTGGGAAGAAAATGAGTTTTCTCTGGCTACACACGGAGCTTCTTTGGCCGGGCTGGGGCTCACCTTGCCATGCTGTAGAGCTAAAGGGAATCACAACGTGAGTCCTTGCCTCGAGGTAAGGCCCTGGGTAGCCCTGCAGAAAGGGAGGCATGCAGGTCTTTCCATGCGCTCTAAGTCGCTGTTCAGCTTTACTTTAAAGGAAGTACCCTTTTCCGGACTCGTAGGCCTCTCGGGTGAGCATCATTTTTGTTCCAAGATCCCTGAGTACCTCCACACCCCTGTAAGCCTGCTGAGCAACAACGAGGCCCATCGTCCCTCGGAGGTCCTCTGTGTCTGCTGAGTCATGGGCAACACACTGCACTCTTTCTTGTGATATCTTGATTCACAGCACTCGCACAGGTTCACGAGCACCGTTCTAGCAGGTTCCAACATGCCGTGGAAGTCGCACTCATTCCCTAGTCTGAGCTGCACAGAGAAAAACACTAGGCTTCTCCTTCCATCTAAGACCTCCTACCTGAAGTCACCCTGCCATCAGGAGAAACACTGCGTGCGTTCTTATTGCAACTAAAGCACAGTTTTTCCTGTAGCACTGCAGGCTTTTGAAGAGGCACGGGCCCAGAGGCCTAGCTAGGGCGTTCCTTGGTGAGGTCGTTCACTAGATGCAGAACACCCTGCCTCGAGAAGTTGATTCAGGGAAGCAACCAGTGTGTACTCCGTGTCTCTTTTGACTTGTTAGAAACCACAGAGATGTATGCTGCCTCTGCCAATGGTTATGGGGGCATGATGGTACTAGCCTTCCTTTCCATTTGGAAAGCTCCATTCTTACTGCCGTGAAGCTCCCTGAAATTCTCTGCTGTTGACAGCCCTCTGGCCACTGTAGGCATGAGTGTGGGAAGAAAATGAATTTTCTCTGCCTACACACGGAGCTTCATTGGCCGGGGTGGGGCTCACCTTGCCATGCTCTGGAGCTAAAGGGAATCTCAACTTGAGTCTTTGCCTCGAGGTAAGGCCCTGAGTAGCCCTGCAGAAAGGGAGGCATGCAGCTCTTTCCATTAGCTCTAAGTCGCTATTCAGCTTTACTTTAAAGGAAGGACCCTTTTCAGGACTCCTAGGCCTCTCGGGTGAGCATCATTTTTGTTCCAAGATCCCTGAGTACCTCCACACCCCTGTAGGCCTGCTGAGCAACAACGAGGCCCATCGTCCCTCGGAGGTCCTCTGTGTCTGCTGAGTCATGGGCAACACACTGCACTCTTTCTTGTGATATCTTGATTCACAGCACTCGCACAGGTTCAAGAGCAATGTTCTAGCAAGTTCCAACATGCCGTGGAAGTCGCACTCATTCCCTGGTCTGAGCTGCACAGAGAAAAACACTAGGCTTCTCCTTCCATCCAGGACCTCCTACCTGAAGTCACCCTGCCTCAGGAGAAAGACGGCTTGCGTTCCTATTGCAACTAAAGCACAGTTTTTCCTGTAGCACTGCAGGTTCGGAAGAGGCAAGGGGCCAGAGGCCTAGCTAAGGCTTTCCTTGGTGAGGTCGTTCACTAGATGCCGAAAACCCTGCCTCGAGAAGTTGATTCAGGGAAGCAACCAGTGTGTACTCCGTGTCTCTTTTGACTTGTTAGAAACCACAGAGCTGTATGCTGCCTGTGCCCATGGAAATGGGGGCATGATGGGACTAACCTTGCTTTCAGTTTGGAAAGCTCCATTCTTGCTGCCGTGAAGCTCCCTGAAATTCGCTGCTGTTGACAGGCCCCTGGCCACTGTAGGCATTGGTCTGGTAAGAAAATGAGTTTTCTCTGGCTAAACACGGAGCTCCTTTGGCCGGGGTGGGGCTCACCTTGCCATGCTCTAGAGCTAAAGGGAATCTCAACGTGAATCCTTGCCTCGAGGTAAGGCCCTGAGTAGCCCTGCAGAAAGGGAGGCATGCAGCTCTTTCCACGAGCTCTTAGTCGCTGTTGTGCTTTACTGTAAAGGAAGTACCCTTTTCAGGACTCCCAGCCCCCTCAGGTAAGCATCATTTTTGTTCCAAGATCTCTTAGTACCTCCACACCCCTGTAGGCCTGCTGAGCAAAAAGTGGCCCATTGGTCCCTCGGAGGTCCTCTGTGTCTGCTGAGTCATGGTCAACACACTGCACTCTCTCTTGTGATATCTTGACTCTCAGCACTCGCAAGTTGAAGAGCAACGTTCTTGCAAGTTCCAACATGCCGTGGAAGTCGCACTCATTCCCTAGTCTGAGCTGCACAGAGAAAAACACTAGGCTTCTCCTTCCAATCAGGACCTCCTACCTGAAGTCACCCTGCCTCCAGGAGAAAGACGGCTTGCGTTCCTGTTGCAACTAAAGCACAGTTTTTCCTGTAGCACTGCAGGCTTTTGAAGAGGCACGGTTCCGGAGGCCTGGCTACGGCGTTCCTTGGTGAGACCGTTCACAAGGTGCAGAACACCCTGCCTCGAGAAGTTGATTCAGGGAAGCAACCAGTGTGTACTCTGTGTCTCTTTTGACTTGTTAGAAACCACAGAGATGTATGCTGCCTGTGCCCATGGAAATGGGGGCATGATGGTACTAGCCTTGCTTTCCATTTGGAAAGCTCCATTCTTGCTACCGTGAAGCTCCCTGAAATTCTCTGCTGTTGACAGGCCTCAGGCCACTGTAGGCAAGGGTCTGGGAAGAAAATGCGTTTTCTCTGGCTACACACGGAGCTTCATTGGCTGGTGTGGGGCTCACCTTGCCATGCTCTAAAGCTAAAGGGAATCTCAACGTGAGTCCTTGCCTCGAGGTAAGGACCTGAGTAGCCCAGCAGAAAGGGAGGCATGCAGCTCTTTCCATGAGCTCTTAGTGGAGGTTCTGCTTTATTGTAAAGGAAGTACCCTTTTCAGGACCTTTAGGCGCCTCAGGTGAGCATCATTTTGGGTCCAAGAGCACAGACTCCCTCCACACCCCGGTGGGCCTGCTGAGAAGCATTGAGTCCCATATGTCCATCGGAGGCCCTCTGTGTCTGCCGAGTCTCGGGCAACACACTGTACGTTACTTCAGGAGAGCTCTATTTCCAGAGCAGTCGAACAGCATCAGAACCACATTTCTAGGCAGTCCAACATGCCCTGGAAGTTTTCGACATTGCCCTCGTTTGAATGCCCTGAGAAAAGACTCTTCTTAGAATTTAACGAGGACCTCTTTCCTGAAGTCACTCTATTCAAGGAGAAATACAGCATCCTAACATGCTGTGTCGCTCACAGTGCAAGCAACGTGAGAACTTGCCTCGAGGTAAGGCCCTGAAATGCTATGCAGAAGGGGAGGCGTGTAGCAGTTTCCATGAGGCCGTAGTCGCTGCTCTGCAGCATTTTAACGCCAGTACGCTTTTCAGGACACCTAGGTGCCTCACCTGGAAAACCTGTTCCCTGCAAGAACACCGAGTACCCTCAGGCTCCCCTGGCCCTTCTAAGCAATATCCAGGCCCCTAGCTTTCCGACTCACGGTGTGTATGCCGAGTGTAGGGCAACACACTGCACTCTTATTGGTACATCTTGATTTAGCCAGCAATCGCACAGATTCACGAGCACGATTCTAGCAAGTTCCAACTTGCCGTGGAAGTCGCACTCCTTCCCTAGTTTGAGCTGCACAGAGAAAAACACTAGCCTTCTCCATCCATCCAGGACCTCCTAGCTGAAGTCACCTTGCCTCCTGGAGAAAGACGGCTGCGTTCTTATTGCAACTAAAGCACAGTTTTTCCTTTAGCACTGCAGGCTTTTGAAGAGACACGGGCCAGGAGGCCTAGCTAGGGCTTTCCTGGGTGAGGCCGTTCACTAGTTGCAGAACACCCTGCCTCGAGAAGTTGATTCAGGGAAGCAACCAGTGTGTACTCTGTGTCTCATTTGACTTGTTAGAAACCACAGAGATGTATGCTGCCTGTGCCCATGGAAATGGGGGCATGATGGTACTAGCCTTGCTTTCCATTTGGAAAGCTCCATTCTTGCTGCCGTGAAGCTCCCTGAAATTCTCTGCTGTTGACAGGCCCCTGGCCACTCTAGCATTGGTGTGGGAAGAAAATGAGTTTTCTCTGGCTACACACGGAGCTTCTTTGGCCGGGGTGGGGCTCACCTTGCCATGCTCTAGAGCTAAAGGGAATCTCAACGTGAGTCCTTGCCTCGAGGTAAGGCCCTGAGTAGCCCTGCAGAAAGGGAGGCATGCAGCTCTTTCCATGCGCTCTAAGTCGCTGTTCAGCTTTACTTTAAAGGAAGTACCCTTTTCCGGACTCGTAGGCCTCTCAGGTGAGCATCATTTTTGTTCCAAGATCCCTGAGTACCTCCACACCCCTGTAAGCCTGCTGAGCAACAACGAGGCCCATTGGGCCCTCGGAGGTCCTCTGTGTCTGCTGAGTCATGGGCAACACACTGCACTCTTTCTTGTGATATCTTGATTCACGGCACTCGCACAGGTTCACGAGCACCGTTCTAGCAGTTTCCAACATGCCGTGGAAGTCGCACTCATTCCCTAGTCTGAGCTGCACAGAGAAAAACACTGGGCTTCTCCTTCCATCTAAGACCTCCTACCTGAAGTCATCCTGCCCCCAGGAGAAAGACGGCTTGCGTTCCTATTGCAACTAAAGCACAGTATTTCCTGTAGCCCTGCAGGCTCTTGAAGACGCACGGGCCCAGAGGCCTAGCTAGGGCGTTCCTTGGTGAGGTCGTGCACTAGATGCAGAAAATCCTGCCTCGAGAAGTTGATTCAGGGAAGCAACCAGTGTGTACTCCGTGTCTCTTTTCACTTGTTAGAAACCACAGAGATGTATGCTGCCTGTGCCCATGGAAATGGGGGCATGATGGTACTAGCCTTGCTTTCCATTTGGAAAGCTCCATTCTTGCTGCCGTGAAGCTCCCTGATATTCTCTGCTGTTGACAGGCCCCTGGCCACTCTAGCATTGGTGTGGGAAGAAAATGAGTTTTCTCTGGCTACACACGGAGCTTCTTTGGCCGGGCTGGGGCTCACCTTGCCATGCTGTAGAGCTAAAGGGAATCACAACGTGAGTCCTTGCCTCGAGGTAAGGCCCTGGGTAGCCCTGCAGAAAGGGAGGCATGCAGGTCTTTCCATGCGCTCTAAGTCGCTGTTCAGCTTTACTTTAAAGGAAGTACCCTTTTCCGGACTCGTAGGCCTCTCGGGTGAGCATCATTTTTGTTCCAAGATCCCTGAGTACCTCCACACCCCTGTAAGCCTGCTGAGCAACAACGAGGCCCATCGTCCCTCGGAGGTCCTCTGTGTCTGCTGAGTCATGGGCAACACACTGCACTCTTTCTTGTGATATCTTGATTCACAGCACTCGCACAGGTTCACGAGCACCGTTCTAGCAGGTTCCAACATGCCGTGGAAGTCGCACTCATTCCCTAGTCTGAGCTGCACAGAGAAAAACACTAGGCTTCTCCTTCCATCTAAGACCTCCTACCTGAAGTCACCCTGCCATCAGGAGAAACACTGCGTGCGTTCTTATTGCAACTAAAGCACAGTTTTTCCTGTAGCACTGCAGGCTTTTGAAGAGGCACGGGCCCAGAGGCCTAGCTAGGGCGTTCCTTGGTGAGGTCGTTCACTAGATGCAGAACACCCTGCCTCGAGAAGTTGATTCAGGGAAGCAACCAGTGTGTACTCCGTGTCTCTTTTGACTTGTTAGAAACCACAGAGATGTATGCTGCCTCTGCCAATGGTTATGGGGGCATGATGGTACTAGCCTTCCTTTCCATTTGGAAAGCTCCATTCTTACTGCCGTGAAGCTCCCTGAAATTCTCTGCTGTTGACAGCCCTCTGGCCACTGTAGGCATGAGTGTGGGAAGAAAATGAATTTTCTCTGCCTACACACGGAGCTTCATTGGCCGGGGTGGGGCTCACCTTGCCATGCTCTGGAGCTAAAGGGAATCTCAACTTGAGTCTTTGCCTCGAGGTAAGGCCCTGAGTAGCCCTGCAGAAAGGGAGGCATGCAGCTCTTTCCGTTAGCTCTAAGTCGCTGTTCAGCTTTACTTTAAAGGAAGTACCCTTTTCAGGACTCCTAGGCCTCTCGGATGAGCATCATTTTTGTTCCAAGATCCCTGAGTACCTCCACACCCCTGTAGGCCTGCTGAGCAACAACGAGGCCCATCGTCCCTCGGAGGTCCTCTGTGTCTGCTGAGTCATGGGCGACACACTGCACTCTTTCTTGTGATATCTTGATTCACAGCACTCGCACAGGTTCAAGAGCAATGTTCTAGCAAGTTCCAACATGCCGTGGAAGTCGCACTCATTCCCTGGTCTGAGCTGCACAGAGAAAAACACTAGGCTTCTCCTTCCATCCAGGACCTCCTACCTGAAGTCACCCTGCCTCAGGAGAAAGACGGCTTGCGTTCCTATTGCAACTAAAGCACAGTTTTTCCTGTAGCACTGCAGGTTTGGAAGAGGCAAGGGGCCAGAGGCCTAGCTAAGGCTTTCCTTGGTGAGGTCGTTCACTAGATGCCGAAAACCCTGCCTCGAGAAGTAGATTCAGGGAAGCAACCAGTGTGTACTCCGTGTCTCTTTTGACTTGTTAGAAACCACAGAGCTGTATGCTGCCTGTGCCCATGGAAATGGGGGCATGATGGGACTAACCTTGCTTTCAGTTTGGAAAGCTCCATTCTTGCTGCCGTGAAGCTCCCTGAAATTCGCTGCTGTTGACAGGCCCCTGGCCACTGTAGGCATTGGTCTGGTAAGAAAATGAGTTTTCTCTGGCTAAACACGGAGCTCCTTTGGCCGGGGTGGGGCTCACCTTGCCATGCTCTAGAGCTAAAGGGAATCTCAACGTGAATCCTTGCCTCGAGGTAAGGCCCTGAGTAGCCCTGCAGAAAGGGAGGCATGCAGCTCTTTCCATGAGCTCTTAGTCGCTGTTGTGCTTTACTGTAAAGGAAGTACCCTTTTCAGGACTCCCAGCCCCCTCAGGTAAGCATCATTTTTGTTCCAAGATCTCTTAGTACCTCCACACCCCTGTAGGCCTGCTGAGCAAAAAGTGGCCCATTGGTCCCTCGGAGGTCCTCTGTGTCTGCTGAGTCATGGTCAACACACTGCACTCTCTCTTGTGATATCTTGACTCTCAGCACTCGCAAGTTGAAGAGCAACGTTCTTGCAAGTTCCAACATGCCGTGGAAGTCGCACTCATTCCCTAGTCTGAGCTGCACAGAGAAAAACACTAGGCTTCTCCTTCCAATCAGGACCTCCTACCTGAAGTCACCCTGCCTCCAGGAGAAAGACGGCTTGCGTTCCTGTTGCAACTAAAGCACAGTTTTTCCTGTAGCACTGCAGGCTTTTGAAGAGGCACGGTTCCGGAGGCCTGGCTACGGCGTTCCTTGGTGAGACCGTTCACAAGGTGCAGAACACCCTGCCTCGAGAAGTTGATTCAGGGAAGCAACCAGTGTGTACTCTGTGTCTCTTTTGACTTGTTAGAAACCACAGAGATGTATGCTGCCTGTGCCCATGGAAATGGGGGCATGATGGTACTAGCCTTGCTTTCCATTTGGAAAGCTCCATTCTTGCTACCGTGAAGCTCCCTGAAATTCTCTGCTGTTGACAGGCCTCAGGCCACTGTAGGCAAGGGTCTGGGAAGAAAATGCGTTTTCTCTGGCTACACACGGAGCTTCATTGGCCGGTGTGGGGCTCACCTTGCCATGCTCTAAAGCTAAAGGGAATCTCAACGTGAGTCCTTGCCTCGAGGTAAGGACCTGAGTAGCCCTGCAGAAAGGGAGGCATGCAGCTCTTTCCATGAGCTCTTAGTGGAGGTTCTGCTTTATTGTAAAGGAAATACCCTTTTCAGGACCTTTAGGCGCCTCAGGTGAGCATCATTTTGGGTCCAAGAGCACAGACTCCCTCCACACCCTGGTGGGCCTGCTGAGAAGCATTGAGTCCCATATGTCCATCGGAGGCCCTCTGTGTCTGCCGAGTCTCGGGCAACACACTGTACGTTACTTCAGGAGAGCTCTATTTCCAGAGCAGTCGAACAGCATCAGAACCACATTTCTAGGCAGTCCAACATGCCCTGGAAGTTTTCGACATTGCCCTCGTTTGAATGCCCTGAGAAAACACTCTTCTTAGAATTTAATGAGGACCTCTTTCCTGAAGTCACTCTATTCAAGGAGAAATACAGCATCCTAACATGCTGTGTCGCTCACAGTGCAAGCAACGTGAGAACTTGCCTCGAGGTAAGGCCCTGAAATGCTATGCAGAAGGGGAGGCGTGTAGCAGTTTCCATGAGGCCGTAGTCGCTGCTCTGCAGCATTTTAACGCCAGTACGCTTTTCAGGACACCTAGGTGCCTCACCTGGAAAACCTGTTCCCTGCAAGAACACCGAGTACCCTCAGGCTCCCCTGGCCCTTCTAAGCAATATCCAGGCCCCTAGCTTTCCGACTCACGGTGTGTATGCCGAGTGTAGGGCAACACACTGCACTCTTATTGGTACATCTTGATTTAGCCAGCAATCGCACAGATTCACGAGCACGATTCTAGCAAGTTCCAACTTGCCGTGGAAGTCGCACTCCTTCCCTAGTTTGAGCTGCACAGAGAAAAACACTAGCCTTCTCCATCCATCCAGGACCTCCTAGCTGAAGTCACCTTGCCTCCTGGAGAAAGACGGCTGCGTTCTTATTGCAACTAAAGCACAGTTTTTCCTTTAGCACTGCAGGCTTTTGAAGAGACACGGGCCAGGAGGCCTAGCTAGGGCTTTCCTGGGTGAGGCCGTTCACTAGTTGCAGAACACCCTGCCTCGAGAAGTTGATTCAGGGAAGCAACCAGTGTGTACTCTGTGTCTCATTTGACTTGTTAGAAACCACAGAGATGTATGCTGCCTGTGCCCATGGAAATGGGGGCATGATGGTACTAGCCTTGCTTTCCATTTGGAAAGCTCCATTCTTGCTGCCGTGAAGCTCCCTGAAATTCTCTGCTGTTGACAGGCCCCTGGCCACTCTAGCATTGGTGTGTGAAGAAAATGAGTTTTCTCTGGCTACACACGGAGCTTCTTTGGCCGGGGTGGGGCTCACCTTGCCATGCTCTAGAGCTAAAGGGAATCTCAACGTGAGTCCTTGCCTCGAGGTAAGGCCCTGAGTAGCCCTGCAGAAAGGGAGGCATGCAGCTCTTTCCATGCGCTCTAAGTCGCTGTTCAGCTTTACTTTAAAGGAAGTACCCTTTTCCGGACTCGTAGGCCTCTCAGGTGAGCATCATTTTTGTTCCAAGATCCCTGAGTACCTCCACACCCCTGTAAGCCTGCTGAGCAACAACGAGGCCCATTGGGCCCTCGGAGGTCCTCTGTGTCTGCTGAGTCATGGGCAACACACTGCACTCTTTCTTGTGATATCTTGATTCACGGCACTCGCACAGGTTCACGAGCACCGTTCTAGCAGTTTCCAACATGCCGTGGAAGTCGCACTCATTCCCTAGTCTGAGCTGCACAGAGAAAAACACTGGGCTTCTCCTTCCATCTAAGACCTCCTACCTGAAGTCATCCTGCCCCCAGGAGAAAGACGGCTTGCGTTCCTATTGCAACTAAAGCACAGTATTTCCTGTAGCCCTGCAGGCTCTTGAAGACGCACGGGCCCAGAGGCCTAGCTAGGGCGTTCCTTGGTGAGGTCGTGCACTAGATGCAGAAAATCCTGCCTCGAGAAGTTGATTCAGGGAAGCAACCAGTGTGTACTCCGTGTCTCTTTTCACTTGTTAGAAACCACAGAGATGTATGCTGCCTGTGCCCATGGAAATGGGGGCATGATGGTACTAGCCTTGCTTTCCATTTGGAAAGCTCCATTCTTGCTGCCGTGAAGCTCCCTGATATTCTCTGCTGTTGACAGGCCCCTGGCCACTCTAGCATTGGTGTGGGAAGAAAATGAGTTTTCTCTGGCTACACACGGAGCTTCTTTGGCCGGGCTGGGGCTCACCTTGCCATGCTGTAGAGCTAAAGGGAATCACAACGTGAGTCCTTGCCTCGAGGTAAGGCCCTGGGTAGCCCTGCAGAAAGGGAGGCATGCAGGTCTTTCCATGCGCTCTAAGTCGCTGTTCAGCTTTACTTTAAAGGAAGTACCCTTTTCCGGACTCGTAGGCCTCTCGGGTGAGCATCATTTTTGTTCCAAGATCCCTGAGTACCTCCACACCCCTGTAAGCCTGCTGAGCAACAACGAGGCCCATCGTCCCTCGGAGGTCCTCTGTGTCTGCTGAGTCATGGGCAACACACTGCACTCTTTCTTGTGATATCTTGATTCACAGCACTCGCACAGGTTCACGAGCACCGTTCTAGCAGGTTCCAACATGCCGTGGAAGTCGCACTCATTCCCTAGTCTGAGCTGCACAGAGAAAAACACTAGGCTTCTCCTTCCATCTAAGACCTCCTACCTGAAGTCACCCTGCCATCAGGAGAAACACTGCGTGCGTTCTTATTGCAACTAAAGCACAGTTTTTCCTGTAGCACTGCAGGCTTTTGAAGAGGCACGGGCCCAGAGGCCTAGCTAGGGCGTTCCTTGGTGAGGTCGTTCACTAGATGCAGAACACCCTGCCTCGAGAAGTTGATTCAGGGAAGCAACCAGTGTGTACTCCGTGTCTCTTTTGACTTGTTAGAAACCACAGAGATGTATGCTGCCTCTGCCAATGGTTATGGGGGCATGATGGTACTAGCCTTCCTTTCCATTTGGAAAGCTCCATTCTTACTGCCGTGAAGCTCCCTGAAATTCTCTGCTGTTGACAGCCCTCTGGCCACTGTAGGCATGAGTGTGGGAAGAAAATGAATTTTCTCTGCCTACACACGGAGCTTCATTGGCCGGGGTGGGGCTCACCTTGCCATGCTCTGGAGCTAAAGGGAATCTCAACTTGAGTCTTTGCCTCGAGGTAAGGCCCTGAGTAGCCCTGCAGAAAGGGAGGCATGCAGCTCTTTCCGTTAGCTCTAAGTCGCTGTTCAGCTTTACTTTAAAGGAAGTACCCTTTTCAGGACTCCTAGGCCTCTCGGATGAGCATCATTTTTGTTCCAAGATCCCTGAGTACCTCCACACCCCTGTAGGCCTGCTGAGCAACAACGAGGCCCATCGTCCCTCGGAGGTCCTCTGTGTCTGCTGAGTCATGGGCGACACACTGCACTCTTTCTTGTGATATCTTGATTCACAGCACTCGCACAGGTTCAAGAGCAATGTTCTAGCAAGTTCCAACATGCCGTGGAAGTCGCACTCATTCCCTGGTCTGAGCTGCACAGAGAAAAACACTAGGCTTCTCCTTCCATCCAGGACCTCCTACCTGAAGTCACCCTGCCTCAGGAGAAAGACGGCTTGCGTTCCTATTGCAACTAAAGCACAGTTTTTCCTGTAGCACTGCAGGTTTGGAAGAGGCAAGGGGCCAGAGGCCTAGCTAAGGCTTTCCTTGGTGAGGTCGTTCACTAGATGCCGAAAACCCTGCCTCGAGAAGTAGATTCAGGGAAGCAACCAGTGTGTACTCCGTGTCTCTTTTGACTTGTTAGAAACCACAGAGCTGTATGCTGCCTGTGCCCATGGAAATGGGGGCATGATGGGACTAACCTTGCTTTCAGTTTGGAAAGCTCCATTCTTGCTGCCGTGAAGCTCCCTGAAATTCGCTGCTGTTGACAGGCCCCTGGCCACTGTAGGCATTGGTCTGGTAAGAAAATGAGTTTTCTCTGGCTAAACACGGAGCTCCTTTGGCCGGGGTGGGGCTCACCTTGCCATGCTCTAGAGCTAAAGGGAATCTCAACGTGAATCCTTGCCTCGAGGTAAGGCCCTGAGTAGCCCTGCAGAAAGGGAGGCATGCAGCTCTTTCCATGAGCTCTTAGTCGCTGTTGTGCTTTACTGTAAAGGAAGTACCCTTTTCAGGACTCCCAGCCCCCTCAGGTAAGCATCATTTTTGTTCCAAGATCTCTTAGTACCTCCACACCCCTGTAGGCCTGCTGAGCAAAAAGTGGCCCATTGGTCCCTCGGAGGTCCTCTGTGTCTGCTGAGTCATGGTCAACACACTGCACTCTCTCTTGTGATATCTTGACTCTCAGCACTCGCAAGTTGAAGAGCAACGTTCTTGCAAGTTCCAACATGCCGTGGAAGTCGCACTCATTCCCTAGTCTGAGCTGCACAGAGAAAAACACTAGGCTTCTCCTTCCAATCAGGACCTCCTACCTGAAGTCACCCTGCCTCCAGGAGAAAGACGGCTTGCGTTCCTGTTGCAACTAAAGCACAGTTTTTCCTGTAGCACTGCAGGCTTTTGAAGAGGCACGGTTCCGGAGGCCTGGCTACGGCGTTCCTTGGTGAGACCGTTCACAAGGTGCAGAACACCCTGCCTCGAGAAGTTGATTCAGGGAAGCAACCAGTGTGTACTCTGTGTCTCTTTTGACTTGTTAGAAACCACAGAGATGTATGCTGCCTGTGCCCATGGAAATGGGGGCATGATGGTACTAGCCTTGCTTTCCATTTGGAAAGCTCCATTCTTGCTACCGTGAAGCTCCCTGAAATTCTCTGCTGTTGACAGGCCTCAGGCCACTGTAGGCAAGGGTCTGGGAAGAAAATGCGTTTTCTCTGGCTACACACGGAGCTTCATTGGCCGGTGTGGGGCTCACCTTGCCATGCTCTAAAGCTAAAGGGAATCTCAACGTGAGTCCTTGCCTCGAGGTAAGGACCTGAGTAGCCCTGCAGAAAGGGAGGCATGCAGCTCTTTCCATGAGCTCTTAGTGGAGGTTCTGCTTTATTGTAAAGGAAGTACCCTTTTCAGGACCTTTAGGCGCCTCAGGTGAGCATCATTTTGGGTCCAAGAGCACAGACTCCCTCCACACCCCGGTGGGCCTGCTGAGAAGCATTGAGTCCCATATGTCCATCGGAGGCCCTCTGTGTCTGCCGAGTCTCGGGCAACACACTGTACGTTACTTCAGGAGAGCTCTATTTCCAGAGCAGTCGAACAGCATCAGAACCACATTTCTAGGCAGTCCAACATGCCCTGGAAGTTTTCGACATTGCCCTCGTTTGAATGCCCTGAGAAAAGACTCTTCTTAGAATTTAACGAGGACCTCTTTCCTGAAGTCACTCTATTCAAGGAGAAATACAGCATCCTAACATGCTGTGTCGCTCACAGTGCAAGCAACGTGAGAACTTGCCTCGAGGGAAGGCCCTGAAATGCTATGCAGAAGGGGAGGCGTGTAGCAGTTTCCATGAGGCCGTAGTCGCTGCTCTGCAGCATTTTAACGCCAGTATGCTTTTCAGGACACCTAGGTGCCTCACCTGGAAAACCTGTTCCCTGCAAGAACACCGAGTACCCTCAGGCTCCCCTGGCCCTTCTAAGCAATATCCAGGCCCCTAGCTTTCCGACTCACGGTGTGTATGCCGAGTGTAGGGCAACACACTGCACTCTTATTGGTACATCTTGATTTAGCCAGCAATCGCACAGATTCACGAGCACGATTCTAGCAAGTTCCAACTTGCCGTGGAAGTCGCACTCCTTCCCTAGTTTGAGCTGCACAGAGAAAAACACTAGCCTTCTCCATCCATCCAGGACCTCCTAGCTGAAGTCACCTTGCCTCCTGGAGAAAGACGGCTGCGTTCTTATTGCAACTAAAGCACAGTTTTTCCTTTAGCACTGCAGGCTTTTGAAGAGACACGGGCCAGGAGGCCTAGCTAGGGCTTTCCTGGGTGAGGCCGTTCACTAGTTGCAGAACACCCTGCCTCGAGAAGTTGATTCAGGGAAGCAACCAGTGTGTACTCTGTGTCTCATTTGACTTGTTAGAAACCACAGAGATGTATGCTGCCTGTGCCCATGGAAATGGGGGCATGATGGTACTAGCCTTGCTTTCCATTTGGAAAGCTCCATTCTTGCTGCCGTGAAGCTCCCTGAAATTCTCTGCTGTTGACAGGCCCCTGGCCACTCTAGCATTGGTGTGTGAAGAAAATGAGTTTTCTCTGGCTACACACGGAGCTTCTTTGGCCGGGGTGGGGCTCACCTTGCCATGCTCTAGAGCTAAAGGGAATCTCAACGTGAGTCCTTGCCTCGAGGTAAGGCCCTGAGTAGCCCTGCAGAAAGGGAGGCATGCAGGTCTTTCCATGCGCTCTAAGTCGCTGTTCAGCTTTACTTTAAAGGAAGTACCCTTTTCCGGACTCGTAGGCCTCTCAGGTGAGCATCATTTTTGTTCCAAGATCCCTGAGTACCTCCACACCCCTGTAAGCCTGCTGAGCAACAACGAGGCCCATTGGGCCCTCGGAGGTCCTCTGTGTCTGCTGAGTCATGGGCAACACACTGCACTCTTTCTTGTGATATCTTGATTCACGGCACTCGCACAGGTTCACGAGCACCGTTCTAGCAGTTTCCAACATGCCGTGGAAGTCGCACTCATTCCCTAGTCTGAGCTGCACAGAGAAAAACACTGGGCTTCTCCTTCCATCTAAGACCTCCTACCTGAAGTCATCCTGCCCCCAGGAGAAAGACGGCTTGCGTTCCTATTGCAACTAAAGCACAGTATTTCCTGTAGCCCTGCAGGCTCTTGAAGACGCACGGGCCCAGAGGCCTAGCTAGGGCGTTCCTTGGTGAGGTCGTGCACTAGATGCAGAACACCCTGCCTCGAGAAGTTGATTCAGGGAAGCAACCAGTGTGTACTCCGTGTCTCTTTTGACTTGTTAGAAACCACAGAGATGTATGCTGCCTGTGCCAATGGTTATGGGGGCATGATGGTACTAGCCTTCCTTTCCATTTGGAAAGCTCCATTCTTACTGCCGTGAAGCTCCCTGAAATTCTCTGCTGTTGACAGCCCTCTGGCCACTGTAGGCATGAGTGTGGGAAGAAAATGAATTTTCTCTGCCTACACACGGAGCTTCATTGGCCGGGGTGGGGCTCACCTTGCCATGCTCTGGAGCTAAAGGGAATCTCAACTTGAGTCTTTGCCTCGAGGTAAGGCCCTGAGTAGCCCTGCAGAAAGGGAGGCATGCAGCTCTTTCCGTTAGCTCTAAGTCGCTGTTCAGCTTTACTTTAAAGGAAGTACCCTTTTCAGGACTCCTAGGCCTCTCGGGTGAGCATCATTTTTGTTCCAAGATCCCTGAGTACCTCCACACCCCTGTAGGCCTGCTGAGCAACAACGAGGCCCATCGTCCCTCGGAGGTCCTCTGTGTCTGCTGAGTCATGGGCGACACACTGCACTCTTTCTTGTGATATCTTGATTCACAGCACTCGCACAGGTTCAAGAGCAATGTTCTAGCAAGTTCCAACATGCCGTGGAAGTCGCACTCATTCCCTGGTCTGAGCTGCACAGAGAAAAACACTAGGCTTCTCCTTCCATCCAGGACCTCCTACCTGAAGTCACCCTGCCTCAGGAGAAAGACGGCTTGCGTTCCTATTGCAACTAAAGCACAGTTTTTCCTGTAGCACTGCAGGTTTGGAAGAGGCAAGGGGCCAGAGGCCTAGCTAAGGCTTTCCTTGGTGAGGTCGTTCACTAGATGCCGAAAACCCTGCCTCGAGAAGTAGATTCAGGGAAGCAACCAGTGTGTACTCCGTGTCTCTTTTGACTTGTTAGAAACCACAGAGCTGTATGCTGCCTGTGCCCATGGAAATGGGGGCATGATGGGACTAACCTTGCTTTCAGTTTGGAAAGCTCCATTCTTGCTGCCGTGAAGCTCCCTGAAATTCGCTGCTGTTGACAGGCCCCTGGCCACTGTAGGCATTGGTCTGGTAAGAAAATGAGTTTTCTCTGGCTAAACACGGAGCTCCTTTGGCCGGGGTGGGGCTCACCTTGCCATGCTCTAGAGCTAAAGGGAATCTCAACGTGAATCCTTGCCTCGAGGTAAGGCCCTGAGTAGCCCTGCAGAAAGGGAGGCATGCAGCTCTTTCCATGAGCTCTTAGTCGCTGTTGTGCTTTACTGTAAAGGAAGTACCCTTTTCAGGACTCCCAGCCCCCTCAGGTAAGCATCATTTTTGTTCCAAGATCTCTTAGTACCTCCACACCCCTGTAGGCCTGCTGAGCAAAAAGTGGCCCATTGGTCCCTCGGAGGTCCTCTGTGTCTGCTGAGTCATGGTCAACACACTGCACTCTCTCTTGTGATATCTTGACTCTCAGCACTCGCAAGTTGAAGAGCAACGTTCTTGCAAGTTCCAACATGCCGTGGAAGTCGCACTCATTCCCTAGTCTGAGCTGCACAGAGAAAAACACTAGGCTTCTCCTTCCAATCAGGACCTCCTACCTGAAGTCACCCTGCCTCCAGGAGAAAGACGGCTTGCGTTCCTGTTGCAACTAAAGCACAGTTTTTCCTGTAGCACTGCAGGCTTTTGAAGAGGCACGGTTCCGGAGGCCTGGCTACGGCGTTCCTTGGTGAGACCGTTCACAAGGTGCAGAACACCCTGCCTCGAGAAGTTGATTCAGGGAAGCAACCAGTGTGTACTCTGTGTCTCTTTTGACTTGTTAGAAACCACAGAGATGTATGCTGCCTGTGCCCATGGAAATGGGGGCATGATGGTACTAGCCTTGCTTTCCATTTGGAAAGCTCCATTCTTGCTACCGTGAAGCTCCCTGAAATTCTCTGCTGTTGACAGGCCTCAGGCCACTGTAGGCAAGGGTCTGGGAAGAAAATGCGTTTTCTCTGGCTACACACGGAGCTTCATTGGCCGGTGTGGGGCTCACCTTGCCATGCTCTAAAGCTAAAGGGAATCTCAACGTGAGTCCTTGCCTCGAGGTAAGGACCTGAGTAGCCCTGCAGAAAGGGAGGCATGCAGCTCTTTCCATGAGCTCTTAGTGGAGGTTCTGCTTTATTGTAAAGGAAGTACCCTTTTCAGGACCTTTAGGCGCCTCAGGTGAGCATCATTTTGGGTCCAAGAGCACAGACTCCCTCCACACCCTGGTGGGCCTGCTGAGAAGCATTGAGTCCCATATGTCCATCGGAGGCCCTCTGTGTCTGCCGAGTCTCGGGCAACACACTGTACGTTACTTCAGGAGAGCTCTATTTCCAGAGCAGTCGAACAGCATCAGAACCACATTTCTAGGCAGTCCAACATGCCCTGGAAGTTTTCGACATTGCCCTCGTTTGAATGCCCTGAGAAAAGACTCTTCTTAGAATTTAACGAGGACCTCTTTCCTGAAGTCACTCTATTCAAGGAGAAATACAGCATCCTAACATGCTGTGTCGCTCACAGTGCAAGCAACGTGAGAACTTGCCTCGAGGGAAGGCCCTGAAATGCTATGCAGAAGGGGAGGCGTGTAGCAGTTTCCATGAGGCCGTAGTCGCTGCTCTGCAGCATTTTAACGCCAGTATGCATTTCAGGACACCTAGGTGCCTCACCTGGAAAACCTGTTCCCTGCAAGAACACCGAGTACCCTCAGGCTCCCCTGGCCCTTCTAAGCAATATCCAGGCCCCTAGCTTTCCGACTCACGGTGTGTATGCCGAGTGTAGGGCAACACACTGCACTCTTATTGGTACATCTTGATTTAGCCAGCAATCGCACAGATTCACGAGCACGATTCTAGCAAGTTCCAACTTGCCGTGGAAGTCGCACTCCTTCCCTAGTTTGAGCTGCACAGAGAAAAACACTAGCCTTCTCCATCCATCCAGGACCTCCTAGCTGAAGTCACCTTGCCTCCTGGAGAAAGACGGCTGCGTTCTTATTGCAACTAAAGCACAGTTTTTCCTTTAGCACTGCAGGCTTTTGAAGAGACACGGGCCAGGAGGCCTAGCTAGGGCTTTCCTGGGTGAGGCCGTTCACTAGTTGCAGAACACCCTGCCTCGAGAAGTTGATTCAGGGAAGCAACCAGTGTGTACTCTGTGTCTCATTTGACTTGTTAGAAACCACAGAGATGTATGCTGCCTGTGCCCATGGAAATGGGGGCATGATGGTACTAGCCTTGCTTTCCATTTGGAAAGCTCCATTCTTGCTGCCGTGAAGCTCCCTGAAATTCTCTGCTGTTGACAGGCCCCTGGCCACTCTAGCATTGGTGTGTGAAGAAAATGAGTTTTCTCTGGCTACACACGGAGCTTCTTTGGCCGGGGTGGGGCTCACCTTGCCATGCTCTAGAGCTAAAGGGAATCTCAACGTGAGTCCTTGCCTCGAGGTAAGGCCCTGAGTAGCCCTGCAGAAAGGGAGGCATGCAGGTCTTTCCATGCGCTCTAAGTCGCTGTTCAGCTTTACTTTAAAGGAAGTACCCTTTTCCGGACTCGTAGGCCTCTCAGGTGAGCATCATTTTTGTTCCAAGATCCCTGAGTACCTCCACACCCCTGTAAGCCTGCTGAGCAACAACGAGGCCCATTGGGCCCTCGGAGGTCCTCTGTGTCTGCTGAGTCATGGGCAACACACTGCACTCTTTCTTGTGATATCTTGATTCACGGCACTCGCACAGGTTCACGAGCACCGTTCTAGCAGTTTCCAACATGCCGTGGAAGTCGCACTCATTCCCTAGTCTGAGCTGCACAGAGAAAAACACTGGGCTTCTCCTTCCATCTAAGACCTCCTACCTGAAGTCATCCTGCCCCCAGGAGAAAGACGGCTTGCGTTCCTATTGCAACTAAAGCACAGTATTTCCTGTAGCCCTGCAGGCTCTTGAAGACGCACGGGCCCAGAGGCCTAGCTAGGGCGTTCCTTGGTGAGGTCGTGCACTAGATGCAGAACACCCTGCCTCGAGAAGTTGATTCAGGGAAGCAACCAGTGTGTACTCCGTGTCTCTTTTGACTTGTTAGAAACCACAGAGATGTATGCTGCCTGTGCCAATGGTTATGGGGGCATGATGGTACTAGCCTTCCTTTCCATTTGGAAAGCTCCATTCTTACTGCCGTGAAGCTCCCTGAAATTCTCTGCTGTTGACAGCCCTCTGGCCACTGTAGGCATGAGTGTGGGAAGAAAATGAATTTTCTCTGCCTACACACGGAGCTTCATTGGCCGGGGTGGGGCTCACCTTGCCATGCTCTGGAGCTAAAGGGAATCTCAACTTGAGTCTTTGCCTCGAGGTAAGGCCCTGAGTAGCCCTGCAGAAAGGGAGGCATGCAGCTCTTTCCGTTAGCTCTAAGTCGCTGTTCAGCTTTACTTTAAAGGAAGTACCCTTTTCAGGACTCCTAGGCCTCTCGGGTGAGCATCATTTTTGTTCCAAGATCCCTGAGTACCTCCACACCCCTGTAGGCCTGCTGAGCAACAACGAGGCCCATCGTCCCTCGGAGGTCCTCTGTGTCTGCTGAGTCATGGGCAACACACTGCACTCTTTCTTGTGATATCTTGATTCACAGCACTCGCACAGGTTCAAGAGCAATGTTCTAGCAAGTTCCAACATGCCGTGGAAGTCGCACTCATTCCCTGGTCTGAGCTGCACAGAGAAAAACACTAGGCTTCCCCTTCCATCCAGGACCTCCTACCTGAAGTCACCCTGCCTCAGGAGAAAGACGGCTTGCGTTCCTATTGCAACTAAAGCACAGTTTTTCCTGTAGCACTGCAGGTTTGGAAGAGGCAAGGGGCCAGAGGCCTAGCTAAGGCTTTCCTTGGTGAGGTCGTTCACTAGATGCCGAAAACCCTGCCTCGAGAAGTTGATTCAGGGAAGCAACCAGTGTGGACTCCGTGTCTCTTTTGACTTGTTAGAAACCACAGAGATGTATGCTGCCTGTGCCCATGGAAATGGGGGCATGATGGGACTAACCTTGCTTTCCATTTGGAAAGCTCCATTCTTGCTGCCGTGAAGCTCCCTGAAATTCGCTGCTGTTGACAGGCCCCTGGCCACTGTAGGCATTGGTCTGGTAAGAAAATGAGTTTTCTCTGGCTAAACACGGAGCTCCTTTGGCCGGGGTGGGGCTCACCTTGCCATGCTCTAGAGCTAAAGGGAATCTCAACGTGAATCCTTGCCTCGAGGTAAGGCCCTGAGTAGCCCTGCAGAAAGGGAGGCATGCAGCTCTTTCCATGAGCTCTTAGTCGCTGTTGTGCTTTACTGTAAAGGAAGTACCCTTTTCAGGACTCCCAGCCCCCTCAGGTAAGCATCATTTTTGTTCCAAGATCTCTTAGTACCTCCACACCCCTGTAGGCCTGCTGAGCAAAAAGTGGCCCATTGGTCCCTCGGAGGTCCTCTGTGTCTGCTGAGTCATGGTCAACACACTGCACTCTCTCTTGTGATATCTTGACTCTCAGCACTCGCAAGTTGAAGAGCAACGTTCTTGCAAGTTCCAACATGCCGTGGAAGTCGCACTCATTCCCTAGTCTGAGCTGCACAGAGAAAAACACTAGGCTTCTCCTTCCAATCAGGACCTCCTACCTGAAGTCACCCTGCCTCCAGGAGAAAGACGGCTTGCGTTCCTGTTGCAACTAAAGCACAGTTTTTCCTGTAGCACTGCAGGCTTTTGAAGAGGCACGGTTCCGGAGGCCTGGCTACGGCGTTCCTTGGTGAGACCGTTCACAAGGTGCAGAACACCCTGCCTCGAGAAGTTGATTCAGGGAAGCAACCAGTGTGTACTCTGTGTCTCTTTTGACTTGTTAGAAACCACAGAGATGTATGCTGCCTGTGCCCATGGAAATGGGGGCATGATGGTACTAGCCTTGCTTTCCATTTGGAAAGCTCCATTCTTGCTACCGTGAAGCTCCCTGAAATTCTCTGCTGTTGACAGGCCTCAGGCCACTGTAGGCAAGGGTCTGGGAAGAAAATGCGTTTTCTCTGGCTACACACGGAGCTTCATTGGCCGGTGTGGGGCTCACCTTGCCATGCTCTAAAGCTAAAGGGAATCTCAACGTGAGTCCTTGCCTCGAGGTAAGGACCTGAGTAGCCCTGCAGAAAGGGAGGCATGCAGCTCTTTCCATGAGCTCTTAGTGGAGGTTCTGCTTTATTGTAAAGGAAGTACCCTTTTCAGGACCTTTAGGCGCCTCAGGTGAGCATCATTTTGGGTCCAAGAGCACAGACTCCCTCCACACCCTGGTGGGCCTGCTGAGAAGCATTGAGTCCCATATGTCCATCGGAGGCCCTCTGTGTCTGCCGAGTCTCGGGCAACACACTGTACGTTACTTCAGGAGAGCTCTATTTCCAGAGCAGTCGAACAGCATCAGAACCACATTTCTAGGCAGTCCAACATGCCCTGGAAGTTTTCGACATTGCCCTCGTTTGAATGCCCTGAGAAAAGACTCTTCTTAGAATTTAACGAGGACCTCTTTCCTGAAGTCACTCTATTCAAGGAGAAATACAGCATCCTAACATGCTGTGTCGCTCACAGTGCAAGCAACGTGAGAACTTGCCTCGAGGGAAGGCCCTGAAATGCTATGCAGAAGGGGAGGCGTGTAGCAGTTTCCATGAGGCCGTAGTCGCTGCTCTGCAGCATTTTAACGCCAGTATGCTTTTCAGGACACCTAGGTGCCTCACCTGGAAAACCTGTTCCCTGCAAGAACACCGAGTACCCTCAGGCTCCCCTGGCCCTTCTAAGCAATATCCAGGCCCCTAGCTTTCCGACTCACGGTGTGTATGCCGAGTGTAGGGCAACACACTGCACTCTTATTGGTACATCTTGATTTAGCCAGCAATCGCACAGATTCACGAGCACGATTCTAGCAAGTTCCAACTTGCCGTGGAAGTCGCACTCCTTCCCTAGTTTGAGCTGCACAGAGAAAAACACTAGCCTTCTCCATCCATCCAGGACCTCCTAGCTGAAGTCACCTTGCCTCCTGGAGAAAGACGGCTGCGTTCTTATTGCAACTAAAGCACAGTTTTTCCTTTAGCACTGCAGGCTTTTGAAGAGACACGGGCCAGGAGGCCTAGCTAGGGCTTTCCTGGGTGAGGCCGTTCACTAGTTGCAGAACACCCTGCCTCGAGAAGTTGATTCAGGGAAGCAACCAGTGTGTACTCTGTGTCTCATTTGACTTGTTAGAAACCACAGAGATGTATGCTGCCTGTGCCCATGGAAATGGGGGCATGATGGTACTAGCCTTGCTTTCCATTTGGAAAGCTCCATTCTTGCTGCCGTGAAGCTCCCTGAAATTCTCTGCTGTTGACAGGCCCCTGGCCACTCTAGCATTGGTGTGTGAAGAAAATGAGTTTTCTCTGGCTACACACGGAGCTTCTTTGGCCGGGGTGGGGCTCACCTTGCCATGCTCTAGAGCTAAAGGGAATCTCAACGTGAGTCCTTGCCTCGAGGTAAGGCCCTGAGTAGCCCTGCAGAAAGGGAGGCATGCAGGTCTTTCCATGCGCTCTAAGTCGCTGTTCAGCTTTACTTTAAAGGAAGTACCCTTTTCCGGACTCGTAGGCCTCTCAGGTGAGCATCATTTTTGTTCCAAGATCCCTGAGTACCTCCACACCCCTGTAAGCCTGCTGAGCAACAACGAGGCCCATTGGGCCCTCGGAGGTCCTCTGTGTCTGCTGAGTCATGGGCAACACACTGCACTCTTTCTTGTGATATCTTGATTCACGGCACTCGCACAGGTTCACGAGCACCGTTCTAGCAGTTTCCAACATGCCGTGGAAGTCGCACTCATTCCCTAGTCTGAGCTGCACAGAGAAAAACACTGGGCTTCTCCTTCCATCTAAGACCTCCTACCTGAAGTCATCCTGCCCCCAGGAGAAAGACGGCTTGCGTTCCTATTGCAACTAAAGCACAGTATTTCCTGTAGCCCTGCAGGCTCTTGAAGACGCACGGGCCCAGAGGCCTAGCTAGGGCGTTCCTTGGTGAGGTCGTGCACTAGATGCAGAACACCCTGCCTCGAGAAGTTGATTCAGGGAAGCAACCAGTGTGTACTCCGTGTCTCTTTTGACTTGTTAGAAACCACAGAGATGTATGCTGCCTGTGCCAATGGTTATGGGGGCATGATGGTACTAGCCTTCCTTTCCATTTGGAAAGCTCCATTCTTACTGCCGTGAAGCTCCCTGAAATTCTCTGCTGTTGACAGCCCTCTGGCCACTGTAGGCATGAGTGTGGGAAGAAAATGAATTTTCTCTGCCTACACACGGAGCTTCATTGGCCGGGGTGGGGCTCACCTTGCCATGCTCTGGAGCTAAAGGGAATCTCAACTTGAGTCTTTGCCTCGAGGTAAGGCCCTGAGTAGCCCTGCAGAAAGGGAGGCATGCAGCTCTTTCCGTTAGCTCTAAGTCGCTGTTCAGCTTTACTTTAAAGGAAGTACCCTTTTCAGGACTCCTAGGCCTCTCGGGTGAGCATCATTTTTGTTCCAAGATCCCTGAGTACCTCCACACCCCTGTAGGCCTGCTGAGCAACAACGAGGCCCATCGTCCCTCGGAGGTCCTCTGTGTCTGCTGAGTCATGGGCGACACACTGCACTCTTTCTTGTGATATCTTGATTCACAGCACTCGCACAGGTTCAAGAGCAATGTTCTAGCAAGTTCCAACATGCCGTGGAAGTCGCACTCATTCCCTGGTCTGAGCTGCACAGAGAAAAACACTAGGCTTCTCCTTCCATCCAGGACCTCCTACCTGAAGTCACCCTGCCTCAGGAGAAAGACGGCTTGCGTTCCTATTGCAACTAAAGCACAGTTTTTCCTGTAGCACTGCAGGTTTGGAAGAGGCAAGGGGCCAGAGGCCTAGCTAAGGCTTTCCTTGGTGAGGTCGTTCACTAGATGCCGAAAACCCTGCCTCGAGAAGTAGATTCAGGGAAGCAACCAGTGTGTACTCCGTGTCTCTTTTGACTTGTTAGAAACCACAGAGCTGTATGCTGCCTGTGCCCATGGAAATGGGGGCATGATGGGACTAACCTTGCTTTCAGTTTGGAAAGCTCCATTCTTGCTGCCGTGAAGCTCCCTGAAATTCGCTGCTGTTGACAGGCCCCTGGCCACTGTAGGCATTGGTCTGGTAAGAAAATGAGTTTTCTCTGGCTAAACACGGAGCTCCTTTGGCCGGGGTGGGGCTCACCTTGCCATGCTCTAGAGCTAAAGGGAATCTCAACGTGAATCCTTGCCTCGAGGTAAGGCCCTGAGTAGCCCTGCAGAAAGGGAGGCATGCAGCTCTTTCCATGAGCTCTTAGTCGCTGTTGTGCTTTACTGTAAAGGAAGTACCCTTTTCAGGACTCCCAGCCCCCTCAGGTAAGCATCATTTTTGTTCCAAGATCTCTTAGTACCTCCACACCCCTGTAGGCCTGCTGAGCAAAAAGTGGCCCATTGGTCCCTCGGAGGTCCTCTGTGTCTGCTGAGTCATGGTCAACACACTGCACTCTCTCTTGTGATATCTTGACTCTCAGCACTCGCAAGTTGAAGAGCAACGTTCTTGCAAGTTCCAACATGCCGTGGAAGTCGCACTCATTCCCTAGTCTGAGCTGCACAGAGAAAAACACTAGGCTTCTCCTTCCAATCAGGACCTCCTACCTGAAGTCACCCTGCCTCCAGGAGAAAGACGGCTTGCGTTCCTGTTGCAACTAAAGCACAGTTTTTCCTGTAGCACTGCAGGCTTTTGAAGAGGCACGGTTCCGGAGGCCTGGCTACGGCGTTCCTTGGTGAGACCGTTCACAAGGTGCAGAACACCCTGCCTCGAGAAGTTGATTCAGGGAAGCAACCAGTGTGTACTCTGTGTCTCTTTTGACTTGTTAGAAACCACAGAGATGTATGCTGCCTGTGCCCATGGAAATGGGGGCATGATGGTACTAGCCTTGCTTTCCATTTGGAAAGCTCCATTCTTGCTACCGTGAAGCTCCCTGAAATTCTCTGCTGTTGACAGGCCTCAGGCCACTGTAGGCAAGGGTCTGGGAAGAAAATGCGTTTTCTCTGGCTACACACGGAGCTTCATTGGCCGGTGTGGGGCTCACCTTGCCATGCTCTAAAGCTAAAGGGAATCTCAACGTGAGTCCTTGCCTCGAGGTAAGGACCTGAGTAGCCCTGCAGAAAGGGAGGCATGCAGCTCTTTCCATGAGCTCTTAGTGGAGGTTCTGCTTTATTGTAAAGGAAGTACCCTTTTCAGGACCTTTAGGCGCCTCAGGTGAGCATCATTTTGGGTCCAAGAGCACAGACTCCCTCCACACCCTGGTGGGCCTGCTGAGAAGCATTGAGTCCCATATGTCCATCGGAGGCCCTCTGTGTCTGCCGAGTCTCGGGCAACACACTGTACGTTACTTCAGGAGAGCTCTATTTCCAGAGCAGTCGAACAGCATCAGAACCACATTTCTAGGCAGTCCAACATGCCCTGGAAGTTTTCGACATTGCCCTCGTTTGAATGCCCTGAGAAAAGACTCTTCTTAGAATTTAACGAGGACCTCTTTCCTGAAGTCACTCTATTCAAGGAGAAATACAGCATCCTAACATGCTGTGTCGCTCACAGTGCAAGCAACGTGAGAACTTGCCTCGAGGGAAGGCCCTGAAATGCTATGCAGAAGGGGAGGCGTGTAGCAGTTTCCATGAGGCCGTAGTCGCTGCTCTGCAGCATTTTAACGCCAGTATGCTTTTCAGGACACCTAGGTGCCTCACCTGGAAAACCTGTTCCCTGCAAGAACACCGAGTACCCTCAGGCTCCCCTGGCCCTTCTAAGCAATATCCAGGCCCCTAGCTTTCCGACTCACGGTGTGTATGCCGAGTGTAGGGCAACACACTGCACTCTTATTGGTACATCTTGATTTAGCCAGCAATCGCACAGATTCACGAGCACGATTCTAGCAAGTTCCAACTTGCCGTGGAAGTCGCACTCCTTCCCTAGTTTGAGCTGCACAGAGAAAAACACTAGCCTTCTCCATCCATCCAGGACCTCCTAGCTGAAGTCACCTTGCCTCCTGGAGAAAGACGGCTGCGTTCTTATTGCAACTAAAGCACAGTTTTTCCTTTAGCACTGCAGGCTTTTGAAGAGACACGGGCCAGGAGGCCTAGCTAGGGCTTTCCTGGGTGAGGCCGTTCACTAGTTGCAGAACACCCTGCCTCGAGAAGTTGATTCAGGGAAGCAACCAGTGTGTACTCTGTGTCTCATTTGACTTGTTAGAAACCACAGAGATGTATGCTGCCTGTGCCCATGGAAATGGGGGCATGATGGTACTAGCCTTGCTTTCCATTTGGAAAGCTCCATTCTTGCTGCCGTGAAGCTCCCTGAAATTCTCTGCTGTTGACAGGCCCCTGGCCACTCTAGCATTGGTGTGTGAAGAAAATGAGTTTTCTCTGGCTACACACGGAGCTTCTTTGGCCGGGGTGGGGCTCACCTTGCCATGCTCTAGAGCTAAAGGGAATCTCAACGTGAGTCCTTGCCTCGAGGTAAGGCCCTGAGTAGCCCTGCAGAAAGGGAGGCATGCAGGTCTTTCCATGCGCTCTAAGTCGCTGTTCAGCTTTACTTTAAAGGAAGTACCCTTTTCCGGACTCGTAGGCCTCTCAGGTGAGCATCATTTTTGTTCCAAGATCCCTGAGTACCTCCACACCCCTGTAAGCCTGCTGAGCAACAACGAGGCCCATTGGGCCCTCGGAGGTCCTCTGTGTCTGCTGAGTCATGGGCAACACACTGCACTCTTTCTTGTGATATCTTGATTCACGGCACTCGCACAGGTTCACGAGCACCGTTCTAGCAGTTTCCAACATGCCGTGGAAGTCGCACTCATTCCCTAGTCTGAGCTGCACAGAGAAAAACACTGGGCTTCTCCTTCCATCTAAGACCTCCTACCTGAAGTCATCCTGCCCCCAGGAGAAAGACGGCTTGCGTTCCTATTGCAACTAAAGCACAGTATTTCCTGTAGCCCTGCAGGCTCTTGAAGACGCACGGGCCCAGAGGCCTAGCTAGGGCGTTCCTTGGTGAGGTCGTGCACTAGATGCAGAACACCCTGCCTCGAGAAGTTGATTCAGGGAAGCAACCAGTGTGTACTCCGTGTCTCTTTTGACTTGTTAGAAACCACAGAGATGTATGCTGCCTGTGCCAATGGTTATGGGGGCATGATGGTACTAGCCTTCCTTTCCATTTGGAAAGCTCCATTCTTACTGCCGTGAAGCTCCCTGAAATTCTCTGCTGTTGACAGCCCTCTGGCCACTGTAGGCATGAGTGTGGGAAGAAAATGAATTTTCTCTGCCTACACACGGAGCTTCATTGGCCGGGGTGGGGCTCACCTTGCCATGCTCTGGAGCTAAAGGGAATCTCAACTTGAGTCTTTGCCTCGAGGTAAGGCCCTGAGTAGCCCTGCAGAAAGGGAGGCATGCAGCTCTTTCCGTTAGCTCTAAGTCGCTGTTCAGCTTTACTTTAAAGGAAGTACCCTTTTCAGGACTCCTAGGCCTCTCGGGTGAGCATCATTTTTGTTCCAAGATCCCTGAGTACCTCCACACCCCTGTAGGCCTGCTGAGCAACAACGAGGCCCATCGTCCCTCGGAGGTCCTCTGTGTCTGCTGAGTCATGGGCAACACACTGCACTCTTTCTTGTGATATCTTGATTCACAGCACTCGCACAGGTTCAAGAGCAATGTTCTAGCAAGTTCCAACATGCCGTGGAAGTCGCACTCATTCCCTGGTCTGAGCTGCACAGAGAAAAACACTAGGCTTCCCCTTCCATCCAGGACCTCCTACCTGAAGTCACCCTGCCTCAGGAGAAAGACGGCTTGCGTTCCTATTGCAACTAAAGCACAGTTTTTCCTGTAGCACTGCAGGTTTGGAAGAGGCAAGGGGCCAGAGGCCTAGCTAAGGCTTTCCTTGGTGAGGTCGTTCACTAGATGCCGAAAACCCTGCCTCGAGAAGTTGATTCAGGGAAGCAACCAGTGTGGACTCCGTGTCTCTTTTGACTTGTTAGAAACCACAGAGATGTATGCTGCCTGTGCCCATGGAAATGGGGGCATGATGGGACTAACCTTGCTTTCCATTTGGAAAGCTCCATTCTTGCTGCCGTGAAGCTCCCTGAAATTCGCTGCTGTTGACAGGCCCCTGGCCACTGTAGGCATTGGTCTGGTAAGAAAATGAGTTTTCTCTGGCTAAACACGGAGCTCCTTTGGCCGGGGTGGGGCTCACCTTGCCATGCTCTAGAGCTAAAGGGAATCTCAACGTGAATCCTTGCCTCGAGGTAAGGCCCTGAGTAGCCCTGCAGAAAGGGAGGCATGCAGCTCTTTCCATGAGCTCTTAGTCGCTGTTGTGCTTTACTGTAAAGGAAGTACCCTTTTCAGGACTCCCAGCCCCCTCAGGTAAGCATCATTTTTGTTCCAAGATCTCTTAGTACCTCCACACCCCTGTAGGCCTGCTGAGCAAAAAGTGGCCCATTGGTCCCTCGGAGGTCCTCTGTGTCTGCTGAGTCATGGTCAACACACTGCACTCTCTCTTGTGATATCTTGACTCTCAGCACTCGCAAGTTGAAGAGCAACGTTCTTGCAAGTTCCAACATGCCGTGGAAGTCGCACTCATTCCCTAGTCTGAGCTGCACAGAGAAAAACACTAGGCTTCTCCTTCCAATCAGGACCTCCTACCTGAAGTCACCCTGCCTCCAGGAGAAAGACGGCTTGCGTTCCTGTTGCAACTAAAGCACAGTTTTTCCTGTAGCACTGCAGGCTTTTGAAGAGGCACGGTTCCGGAGGCCTGGCTACGGCGTTCCTTGGTGAGACCGTTCACAAGGTGCAGAACACCCTGCCTCGAGAAGTTGATTCAGGGAAGCAACCAGTGTGTACTCTGTGTCTCTTTTGACTTGTTAGAAACCACAGAGATGTATGCTGCCTGTGCCCATGGAAATGGGGGCATGATGGTACTAGCCTTGCTTTCCATTTGGAAAGCTCCATTCTTGCTACCGTGAAGCTCCCTGAAATTCTCTGCTGTTGACAGGCCTCAGGCCACTGTAGGCAAGGGTCTGGGAAGAAAATGCGTTTTCTCTGGCTACACACGGAGCTTCATTGGCCGGTGTGGGGCTCACCTTGCCATGCTCTAAAGCTAAAGGGAATCTCAACGTGAGTCCTTGCCTCGAGGTAAGGACCTGAGTAGCCCTGCAGAAAGGGAGGCATGCAGCTCTTTCCATGAGCTCTTAGTGGAGGTTCTGCTTTATTGTAAAGGAAGTACCCTTTTCAGGACCTTTAGGCGCCTCAGGTGAGCATCATTTTGGGTCCAAGAGCACAGACTCCCTCCACACCCCGGTGGGCCTGCTGAGAAGCATTGAGTCCCATATGTCCATCGGAGGCCCTCTGTGTCTGCCGAGTCTCGGGCAACACACTGTACGTTACTTCAGGAGAGCTCTATTTCCAGAGCAGTCGAACAGCATCAGAACCACATTTCTAGGCAGTCCAACATGCCCTGGAAGTTTTCGACATTGCCCTCGTTTGAATGCCCTGAGAAAAGACTCTTCTTAGAATTTAACGAGGACCTCTTTCCTGAAGTCACTCTATTCAAGGAGAAATACAGCATCCTAACATGCTGTGTCGCTCACAGTGCAAGCAACGTGAGAACTTGCCTCGAGGTAAGGCCCTGAAATGCTATGCAGAAGGGGAGGCGTGTAGCAGTTTCCATGAGGCCGTAGTCGCTGCTCTGCAGCATTTTAACGCCAGTACGCTTTTCAGGACACCTAGGTGCCTCACCTGGAAAACCTGTTCCCTGCAAGAACACCGAGTACCCTCAGGCTCCCCTGGCCCTTCTAAGCAATATCCAGGCCCCTAGCTTTCCGACTCACGGTGTGTATGCCGAGTGTAGGGCAACACACTGCACTCTTATTGGTACATCTTGATTTAGCCAGCAATCGCACAGATTCACGAGCACGATTCTAGCAAGTTCCAACTTGCCGTGGAAGTCGCACTCCTTCCCTAGTTTGAGCTGCACAGAGAAAAACACTAGCCTTCTCCATCCATCCAGGACCTCCTAGCTGAAGTCACCTTGCCTCCTGGAGAAAGACGGCTGCGTTCTTATTGCAACTAAAGCACAGTTTTTCCTTTAGCACTGCAGGCTTTTGAAGAGACACGGGCCAGGAGGCCTAGCTAGGGCTTTCCTGGGTGAGGCCGTTCACTAGTTGCAGAACACCCTGCCTCGAGAAGTTGATTCAGGGAAGCAACCAGTGTGTACTCTGTGTCTCATTTGACTTGTTAGAAACCACAGAGATGTATGCTGCCTGTGCCCATGGAAATGGGGGCATGATGGTACTAGCCTTGCTTTCCATTTGGAAAGCTCCATTCTTGCTGCCGTGAAGCTCCCTGAAATTCTCTGCTGTTGACAGGCCCCTGGCCACTCTAGCATTGGTGTGTGAAGAAAATGAGTTTTCTCTGGCTACACACGGAGCTTCTTTGGCCGGGGTGGGGCTCACCTTGCCATGCTCTAGAGCTAAAGGGAATCTCAACGTGAGTCCTTGCCTCGAGGTAAGGCCCTGAGTAGCCCTGCAGAAAGGGAGGCATGCAGGTCTTTCCATGCGCTCTAAGTCGCTGTTCAGCTTTACTTTAAAGGAAGTACCCTTTTCCGGACTCGTAGGCCTCTCAGGTGAGCATCATTTTTGTTCCAAGATCCCTGAGTACCTCCACACCCCTGTAAGCCTGCTGAGCAACAACGAGGCCCATTGGGCCCTCGGAGGTCCTCTGTGTCTGCTGAGTCATGGGCAACACACTGCACTCTTTCTTGTGATATCTTGATTCACGGCACTCGCACAGGTTCACGAGCACCGTTCTAGCAGTTTCCAACATGCCGTGGAAGTCGCACTCATTCCCTAGTCTGAGCTGCACAGAGAAAAACACTGGGCTTCTCCTTCCATCTAAGACCTCCTACCTGAAGTCATCCTGCCCCCAGGAGAAAGACGGCTTGCGTTCCTATTGCAACTAAAGCACAGTATTTCCTGTAGCCCTGCAGGCTCTTGAAGACGCACGGGCCCAGAGGCCTAGCTAGGGCGTTCCTTGGTGAGGTCGTGCACTAGATGCAGAACACCCTGCCTCGAGAAGTTGATTCAGGGAAGCAACCAGTGTGTACTCCGTGTCTCTTTTGACTTGTTAGAAACCACAGAGATGTATGCTGCCTCTGCCAATGGTTATGGGGGCATGATGGTACTAGCCTTCCTTTCCATTTGGAAAGCTCCATTCTTACTGCCGTGAAGCTCCCTGAAATTCTCTGCTGTTGACAGCCCTCTGGCCACTGTAGGCATGAGTGTGGGAAGAAAATGAATTTTCTCTGCCTACACACGGAGCTTCATTGGCCGGGGTGGGGCTCACCTTGCCATGCTCTGGAGCTAAAGGGAATCTCAACTTGAGTCTTTGCCTCGAGGTAAGGCCCTGAGTAGCCCTGCAGAAAGGGAGGCATGCAGCTCTTTCCGTTAGCTCTAAGTCGCTGTTCAGCTTTACTTTAAAGGAAGTACCCTTTTCAGGACTCCTAGGCCTCTCGGGTGAGCATCATTTTTGTTCCAAGATCCCTGAGTACCTCCACACCCCTGTAGGCCTGCTGAGCAACAACGAGGCCCATCGTCCCTCGGAGGTCCTCTGTGTCTGCTGAGTCATGGGCGACACACTGCACTCTTTCTTGTGATATCTTGATTCACAGCACTCGCACAGGTTCAAGAGCAATGTTCTAGCAAGTTCCAACATGCCGTGGAAGTCGCACTCATTCCCTGGTCTGAGCTGCACAGAGAAAAACACTAGGCTTCTCCTTCCATCCAGGACCTCCTACCTGAAGTCACCCTGCCTCAGGAGAAAGACGGCTTGCGTTCCTATTGCAACTAAAGCACAGTTTTTCCTGTAGCACTGCAGGTTTGGAAGAGGCAAGGGGCCAGAGGCCTAGCTAAGGCTTTCCTTGGTGAGGTCGTTCACTAGATGCCGAAAACCCTGCCTCGAGAAGTTGATTCAGGGAAGCAAACAGTGTGGACTCCGTGTCTCTTTTGACTTGTTAGAAACCACAGAGATGTATGCTGCCTGTGCCCATGGAAATCGGGGCATGATGGGACTAACCTTGCTTTCCATTTGGAAAGCTCCATTCTTGCTGCCATGAAGCTCCCTGAAATTCGCTGCTGTTGACAGGCCCCTGGCCACTGTAGGCATTGGTCTGGTAAGAAAATGAGTTTTCTCTGGCTAAACACGGAGCTCCTTTGGCCGGGGTGGGGCTCACCTTGCCATGCTCTAGAGCTAAAGGGAATCTCAACGTGAATCCTTGCCTCGAGGTAAGGCCCTGAGTAGCCCTGCAGAAAGGGAGGCATGCAGCTCTTTCCACGAGCTCTTAGTCGCTGTTGTGCTTTACTGTAAAGGAAGTACCCTTTTCAGGACTCCCAGCCCCCTCAGGTAAGCATCATTTTTGTTCCAAGATCTCTTAGTACCTCCACACCCCTGTAGGCCTGCTGAGCAAAAAGTGGCCCATTGGTCCCTCGGAGGTCCTCTGTGTCTGCTGAGTCATGGTCAACACACTGCACTCTCTCTTGTGATATCTTGACTCTCAGCACTCGCAAGTTGAAGAGCAACGTTCTTGCAAGTTCCAACATGCCGTGGAAGTCGCACTCATTCCCTAGTCTGAGCTGCACAGAGAAAAACACTAGGCTTCTCCTTCCAATCAGGACCTCCTACCTGAAGTCACCCTGCCTCCAGGAGAAAGACGGCTTGCGTTCCTGTTGCAACTAAAGCACAGTTTTTCCTGTAGCACTGCAGGCTTTTGAAGAGGCACGGTTCCGGAGGCCTGGCTACGGCGTTCCTTGGTGAGACCGTTCACAAGGTGCAGAACACCCTGCCTCGAGAAGTTGATTCAGGGAAGCAACCAGTGTGTACTCTGTGTCTCTTTTGACTTGTTAGAAACCACAGAGATGTATGCTGCCTGTGCCCATGGAAATGGGGGCATGATGGTCCTAGCCTTGCTTTCCATTTGGAAAGCTCCATTCTTGCTACCGTGAAGCTCCCTGAAATTCTCTGCTGTTGACAGGCCTCAGGCCACTGTAGGCAAGGGTCTGGGAAGAAAATGCGTTTTCTCTGGCTACACACGGAGCTTCATTGGCCGGTGTGGGGCTCACCTTGCCATGCTCTAAAGCTAAAGGGAATCTCAACGTGAGTCCTTGCCTCGAGGTAAGGACCTGAGTAGCCCTGCAGAAAGGGAGGCATGCAGCTCTTTCCATGAGCTCTTAGTGGAGGTTCTGCTTTATTGTAAAGGAAGTACCCTTTTCAGGACCTTTAGGCGCCTCAGGTGAGCATCATTTTGGGTCCAAGAGCACAGACTCCCTCCACACCCCGGTGGGCCTGCTGAGAAGCATTGAGTCCCATATGTCCATCGGAGGCCCTCTGTGTCTGCCGAGTCTCGGGCAACACACTGTACGTTACTTCAGGAGAGCTCTATTTGCAGAGCAGTCGAACAGCATCAGAACCACATTTCTAGGCAGTCCAACATGCCCTGGAAGTTTTCGACATTGCCCTCGTTTGAAAGCCCTGAGAAAACACTCTTCTTAGAATTTAACGAGGACCTCTTTCCTGAAGTCACTCTATTCAAGGAGAAATACAGTATCCTAACATGCTGTGTCGCTCACAGTGCAAGCAACGTGAGAACTTGCCTCGAGGTAAGGCCCTGAAATGCTATGCAGAAGCGGAGGCGTGTAGCAGTTTCCATGAGGCCGTAGTCGCTGCTCTGCAGCATTTTAATGCCAGTACGCTTTTCAGGACACCTAGGTGCCTCACCTGGAAAACCTGTTCCCTGCAAGAACACCGAATACCCTCAGGCTCCCCTGGCCCTTCTAAGCAATATCCAGGCTCCTAGCTTTCCGACTCACGGTGTGTATGCCGAGTGTAGGGCAACACACTGCACTCTTATTGGTACATCTTGATTTAGCCAGCAATCGCACAGATTCACGAGCACGATTCTAGCAAGTTCCAACTTGCCGTGGAAGTCGCACTCCTTCCCTAGTTTGAGCTGCACAGAGAAAAACACTAGGCTTCTCCTTCCATCTAAGACCTACTACCTGAAGTCATCCTGCCCCCAGGAGAAAGACGGCTTGCGTTCCTATTGCAACTAAAGCACAGTATTTCCTGTAGCCCTGCAGGCTCTTGAAGACGCACGGGCCCAGAGGCCTAGCTAGGGCGTTCCTTGGTGAGGTCGTGCACTAGATGCAGAAAATCCTGCCTCGAGAAGTTGATTCAGGGGAGCAACCAGTGTGTACTCCGTGTCTCTTTTGACTTGTTAGAAACCACAGAGATGTATGCTGCCTGTGCCCATGGAAATGGGGGCATGATGGTACTAGCCTTCCTTTCCATTTGGAAAGCTCCATTCTTGCTGCCGTGAAGCTCCCTGATATTCTCTGCTGTTGACAGGCCCCTGGCCACTCTAGCATTGGTGTGGGAAGAAAATGAGTTTTCTCTGGCTACACACGGAGCTTCTTTGGCCGGGGTGGGGCTCACCTTGCCATGCTGTAGAGCTAAAGGGAATCTCAACGTGAGTCCTTGCCTCGAGGTAAGGCCCTGGGTAGCCCTGCAGAAAGGGAGGCATGCAGGTCTTTCCATGCGCTCTAAGTCGCTGTTCAGCTTTACTTTAAAGGAAGTACCCTTTTCCGGACTCGTAGGCCTCTCGGGTGAGCATCATTTTTGTTCCAAGATCCCTGAGTACCTCCACACCCCTGTAAGCCTGCTGAGCAACAACGAGGCCCATCGTCCCTCGGAGGTCCTCTGTGTCTGCTGAGTCATGGGCAACACACTGCACTCTTTCTTGTGATATCTTGATTCACAGCACTCGCACAGGTTCACGAGCACCGTTCTAGCAGGTTCCAACATGCCGTGGAAGTCGCACTCATTCCCTAGTCTGAGCTGCACAGAGAAAAACACTAGGCTTCTCCTTCCATCTAAGACCTCCTACCTGAAGTCACCCTGCCATCAGGAGAAACACTGCGTGCGTTCTTATTGCAACTAAAGCACAGTTTTTCCTGTAGCACTGCAGGCTTTTGAAGAGGCACGGGCCCAGAGGCCTAGCTAGGGCGTTCCTTGGTGAGGTCGTGCACTAGATGCAGAACACCCTGCCTCGAGAAGTTGATTCAGGGAAGCAACCAGTGTGTACTCCGTGTCTCTTTTGACTTGTTAGAAACCACAGAGATGTATGCTGCCTGTGCCAATGGTTATGGGGGCATGATGGTACTAGCCTTCCTTTCCATTTGGAAAGCTCCATTCTTACTGCCGTGAAGCTCCCTGAAATTCTCTGCTGTTGACAGCCCTCTGGCCACTGTAGGCATGAGTGTGGGAAGAAAATGAATTTTCTCTGCCTACACACGGAGCTTCATTGGCCGGGGTGGGGCTCACCTTGCCATGCTCTGGAGCTAAAGGGAATCTCAACTTGAGTCTTTGCCTCGAGGTAAGGCCCTGAGTAGCCCTGCAGAAAGGGAGGCATGCAGCTCTTTCCATTAGCTCTAAGTCGCTGTTCAGCTTTACTTTAAAGGAAGTACCCTTTTCAGGACTCCTAGGCCTCTCGGGTGAGCATCATTTTTGTTCCAAGATCCCTGAGTACCTCCACACCCCTGTAGGCCTGCTGAGCAACAACGAGGCCCATCGTCCCTCGGAGGTCCTCTGTGTCTGCTGAGTCATGGGCAACACACTGCACTCTTTCTTGTGATATCTTGATTCACAGCACTCGCACAGGTTCAAGAGCAATGTTCTAGCAAGTTCCAACATGCCGTGGAAGTCGCACTCATTCCCTGGTCTGAGCTGCACAGAGAAAAACACTAGGCTTCTCCTTCCATCCAGGACCTCCTACCTGAAGTCACCCTGCCTCAGGAGAAAGACGGCTTGCGTTCCTATTGCAACTAAAGCACAGTTTTTCCTGTAGCACTGCAGGTTTGGAAGAGGCAAGGGGCCAGAGGCCTAGCTAAGGCTTTCCTTGGTGAGGTCGTTCACTAGATGCCGAAAACCCTGCCTCGAGAAGTTGATTCAGGGAAGCAACCAGTGTGTACTCCGTGTCTCTTTTGACTTGTTAGAAACCACAGAGCTGTATGCTGCCTGTGCCCATGGAAATGGGGGCATGATGGGACTAACCTTGCTTTCAGTTTGGAAAGCTCCATTCTTGCTGCCATGAAGCTCCCTGAAATTCGCTGCTGTTGACAGGCCCCTGGCCACTGTAGGCATTGGTCTGGTAAGAAAATGAGTTTTCTCTGGCTAAACACGGAGCTCCTTTGGCCGGGGTGGGGCTCACCTTGCCATGCTCTAGAGCTAAAGGGAATCTCAACGTGAATCCTTGCCTCGAGGTAAGGCCCTGAGTAGCCCTGCAGAAAGGGAGGCATGCAGCTCTTTCCATGAGCTCTTAGTCGCTGTTGTGCTTTACTGTAAAGGAAGTACCCTTTTCAGGACTCCCAGCCCCCTCAGATAAGCATCATTTTTGTTCCAAGATCTCTTAGTACCTCCACACCCCTGTAGGCCTGCTGAGCAAAAAGTGGCCCATTGGTCCCTCGGAGGTCCTCTGTGTCTGCTGAGTCATGGTCAACACACTGCACTCTCTCTTGTGATATCTTGACTCTCAGCACTCGCAAGTTGAAGAGCAACGTTCTTGCAAGTTCCAACATGCCGTGGAAGTCGCACTCATTCCCTAGTCTGAGCTGCACAGAGAAAAACACTAGGCTTCTCCTTCCAATCAGGACCTCCTACCTGAAGTCACCCTGCCTCCAGGAGAAAGACGGCTTGCGTTCCTGTTGCAACTAAAGCACAGTTTTTCCTGTAGCACTGCAGGCTTTTGAAGAGGCACGGTTCCGGAGGCCTGGCTACGGCGTTCCTTGGTGAGACCGTTCACAAGGTGCAGAACACCCTGCCTCGAGAAGTTGATTCAGGGAAGCAACCAGTGTGTACTCTGTGTCTCTTTTGACTTGTTAGAAACCACAGAGATGTATGCTGCCTGTGCCCATGGAAATGGGGGCATGATGGTACTAGCCTTGCTTTCCATTTGGAAAGCTCCATTCTTGCTGCCGTGAAGCTCCCTGAAATTCTCTGCTGTTGACAGGCCCCTGGCCACTCTAGCATTGGTGTGTGAAGAAAATGAGTTTTCTGTGGCTACACACGGAGCTTCTTTGGCCGGGGTGGGGCTCACCTTGCCATGCTCTAAAGCTAAAGGGAATCTCAACGTGAGTCCTTGCCTCGAGGTAAGGACCTGAGTAGCCCTGCAGAAAGGGAGGCATGCAGCTCTTTCCATGAGCTCTTAGTGGAGGTTCTGCTTTATTGTAAAGGAAGTACCCTTTTCAGGACCTTTAGGCGCCTCAGGTGAGCATCATTTTGGGTCCAAGAGCACAGACTCCCTCCACACCCCGGTGGGCCTGCTGAGAAGCATTGAGTCCCATATGTCCATCGGAGGCCCTCTGTGTCTGCCGAGTCTCGGGCAACACACTGTACGTTACTTCAGGAGAGCTCTATTTGCAGAGCAGTCGAACAGCATCAGAACCACATTTCTAGGCAGTCCAACATGCCCTGGAAGTTTTCGACATTGCCCTCGTTTGAATGCCCTGAGAAAACACTCTTCTTAGAATTTAACGAGGACCTCTTTCCTGAAGTCACTCTATTCAAGGAGAAATACAGCATCCTAACATGCTGTGTCGCTCACAGTGCAAGCAACGTGAGAACTTGCCTCGAGGTAAGGCCCTGAAATGCTATGCAGAAGCGGAGGCGTGTAGCAGTTTCCATGAGGCCGTAGTCGCTGCTCTGCAGCATTTTAACGCCAGTACGCTTTTCAGGACACCTAGGTGCCTCACCTGGAAAACCTGTTCCCTGCAAGAACACCGAGTACCCTCAGGCTCCCCTGGCCCTTCTAAGCAATATCCAGGCCCCTAGCTTTCCGACTCACGGTGTGTATGCCGAGTGTAGGGCAACACACTGCACTCTTATTGGTACATCTTGATTTAGCCAGCAATCGCACAGATTCACGAGCACGATTCTAGCAAGTTCCAACTTGCCGTGGAAGTCGCACTCCTTCCCTAGTTTGAGCTGCACAGAGAAAAACACTAGCCTTCTCCATCCATCCAGGACCTCCTAGCTGAAGTCACCTTGCCTCCTGGAGAAAGACGGCTGCGTTCTTATTGCAACTAAAGCACAGTTTTTCCTTTAGCACTGCAGGCTTTTGAAGAGACACGGGCCAGGAGGCCTAGCTAGGGCTTTCCTGGGTGAGGCCGTTCACTAGTTGCAGAACACCCTGCCTCGAGAAGTTGATTCAGGGAAGCAACCAGTGTGTACTCTGTGTCTCATTTGACTTGTTAGAAACCACAGAGATGTATGCTGCCTGTGCCCATGGAAATGGGGGCATGATGGTACTAGCCTTGCTTTCCATTTGGAAAGCTCCATTCTTGCTGCCGTGAAGCTCCCTGAAATTCTCTGCTGTTGACAGGCCCCTGGCCACTCTAGCATTGGTGTGTGAAGAAAATGCGTTTTCTCTGGCTACACACGGAGCTTCTTTGGCCGGGGTGGGGCTCACCTTGCCATGCTCTAGAGCTAAAGGGAATCTCAACGTGAGTCCTTGCCTCGAGGTAAGGCCCTGAGTAGCCCTGCAGAAAGGGAGGCATGCAGGTCTTTCCATGCGCTCTAAGTCGCTGTTCAGCTTTACTTTAAAGGAAGTACCCTTTTCCGGACTCGTAGGCCTCTCAGGTGAGCATCATTTTTGTTCCAAGATCCCTGAGTACCTCCACACCCCTGTAAGCCTGCTGAGCAACAACGAGGCCCATTGGGCCCTCGGAGGTCCTCTGTGTCTGCTGAGTCATGGGCAACACACTGCACTCTTTCTTGTGATATCTTGATTCACGGCACTCGCACAGGTTCACGAGCACCGTTCTAGCAGTTTCCAACATGCCGTGGAAGTCGCACTCATTCCCTAGTCTGAGCTGCACAGAGAAAAAAACTGGGCTTCTCCTTCCATCTAAGACCTCCTACCTGAAGTCATCCTGCCCCTAGGAGAAAGACGGCTTGCGTTCCTATTGCAACTAAAGCACAGTATTTCCTGTAGCCCTGCAGGCTCTTGAAGACGCACGGGCCCAGAGGCCTAGCTAGGGCGTTCCTTGGTGAGGTCGTGCACTAGATGCAGAAAATCCTGCCTCGAGAAGTTGATTCAGGGAAGCAACCAGTGTGTACTCCGTGTCTCTTTTGACTTGTTAGAAACCACAGAGATGTATGCTGCCTGTGCCCATGGAAATGGGGGCATGATGGTACTAGCCTTGCTTTCCATTTGGAAAGCTCCATTCTTGCTGCCGTGAAGCTCCCTGATATTCTCTGCTGTTGACAGGCCCCTGGCCACTCTAGCATTGGTGTGGGAAGAAAATGAGTTTTCTCTGGCTACACACGGAGCTTCTTTGGCCGGGGTGGGGCTCACCTTGCCATGCTGTAGAGCCAAAGGGAATCCCAACGTGAGTCCTTGCCTCGAGGTAAGGCCCTCGGTAGCCCTGCAGAAAGGGAGGCATGCAGGTCTTTCCATGCGCTCTAAGTCGCTGTTCAGCTTTACTTTAAAGGAAGTACCCTTTTCCGGACTCGTAGGCCTCTCGGGTGAGCATCATTTTTGTTCCAAGATCCCTGAGTACCTCCACACCCCTGTAAGCCTGCTGAGCAACAACGAGGCCCATCGTCCCTCGGAGGTCCTCTGTGTCTGCTGAGTCATGCGCAACACACTGCACTCTTTCTTGTGATATCTTGATTCACAGCACTCGCACAGGTTCACGAGCACCGTTCTAGCAGGTTCCAACATGCCGTGGAAGTCGCACTCATTCCCTAGTCTGAGCTGCACAGAGAAAAACACTAGGCTTCTCCTTCCATCTAAGACCTCCTACCTGAAGTCACCCTGCCATCAGGAGAAAGACTGCGTGCGTTCTTATTGCAACTAAAGCAAAGTATTTCCTGTAGCCCTGCAGGCTCTTGAAGACGCACGGGCCCAGAGGCCTAGCTAGGGCGTTCCTTGGTGAGGTCGTGCACTAGATGCAGAACACCCTGCCTCGAGAAGTTGATTCAGGGAAGCAACCAGTGTGTACTCCGTGTCTCTTTTGACTTGTTAGAAACCACAGAGATGTATGCTGCCTGTGCCAATGGTAATGGGGGCATGATGGTACTAGCCTTCCTTTCCATTTGGAAAGCTCCATTCTTACTGCCGTGAAGCTCCCTGAAATTCTCTGCTGTTGACAGCCCTCTGGCCACTGTAGGCATGAGTGTGGGAAGAAAATGAATTTTCTCTGCCTACACACGGAGCTTCATTGGCCGGGGTGGGGCTCACCTTGCCATGCTCTGGAGCTAAAGGGAATCTCAACTTGAGTCTTTGCCTCGAGGTAAGGCCCTGAGTAGCCCTGCAGAAAGGGAGGCATGCAGCTCTTTCCGTTAGCTCTAAGTCGCTGTTCAGCTTTACTTTAAAGGAAGTACCCTTTTCAGGACTCCTAGGCCTCTCGGGTGAGCATCATTTTTGTTCCAAGATCCCTGAGTACCTCCACACCCCTGTAGGCCTGCTGAGCAACAACGAGGCCCATCGTCCCTCGGAGGTCCTCTGTGTCTGCTGAGTCATGGGCAACACACTGCACTCTTTCTTGTGATATCTTGATTCACAGCACTCGCACAGGTTCAAGAGCAATGTTCTAGCAAGTTCCAACATGCCGTGGAAGTCGCACTCATTCCCTGGTCTGAGCTGCACAGAGAAAAACACTAGGCTTCTCCTTCCATCCAGGACCTCCTACCTGAAGTCACCCTGCCTCAGGAGAAAGACGGCTTGCGTTCCTATTGCAACTAAAGCACAGTTTTTCCTGTAGCACTGCAGGTTTGGAAGAGGCAAGGGGCCAGAGGCCTAGCTAAGGCTTTCCTTGGTGAGGTCGTTCACTAGATGCCGAAAACCCTGCCTCGAGAAGTAGATTCAGGGAAGCAACCAGTGTGTACTCCGTGTCTCTTTTGACTTGTTAGAAACCACAGAGCTGTATGCTGCCTGTGCCCATGGAAATGGGGGCATGATGGGACTAACCTTGCTTTCAGTTTGGAAAGCTCCATTCTTGCTGCCGTGAAGCTCCCTGAAATTCGCTGCTGTTGACAGGCCCCTGGCCACTGTAGGCATTGGTCTGGTAAGAAAATGAGTTTTCTCTGGCTAAACACGGAGCTCCTTTGGCCGGGGTGGGGCTCACCTTGCCATGCTCTAGAGCTAAAGGGAATCTCAACGTGAATCCTTGCCTCGAGGTAAGGCCCTGAGTAGCCCTGCAGAAAGGGAGGCATGCAGCTCTTTCCATGAGCTCTTAGTCGCTGTTGTGCTTTACTGTAAAGGAAGTACCCTTTTCAGGACTCCCAGCCCCCTCAGGTAAGCATCATTTTTGTTCCAAGATCTCTTAGTACCTCCACACCCCTGTAGGCCTGCTGAGCAAAAAGTGGCCCATTGGTCCCTCGGAGGTCCTCTGTGTCTGCTGAGTCATGGTCAACACACTGCACTCTCTCTTGTGATATCTTGACTCTCAGCACTCGCAAGTTGAAGAGCAACGTTCTTGCAAGTTCCAACATGCCGTGGAAGTCGCACTCATTCCCTAGTCTGAGCTGCACAGAGAAAAACACTAGGCTTCTCCTTCCAATCAGGACCTCCTACCTGAAGTCACCCTGCCTCCAGGAGAAAGACGGCTTGCGTTCCTGTTGCAACTAAAGCACAGTTTTTCCTGTAGCACTGCAGGCTTTTGAAGAGGCACGGTTCCGGAGGCCTGGCTACGGCGTTCCTTGGTGAGACCGTTCACAAGGTGCAGAACACCCTGCCTCGAGAAGTTGATTCAGGGAAGCAACCAGTGTGTACTCTGTGTCTCTTTTGACTTGTTAGAAACCACAGAGATGTATGCTGCCTGTGCCCATGGAAATGGGGGCATGATGGTACTAGCCTTGCTTTCCATTTGGAAAGCTCCATTCTTGCTACCGTGAGGCTCCCTGAAATTCTCTGCTGTTGACAGGCCTCAGGCCACTGTAGGCAAGGGTCTGGGAAGAAAATGCGTTTTCTCTGGCTACACACGGAGCTTCATTGGCCGGTGTGGGGCTCACCTTGCCATGCTCTAAAGCTAAAGGGAATCTCAACGTGAGTCCTTGACTCGAGGTAAGGACCTGAGTAGCCCTGCAGAAAGGGAGGCATGCAGCTCTTTCCATGAGCTCTTAGTGGAGGTTCTGCTTTATGGTAAAGGAAGTACCCTTTTCAGGACCTTTAGGCGCCTCAGGTGAGCATCATTTTGGGTCCAAGAGCACAGACTCCCTCCACACCCTGGTGGGCCTGCTGAGAAGCATTGAGTCCCATATGTCCATCGGAGGCCCTCTGTGTCTGCCGAGTCTCGGGCAACACACTGTACGTTACTTCAGGAGAGCTCTATTTGCAGAGCAGTCGAACAGCATCAGAACCACATTTCTAGGCAGTCCAACATGCCCTGGAAGTTTTCGACATTGCCCTCGTTTGAATGCCCTGAGAAAACACTCTTCTTAGAATTTAACGAGGACCTCTTTCCTGAAGTCACTCTATTCAAGGAGAAATACAGCATCCTAACATGCTGTGTCGCTCACAGTGCAAGCAACGTGAGAACTTGCCTCGAGGTAAGGCCCTGAAATGCTATGCAGAAGGGGAGGCGTGTAGCAGTTTCCATGAGGCCGTAGTCGCTGCTCTGCAGCATTTTAATGCCAGTACGCTTTTCAGGACACCTAGGTGCCTCACCTGGAAAACCTGTTCCCTGCAAGAACACCGAGTACCCTCAGGCTCCCCTGGCCCTTCTAAGCAATATCCAGGCCCCTAGCTTTCCGACTCACGGTGTGTATGCCGAGTGTAGGGCAACACACTGCACTCTTATTGGTACATCTTGATTTAGCCAGCAATCGCACAGATTCACGAGCACGATTCTAGCAAGTTCCAACTTGCCGTGGAAGTCGCACTCCTTCCCTAGTTTGAGCTGCACAGAGAAAAACACTAGCCTTCTCCATCCATCCAGGACCTCCTAGCTGAAGTCACCTTGCCTCCTGGAGAAAGACGGCTGCGTTCTTATTGCAACTAAAGCACAGTTTTTCCTTTAGCACTGCAGGCTTTTGAAGAGACACGGGCCAGGAGGCCTAGCTAGGGCTTTCCTGGGTGAGGCCGTTCACTAGTTGCAGAACACCCTGCCTCGAGAAGTTGATTCAGGGAAGCAACCAGTGTGTACTCTGTGTCTCATTTGACTTGTTAGAAACCACAGAGATGTATGCTGCCTGTGCCCATGGAAATGGGGGCATGATGGTACTAGCCTTGCTTTCCATTTGGAAAGCTCCATTCTTGCTGCCGTGAAGCTCCCTGAAATTCTCTGCTGTTGACAGGCCCCTGGCCACTCTAGCATTGGTGTGTGAAGAAAATGAGTTTTCTCTGGCTACACACGGAGCTTCTTTGGCCGGGGTGGGGCTCACCTTGCCATGCTCTAGAGCTAAAGGGAATCTCAACGTGAGTCCTTGCCTCGAGGTAAGGCCCTGAGTAGCCCTGCAGAAAGGGAGGCATGCAGGTCTTTCCATGCGCTCTAAGTCGCTGTTCAGCTTTACTTTAAAGGAAGTACCCTTTTCCGGACTCGTAGGCCTCTCAGGTGAGCATCATTTTTGTTCCAAGATCCCTGAGTACCTCCACACCCCTGTAAGCCTGCTGAGCAACAACGAGGCCCATTGGGCCCTCGGAGGTCCTCTGTGTCTGCTGAGTCATGGGCAACACACTGCACTCTTTCTTGTGATATCTTGATTCACGGCACTCGCACAGGTTCACGAGCACCGTTCTAGCAGTTTCCAACATGCCGTGGAAGTCGCACTCATTCCCTAGTCTGAGCTGCACAGAGAAAAACACTGGGCTTCTCCTTCCATCTAAGACCTCCTACCTGAAGTCATCCTGCCCCCAGGAGAAAGACGGCTTGCGTTCCTATTGCAACTAAAGCACAGTATTTCCTGTAGCCCTGCAGGCTCTTGAAGACGCACGGGCCCAGAGGCCTAGCTAGGGCGTTCCTTGGTGAGGTCGTGCACTAGATGCAGAACACCCTGCCTCGAGAAGTTGATTCAGGGAAGCAACCAGTGTGTACTCCGTGTCTCTTTTGACTTGTTAGAAACCACAGAGATGTATGCTGCCTCTGCCAATGGTTATGGGGGCATGATGGTACTAGCCTTCCTTTCCATTTGGAAAGCTCCATTCTTACTGCCGTGAAGCTCCCTGAAATTCTCTGCTGTTGACAGCCCTCTGGCCACTGTAGGCATGAGTGTGGGAAGAAAATGAATTTTCTCTGCCTACACACGGAGCTTCATTGGCCGGGGTGGGGCTCACCTTGCCATGCTCTGGAGCTAAAGGGAATCTCAACTTGAGTCTTTGCCTCGAGGTAAGGCCCTGAGTAGCCCTGCAGAAAGGGAGGCATGCAGCTCTTTCCGTTAGCTCTAAGTCGCTGTTCAGCTTTACTTTAAAGGAAGTACCCTTTTCAGGACTCCTAGGCCTCTCGGGTGAGCATCATTTTTGTTCCAAGATCCCTGAGTACCTCCACACCCCTGTAGGCCTGCTGAGCAACAACGAGGCCCATCGTCCCTCGGAGGTCCTCTGTGTCTGCTGAGTCATGGGCGACACACTGCACTCTTTCTTGTGATATCTTGATTCACAGCACTCGCACAGGTTCAAGAGCAATGTTCTAGCAAGTTCCAACATGCCGTGGAAGTCGCACTCATTCCCTGGTCTGAGCTGCACAGAGAAAAACACTAGGCTTCTCCTTCCATCCAGGACCTCCTACCTGAAGTCACCCTGCCTCAGGAGAAAGACGGCTTGCGTTCCTATTGCAACTAAAGCACAGTTTTTCCTGTAGCACTGCAGGTTTGGAAGAGGCAAGGGGCCAGAGGCCTAGCTAAGGCTTTCCTTGGTGAGGTCGTTCACTAGATGCCGAAAACCCTGCCTCGAGAAGTTGATTCAGGGAAGCAAACAGTGTGGACTCCGTGTCTCTTTTGACTTGTTAGAAACCACAGAGATGTATGCTGCCTGTGCCCATGGAAATCGGGGCATGATGGGACTAACCTTGCTTTCCATTTGGAAAGCTCCATTCTTGCTGCCATGAAGCTCCCTGAAATTCGCTGCTGTTGACAGGCCCCTGGCCACTGTAGGCATTGGTCTGGTAAGAAAATGAGTTTTCTCTGGCTAAACACGGAGCTCCTTTGGCCGGGGTGGGGCTCACCTTGCCATGCTCTAGAGCTAAAGGGAATCTCAACGTGAATCCTTGCCTCGAGGTAAGGCCCTGAGTAGCCCTGCAGAAAGGGAGGCATGCAGCTCTTTCCACGAGCTCTTAGTCGCTGTTGTGCTTTACTGTAAAGGAAGTACCCTTTTCAGGACTCCCAGCCCCCTCAGGTAAGCATCATTTTTGTTCCAAGATCTCTTAGTACCTCCACACCCCTGTAGGCCTGCTGAGCAAAAAGTGGCCCATTGGTCCCTCGGAGGTCCTCTGTGTCTGCTGAGTCATGGTCAACACACTGCACTCTCTCTTGTGATATCTTGACTCTCAGCACTCGCAAGTTGAAGAGCAACGTTCTTGCAAGTTCCAACATGCCGTGGAAGTCGCACTCATTCCCTAGTCTGAGCTGCACAGAGAAAAACACTAGGCTTCTCCTTCCAATCAGGACCTCCTACCTGAAGTCACCCTGCCTCCAGGAGAAAGACGGCTTGCGTTCCTGTTGCAACTAAAGCACAGTTTTTCCTGTAGCACTGCAGGCTTTTGAAGAGGCACGGTTCCGGAGGCCTGGCTACGGCGTTCCTTGGTGAGACCGTTCACAAGGTGCAGAACACCCTGCCTCGAGAAGTTGATTCAGGGAAGCAACCAGTGTGTACTCTGTGTCTCTTTTGACTTGTTAGAAACCACAGAGATGTATGCTGCCTGTGCCCATGGAAATGGGGGCATGATGGTACTAGCCTTGCTTTCCATTTGGAAAGCTCCATTCTTGCTACCGTGAAGCTCCCTGAAATTCTCTGCTGTTGACAGGCCTCAGGCCACTGTAGGCAAGGGTCTGGGAAGAAAATGCGTTTTCTCTGGCTACACACGGAGCTTCATTGGCCGGTGTGGGGCTCACCTTGCCATGCTCTAAAGCTAAAGGGAATCTCAACGTGAGTCCTTGCCTCGAGGTAAGGACCTGAGTAGCCCTGCAGAAAGGGAGGCATGCAGCTCTTTCCATGAGCTCTTAGTGGAGGTTCTGCTTTATTGTAAAGGAAGTACCCTTTTCAGGACCTTTAGGCGCCTCAGGTGAGCATCATTTTGGGTCCAAGAGCACAGACTCCCTCCACACCCCGGTGGGCCTGCTGAGAAGCATTGAGTCCCATATGTCCATCGGAGGCCCTCTGTGTCTGCCGAGTCTCGGGCAACACACTGTACGTTACTTCAGGAGAGCTCTATTTGCAGAGCAGTCGAACAGCATCAGAACCACATTTCTAGGCAGTCCAACATGCCCTGGAAGTTTTCGACATTGCCCTCGTTTGAAAGCCCTGAGAAAACACTCTTCTTAGAATTTAACGAGGACCTCTTTCCTGAAGTCACTCTATTCAAGGAGAAATACAGTATCCTAACATGCTGTGTCGCTCACAGTGCAAGCAACGTGAGAACTTGCCTCGAGGTAAGGCCCTGAAATGCTATGCAGAAGCGGAGGCGTGTAGCAGTTTCCATGAGGCCGTAGTCGCTGCTCTGCAGCATTTTAATGCCAGTACGCTTTTCAGGACACCTAGGTGCCTCACCTGGAAAACCTGTTCCCTGCAAGAACACCGAATACCCTCAGGCTCCCCTGGCCCTTCTAAGCAATATCCAGGCTCCTAGCTTTCCGACTCACGGTGTGTATGCCGAGTGTAGGGCAACACACTGCACTCTTATTGGTACATCTTGATTTAGCCAGCAATCGCACAGATTCACGAGCACGATTCTAGCAAGTTCCAACTTGCCGTGGAAGTCGCACTCCTTCCCTAGTTTGAGCTGCACAGAGAAAAACACTAGGCTTCTCCTTCCATCTAAGACCTACTACCTGAAGTCATCCTGCCCCCAGGAGAAAGACGGCTTGCGTTCCTATTGCAACTAAAGCACAGTATTTCCTGTAGCCCTGCAGGCTCTTGAAGACGCACGGGCCCAGAGGCCTAGCTAGGGCGTTCCTTGGTGAGGTCGTGCACTAGATGCAGAAAATCCTGCCTCGAGAAGTTGATTCAGGGGAGCAACCAGTGTGTACTCCGTGTCTCTTTTGACTTGTTAGAAACCACAGAGATGTATGCTGCCTGTGCCCATGGAAATGGGGGCATGATGGTACTAGCCTTCCTTTCCATTTGGAAAGCTCCATTCTTGCTGCCGTGAAGCTCCCTGATATTCTCTGCTGTTGACAGGCCCCTGGCCACTCTAGCATTGGTGTGGGAAGAAAATGAGTTTTCTCTGGCTACACACGGAGCTTCTTTGGCCGGGGTGGGGCTCACCTTGCCATGCTGTAGAGCTAAAGGGAATCTCAACGTGAGTCCTTGCCTCGAGGTAAGGCCCTGGGTAGCCCTGCAGAAAGGGAGGCATGCAGGTCTTTCCATGCGCTCTAAGTCGCTGTTCAGCTTTACTTTAAAGGAAGTACCCTTTTCCGGACTCGTAGGCCTCTCGGGTGAGCATCATTTTTGTTCCAAGATCCCTGAGTACCTCCACACCCCTGTAAGCCTGCTGAGCAACAACGAGGCCCATCGTCCCTCGGAGGTCCTCTGTGTCTGCTGAGTCATGGGCAACACACTGCACTCTTTCTTGTGATATCTTGATTCACAGCACTCGCACAGGTTCACGAGCACCGTTCTAGCAGGTTCCAACATGCCGTGGAAGTCGCACTCATTCCCTAGTCTGAGCTGCACAGAGAAAAACACTAGGCTTCTCCTTCCATCTAAGACCTCCTACCTGAAGTCACCCTGCCATCAGGAGAAACACTGCGTGCGTTCTTATTGCAACTAAAGCACAGTTTTTCCTGTAGCACTGCAGGCTTTTGAAGAGGCACGGGCCCAGAGGCCTAGCTAGGGCGTTCCTTGGTGAGGTCGTGCACTAGATGCAGAACACCCTGCCTCGAGAAGTTGATTCAGGGAAGCAACCAGTGTGTACTCCGTGTCTCTTTTGACTTGTTAGAAACCACAGAGATGTATGCTGCCTGTGCCAATGGTTATGGGGGCATGATGGTACTAGCCTTCCTTTCCATTTGGAAAGCTCCATTCTTACTGCCGTGAAGCTCCCTGAAATTCTCTGCTGTTGACAGCCCTCTGGCCACTGTAGGCATGAGTGTGGGAAGAAAATGAATTTTCTCTGCCTACACACGGAGCTTCATTGGCCGGGGTGGGGCTCACCTTGCCATGCTCTGGAGCTAAAGGGAATCTCAACTTGAGTCTTTGCCTCGAGGTAAGGCCCTGAGTAGCCCTGCAGAAAGGGAGGCATGCAGCTCTTTCCATTAGCTCTAAGTCGCTGTTCAGCTTTACTTTAAAGGAAGTACCCTTTTCAGGACTCCTAGGCCTCTCGGGTGAGCATCATTTTTGTTCCAAGATCCCTGAGTACCTCCACACCCCTGTAGGCCTGCTGAGCAACAACGAGGCCCATCGTCCCTCGGAGGTCCTCTGTGTCTGCTGAGTCATGGGCAACACACTGCACTCTTTCTTGTGATATCTTGATTCACAGCACTCGCACAGGTTCAAGAGCAATGTTCTAGCAAGTTCCAACATGCCGTGGAAGTCGCACTCATTCCCTGGTCTGAGCTGCACAGAGAAAAACACTAGGCTTCTCCTTCCATCCAGGACCTCCTACCTGAAGTCACCCTGCCTCAGGAGAAAGACGGCTTGCGTTCCTATTGCAACTAAAGCACAGTTTTTCCTGTAGCACTGCAGGTTTGGAAGAGGCAAGGGGCCAGAGGCCTAGCTAAGGCTTTCCTTGGTGAGGTCGTTCACTAGATGCCGAAAACCCTGCCTCGAGAAGTTGATTCAGGGAAGCAACCAGTGTGTACTCTGTGTCTCTTTTGACTTGTTAGAAACCACAGAGCTGTATGCTGCCTGTGCCCATGGAAATGGGGGCATGATGGGACTAACCTTGCTTTCAGTTTGGAAAGCTCCATTCTTGCTGCCATGAAGCTCCCTGAAATTCGCTGCTGTTGACAGGCCCCTGGCCACTGTAGGCATTGGTCTGGTAAGAAAATGAGTTTTCTCTGGCTAAACACGGAGCTCCTTTGGCCGGGGTGGGGCTCACCTTGCCATGCTCTAGAGCTAAAGGGAATCTCAACGTGAATCCTTGCCTCGAGGTAAGGCCCTGAGTAGCCCTGCAGAAAGGGAGGCATGCAGCTCTTTCCATGAGCTCTTAGTCGCTGTTGTGCTTTACTGTAAAGGAAGTACCCTTTTCAGGACTCCCAGCCCCCTCAGATAAGCATCATTTTTGTTCCAAGATCTCTTAGTACCTCCACACCCCTGTAGGCCTGCTGAGCAAAAAGTGGCCCATTGGTCCCTCGGAGGTCCTCTGTGTCTGCTGAGTCATGGTCAACACACTGCACTCTCTCTTGTGATATCTTGACTCTCAGCACTCGCAAGTTGAAGAGCAACGTTCTTGCAAGTTCCAACATGCCGTGGAAGTCGCACTCATTCCCTAGTCTGAGCTGCACAGAGAAAAACACTAGGCTTCTCCTTCCAATCAGGACCTCCTACCTGAAGTCACCCTGCCTCCAGGAGAAAGACGGCTTGCGTTCCTGTTGCAACTAAAGCACAGTTTTTCCTGTAGCACTGCAGGCTTTTGAAGAGGCACGGTTCCGGAGGCCTGGCTACGGCGTTCCTTGGTGAGACCGTTCACAAGGTGCAGAACACCCTGCCTCGAGAAGTTGATTCAGGGAAGCAACCAGTGTGTACTCTGTGTCTCTTTTGACTTGTTAGAAACCACAGAGATGTATGCTGCCTGTGCCCATGGAAATGGGGGCATGATGGTACTAGCCTTGCTTTCCATTTGGAAAGCTCCATTCTTGCTGCCGTGAAGCTCCCTGAAATTCTCTGCTGTTGACAGGCCCCTGGCCACTCTAGCATTGGTGTGTGAAGAAAATGAGTTTTCTGTGGCTACACACGGAGCTTCTTTGGCCGGGGTGGGGCTCACCTTGCCATGCTCTAAAGCTAAAGGGAATCTCAACGTGAGTCCTTGCCTCGAGGTAAGGACCTGAGTAGCCCTGCAGAAAGGGAGGCATGCAGCTCTTTCCATGAGCTCTTAGTGGAGGTTCTGCTTTATTGTAAAGGAAGTACCCTTTTCAGGACCTTTAGGCGCCTCAGGTGAGCATCATTTTGGGTCCAAGAGCACAGACTCCCTCCACACCCCGGTGGGCCTGCTGAGAAGCATTGAGTCCCATATGTCCATCGGAGGCCCTCTGTGTCTGCCGAGTCTCGGGCAACACACTGTACGTTACTTCAGGAGAGCTCTATTTGCAGAGCAGTCGAACAGCATCAGAACCACATTTCTAGGCAGTCCAACATGCCCTGGAAGTTTTCGACATTGCCCTCGTTTGAATGCCCTGAGAAAACACTCTTCTTAGAATTTAACGAGGACCTCTTTCCTGAAGTCACTCTATTCAAGGAGAAATACAGCATCCTAACATGCTGTGTCGCTCACAGTGCAAGCAACGTGAGAACTTGCCTCGAGGTAAGGCCCTGAAATGCTATGCAGAAGCGGAGGCGTGTAGCAGTTTCCATGAGGCCGTAGTCGCTGCTCTGCAGCATTTTAACGCCAGTACGCTTTTCAGGACACCTAGGTGCCTCACCTGGAAAACCTGTTCCCTGCAAGAACACCGAGTACCCTCAGGCTCCCCTGGCCCTTCTAAGCAATATCCAGGCCCCTAGCTTTCCGACTCACGGTGTGTATGCCGAGTGTAGGGCAACACACTGCACTCTTATTGGTACATCTTGATTTAGCCAGCAATCGCACAGATTCACGAGCACGATTCTAGCAAGTTCCAACTTGCCGTGGAAGTCGCACTCCTTCCCTAGTTTGAGCTGCACAGAGAAAAACACTAGCCTTCTCCATCCATCCAGGACCTCCTAGCTGAAGTCACCTTGCCTCCTGGAGAAAGACGGCTGCGTTCTTATTGCAACTAAAGCACAGTTTTTCCTTTAGCACTGCAGGCTTTTGAAGAGACACGGGCCAGGAGGCCTAGCTAGGGCTTTCCTGGGTGAGGCCGTTCACTAGTTGCAGAACACCCTGCCTCGAGAAGTTGATTCAGGGAAGCAACCAGTGTGTACTCTGTGTCTCATTTGACTTGTTAGAAACCACAGAGATGTATGCTGCCTGTGCCCATGGAAATGGGGGCATGATGGTACTAGCCTTGCTTTCCATTTGGAAAGCTCCATTCTTGCTGCCGTGAAGCTCCCTGAAATTCTCTGCTGTTGACAGGCCCCTGGCCACTCTAGCATTGGTGTGTGAAGAAAATGCGTTTTCTCTGGCTACACACGGAGCTTCTTTGGCCGGGGTGGGGCTCACCTTGCCATGCTCTAGAGCTAAAGGGAATCTCAACGTGAGTCCTTGCCTCGAGGTAAGGCCCTGAGTAGCCCTGCAGAAAGGGAGGCATGCAGGTCTTTCCATGCGCTCTAAGTCGCTGTTCAGCTTTACTTTAAAGGAAGTACCCTTTTCCGGACTCGTAGGCCTCTCAGGTGAGCATCATTTTTGTTCCAAGATCCCTGAGTACCTCCACACCCCTGTAAGCCTGCTGAGCAACAACGAGGCCCATTGGGCCCTCGGAGGTCCTCTGTGTCTGCTGAGTCATGGGCAACACACTGCACTCTTTCTTGTGATATCTTGATTCACGGCACTCGCACAGGTTCACGAGCACCGTTCTAGCAGTTTCCAACATGCCGTGGAAGTCGCACTCATTCCCTAGTCTGAGCTGCACAGAGAAAAAAACTGGGCTTCTCCTTCCATCTAAGACCTCCTACCTGAAGTCATCCTGCCCCTAGGAGAAAGACGGCTTGCGTTCCTATTGCAACTAAAGCACAGTATTTCCTGTAGCCCTGCAGGCTCTTGAAGACGCACGGGCCCAGAGGCCTAGCTAGGGCGTTCCTTGGTGAGGTCGTGCACTAGATGCAGAAAATCCTGCCTCGAGAAGTTGATTCAGGGAAGCAACCAGTGTGTACTCCGTGTCTCTTTTGACTTGTTAGAAACCACAGAGATGTATGCTGCCTGTGCCCATGGAAATGGGGGCATGATGGTACTAGCCTTGCTTTCCATTTGGAAAGCTCCATTCTTGCTGCCGTGAAGCTCCCTGATATTCTCTGCTGTTGACAGGCCCCTGGCCACTCTAGCATTGGTGTGGGAAGAAAATGAGTTTTCTCTGGCTACACACGGAGCTTCTTTGGCCGGGGTGGGGCTCACCTTGCCATGCTGTAGAGCCAAAGGGAATCCCAACGTGAGTCCTTGCCTCGAGGTAAGGCCCTCGGTAGCCCTGCAGAAAGGGAGGCATGCAGGTCTTTCCATGCGCTCTAAGTCGCTGTTCAGCTTTACTTTAAAGGAAGTACCCTTTTCCGGACTCGTAGGCCTCTCGGGTGAGCATCATTTTTGTTCCAAGATCCCTGAGTACCTCCACACCCCTGTAAGCCTGCTGAGCAACAACGAGGCCCATCGTCCCTCGGAGGTCCTCTGTGTCTGCTGAGTCATGCGCAACACACTGCACTCTTTCTTGTGATATCTTGATTCACAGCACTCGCACAGGTTCACGAGCACCGTTCTAGCAGGTTCCAACATGCCGTGGAAGTCGCACTCATTCCCTAGTCTGAGCTGCACAGAGAAAAACACTAGGCTTCTCCTTCCATCTAAGACCTCCTACCTGAAGTCACCCTGCCATCAGGAGAAAGACTGCGTGCGTTCTTATTGCAACTAAAGCAAAGTATTTCCTGTAGCCCTGCAGGCTCTTGAAGACGCACGGGCCCAGAGGCCTAGCTAGGGCGTTCCTTGGTGAGGTCGTGCACTAGATGCAGAACACCCTGCCTCGAGAAGTTGATTCAGGGAAGCAACCAGTGTGTACTCCGTGTCTCTTTTGACTTGTTAGAAACCACAGAGATGTATGCTGCCTGTGCCAATGGTAATGGGGGCATGATGGTACTAGCCTTCCTTTCCATTTGGAAAGCTCCATTCTTACTGCCGTGAAGCTCCCTGAAATTCTCTGCTGTTGACAGCCCTCTGGCCACTGTAGGCATGAGTGTGGGAAGAAAATGAATTTTCTCTGCCTACACACGGAGCTTCATTGGCCGGGGTGGGGCTCACCTTGCCATGCTCTGGAGCTAAAGGGAATCTCAACTTGAGTCTTTGCCTCGAGGTAAGGCCCTGAGTAGCCCTGCAGAAAGGGAGGCATGCAGCTCTTTCCGTTAGCTCTAAGTCGCTGTTCAGCTTTACTTTAAAGGAAGTACCCTTTTCAGGACTCCTAGGCCTCTCGGGTGAGCATCATTTTTGTTCCAAGATCCCTGAGTACCTCCACACCCCTGTAGGCCTGCTGAGCAACAACGAGGCCCATCGTCCCTCGGAGGTCCTCTGTGTCTGCTGAGTCATGGGCAACACACTGCACTCTTTCTTGTGATATCTTGATTCACAGCACTCGCACAGGTTCAAGAGCAATGTTCTAGCAAGTTCCAACATGCCGTGGAAGTCGCACTCATTCCCTGGTCTGAGCTGCACAGAGAAAAACACTAGGCTTCTCCTTCCATCCAGGACCTCCTACCTGAAGTCACCCTGCCTCAGGAGAAAGACGGCTTGCGTTCCTATTGCAACTAAAGCACAGTTTTTCCTGTAGCACTGCAGGTTTGGAAGAGGCAAGGGGCCAGAGGCCTAGCTAAGGCTTTCCTTGGTGAGGTCGTTCACTAGATGCCGAAAACCCTGCCTCGAGAAGTAGATTCAGGGAAGCAACCAGTGTGTACTCCGTGTCTCTTTTGACTTGTTAGAAACCACAGAGCTGTATGCTGCCTGTGCCCATGGAAATGGGGGCATGATGGGACTAACCTTGCTTTCAGTTTGGAAAGCTCCATTCTTGCTGCCGTGAAGCTCCCTGAAATTCGCTGCTGTTGACAGGCCCCTGGCCACTGTAGGCATTGGTCTGGTAAGAAAATGAGTTTTCTCTGGCTAAACACGGAGCTCCTTTGGCCGGGGTGGGGCTCACCTTGCCATGCTCTAGAGCTAAAGGGAATCTCAACGTGAATCCTTGCCTCGAGGTAAGGCCCTGAGTAGCCCTGCAGAAAGGGAGGCATGCAGCTCTTTCCATGAGCTCTTAGTCGCTGTTGTGCTTTACTGTAAAGGAAGTACCCTTTTCAGGACTCCCAGCCCCCTCAGGTAAGCATCATTTTTGTTCCAAGATCTCTTAGTACCTCCACACCCCTGTAGGCCTGCTGAGCAAAAAGTGGCCCATTGGTCCCTCGGAGGTCCTCTGTGTCTGCTGAGTCATGGTCAACACACTGCACTCTCTCTTGTGATATCTTGACTCTCAGCACTCGCAAGTTGAAGAGCAACGTTCTTGCAAGTTCCAACATGCCGTGGAAGTCGCACTCATTCCCTAGTCTGAGCTGCACAGAGAAAAACACTAGGCTTCTCCTTCCAATCAGGACCTCCTACCTGAAGTCACCCTGCCTCCAGGAGAAAGACGGCTTGCGTTCCTGTTGCAACTAAAGCACAGTTTTTCCTGTAGCACTGCAGGCTTTTGAAGAGGCACGGTTCCGGAGGCCTGGCTACGGCGTTCCTTGGTGAGACCGTTCACAAGGTGCAGAACACCCTGCCTCGAGAAGTTGATTCAGGGAAGCAACCAGTGTGTACTCTGTGTCTCTTTTGACTTGTTAGAAACCACAGAGATGTATGCTGCCTGTGCCCATGGAAATGGGGGCATGATGGTACTAGCCTTGCTTTCCATTTGGAAAGCTCCATTCTTGCTACCGTGAGGCTCCCTGAAATTCTCTGCTGTTGACAGGCCTCAGGCCACTGTAGGCAAGGGTCTGGGAAGAAAATGCGTTTTCTCTGGCTACACACGGAGCTTCATTGGCCGGTGTGGGGCTCACCTTGCCATGCTCTAAAGCTAAAGGGAATCTCAACGTGAGTCCTTGCCTCGAGGTAAGGACCTGAGTAGCCCTGCAGAAAGGGAGGCATGCAGCTCTTTCCATGAGCTCTTAGTGGAGGTTCTGCTTTATGGTAAAGGAAGTACCCTTTTCAGGACCTTTAGGCGCCTCAGGTGAGCATCATTTTGGGTCCAAGAGCACAGACTCCCTCCACACCCTGGTGGGCCTGCTGAGAAGCATTGAGTCCCATATGTCCATCGGAGGCCCTCTGTGTCTGCCGAGTCTCGGGCAACACACTGTACGTTACTTCAGGAGAGCTCTATTTGCAGAGCAGTCGAACAGCATCAGAACCACATTTCTAGGCAGTCCAACATGCCCTGGAAGTTTTCGACATTGCCCTCGTTTGAATGCCCTGAGAAAACACTCTTCTTAGAATTTAACGAGGACCTCTTTCCTGAAGTCACTCTATTCAAGGAGAAATACAGCATCCTAACATGCTGTGTCGCTCACAGTGCAAGCAACGTGAGAACTTGCCTCGAGGTAAGGCCCTGAAATGCTATGCAGAAGGGGAGGCGTGTAGCAGTTTCCATGAGGCCGTAGTCGCTGCTCTGCAGCATTTTAATGCCAGTACGCTTTTCAGGACACCTAGGTGCCTCACCTGGAAAACCTGTTCCCTGCAAGAACACCGAGTACCCTCAGGCTCCCCTGGCCCTTCTAAGCAATATCCAGGCCCCTAGCTTTCCGACTCACGGTGTGTATGCCGAGTGTAGGGCAACACACTGCACTCTTATTGGTACATCTTGATTTAGCCAGCAATCGCACAGATTCACGAGCACGATTCTAGCAAGTTCCAACTTGCCGTGGAAGTCGCACTCCTTCCCTAGTTTGAGCTGCACAGAGAAAAACACTAGCCTTCTCCATCCATCCAGGACCTCCTAGCTGAAGTCACCTTGCCTCCTGGAGAAAGACGGCTGCGTTCTTATTGCAACTAAAGCACAGTTTTTCCTTTAGCACTGCAGGCTTTTGAAGAGACACGGGCCAGGAGGCCTAGCTAGGGCTTTCCTGGGTGAGGCCGTTCACTAGTTGCAGAACACCCTGCCTCGAGAAGTTGATTCAGGGAAGCAACCAGTGTGTACTCTGTGTCTCATTTGACTTGTTAGAAACCACAGAGATGTATGCTGCCTGTGCCCATGGAAATGGGGGCATGATGGTACTAGCCTTGCTTTCCATTTGGAAAGCTCCATTCTTGCTGCCGTGAAGCTCCCTGAAATTCTCTGCTGTTGACAGGCCCCTGGCCACTCTAGCATTGGTGTGTGAAGAAAATGAGTTTTCTCTGGCTACACACGGAGCTTCTTTGGCTGGGGTGGGGCTCACCTTGCCATGCTCTAGAGCTAAAGGGAATCTCAACGTGAGTCCTTGCCTCGAGGTAAGGCCCTGAGTAGCCCTGCAGAAAGGGAGGCATGCAGGTCTTTCCATGCGCTCTAAGTCGCTGTTCAGCTTTACTTTAAAGGAAGTACCCTTTTCCGGACTCGTAGGCCTCTCAGGTGAGCATCATTTTTGTTCCAAGATCCCTGAGTACCTCCACACCCCTGTAAGCCTGCTGAGCAACAACGAGGCCCATTGGGCCCTCGGAGGTCCTCTGTGTCTGCTGAGTCATGGGCAACACACTGCACTCTTTCTTGTGATATCTTGATTCACGGCACTCGCACAGGTTCACGAGCACCGTTCTAGCAGTTTCCAACATGCCGTGGAAGTCGCACTCATTCCCTAGTCTGAGCTGCACAGAGAAAAACACTGGGCTTCTCCTTCCATCTAAGACCTCCTACCTGAAGTCATCCTGCCCCTAGGAGAAAGACGGCTTGCGTTCCTATTGCAACTAAAGCACAGTATTTCCTGTAGCCCTGCAGGCTCTTGAAGACGCACGGGCCCAGAGGCCTAGCTAGGGCGTTCCTTGGTGAGGTCGTGCACTAGATGCAGAAAATCCTGCCTCGAGAAGTTGATTCAGGGAAGCAACCAGTGTGTACTCCGTGTCTCTTTTGACTTGTTAGAAACCACAGAGATGTATGCTGCCTGTGCCCATGGAAATGGGGGCATGATGGTACTAGCCTTGCTTTCCATTTGGAAAGCTCCATTCTTGCTGCCGTGAAGCTCCCTGATATTCTCTGCTGTTGACAGGCCCCTGGCCACTCTAGCATTGGTGTGGGAAGAAAATGAGTTTTCTCTGGCTACACACGGAGCTTCTTTGGCCGGGGTGGGGCTCACCTTGCCATGCTGTAGAGCTAAAGGGAATCCCAACGTGAGTCCTTGCCTCGAGGTAAGGCCCTCGGTAGCCCTGCAGAAAGGGAGGCATGCAGGTCTTTCCATGCGCTCTAAGTCGCTGTTCAGCTTTACTTTAAAGGAAGTACCCTTTTCCGGACTCGTAGGCCTCTCGGGTGAGCATCATTTTTGTTCCAAGATCCCTGAGTACCTCCACACCCCTGTAAGCCTGCTGAGCAACAACGAGGCCCATCGTCCCTCGGAGGTCCTCTGTGTCTGCTGAGTCATGCGCAACACACTGCACTCTTTCTTGTGATATCTTGATTCACAGCACTCGCACAGGTTCACGAGCACCGTTCTAGCAGGTTCCAACATGCCGTGGAAGTCGCACTCATTCCCTAGTCTGAGCTGCACAGAGAAAAACACTAGGCTTCTCCTTCCATCTAAGACCTCCTACCTGAAGTCACCCTGCCATCAGGAGAAAGACTGCGTGCGTTCTTATTGCAACTAAAGCAAAGTATTTCCTGTAGCCCTGCAGGCTCTTGAAGACGCACGGGCCCAGAGGCCTAGCTAGGGCGTTCCTTGGTGAGGTCGTGCACTAGATGCAGAACACCCTGCCTCGAGAAGTTGATTCAGGGAAGCAACCAGTGTGTACTCCGTGTCTCTTTTGACTTGTTAGAAACCACAGAGATGTATGCTGCCTGTGCCAATGGTAATGGGGGCATGATGGTACTAGCCTTCCTTTCCATTTGGAAAGCTCCATTCTTACTGCCGTGAAGCTCCCTGAAATTCTCTGCTGTTGACAGCCCTCTGGCCACTGTAGGCATGAGTGTGGGAAGAAAATGAATTTTCTCTGCCTACACACGGAGCTTCATTGGCCGGGGTGGGGCTCACCTTGCCATGCTCTGGAGCTAAAGGGAATCTCAACTTGAGTCTTTGCCTCGAGGTAAGGCCCTGAGTAGCCCTGCAGAAAGGGAGGCATGCAGCTCTTTCCGTTAGCTCTAAGTCGCTGTTCAGCTTTACTTTAAAGGAAGTACCCTTTTCAGGACTCCTAGGCCTCTCGGGTGAGCATCATTTTTGTTCCAAGATCCCTGAGTACCTCCACACCCCTGTAGGCCTGCTGAGCAACAACGAGGCCCATCGTCCCTCGGAGGTCCTCTGTGTCTGCTGAGTCATGGGCAACACACTGCACTCTTTCTTGTGATATCTTGATTCACAGCACTCGCACAGGTTCAAGAGCAATGTTCTAGCAAGTTCCAACATGCCGTGGAAGTCGCACTCATTCCCTGGTCTGAGCTGCACAGAGAAAAACACTAGGCTTCTCCTTCCATCCAGGACCTCCTACCTGAAGTCACCCTGCCTCAGGAGAAAGACGGCTTGCGTTCCTATTGCAACTAAAGCACAGTTTTTCCTGTAGCACTGCAGGTTTGGAAGAGGCAAGGGGCCAGAGGCCTAGCTAAGGCTTTCCTTGGTGAGGTCGTTCACTAGATGCCGAAAACCCTGCCTCGAGAAGTAGATTCAGGGAAGCAACCAGTGTGTACTCCGTGTCTCTTTTGACTTGTTAGAAACCACAGAGCTGTATGCTGCCTGTGCCCATGGAAATGGGGGCATGATGGGACTAACCTTGCTTTCAGTTTGGAAAGCTCCATTCTTGCTGCCGTGAAGCTCCCTGAAATTCGCTGCTGTTGACAGGCCCCTGGCCACTGTAGGCATTGGTCTGGTAAGAAAATGAGTTTTCTCTGGCTAAACACGGAGCTCCTTTGGCCGGGGTGGGGCTCACCTTGCCATGCTCTAGAGCTAAAGGGAATCTCAACGTGAATCCTTGCCTCGAGGTAAGGCCCTGAGTAGCCCTGCAGAAAGGGAGGCATGCAGCTCTTTCCATGAGCTCTTAGTCGCTGTTGTGCTTTACTGTAAAGGAAGTACCCTTTTCAGGACTCCCAGCCCCCTCAGGTAAGCATCATTTTTGTTCCAAGATCTCTTAGTACCTCCACACCCCTGTAGGCCTGCTGAGCAAAAAGTGGCCCATTGGTCCCTCGGAGGTCCTCTGTGTCTGCTGAGTCATGGTCAACACACTGCACTCTCTCTTGTGATATCTTGACTCTCAGCACTCGCAAGTTGAAGAGCAACGTTCTTGCAAGTTCCAACATGCCGTGGAAGTCGCACTCATTCCCTAGTCTGAGCTGCACAGAGAAAAACACTAGGCTTCTCCTTCCAATCAGGACCTCCTACCTGAAGTCACCCTGCCTCCAGGAGAAAGACGGCTTGCGTTCCTGTTGCAACTAAAGCACAGTTTTTTCTGTAGCACTGCAGGCTTTTGAAGAGGCACGGTTCCGGAGGCCTGGCTACGGCGTTCCTTGGTGAGACCGTTCACAAGGTGCAGAACACCCTGCCTCGAGAAGTTGATTCAGGGAAGCAACCAGTGTGTACTCTGTGTCTCTTTTGACTTGTTAGAAACCACAGAGATGTATGCTGCCTGTGCCCATGGAAATGGGGGCATGATGGTACTAGCCTTGCTTTCCATTTGGAAAGCTCCATTCTTGCTACCGTGAGGCTCCCTGAAATTCTCTGCTGTTGACAGGCCTCAGGCCACTGTAGGCAAGGGTCTGGGAAGAAAATGCGTTTTCTCTGGCTACACACGGAGCTTCATTGGCCGGTGTGGGGCTCACCTTGCCATGCTCTAAAGCTAAAGGGAATCTCAACGTGAGTCCTTGCCTCGAGGTAAGGACCTGAGTAGCCCAGCAGAAAGGGAGGCATGCAGCTCTTTCCATGAGCTCTTAGTGGAGGTTCTGCTTTATGGTAAAGGAAGTACCCTTTTCAGGACCTTTAGGCGCCTCAGGTGAGCATCATTTTGGGTCCAAGAGCACAGACTCCCTCCACACCCTGGTGGGCCTGCTGAGAAGCATTGAGTCCCATATGTCCATCGGAGGCCCTCTGTGTCTGCCGAGTCTCGGGCAACACACTGTACGTTACTTCAGGAGAGCTCTATTTGCAGAGCAGTCGAACAGCATCAGAACCACATTTCTAGGCAGTCCAACATGCCCTGGAAGTTTTCGACATTGCCCTCGTTTGAATGCCCTGAGAAAACACTCTTCTTAGAATTTAACGAGGACCTCTTTCCTGAAGTCACTCTATTCAAGGAGAAATACAGCATCCTAACATGCTGTGTCGCTCACAGTGCAAGCAACGTGAGAACTTGCCTCGAGGTAAGGCCCTGAAATGCTATGCAGAAGGGGAGGCGTGTAGCAGTTTCCATGAGGCCGTAGTCGCTGCTCTGCAGCATTTTAATGCCAGTACGCTTTTCAGGACACCTAGGTGCCTCACCTGGAAAACCTGTTCCCTGCAAGAACACCGAGTACCCTCAGGCTCCCCTGGCCCTTCTAAGCAATATCCAGGCCCCTAGCTTTCCGACTCACGGTGTGTATGCCGAGTGTAGGGCAACACACTGCACTCTTATTGGTACATCTTGATTTAGCCAGCAATCGCACAGATTCACGAGCACGATTCTAGCAAGTTCCAACTTGCCGTGGAAGTCGCACTCCTTCCCTAGTTTGAGCTGCACAGAGAAAAACACTAGCCTTCTCCATCCATCCAGGACCTCCTAGCTGAAGTCACCTTGCCTCCTGGAGAAAGACGGCTGCGTTCTTATTGCAACTAAAGCACAGTTTTTCCTTTAGCACTGCAGGCTTTTGAAGAGACACGGGCCAGGAGGCCTAGCTAGGGCTTTCCTGGGTGAGGCCGTTCACTAGTTGCAGAACACCCTGCCTCGAGAAGTTGATTCAGGGAAGCAACCAGTGTGTACTCTGTGTCTCATTTGACTTGTTAGAAACCACAGAGATGTATGCTGCCTGTGCCCATGGAAATGGGGGCATGATGGTACTAGCCTTGCTTTCCATTTGGAAAGCTCCATTCTTGCTGCCGTGAAGCTCCCTGAAATTCTCTGCTGTTGACAGGCCCCTGGCCACTCTAGCATTGGTGTGTGAAGAAAATGAGTTTTCTCTGGCTACACACGGAGCTTCTTTGGCTGGGGTGGGGCTCACCTTGCCATGCTCTAGAGCTAAAGGGAATCTCAACGTGAGTCCTTGCCTCGAGGTAAGGCCCTGAGTAGCCCTGCAGAAAGGGAGGCATGCAGGTCTTTCCATGCGCTCTAAGTCGCTGTTCAGCTTTACTTTAAAGGAAGTACCCTTTTCCGGACTCCTAGGCCTCTCAGGTGAGCATCATTTTTGTTCCAAGATCCCTGAGTACCTCCACACCCCTGTAAGCCTGCTGAGCAACAACGAGGCCCATTGGGCCCTCGGAGGTCCTCTGTGTCTGCTGAGTCATGGGCAACACACTGCACTCTTTCTTGTGATATCTTGATTCACGGCACTCGCACAGGTTCACGAGCACCGTTCTAGCAGTTTCCAACATGCCGTGGAAGTCGCACTCATTCCCTAGTCTGAGCTGCACAGAGAAAAACACTGGGCTTCTCCTTCCATCTAAAACCTCCTACCTGAAGTCATCCTGCCCCCAGGAGAAAGACGGCTTGCGTTCCTATTGCAACTAAAGCACAGTATTTCCTGTAGCCCTGCAGGCTCTTGAAGACGCATGGGCCCAGAGGCCTAGCTAGGGCGTTCCTTGGTGAGGTCGTTCACTAGATGCAGAACACCCTGCCTCGAGAAGTTGATTCAGGGAAGCAACCAGTGTGTACTCCGTGTCTCTTTTGACTTGTTAGAAACCACAGAGATGTATGCTGCCTGTGCCAATGGTTATGGGGGCATGATGGTACTAGCCTTCCTTTCCATTTGGAAAGCTCCATTCTTACTGCCGTGAAGCTCCCTGAAATTCTCTGCTGTTGACAGCCCTCTGGCCACTGTAGGCATGAGTGTGGGAAGAAAATGAATTTTCTCTGCCTACACACGGAGCTTCATTGGCCGGGGTGGGGCTCACCTTGCCATGCTCTGGAGCTAAAGGGAATCTCAACTTGAGTCTTTGCCTCGAGGTAAGGCCCTGAGTAGCCCTGCAGAAAGGGAGGCATGCAGCTCTTTCCATTAGCTCTAAGTCGCTGTTCAGCTTTACTTTAAAGGAAGTACCCTTTTCAGGACTCCTAGGCCTCTCGGGTGAGCATCATTTTTGTTCCAAGATCCCTGAGTACCTCCACACCCCTGTAGGCCTGCTGAGCAACAACGAGGCCCATCGTCCCTCGGAGGTCCTCTGTGTCTGCTGAGTCATGGGCAACACACTGCACTCTTTCTTGTGATATCTTGATTCACAGCACTCGCACAGGTTCAAGAGCAATGTTCTAGCAAGTTCCAACATGCCGTGGAAGTCGCACTCATTCCCTGGTCTGAGCTGCACAGAGAAAAACACTAGGCTTCTCCTTCCATCCAGGACCTCCTACCTGAAGTCACCCTGCCTCAGGAGAAAGACGGCTTGCGTTCCTATTGCAACTAAAGCACAGTTTTTCCTGTAGCACTGCAGGTTTGGAAGAGGCAAGGGGCCAGAGGCCTAGCTAAGGCTTTCCTTGGTGAGGTCGTTCACTAGATCCCGAAAACCCTGCCTCGAGAAGTAGATTCAGGGAAGCAACCAGTGTGTACTCCGTGTCTCTTTTGACTTGTTAGAAACCACAGAGCTGTATGCTGCCTGTGCCCATGGAAATGGGGGCATGATGGGACTAACCTTGCTTTCAGTTTGGAAAGCTCCATTCTTGCTGCCGTGAAGCTCCCTGAAATTCGCTGCTGTTGACAGGCCCCTGGCCACTGTAGGCATTGGTCTGGTAAGAAAATGAGTTTTCTCTGGCTAAACACGGAGCTCCTTTGGCCGGGGTGGGGCTCACCTTGCCATGCTCTAGAGCTAAAGGGAATCTCAACGTGAATCCTTGCCTCGAGGTAAGGCCCTGAGTAGCCCTGCAGAAAGGGAGGCATGCAGCTCTTTCCATGAGCTCTTAGTCGCTGTTGTGCTTTACTGTAAAGGAAGTACCCTTTTCAGGACTCCCAGCCCCCTCAGGTAAGCATCATTTTTGTTCCAAGATCTCTTAGTACCTCCACACCCCTGTAGGCCTGCTGAGCAAAAAGTGGCCCATTGGTCCCTCGGACGTCCTCTGTGTCTGCTGAGTCATGGTCAACACACTGCACTCTCTCTTGTGATATCTTGACTCTCAGCACTCGCAAGTTGAAGAGCAACGTTCTTGCAAGTTCCAACATGCCGTGGAAGTCGCACTCATTCCCTAGTCTGAGCTGCACAGAGAAAAACACTAGGCTTCTCCTTCCAATCAGGACCTCCTACCTGAAGTCACCCTGCCTCCAGGAGAAAGACGGCTTGCGTTCCTGTTGCAACTAAAGCACAGTTTTTCCTGTAGCACTGCAGGCTTTTGAAGAGGCACGGTTCCGGAGGCCTGGCTACGGCGTTCCTTGGTGAGACCGTTCACAAGGTGCAGAACACCCTGCCTCGAGAAGTTGATTCAGGGAAGCAACCAGTGTGTACTCTGTGTCTCTTTTGACTTGTTAGAAACCACAGAGATGTATGCTGCCTGTGCCCATGGAAATGGGGGCATGATGGTACTAGCCTTGCTTTCTATTTGGAAAGCTCCACTCTTGCTACCGTGAAGCTCCCTGAAATTCTCTGCTGTTGACAGGCCTCAGGCCACTGTAGGCAAGGGTCTGGGAAGAAAATGCGTTTTCTCTGGCTACACACGGAGCTTCATTGGCCGGTGTGGGGCTCACCTTGCCATGCTCTAAAGCTAAAGGGAATCTCAACGTGAGTCCTTGCCTCGAGGTAAGGACCTGAGTAGCCCTGCAGAAAGGGAGGCATGCAGCTCTTTCCATGAGCTCTTAGTGGAGGTTCTGCTTTATTGTAAAGGAAGTACCCTTTTCAGGACCTTTAGGCGCCTCAGGTGAGCATCATTTTGGGTCCAAGAGCACAGACTCCCTCCACACCCCGGTGGGCCTGCTGAGAAGCATTGAGTCCCATATGTCCATCGGAGGCCCTCTGTGTCTGCCGAGTCTCGGGCAACACACTGTACGTTACTTCAGGAGAGCTCTATTTGCAGAGCAGTCGAACAGCATCAGAACCACATTTCTAGGCAGTCCAACATGCCCTGGAAGTTTTCGACATTGCCCTCGTTTGAATGCCCTGAGAAAAGACTCTTCTTAGAATTTAACGAGGACCTCTTTCCTGAAGTCACTCTATTCAAGGAGAAATACAGCATCCTAACATGCTGTGTCGCTCACAGTGCAAGCAACGTGAGAACTTGCCTCGAGGTAAGGCCCTGAAATGCTATGCAGAAGCGGAGGCGTGTAGCAGTTTCCATGAGGCCGTAGTCGCTGCTCTGCAGCATTTTAACGCCAGTACGCTTTTCAGGACACCTAGGTGCCTCACCTGGAAAACCTGTTCCCTGCAAGAACACCGAGTACCCTCAGGCTCCCCTGGCCCTTCTAAGCAATATCCAGGCCCCTAGCTTTCCGACTCACGGTGTGTATGCCGAGTGTAGGGCAACACACTGCACTCTTATTGGTACATCTTGATTTAGCCAGCAATCGCACAGATTCACGAGCACGATTCTAGCAAGTTCCAACTTGCCGTGGAAGTCGCACTCCTTCCCTAGTTTGAGCTGCACAGAGAAAAACACTAGGCTTCTCCTTCCATCTAAGACCTACTACCTGAAGTCATCCTGACCCCAGGAGAAAGACGGCTTGCGTTCCTATTGCAACTAAAGCACAGTATTTCCTGTAGCCCTGCAGGCTCTTGAAGACGCACGGGCCCAGAGGCCTAGCTAGGGCGTTCCTTGGTGAGGTCGTGCACTAGATGCAGAAAATCCTGCCTCGAGAAGTTGATTCAGGGGAGCAACCAGTGTGTACTCCGTGTCTCTTTTGACTTGTTAGAAACCACAGAGATGTATGCTGCCTGTGCCCATGGAAATGGGGGCATGATGGTACTAGCCTTCCTTTCCATTTGGAAAGCTCCATTCTTGCTGCCGTGAAGCTCCCTGATATTCTCTGCTGTTGACAGGCCCCTGGCCACTCTAGCATTGGTGTGGGAAGAAAATGAGTTTTCTCTGGCTACACACGGAGCTTCTTTGGCCGGGGTGGGGCTCACCTTGCCATGCTGTAGAGCTAAAGGGAATCTCAACGTGAGTCCTTGCCTCGAGGTAAGGCCCTGGGTAGCCCTGCAGAAAGGGAGGCATGCAGGTCTTTCCATGCGCTCTAAGTCGCTGTTCAGCTTTACTTTAAAGGAAGTACCCTTTTCCGGACTCGTAGGCCTCTCGGGTGAGCATCATTTTTGTTCCAAGATCCCTGAGTACCTCCACACCCCTGTAAGCCTGCTGAGCAACAACGAGGCCCATCGTCCCTCGGAGGTCCTCTGTGTGTGCTGAGTCATGGGCAACACACTGCACTCTTTCTTGTGATATCTTGATTCACAGCACTCGCACAGGTTCACGAGCACCGTTCTAGCAGGTTCCAACATGCCGTGGAAGTCGCACTCATTCCCTAGTCTGAGCTGCACAGAGAAAAACACTAGGCTTCTCCTTCCATCTAAGACCTCCTACCTGAAGTCACCCTGCCATCAGGAGAAACACTGCGTGCGTTCTTATTGCAACTAAAGCACAGTTTTTCCTGTAGCACTGCAGGCTTTTGAAGAGGCACGGGCCCAGAGGCCTAGCTAGGGCGTTCCTTGGTGAGGTCGTGCACTAGATGCAGAACACCCTGCCTCGAGAAGTTGATTCAGGGAAGCAACCAGTGTGTACTCCGTGTCTCTTTTGACTTGTTAGAAACCACAGAGATGTATGCTGCCTGTGCCAATGGTTATGGGGGCATGATGGTACTAGCCTTCCTTTCCATTTGGAAAGCTCCATTCTTACTGCCGTGAAGCTCCCTGAAATTCTCTGCTGTTGACAGCCCTCTGGCCACTGTAGGCATGAGTGTGGGAAGAAAATGAATTTTCTCTGCCTACACACGGAGCTTCATTGGCCGGGGTGGGGCTCACCTTGCCATGCTCTGGAGCTAAAGGGAATCTCAACTTGAGTCTTTGCCTCGAGGTAAGGCCCTGAGTAGCCCTGCAGAAAGGGAGGCATGCAGCTCTTTCCGTTAGCTCTAAGTCGCTGTTCAGCTTTACTTTAAAGGAAGTACCCTTTTCAGGACTCCTAGGCCTCTCGGGTGAGCATCATTTTTGTTCCAAGATCCCTGAGTACCTCCACACCCCTGTAGGCCTGCTGAGCAACAACGAGGCCCATCGTCCCTCGGAGGTCCTCTGTGTCTGCTGAGTCATGGGCAACACACTGCACTCTTTCTTGTGATATCTTGATTCACAGCACTCGCACAGGTTCAAGAGCAATGTTCTAGCAAGTTCCAACATGCCGTGGAAGTCGCACTCATTCCCTGGTCTGAGCTGCACAGAGAAAAACACTAGGCTTCTCCTTCCATCCAGGACCTCCTACCTGAAGTCACCCTGCCTCAGGAGAAAGACGGCTTGCGTTCCTATTGCAACTAAAGCACAGTTTTTCCTGTAGCACTGCAGGTTTGGAAGAGGCAAGGGGCCAGAGGCCTAGCTAAGGCTTTCCTTGGTGAGGTCGTTCACTAGATGCCGAAAACCCTGCCTCGAGAAGTTGATTCAGGGAAGCAACCAGTGTGTACTCCGTGTCTCTTTTGACTTGTTAGAAACCACAGAGATGTATGCTGCCTGTGCCCATGGAAATGGGGGCATGATGGGACTAACCTTGCTTTCAGTTTGGAAAGCTCCATTCTTGCTGCCATGAAGCTCCCTGAAATTAGCTGCTGTTGACAGGCCCCTGGCCACTGTAGGCATTGGTCTGGTAAGAAAATGAGTTTTCTCTGGCTAAACACGGAGCTCCTTTGGCCGGGGTGGGGCTCACCTTGCCATGCTCTAGAGCTAAAGGGAATCTCAACGTGAATCCTTGCCTCGAGGTAAGGCCCTGAGTAGCCCTGCAGAAAGGGAGGCATGCAGCTCTTTCCATGAGCTCTTAGTCGCTGTTGTGCTTTACTGTAAAGGAAGTACCCTTTTCAGGACTCCCAGCCCCCTCAGGTAAGCATCATTTTTGTTCCAAGATCTCTTAGTACCTCCACACCCCTGTAGGCCTGCTGAGCAAAAAGTGGCCCATTGGTCCCTCGGACGTCCTCTGTGTCTGCTGAGTCATGGTCAACACACTGCACTCTCTCTTGTGATATCTTGACTCTCAGCACTCGCAAGTTGAAGAGCAACGTTCTTGCAAGTTCCAACATGCCGTGGAAGTCGCACTCATTCCCTAGTCTGAGCTGCACAGAGAAAAACACTAGGCTTCTCCTTCCAATCAGGACCTCCTACCTGAAGTCACCCTGCCTCCAGGAGAAAGACGGCTTGCGTTCCTGTTGCAACTAAAGCACAGTTTTTCCTGTAGCACTGCAGGCTTTTGAAGAGGCACGGTTCCGGAGGCCTGGCTACGGCGTTCCTTGGAGACCGTTCACAAGGTGCAGAACACCCTGCCTCGAGAAGTTGATTCAGGGAAGCAACCAGTGTGTACTCTGTGTCTCTTTTGACTTGTTAGAAACCACAGAGATGTATGCTGCCTGTGCCCATGGAAATGGGGGCATGATGGTACTAGCCTTGCTTTCCATTTGGAAAGCTCCATTCTTGCTACCGTGAAGCTCCCTGAAATTCTCTGCTGTTGACAGGCCTCAGGCCACTGTAGGCAAGGGTCTGGGAAGAAAACGCGTTTTCTCTGGCTACACACGGAGCTTCATTGGCCGGTGTGGGGCTCACCTTGCCATGCTCTAAAGCTAAAGGGAATCTCAACGTGAGTCCTTGCCTCGAGGTAAGGACCTGAGTAGCCCTGCAGAAAGGGAGGCATGCCGCTCTTTCCATGAGCTCTTAGTGGAGGTTCTGCTTTACTGTAAAGGAAGTACCCTTTTCAGGACCTTTAGGCGCCTCAGGTGAGCATCATTTTGGGTCCAAGAGCACAGACTCCCTCCACACCCCGGTGGGCCTGCTGAGAAGCATTGAGTCCCATATGTCCATCGGAGGCCCTCTGTGTCTGCCGAGTCTCGGGCAACACACTGTACGTTACTTCAGGAGAGCTCTATTTGCAGAGCAGTCGAACAGCATCAGAACCACATTTCTAGGCAGTCCAACATGCCCTGGAAGTTTTCGACATTGCCCTCGTTTGAATGCCCTGAGAAAACACTCTTCTTAGAATTTAACGAGGACCTCTTTCCTGAAGTCACTCTATTCAAGGAGAAATACAGCATCCTAACATGCTGTGTCGCTCACAGTGCAAGCAACGTGAGAACTTGCCTCGAGGTAAGGCCCTGAAATGCTATGCAGAAGGGGAGGCGTGTAGCAGTTTCCATGAGGCCGTAGTCGCTGCTCTGCAGCTTTTTAATGCCAGTACGCTTTTCAGGACACCTAGGTGCCTCACCTGGAAAACCTGTTCCCTGCAAGAACACCGAGTACCCTCAGGCTCCCCTGGCCCTTCTAAGCAATATCCAGGCTCCTAGCTTTCCGACTCACGGTGTGTATGCCGAGTGTAGGGCAACACACTGCACTCTTATTGGTACATCTTGATTTAGCCAGCAATCGCACAGATTCACGAGCACGATTCTAGCAAGTTCCAACTTGCCGTGGAAGTCGCACTCCTTCCCTAGTTTGAGCTGCACAGAGAAAAACACTAGGCTTCTCCTTCCATCTAAGACCTACTACCTGAAGTCATCCTGCCCCCAGGAGAAAGACGGCTTGCGTTCCTATTGCAACTAAAGCACAGTATTTCCTGTAGCCCTGCAGGCTCTTGAAGACGCACGGGCCCAGAGGCCTAGCTAGGGCGTTCCTTGGTGAGGTCGTGCACTAGATGCAGAAAATCCTGCCTCGAGAAGTTGATTCAGGGGAGCAACCAGTGTGTACTCCGTGTCTCTTTTGACTTGTTAGAAACCACAGAGATGTATGCTGCCTGTGCCCATGGAAATGGGGGCATGATGGTACTAGCCTTGCTTTCCATTTGGAAAGCTCCATTCTTGCTGCCGTGAAGCTCCCTGATATTCTCTGCTGTTGACAGGCCCCTGGCCACTCTAGCATTGGTGTGGGAAGAAAATGAGTTTTCTCTGGCTACACACGGAGCTTCTTTGGCCGGGGTGGGGCTCACCTTGCCATGCTGTAGAGCTAAAGGGAATCTCAACGTGAGTCCTTGCCTCGAGGTAAGGCCCTGGGTAGCCCTGCAGAAAGGGAGGCATGCAGGTCTTTCCATGCGCTCTAAGTCGCTGTTCAGCTTTACTTTAAAGGAAGTACCCTTTTCCGGACTCGTAGGCCTCTCGGGTGAGCATCATTTTTGTTCCAAGATCCCTGAGTACCTCCACACCCCTGTAGGCCTGCTGAGCAACAACGAGGCCCATCGTCCCTCGGAGGTCCTCTGTGTCTGCTGAGTCATGGGCAACACACTGCACTCTTTCTTGTGATATCTTGATTCACAGCACTCGCACAGGTTCACGAGCACCGTTCTAGCAGGTTCCAACATGCCGTGGAAGTCGCACTCATTCCCTAGTCTGAGCTGCACAGAGAAAAACACTAGGCTTCTCCTTCCATCTAAGACCTCCTACCTGAAGTCACCCTGCCATCAGGAGAAACACTGCGTGCGTTCTTATTGCAACTAAAGCACAGTTTTTCCTGTAGCACTGCAGGCTTTTGAAGAGGCACGGGCCCAGAGGCCTAGCTAGGGCGTTCCTTGGTGAGGTCGTGCACTAGATGCAGAACACCCTGCCTCGAGAAGTTGATTCAGGGAAGCAACCAGTGTGTACTCCGTGTCTCTTTTGACTTGTTAGAAACCACAGAGATGTATGCTGCCTGTGCCAATGGTTATGGGGGCATGATGGTACTAGCCTTCCTTTCCATTTGGAAAGCTCCATTCTTACTGCCGTGAAGCTCCCTGAAATTCTCTGCTGTTGACAGCCCTCTGGCCACTGTAGGCATGAGTGTGGGAAGAAAATGAATTTTCTCTGCCTACACACGGAGCTTCATTGGCCGGGGTGGGGCTCACCTTGCCATGCTCTGGAGCTAAAGGGAATCTCAACTTGAGTCTTTGCCTCGAGGTAAGGCCCTGAGTAGCCCTGCAGAAAGGGAGGCATGCAGCTCTTTCCATTAGCTCTAAGTCGCTGTTCAGCTTTACTTTAAAGGAAGTACCCTTTTCAGGACTCCTTGGCCTCTCGGGTGAGCATCATTTTTGTTCCAAGATCCCTGAGTACCTCCACACCCCTGTAGGCCTGCTGAGCAACAACGAGGCCCATCGTCCCTCGGAGGTCCTCTGTGTCTGCTGAGTCATGGGCAACACACTGCACTCTTTCTTGTGATATCTTGATTCACAGCACTCGCACAGGTTCAAGAGCAATGTTCTAGCAAGTTCCAACATGCCGTGGAAGTCGCACTCATTCCCTGGTCTGAGCTGCACAGAGAAAAACACTAGGCTTCTCCTTCCATCCAGGACCTCCTACCTGAAGTCACCCTGCCTCAGGAGAAAGACGGCTTGCGTTCCTATTGCAACTAAAGCACAGTTTTTCCTGTAGCACTGCAGGTTTGGAAGAGGCAAGGGGCCAGAGGCCTAGCTAAGGCTTTCCTTGGTGAGGTCGTTCACTAGATGCCGAAAACCCTGCCTCGAGAAGTTGATTCAGGGAAGCAACCAGTGTGTACTCCGTGTCTCTTTTGACTTGTTAGAAACCACAGAGATGTATGCTGCCTGTGCCCATGGAAATGGGGGCATGATGGGACTAACCTTGCTTTCAGTTTGGAAAGCTCCATTCTTGCTGCCATGAAGCTCCCTGAAATTCGCTGCTGTTGACAGGCCCCTGGCCACTGTAGGCATTGGTCTGGTAAGAAAATGAGTTTTCTCTGGCTAAACACGGAGCTCCTTTGGCCGGGGTGGGGCTCACCTTGCCATGCTCTAGAGCTAAAGGGAATCTCAACGTGAATCCTTGCCTCGAGGTAAGGCCCTGAGTAGCCCTGCAGAAAGGGAGGCATGCAGCTCTTTCCATGAGCTCTTAGTCGCTGTTGTGCTTTACTGTAAAGGAAGTACCCTTTTCAGGACTCCCAGCCCCCTCAGGTAAGCATCATTTTTGTTCCAAGATCTCTTAGTACCTCCACACCCCTGTAGGCCTGCTGAGCAAAAAGTGGCCCATTGGTCCCTCGGAGGTCCTCTGTGTCTGCTGAGTCATGGTCAACACACTGCACTCTCTCTTGTGATATCTTGACTCTCAGCACTCGCAAGTTGAAGAGCAACGTTCTTGCAAGTTCCAACATGCCGTGGAAGTCGCACTCATTCCCTAGTCTGAGCTGCACAGAGAAAAACACTAGGCTTCTCCTTCCAATCAGGACCTCCTACCTGAAGTCACCCTGCCTCCAGGAGAAAGACGGCTTGCGTTCCTGTTGCAACTAAAGCACAGTTTTTCCTGTAGCACTGCAGGCTTTTGAAGAGGCACGGTTCCGGAGGCCTGGCTACGGCGTTCCTTGGAGACCGTTCACAAGGTGCAGAACACCCTGCCTCGAGAAGTTGATTCAGGGAAGCAACCAGTGTGTACTCTGTGTCTCTTTTGACTTGTTAGAAACCACAGAGATGTATGCTGCCTGTGCCCATGGAAATGGGGGCATGATGGTACTAGCCTTGCTTTCCATTTGGAAAGCTCCATTCTTGCTACCGTGAAGCTCCCTGAAATTCTCTGCTGTTGACAGGCCTCAGGCCACTGTAGGCAAGGGTCTGGGAAGAAAACGCGTTTTCTCTGGCTACACACGGAGCTTCATTGGCCGGTGTGGGGCTCACCTTGCCATGCTCTAAAGCTAAAGGGAATCTCAACGTGAGTCCTTGCCTCGAGGTAAGGACCTGAGTAGCCCTGCAGAAAGGGAGGCATGCCGCTCTTTCCATGAGCTCTTAGTGGAGGTTCTGCTTTACTGTAAAGGAAGTACCCTTTTCAGGACCTTTAGGCGCCTCAGGTGAGCATCATTTTGGGTCCAAGAGCACAGACTCCCTCCACACCCCGGTGGGCCTGCTGAGAAGCATTGAGTCCCATATGTCCATCGGAGGCCCTCTGTGTCTGCCGAGTCTCGGGCAACACACTGTACGTTACTTCAGGAGAGCTCTATTTGCAGAGCAGTCGAACAGCATCAGAACCACATTTCTAGGCAGTCCAACATGCCCTGGAAGTTTTCGACATTGCCCTCGTTTGAATGCCCTGAGAAAACACTCTTCTTAGAATTTAACGAGGACCTCTTTCCTGAAGTCACTCTATTCAAGGAGAAATACAGCATCCTAACATGCTGTGTCGCTCACAGTGCAAGCAACGTGAGAACTTGCCTCGAGGTAAGGCCCTGAAATGCTATGCAGAAGGGGAGGCGTGTAGCAGTTTCCATGAGGCCGTAGTCGCTGCTCTGCAGCTTTTTAATGCCAGTACGCTTTTCAGGACACCTAGGTGCCTCACCTGGAAAACCTGTTCCCTGCAAGAACACCGAGTACCCTCAGGCTCCCCTGGCCCTTCTAAGCAATATCCAGGCTCCTAGCTTTCCGACTCACGGTGTGTATGCCGAGTGTAGGGCAACACACTGCACTCTTATTGGTACATCTTGATTTAGCCAGCAATCGCACAGATTCACGAGCACGATTCTAGCAAGTTCCAACTTGCCGTGGAAGTCGCACTCCTTCCCTAGTTTGAGCTGCACAGAGAAAAACACTAGGCTTCTCCTTCCATCTAAGACCTACTACCTGAAGTCATCCTGCCCCCAGGAGAAAGACGGCTTGCGTTCCTATTGCAACTAAAGCACAGTATTTCCTGTAGCCCTGCAGGCTCTTGAAGACGCACGGGCCCAGAGGCCTAGCTAGGGCGTTCCTTGGTGAGGTCGTGCACTAGATGCAGAAAATCCTGCCTCGAGAAGTTGATTCAGGGGAGCAACCAGTGTGTACTCCGTGTCTCTTTTGACTTGTTAGAAACCACAGAGATGTATGCTGCCTGTGCCCATGGAAATGGGGGCATGATGGTACTAGCCTTGCTTTCCATTTGGAAAGCTCCATTCTTGCTGCCGTGAAGCTCCCTGATATTCTCTGCTGTTGACAGGCCCCTGGCCACTCTAGCATTGGTGTGGGAAGAAAATGAGTTTTCTCTGGCTACACACGGAGCTTCTTTGGCCGGGGTGGGGCTCACCTTGCCATGCTGTAGAGCTAAAGGGAATCTCAACGTGAGTCCTTGCCTCGAGGTAAGGCCCTGGGTAGCCCTGCAGAAAGGGAGGCATGCAGGTCTTTCCATGCGCTCTAAGTCGCTGTTCAGCTTTACTTTAAAGGAAGTACCCTTTTCCGGACTCGTAGGCCTCTCGGGTGAGCATCATTTTTGTTCCAAGATCCCTGAGTACCTCCACACCCCTGTAGGCCTGCTGAGCAACAACGAGGCCCATCGTCCCTCGGAGGTCCTCTGTGTCTGCTGAGTCATGGGCAACACACTGCACTCTTTCTTGTGATATCTTGATTCACAGCACTCGCACAGGTTCACGAGCACCGTTCTAGCAGGTTCCAACATGCCGTGGAAGTCGCACTCATTCCCTAGTCTGAGCTGCACAGAGAAAAACACTAGGCTTCTCCTTCCATCTAAGACCTCCTACCTGAAGTCACCCTGCCATCAGGAGAAACACTGCGTGCGTTCTTATTGCAACTAAAGCACAGTTTTTCCTGTAGCACTGCAGGCTTTTGAAGAGGCACGGGCCCAGAGGCCTAGCTAGGGCGTTCCTTGGTGAGGTCGTGCACTAGATGCAGAACACCCTGCCTCGAGAAGTTGATTCAGGGAAGCAACCAGTGTGTACTCCGTGTCTCTTTTGACTTGTTAGAAACCACAGAGATGTATGCTGCCTGTGCCAATGGTTATGGGGGCATGATGGTACTAGCCTTCCTTTCCATTTGGAAAGCTCCATTCTTACTGCCGTGAAGCTCCCTGAAATTCTCTGCTGTTGACAGCCCTCTGGCCACTGTAGGCATGAGTGTGGGAAGAAAATGAATTTTCTCTGCCTACACACGGAGCTTCATTGGCCGGGGTGGGGCTCACCTTGCCATGCTCTGGAGCTAAAGGGAATCTCAACTTGAGTCTTTGCCTCGAGGTAAGGCCCTGAGTAGCCCTGCAGAAAGGGAGGCATGCAGCTCTTTCCATTAGCTCTAAGTCGCTGTTCAGCTTTACTTTAAAGGAAGTACCCTTTTCAGGACTCCTTGGCCTCTCGGGTGAGCATCATTTTTGTTCCAAGATCCCTGAGTACCTCCACACCCCTGTAGGCCTGCTGAGCAACAACGAGGCCCATCGTCCCTCGGAGGTCCTCTGTGTCTGCTGAGTCATGGGCAACACACTGCACTCTTTCTTGTGATATCTTGATTCACAGCACTCGCACAGGTTCAAGAGCAATGTTCTAGCAAGTTCCAACATGCCGTGGAAGTCGCACTCATTCCCTGGTCTGAGCTGCACAGAGAAAAACACTAGGCTTCTCCTTCCATCCAGGACCTCCTACCTGAAGTCACCCTGCCTCAGGAGAAAGACGGCTTGCGTTCCTATTGCAACTAAAGCACAGTTTTTCCTGTAGCACTGCAGGTTTGGAAGAGGCAAGGGGCCAGAGGCCTAGCTAAGGCTTTCCTTGGTGAGGTCGTTCACTAGATGCCGAAAACCCTGCCTCGAGAAGTTGATTCAGGGAAGCAACCAGTGTGTACTCCGTGTCTCTTTTGACTTGTTAGAAACCACAGAGATGTATGCTGCCTGTGCCCATGGAAATGGGGGCATGATGGGACTAACCTTGCTTTCAGTTTGGAAAGCTCCATTCTTGCTGCCATGAAGCTCCCTGAAATTCGCTGCTGTTGACAGGCCCCTGGCCACTGTAGGCATTGGTCTGGTAAGAAAATGAGTTTTCTCTGGCTAAACACGGAGCTCCTTTGGCCGGGGTGGGGCTCACCTTGCCATGCTCTAGAGCTAAAGGGAATCTCAACGTGAATCCTTGCCTCGAGGTAAGGCCCTGAGTAGCCCTGCAGAAAGGGAGGCATGCAGCTCTTTCCATGAGCTCTTAGTCGCTGTTGTGCTTTACTGTAAAGGAAGTACCCTTTTCAGGACTCCCAGCCCCCTCAGGTAAGCATCATTTTTGTTCCAAGATCTCTTAGTACCTCCACACCCCTGTAGGCCTGCTGAGCAAAAAGTGGCCCATTGGTCCCTCGGACGTCCTCTGTGTCTGCTGAGTCATGGTCAACACACTGCACTCTCTCTTGTGATATCTTGACTCTCAGCACTCGCAAGTTGAAGAGCAACGTTCTTGCAAGTTCCAACATGCCGTGGAAGTCGCACTCATTCCCTAGTCTGAGCTGCACAGAGAAAAACACTAGGCTTCTCCTTCCAATCAGGACCTCCTACCTGAAGTCACCCTGCCTCCAGGAGAAAGACGGCTTGCGTTCCTGTTGCAACTAAAGCACAGTTTTTCCTGTAGCACTGCAGGCTTTTGAAGAGGCACGGTTCCGGAGGCCTGGCTACGGCGTTCCTTGGAGACCGTTCACAAGGTGCAGAACACCCTGCCTCGAGAAGTTGATTCAGGGAAGCAACCAGTGTGTACTCTGTGTCTCTTTTGACTTGTTAGAAACCACAGAGATGTATGCTGCCTGTGCCCATGGAAATGGGGGCATGATGGTACTAGCCTTGCTTTCCATTTGGAAAGCTCCATTCTTGCTGCCGTGAAGCTCCCTGAAATTCTCTGCTGTTGACAGGCCTCAGGCCACTGTAGGCAAGGGTCTGGGAAGAAAACGCGTTTTCTCTGGCTACACACGGAGCTTCATTGGCCGGTGTGGGGCTCACCTTGCCATGCTCTAAAGCTAAAGGGAATCTCAACGTGAGTCCTTGCCTCGAGGTAAGGACCTGAGTAGCCCTGCAGAAAGGGAGGCATGCAGCTCTTTCCATGAGCTCTTAGTGGAGGTTCTGCTTTATTGTAAAGGAAGTACCCTTTTCAGGACCTTTAGGCGCCTCAGGTGAGCATCATTTTGGGTCCAAGAGCACAGACTCCCTCCACACCCCGGTGGGCCTGCTGAGAAGCATTGAGTCCCATATGTCCATCGGAGGCCCTCTGTGTCTGCCGAGTCTCGGGCAACACACTGTACGTTACTTCAGGAGAGCTCTATTTGCAGAGCAGTCGAACAGCATCAGAACCACATTTCTAGGCAGTCCAACATGCCCTGGAAGTTTTCGACATTGCCCTCGTTTGAATGCCCTGAGAAAACACTCTTCTTAGAATTTAACGAGGACCTCTTTCCTGAAGTCACTCTATTCAAGGAGAAATACAGCATCCTAACATGCTGTGTCGCTCACAGTGCAAGCAACGTGAGAACTTGCCTCGAGGTAAGGCCCTGAAATGCTATGCAGAAGCGGAGGCGTGTAGCAGTTTCCATGAGGCCGTAGTCGCTGCTCTGCAGCTTTTTAATGCCAGTACGCTTTTCAGGACACCTAGGTGCCTCACCTGGAAAACCTGTTCCCTGCAAGAACACCGAGTACCCTCAGGCTCCCCTGGCCCTTCTAAGCAATATCCAGGCTCCTAGCTTTCCGACTCACGGTGTGTATGCCGAGTGTAGGGCAACACACTGCACTCTTATTGGTACATCTTGATTTAGCCAGCAATCGCACAGATTCACGAGCACGATTCTAGCAAGTTCCAACTTGCCGTGGAAGTCGCACTCCTTCCCTAGTTTGAGCTGCACAGAGAAAAACACTAGGCTTCTCCTTCCATCTAAGACCTACTACCTGAAGTCATCCTGCCCCCAGGAGAAAGACGGCTTGCGTTCCTATTGCAACTAAAGCACAGTATTTCCTGTAGCCCTGCAGGCTCTTGAAGACGCACGGGCCCAGAGGCCTAGCTAGGGCGTTCCTTGGTGAGGTCGTGCACTAGATGCAGAAAATCCTGCCTCGAGAAGTTGATTCAGGGGAGCAACCAGTGTGTACTCCGTGTCTCTTTTGACTTGTTAGAAACCACAGAGATGTATGCTGCCTGTGCCCATGGAAATGGGGGCATGATGGTACTAGCCTTCCTTTCCATTTGGAAAGCTCCATTCTTGCTGCCGTGAAGCTCCCTGATATTCTCTGCTGTTGACAGGCCCCTGGCCACTCTAGCATTGGTGTGGGAAGAAAATGAGTTTTCTCTGGCTACACACGGAGCTTCTTTGGCCGGGGTGGGGCTCACCTTGCCATGCTGTAGAGCTAAAGGGAATCTCAACGTGAGTCCTTGCCTCGAGGTAAGGCCCTGGGTAGCCCTGCAGAAAGGGAGGCATGCAGGTCTTTCCATGCGCTCTAAGTCGCTGTTCAGCTTTACTTTAAAGGAAGTACCCTTTTCCGGACTCGTAGGCCTCTCGGGTGAGCATCATTTTTGTTCCAAGATCCCTGAGTACCTCCACACCCCTGTAGGCCTGCTGAGCAACAACGAGGCCCATCGTCCCTCGGAGGTCCTCTGTGTCTGCTGAGTCATGGGCAACACACTGCACTCTTTCTTGTGATATCTTGATTCACAGCACTCGCACAGGTTCACGAGCACCGTTCTAGCAGGTTCCAACATGCCGTGGAAGTCGCACTCATTCCCTAGTCTGAGCTGCACAGAGAAAAACACTAGGCTTCTCCTTCCATCTAAGACCTCCTACCTGAAGTCACCCTGCCATCAGGAGAAACACTGCGTGCGTTCTTATTGCAACTAAAGCACAGTTTTTCCTGTAGCACTGCAGGCTTTTGAAGAGGCACGGGCCCAGAGGCCTAGCTAGGGCGTTCCTTGGTGAGGTCGTGCACTAGATGCAGAACACCCTGCCTCGAGAAGTTGATTCAGGGAAGCAACCAGTGTGTACTCCGTGTCTCTTTTGACTTGTTAGAAACCACAGAGATGTATGCTGCCTGTGCCAATGGTTATGGGGGCATGATGGTACTAGCCTTCCTTTCCATTTGGAAAGCTCCATTCTTACTGCCGTGAAGCTCCCTGAAATTCTCTGCTGTTGACAGCCCTCTGGCCACTGTAGGCATGAGTGTGGGAAGAAAATGAATTTTCTCTGCCTACACACGGAGCTTCATTGGCCGGGGTGGGGCTCACCTTGCCATGCTCTGGAGCTAAAGGGAATCTCAACTTGAGTCTTTGCCTCGAGGTAAGGCCCTGAGTAGCCCTGCAGAAAGGGAGGCATGCAGCTCTTTCCATTAGCTCTAAGTCGCTGTTCAGCTTTACTTTAAAGGAAGTACCCTTTTCAGGACTCCTAGGCCTCTCGGGTGAGCATCATTTTTGTTCCAAGATCCCTGAGTACCTCCACACCCCTGTAGGCCTGCTGAGCAACAACGAGGCCCATCGTCCCTCGGAGGTCCTCTGTGTCTGCTGAGTCATGGGCAACACACTGCACTCTTTCTTGTGATATCTTGATTCACAGCACTCGCACAGGTTCAAGAGCAATATTCTAGCAAGTTCCAACATGCCGTGGAAGTCGCACTCATTCCCTGGTCTGAGCTGCACAGAGAAAAACACTAGGCTTCTCCTTCCATCCAGGACCTCCTACCTGAAGTCACCCTGCCTCAGGAGAAAGACGGCTTGCGTTCCTATTGCAACTAAAGCACAGTTTTTCCTGTAGCACTGCAGGTTTGGAAGAGGCAAGGGGCCAGAGGCCTAGCTAAGGCTTTCCTTGGTGAGGTCGTTCACTAGATGCCGAAAACCCTGCCTCGAGAAGTTGATTCAGGGAAGCAACCAGTGTGTACTCCGTGTCTCTTTTGACTTGTTAGAAACCACAGAGCTGTATGCTGCCTGTGCCCATGGAAATGGGGGCATGATGGGACTAACCTTGCTTTCAGTTTGGAAAGCTCCATTCTTGCTGCCATGAAGCTCCCTGAAATTCGCTGCTGTTGACAGGCCCCTGGCCACTGTAGGCATTGGTCTGGTAAGAAAATGAGTTTTCTCTGGCTAAACACGGAGCTCCTTTGGCCGGGGTGGGGCTCACCTTGCCATGCTCTAGAGCTAAAGGGAATCTCAACGTGAATCCTTGCCTCGAGGTAAGGCCCTGAGTAGCCCTGCAGAAAGGGAGGCATGCAGCTCTTTCCATGAGCTCTTAGTCGCTGTTGTGCTTTACTGTAAAGGAAGTACCCTTTTCAGGACTCCCAGCCCCCTCAGGTAAGCATCATTTTTGTTCCAAGATCTCTTAGTACCTCCACACCCCTGTAGGCCTGCTGAGCAAAAAGTGGCCCATTGGTCCCTCGGACGTCCTCTGTGTCTGCTGAGTCATGGTCAACACACTGCACTCTCTCTTGTGATATCTTGACTCTCAGCATTCGCAAGTTGAAGAGCAACGTTCTTGCAAGTTCCAACATGCCGTGGAAGTCGCACTCATTCCCTAGTCTGAGCTGCACAGAGAAAAACACTAGGCTTCTCCTTCCAATCAGGACCTCCTACCTGAAGTCACCCTGTCTCCAGGAGAAAGACGGCTTGCGTTCCTGTTGCAACTAAAGCACAGTTTTTCCTGTAGCACTGCAGGCTTTTGAAGAGGCACGGTTCCGGAGGCCTGGCTACGGCGTTCCTTGGAGACCGTTCACAAGGTGCAGAACACCCTGCCTCGAGAAGTTGATTCAGGGAAGCAACCAGTGTGTACTCTGTGTCTCTTTTGACTTGTTAGAAACCACAGAGATGTATGCTGCCTGTGCCCATGGAAATGGGGGCATGATGGTACTAGCCTTGCTTTCCATTTGGAAAGCTCCATTCTTGCTACCGTGAAGCTCCCTGAAATTCTCTGCTGTTGACAGGCCTCAGGCCACTGTAGGCAAGGGTCTGGGAAGAAAACGCGTTTTCTCTGGCTACACACGGAGCTTCATTGGCCGGTGTGGGGCTCACCTTGCCATGCTCTAAAGCTAAAGGGAATCTCAACGTGAGTCCTTGCCTCGAGGTAAGGACCTGAGTAGCCCTGCAGAAAGGGAGGCATGCAGCTCTTTCCATGAGCTCTTAGTGGAGGTTCTGCTTTACTGTAAAGGAAGTACCCTTTTCAGGACCTTTAGGCGCCTCAGGTGAGCATCATTTTGGGTCCAAGAGCACAGACTCCCTCCACACCCCGGTGGGCCTGCTGAGAAGCATTGAGTCCCATATGTCCATCGGAGGCCCTCTGTGTCTGCCGAGTCTCGGGCAACACACTGTACGTTACTTCAGGAGAGCTCTATTTGCAGAGCAGTCGAACAGCATCAGAACCACATTTCTAGGCAGTCCAACATGCCCTGGAAGTTTTCGACATTGCCCTCCTTTGAATGCCCTGAGAAAACACTCTTCTTAGAATTTAACGAGGACCTTTTTCCTGAAGTCACTCTATTCAAGGAGAAATACAGCATCCTAACATGCTGTGTCGCTCACAGTGCAAGCAACGTGAGAACTTGCCTCGAGGTAAGGCCCTGAAATGCTATGCAGAAGCGGAGGCGTGTAGCAGTTTCCATGAGGCCGTAGTCGCTGCTCTGCAGCATTTTAATGCCAGTACGCTTTTCAGGACACCTAGGTGCCTCACCTGGAAAACCTGTTCCCTGCAAGAACACCGAGTACCCTCAGGCTCCCCTGGCCCTTCTAAGCAATATCCAGGCTCCTAGCTTTCCGACTCACGGTGTGTATGCCGAGTGTAGGGCAACACACTGCACTCTTATTGGTACATCTTGATTTAGCCAGCAATCGCACAGATTCACAAGCACGATTCTAGCAAGTTCCAACTTGCCGTGGAAGTCGCACTCCTTCCCTAGTTTGAGCTGCACAGAGAAAAACACTAGGCTTCTCCTTCCATCTAAGACCTACTACCTGAAGTCATCCTGCCCCCAGGAGAAAGACGGCTTGCGTTCCTATTGCAACTAAAGCACAGTATTTCCTGTAGCCCTGCAGGCTCTTGAAGACGCACGGGCCCAGAGGCCTAGCTAGGGCGTTCCTTGGTGAGGTCGTGCACTAGATGCAGAAAATCCTGCCTCGAGAAGTTGATTCAGGGAAGCAACCAGTGTGTACTCCGTGTCTCTTTTGACTTGTTAGAAACCACAGAGATGTATGCTGCCTGTGCCCATGGAAATGGGGGCATGATGGTACTAGCCTTCCTTTCCATTTGGAAAGCTCCATTCTTGCTGCCGTGAAGCTCCCTGAAATTCTCTGCTGTTGACAGGCCCCTGGCCACTCTAGCATTGGTGTGGGAAGAAAATGAGTTTTCTCTGGCTACACACGGAGCTTCTTTGGCCGGGGTGGGGCTCACCTTGCCATGCTGTAGAGCTAAAGGGAATCTCAACGTGAGTCCTTGCCTCGAGGTAAGGCCCTGGGTAGCCCTGCAGAAAGGGAGGCATGCAGGTCTTTCCATGCGCTCTAAGTCGCTGTTCAGCTTTACTTTAAAGGAAGTACCCTTTTCCGGACTCGTAGGCCTCTCGGGTGAGCATCATTTTTGTTCCAAGATCCCTGAGTACCTCCACACCCCTGTAAGCCTGCTGAGCAACAACGAGGCCCATCGTCCCTCGGAGGTCCTCTGTGTCTGCTGAGTCATGGGCAACACACTGCACTCTTTCTTGTGATATCTTGATTCACAGCACTCGCACAGGTTCACGAGCACCGTTCTAGCAGGTTCCAACATGCCGTGGAAGTCGCACTCATTCCCTAGTCTGAGCTGCACAGAGAAAAACACTAGGCTTCTCCTTCCATCTAAGACCTCCTACCTGAAGTCACCCTGCCATCAGGAGAAACACTGCGTGCGTTCTTATTGCAACTAAAGCACAGTTTTTCCTGTAGCACTGCAGGCTTTTGAAGAGGCACGGGCCCAGAGGCCTAGCTAGGGCGTTCCTTGGTGAGGTCGTGCACTAGATGCAGAACACCCTGCCTCGAGAAGTTGATTCAGGGAAGCAACCAGTGTGTACTCCGTGTCTCTTTTGACTTGTTAGAAACCACAGAGATGTATGCTGCCTGTGCCAATGGTTATGGGGGCATGATGGTACTAGCCTTCCTTTCCATTTGGAAAGCTCCATTCTTACTGCCGTGAAGCTCCCTGAAATTCTCTGCTGTTGACAGCCCTCTGGCCACTGTAGGCATGAGTGTGGGAAGAAAATGAATTTTCTCTGCCTACACACGGAGCTTCATTGGCCGGGGTGGGGCTCACCTTGCCATGCTCTGGAGCTAAAGGGAATCTCAACTTGAGTCTTTGCCTCGAGGTAAGGCCCTGAGTAGCCCTGCAGAAAGGGAGGCATGCAGCTCTTTCCATTAGCTCTAAGTCGCTGTTCAGCTTTACTTTAAAGGAAGTACCCTTTTCAGGACTCCTAGGCCTCTCGGGTGAGCATCATTTTTGTTCCAAGATCCCTGAGTACCTCCACACCCCTGTAGGCCTGCTGAGCAACAACGAGGCCCATCGTCCCTCGGAGGTCCTCTGTGTCTGCTGAGTCATGGGCAACACACTGCACTCTTTCTTGTGATATCTTGATTCACAGCACTCGCACAGGTTCAAGAGCAATGTTCTAGCAAGTTCCAACATGCCGTGGAAGTCGCACTCATTCCCTGGTCTGAGCTGCACAGAGAAAAACACTAGGCTTCTCCTTCCATCCAGGACCTCCTACCTGAAGTCACCCTGCCTCAGGAGAAAGACGGCTTGCGTTCCTATTGCAACTAAAGCACAGTTTTTCCTGTAGCACTGCAGGTTTGGAAGAGGCAAGGGGCCAGAGGCCTAGCTAAGGCTTTCCTTGGTGAGGTCGTTCACTAGATGCCGAAAACCCTGCCTCGAGAAGTTGATTCAGGGAAGCAACCAGTGTGTACTCCGTGTCTCTTTTGACTTGTTAGAAACCACAGAGATGTATGCTGCCTGTGCCCATGGAAATGGGGGCATGATGGGACTAACCTTGCTTTCAGTTTGGAAAGCTCCATTCTTGCTGCCATGAAGCTCCCTGAAATTCGCTGCTGTTGACAGGCCCCTGGCCACTGTAGGCATTGGTCTGGTAAGAAAATGAGTTTTCTCTGGCTAAACACGGAGCTCCTTTGGCCGGGGTGGGGCTCACCTTGCCATGCTCTAGAGCTAAAGGGAATCTCAACGTGAATCCTTGCCTCGAGGTAAGGCCCTGAGTAGCCCTGCAGAAAGGGAGGCATGCAGCTCTTTCCATGAGCTCTTAGTCGCTGTTGTGCTTTACTGTAAAGGAAGTACCCTTTTCAGGACTCCCAGCCCCCTCAGGTAAGCATCATTTTTGTTCCAAGATCTCTTAGTACCTCCACACCCCTGTAGGCCTGCTGAGCAAAAAGTGGCCCATTGGTCCCTCGGACGTCCTCTGTGTCTGCTGAGTCATGGTCAACACACTGCACTCTCTCTTGTGATATCTTGACTCTCAGCACTCGCAAGTTGAAGAGCAACGTTCTTGCAAGTTCCAACATGCCGTGGAAGTCGCACTCATTCCCTAGTCTGAGCTGCACAGAGAAAAACACTAGGCTTCTCCTTCCAATCAGGACCTCCTACCTGAAGTCACCCTGCCTCCAGGAGAAAGACGGCTTGCGTTCCTGTTGCAACTAAAGCACAGTTTTTCCTGTAGCACTGCAGGCTTTTGAAGAGGCACGGTTCCGGAGGCCTGGCTACGGCGTTCCTTGGAGACCGTTCACAAGGTGCAGAACACCCTGCCTCGAGAAGTTGATTCAGGGAAGCAACCAGTGTGTACTCTGTGTCTCTTTTGACTTGTTAGAAACCACAGAGATGTATGCTGCCTGTGCCCATGGAAATGGGGGCATGATGGTACTAGCCTTGCTTTCCATTTGGAAAGCTCCATTCTTGCTACCGTGAAGCTCCCTGAAATTCTCTGCTGTTGACAGGCCTCAGGCCACTGTAGGCAAGGGTCTGGGAAGAAAACGCGTTTTCTCTGGCTACACACGGAGCTTCATTGGCCGGTGTGGGGCTCACCTTGCCATGCTCTAAAGCTAAAGGGAATCTCAACGTGAGTCCTTGCCTCGAGGTAAGGACCTGAGTAGCCCTGCAGAAAGGGAGGCATGCAGCTCTTTCCATGAGCTCTTAGTGGAGGTTCTGCTTTACTGTAAAGGAAGTACCCTTTTCAGGACCTTTAGGCGCCTCAGGTGAGCATCATTTTGGGTCCAAGAGCACAGACTCCCTCCACACCCCGGTGGGCCTGCTGAGAAGCATTGAGTCCCATATGTCCATCGGAGGCCCTCTGTGTCTGCCGAGTCTCGGGCAACACACTGTACGTTACTTCAGGAGAGCTCTATTTCCAGAGCAGTCGAACAGCATCAGAACCACATTTCTAGGCAGTCCAACATGCCCTGGAAGTTTTCGACATTGCCCTCGTTTGAATGCCCTGAGAAAACACTCTTCTTAGAATTTAACGAGGACCTCTTTCCTGAAGTCACTCTATTCAAGGAGAAATACAGCATCCTAACATGCTGTGTCGCTCACAGTGCAAGCAACGTGAGAACTTGCCTCGAGGGAAGGCCCTGAAATGCTATGCAGAAGCGGAGGCGTGTAGCAGTTTCCATGAGGCCGTAGTCGCTGCTCTGCAGCATTTTAACGCCAGTACGCTTTTCAGGACACCTAGGTGCCTCACCTGGAAAACCTGTTCCCTGCAAGAACACCGAGTACCCTCAGGCTCCCCTGGCCCTTCTAAGCAATATCCAGGCCCCTAGCTTTCCGACTCACGGTGTGTATGCCGAGTGTAGGGCAACACACTGCACTCTTATTGGTACATCTTGATTTAGCCAGCAATCGCACAGATTCACGAGCACGATTCTAGCAAGTTCCAACTTGCCGTGGAAGTCGCACTCCTTCCCTAGTTTGAGCTGCACAGAGAAAAACACTAGCCTTCTCCATCCATCCAGGACCTCCTAGCTGAAGTCACCTTGCCTCCTGGAGAAAGACGGCTGCGTTCTTATTGCAACTAAAGCACAGTTTTTCCTTTAGCACTGCAGGCTTTTGAAGAGACACGGGCCAGGAGGCCTAGCTAGGGCTTTCCTGGGTGAGGCCGTTCACTAGTTGCAGAACACCCTGCCTCGAGAAGTTGATTCAGGGAAGCAACCAGTGTGTACTCTGTGTCTCATTTGACTTGTTAGAAACCACAGAGATGTATGCTGCCTGTGCCCATGGAAATGGGGGCATGATGGTACTAGCCTTGCTTTCCATTTGGAAAGCTCCATTCTTGCTGCCGTGAAGCTCCCTGAAATTCTCTGCTGTTGACAGGCCCCTGGCCACTCTAGCATTGGTGTGTGAAGAAAATGCGTTTTCTCTGGCTACACACGGAGCTTCTTTGGCCGGGGTGGGGCTCACCTTGCCATGCTCTAGAGCTAAAGGGAATCTCAACGTGAGTCCTTGCCTCGAGGTAAGGCCCTGAGTAGCCCTGCAGAAAGGGAGGCATGCAGGTCTTTCCATGCGCTCTAAGTCGCTGTTCAGCTTTACTTTAAAGGAAGTACCCTTTTCCGGACTCGTAGGCCTCTCAGGTGAGCATCATTTTTGTTCCAAGATCCCTGAGTACCTCCACACCCCTGTAAGCCTGCTGAGCAACAACGAGGCCCATTGGGCCCTCGGAGGTCCTCTGTGTCTGCTGAGTCATGGGCAACACACTGCACTCTTTCTTGTGATATCTTGATTCACGGCACTCGCACAGGTTCACGAGCACCGTTCTAGCAGTTTCCAACATGCCGTGGAAGTCGCACTCATTCCCTAGTCTGAGCTGCACAGAGAAAAACACTGGGCTTCTCCTTCCATCTAAGACCTCCTACCTGAAGTCATCCTGCCCCCAGGAGAAAGACGGCTTGCGTTCCTATTGCAACTAAAGCACAGTATTTCCTGTAGCCCTGCAGGCTCTTGAAGACGCACGGGCCCAGAGGCCTAGCTAGGGCGTTCCTTGGTGAGGTCGTGCACTAGATGCAGAACACCCTGCCTCGAGAAGTTGATTCAGGGAAGCAACCAGTGTGTACTCCGTGTCTCTTTTGACTTGTTAGAAACCACAGAGATGTATGCTGCCTGTGCCCATGGAAATGGGGGCATGATGGTACTAGCCTTGCTTTCCATTTGGAAAGCTCCATTCTTGCTGCCGTGAAGCTCCCTGATATTCTCTGCTGTTGACAGGCCCCTGGCCACTCTAGCATTGGTGTGGGAAGAAAATGAGTTTTCTCTGGCTACACACGGAGCTTCTTTGGCCGGGGTGGGGCTCACCTTGCCATGCTGTAGAGCTAAAGGGAATCCCAACGTGAGTCCTTGCCTCGAGGTAAGGCCCTCGGTAGCCCTGCAGAAAGGGAGGCATGCAGGTCTTTCCATGCGCTCTAAGTCGCTGTTCAGCTTTACTTTAAAGGAAGTACCCTTTTCCGGACTCGTAGGCCTCTCGGGTGAGCATCATTTTTGTTCCAAGATCCCTGAGTACCTCCACACCCCTGTAAGCCTGCTGAGCAACAACGAGGCCCATCGTCCCTCGGAGGTCCTCTGTGTCTGCTGAGTCATGGGCAACACACTGCACTCTTTCTTGTGATATCTTGATTCACAGCACTCGCACAGGTTCACGAGCACCGTTCTAGCAGGTTCCAACATGCCGTGGAAGTCGCACTCATTCCCTAGTCTGAGCTGCACAGAGAAAAACACTAGGCTTCTCCTTCCATCTAAGACCTCCTACCTGAAGTCACCCTGCCATCAGGAGAAAGACTGCGTGCGTTCTTATTGCAACTAAAGCACAGTATTTCCTGTAGCCCTGCAGGCTCTTGAAGACGCACGGGCCCAGAGGCCTAGCTAGGGCGTTCCTTGGTGAGGTCGTGCACTAGATGCAGAACACCCTGCCTCGAGAAGTTGATTCAGGGAAGCAACCAGTGTGTACTCCGTGTCTCTTTTGACTTGTTAGAAACCACAGAGATGTATGCTGCCTGTGCCAATGGTAATGGGGGCATGATGGTACTAGCCTTCCTTTCCATTTGGAAAGCTCCATTCTTACTGCCGTGAAGCTCCCTGAAATTCTCTGCTGTTGACAGCCCTCTGGCCACTGTAGGCATGAGTGTGGGAAGAAAATGAATTTTCTCTGCCTACACACGGAGCTTCATTGGCCGGGGTGGGGCTCACCTTGCCATGCTCTGGAGCTAAAGGGAATCTCAACTTGAGTCTTTGCCTCGAGGTAAGGCCCTGAGTAGCCCTGCAGAAAGGGAGGCATGCAGCTCTTTCCGTTAGCTCTAAGTCGCTGTTCAGCTTTACTTTAAAGGAAGTACCCTTTTCCGGACTCCTAGGCCTCTCGGGTGAGCATCATTTTTGTTCCAAGATCCCTGAGTACCTCCACACCCCTGTAGGCCTGCTGAGCAACAACGAGGCCCATCGTCCCTCGGAGGTCCTCTGTGTCTGCTGAGTCATGGGCAACACACTGCACTCTTTCTTGTGATATCTTGATTCACAGCACTCGCACAGGTTCAAGAGCAATGTTCTAGCAAGTTCCAACATGCCGTGGAAGTCGCACTCATTCCCTGGTCTGAGCTGCACAGAGAAAAACACTAGGCTTCTCCTTCCATCCAGGACCTCCTACCTGAAGTCACCCTGCCTCAGGAGAAAGACGGCTTGCGTTCCTATTGCAACTAAAGCACAGTTTTTCCTGTAGCACTGCAGGTTTGGAAGAGGCAAGGGGCCAGAGGCCTAGCTAAGGCTTTCCTTGGTGAGGTCGTTCACTAGATGCCGAAAACCCTGCCTCGAGAAGTTGATTCAGGGAAGCAACCAGTGTGTACTCCGTGTCTCTTTTGACTTGTTAGAAACCACAGAGATGTATGCTGCCTGTGCCCATGGAAATGGGGGCATGATGGGACTAACCTTACTTTCAGTTTGGAAAGCTCCATTCTTGCTGCCGTGAAGCTCCCTGAAATTCGCTGCTGTTGACAGGCCCCTGGCCACTGTAGGCATTGGTCTGGTAAGAAAATGAGTTTTCTCTGGCTAAACACGGAGCTCCTTTGGCCGGGGTGGGGCTCACCTTGCCATGCTCTAGAGCTAAAGGGAATCTCAACGTGAATCCTTGCCTCGAGGTAAGGCCCTGAGTAGCCCTGCAGAAAGGGAGGCATGCAGCTCTTTCCATGAGCTCTTAGTCGCTGTTGTGCTTTACTGTAAAGGAAGTACCCTTTTCAGGACTCCCAGCCCCCTCAGGTAAGCATCATTTTTGTTCCAAGATCTCTTAGTACCTCCACACCCCTGTAGGCCTGCTGAGCAAAAAGTGGCCCATTGGTCCCTCGGAGGTCCTCTGTGTCTGCTGAGTCATGGTCAACACACTGCACTCTCTCTTGTGATATCTTGACTCTCAGCACTCGCAAGTTGAAGAGCAACGTTCTTGCAAGTTCCAACATGCCGTGGAAGTCGCACTCATTCCCTAGTCTGAGCTGCACAGAGAAAAACACTAGGCTTCTCCTTCCAATCAGGACCTCCTACCTGAAGTCACCCTGCCTCCAGGAGAAAGACGGCTTGCGTTCCTGTTGCAACTAAAGCACAGTTTTTCCTGTAGCACTGCAGGCTTTTGAAGAGGCACGGTTCCGGAGGCCTGGCTACGGCGTTCCTTGGTGAGACCGTTCACAAGGTGCAGAACACCCTGCCTCGAGAAGTTGATTCAGGGAAGCAACCAGTGTGTACTCTGTGTCTCTTTTGACTTGTTAGAAACCACAGAGATGTATGCTGCCTGTGCCCATGGAAATGGGGGCATGATGGTACTAGCCTTGCTTTCCATTTGGAAAGCTCCATTCTTGCTACCGTGAAGCTCCCTGAAATTCTCTGCTGTTGACAGGCCTCAGGCCACTGTAGGCAAGGGTCTGGGAAGAAAACGCGTTTTCTCTGGCTACACACGGAGCTTCATTGGCCGGTGTGGGGCTCACCTTGCCATGCTCTAAAGCTAAAGGGAATCTCAACGTGAGTCCTTGCCTCGAGGTAAGGACCTGAGTAGCCCTGCAGAAAGGGAGGCATGCAGCTCTTTCCATGAGCTCTTAGTGGAGGTTCTGCTTTATTGTAAAGGAAGTACCCTTTTCAGGACCTTTAGGCGCCTCAGGTGAGCATCATTTTGGGTCCAAGAGCACAGACTCCCTCCACACCCCGGTGGGCCTGCTGAGAAGCATTGAGTCCCATATGTCCATCGGAGGCCCTCTGTGTCTGCCGAGTCTCGGGCAACACACTGTACGTTACTTCAGGAGAGCTCTATTTGCAGAGCAGTCGAACAGCATCAGAACCACATTTCTAGGCAGTCCAACATGCCCTGGAAGTTTTCGACATTGCCCTCGTTTGAATGCCCTGAGAAAACACTCTTCTTAGAATTTAACGAGGACCTCTTTCCTGAAGTCACTCTATTCAAGGAGAAATACAGCATCCTAACATGCTGTGTCGCTCACAGTGCAAGCAACGTGAGAACTTGCCTCGAGGTAAGGCCCTGAAATGCTATGCAGAAGCGGAGGCGTGTAGCAGTTTCCATGAGGCCGTAGTCGCTGCTCTGCAGCATTTTAACGCCAGTACGCTTTTCAGGACACCTAGGTGCCTCACCTGGAAAACCTGTTCCCTGCAAGAACACCGAGTACCCTCAGGCTCCCCTGGCCCTTCTAAGCAATATCCAGGCCCCTAGCTTTCCGACTCACGGTGTGTATGCCGAGTGTAGGGCAACACACTGCACTCTTATTGGTACATCTTGATTTAGCCAGCAATCGCACAGATTCACGAGCACGATTCTAGCAAGTTCCAACTTGCCGTGGAAGTCGCACTCCTTCCCTAGTTTGAGCTGCACAGAGAAAAACACTAGCCTTCTCCATCCATCCAGGACCTCCTAGCTGAAGTCACCTTGCCTCCTGGAGAAAGACGGCTGCGTTCTTATTGCAACTAAAGCACAGTTTTTCCTTTAGCACTGCAGGCTTTTGAAGAGACACGGGCCAGGAGGCCTAGCTAGGGCTTTCCTGGGTGAGGCCGTTCACTAGTTGCAGAACACCCTGCCTCGAGAAGTTGATTCAGGGAAGCAACCAGTGTGTACTCTGTGTCTCATTTGACTTGTTAGAAACCACAGAGATGTATGCTGCCTGTGCCCATGGAAATGGGGGCATGATGGTACTAGCCTTGCTTTCCATTTGGAAAGCTCCATTCTTGCTGCCGTGAAGCTCCCTGAAATTCTCTGCTGTTGACAGGCCCCTGGCCACTCTAGCATTGGTGTGGGAAGAAAATGCGTTTTCTCTGGCTACACACGGAGCTTCTTTGGCCGGGGTGGGGCTCACCTTGCCATGCTCTAGAGCTAAAGGGAATCTCAACGTGAGTCCTTGCCTCGAGGTAAGGCCCTGAGTAGCCCTGCAGAAAGGGAGGCATGCAGGTCTTTCCATGCGCTCTAAGTCGCTGTTCAGCTTTACTTTAAAGGAAGTACCCTTTTCCGGACTCGTAGGCCTCTCAGGTGAGCATCATTTTTGTTCCAAGATCCCTGAGTACCTCCACACCCCTGTAAGCCTGCTGAGCAACAACGAGGCCCATTGGGCCCTCGGAGGTCCTCTGTGTCTGCTGAGTCATGGGCAACACACTGCACTCTTTCTTGTGATATCTTGATTCACGGCACTCGCACAGGTTCACGAGCACCGTTCTAGCAGTTTCCAACATGCCGTGGAAGTCGCACTCATTCCCTAGTCTGAGCTGCACAGAGAAAAACACTGGGCTTCTCCTTCCATCTAAGACCTCCTACCTGAAGTCATCCTGCCCCCAGGAGAAAGACGGCTTGCGTTCCTATTGCAACTAAAGCACAGTATTTCCTGTAGCCCTGCAGGCTCTTGAAGACGCACGGGCCCAGAGGCCTAGCTAGGGCGTTCCTTGGTGAGGTCGTGCACTAGATGCAGAAAATCCTGCCTCGAGAAGTTGATTCAGGGAAGCAACCAGTGTGTACTCCGTGTCTCTTTTGACTTGTTAGAAACCACAGAGATGTATGCTGCCTGTGCCCATGGAAATGGGGGCATGATGGTACTAGCCTTGCTTTCCATTTGGAAAGCTCCATTCTTGCTGCCGTGAAGCTCCCTGATATTCTCTGCTGTTGACAGGCCCCTGGCCACTCTAGCATTGGTGTGGGAAGAAAATGAGTTTTCTCTGGCTACACACGGAGCTTCTTTGGCCGGGGTGGGGCTCACCTTGCCATGCTGTAGAGCTAAAGGGAATCCCAACGTGAGTCCTTGCCTCGAGGTAAGGCCCTCGGTAGCCCTGCAGAAAGGGAGGCATGCAGGTCTTTCCATGCGCTCTAAGTCGCTGTTCAGCTTTACTTTAAAGGAAGTACCCTTTTCCGGACTCGTAGGCCTCTCGGGTGAGCATCATTTTTGTTCCAAGATCCCTGAGTACCTCCACACCCCTGTAGGCCTGCTGAGCAACAACGAGGCCCATCGTCCCTCGGAGGTCCTCTGTGTCTGCTGAGTCATGGGCAACACACTGCACTCTTTCTTGTGATATCTTGATTCACAGCACTCGCACAGGTTCACGAGCACCGTTCTAGCAGGTTCCAACATGCCGTGGAAGTCGCACTCATTCCCTAGTCTGAGCTGCACAGAGAAAAACACTAGGCTTCTCCTTCCATCTAAGACCTCCTACCTGAAGTCACCCTGCCATCAGGAGAAAGACTGCGTGCGTTCTTATTGCAACTAAAGCACAGTTTTTCCTGTAGCCCTGCAGGCTCTTGAAGACGCACGGGCCCAGAGGCCTAGCTAGGGCGTTCCTTGGTGAGGTCGTGCACTAGATGCAGAACACCCTGCCTCGAGAAGTTGATTCAGGGAAGCAACCAGTGTGTACTCCGTGTCTCTTTTGACTTGTTAGAAACCACAGAGATGTATGCTGCCTGTGCCAATGGTAATGGGGGCATGATGGTACTAGCCTTCCTTTCCATTTGGAAAGCTCCATTCTTACTGCCGTGAAGCTCCCTGAAATTCTCTGCTGTTGACAGCCCTCTGGCCACTGTAGGCATGAGTGTGGGAAGAAAATGAATTTTCTCTGCCTACACACGGAGCTTCATTGGCCGGGGTGGGGCTCACCTTGCCATGCTCTGGAGCTAAAGGGAATCTCAACTTGAGTCTTTGCCTCGAGGTAAGGCCCTGAGTAGCCCTGCAGAAAGGGAGGCATGCAGCTCTTTCCGTTAGCTCTAAGTCGCTGTTCAGCTTTACTTTAAAGGAAGTACCCTTTTCAGGACTCCTAGGCCTCTCGGGTGAGCATCATTTTTGTTCCAAGATCCCTGAGTACCTCCACACCCCTGTAGGCCTACTGAGCAACAACGAGGCCCATCGTCCCTCGGAGGTCCTCTGTGTCTGCTGAGTCATGGGCAACACACTGCACTCTTTCTTGTGATATCTTGATTCACAGCACTCGCACAGGTTCAAGAGCAATGTTCTAGCAAGTTCCAACATGCCGTGGAAGTCGCACTCATTCCCTGGTCTGAGCTGCACAGAGAAAAACACTAGGCTTCTCCTTCCATCCAGGACCTCCTACCTGAAGTCACCCTGCCTCAGGAGAAAGACGGCTTGCGTTCCTATTGCAACTAAAGCACAGTTTTTCCTGTAGCACTGCAGGTTTGGAAGAGGCAAGGGGCCAGAGGCCTAGCTAAGGCTTTCCTTGGTGAGGTCGTTCACTAGATGCCGAAAACCCTGCCTCGAGAAGTTGATTCAGGGAAGCAACCAGTGTGTACTCCGTGTCTCTTTTGACTTGTTAGAAACCACAGAGCTGTATGCTGCCTGTGCCCATGGAAATGGGGGCATGATGGGACTAACCTTGCTTTCAGTTTGGAAAGCTCCATTCTTGCTGCCGTGAAGCTCCCTGAAATTCGCTGCTGTTGACAGGCCCCTGGCCACTGTAGGCATTGGTCTGGTAAGAAAATGAGTTTTCTCTGGCTAAACACGGAGCTCCTTTGGCCGGGGTGGGGCTCACCTTGCCATGCTCTAGAGCTAAAGGGAATCTCAACGTGAATCCTTGCCTCGAGGTAAGGCCCTGAGTAGCCCTGCAGAAAGGGAGGCATGCAGCTCTTTCCATGAGCTCTTAGTCGCTGTTGTGCTTTACTGTAAAGGAAGTACCCTTTTCAGGACTCCCAGCCCCCTCAGGTAAGCATCATTTTTGTTCCAAGATCTCTTAGTACCTCCACACCCCTGTAGGCCTGCTGAGCAAAAAGTGGCCCATTGGTCCCTCGGAGGTCCTCTGTGTCTGCTGAGTCATGGTCAACACACTGCACTCTCTCTTGTGATATCTTGACTCTCAGCACTCGCAAGTTGAAGAGCAACGTTCTTGCAAGTTCCAACATGCCGTGGAAGTCGCACTCATTCCCTAGTCTGAGCTGCACAGAGAAAAACACTAGGCTTCTCCTTCCAATCAGGACCTCCTACCTGAAGTCACCCTGCCTCCAGGAGAAAGACGGCTTGCGTTCCTGTTGCAACTAAAGCACAGTTTTTCCTGTAGCACTGCAGGCTTTTGAAGAGGCACGGTTCCGGAGGCCTGGCTACGGCGTTCCTTGGTGAGACCGTTCACAAGGTGCAGAACACCCTGCCTCGAGAAGTTGATTCAGGGAAGCAACCAGTGTGTACTCTGTGTCTCTTTTGACTTGTTAGAAACCACAGAGATGTATGCTGCCTGTGCCCATGGAAATGGGGGCATGATGGTACTAGCCTTGCTTTCCATTTGGAAAGCTCCATTCTTGCTACCGTGAAGCTCCCTGAAATTCTCTGCTGTTGACAGGCCTCAGGCCACTGTAGGCAAGGGTCTGGGAAGAAAATGCGTTTTCTCTGGCTACACACGGAGCTTCATTGGCCGGTGTGGGGCTCACCTTGCCATGCTCTAAAGCTAAAGGGAATCTCAACGTGAGTCCTTGCCTCGAGGTAAGGACCTGAGTAGCCCTGCAGAAAGGGAGGCATGCAGCTCTTTCCATGAGCTCTTAGTGGAGGTTCTGCTTTATTGTAAAGGAAGTACCCTTTTCAGGACCTTTAGGCGCCTCAGGTGAGCATCATTTTGGGTCCAAGAGCACAGACTCCCTCCACACCCTGGTGGGCCTGCTGAGAAGCATTGAGTCCCATATGTCCATCGGAGGCCCTCTGTGTCTGCCGAGTCTCGGGCAACACACTGTACGTTACTTCAGGAGAGCTCTATTTCCAGAGCAGTCGAACAGCATCAGAACCACATTTCTAGGCAGTCCAACATGCCCTGGAAGTTTTCGACATTGCCCTCGTTTGAATGCCCTGAGAAAACACTCTTCTTAGAATTTAATGAGGACCTCTTTCCTGAAGTCACTCTATTCAAGGAGAAATACAGCATCCTAACATGCTGTGTCGCTCACAGTGCAAGCAACGTGAGAACTTGCCTCGAGGTAAGGCCCTGAAATGCTATGCAGAAGGGGAGGCGTGTAGCAGTTTCCATGAGGCCGTAGTCGCTGCTCTGCAGCATTTTAATGCCAGTACGCTTTTCAGGACACCTAGGTGCCTCACCTGGAAAACCTGTTCCCTGCAAGAACACCGAGTACCCTCAGGCTCCCCTGGCCCTTCTAAGCAATATCCAGGCCCCTAGCTTTCCGACTCACGGTGTGTATGCCGAGTGTAGGGCAACACACTGCACTCTTATTGGTACATCTTGATTTAGCCAGCAATCGCACAGATTCACGAGCACGATTCTAGCAAGTTCCAACTTGCCGTGGAAGTCGCACTCCTTCCCTAGTTTGAGCTGCACAGAGAAAAACACTAGCCTTCTCCATCCATCCAGGACCTCCTAGCTGAAGTCACCTTGCCTCCTGGAGAAAGACGGCTGCGTTCTTATTGCAACTAAAGCACAGTTTTTCCTTTAGCACTGCAGGCTTTTGAAGAGACACGGGCCAGGAGGCCTAGCTAGGGCTTTCCTGGGTGAGGCCGTTCACTAGTTGCAGAACACCCTGCCTCGAGAAGTTGATTCAGGGAAGCAACCAGTGTGTACTCTGTGTCTCTTTTGACTTGTTAGAAACCACAGAGATGTATGATGCCTGTGCCCATGGAAATGGGGGCATGATGGTACTAGCCTTGCTTTCCATTTGGAAAGCTCCATTCTTGCTGCCGTGAAGCTCCCTGATATTCTCTGCTGTTGACAGGCCCCTGGCCACTCTAGCATTGGTGTGGGAAGAAAATGAGTTTTCTCTGGCTACACACGGAGCTTCTTTGGCCGGGGTGGGGCTCACCTTGCCATGCTGTAGAGCTAAAGGGAATCCCAACGTGAGTCCTTGCCTCGAGGTAAGGCCCTCGGTAGCCCTGCAGAAAGGGAGGCATGCAGGTCTTTCCATGCGCTCTAAGTCGCTGTTCAGCTTTACTTTAAAGGAAGTACCCTTTTCCGGACTCGTAGGCCTCTCGGGTGAGCATCATTTTTGTTCCAAGATCCCTGAGTACCTCCACACCCCTGTAAGCCTGCTGAGCAACAACGAGGCCCATCGTCCCTCGGAGGTCCTCTGTGTCTGCTGAGTCATGGGCAACACACTGCACTCTTTCTTGTGATATCTTGATTCACAGCACTCGCACAGGTTCACGAGCACCGTTCTAGCAGGTTCCAACATGCCGTGGAAGTCGCACTCATTCCCTAGTCTGAGCTGCACAGAGAAAAACACTAGGCTTCTCCTTCCATCTAAGACCTCCTACCTGAAGTCACCCTGCCATCAGGAGAAACACTGCGTGCGTTCTTATTGCAACTAAAGCACAGTTTTTCCTGTAGCCCTGCAGGCTCTTGAAGACGCACGGGCCCAGAGGCCTAGCTAGGGCGTTCCTTGGTGAGGTCGTGCACTAGATGCAGAACACCCTGCCTCGAGAAGTTGATTCAGGGAAGCAACCAGTGTGTACTCCGTGTCTCTTTTGACTTGTTAGAAACCACAGAGATGTATGCTGCCTGTGCCAATGGTAATGGGGGCATGATGGTACTAGCCTTCCTTTCCATTTGGAAAGCTCCATTCTTACTGCCGTGAAGCTCCCTGAAATTCTCTGCTGTTGACAGCCCTCTGGCCACTGTAGGCATGAGTGTGGGAAGAAAATGAATTTTCTCTGCCTACACACGGAGCTTCATTGGCCGGGGTGGGGCTCACCTTGCCATGCTCTGGAGCTAAAGGGAATCTCAACTTGAGTCTTTGCCTCGAGGTAAGGCCCTGAGTAGCCCTGCAGAAAGGGAGGCATGCAGCTCTTTCCGTTAGCTCTAAGTCGCTGTTCAGCTTTACTTTAAAGGAAGTACCCTTTTCAGGACTCCTAGGCCCCTCGGGTGAGCATCATTTTTGTTCCAAGATCCCTGAGTACCTCCACACCCCTGTAGGCCTGCTGAGCAACAACGAGGCCCATCGTCCCTCGGAGGTCCTCTGTGTCTGCTGAGTCATGGGCAACACACTGCACTCTTTCTTGTGATATCTTGATTCACAGCACTCGCACAGGTTCAAGAGCAATGTTCTAGCAAGTTCCAACATGCCGTGGAAGTCGCACTCATTCCCTGGTCTGAGCTGCACAGAGAAAAACACTAGGCTTCTCCTTCCATCCAGGACCTCCTACCTGAAGTCACCCTGCCTCAGGAGAAAGACGGCTTGCGTTCCTATTGCAACTAAAGCACAGTTTTTCCTGTAGCACTGCAGGTTTGGAAGAGGCAAGGGGCCAGAGGCCTAGCTAAGGCTTTCCTTGGTGAGGTCGTTCACTAGATGCCGAAAACCCTGCCTCGAGAAGTTGATTCAGGGAAGCAACCAGTGTGTACTCCGTGTCTCTTTTGACTTGTTAGAAACCACAGAGCTGTATGCTGCCTGTGCCCATGGAAATGGGGGCATGATGGGACTAACCTTGCTTTCAGTTTGGAAAGCTCCATTCTTGCTGCCGTGAAGCTCCCTGAAATTCGCTGCTGTTGACAGGCCCCTGGCCACTGTAGGCATTGGTCTGGTAAGAAAATGAGTTTTCTCTGGCTAAACACGGAGCTCCTTTGGCCGGGGTGGGGCTCACCTTGCCATGCTCTAGAGCTAAAGGGAATCTCAACGTGAATCCTTGCCTCGAGGTAAGGCCCTGAGTAGCCCTGCAGAAAGGGAGGCATGCAGCTCTTTCCATGAGCTCTTAGTCGCTGTTGTGCTTTACTGTAAAGGAAGTACCCTTTTCAGGACTCCCAGCCCCCTCAGGTAAGCATCATTTTTGTTCCAAGATCTCTTAGTACCTCCACACCCCTGTAGGCCTGCTGAGCAAAAAGTGGCCCATTGGTCCCTCGGAGGTCCTCTGTGTCTGCTGAGTCATGGTCAACACACTGCACTCTCTCTTGTGATATCTTGACTCTCAGCACTCGCAAGTTGAAGAGCAACGTTCTTGCAAGTTCCAACATGCCGTGGAAGTCGCACTCATTCCCTAGTCTGAGCTGCACAGAGAAAAACACTAGGCTTCTCCTTCCAAACAGGACCTCCTACCTGAAGTCACCCTGCCTCCAGGAGAAAGACGGCTTGCGTTCCTGTTGCAACTAAAGCACAGTTTTTCCTGTAGCACTGCAGGCTTTTGAAGAGGCACGGTTCCGGAGGCCTGGCTACGGCGTTCCTTGGTGAGACCGTTCACAAGGTGCAGAACACCCTGCCTCGAGAAGTTGATTCAGGGAAGCAACCAGTGTGTACTCTGTGTCTCTTTTGACTTGTTAGAAACCACAGAGATGTATGCTGCCTGTGCCCATGGAAATGGGGGCATGATGGTACTAGCCTTGCTTTCCATTTGGAAAGCTCCATTCTTGCTACCGTGAGGCTCCCTGAAATTCTCTGCTGTTGACAGGCCTCAGGCCACTGTAGGCAAGGGTCTGGGAAGAAAATGCGTTTTCTCTGGCTACACACGGAGCTTCATTGGCCGGTGTGGGGCTCACCTTGCCATGCTCTAAAGCTAAAGGGAATCTCAACGTGAGTCCTTGCCTCGAGGTAAGGACCTGAGTAGCCCTGCAGAAAGGGAGGCATGCAGCTCTTTCCATGAGCTCTTAGTGGAGGTTCTGCTTTATTGTAAAGGAAGTACCCTTTTCAGGACCTTTAGGCGCCTCAGGTGAGCATCATTTTGGGTCCAAGAGCACAGACTCCCTCCACACCCTGGTGGGCCTGCTGAGAAGCATTGAGTCCCATATGTCCATCGGAGGCCCTCTGTGTCTGCCGCGTCTCGGGCAACACACTGTACGTTACTTCAGGAGAGCTCTATTTCCAGAGGAGTCGAACAGCATCAGAACCACATTTCTAGGCAGTCCAACATGCCCTGGAAGTTTTCGACATTGCCCTCGTTTGAATGCCCTGAGAAAACACTCTTCTTAGAATTTAACGAGGACCTCTTTCCTGAAGTCACTCTATTCAAGGAGAAATACAGCATCCTAACATGCTGTGTCGCTCACAGTGCAAGCAACGTGAGAACTTGCCTCGAGGGAAGGCCCTGAAATGCTATGCAGAAGCGGAGGCGTGTAGCAGTTTCCATGAGGCCGTAGTCGCTGCTCTGCAGCATTTTAACGCCAGTACGCTTTTCAGGACACCTAGGTGCCTCACCTGGAAAACCTGTTCCCTGCAAGAACACCGAGTACCCTCAGGCTCCCCTGGCCCTTCTAAGCAATATCCAGGCCCCTAGCTTTCCGACTCACGGTGTGTATGCCGAGTGTAGGGCAACACACTGCACTCTTATTGGTACATCTTGATTTAGCCAGCAATCGCACAGATTCACGAGCACGATTCTAGCAAGTTCCAACTTGCCGTGGAAGTCGCACTCCTTCCCTAGTTTGAGCTGCACAGAGAAAAACACTAGCCTTCTCCATCCATCCAGGAACTCCTAGCTGAAGTCACCTTGCCTCCTGGAGAAAGACGGCTGCGTTCTTATTGCAACTAAAGCACAGTTTTTCCTTTAGCACTGCAGGCTTTTGAAGAGACACGGGCCAGGAGGCCTAGCTAGGGCTTTCCTGGGTGAGGCCGTTCACTAGTTGCAGAACACCCTGCCTCGAGAAGTTGATTCAGGGAAGCAACCAGTGTGTACTCTGTGTCTCATTTGACTTGTTAGAAACCACAGAGATGTATGCTGCCTGTGCCCATGGAAATGGGGGCATGATGGTACTAGCCTTGCTTTCCATTTGGAAAGCTCCATTCTTGCTGCCGTGAAGCTCCCTGAAATTCTCTGCTGTTGACAGGCCCCTGGCCACTCTAGCATTGGTGTGGGAAGAAAATGAGTTTTCTCTGGCTACACACGGAGCTTCTTTGGCCGGGGTGGGGCTCACCTTGCCATGCTCTAGAGCTAAAGGGAATCTCAACGTGAGTCCTTGCCTCGAGGTAAGGCCCTGAGTAGCCCTGCAGAAAGGGAGGCATGCAGGTCTTTCCATGCGCTCTAAGTCGCTGTTCAGCTTTACTTTAAAGGAAGTACCCTTTTCCGGACTCGTAGGCCTCTCAGGTGAGCATCATTTTTGTTCCAAGATCCCTGAGTACCTCCACACCCCTGTAAGCCTGCTGAGCAACAACGAGGCCCATTGGGCCCTCGGAGGTCCTCTGTGTCTGCTGAGTCATGGGCAACACACTGCACTCTTTCTTGTGATATCTTGATTCACGGCACTCGCACAGGTTCACGAGCACCGTTCTAGCAGTTTCCAACATGCCGTGGAAGTCGCACTCATTCCCTAGTCTGAGCTGCACAGAGAAAAACACTGGGCTTCTCCTTCCATCTAAGACCTCCTACCTGAAGTCATCCTGCCCCCAGGAGAAAGACGGCTTGCGTTCCTATTGCAACTAAAGCACAGTATTTCCTGTAGCCCTGCAGGCTCTTGAAGACGCACGGGCCCAGAGGCCTAGCTAGGGCGTTCCTTGGTGAGGTCGTGCACTAGATGCAGAACACCCTGCCTCGAGAAGTTGATTCAGGGAAGCAACCAGTGTGTACTCCGTGTCTCTTTTGACTTGTTAGAAACCACAGAGATGTATGCTGCCTGTGCCCATGGAAATGGGGGCATGATGGTACTAGCCTTGCTTTCCATTTGGAAAGCTCCATTCTTACTGCCGTGAAGCTCCCTGAAATTCTCTGCTGTTGACAGCCCTCTGGCCACTGTAGGCATGAGTGTGGGAAGAAAATGAATTTTCTCTGCCTACACACGGAGCTTCATTGGCCGGGGTGGGGCTCACCTTGCCATGCTCTGGAGCTAAAGGGAATCTCAACTTGAGTCTTTGCCTCGAGGTAAGGCCCTGAGTAGCCCTGCAGAAAGGGAGGCATGCAGCTCTTTCCGTTAGCTCTAAGTCGCTGTTCAGCTTTACTTTAAAGGAAGTACCCTTTTCAGGACTCCTAGGCCTCTCGGGTGAGCATCATTTTTGTTCCAAGATCCCTGAGTACCTCCACACCCCTGTAGGCCTGCTGAGCAACAACGAGGCCCATCGTCCCTCGGAGGTCCTCTGTGTCTGCTGAGTCATGGGCAACACACTGCACTCTTTCTTGTGATATCTTGATTCACAGCACTCGCACAGGTTCAAGAGCAATGTTCTAGCAAGTTCCAACATGCCGTGGAAGTCGCACTCATTCCCTGGTCTGAGCTGCACAGAGAAAAACACTAGGCTTCTCCTTCCATCCAGGACCTCCTACCTGAAGTCACCCTGCCTCAGGAGAAAGACGGCTTGCGTTCCTATTGCAACTAAAGCACAGTTTTTCCTGTAGCACTGCAGGTTTGGAAGAGGCAAGGGGCCAGAGGCCTAGCTAAGGCTTTCCTTGGTGAGGTCGTTCACTAGATGCCGAAAACCCTGCCTCGAGAAGTAGATTCAGGGAAGCAACCAGTGTGTACTCCGTGTCTCTTTTGACTTGTTAGAAACCACAGAGCTGTATGCTGCCTGTGCCCATGGAAATGGGGGCATGATGGGACTAACCTTGCTTTCAGTTTGGAAAGCTCCATTCTTGCTGCCGTGAAGCTCCCTGAAATTCGCTGCTGTTGACAGGCCCCTGGCCACTGTAGGCATTGGTCTGGTAAGAAAATGAGTTTTCTCTGGCTAAACACGGAGCTCCTTTGGCCGGGGTGGGGCTCACCTTGCCATGCTCTAGAGCTAAAGGGAATCTCAACGTGAATCCTTGCCTCGAGGTAAGGCCCTGAGTAGCCCTGCAGAAAGGGAGGCATGCAGCTCTTTCCATGAGCTCTTAGTCGCTGTTGTGCTTTACTGTAAAGGAAGTACCCTTTTCAGGACTCCCAGCCCCCTCAGGTAAGCATCATTTTTGTTCCAAGATCTCTTAGTACCTCCACACCCCTGTAGGCCTGCTGAGCAAAAAGTGGCCCATTGGTCCCTCGGAGGTCCTCTGTGTCTGCTGAGTCATGGTCAACACACTGCACTCTCTCTTGTGATATCTTGACTCTCAGCACTCGCAAGTTGAAGAGCAACGTTCTTGCAAGTTCCAACATGCCGTGGAAGTCGCACTCATTCCCTAGTCTGAGCTGCACAGAGAAAAACACTAGGCTTCTCCTTCCAATCAGGACCTCCTACCTGAAGTCACCCTGCCTCCAGGAGAAAGACGGCTTGCGTTCCTGTTGCAACTAAAGCACAGTTTTTCCTGTAGCACTGCAGGCTTTTGAAGAGGCACGGTTCCGGAGGCCTGGCTACGGCGTTCCTTGGTGAGACCGTTCACAAGGTGCAGAACACCCTGCCTCGAGAAGTTGATTCAGGGAAGCAACCAGTGTGTACTCTGTGTCTCTTTTGACTTGTTAGAAACCACAGAGATGTATGCTGCCTGTGCCCATGGAAATGGGGGCATGATGGTACTAGCCTTGCTTTCCATTTGGAAAGCTCCATTCTTGCTACCGTGAGGCTCCCTGAAATTCTCTGCTGTTGACAGGCCTCAGGCCACTGTAGGCAAGGGTCTGGGAAGAAAATGCGTTTTCTCTGGCTACACACGGAGCTTCATTGGCCGGTGTGGGGCTCACCTTGCCATGCTCTAAAGCTAAAGGGAATCTCAACGTGAGTCCTTGCCTCGAGGTAAGGACCTGAGTAGCCCTGCAGAAAGGGAGGCATGCAGCTCTTTCCATGAGCTCTTAGTGGAGGTTCTGCTTTATTGTAAAGGAAGTACCCTTTTCAGGACCTTTAGGCGCCTCAGGTGAGCATCATTTTGGGTCCAAGAGCACAGACTCCCTCCACACCCTGGTGGGCCTGCTGAGAAGCATTGAGTCCCATATGTCCATCGGAGGCCCTCTGTGTCTGCCGAGTCTCGGGCAACACACTGTACGTTACTTCAGGAGAGCTCTATTTCCAGAGGAGTCGAACAGCATCAGAACCACATTTCTAGGCAGTCCAACATGCCCTGGAAGTTTTCGACATTGCCCTCGTTTGAATGCCCTGAGAAAACACTCTTCTTAGAATTTAACGAGGACCTCTTTCCTGAAGTCACTCTATTCAAGGAGAAATACAGCATCCTAACATGCTGTGTCGCTCACAGTGCAAGCAACGTGAGAACTTGCCTCGAGGGAAGGCCCTGAAATGCTATGCAGAAGGGGAGGCGTGTAGCAGTTTCCATGAGGCCGTAGTCGCTGCTCTGCAGCATTTTAATGCCAGTACGCTTTTCAGGACACCTAGGTGCCTCACCTGGAAAACCTGTTCCCTGCAAGAACACCGAGTACCCTCAGGCTCCCCTGGCCCTTCTAAGCAATATCCAGGCCCCTAGCTTTCCGACTCACGGTGTGTATGCCGAGTGTAGGGCAACACACTGCACTCTTATTGGTACATCTTGATTTAGCCAGCAATCGCACAGATTCACGAGCACGATTCTAGCAAGTTCCAACTTGCCGTGGAAGTCGCACTCCTTCCCTAGTTTGAGCTGCACAGAGAAAAACACTAGCCTTCTCCATCCATCCAGGACCTCCTAGCTGAAGTCACCTTGCCTCCTGGAGAAAGACGGCTGCGTTCTTATTGCAACTAAAGCACAGTTTTTCCTTTAGCACTGCAGGCTTTTGAAGAGACACGGGCCAGGAGGCCTAGCTAGGGCTTTCCTGGGTGAGGCCGTTCACTAGTTGCAGAACACCCTGCCTCGAGAAGTTGATTCAGGGAAGCAACCAGTGTGTACTCTGTGTCTCATTTGACTTGTTAGAAACCACAGAGATGTATGCTGCCTGTGCCCATGGAAATGGGGGCATGATGGTACTAGCCTTGCTTTCCATTTGGAAAGCTCCATTCTTGCTGCCGTGAAGCTCCCTGAAATTCTCTGCTGTTGACAGGCCCCTGGCCACTCTAGCATTGGTGTGTGAAGAAAATGAGTTTTCTCTGGCTACACACGGAGCTTCTTTGGCCGGGGTGGGGCTCACCTTGCCATGCTCTAGAGCTAAAGGGAATCTCAACGTGAGTCCTTGCCTCGAGGTAAGGCCCTGAGTAGCCCTGCAGAAAGGGAGGCATGCAGGTCTTTCCATGCGCTCTAAGTCGCTGTTCAGCTTTACTTTAAAGGAAGTACCCTTTTCCGGACTCGTAGGCCTCTCAGGTGAGCATCATTTTTGTTCCAAGATCCCTGAGTACCTCCACACCCCTGTAAGCCTGCTGAGCAACAACGAGGCCCATTGGGCCCTCGGAGGTCCTCTGTGTCTGCTGAGTCATGGGCAACACACTGCACTCTTTCTTGTGATATCTTGATTCACGGCACTCGCACAGGTTCACGAGCACCGTTCTAGCAGTTTCCAACATGCCGTGGAAGTCGCACTCATTCCCTAGTCTGAGCTGCACAGAGAAAAACACTGGGCTTCTCCTTCCATCTAAGACCTCCTACCTGAAGTCATCCTGCCCCCAGGAGAAAGACGGCTTGCGTTCCTATTGCAACTAAAGCACAGTATTTCCTGTAGCCCTGCAGGCTCTTGAAGACGCACGGGCCCAGAGGCCTAGCTAGGGCGTTCCTTGGTGAGGTCGTGCACTAGATGCAGAACACCCTGCCTCGAGAAGTTGATTCAGGGAAGCAACCAGTGTGTACTCCGTGTCTCTTTTGACTTGTTAGAAACCACAGAGATGTATGCTGCCTGTGCCAATGGTTATGGGGGCATGATGGTACTAGCCTTCCTTTCCATTTGGAAAGCTCCATTCTTACTGCCGTGAAGCTCCCTGAAATTCTCTGCTGTTGACAGCCCTCTGGCCACTGTAGGCATGAGTGTGGGAAGAAAATGAATTTTCTCTGCCTACACACGGAGCTTCATTGGCCGGGGTGGGGCTCACCTTGCCATGCTCTGGAGCTAAAGGGAATCTCAACTTGAGTCTTTGCCTCGAGGTAAGGCCCTGAGTAGCCCTGCAGAAAGGGAGGCATGCAGCTCTTTCCGTTAGCTCTAAGTCGCTGTTCAGCTTTACTTTAAAGGAAGTACCCTTTTCAGGACTCCTAGGCCTCTCGGGTGAGCATCATTTTTGTTCCAAGATCCCTGAGTACCTCCACACCCCTGTAGGCCTGCTGAGCAACAACGAGGCCCATCGTCCCTCGGAGGTCCTCTGTGTCTGCTGAGTCATGGGCAACACACTGCACTCTTTCTTGTGATATCTTGATTCACAGCACTCGCACAGGTTCAAGAGCAATGTTCTAGCAAGTTCCAACATGCCGTGGAAGTCGCACTCATTCCCTGGTCTGAGCTGCACAGAGAAAAACACTAGGCTTCTCCTTCCATCCAGGACCTCCTACCTGAAGTCACCCTGCCTCAGGAGAAAGACGGCTTGCGTTCCTATTGCAACTAAAGCACAGTTTTTCCTGTAGCACTGCAGGTTTGGAAGAGGCAAGGGGCCAGAGGCCTAGCTAAGGCTTTCCTTGGTGAGGTCGTTCACTAGATGCCGAAAACCCTGCCTCGAGAAGTAGATTCAGGGAAGCAACCAGTGTGTACTCCGTGTCTCTTTTGACTTGTTAGAAACCACAGAGCTGTATGCTGCCTGTGCCCATGGAAATGGGGGCATGATGGGACTAACCTTGCTTTCAGTTTGGAAAGCTCCATTCTTGCTGCCGTGAAGCTCCCTGAAATTCGCTGCTGTTGACAGGCCCCTGGCCACTGTAGGCATTGGTCTGGTAAGAAAATGAGTTTTCTCTGGCTAAACACGGAGCTCCTTTGGCCGGGGTGGGGCTCACCTTGCCATGCTCTAGAGCTAAAGGGAATCTCAACGTGAATCCTTGCCTCGAGGTAAGGCCCTGAGTAGCCCTGCAGAAAGGGAGGCATGCAGCTCTTTCCATGAGCTCTTAGTCGCTGTTGTGCTTTACTGTAAAGGAAGTACCCTTTTCAGGACTCCCAGCCCCCTCAGGTAAGCATCATTTTTGTTCCAAGATCTCTTAGTACCTCCACACCCCTGTAGGCCTGCTGAGCAAAAAGTGGCCCATTGGTCCCTCGGAGGTCCTCTGTGTCTGCTGAGTCATGGTCAACACACTGCACTCTCTCTTGTGATATCTTGACTCTCAGCACTCGCAAGTTGAAGAGCAACGTTCTTGCAAGTTCCAACATGCCGTGGAAGTCGCACTCATTCCCTAGTCTGAGCTGCACAGAGAAAAACACTAGGCTTCTCCTTCCAATCAGGACCTCCTACCTGAAGTCACCCTGCCTCCAGGAGAAAGACGGCTTGCGTTCCTGTTGCAACTAAAGCACAGTTTTTCCTGTAGCACTGCAGGCTTTTGAAGAGGCACGGTTCCGGAGGCCTGGCTACGGCGTTCCTTGGTGAGACCGTTCACAAGGTGCAGAACACCCTGCCTCGAGAAGTTGATTCAGGGAAGCAACCAGTGTGTACTCTGTGTCTCTTTTGACTTGTTAGAAACCACAGAGATGTATGCTGCCTGTGCCCATGGAAATGGGGGCATGATGGTACTAGCCTTGCTTTCCATTTGGAAAGCTCCATTCTTGCTACCGTGAGGCTCCCTGAAATTCTCTGCTGTTGACAGGCCTCAGGCCACTGTAGGCAAGGGTCTGGGAAGAAAATGCGTTTTCTCTGGCTACACACGGAGCTTCATTGGCCGGTGTGGGGCTCACCTTGCCATGCTCTAAAGCTAAAGGGAATCTCAACGTGAGTCCTTGCCTCGAGGTAAGGACCTGAGTAGCCCTGCAGAAAGGGAGGCATGCAGCTCTTTCCATGAGCTCTTAGTGGAGGTTCTGCTTTATTGTAAAGGAAGTACCCTTTTCAGGACCTTTAGGCGCCTCAGGTGAGCATCATTTTGGGTCCAAGAGCACAGACTCCCTCCACACCCTGGTGGGCCTGCTGAGAAGCATTGAGTCCCATATGTCCATCGGAGGCCCTCTGTGTCTGCCGAGTCTCGGGCAACACACTGTACGTTACTTCAGGAGAGCTCTATTTCCAGAGGAGTCGAACAGCATCAGAACCACATTTCTAGGCAGTCCAACATGCCCTGGAAGTTTTCGACATTGCCCTCGTTTGAATGCCCTGAGAAAACACTCTTCTTAGAATTTAACGAGGACCTCTTTCCTGAAGTCACTCTATTCAAGGAGAAATACAGCATCCTAACATGCTGTGTCGCTCACAGTGCAAGCAACGTGAGAACTTGCCTCGAGGGAAGGCCCTGAAATGCTATGCAGAAGGGGAGGCGTGTAGCAGTTTCCATGAGGCCGTAGTCGCTGCTCTGCAGCATTTTAATGCCAGTACGCTTTTCAGGACACCTAGGTGCCTCACCTGGAAAACCTGTTCCCTGCAAGAACACCGAGTACCCTCAGGCTCCCCTGGCCCTTCTAAGCAATATCCAGGCCCCTAGCTTTCCGACTCACGGTGTGTATGCCGAGTGTAGGGCAACACACTGCACTCTTATTGGTACATCTTGATTTAGCCAGCAATCGCACAGATTCACGAGCACGATTCTAGCAAGTTCCAACTTGCCGTGGAAGTCGCACTCCTTCCCTAGTTTGAGCTGCACAGAGAAAAACACTAGCCTTCTCCATCCATCCAGGACCTCCTAGCTGAAGTCACCTTGCCTCCTGGAGAAAGACGGCTGCGTTCTTATTGCAACTAAAGCACAGTTTTTCCTTTAGCACTGCAGGCTTTTGAAGAGACACGGGCCAGGAGGCCTAGCTAGGGCTTTCCTGGGTGAGGCCGTTCACTAGTTGCAGAACACCCTGCCTCGAGAAGTTGATTCAGGGAAGCAACCAGTGTGTACTCTGTGTCTCATTTGACTTGTTAGAAACCACAGAGATGTATGCTGCCTGTGCCCATGGAAATGGGGGCATGATGGTACTAGCCTTGCTTTCCATTTGGAAAGCTCCATTCTTGCTGCCGTGAAGCTCCCTGAAATTCTCTGCTGTTGACAGGCCCCTGGCCACTCTAGCATTGGTGTGTGAAGAAAATGAGTTTTCTCTGGCTACACACGGAGCTTCTTTGGCTGGGGTGGGGCTCACCTTGCCATGCTCTAGAGCTAAAGGGAATCTCAACGTGAGTCCTTGCCTCGAGGTAAGGCCCTGAGTAGCCCTGCAGAAAGGGAGGCATGCAGGTCTTTCCATGCGCTCTAAGTCGCTGTTCAGCTTTACTTTAAAGGAAGTACCCTTTTCCGGACTCGTAGGCCTCTCAGGTGAGCATCATTTTTGTTCCAAGATCCCTGAGTACCTCCACACCCCTGTAAGCCTGCTGAGCAACAACGAGGCCCATTGGGCCCTCGGAGGTCCTCTGTGTCTGCTGAGTCATGGGCAACACACTGCACTCTTTCTTGTGATATCTTGATTCACGGCACTCGCACAGGTTCACGAGCACCGTTCTAGCAGTTTCCAACATGCCGTGGAAGTCGCACTCATTCCCTAGTCTGAGCTGCACAGAGAAAAACACTGGGCTTCTCCTTCCATCTAAGACCTCCTACCTGAAGTCATCCTGCCCCCAGGAGAAAGACGGCTTGCGTTCCTATTGCAACTAAAGCACAGTATTTCCTGTAGCCCTGCAGGCTCTTGAAGACGCACGGGCCCAGAGGCCTAGCTAGGGCGTTCCTTGGTGAGGTCGTGCACTAGATGCAGAACACCCTGCCTCGAGAAGTTGATTCAGGGAAGCAACCAGTGTGTACTCCGTGTCTCTTTTGACTTGTTAGAAACCACAGAGATGTATGCTGCCTGTGCCAATGGTTATGGGGGCATGATGGTACTAGCCTTCCTTTCCATTTGGAAAGCTCCATTCTTACTGCCGTGAAGCTCCCTGAAATTCTCTGCTGTTGACAGCCCTCTGGCCACTGTAGGCATGAGTGTGGGAAGAAAATGAATTTTCTCTGCCTACACACGGAGCTTCATTGGCCGGGGTGGGGCTCACCTTGCCATGCTCTGGAGCTAAAGGGAATCTCAACTTGAGTCTTTGCCTCGAGGTAAGGCCCTGAGTAGCCCTGCAGAAAGGGAGGCATGCAGCTCTTTCCGTTAGCTCTAAGTCGCTGTTCAGCTTTACTTTAAAGGAAGTACCCTTTTCAGGACTCCTAGGCCTCTCGGGTGAGCATCATTTTTGTTCCAAGATCCCTGAGTACCTCCACACCCCTGTAGGCCTGCTGAGCAACAACGAGGCCCATCGTCCCTCGGAGGTCCTCTGTGTCTGCTGAGTCATGGGCAACACACTGCACTCTTTCTTGTGATATCTTGATTCACAGCACTCGCACAGGTTCAAGAGCAATGTTCTAGCAAGTTCCAACATGCCGTGGAAGTCGCACTCATTCCCTGGTCTGAGCTGCACAGAGAAAAACACTAGGCTTCTCCTTCCATCCAGGACCTCCTACCTGAAGTCACCCTGCCTCAGGAGAAAGACGGCTTGCGTTCCTATTGCAACTAAAGCACAGTTTTTCCTGTAGCACTGCAGGTTTGGAAGAGGCAAGGGGCCAGAGGCCTAGCTAAGGCTTTCCTTGGTGAGGTCGTTCACTAGATGCCGAAAACCCTGCCTCGAGAAGTAGATTCAGGGAAGCAACCAGTGTGTACTCCGTGTCTCTTTTGACTTGTTAGAAACCACAGAGCTGTATGCTGCCTGTGCCCATGGAAATGGGGGCATGATGGGACTAACCTTGCTTTCAGTTTGGAAAGCTCCATTCTTGCTGCCGTGAAGCTCCCTGAAATTCGCTGCTGTTGACAGGCCCCTGGCCACTGTAGGCATTGGTCTGGTAAGAAAATGAGTTTTCTCTGGCTAAACACGGAGCTCCTTTGGCCGGGGTGGGGCTCACCTTGCCATGCTCTAGAGCTAAAGGGAATCTCAACGTGAATCCTTGCCTCGAGGTAAGGCCCTGAGTAGCCCTGCAGAAAGGGAGGCATGCAGCTCTTTCCATGAGCTCTTAGTCGCTGTTGTGCTTTACTGTAAAGGAAGTACCCTTTTCAGGACTCCCAGCCCCCTCAGGTAAGCATCATTTTTGTTCCAAGATCTCTTAGTACCTCCACACCCCTGTAGGCCTGCTGAGCAAAAAGTGGCCCATTGGTCCCTCGGAGGTCCTCTGTGTCTGCTGAGTCATGGTCAACACACTGCACTCTCTCTTGTGATATCTTGACTCTCAGCACTCGCAAGTTGAAGAGCAACGTTCTTGCAAGTTCCAACATGCCGTGGAAGTCGCACTCATTCCCTAGTCTGAGCTGCACAGAGAAAAACACTAGGCTTCTCCTTCCAATCAGGACCTCCTACCTGAAGTCACCCTGCCTCCAGGAGAAAGACGGCTTGCGTTCCTGTTGCAACTAAAGCACAGTTTTTCCTGTAGCACTGCAGGCTTTTGAAGAGGCACGGTTCCGGAGGCCTGGCTACGGCGTTCCTTGGTGAGACCGTTCACAAGGTGCAGAACACCCTGCCTCGAGAAGTTGATTCAGGGAAGCAACCAGTGTGTACTCTGTGTCTCTTTTGACTTGTTAGAAACCACAGAGATGTATGCTGCCTGTGCCCATGGAAATGGGGGCATGATGGTACTAGCCTTGCTTTCCATTTGGAAAGCTCCATTCTTGCTACCGTGAGGCTCCCTGAAATTCTCTGCTGTTGACAGGCCTCAGGCCACTGTAGGCAAGGGTCTGGGAAGAAAATGCGTTTTCTCTGGCTACACACGGAGCTTCATTGGCCGGTGTGGGGCTCACCTTGCCATGCTCTAAAGCTAAAGGGAATCTCAACGTGAGTCCTTGCCTCGAGGTAAGGACCTGAGTAGCCCTGCAGAAAGGGAGGCATGCAGCTCTTTCCATGAGCTCTTAGTGGAGGTTCTGCTTTATTGTAAAGGAAGTACCCTTTTCAGGACCTTTAGGCGCCTCAGGTGAGCATCATTTTGGGTCCAAGAGCACAGACTCCCTCCACACCCTGGTGGGCCTGCTGAGAAGCATTGAGTCCCATATGTCCATCGGAGGCCCTCTGTGTCTGCCGAGTCTCGGGCAACACACTGTACGTTACTTCAGGAGAGCTCTATTTCCAGAGGAGTCGAACAGCATCAGAACCACATTTCTAGGCAGTCCAACATGCCCTGGAAGTTTTCGACATTGCCCTCGTTTGAATGCCCTGAGAAAACACTCTTCTTAGAATTTAACGAGGACCTCTTTCCTGAAGTCACTCTATTCAAGGAGAAATACAGCATCCTAACATGCTGTGTCGCTCACAGTGCAAGCAACGTGAGAACTTGCCTCGAGGGAAGGCCCTGAAATGCTATGCAGAAGGGGAGGCGTGTAGCAGTTTCCATGAGGCCGTAGTCGCTGCTCTGCAGCATTTTAATGCCAGTACGCTTTTCAGGACACCTAGGTGCCTCACCTGGAAAACCTGTTCCCTGCAAGAACACCGAGTACCCTCAGGCTCCCCTGGCCCTTCTAAGCAATATCCAGGCCCCTAGCTTTCCGACTCACGGTGTGTATGCCGAGTGTAGGGCAACACACTGCACTCTTATTGGTACATCTTGATTTAGCCAGCAATCGCACAGATTCACGAGCACGATTCTAGCAAGTTCCAACTTGCCGTGGAAGTCGCACTCCTTCCCTAGTTTGAGCTGCACAGAGAAAAACACTAGCCTTCTCCATCCATCCAGGACCTCCTAGCTGAAGTCACCTTGCCTCCTGGAGAAAGACGGCTGCGTTCTTATTGCAACTAAAGCACAGTTTTTCCTTTAGCACTGCAGGCTTTTGAAGAGACACGGGCCAGGAGGCCTAGCTAGGGCTTTCCTGGGTGAGGCCGTTCACTAGTTGCAGAACACCCTGCCTCGAGAAGTTGATTCAGGGAAGCAACCAGTGTGTACTCTGTGTCTCATTTGACTTGTTAGAAACCACAGAGATGTATGCTGCCTGTGCCCATGGAAATGGGGGCATGATGGTACTAGCCTTGCTTTCCATTTGGAAAGCTCCATTCTTGCTGCCGTGAAGCTCCCTGAAATTCTCTGCTGTTGACAGGCCCCTGGCCACTCTAGCATTGGTGTGTGAAGAAAATGAGTTTTCTCTGGCTACACACGGAGCTTCTTTGGCCGGGGTGGGGCTCACCTTGCCATGCTCTAGAGCTAAAGGGAATCTCAACGTGAGTCCTTGCCTCGAGGTAAGGCCCTGAGTAGCCCTGCAGAAAGGGAGGCATGCAGGTCTTTCCATGCGCTCTAAGTCGCTGTTCAGCTTTACTTTAAAGGAAGTACCCTTTTCCGGACTCGTAGGCCTCTCAGGTGAGCATCATTTTTGTTCCAAGATCCCTGAGTACCTCCACACCCCTGTAAGCCTGCTGAGCAACAACGAGGCCCATTGGGCCCTCGGAGGTCCTCTGTGTCTGCTGAGTCATGGGCAACACACTGCACTCTTTCTTGTGATATCTTGATTCACGGCACTCGCACAGGTTCACGAGCACCGTTCTAGCAGTTTCCAACATGCCGTGGAAGTCGCACTCATTCCCTAGTCTGAGCTGCACAGAGAAAAACACTGGGCTTCTCCTTCCATCTAAGACCTCCTACCTGAAGTCATCCTGCCCCCAGGAGAAAGACGGCTTGCGTTCCTATTGCAACTAAAGCACAGTATTTCCTGTAGCCCTGCAGGCTCTTGAAGACGCACGGGCCCAGAGGCCTAGCTAGGGCGTTCCTTGGTGAGGTCGTGCACTAGATGCAGAACACCCTGCCTCGAGAAGTTGATTCAGGGAAGCAACCAGTGTGTACTCCGTGTCTCTTTTGACTTGTTAGAAACCACAGAGATGTATGCTGCCTGTGCCAATGGTTATGGGGGCATGATGGTACTAGCCTTCCTTTCCATTTGGAAAGCTCCATTCTTACTGCCGTGAAGCTCCCTGAAATTCTCTGCTGTTGACAGCCCTCTGGCCACTGTAGGCATGAGTGTGGGAAGAAAATGAATTTTCTCTGCCTACACACGGAGCTTCATTGGCCGGGGTGGGGCTCACCTTGCCATGCTCTGGAGCTAAAGGGAATCTCAACTTGAGTCTTTGCCTCGAGGTAAGGCCCTGAGTAGCCCTGCAGAAAGGGAGGCATGCAGCTCTTTCCGTTAGCTCTAAGTCGCTGTTCAGCTTTACTTTAAAGGAAGTACCCTTTTCAGGACTCCTAGGCCTCTCGGGTGAGCATCATTTTTGTTCCAAGATCCCTGAGTACCTCCACACCCCTGTAGGCCTGCTGAGCAACAACGAGGCCCATCGTCCCTCGGAGGTCCTCTGTGTCTGCTGAGTCATGGGCAACACACTGCACTCTTTCTTGTGATATCTTGATTCACAGCACTCGCACAGGTTCAAGAGCAATGTTCTAGCAAGTTCCAACATGCCGTGGAAGTCGCACTCATTCCCTGGTCTGAGCTGCACAGAGAAAAACACTAGGCTTCTCCTTCCATCCAGGACCTCCTACCTGAAGTCACCCTGCCTCAGGAGAAAGACGGCTTGCGTTCCTATTGCAACTAAAGCACAGTTTTTCCTGTAGCACTGCAGGTTTGGAAGAGGCAAGGGGCCAGAGGCCTAGCTAAGGCTTTCCTTGGTGAGGTCGTTCACTAGATGCCGAAAACCCTGCCTCGAGAAGTAGATTCAGGGAAGCAACCAGTGTGTACTCCGTGTCTCTTTTGACTTGTTAGAAACCACAGAGCTGTATGCTGCCTGTGCCCATGGAAATGGGGGCATGATGGGACTAACCTTGCTTTCAGTTTGGAAAGCTCCATTCTTGCTGCCGTGAAGCTCCCTGAAATTCGCTGCTGTTGACAGGCCCCTGGCCACTGTAGGCATTGGTCTGGTAAGAAAATGAGTTTTCTCTGGCTAAACACGGAGCTCCTTTGGCCGGGGTGGGGCTCACCTTGCCATGCTCTAGAGCTAAAGGGAATCTCAACGTGAATCCTTGCCTCGAGGTAAGGCCCTGAGTAGCCCTGCAGAAAGGGAGGCATGCAGCTCTTTCCATGAGCTCTTAGTCGCTGTTGTGCTTTACTGTAAAGGAAGTACCCTTTTCAGGACTCCCAGCCCCCTCAGGTAAGCATCATTTTTGTTCCAAGATCTCTTAGTACCTCCACACCCCTGTAGGCCTGCTGAGCAAAAAGTGGCCCATTGGTCCCTCGGAGGTCCTCTGTGTCTGCTGAGTCATGGTCAACACACTGCACTCTCTCTTGTGATATCTTGACTCTCAGCACTCGCAAGTTGAAGAGCAACGTTCTTGCAAGTTCCAACATGCCGTGGAAGTCGCACTCATTCCCTAGTCTGAGCTGCACAGAGAAAAACACTAGGCTTCTCCTTCCAATCAGGACCTCCTACCTGAAGTCACCCTGCCTCCAGGAGAAAGACGGCTTGCGTTCCTGTTGCAACTAAAGCACAGTTTTTCCTGTAGCACTGCAGGCTTTTGAAGAGGCACGGTTCCGGAGGCCTGGCTACGGCGTTCCTTGGTGAGACCGTTCACAAGGTGCAGAACACCCTGCCTCGAGAAGTTGATTCAGGGAAGCAACCAGTGTGTACTCTGTGTCTCTTTTGACTTGTTAGAAACCACAGAGATGTATGCTGCCTGTGCCCATGGAAATGGGGGCATGATGGTACTAGCCTTGCTTTCCATTTGGAAAGCTCCATTCTTGCTACCGTGAGGCTCCCTGAAATTCTCTGCTGTTGACAGGCCTCAGGCCACTGTAGGCAAGGGTCTGGGAAGAAAATGCGTTTTCTCTGGCTACACACGGAGCTTCATTGGCCGGTGTGGGGCTCACCTTGCCATGCTCTAAAGCTAAAGGGAATCTCAACGTGAGTCCTTGCCTCGAGGTAAGGACCTGAGTAGCCCTGCAGAAAGGGAGGCATGCAGCTCTTTCCATGAGCTCTTAGTGGAGGTTCTGCTTTATTGTAAAGGAAGTACCCTTTTCAGGACCTTTAGGCGCCTCAGGTGAGCATCATTTTGGGTCCAAGAGCACAGACTCCCTCCACACCCTGGTGGGCCTGCTGAGAAGCATTGAGTCCCATATGTCCATCGGAGGCCCTCTGTGTCTGCCGAGTCTCGGGCAACACACTGTACGTTACTTCAGGAGAGCTCTATTTCCAGAGCAGTCGAACAGCATCAGAACCACATTTCTAGGCAGTCCAACATGCCCTGGAAGTTTTCGACATTGCCCTCGTTTGAATGCCCTGAGAAAACACTCTTCTTAGAATTTAACGAGGACCTCTTTCCTGAAGTCACTCTATTCAAGGAGAAATACAGCATCCTAACATGCTGTGTCGCTCACAGTGCAAGCAACGTGAGAACTTGCCTCGAGGTAAGGCCCTGAAATGCTATGCAGAAGGGCAGGCGTGTAGCAGTTTCCATGAGGCCGTAGTCGCTGCTCTGCAGCATTTTAACGCCAGTACGCTTTTCAGGACACCTAGGTGCCTCACCTGGAAAACCTGTTCCCTGCAAGAACACCGAGTACCCTCAGGCTCCCCTGGCCCTTCTAAGCAATATCCAGGCCCCTAGCTTTCCGACTCACGGTGTGTATGCCGAGTGTAGGGCAACACACTGCACTCTTATTGGTACATCTTGATTTAGCCAGCAATCGCACAGATTCACGAGCACGATTCTAGCAAGTTCCAACTTGCCGTGGAAGTCGCACTCCTTCCCTAGTTTGAGCTGCACAGAGAAAAACACTAGCCTTCTCCATCCATCCAGGACCTCCTAGCTGAAGTCACCTTGCCTCCTGGAGAAAGACGGCTGCGTTCTTATTGCAACTAAAGCACAGTTTTTCCTTTAGCACTGCAGGCTTTTGAAGAGACACGGGCCAGGAGGCCTAGCTAGGGCTTTCCTGGGTGAGGCCGTTCACTAGTTGCAGAACACCCTGCCTCGAGAAGTTGATTCAGGGAAGCAACCAGTGTGTACTCTGTGTCTCATTTGACTTGTTAGAAACCACAGAGATGTATGCTGCCTGTGCCCATGGAAATGGGGGCATGATGGTACTAGCCTTGCTTTCCATTTGGAAAGCTCCATTCTTGCCGCCGGGAAGCTCCCTGAAATTCTCTGCTGTTGACAGGCCCCTGGCCACTCTAGCATTGGTGTGTGAAGAAAATGAGTTTTCTCTGGCTACACACGGAGCTTCTTTGGCTGGGGTGGGGCTCACCTTGCCATGCTCTAGAGCTAAAGGGAATCTCAACGTGAGTCCTTGCCTCGAGGTAAGGCCCTGAGTAGCCCTGCAGAAAGGGAGGCATGCAGGTCTTTCCATGCGCTCTAAGTCGCTGTTCAGCTTTACTTTAAAGGAAGTACCCTTTTCCGGACTCGTAGGCCTCTCAGGTGAGCATCATTTTTGTTCCAAGATCCCTGAGTACCTCCACACCCCTGTAAGCCTGCTGAGCAACAACGAGGCCCATTGGGCCCTCGGAGGTCCTCTGTGTCTGCTGAGTCATGGGCAACACACTGCACTCTTTCTTGTGATATCTTGATTCACGGCACTCGCACAGGTTCACGAGCACCGTTCTAGCAGTTTCCAACATGCCGTGGAAGTCGCACTCATTCCCTAGTCTGAGCTGCACAGAGAAAAACACTGGGCTTCTCCTTCCATCTAAGACCTCCTACCTGAAGTCATCCTGCCCCCAGGAGAAAGACGGCTTGCGTTCCTATTGCAACTAAAGCACAGTTTTTCCTGTAGCCCTGCAGGCTCTTGAAGACGCACGGGCCCAGAGGCCTAGCTAGGGCGTTCCTTGGTGAGGTCGTGCACTAGATGCAGAACACCCTGCCTCGAGAAGTTGATTCAGGGAAGCAACCAGTGTGTACTCCGTGTCTCTTTTGACTTGTTAGAAACCACAGAGATGTATGCTGCCTGTGCCAATGGTAATGGGGGCATGATGGTACTAGCCTTCCTTTCCATTTGGAAAGCTCCATTCTTACTGCCGTGAAGCTCCCTGAAATTCTCTGCTGTTGACAGCCCTCTGGCCACTGTAGGCATGAGTGTGGGAAGAAAATGAATTTTCTCTGCCTACACACGGAGCTTCATTGGCCGGGGTGGGGCTCACCTTGCCATGCTCTGGAGCTAAAGGGAATCTCAACTTGAGTCTTTGCCTCGAGGTAAGGCCCTGAGTAGCCCTGCAGAAAGGGAGGCATGCAGCTCTTTCCATTAGCTCTAAGTCGCTGTTCAGCTTTACTTTAAAGGAAGTACCCTTTTCAGGACTCCTAGGCCTCTCGGGTGAGCATCATTTTTGTTCCAAGATCCCTGAGTACCTCCACACCCCTGTAGGCCTGCTGAGCAACAACGAGGCCCATCGTCCCTCGGAGGTCCTCTGTGTCTGCTGAGTCATGGGCAACACACTGCACTCTTTCTTGTGATATCTTGATTCACAGCACTCGCACAGGTTCAAGAGCAATGTTCTAGCAAGTTCCAACATGCCGTGGAAGTCGCACTCATTCCCTGGTCTGAGCTGCACAGAGAAAAACACTAGGCTTCTCCTTCCATCCAGGACCTCCTACCTGAAGTCACCCTGCCTCAGGAGAAAGACGGCTTGCGTTCCTATTGCAACTAAAGCACAGTTTTTCCTGTAGCACTGCAGGTTTGGAAGAGGCAAGGGGCCAGAGGCCTAGCTAAGGCTTTCCTTGGTGAGGTCGTTCACTAGATGCCGAAAACCCTGCCTCGAGAAGTAGATTCAGGGAAGCAACCAGTGTGTACTCCGTGTCTCTTTTGACTTGTTAGAAACCACAGAGCTGTATGCTGCCTGTGCCCATGGAAATGGGGGCATGATGGGACTAACCTTGCTTTCAGTTTGGAAAGCTCCATTCTTGCTGCCGTGAAGCTCCCTGAAATTCGCTGCTGTTGACAGGCCCCTGGCCACTGTAGGCATTGGTCTGGTAAGAAAATGAGTTTTCTCTGGCTAAACACGGAGCTCCTTTGGCCGGGGTGGGGCTCACCTTGCCATGCTCTAGAGCTAAAGGGAATCTCAACGTGAATCCTTGCCTCGAGGTAAGGCCCTGAGTAGCCCTGCAGAAAGGGAGGCATGCAGCTCTTTCCATGAGCTCTTAGTCGCTGTTGTGCTTTACTGTAAAGGAAGTACCCTTTTCAGGACTCCCAGCCCCCTCAGGTAAGCATCATTTTTGTTCCAAGATCTCTTAGTACCTCCACACCCCTGTAGGCCTGCTGAGCAAAAAGTGGCCCATTGGTCCCTCGGAGGTCCTCTGTGTCTGCTGAGTCATGGTCAACACACTGCACTCTCTCTTGTGATATCTTGACTCTCAGCACTCGCAAGTTGAAGAGCAACGTTCTTGCAAGTTCCAACATGCCGTGGAAGTCGCACTCATTCCCTAGTCTGAGCTGCACAGAGAAAAACACTAGGCTTCTCCTTCCAATCAGGACCTCCTACCTGAAGTCACCCTGCCTCCAGGAGAAAGACGGCTTGCGTTCCTGTTGCAACTAAAGCACAGTTTTTCCTGTAGCACTGCAGGCTTTTGAAGAGGCACGGTTCCGGAGGCCTGGCTACGGCGTTCCTTGGTGAGACCGTTCACAAGGTGCAGAACACCCTGCCTCGAGAAGTTGATTCAGGGAAGCAACCAGTGTGTACTCTGTGTCTCTTTTGACTTGTTAGAAACCACAGAGATGTATGCTGCCTGTGCCCATGGAAATGGGGGCATGATGGTACTAGCCTTGCTTTCCATTTGGAAAGCTCCATTCTTGCTACCGTGAGGCTCCCTGAAATTCTCTGCTGTTGACAGGCCTCAGGCCACTGTAGGCAAGGGTCTGGGAAGAAAATGCGTTTTCTCTGGCTACACACGGAGCTTCATTGGCCGGTGTGGGGCTCACCTTGCCATGCTCTAAAGCTAAAGGGAATCTCAACGTGAGTCCTTGCCTCGAGGTAAGGAGCTGAGTAGCCCTGCAGAAAGGGAGGCATGCAGCTCTTTCCATGAGCTCTTAGTGGAGGTTCTGCTTTATTGTAAAGGAAGTACCCTTTTCAGGACCTTTAGGCGCCTCAGGTGAGCATCATTTTGGGTCCAAGAGCACAGACTCCCTCCACACCCTGGTGGGCCTGCTGAGAAGCATTGAGTCCCATATGTCCATCGGAGGCCCTCTGTGTCTGCCGAGTCTCGGGCAACACACTGTACGTTACTTCAGGAGAGCTCTATTTCCAGAGCAGTCGAACAGCATCAGAACCACATTTCTAGGCAGTCCAACATGCCCTGGAAGTTTTCGACATTGCCCTCGTTTGAATGCCCTGAGAAAACACTCTTCTTAGAATTTAACGAGGACCTCTTTCCTGAAGTCACTCTATTCAAGGAGAAATACAGCATCCTAACATGCTGTGTCGCTCACAGTGCAAGCAACGTGAGAACTTGCCTCGAGGGAAGGCCCTGAAATGCTATGCAGAAGGGGAGGCGTGTAGCAGTTTCCATGAGGCCGTAGTCGTTGCTCTGCAGCATTTTAATGCCAGTACGCTTTTCAGGACACCTAGGTGCCTCACCTGGAAAACCTGTTCCCTGCAAGAACACCGAGTACCCTCAGGCTCCCCTGGCCCTTCTAAGCAATATCCAGGCCCCTAGCTTTCCGACTCACGGTGTGTATGCCGAGTGTAGGGCAACACACTGCACTCTTATTGGTACATCTTGATTTAGCCAGCAATCGCACAGATTCACGAGCACGATTCTAGCAAGTTCCAACTTGCCGTGGAAGTCGCACTCCTTCCCTAGTTTGAGCTGCACAGAGAAAAACACTAGCCTTCTCCATCCATCCAGGACCTCCTAGCTGAAGTCACCTTGCCTCCTGGAGAAAGACGGCTGCGTTCTTATTGCAACTAAAGCACAGTTTTTCCTTTAGCACTGCAGGCTTTTGAAGAGACACGGGCCAGGAGGCCTAGCTAGGGCTTTCCTGGGTGAGGCCGTTCACTAGTTGCAGAACACCCTGCCTCGAGAAGTTGATTCAGGGAAGCAACCAGTGTGTACTCTGTGTCTCATTTGACTTGTTAGAAACCACAGAGATGTATGCTGCCTGTGCCCATGGAAATGGGGGCATGATGGTACTAGCCTTGCTTTCCATTTGGAAAGCTCCATTCTTGCCGCCGGGAAGCTCCCTGAAATTCTCTGCTGTTGACAGGCCCCTGGCCACTCTAGCATTGGTGTGTGAAGAAAATGAGTTTTCTCTGGCTACACACGGAGCTTCTTTGGCTGGGGTGGGGCTCACCTTGCCATGCTCTAGAGCTAAAGGGAATCTCAACGTGAGTCCTTGCCTCGAGGTAAGGCCCTGAGTAGCCCTGCAGAAAGGGAGGCATGCAGGTCTTTCCATGCGCTCTAAGTCGCTGTTCAGCTTTACTTTAAAGGAAGTACCCTTTTCCGGACTCGTAGGCCTCTCAGGTGAGCATCATTTTTGTTCCAAGATCCCTGAGTACCTCCACACCCCTGTAAGCCTGCTGAGCAACAACGAGGCCCATTGGGCCCTCGGAGGTCCTCTGTGTCTGCTGAGTCATGGGCAACACACTGCACTCTTTCTTGTGATATCTTGATTCACGGCACTCGCACAGGTTCACGAGCACCGTTCTAGCAGTTTCCAACATGCCGTGGAAGTCGCACTCATTCCCTAGTCTGAGCTGCACAGAGAAAAACACTGGGCTTCTCCTTCCATCTAAGACCTCCTACCTGAAGTCATCCTGCCCCCAGGAGAAAGACGGCTTGCGTTCCTATTGCAACTAAAGCACAGTTTTTCCTGTAGCCCTGCAGGCTCTTGAAGACGCACGGGCCCAGAGGCCTAGCTAGGGCGTTCCTTGGTGAGGTCGTGCACTAGATGCAGAACACCCTGCCTCGAGAAGTTGATTCAGGGAAGCAACCAGTGTGTACTCCGTGTCTCTTTTGACTTGTTAGAAACCACAGAGATGTATGCTGCCTGTGCCAATGGTAATGGGGGCATGATGGTACTAGCCTTCCTTTCCATTTGGAAAGCTCCATTCTTACTGCCGTGAAGCTCCCTGAAATTCTCTGCTGTTGACAGCCCTCTGGCCACTGTAGGCATGAGTGTGGGAAGAAAATGAATTTTCTCTGCCTACACACGGAGCTTCATTGGCCGGGGTGGGGCTCACCTTGCCATGCTCTGGAGCTAAAGGGAATCTCAACTTGAGTCTTTGCCTCGAGGTAAGGCCCTGAGTAGCCCTGCAGAAAGGGAGGCATGCAGCTCTTTCCATTAGCTCTAAGTCGCTGTTCAGCTTTACTTTAAAGGAAGTACCCTTTTCAGGACTCCTAGGCCTCTCGGGTGAGCATCATTTTTGTTCCAAGATCCCTGAGTACCTCCACACCCCTGTAGGCCTGCTGAGCAACAACGAGGCCCATCGTCCCTCGGAGGTCCTCTGTGTCTGCTGAGTCATGGGCAACACACTGCACTCTTTCTTGTGATATCTTGATTCACAGCACTCGCACAGGTTCAAGAGCAATGTTCTAGCAAGTTCCAACATGCCGTGGAAGTCGCACTCATTCCCTGGTCTGAGCTGCACAGAGAAAAACACTAGGCTTCTCCTTCCATCCAGGACCTCCTACCTGAAGTCACCCTGCCTCAGGAGAAAGACGGCTTGCGTTCCTATTGCAACTAAAGCACAGTTTTTCCTGTAGCACTGCAGGTTTGGAAGAGGCAAGGGGCCAGAGGCCTAGCTAAGGCTTTCCTTGGTGAGGTCGTTCACTAGATGCCGAAAACCCTGCCTCGAGAAGTAGATTCAGGGAAGCAACCAGTGTGTACTCCGTGTCTCTTTTGACTTGTTAGAAACCACAGAGCTGTATGCTGCCTGTGCCCATGGAAATGGGGTCATGATGGGACTAACCTTGCTTTCAGTTTGGAAAGCTCCATTCTTGCTGCCGTGAAGCTCCCTGATATTCTCTGCTGTTGACAGGCCCCTGGCCACTCTAGCATTGGTGTGGGAAGAAAATGAGTTTTCTCTGGCTACACACGGAGCTTCTTTGGCCGGGGTGGGGCTCACCTTGCCATGCTGTAGAGCTAAAGGGAATCTCAACGTGAGTCCTTGCCTCGAGGTAAGGCCCTGAGTAGCCCTGCAGAAAGGGAGGCATGCAGGTCTTTCCATGCGCTCTAAGTCGCTGTTCAGCTTTACTTTAAAGGAAGTACCCTTTTCCGGACTCGTAGGCCTCTCAGGTGAGCATCATTTTTGTTCCAAGATCCCTGAGTACCTCCACACCCCTGTAAGCCTGCTGAGCAACAACGAGGAACATCGTCCCTCGGAGGTCCTCTGTGTGTGCTGAGTCATGGGCAACACACTGCACTCTTTCTTGTGATATCTTGATTCACAGCACTCGCACAGGTTCACGAGCACCGTTCTAGCAGGTTCCAACATGCCGTGGAAGTCGCACTCATTCCCTAGTCTGAGCTGCACAGAGAAAAACACTAGGCTTCTCCTTCCATCTAAGACCTCCTACCTGAAGTCACCCTGTCTTCAGGAGAAACACTGCGTGCGTTCTTATTGCAACTAAAGCACCGTTTTTCCTGTAGCACTGCAGGCTTTTGAAGAGGCACGGGCCCAGAGGCCTAGCTAGGGCGTTCCTTGGTGAGGTCGTGCACTAGATGCAGAACACCCTGCCTCGAGAAGTTGATTCAGGGAAGCAACCAGTGTGTACTCCGTGTCTCTTTTGACTTGTTAGAAACCACAGAGATGTATGCTGCCTGTGCCAATGGTTATGGGGGCATGATGGTACTAGCCTTCCTTTCCATTTGGAAAGCTCCATTCTTACTGCCGTGAAGCTCCCTGAAATTCTCTGCTGTTGACAGCCCTCTGGCCACTGTAGGCATGAGTGTGGGAAGAAAATGAATTTTCTCTGCCTACACACGGAGCTTCATTGGCCGGGGTGGGGCTCACCTTGCCATGCTCTGGAGCTAAAGGGAATCTCAACTTGAGTCTTTGCCTCGAGGTAAGGCCCTGAGTAGCCCTGCAGAAAGGGAGGCATGCAGCTCTTTCCATTAGCTCTAAGTCGCTGTTCAGCTTTACTTTAAAGGAAGTACCCTTTTCAGGACTCCTAGGCCTCTCGGGTGAGCATCATTTTTGTTCCAAGATCCCTGAGTACCTCCACACCCCTGTAGGCCTGCTGAGCAACAACGAGGCCCATCGTCCCTCGGAGGTCCTCTGTGTCTGCTGAGTCATGGGCAACACACTGCACTCTTTCTTGTGATATCTTGATTCACAGCACTCGCACAGGTTCAAGAGCAATGTTCTAGCAAGTTCCAACATGCCGTGGAAGTCGCACTCATTCCCTGGTCTGAGCTGCACAGAGAAAAACACTAGGCTTCTCCTTCCATCCAGGACCTCCTACCTGAAGTCACCCTGCCTCAGGAGAAAGACGGCTTGCGTTCCTATTGCAACTAAAGCACAGTTTTTCCTGTAGCACTGCAGGTTTGGAAGAGGCAAGGGGCCAGAGGCCTAGCTAAGGCTTTCCTTGGTGAGGTCGTTCACTAGATGCCGAAAACCCTGCCTCGAGAAGTTGATTCAGGGAAGCAACCAGTGTGTACTCCGTGTCTCTTTTGACTTGTTAGAAACCACAGAGATGTATGCTGCCTGTGCCCATGGAAATGGGGGCATGATGGGACTAACCTTACTTTCAGTTTGGAAAGCTCCATTCTTGCTGCCGTGAAGCTCCCTGAAATTCGCTGCTGTTGACAGGCCCCTGGCCACTGTAGGCATTGGTCTGGTAAGAAAATGAGTTTTCTCTGGCTAAACACGGAGCTCCTTTGGCCGGGGTGGGGCTCACCTTGCCATGCTCTAGAGCTAAAGGGAATCTCAACGTGAATCCTTGCCTCGAGGTAAGGCCCTGAGTAGCCCTGCAGAAAGGGAGGCATGCAGCTCTTTCCATGAGCTCTTAGTCGCTGTTGTGCTTTACTGTAAAGGAAGTACCCTTTTCAGGACTCCCAGCCCCCTCAGGTAAGCATCATTTTTGTTCCAAGATCTCTTAGTACCTCCACACCCCTGTAGGCCTGCTGAGCAAAAAGTGGCCCATTGGTCCCTCGGAGGTCCTCTGTGTCTGCTGAGTCATGGTCAACACACTGCACTCTCTCTTGTGATATCTTGACTCTCAGCACTCGCAAGTTGAAGAGCAACGTTCTTGCAAGTTCCAACATGCCGTGGAAGTCGCACTCATTCCCTAGTCTGAGCTGCACAGAGAAAAACACTAGGCTTCTCCTTCCAATCAGGACCTCCTACCTGAAGTCACCCTGCCTCCAGGAGAAAGACGGCTTGCGTTCCTGTTGCAACTAAAGCACAGTTTTTCCTGTAGCACTGCAGGCTTTTGAAGAGGCACGGTTCCGGAGGCCTGGCTACGGCGTTCCTTGGAGACCGTTCACAAGGTGCAGAACACCCTGCCTCGAGAAGTTGATTCAGGGAAGCAACCAGTGTGTACTCTGTGTCTCTTTTGACTTGTTAGAAACCACAGAGATGTATGCTGCCTGTGCCCATGGAAATGGGGGCATGATGGTACTAGCCTTGCTTTCCATTTGGAAAGCTCCATTCTTGCTACCGTGAAGCTCCCTGAAATTCTCTGCTGTTGACAGGCCTCAGGCCACTGTAGGCAAGGGTCTGGGAAGAAAATGCGTTTTCTCTGGCTACACACGGAGCTTCATTGGCCGGTGTGGGGCTCACCTTGCCATGCTCTAAAGCTAAAGGGAATCTCAACGTGAGTCCTTGCCTCGAGGTAAGGACCTGAGTAGCCCTGCAGAAAGGGAGGCATGCAGCTCTTTCCATGAGCTCTTAGTGGAGGTTCTGCTTTATTTTAAAGGAAGTACCCTTTTCAGGACCTTTAGGCGCCTCAGGTGAGCATCATTTTGGGTCCAAGAGCACAGACTCCCTCCACACCCCGGTGGGCCTGCTGAGAAGCATTGAGTCCCATATGTCCATCGCAGGCCCTCTGTGTCTGCCGAGTCTCGGGCAACACACTGTACGTTACTTCAGGAGAGCTCTATTTCCAGAGCAGTCGAACAGCATCAGAACCACATTTCTAGGCAGTCCAACATGCCCTGGAAGTTTTCGACATTGCCCTCGTTTGAATGCCCTGAGAAAACACTCTTCTTAGAATTTAATGAGGACCTCTTTCCTGAAGTCACTCTATTCAAGGAGAAATACAGCATCCTAACATGCTGTGTCGCTCACAGTGCAAGCAACGTGAGAACTTGCCTCGAGGTAAGGCCCTGAAATGCTATGCAGAAGGGCAGGCGTGTAGCAGTTTCCATGAGGCCGTAGTCGCTGCTCTGCAGCATTTTAACGCCAGTACGCTTTTCAGGACACCTAGGTGCCTCACCTGGAAAACCTGTTCCCTGCAAGAACACCGAGTACCCTCAGGCTCCCCTGGCCCTTCTAAGCAATATCCAGGCCCCTAGCTTTCTGACTCACGGTGTGTATGCCGAGTGTAGGGCACCACACTGCACTCTTATTGGTACATCTTGATTTAGCCAGCAATCGCACAGATTCACGAGCACGATTCTAGCAAGTTCCAACTTGCCGTGGAAGTCGCACTCCTTCCCTAGTTTGAGCTGCACAGAGAAAAACACTAGCCTTCTCCATCCATCCAGGACCTCCTAGCTGAAGTCACCTTGCCTCCTGGAGAAAGACGGCTGCGTTCTTATTGCAACTAAAGCACAGTTTTTCCTTTAGCACTGCAGGCTTTTGAAGAGACACGGGCCAGGAGGCCTAGCTAGGGCTTTCCTGGGTGAGGCCGTTCACTAGTTGCAGAACACCCTGCCTCGAGAAGTTGATTCAGGGAAGCAACCAGTGTGTACTCCGTGTCTCTTTTGACTTGTTAGAAACCACAGAGCTGTATGCTGCCTGTGCCCATGGAAATGGGGGCATGATGGGACTAACCTTGCTTTCAGTTTGGAAAGCTCCATTCTTGCTGCCGTGAAGCTCCCTGAAATTCGCTGCTGTTGACAGGCCCCTGGCCACTGTAGGCATTGGTCTGGTAAGAAAATGAGTTTTCTCTGGCTAAACACGGAGCTCCTTTGGCCGGGGTGGGGCTCACCTTGCCATGCTCTAGAGCTAAAGGGAATCTCAACGTGAATCCTTGCCTCGAGGTAAGGCCCTGAGTAGCCCTGCAGAAAGGGAGGCATGCAGCTCTTTCCATGAGCTCTTAGTCGCTGTTGTGCTTTACTGTAAAGGAAGTACCCTTTTCAGGACTCCCAGCCCCCTCAGGTAAGCATCATTTTTGTTCCAAGATCTCTTAGTACCTCCACACCCCTGTAGGCCTGCTGAGCAAAAAGTGGCCCATTGGTCCCTCGGAGGTCCTCTGTGTCTGCTGAGTCATGGTCAACACACTGCACTCTCTCTTGTGATATCTTGACTCTCAGCACTCGCAAGTTGAAGAGCAACGTTCTTGCAAGTTCCAACATGCCGTGGAAGTCGCACTCATTCCCTAGTCTGAGCTGCACAGAGAAAAACACTAGGCTTCTCCTTCCAATCAGGACCTCCTACCTGAAGTCACCCTGCCTCCAGGAGAAAGACGGCTTGCGTTCCTGTTGCAACTAAAGCACAGTTTTTCCTGTAGCACTGCAGGCTTTTGAAGAGGCACGGTTCCGGAGGCCTGGCTACGGCGTTCCTTGGTGAGACCGTTCACAAGGTGCAGAACACCCTGCCTCGAGAAGTTGATTCAGGGAAGCAACCAGTGTGTACTCTGTGTCTCTTTTGACTTGTTAGAAACCACAGAGATGTATGCTGCCTGTGCCCATGGAAATGGGGGCATGATGGTACTAGCCTTGCTTTCCATTTGGAAAGCTCCATTCTTGCTACCGTGAAGCTCCCTGAAATTCTCTGCTGTTGACAGGCCTCAGGCCACTGTAGGCAAGGGTCTGGGAAGAAAATGCGTTTTCTCTGGCTACACACGGAGCTTCATTGGCCGGTGTGGGGCTCACCTTGCCATGCTCTAAAGCTAAAGGGAATCTCAACGTGAGTCCTTGCCTCGAGGTAAGGACCTGAGTAGCCCTGCAGAAAGGGAGGCATGCAGCTCTTTCCATGAGCTCTTAGTGGAGGTTCTGCTTTATTGTAAAGGAAGTACCCTTTTCAGGACCTTTAGGCGCCTCAGGTGAGCATCATTTTGGGTCCAAGAGCACAGACTCCCTCCACACCCTGGTGGGCCTGCTGAGAAGCATTGAGTCCCATATGTCCATCGGAGGCCCTCTGTGTCTGCCGAGTCTCGGGCAACACACTGTACGTTACTTCAGGAGAGCTCTATTTCCAGAGCAGTAGAACAGCATCAGAACCACATTTCTAGGCAGTCCAACATGCCCTGGAAGTTTTCGACATTGCCCTCGTTTGAATGCCCTGAGAAAACACTCTTCTTAGAATTTAATGAGGACCTCTTTCCTGAAGTCACTCTATTCAAGGAGAAATACAGCATCCTAACATGCTGTGTCGCTCACAGTGCAAGCAACGTGAGAACTTGCCTCGAGGTAAGGCCCTGAAATGCTATGCAGAAGGGGAGGCGTGTAGCAGTTTCCATGAGGCCGTAGTCGCTGCTCTGCAGCATTTTAACGCCAGTACGCTTTTCAGGACACCTAGGTGCCTCACCTGGAAAACCTGTTCCCTGCAAGAACACCGAGTACCCTCAGGCTCCCCTGGCCCTTCTAAGCAATATCCAGGCCCCTAGCTTTCCGACTCACGGTGTGTATGCCGAGTGTAGGGCAACACACTGCACTCTTATTGGTACATCTTGATTTAGCCAGCAATCGCACAGATTCACGAGCACGATTCTAGCAAGTTCCAACTTGCCGTGGAAGTCGCACTCCTTCCCTAGTTTGAGCTGCACAGAGAAAAACACTAGCCTTCTCCATCCATCCAGGACCTCCTAGCTGAAGTCACCTTGCCTCCTGGAGAAAGACGGCTGCGTTCTTATTGCAACTAAAGCACAGTTTTTCCTTTAGCACTGCAGGCTTTTGAAGAGACACGGGCCAGGAGGCCTAGCTAGGGCTTTCCTGGGTGAGGCCGTTCACTAGTTGCAGAACACCCTGCCTCGAGAAGTTGATTCAGGGAAGCAACCAGTGTGTACTCTGTGTCTCATTTGACTTGTTAGAAACCACAGAGATGTATGCTGCCTGTGCCCATGGAAATGGGGGCATGATGGTACTAGCCTTGCTTTCCATTTGGAAAGCTCCATTCTTGCTGCCGTGAAGCTCCCTGAAATTCTCTGCTGTTGACAGGCCCCTGGCCACTCTAGCATTGGTGTGTGAAGAAAATGAGTTTTCTCTGGCTACACACGGAGCTTCTTTGGCTGGGGTGGGGCTCACCTTGCCATGCTCTAGAGCTAAAGGGAATCTCAACGTGAGTCCTTGCCTCGAGGTAAGGCCCTGAGTAGCCCTGCAGAAAGGGAGGCATGCAGGTCTTTCCATGCGCTCTAAGTCGCTGTTCAGCTTTACTTTAAAGGAAGTACCCTTTTCCGGACTCGTAGGCCTCTCAGGTGAGCATCATTTTTGTTCCAAGATCCCTGAGTACCTCCACACCCCTGTAAGCCTGCTGAGCAACAACGAGGCCCATTGGGCCCTCGGAGGTCCTCTGTGTCTGCTGAGTCATGGGCAACACACTGCACTCTTTCTTGTGATATCTTGATTCACGGCACTCGCACAGGTTCACGAGCACCGTTCTAGCAGTTTCCAACATGCCGTGGAAGTCGCACTCATTCCCTAGTCTGAGCTGCACAGAGAAAAACACTGGGCTTCTCCTTCCATCTAAGACCTCCTACCTGAAGTCATCCTGCCCCCAGGAGAAAGACGGCTTGCGTTCCTATTGCAACTAAAGCACAGTATTTCCTGTAGCCCTGCAGGCTCTTGAAGACGCACGGGCCCAGAGGCCTAGCTAGGGCGTTCCTTGGTGAGGTCGTGCACTAGATGCAGAACACCCTGCCTCGAGAAGTTGATTCAGGGAAGCAACCAGTGTGTACTCCGTGTCTCTTTTGACTTGTTAGAAACCACAGAGATGTATGCTGCCTGTGCCAATGGTTATGGGGGCATGATGGTACTAGCCTTCCTTTCTATTTGGAAAGCTCCATTCTTACTGCCGTGAAGCTCCCTGAAATTCTCTGCTGTTGACAGCCCTCTGGCCACTGTAGGCATGAGTGTGGGAAGAAAATGAATTTTCTCTGCCTACACACGGAGCTTCATTGGCCGGGGTGGGGCTCACCTTGCCATGCTCTGGAGCTAAAGGGAATCTCAACTTGAGTCTTTGCCTCGAGGTAAGGCCCTGAGTAGCCCTGCCGAAAGGGAGGCATGCAGCTCTTTCCGTTAGCTCTAAGTCGCTGTTCAGCTTTACTTTAAAGGAAGTACCCTTTTCAGGACTCCTAGGCCTCTCGGGTGAGCATCATTTTTGTTCCAAGATCCCTGAGTACCTCCACACCCCTGTAGGCCTGCTGAGCAACAACGAGGCCCATCGTCCCTCGGAGGTCCTCTGTGTCTGCTGAGTCATGGGCAACACACTGCACTCTTTCTTGTGATATCTTGATTCACAGCACTCGCACAGGTTCAAGAGCAATGTTCTAGCAAGTTCCAACATGCCGTGGAAGTCGCACTCATTCCCTGGTCTGAGCTGCACAGAGAAAAACACTAGGCTTCTCCTTCCATCCAGGACCTCCTACCTGAAGTCACCCTGCCTCAGGAGAAAGACGGCTTGCGTTCCTATTGCAACTAAAGCACAGTTTTTCCTGTAGCACTGCAGGTTTGGAAGAGGCAAGGGGCCAGAGGCCTAGCTAAGGCTTTCCTTGGTGAGGTCGTTCACTAGATGCCGAAAACCCTGCCTCGAGAAGTTGATTCAGGGAAGCAACCAGTGTGTACTCCGTGTCTCTTTTGACTTGTTAGAAACCACAGAGCTGTATGCTGCCTGTGCCCATGGAAATGGGGGCATGATGGGACTAACCTTGCTTTCAGTTTGGAAAGCTCCATTCTTGCTGCCGTGAAGCTCCCTGAAATTCGCTGCTGTTGACAGGCCCCTGGCCACTGTAGGCATTGGTCTGGTAAGAAAATGAGTTTTCTCTGGCTAAACACGGAGCTCCTTTGGCCGGGGTGGGGCTCACCTTGCCATGCTCTAGAGCTAAAGGGAATCTCAACGTGAATCCTTGCCTCGAGGTAAGGCCCTGAGTAGCCCTGCAGAAAGGGAGGCATGCAGCTCTTTCCATGAGCTCTTAGTCGCTGTTGTGCTTTACTGTAAAGGAAGTACCCTTTTCAGGACTCCCAGCCCCCTCAGGTAAGCATCATTTTTGTTCCAAGATCTCTTAGTACCTCCACACCCCTGTAGGCCTGCTGAGCAAAAAGTGGCCCATTGGTCCCTCGGAGGTCCTCTGTGTCTGCTGAGTCATGGTCAACACACTGCACTCTCTCTTGTGATATCTTGACTCTCAGCACTCGCAAGTTGAAGAGCAACGTTCTTGCAAGTTCCAACATGCCGTGGAAGTCGCACTCATTCCCTAGTCTGAGCTGCACAGAGAAAAACACTAGGCTTCTCCTTCCAATCAGGACCTCCTACCTGAAGTCACCCTGCCTCCAGGAGAAAGACGGCTTGCGTTCCTGTTGCAACTAAAGCACAGTTTTTCCTGTAGCACTGCAGGCTTTTGAAGAGGCACGGTTCCGGAGGCCTGGCTACGGCGTTCCTTGGAGACCGTTCACAAGGTGTAGAACACCCTGCCTCGAGAAGTTGATTCAGGGAAGCAACCAGTGTGTACTCTGTGTCTCTTTTGACTTGTTAGAAACCACAGAGATGTATGCTGCCTGTGCCCATGGAAATGGGGGCATGATGGTACTAGCCTTGCTTTCCATTTGGAAAGCTCCATTCTTGCTACCGTGAAGCTCCCTGAAATTCTCTGCTGTTGACAGGCCTCAGGCCACTGTAGGCAAGGGTCTGGGAAGAAAATGCGTTTTCTCTGGCTACACACGGAGCTTCATTGGCCGGTGTGGGGCTCACCTTGCCATGCTCTAAAGCTAAAGGGAATCTCAACGTGAGTCCTTGCCTCGAGGTAAGGACCTGAGTAGCCCTGCAGAAAGGGAGGCATGCAGCTCTTTCCATGAGCTCTTAGTGGAGGTTCTGCTTTATTGTAAAGGAAATACCCTTTTCAGGACCTTTAGGCGCCTCAGGTGAGCATCATTTTGGGTCCAAGAGCACAGACTCCCTCCACACCCTGGTGGGCCTGCTGAGAAGCATTGAGTCCCATATGTCCATCGGAGGCCCTCTGTGTCTGCCGAGTCTCGGGCAACACACTGTACGTTACTTCAGGAGAGCTCTATTTCCAGAGCAGTCGAACAGCATCAGAACCACATTTCTAGGCAGTCCAACATGCCCTGGAAGTTTTCGACATTGCCCTCGTTTGAATGCCCTGAGAAAACACTCTTCTTAGAATTTAATGAGGACCTCTTTCCTGAAGTCACTCTATTCAAGGAGAAATACAGCATCCTAACATGCTGTGTCGCTCACAGTGCAAGCAACGTGAGAACTTGCCTCGAGGTAAGGCCCTGAAATGCTATGCAGAAGGGGAGGCGTGTAGCAGTTTCCATGAGGCCGTAGTCGCTGCTCTGCAGCATTTTAACGCCAGTACGCTTTTCAGGACACCTAGGTGCCTCACCTGGAAAACCTGTTCCCTGCAAGAACACCGAGTACCCTCAGGCTCCCCTGGCCCTTCTAAGCAATATCCAGGCCCCTAGCTTTCCGACTCACGGTGTGTATGCCGAGTGTAGGGCAACACACTGCACTCTTATTGGTACATCTTGATTTAGCCAGCAATCGCACAGATTCACGAGCACGATTCTAGCAAGTTCCAACTTGCCGTGGAAGTCGCACTCCTTCCCTAGTTTGAGCTGCACAGAGAAAAACACTAGCCTTCTCCATCCATCCAGGACCTCCTAGCTGAAGTCACCTTGCCTCCTGGAGAAAGACGGCTGCGTTCTTATTGCAACTAAAGCACAGTTTTTCCTTTAGCACTGCAGGCTTTTGAAGAGACACGGGCCAGGAGGCCTAGCTAGGGCTTTCCTGGGTGAGGCCGTTCACTAGTTGCAGAACACCCTGCCTCGAGAAGTTGATTCAGGGAAGCAACCAGTGTGTACTCTGTGTCTCATTTGACTTGTTAGAAACCACAGAGATGTATGCTGCCTGTGCCCATGGAAATGGGGGCATGATGGTACTAGCCTTGCTTTCCATTTGGAAAGCTCCATTCTTGCTGCCGTGAAGCTCCCTGATATTCTCTGCTGTTGACAGGCCCCTGGCCACTCTAGCATTGGTGTGGGAAGAAAATGAATTTTCTCTGCCTACACACGGAGCTTCATTGGCCGGGGTGGGGCTCACCTTGCCATGCTCTGGAGCTAAAGGGAATCTCAACTTGAGTCTTTGCCTCGAGGTAAGGCCCTGAGTAGCCCTGCCGAAAGGGAGGCATGCAGCTCTTTCCATTAGCTCTAAGTCGCTGTTCAGCTTTACTTTAAAGGAAGTACCCTTTTCAGGACTCCTAGGCCTCTCGGGTGAGCATCATTTTTGTTCCAAGATCCCTGAGTACCTCCACACCCCTGTAGGCCTGCTGAGCAACAACGAGGCCCATCGTCCCTCGGAGGTCCTCTGTGTCTGCTGAGTCATGGGCAACACACTGCACTCTTTCTTGTGATATCTTGATTCACAGCACTCGCACAGGTTCAAGAGCAATGTTCTAGCAAGTTCCAACATGCCGTGGAAGTCGCACTCATTCCCTGGTCTGAGCTGCACAGAGAAAAACACTAGGCTTCTCCTTCCATCCAGGACCTCCTACCTGAAGTCACCCTGCCTCAGGAGAAAGACGGCTTGCGTTCCTATTGCAACTAAAGCACAGTTTTTCCTGTAGCACTGCAGGTTTGGAAGAGGCAAGGGGCCAGAGGCCTAGCTAAGGCTTTCCTTGGTGAGGTCGTTCACTAGATGCCGAAAACCCTGCCTCGAGAAGTTGATTCAGGGAAGCAACCAGTGTGTACTCCGTGTCTCTTTTGACTTGTTAGAAACCACAGAGCTGTATGCTGCCTGTGCCCATGGAAATGGGGGCATGATGGGACTAACCTTGCTTTCAGTTTGGAAAGCTCCATTCTTGCTGCCGTGAAGCTCCCTGAAATTCGCTGCTGTTGACAGGCCCCTGGCCACTGTAGGCATTGGTCTGGTAAGAAAATGAGTTTTCTCTGGCTAAACACGGAGCTCCTTTGGCCGGGGTGGGGCTCACCTTGCCATGCTCTAGAGCTAAAGGGAATCTCAACGTGAATCCTTGCCTCGAGGTAAGGCCCTGAGTAGCCCTGCAGAAAGGGAGGCATGCAGCTCTTTCCATGAGCTCTTAGTCGCTGTTGTGCTTTACTGTAAAGGAAGTACCCTTTTCAGGACTCCCAGCCCCCTCAGGTAAGCATCATTTTTGTTCCAAGATCTCTTAGTACCTCCACACCCCTGTAGGCCTGCTGAGCAAAAAGTGGCCCATTGGTCCCTCGGAGGTCCTCTGTGTCTGCTGAGTCATGGTCAACACACTGCACTCTCTCTTGTGATATCTTGACTCTCAGCACTCGCAAGTTGAAGAGCAACGTTCTTGCAAGTTCCAACATGCCGTGGAAGTCGCACTCATTCCCTAGTCTGAGCTGCACAGAGAAAAACACTAGGCTTCTCCTTCCAATCAGGACCTCCTACCTGAAGTCACCCTGCCTCCAGGAGAAAGACGGCTTGCGTTCCTGTTGCAACTAAAGCACAGTTTTTCCTGTAGCACTGCAGGCTTTTGAAGAGGCACGGTTCCGGAGGCCTGGCTACGGCGTTCCTTGGAGACCGTTCACAAGGTGTAGAACACCCTGCCTCGAGAAGTTGATTCAGGGAAGCAACCAGTGTGTACTCTGTGTCTCTTTTGACTTGTTAGAAACCACAGAGATGTATGCTGCCTGTGCCCATGGAAATGGGGGCATGATGGTACTAGCCTTGCTTTCCATTTGGAAAGCTCCATTCTTGCTACCGTGAAGCTCCCTGAAATTCTCTGCTGTTGACAGGCCTCAGGCCACTGTAGGCAAGGGTCTGGGAAGAAAATGCGTTTTCTCTGGCTACACACGGAGCTTCATTGGCCGGTGTGGGGCTCACCTTGCCATGCTCTAAAGCTAAAGGGAATCTCAACGTGAGTCCTTGCCTCGAGGTAAGGACCTGAGTAGCCCTGCAGAAAGGGAGGCATGCAGCTCTTTCCATGAGCTCTTAGTGGAGGTTCTGCTTTATTGTAAAGGAAATACCCTTTTCAGGACCTTTAGGCGCCTCAGGTGAGCATCATTTTGGGTCCAAGAGCACAGACTCCCTCCACACCCTGGTGGGCCTGCTGAGAAGCATTGAGTCCCATATGTCCATCGGAGGCCCTCTGTGTCTGCCGAGTCTCGGGCAACACACTGTACGTTACTTCAGGAGAGCTCTATTTCCAGAGCAGTCGAACAGCATCAGAACCACATTTCTAGGCAGTCCAACATGCCCTGGAAGTTTTCGACATTGCCCTCGTTTGAATGCCCTGAGAAAACACTCTTCTTAGAATTTAATGAGGACCTCTTTCCTGAAGTCACTCTATTCAAGGAGAAATACAGCATCCTAACATGCTGTGTCGCTCACAGTGCAAGCAACGTGAGAACTTGCCTCGAGGTAAGGCCCTGAAATGCTATGCAGAAGGGGAGGCGTGTAGCAGTTTCCATGAGGCCGTAGTCGCTGCTCTGCAGCATTTTAACGCCAGTACGCTTTTCAGGACACCTAGGTGCCTCACCTGGAAAACCTGTTCCCTGCAAGAACACCGAGTACCCTCAGGCTCCCCTGGCCCTTCTAAGCAATATCCAGGCCCCTAGCTTTCCGACTCACGGTGTGTATGCCGAGTGTAGGGCAACACACTGCACTCTTATTGGTACATCTTGATTTAGCCAGCAATCGCACAGATTCACGAGCACGATTCTAGCAAGTTCCAACTTGCCGTGGAAGTCGCACTCCTTCCCTAGTTTGAGCTGCACAGAGAAAAACACTAGCCTTCTCCATCCATCCAGGACCTCCTAGCTGAAGTCACCTTGCCTCCTGGAGAAAGACGGCTGCGTTCTTATTGCAACTAAAGCACAGTTTTTCCTTTAGCACTGCAGGCTTTTGAAGAGACACGGGCCAGGAGGCCTAGCTAGGGCTTTCCTGGGTGAGGCCGTTCACTAGTTGCAGAACACCCTGCCTCGAGAAGTTGATTCAGGGAAGCAACCAGTGTGTACTCTGTGTCTCATTTGACTTGTTAGAAACCACAGAGATGTATGCTGCCTGTGCCCATGGAAATGGGGGCATGATGGTACTAGCCTTGCTTTCCATTTGGAAAGCTCCATTCTTGCTGCCGTGAAGCTCCCTGATATTCTCTGCTGTTGACAGGCCCCTGGCCACTCTAGCATTGGTGTGGGAAGAAAATGAATTTTCTCTGCCTACACACGGAGCTTCATTGGCCGGGGTGGGGCTCACCTTGCCATGCTCTGGAGCTAAAGGGAATCTCAACTTGAGTCTTTGCCTCGAGGTAAGGCCCTGAGTAGCCCTGCCGAAAGGGAGGCATGCAGCTCTTTCCATTAGCTCTAAGTCGCTGTTCAGCTTTACTTTAAAGGAAGTACCCTTTTCAGGACTCCTAGGCCTCTCGGGTGAGCATCATTTTTGTTCCAAGATCCCTGAGTACCTCCACACCCCTGTAAGCCTGCTGAGCAACAACGAGGCCCATTGGGCCCTCGGAGGTCCTCTGTGTCTGCTGAGTCATGGGCAACACACTGCACTCTTTCTTGTGATATCTTGATTCACGGCACTCGCACAGGTTCACGAGCACCGTTCTAGCAGTTTCCAACATGCCGTGGAAGTCGCACTCATTCCCTAGTCTGAGCTGCACAGAGAAAAACACTGGGCTTCTCCTTCCATCTAAGACCTCCTACCTGAAGTCATCCTGCCCCCAGGAGAAAGACGGCTTGCGTTCCTATTGCAACTAAAGCACAGTATTTCCTGTAGCCCTGCAGGCTCTTGAAGACGCACGGGCCCAGAGGCCTAGCTAGGGCGTTCCTTGGTGAGGTCGTGCACTAGATGCAGAACACCCTGCCTCGAGAAGTTGATTCAGGGAAGCAACCAGTGTGTACTCCGTGTCTCTTTTGACTTGTTAGAAACCACAGAGATGTATGCTGCCTGTGCCAATGGTTATGGGGGCATGATGGTACTAGCCTTCCTTTCTATTTGGAAAGCTCCATTCTTACTGCCGTGAAGCTCCCTGAAATTCTCTGCTGTTGACAGCCCTCTGGCCACTGTAGGCATGAGTGTGGGAAGAAAATGAATTTTCTCTGCCTACACACGGAGCTTCATTGGCCGGGGTGGGGCTCACCTTGCCATGCTCTGGAGCTAAAGGGAATCTCAACTTGAGTCTTTGCCTCGAGGTAAGGCCCTGAGTAGCCCTGCCGAAAGGGAGGCATGCAGCTCTTTCCATTAGCTCTAAGTCGCTGTTCAGCTTTACTTTAAAGGAAGTACCCTTTTCAGGACTCCTAGGCCTCTCGGGTGAGCATCATTTTTGTTCCAAGATCCCTGAGTACCTCCACACCCCTGTAGGCCTGCTGAGCAACAACGAGGCCCATCGTCCCTCGGAGGTCCTCTGTGTCTGCTGAGTCATGGGCAACACACTGCACTCTTTCTTGTGATATCTTGATTCACAGCACTCGCACAGGTTCAAGAGCAATGTTCTAGCAAGTTCCAACATGCCGTGGAAGTCGCACTCATTCCCTGGTCTGAGCTGCACAGAGAAAAACACTAGGCTTCTCCTTCCATCCAGGACCTCCTACCTGAAGTCACCCTGCCTCAGGAGAAAGACGGCTTGCGTTCGTATTGCAACTAAAGCACAGTTTTTCCTGTAGCACTGCAGGTTTGGAAGAGGCAAGGGGCCAGAGGCCTAGCTAAGGCTTTCCTTGGTGAGGTCGTTCACTAGATGCCGAAAACCCTGCCTCGAGAAGTTGATTCAGGGAAGCAACCAGTGTGTACTCCGTGTCTCTTTTGACTTGTTAGAAACCACAGAGCTGTATGCTGCCTGTGCCCATGGAAATGGGGGCATGATGGGACTAACCTTGCTTTCAGTTTGGAAAGCTCCATTCTTGCTGCCGTGAAGCTCCCTGAAATTCGCTGCTGTTGACAGGCCCCTGGCCACTGTAGGCATTGGTCTGGTAAGAAAATGAGTTTTCTCTGGCTAAACACGGAGCTCCTTTGGCCGGGGTGGGGCTCACCTTGCCATGCTCTAGAGCTAAAGGGAATCTCAACGTGAATCCTTGCCTCGAGGTAAGGCCCTGAGTAGCCCTGCAGAAAGGGAGGCATGCAGCTCTTTCCATGAGCTCTTAGTCGCTGTTGTGCTTTACTGTAAAGGAAGTACCCTTTTCAGGACTCCCAGCCCCCTCAGGTAAGCATCATTTTTGTTCCAAGATCTCTTAGTACCTCCACACCCCTGTAGGCCTGCTGAGCAAAAAGTGGCCCATTGGTCCCTCGGAGGTCCTCTGTGTCTGCTGAGTCATGGTCAACACACTGCACTCTCTCTTGTGATATCTTGACTCTCAGCACTCGCAAGTTGAAGAGCAACGTTCTTGCAAGTTCCAACATGCCGTGGAAGTCGCACTCATTCCCTAGTCTGAGCTGCACAGAGAAAAACACTAGGCTTCTCCTTCCAATCAGGACCTCCTACCTGAAGTCACCCTGCCTCCAGGAGAAAGACGGCTTGCGTTCCTGTTGCAACTAAAGCACAGTTTTTCCTGTAGCACTGCAGGCTTTTGAAGAGGCACGGTTCCGGAGGCCTGGCTACGGCGTTCCTTGGAGACCGTTCACAAGGTGTAGAACACCCTGCCTCGAGAAGTTGATTCAGGGAAGCAACCAGTGTGTACTCTGTGTCTCTTTTGACTTGTTAGAAACCACAGAGATGTATGCTGCCTGTGCCCATGGAAATGGGGGCATGATGGTACTAGCCTTGCTTTCCATTTGGAAAGCTCCATTCTTGCTACCGTGAAGCTCCCTGAAATTCTCTGCTGTTGACAGGCCTCAGGCCACTGTAGGCAAGGGTCTGGGAAGAAAATGCGTTTTCTCTGGCTACACACGGAGCTTCATTGGCCGGTGTGGGGCTCACCTTGCCATGCTCTAAAGCTAAAGGGAATCTCAACGTGAGTCCTTGCCTCGAGGTAAGGACCTGAGTAGCCCTGCAGAAAGGGAGGCATGCAGCTCTTTCCATGAGCTCTTAGTGGAGGTTCTGCTTTATTGTAAAGGAAATACCCTTTTCAGGACCTTTAGGCGCCTCAGGTGAGCATCATTTTGGGTCCAAGAGCACAGACTCCCTCCACACCCTGGTGGGCCTGCTGAGAAGCATTGAGTCCCATATGTCCATCGGAGGCCCTCTGTGTCTGCCGAGTCTCGGGCAACACACTGTACGTTACTTCAGGAGAGCTCTATTTCCAGAGCAGTCGAACAGCATCAGAACCACATTTCTAGGCAGTCCAACATGCCCTGGAAGTTTTCGACATTGCCCTCGTTTGAATGCCCTGAGAAAACACTCTTCTTAGAATTTAATGAGGACCTCTTTCCTGAAGTCACTCTATTCAAGGAGAAATACAGCATCCTAACATGCTGTGTCGCTCACAGTGCAAGCAACGTGAGAACTTGCCTCGAGGTAAGGCCCTGAAATGCTATGCAGAAGGGGAGGCGTGTAGCAGTTTCCATGAGGCCGTAGTCGCTGCTCTGCAGCATTTTAACGCCAGTACGCTTTTCAGGACACCTAGGTGCCTCACCTGGAAAACCTGTTCCCTGCAAGAACACCGAGTACCCTCAGGCTCCCCTGGCCCTTCTAAGCAATATCCAGGCCCCTAGCTTTCCGACTCACGGTGTGTATGCCGAGTGTAGGGCAACACACTGCACTCTTATTGGTACATCTTGATTTAGCCAGCAATCGCACAGATTCACGAGCACGATTCTAGCAAGTTCCAACTTGCCGTGGAAGTCGCACTCCTTCCCTAGTTTGAGCTGCACAGAGAAAAACACTAGCCTTCTCCATCCATCCAGGACCTCCTAGCTGAAGTCACCTTGCCTCCTGGAGAAAGACGGCTGCGTTCTTATTGCAACTAAAGCACAGTTTTTCCTTTAGCACTGCAGGCTTTTGAAGAGACACGGGCCAGGAGGCCTAGCTAGGGCTTTCCTGGGTGAGGCCGTTCACTAGTTGCAGAACACCCTGCCTCGAGAAGTTGATTCAGGGAAGCAACCAGTGTGTACTCTGTGTCTCATTTGACTTGTTAGAAACCACAGAGATGTATGCTGCCTGTGCCCATGGAAATGGGGGCATGATGGTACTAGCCTTGCTTTCCATTTGGAAAGCTCCATTCTTGCTGCCGTGAAGCTCCCTGATATTCTCTGCTGTTGACAGGCCCCTGGCCACTCTAGCATTGGTGTGGGAAGAAAATGAATTTTCTCTGCCTACACACGGAGCTTCATTGGCCGGGGTGGGGCTCACCTTGCCATGCTCTGGAGCTAAAGGGAATCTCAACTTGAGTCTTTGCCTCGAGGTAAGGCCCTGAGTAGCCCTGCCGAAAGGGAGGCATGCAGCTCTTTCCATTAGCTCTAAGTCGCTGTTCAGCTTTACTTTAAAGGAAGTACCCTTTTCAGGACTCCTAGGCCTCTCGGGTGAGCATCATTTTTGTTCCAAGATCCCTGAGTACCTCCACACCCCTGTAGGCCTGCTGAGCAACAACGAGGCCCATCGTCCCTCGGAGGTCCTCTGTGTCTGCTGAGTCATGGGCAACACACTGCACTCTTTCTTGTGATATCTTGATTCACAGCACTCGCACAGGTTCAAGAGCAATGTTCTAGCAAGTTCCAACATGCCGTGGAAGTCGCACTCATTCCCTGGTCTGAGCTGCACAGAGAAAAACACTAGGCTTCTCCTTCCATCCAGGACCTCCTACCTGAAGTCACCCTGCCTCAGGAGAAAGACGGCTTGCGTTCCTATTGCAACTAAAGCACAGTTTTTCCTGTAGCACTGCAGGTTTGGAAGAGGCAAGGGGCCAGAGGCCTAGCTAAGGCTTTCCTTGGTGAGGTCGTTCACTAGATGCCGAAAACCCTGCCTCGAGAAGTTGATTCAGGGAAGCAACCAGTGTGTACTCCGTGTCTCTTTTGACTTGTTAGAAACCACAGAGCTGTATGCTGCCTGTGCCCATGGAAATGGGGGCATGATGGGACTAACCTTGCTTTCAGTTTGGAAAGCTCCATTCTTGCTGCCGTGAAGCTCCCTGAAATTCGCTGCTGTTGACAGGCCCCTGGCCACTGTAGGCATTGGTCTGGTAAGAAAATGAGTTTTCTCTGGCTAAACACGGAGCTCCTTTGGCCGGGGTGGGGCTCACCTTGCCATGCTCTAGAGCTAAAGGGAATCTCAACGTGAATCCTTGCCTCGAGGTAAGGCCCTGAGTAGCCCTGCAGAAAGGGAGGCATGCAGCTCTTTCCATGAGCTCTTAGTCGCTGTTGTGCTTTACTGTAAAGGAAGTACCCTTTTCAGGACTCCCAGCCCCCTCAGGTAAGCATCATTTTTGTTCCAAGATCTCTTAGTACCTCCACACCCCTGTAGGCCTGCTGAGCAAAAAGTGGCCCATTGGTCCCTCGGAGGTCCTCTGTGTCTGCTGAGTCATGGTCAACACACTGCACTCTCTCTTGTGATATCTTGACTCTCAGCACTCGCAAGTTGAAGAGCAACGTTCTTGCAAGTTCCAACATGCCGTGGAAGTCGCACTCATTCCCTAGTCTGAGCTGCACAGAGAAAAACACTAGGCTTCTCCTTCCAATCAGGACCTCCTACCTGAAGTCACCCTGCCTCCAGGAGAAAGACGGCTTGCGTTCCTGTTGCAACTAAAGCACAGTTTTTCCTGTAGCACTGCAGGCTTTTGAAGAGGCACGGTTCCGGAGGCCTGGCTACGGCGTTCCTTGGAGACCGTTCACAAGGTGTAGAACACCCTGCCTCGAGAAGTTGATTCAGGGAAGCAACCAGTGTGTACTCTGTGTCTCTTTTGACTTGTTAGAAACCACAGAGATGTATGCTGCCTGTGCCCATGGAAATGGGGGCATGATGGTACTAGCCTTGCTTTCCATTTGGAAAGCTCCATTCTTGCTACCGTGAAGCTCCCTGAAATTCTCTGCTGTTGACAGGCCTCAGGCCACTGTAGGCAAGGGTCTGGGAAGAAAATGCGTTTTCTCTGGCTACACACGGAGCTTCATTGGCCGGTGTGGGGCTCACCTTGCCATGCTCTAAAGCTAAAGGGAATCTCAACGTGAGTCCTTGCCTCGAGGTAAGGACCTGAGTAGCCCTGCAGAAAGGGAGGCATGCAGCTCTTTCCATGAGCTCTTAGTGGAGGTTCTGCTTTATTGTAAAGGAAATACCCTTTTCAGGACCTTTAGGCGCCTCAGGTGAGCATCATTTTGGGTCCAAGAGCACAGACTCCCTCCACACCCTGGTGGGCCTGCTGAGAAGCATTGAGTCCCATATGTCCATCGGAGGCCCTCTGTGTCTGCCGAGTCTCGGGCAACACACTGTACGTTACTTCAGGAGAGCTCTATTTCCAGAGCAGTCGAACAGCATCAGAACCACATTTCTAGGCAGTCCAACATGCCCTGGAAGTTTTCGACATTGCCCTCGTTTGAATGCCCTGAGAAAACACTCTTCTTAGAATTTAATGAGGACCTCTTTCCTGAAGTCACTCTATTCAAGGAGAAATACAGCATCCTAACATGCTGTGTCGCTCACAGTGCAAGCAACGTGAGAACTTGCCTCGAGGTAAGGCCCTGAAATGCTATGCAGAAGGGGAGGCGTGTAGCAGTTTCCATGAGGCCGTAGTCGCTGCTCTGCAGCATTTTAACGCCAGTACGCTTTTCAGGACACCTAGGTGCCTCACCTGGAAAACCTGTTCCCTGCAAGAACACCGAGTACCCTCAGGCTCCCCTGGCCCTTCTAAGCAATATCCAGGCCCCTAGCTTTCCGACTCACGGTGTGTATGCCGAGTGTAGGGCAACACACTGCACTCTTATTGGTACATCTTGATTTAGCCAGCAATCGCACAGATTCACGAGCACGATTCTAGCAAGTTCCAACTTGCCGTGGAAGTCGCACTCCTTCCCTAGTTTGAGCTGCACAGAGAAAAACACTAGCCTTCTCCATCCATCCAGGACCTCCTAGCTGAAGTCACCTTGCCTCCTGGAGAAAGACGGCTGCGTTCTTATTGCAACTAAAGCACAGTTTTTCCTTTAGCACTGCAGGCTTTTGAAGAGACACGGGCCAGGAGGCCTAGCTAGGGCTTTCCTGGGTGAGGCCGTTCACTAGTTGCAGAACACCCTGCCTCGAGAAGTTGATTCAGGGAAGCAACCAGTGTGTACTCTGTGTCTCATTTGACTTGTTAGAAACCACAGAGATGTATGCTGCCTGTGCCCATGGAAATGGGGGCATGATGGTACTAGCCTTGCTTTCCATTTGGAAAGCTCCATTCTTGCTGCCGTGAAGCTCCCTGATATTCTCTGCTGTTGACAGGCCCCTGGCCACTCTAGCATTGGTGTGGGAAGAAAATGAATTTTCTCTGCCTACACACGGAGCTTCATTGGCCGGGGTGGGGCTCACCTTGCCATGCTCTGGAGCTAAAGGGAATCTCAACTTGAGTCTTTGCCTCGAGGTAAGGCCCTGAGTAGCCCTGCCGAAAGGGAGGCATGCAGCTCTTTCCATTAGCTCTAAGTCGCTGTTCAGCTTTACTTTAAAGGAAGTACCCTTTTCAGGACTCCTAGGCCTCTCGGGTGAGCATCATTTTTGTTCCAAGATCCCTGAGTACCTCCACACCCCTGTAGGCCTGCTGAGCAACAACGAGGCCCATCGTCCCTCGGAGGTCCTCTGTGTCTGCTGAGTCATGGGCAACACACTGCACTCTTTCTTGTGATATCTTGATTCACAGCACTCGCACAGGTTCAAGAGCAATGTTCTAGCAAGTTCCAACATGCCGTGGAAGTCGCACTCATTCCCTGGTCTGAGCTGCACAGAGAAAAACACTAGGCTTCTCCTTCCATCCAGGACCTCCTACCTGAAGTCACCCTGCCTCAGGAGAAAGACGGCTTGCGTTCGTATTGCAACTAAAGCACAGTTTTTCCTGTAGCACTGCAGGTTTGGAAGAGGCAAGGGGCCAGAGGCCTAGCTAAGGCTTTCCTTGGTGAGGTCGTTCACTAGATGCCGAAAACCCTGCCTCGAGAAGTTGATTCAGGGAAGCAACCAGTGTGTACTCCGTGTCTCTTTTGACTTGTTAGAAACCACAGAGCTGTATGCTGCCTGTGCCCATGGAAATGGGGGCATGATGGGACTAACCTTGCTTTCAGTTTGGAAAGCTCCATTCTTGCTGCCGTGAAGCTCCCTGAAATTCGCTGCTGTTGACAGGCCCCTGGCCACTGTAGGCATTGGTCTGGTAAGAAAATGAGTTTTCTCTGGCTAAACACGGAGCTCCTTTGGCCGGGGTGGGGCTCACCTTGCCATGCTCTAGAGCTAAAGGGAATCTCAACGTGAATCCTTGCCTCGAGGTAAGGCCCTGAGTAGCCCTGCAGAAAGGGAGGCATGCAGCTCTTTCCATGAGCTCTTAGTCGCTGTTGTGCTTTACTGTAAAGGAAGTACCCTTTTCAGGACTCCCAGCCCCCTCAGGTAAGCATCATTTTTGTTCCAAGATCTCTTAGTACCTCCACACCCCTGTAGGCCTGCTGAGCAAAAAGTGGCCCATTGGTCCCTCGGAGGTCCTCTGTGTCTGCTGAGTCATGGTCAACACACTGCACTCTCTCTTGTGATATCTTGACTCTCAGCACTCGCAAGTTGAAGAGCAACGTTCTTGCAAGTTCCAACATGCCGTGGAAGTCGCACTCATTCCCTAGTCTGAGCTGCACAGAGAAAAACACTAGGCTTCTCCTTCCAATCAGGACCTCCTACCTGAAGTCACCCTGCCTCCAGGAGAAAGACGGCTTGCGTTCCTGTTGCAACTAAAGCACAGTTTTTCCTGTAGCACTGCAGGCTTTTGAAGAGGCACGGTTCCGGAGGCCTGGCTACGGCGTTCCTTGGAGACCGTTCACAAGGTGTAGAACACCCTGCCTCGAGAAGTTGATTCAGGGAAGCAACCAGTGTGTACTCTGTGTCTCTTTTGACTTGTTAGAAACCACAGAGATGTATGCTGCCTGTGCCCATGGAAATGGGGGCATGATGGTACTAGCCTTGCTTTCCATTTGGAAAGCTCCATTCTTGCTACCGTGAAGCTCCCTGAAATTCTCTGCTGTTGACAGGCCTCAGGCCACTGTAGGCAAGGGTCTGGGAAGAAAATGCGTTTTCTCTGGCTACACACGGAGCTTCATTGGCCGGTGTGGGGCTCACCTTGCCATGCTCTAAAGCTAAAGGGAATCTCAACGTGAGTCCTTGCCTCGAGGTAAGGACCTGAGTAGCCCTGCAGAAAGGGAGGCATGCAGCTCTTTCCATGAGCTCTTAGTGGAGGTTCTGCTTTATTGTAAAGGAAATACCCTTTTCAGGACCTTTAGGCGCCTCAGGTGAGCATCATTTTGGGTCCAAGAGCACAGACTCCCTCCACACCCTGGTGGGCCTGCTGAGAAGCATTGAGTCCCATATGTCCATCGGAGGCCCTCTGTGTCTGCCGAGTCTCGGGCAACACACTGTACGTTACTTCAGGAGAGCTCTATTTCCAGAGCAGTCGAACAGCATCAGAACCACATTTCTAGGCAGTCCAACATGCCCTGGAAGTTTTCGACATTGCCCTCGTTTGAATGCCCTGAGAAAACACTCTTCTTAGAATTTAATGAGGACCTCTTTCCTGAAGTCACTCTATTCAAGGAGAAATACAGCATCCTAACATGCTGTGTCGCTCACAGTGCAAGCAACGTGAGAACTTGCCTCGAGGTAAGGCCCTGAAATGCTATGCAGAAGGGGAGGCGTGTAGCAGTTTCCATGAGGCCGTAGTCGCTGCTCTGCAGCATTTTAACGCCAGTACGCTTTTCAGGACACCTAGGTGCCTCACCTGGAAAACCTGTTCCCTGCAAGAACACCGAGTACCCTCAGGCTCCCCTGGCCCTTCTAAGCAATATCCAGGCCCCTAGCTTTCCGACTCACGGTGTGTATGCCGAGTGTAGGGCAACACACTGCACTCTTATTGGTACATCTTGATTTAGCCAGCAATCGCACAGATTCACGAGCACGATTCTAGCAAGTTCCAACTTGCCGTGGAAGTCGCACTCCTTCCCTAGTTTGAGCTGCACAGAGAAAAACACTAGCCTTCTCCATCCATCCAGGACCTCCTAGCTGAAGTCACCTTGCCTCCTGGAGAAAGACGGCTGCGTTCTTATTGCAACTAAAGCACAGTTTTTCCTTTAGCACTGCAGGCTTTTGAAGAGACACGGGCCAGGAGGCCTAGCTAGGGCTTTCCTGGGTGAGGCCGTTCACTAGTTGCAGAACACCCTGCCTCGAGAAGTTGATTCAGGGAAGCAACCAGTGTGTACTCTGTGTCTCATTTGACTTGTTAGAAACCACAGAGATGTATGCTGCCTGTGCCCATGGAAATGGGGGCATGATGGTACTAGCCTTGCTTTCCATTTGGAAAGCTCCATTCTTGCTGCCGTGAAGCTCCCTGATATTCTCTGCTGTTGACAGGCCCCTGGCCACTCTAGCATTGGTGTGGGAAGAAAATGAATTTTCTCTGCCTACACACGGAGCTTCATTGGCCGGGGTGGGGCTCACCTTGCCATGCTCTGGAGCTAAAGGGAATCTCAACTTGAGTCTTTGCCTCGAGGTAAGGCCCTGAGTAGCCCTGCCGAAAGGGAGGCATGCAGCTCTTTCCATTAGCTCTAAGTCGCTGTTCAGCTTTACTTTAAAGGAAGTACCCTTTTCAGGACTCCTAGGCCTCTCGGGTGAGCATCATTTTTGTTCCAAGATCCCTGAGTACCTCCACACCCCTGTAGGCCTGCTGAGCAACAACGAGGCCCATCGTCCCTCGGAGGTCCTCTGTGTCTGCTGAGTCATGGGCAACACACTGCACTCTTTCTTGTGATATCTTGATTCACAGCACTCGCACAGGTTCAAGAGCAATGTTCTAGCAAGTTCCAACATGCCGTGGAAGTCGCACTCATTCCCTGGTCTGAGCTGCACAGAGAAAAACACTAGGCTTCTCCTTCCATCCAGGACCTCCTACCTGAAGTCACCCTGCCTCAGGAGAAAGACGGCTTGCGTTCCTATTGCAACTAAAGCACAGTTTTTCCTGTAGCACTGCAGGTTTGGAAGAGGCAAGGGGCCAGAGGCCTAGCTAAGGCTTTCCTTGGTGAGGTCGTTCACTAGATGCCGAAAACCCTGCCTCGAGAAGTAGATTCAGGGAAGCAACCAGTGTGTACTCCGTGTCTCTTTTGACTTGTTAGAAACCACAGAGCTGTATGCTGCCTGTGCCCATGGAAATGGGGGCATGATGGGACTAACCTTGCTTTCAGTTTGGAAAGCTCCATTCTTGCTGCCGTGAAGCTCCCTGAAATTCGCTGCTGTTGACAGGCCCCTGGCCACTGTAGGCATTGGTCTGGTAAGAAAATGAGTTTTCTCTGGCTAAACACGGAGCTCCTTTGGCCGGGGTGGGGCTCACCTTGCCATGCTCTAGAGCTAAAGGGAATCTCAACGTGAATCCTTGCCTCGAGGTAAGGCCCTGAGTAGCCCTGCAGAAAGGGAGGCATGCAGCTCTTTCCATGAGCTCTTAGTCGCTGTTGTGCTTTACTGTAAAGGAAGTACCCTTTTCAGGACTCCCAGCCCCCTCAGGTAAGCATCATTTTTGTTCCAAGATCTCTTAGTACCTCCACACCCCTGTAGGCCTGCTGAGCAAAAAGTGGCCCATTGGTCCCTCGGAGGTCCTCTGTGTCTGCTGAGTCATGGTCAACACACTGCACTCTCTCTTGTGATATCTTGACTCTCAGCACTCGCAAGTTGAAGAGCAACGTTCTTGCAAGTTCCAACATGCCGTGGAAGTCGCACTCATTCCCTAGTCTGAGCTGCACAGAGAAAAACACTAGGCTTCTCCTTCCAATCAGGACCTCCTACCTGAAGTCACCCTGCCTCCAGGAGAAAGACGGCTTGCGTTCCTGTTGCAACTAAAGCACAGTTTTTCCTGTAGCACTGCAGGCTTTTGAAGAGGCACGGTTCCGGAGGCCTGGCTACGGCGTTCCTTGGTGAGACCGTTCACAAGGTGCAGAACACCCTGCCTCGAGAAGTTGATTCAGGGAAGCAACCAGTGTGTACTCTGTGTCTCTTTTGACTTGTTAGAAACCACAGAGATGTATGCTGCCTGTGCCCATGGAAATGGGGGCATGATGGTACTAGCCTTGCTTTCCATTTGGAAAGCTCCATTCTTGCTACCGTGAAGCTCCCTGAAATTCTCTGCTGTTGACAGGCCTCAGGCCACTGTAGGCAAGGGTCTGGGAAGAAAATGCGTTTTCTCTGGCTACACACGGAGCTTCATTGGCCGGTGTGGGGCTCACCTTGCCATGCTCTAAAGCTAAAGGGAATCTCAACGTGAGTCCTTGCCTCGAGGTAAGGACCTGAGTAGCCCTGCAGAAAGGGAGGCATGCAGCTCTTTCCATGAGCTCTTAGTGGAGGTTCTGCTTTATTGTAAAGGAAGTACCCTTTTCAGGACCTTTAGGCGCCTCAGGTGAGCATCATTTTGGGTCCAAGAGCACAGACTCCCTCCACACCCTGGTGGGCCTGCTGAGAAGCATTGAGTCCCATATGTCCATCGGAGGCCCTCTGTGTCTGCCGAGTCTCGGGCAACACACTGTACGTTACTTCAGGAGAGCTCTATTTCCAGAGCAGTCGAACAGCATCAGAACCACATTTCTAGGCAGTCCAACATGCCCTGGAAGTTTTCGACATTGCCCTCGTTTGAATGCCCTGAGAAAAGACTCTTCTTAGAATTTAATGAGGACCTCTTTCCTGAAGTCACTCTATTCAAGGAGAAATACAGCATCCTAACATGCTGTGTCGCTCACAGTGCAAGCAACGTGAGAACTTGCCTCGAGGTAAGGCCCTGAAATGCTATGCAGAAGGGGAGGCGTGTAGCAGTTTCCATGAGGCCGTAGTCGCTGCTCTGCAGCATTTTAACGCCAGTACGCTTTTCAGGACACCTAGGTGCCTCACCTGGAAAACCTGTTCCCTGCAAGAACACCGAGTACCCTCAGGCTCCCCTGGCCCTTCTAAGCAATATCCAGGCCCCTAGCTTTCCGACTCACGGTGTGTATGCCGAGTGTAGGGCAACACACTGCACTCTTATTGGTACATCTTGATTTAGCCAGCAATCGCACAGATTCACGAGCACGATTCTAGCAAGTTCCAACTTGCCGTGGAAGTCGCACTCCTTCCCTAGTTTGAGCTGCACAGAGAAAAACACTAGCCTTCTCCATCCATCCAGGACCTCCTAGCTGAAGTCACCTTGCCTCCTGGAGAAAGACGGCTGCGTTCTTATTGCAACTAAAGCACAGTTTTTCCTTTAGCACTGCAGGCTTTTGAAGAGACACGGGCCAGGAGGCCTAGCTAGGGCTTTCCTGGGTGAGGCCGTTCACTAGTTGCAGAACACCCTGCCTCGAGAAGTTGATTCAGGGAAGCAACCAGTGTGTACTCTGTGTCTCATTTGACTTGTTAGAAACCACAGAGATGTATGCTGCCTGTGCCCATGGAAATGGGGGCATGATGGTACTAGCCTTGCTTTCCATTTGGAAAGCTCCATTCTTGCTGCCGTGAAGCTCCCTGAAATTCTCTGCTGTTGACAGGCCCCTGGCCACTCTAGCATTGGTGTGTGAAGAAAATGAGTTTTCTCTGGCTACACACGGAGCTTCTTTGGCTGGGGTGGGGCTCACCTTGCCATACTCTAGAGCTAAAGGGAATCTCAACGTGAGTCCTTGCCTCGAGGTAAGGCCCTGAGTAGCCCTGCAGAAAGGCAGGCATGCAGGTCTTTCCATGCGCTCTAAGTCGCTGTTCAGCTTTACTTTAAAGGAAGTACCCTTTTCCGGACTCGTAGGCCTCTCAGGTGAGCATCATTTTTGTTCCAAGATCCCTGAGTACCTCCACACCCCTGTAAGCCTGCTGAGCAACAACGAGGCCCATTGGGCCCTCGGAGGTCCTCTGTGTCTGCTGAGTCATGGGCAACACACTGCACTCTTTCTTGTGATATCTTGATTCACGGCACTCGCACAGGTTCACGAGCACCGTTCTAGCAGGTTCCAACATGCCGTGGAAGTCGCACTCATTCCCTAGTCTGAGCTGCACAGAGAAAAACACTGGGCTTCTCCTTCCATCTAAGACCTCCTACCTGAAGTCATCCTGCCCCCAGGAGAAAGACGGCTTGCGTTCCTATTGCAACTAAAGCACAGTATTTCCTGTAGCCCTGCAGGCTCTTGAAGACGCACGGGCCCAGAGGCCTAGCTAGGGCGTTCCTTGGTGAGGTCGTGCACTAGATGCAGAACACCCTGCCTCGAGAAGTTGATTCAGGGAAGCAACCAGTGTGTACTCCGTGTCTCTTTTGACTTGTTAGAAACCACAGAGATGTATGCTGCCTGTGCCAATGGTTATGGGGGCATGATGGTACTAGCCTTCCTTTCCATTTGGAAAGCTCCATTCTTACTGCCGTGAAGCTCCCTGAAATTCTCTGCTGTTGACAGCCCTCTGGCCACTGTAGGCATGAGTGTGGGAAGAAAATGAATTTTCTCTGCCTACACACGGAGCTTCATTGGCCGGGGTGGGGGCTCACCTTGCCATGCTCTGGAGCTAAAGGGAATCTCAACTTGAGTCTTTGCCTCGAGGTAAGGCCCTGAGTAGCCCTGCAGAAAGGGAGGCATGCAGCTCTTTCCATTAGCTCTAAGTCGCTGTTCAGCTTTACTTTAAAGGAAGTACCCTTTTCAGGACTCCTAGGCCTCTCGGGTGAGCATCATTTTTGTTCCAAGATCCCTGAGTACCTCCACACCCCTGTAGGCCTGCTGAGCAACAACGAGGCCCATCGTCCCTCGGAGGTCCTCTGTGTCTGCTGAGTCATGGGCAACACACTGCACTCTTTCTTGTGATATCTTGATTCACAGCACTCGCACAGGTTCAAGAGCAATGTTCTAGCAAGTTCCAACATGCCGTGGAAGTCGCACTCATTCCCTGGTCTGAGCTGCACAGAGAAAAACACTAGGCTTCTCCTTCCATCCAGGACCTCCTACCTGAAGTCACCCTGCCTCAGGAGAAAGACGGCTTGCGTTCCTATTGCAACTAAAGCACAGTTTTTCCTTTAGCACTGCAGGCTTTTGAAGAGACACGGGCCAGGAGGCCTAGCTAGGGCTTTCCTGGGTGAGGCCGTTCACTAGTTGCAGAACACCCTGCCTCGAGAAGTTGATTCAGGGAAGCAACCAGTGTGTACTCTGTGTCTCATTTGACTTGTTAGAAACCACAGAGATGTATGCTGCCTGTGCCCATGGAAATGGGGGCATGATGGTACTAGCCTTGCTTTCCATTTGGAAAGCTCCATTCTTGCTGCCGTGAAGCTCCCTGATATTCTCTGCTGTTGACAGGCCCCTGGCCACTCTAGCATTGGTGTGTGAAGAAAATGAGTTTTCTCTGGCTACACACGGAGCTTCTTTGGCCGGGGTGGGGCTCACCTTGCCATGCTCTAGAGCTAAAGGGAATCTCAACGTGAGTCCTTGCCTCGAGGTAAGGCCCTGGGTAGCCCTGCAGAAAGGGAGGCATGCAGGTCTTTCCATGCGCTCTAAGTCGCTGTTCAGCTTTACTTTAAAGGAAGTACCCTTTTCCGGACTCGTAGGCCTCTCGGGTGAGCATCATTCTTGTTCCAAGATCCCTGAGTACCTCCACACCCCTGTAGGCCTGCTGAGCAACAACGAGGCCCATCGTCCCTCGGAGGTCCTCTGTGTCTGCTGAGTCATGGTCAACACACTGCACTCTCTCTTGTGATATCTTGACTCTCAGCACTCGCAAGTTGAAGAGCAACGTTCTTGCAAGTTCCAACATGCCGTGGAAGTCGCACTCATTCCCTAGTCTGAGCTGCACAGAGAAAAACACTAGGCTTCTCCTTCCAATCAGGACCTCCTACCTGAAGTCACCCTGCCTCCAGGAGAAAGACGGCTTGCGTTCCTGTTGCAACTAAAGCACAGTTTTTCCTGTAGCACTGCAGGCTTTTGAAGAGGCACGGTTCCGGAGGCCTGGCTACGGCGTTCCTTGGTGAGACCGTTCACAAGGTGCAGAACACCCTGCCTCGAGAAGTTGATTCAGGGAAGCAACCAGTGTGTACTCTGTGTCTCTTTTGACTTGTTAGAAACCACAGAGATGTATGCTGCCTGTGCCCATGGAAATGGGGGCATGATGGTACTAGCCTTGCTTTCCATTTGGAAAGCTCCATTCTTGCTACCGTGAGGCTCCCTGAAATTCTCTGCTGTTGACAGGCCTCAGGCCACTGTAGGCAAGGGTCTGGGAAGAAAATGCGTTTTCTCTGGCTACACACGGAGCTTCATTGGCCGGTGTGGGGCTCACCTTGCCATGCTCTAAAGCTAAAGGGAATCTCAACGTGAGTCCTTGCCTCGAGGTAAGGACCTGAGTAGCCCTGCAGAAAGGGAGGCATGCAGCTCTTTCCATGAGCTCTTAGTGGAGGTTCTGCTTTATTGTAAAGGAAGTACCCTTTTCAGGACCTTTAGGCGCCTCAGGTGAGCATCATTTTGGGTCCAAGAGCACAGACTCCCTCCACACCCCGGTGGGCCTGCTGAGAAGCATTGAGTCCCATATGTCCATCGGAGGCCCTCTGTGTCTGCCGAGTCTCGGGCAACACACTGTACGTTACTTCAGGAGAGCTCTATTTCCAGAGCAGTCGAACAGCATCAGAACCACATTTCTAGGCAGTCCAACATGCCCTGGAAGTTTTCGACATTGCCCTCGTTTGAATGCCCTGAGAAAAGACTCTTCTTAGAATTTAACGAGGACCTCTTTCCTGAAGTCACTCTATTCAAGGAGAAATACAGCATCCTAACATGCTGTGTCGCTCACAGTGCAAGCAACGTGAGAACTTGCCTCGAGGTAAGGCCCTGAAATGCTATGCAGAAGGGGAGGCGTGTAGCAGTTTCCATGAGGCCGTAGTCGCTGCTCTGCAGCATTTTAACGCCACTACGCTTTTCAGGACACCTAGGTGCCTCACCTGGAAAACCTGTTCCCTGCAAGAACACCGAGTACCCTCAGGCTCCCCTGGCCCTTCTAAGCAATATCCAGGCCCCTAGCTTTCCGACTCACGGTGTGTATGCCGAGTGTAGGGCAACACACTGCACTCTTATTGGTACATCTTGATTTAGCCAGCAATCGCACAGATTCACGAGCACGATTCTAGCAAGTTCCAACTTGTCGTGGAAGTCGCACTCCTTCCCTAGTTTGAGCTGCACAGAGAAAAACACTAGCCTTCTCCATCCATCCAGGACCTCCTAGCTTAAGTCACCTTGCCTCCTGGAGAAAGACGGCTGCGTTCTTATTGCAACTAAAGCACAGTTTTTCCTTTAGCACTGCAGGCTTTTGAAGAGACACGGGCCAGGAGGCCTAGCTAGGGCTTTCCTGGGTGAGGCCGTTCACTAGTTGCAGAACACCCTGCCTCGAGAAGTTGATTCAGGGAAGCAACCAGTGTGTACTCTGTGTCTCATTTGACTTGTTAGAAACCACAGAGATGTATGCTGCCTGTGCCCATGGAAATGGGGGCATGATGGTACTAGCCTTGCTTTCCATTTGGAAAGCTCCATTCTTGCTGCCGTGAAGCTCCCTGAAATTCTCTGCTGTTGACAGGCCCCTGGCCACTCTAGCATTGGTGTGTGAAGAAAATGAGTTTTCTCTGGCTACACACGGAGCTTCTTTGGCCGGGGTGGGGCTCACCTTGCCATGCTCTAGAGCTAAAGGGAATCTCAACGTGAGTCCTTGCCTCGAGGTAAGGCCCTGAGTAGCCCTGCAGAAAGGGAGGCATGCAGGTCTTTCCATGCGCTCTAAGTCGCTGTTCAGCTTTACTTTAAAGGAAGTACCCTTTTCCGGACTCGTAGGCCTCTCAGGTGAGCATCATTTTTGTTCCAAGATCCCTGAGTACCTCCACACCCCTGTAAGCCTGCTGAGCAACAACGAGGCCCATTGGGCCCTCGGAGGTCCTCTGTGTCTGCTGAGTCATGGGCAACACACTGCACTCTTTCTTGTGGTATCTTGATTCACGGCACTCGCACAGGTTCACGAGCACCGTTCTAGCAGTTTCCAACATGCCGTGGAAGTCGCACTCATTCCCTAGTCTGAGCTGCACAGAGAAAAACACTGGGCTTCTCCTTCCATCTAAGACCTCCTACCTGAAGTCATCCTGCCCCCAGGAGAAAGACGGCTTGCGTTCCTATTGCAACTAAAGCACAGTATTTCCTGTAGCCCTGCAGGCTCTTGAAGACGCACGGGCCCAGAGGCCTAGCTAGGGCGTTCCTTGGTGAGGTCGTGCACTAGATGCAGAACACCCTGCCTCGAGAAGTTGATTCAGGGAAGCAACCAGTGTGTACTCCGTGTCTCTTTTGACTTGTTAGAAACCACAGAGATGTATGCTGCCTGTGCCAATGGTTATGGGGGCATGATGGTACTAGCCTTCCTTTCCATTTGGAAAGCTCCATTCTTACTGCCGTGAAGCTCCCTGAAATTCTCTGCTGTTGACAGCCCTCTGGCCACTGTAGGCATGAGTGTGGGAAGAAAATGAATTTTCTCTGCCTACACACGGAGCTTCATTGGCCGGGGTGGGGCTCACCTTGCCATGCTCTGGAGCTAAAGGGAATCTCAACTTGAGTCTTTGCCTCGAGGTAAGGCCCTGAGTAGCCCTGCAGAAAGGGAGGCATGCAGCTCTTTCCATTAGCTCTAAGTCGCTGTTCAGCTTTACTTTAAAGGAAGTACCCTTTTCAGGACTCCTAGGCCTCTCGGGTGAGCATCATTTTTGTTCCAAGATCCCTGAGTACCTCCACACCCCTGTAGGCCTGCTGAGCAACAACGAGGCCCATCGTCCCTCGGAGGTCCTCTGTGTCTGCTGAGTCATGGGCAACACACTGCACTCTTTCTTGTGATATCTTGATTCACAGCACTCGCACAGGTTCAAGAGCAATGTTCTAGCAAGTTCCAACATGCCGTGGAAGTCGCACTCATTCCCTGGTCTGAGCTGCACAGAGAAAAACACTAGGCTTCTCCTTCCATCCAGGACCTCCTACCTGAAGTCACCCTGCCTCAGGAGAAAGACGGCTTGCGTTCCTATTGCAACTAAAGCACAGTTTTTCCTGTAGCACTGCAGGTTTGGAAGAGGCAAGGGGCCAGAGGCCTAGCTAAGGCTTTCCTTGGTGAGGTCGTTCACTAGATGCCGAAAACCCTGCCTCGAGAAGTTGATTCAGGGAAGCAACCAGTGTGTACTCCGTGTCTCTTTTGACTTGTTAGAAACCACAGAGCTGTATGCTGCCTGTGCCCATGGAAATGGGGGCATGATGGGACTAACCTTGCTTTCAGTTTGGAAAGCTCCATTCTTGCTGCCGTGAAGCTCCCTGAAATTCGCTGCTGTTGACAGGCCCCTGGCCACTGTAGGCATTGGTCTGGTAAGAAAATGAGTTTTCTCTGGCTAAACACGGAGCTCCTTTGGCCGGGGTGGGGCTCACCTTGCCATGCTCTAGAGCTAAAGGGAATCTCAACGTGAATCCTTGCCTCGAGGTAAGGCCCTGAGTAGCCCTGCAGAAAGGGAGGCATGCAGCTCTTTCCATGAGCTCTTAGTCGCTGTTGTGCTTTACTGTAAAGGAAGTACCCTTTTCAAGACTCCCAGCCCCCTCAGGTAAGCATCATTTTTGTTCCAAGATCTCTTAGTACCTCCACACCCCTGTAGGCCTGCTGAGCAAAAAGTGGCCCATTGGTCCCTCGGAGGTCCTCTGTGTCTGCTGAGTCATGGTCAACACACTGCACTCTCTCTTGTGATATCTTGACTCTCAGCACTCGCAAGTTGAAGAGCAACGTTCTTGCAAGTTCCAACATGCCGTGGAAGTCGCACTCATTCCCTAGTCTGAGCTGCACAGAGAAAAACACTAGGCTTCTCCTTCCAATCAGGACCTCCTACCTGAAGTCACCCTGCCTCCAGGAGAAAGACGGCTTGCGTTCCTGTTGCAACTAAAGCACAGTTTTTCCTGTAGCACTGCAGGCTTTTGAAGAGGCACGGTTCCGGAGGCCTGGCTACGGCGTTCCTTGGAGACCGTTCACAAGGTGCAGAACACCCTGCCTCGAGAAGTTGATTCAGGGAAGCAACCAGTGTGTACTCTGTGTCTCTTTTGACTTGTTAGAAACCACAGAGATGTATGCTGCCTGTGCCCATGGAAATGGGGGCATGATGGTACTAGCCTTGCTTTCCATTTGGAAAGCTCCATTCTTGCTACCGTGAAGCTCCCTGAAATTCTCTGCTGTTGACAGGCCTCAGGCCACTGTAGGCAAGGGTCTGGGAAGAAAATGCGTTTTCTCTGGCTACACACGGAGCTTCATTGGCCGGTGTGGGGCTCACCTTGCCATGCTCTAAAGCTAAAGGGAATCTCAACGTGAGTCCTTGCCTCGAGGTAAGGACCTGAGTAGCCCTGCAGAAAGGGAGGCATGCAGCTCTTTCCATGAGCTCTTAGTGGAGGTTCTGCTTTATTGTAAAGGAAATACCCTTTTCAGGACCTTTAGGCGCCTCAGGTGAGCATCATTTTGGGTCCAAGAGCACAGACTCCCTCCACACCCTGGTGGGCCTGCTGAGAAGCATTGAGTCCCATATGTCCATCGGAGGCCCTCTGTGTCTGCCGAGTCTCGGGCAACACACTGTACGTTACTTCAGGAGAGCTCTATTTCCAGAGCAGTCGAACAGCATCAGAACCACATTTCTAGGCAGTCCAACATGCCCTGGAAGTTTTCGACATTGCCCTCGTTTGAATGCCCTGAGAAAACACTCTTCTTAGAATTTAATGAGGACCTCTTTCCTGAAGTCACTCTATTCAAGGAGAAATACAGCATCCTAACATGCTGTGTCGCTCACAGTGCAAGCAACGTGAGAACTTGCCTCGAGGTAAGGCCCTGAAATGCTATGCAGAAGGGGAGGCGTGTAGCAGTTTCCATGAGGCCGTAGTCGCTGCTCTGCAGCATTTTAACGCCAGTACGCTTTTCAGGACACCTAGGTGCCTCACCTGGAAAACCTGTTCCCTGCAAGAACACCGAGTACCCTCAGGCTCCCCTGGCCCTTCTAAGCAATATCCAGGCCCCTAGCTTTCCGACTCACGGTGTGTATGCCGAGTGTAGGGCAACACACTGCACTCTTATTGGTACATCTTGATTTAGCCAGCAATCGCACAGATTCACGAGCACGATTCTAGCAAGTTCCAACTTGCCGTGGAAGTCGCACTCCTTCCCTAGTTTGAGCTGCACAGAGAAAAACACTAGCCTTCTCCATCCATCCAGGACCTCCTAGCTGAAGTCACCTTGCCTCCTGGAGAAAGACGGCTGCGTTCTTATTGCAACTAAAGCACAGTTTTTCCTTTAGCACTGCAGGCTTTTGAAGAGACACGGGCCAGGAGGCCTAGCTAGGGCTTTCCTGGGTGAGGCCGTTCACTAGTTGCAGAACACCCTGCCTCGAGAAGTTGATTCAGGGAAGCAACCAGTGTGTACTCTGTGTCTCATTTGACTTGTTAGAAACCACAGAGATGTATGCTGCCTGTGCCCATGGAAATGGGGGCATGATGGTACTAGCCTTGCTTTCCATTTGGAAAGCTCCATTCTTGCTGCCGTGAAGCTCCCTGATATTCTCTGCTGTTGACAGGCCCCTGGCCACTCTAGCATTGGTGTGGGAAGAAAATGAATTTTCTCTGCCTACACACGGAGCTTCATTGGCCGGGGTGGGGCTCACCTTGCCATGCTCTGGAGCTAAAGGGAATCTCAACTTGAGTCTTTGCCTCGAGGTAAGGCCCTGAGTAGCCCTGCAGAAAGGGAGGCATGCAGCTCTTTCCATTAGCTCTAAGTCGCTGTTCAGCTTTACTTTAAAGGAAGTACCCTTTTCAGGACTCCTAGGCCTCTCGGGTGAGCATCATTTTTGTTCCAAGATCCCTGAGTACCTCCACACCCCTGTAGGCCTGCTGAGCAACAACGAGGCCCATCGTCCCTCGGAGGTCCTCTGTGTCTGCTGAGTCATGGGCAACACACTGCACTCTTTCTTGTGATATCTTGATTCACAGCACTCGCACAGGTTCAAGAGCAATGTTCTAGCAAGTTCCAACATGCCGTGGAAGTCGCACTCATTCCCTGGTCTGAGCTGCACAGAGAAAAACACTAGGCTTCTCCTTCCATCCAGGACCTCCTACCTGAAGTCACCCTGCCTCAGGAGAAAGACGGCTTGCGTTCCTATTGCAACTAAAGCACAGTTTTTCCTGTAGCACTGCAGGTTTGGAAGAGGCAAGGGGCCAGAGGCCTAGCTAAGGCTTTCCTTGGTGAGGTCGTTCACTAGATGCCGAAAACCCTGCCTCGAGAAGTAGATTCAGGGAAGCAACCAGTGTGTACTCCGTGTCTCTTTTGACTTGTTAGAAACCACAGAGCTGTATGCTGCCTGTGCCCATGGAAATGGGGGCATGATGGGACTAACCTTGCTTTCAGTTTGGAAAGCTCCATTCTTGCTGCCGTGAAGCTCCCTGAAATTCGCTGCTGTTGACAGGCCCCTGGCCACTGTAGGCATTGGTCTGGTAAGAAAATGAGTTTTCTCTGGCTAAACACGGAGCTCCTTTGGCCGGGGTGGGGCTCACCTTGCCATGCTCTAGAGCTAAAGGGAATCTCAACGTGAATCCTTGCCTCGAGGTAAGGCCCTGAGTAGCCCTGCAGAAAGGGAGGCATGCAGCTCTTTCCATGAGCTCTTAGTCGCTGTTGTGCTTTACTGTAAAGGAAGTACCCTTTTCAGGACTCCCAGCCCCCTCAGGTAAGCATCATTTTTGTTCCAAGATCTCTTAGTACCTCCACACCCCTGTAGGCCTGCTGAGCAAAAAGTGGCCCATTGGTCCCTCGGAGGTCCTCTGTGTCTGCTGAGTCATGGTCAACACACTGCACTCTCTCTTGTGATATCTTGACTCTCAGCACTCGCAAGTTGAAGAGCAACGTTCTTGCAAGTTCCAACATGCCGTGGAAGTCGCACTCATTCCCTAGTCTGAGCTGCACAGAGAAAAACACTAGGCTTCTCCTTCCAATCAGGACCTCCTACCTGAAGTCACCCTGCCTCCAGGAGAAAGACGGCTTGCGTTCCTGTTGCAACTAAAGCACAGTTTTTCCTGTAGCACTGCAGGCTTTTGAAGAGGCACGGTTCCGGAGGCCTGGCTACGGCGTTCCTTGGTGAGACCGTTCACAAGGTGCAGAACACCCTGCCTCGAGAAGTTGATTCAGGGAAGCAACCAGTGTGTACTCTGTGTCTCTTTTGACTTGTTAGAAACCACAGAGATGTATGCTGCCTGTGCCCATGGAAATGGGGGCATGATGGTACTAGCCTTGCTTTCCATTTGGAAAGCTCCATTCTTGCTACCGTGAGGCTCCCTGAAATTCTCTGCTGTTGACAGGCCTCAGGCCACTGTAGGCAAGGGTCTGGGAAGAAAATGCGTTTTCTCTGGCTACACACGGAGCTTCATTGGCCGGTGTGGGGCTCACCTTGCCATGCTCTAAAGCTAAAGGGAATCTCAACGTGAGTCCTTGCCTCGAGGTAAGGACCTGAGTAGCCCTGCAGAAAGGGAGGCATGCAGCTCTTTCCATGAGCTCTTAGTGGAGGTTCTGCTTTATTGTAAAGGAAGTACCCTTTTCAGGACCTTTAGGCGCCTCAGGTGAGCATCATTTTGGGTCCAAGAGCACAGACTCCCTCCACACCCTGGTGGGCCTGCTGAGAAGCATTGAGTCCCATATGTCCATCGGAGGCCCTCTGTGTCTGCCGAGTCTCGGGCAACACACTGTACGTTACTTCAGGAGAGCTCTATTTCCAGAGCAGTCGAACAGCATCAGAACCACATTTCTAGGCAGTCCAACATGCCCTGGAAGTTTTCGACATTGCCCTCGTTTGAATGCCCTGAGAAAAGACTCTTCTTAGAATTTAATGAGGACCTCTTTCCTGAAGTCACTCTATTCAAGGAGAAATACAGCATCCTAACATGCTGTGTCGCTCACAGTGCAAGCAACGTGAGAACTTGCCTCGAGGTAAGGCCCTGAAATGCTATGCAGAAGGGGAGGCGTGTAGCAGTTTCCATGAGGCCGTAGTCGCTGCTCTGCAGCATTTTAACGCCACTACGCTTTTCAGGACACCTAGGTGCCTCACCTGGAAAACCTGTTCCCTGCAAGAACACCGAGTACCCTCAGGCTCCCCTGGCCCTTCTAAGCAATATCCAGGCCCCTAGCTTTCCGACTCACGGTGTGTATGCCGAGTGTAGGGCAACACACTGCACTCTTATTGGTACATCTTGATTTAGCCAGCAATCGCACAGATTCACGAGCACGATTCTAGCAAGTTCCAACTTGCCGTGGAAGTCGCACTCCTTCCCTAGTTTGAGCTGCACAGAGAAAAACACTAGCCTTCTCCATCCATCCAGGACCTCCTAGCTGAAGTCACCTTGCCTCCTGGAGAAAGACGGCTGCGTTCTTATTGCAACTAAAGCACAGTTTTTCCTTTAGCACTGCAGGCTTTTGAAGAGACACGGGCCAGGAGGCCTAGCTAGGGCTTTCCTGGGTGAGGCCGTTCACTAGTTGCAGAACACCCTGCCTCGAGAAGTTGATTCAGGGAAGCAACCAGTGTGTACTCTGTGTCTCATTTGACTTGTTAGAAACCACAGAGATGTATGCTGCCTGTGCCCATGGAAATGGGGGCATGATGGTACTAGCCTTGCTTTCCATTTGGAAAGCTCCATTCTTGCTGCCGTGAAGCTCCCTGAAATTCTCTGCTGTTGACAGGCCCCTGGCCACTCTAGCATTGGTGTGTGAAGAAAATGAGTTTTCTCTGGCTACACACGGAGCTTCTTTGGCTGGGGTGGGGCTCACCTTGCCATGCTCTAGAGCTAAAGGGAATCTCAACGTGAGTCCTTGCCTCGAGGTAAGGCCCTGAGTAGCCCTGCAGAAAGGGAGGCATGCAGGTCTTTCCATGCGCTCTAAGTCGCTGTTCAGCTTTACTTTAAAGGAAGTACCCTTTTCCGGACTCGTAGGCCTCTCAGGTGAGCATCATTTTTGTTCCAAGATCCCTGAGTACCTCCACACCCCTGTAAGCCTGCTGAGCAACAACGAGGCCCATTGGGCCCTCGGAGGTCCTCTGTGTCTGCTGAGTCATGGGCAACACACTGCACTCTTTCTTGTGATATCTTGATTCACGGCACTCGCACAGGTTCACGAGCACCGTTCTAGCAGTTTCCAACATGCCGTGGAAGTCGCACTCATTCCCTAGTCTGAGCTGCACAGAGAAAAACACTGTGCTTCTCCTTCCATCTAAGACCTCCTACCTGAAGTCATCCTGCCCCCAGGAGAAAGACGGCTTGCGTTCCTATTGCAACTAAAGCACAGTATTTCCTGTAGCCCTGCAGGCTCTTGAAGACGCACGGGCCCAGAGGCCTAGCTAGGGCGTTCCTTGGTGAGGTCGTGCACTAGATGCAGAACACCCTGCCTCGAGAAGTTGATTCAGGGAAGCAACCAGTGTGTACTCCGTGTCTCTTTTGACTTGTTAGAAACCACAGAGATGTATGCTGCCTGTGCCAATGGTTATGGGGGCATGATGGTACTAGCCTTCCTTTCCATTTGGAAAGCTCCATTCTTACTGCCGTGAAGCTCCCTGAAATTCTCTGCTGTTGACAGCCCTCTGGCCACTGTAGGCATGAGTGTGGGAAGAAAATGAATTTTCTCTGCCTACACACGGAGCTTCATTGGCCGGGGTGGGGGCTCACCTTGCCATGCTCTGGAGCTAAAGGGAATCTCAACTTGAGTCTTTGCCTCGAGGTAAGGCCCTGAGTAGCCCTGCAGAAAGGGAGGCATGCAGCTCTTTCCATTAGCTCTAAGTCGCTGTTCAGCTTTACTTTAAAGGAAGTACCCTTTTCAGGACTCCTAGGCCTCTCGGGTGAGCATCATTTTTGTTCCAAGATCCCTGAGTACCTCCACACCCCTGTAGGCCTGCTGAGCAACAACGAGGCCCATCGTCCCTCGGAGGTCCTCTGTGTCTGCTGAGTCATGGGCAACACACTGCACTCTTTCTTGTGATATCTTGATTCACAGCACTCGCACAGGTTCAAGAGCAATGTTCTAGCAAGTTCCAACATGCCGTGGAAGTCGCACTCATTCCCTGGTCTGAGCTGCACAGAGAAAAACACTAGGCTTCTCCTTCCATCCAGGACCTCCTACCTGAAGTCACCCTGCCTCAGGAGAAAGACGGCTTGCGTTCCTATTGCAACTAAAGCACAGTTTTTCCTTTAGCACTGCAGGCTTTTGAAGAGACACGGGCCAGGAGGCCTAGCTAGGGCTTTCCTGGGTGAGGCCGTTCACTAGTTGCAGAACACCCTGCCTCGAGAAGTTGATTCAGGGAAGCAACCAGTGTGTACTCTGTGTCTCTTTTGACTTGTTAGAAACCACAGAGATGTATGCTGCCTGTGCCCATGGAAATGGGGGCATGATGGTACTAGCCTTGCTTTCCATTTGGAAAGCTCCATTCTTGCTGCCGTGAAGCTCCCTGATATTCTCTGCTGTTGACAGGCCCCTGGCCACTCTAGCATTGGTGTGTGAAGAAAATGAGTTTTCTCTGGCTACACACGGAGCTTCTTTGGCCGGGGTGGGGCTCACCTTGCCATGCTCTAGAGCTAAAGGGAATCTCAACGTGAGTCCTTGCCTCGAGGTAAGGCCCTGGGTAGCCCTGCAGAAAGGGAGGCATGCAGGTCTTTCCATGCGCTCTAAGTCGCTGTTCAGCTTTACTTTAAAGGAAGTACCCTTTTCCGGACTCGTAGGCCTCTCGGGTGAGCATCATTTTTGTTCCAAGATCCCTGAGTACCTCCACACCCCTGTAGGCCTGCTGAGCAACAACGAGGCCCATCGTCCCTCGGAGGTCCTCTGTGTCTGCTGAGTCATGGTCAACACACTGCACTCTCTCTTGTGATATCTTGACTCTCAGCACTCGCAAGTTGAAGAGCAACGTTCTTGCAAGTTCCAACATGCCGTGGAAGTCGCACTCATTCCCTAGTCTGAGCTGCACAGAGAAAAACACTAGGCTTCTCCTTCCAATCAGGACCTCCTACCTGAAGTCACCCTGCCTCCAGGAGAAAGACGGCTTGCGTTCCTGTTGCAACTAAAGCACAGTTTTTCCTGTAGCACTGCAGGCTTTTGAAGAGGCACGGTTCCGGAGGCCTGGCTACGGCGTTCCTTGGTGAGACCGTTCACAAGGTGCAGAACACCCTGCCTCGAGAAGTTGATTCAGGGAAGCAACCAGTGTGTACTCTGTGTCTCTTTTGACTTGTTAGAAACCACAGAGATGTATGCTGCCTGTGCCCATGGAAATGGGGGCATGATGGTACTAGCCTTGCTTTCCATTTGGAAAGCTCCATTCTTGCTACCGTGAGGCTCCCTGAAATTCTCTGCTGTTGACAGGCCTCAGGCCACTGTAGGCAAGGGTCTGGGAAGAAAATGCGTTTTCTCTGGCTACACACGGAGCTTCATTGGCCGGTGTGGGGCTCACCTTGCCATGCTCTAAAGCTAAAGGGAATCTCAACGTGAGTCCTTGCCTCGAGGTAAGGACCTGAGTAGCCCTGCAGAAAGGGAGGCATGCAGCTCTTTCCATGAGCTCTTAGTGGAGGTTCTGCTTTATTGTAAAGGAAGTACCCTTTTCAGGACCTTTAGGCGCCTCAGGTGAGCATCATTTTGGGTCCAAGAGCACAGACTCCCTCCACACCCCGGTGGGCCTGCTGAGAAGCATTGAGTCCCATATGTCCATCGGAGGCCCTCTGTGTCTGCCGAGTCTCGGGCAACACACTGTACGTTACTTCAGGAGAGCTCTATTTCCAGAGCAGTCGAACAGCATCAGAACCACATTTCTAGGCAGTCCAACATGCCCTGGAAGTTTTCGACATTGCCCTCGTTTGAATGCCCTGAGAAAAGACTCTTCTTAGAATTTAACGAGGACCTCTTTCCTGAAGTCACTCTATTCAAGGAGAAATACAGCATCCTAACATGCTGTGTCGCTCACAGTGCAAGCAACGTGAGAACTTGCCTCGAGGTAAGGCCCTGAAATGCTATGCAGAAGGGGAGGCGTGTAGCAGTTTCCATGAGGCCGTAGTCGCTGCTCTGCAGCATTTTAACGCCAGTACGCTTTTCAGGACACCTAGGTGCCTCACCTGGAAAACCTGTTCCCTGCAAGAACACCGAGTACCCTCAGGCTCCCCTGGCCCTTCTAAGCAATATCCAGGCCCCTAGCTTTCCGACTCACGGTGTGTATGCCGAGTGTAGGGCAACACACTGCACTCTTATTGGTACATCTTGATTTAGCCAGCAATCGCACAGATTCACGAGCACGATTCTAGCAAGTTCCAACTTGTCGTGGAAGTCGCACTCCTTCCCTAGTTTGAGCTGCACAGAGAAAAACACTAGCCTTCTCCATCCATCCAGGACCTCCTAGCTGAAGTCACCTTGCCTCCTGGAGAAAGACGGCTGCGTTCTTATTGCAACTAAAGCACAGTTTTTCCTTTAGCACTGCAGGCTTTTGAAGAGACACGGGCCAGGAGGCCTAGCTAGGGCTTTCCTGGGTGAGGCCGTTCACTAGTTGCAGAACACCCTGCCTCGAGAAGTTGATTCAGGGAAGCAACCAGTGTGTACTCTGTGTCTCATTTGACTTGTTAGAAACCACAGAGATGTATGCTGCCTGTGCCCATGGAAATGGGGGCATGATGGTACTAGCCTTGCTTTCCATTTGGAAAGCTCCATTCTTGCTGCCGTGAAGCTCCCTGAAATTCTCTGCTGTTGACAGGCCCCTGGCCACTCTAGCATTGGTGTGTGAAGAAAATGAGTTTTCTCTGGCTACACACGGAGCTTCTTTGGCCGGGGTGGGGCTCACCTTGCCATGCTCTAGAGCTAAAGGGAATCTCAACGTGAGTCCTTGCCTCGAGGTAAGGCCCTGAGTAGCCCTGCAGAAAGGGAGGCATGCAGGTCTTTCCATGCGCTCTAAGTCGCTGTTCAGCTTTACTTTAAAGGAAGTACCCTTTTCCGGACTCGTAGGCCTCTCAGGTGAGCATCATTTTTGTTCCAAGATCCCTGAGTACCTCCACACCCCTGTAAGCCTGCTGAGCAACAACGAGGCCCATTGGGCCCTCGGAGGTCCTCTGTGTCTGCTGAGTCATGGGCAACACACTGCACTCTTTCTTGTGGTATCTTGATTCACGGCACTCGCACAGGTTCACGAGCACCGTTCTAGCAGTTTCCAACATGCCGTGGAAGTCGCACTCATTCCCTAGTCTGAGCTGCACAGAGAAAAACACTGGGCTTCTCCTTCCATCTAAGACCTCCTACCTGAAGTCATCCTGCCCCCAGGAGAAAGACGGCTTGCGTTCCTATTGCAACTAAAGCACAGTATTTCCTGTAGCCCTGCAGGCTCTTGAAGACGCACGGGCCCAGAGGCCTAGCTAGGGCGTTCCTTGGTGAGGTCGTGCACTAGATGCAGAACACCCTGCCTCGAGAAGTTGATTCAGGGAAGCAACCAGTGTGTACTCCGTGTCTCTTTTGACTTGTTAGAAACCACAGAGATGTATGCTGCCTGTGCCAATGGTTATGGGGGCATGATGGTACTAGCCTTCCTTTCCATTTGGAAAGCTCCATTCTTACTGCCGTGAAGCTCCCTGAAATTCTCTGCTGTTGACAGCCCTCTGGCCACTGTAGGCATGAGTGTGGGAAGAAAATGAATTTTCTCTGCCTACACACGGAGCTTCATTGGCCGGGGTGGGGCTCACCTTGCCATGCTCTGGAGCTAAAGGGAATCTCAACTTGAGTCTTTGCCTCGAGGTAAGGCCCTGAGTAGCCCTGCAGAAAGGGAGGCATGCAGCTCTTTCCATTAGCTCTAAGTCGCTGTTCAGCTTTACTTTAAAGGAAGTACCCTTTTCAGGACTCCTAGGCCTCTCGGGTGAGCATCATTTTTGTTCCAAGATCCCTGAGTACCTCCACACCCCTGTAGGCCTGCTGAGCAACAACGAGGCCCATCGTCCCTCGGAGGTCCTCTGTGTCTGCTGAGTCATGGGCAACACACTGCACTCTTTCTTGTGATATCTTGATTCACAGCACTCGCACAGGTTCAAGAGCAATGTTCTAGCAAGTTCCAACATGCCGTGGAAGTCGCACTCATTCCCTGGTCTGAGCTGCACAGAGAAAAACACTAGGCTTCTCCTTCCATCCAGGACCTCCTACCTGAAGTCACCCTGCCTCAGGAGAAAGACGGCTTGCGTTCCTATTGCAACTAAAGCACAGTTTTTCCTGTAGCACTGCAGGTTTGGAAGAGGCAAGGGGCCAGAGGCCTAGCTAAGGCTTTCCTTGGTGAGGTCGTTCACTAGATGCCGAAAACCCTGCCTCGAGAAGTTGATTCAGGGAAGCAACCAGTGTGTACTCCGTGTCTCTTTTGACTTGTTAGAAACCACAGAGATGTATGCTGCCTGTGCCCATGGAAATGGGGGCATGATGGGACTAACCTTGCTTTCAGTTTGGAAAGCTCCATTCTTGCTGCCGTGAAGCTCCCTGAAATTCGCTGCTGTTGACAGGCCCCTGGCCACTGTAGGCATTGGTCTGGTAAGAAAATGAGTTTTCTCTGGCTAAACACGGAGCTCCTTTGGCCGGGGTGGGGCTCACCTTGCCATGCTCTAGAGCTAAAGGGAATCTCAACGTGAATCCTTGCCTCGAGGTAAGGCCCTGAGTAGCCCTGCAGAAAGGGAGGCATGCAGCTCTTTCCATGAGCTCTTAGTCGCTGTTGTGCTTTACTGTAAAGGAAGTACCCTTTTCAGGACTCCCAGCCCCCTCAGGTAAGCATCATTTTTGTTCCAAGATCTCTTAGTACCTCCACACCCCTGTAGGCCTGCTGAGCAAAAAGTGGCCCATTGGTCCCTCGGAGGTCCTCTGTGTCTGCTGAGTCATGGTCAACACACTGCACTCTCTCTTGTGATATCTTGACTCTCAGCACTCGCAAGTTGAAGAGCAACGTTCTTGCAAGTTCCAACATGCCGTGGAAGTCGCACTCATTCCCTAGTCTGAGCTGCACAGAGAAAAACACTAGGCTTCTCCTTCCAATCAGGACCTCCTACCTGAAGTCACCCTGCCTCCAGGAGAAAGACGGCTTGCGTTCCTGTTGCAACTAAAGCACAGTTTTTCCTGTAGCACTGCAGGCTTTTGAAGAGGCACGGTTCCGGAGGCCTGGCTACGGCGTTCCTTGGTGAGACCGTTCACAAGGTGCAGAACACCCTGCCTCAAGAAGTTGATTCAGGGAAGCAACCAGTGTGTACTCTGTGTCTCTTTTGACTTGTTAGAAACCACAGAGATGTATGCTGCCTGTGCCCATGGAAATGGGGGCATGATGGTACTAGCCTTGCTTTCCATTTGGAAAGCTCCATTCTTGCTACCGTGAGGCTCCCTGAAATTCTCTGCTGTTGACAGGCCTCAGGCCACTGTAGGCAAGGGTCTGGGAAGAAAATGCGTTTTCTCTGGCTACACACGGAGCTTCATTGGCCGGTGTGGGGCTCACCTTGCCATGCTCTAAAGCTAAAGGGAATCTCAACGTGAGTCCTTGCCTCGAGGTAAGGACCTGAGTAGCCCTGCAGAAAGGGAGGCATGCAGCTCTTTCCATGAGCTCTTAGTGGAGGTTCTGCTTTATTGTAAAGGAAGTACCCTTTTCAGGACCTTTAGGCGCCTCAGGTGAGCATCATTTTGGGTCCAAGAGCACAGACTCCCTCCACACCCTGGTGGGCCTGCTGAGAAGCATTGAGTCCCATATGTCCATCGGAGGCCCTCTGTGTCTGCCGAGTCTCGGGCAACACACTGTACGTTACTTCAGGAGAGCTCTATTTCCAGAGCAGTCGAACAGCATCAGAACCACATTTCTAGGCAGTCCAACATGCCCTGGAAGTTTTCGACATTGCCCTCGTTTGAATGCCCTGAGAAAACACTCTTCTTAGAATTTAACGAGGACCTCTTTCCTGAAGTCACTCTATTCAAGGAGAAATACAGCATCCTAACATGCTGTGTCGCTCACAGTGCAAGCAACGTGAGAACTTGCCTCGAGGTAAGGCCCTGAAATGCTATGCAGAAGCGGAGGCGTGTAGCAGTTTCCATGAGGCCGTAGTCGCTGCTCTGCAGCATTTTAATGCCAGTACGCTTTTCAGGACACCTAGGTGCCTCACCTGGAAAACCTGTTCCCTGCAAGAACACCGAGTACCCTCAGGCTCCCCTGGCCCTTCTAAGCAATATCCAGGCCCCTAGCTTTCCGACTCACGGTGTGTATGCCGAGTGTAGGGCAACACACTGCACTCTTATTGGTACATCTTGATTTAGCCAGCAATCGCACAGATTCACGAGCACGATTCTAGCAAGTTCCAACTTGCCGTGGAAGTCGCACTCCTTCCCTAGTTTGAGCTGCACAGAGAAAAACACTAGCCTTCTCCATCCATCCAGGACCTCCTAGCTGAAGTCACCTTGCCTCCTGGAGAAAGACGGCTGCGTTCTTATTGCAACTAAAGCACAGTTTTTCCTTTAGCACTGCAGGCTTTTGAAGAGACACGGGCCAGGAGGCCTAGCTAGGGCTTTCCTGGGTGAGGCCGTTCACTAGTTGCAGAACACCCTGCCTCGAGAAGTTGATTCAGGGAAGCAACCAGTGTGTACTCTGTGTCTCATTTGACTTGTTAGAAACCACAGAGATGTATGCTGCCTGTGCCCATGGAAATGGGGGCATGATGGTACTAGCCTTGCTTTCCATTTGGAAAGCTCCATTCTTGCTGCCGTGAAGCTCCCTGAAATTCTCTGCTGTTGACAGGCCCCTGGCCACTCTAGCATTGGTGTGTGAAGAAAATGAGTTTTCTCTGGCTACACACGGAGCTTCTTTGGCTGGGGTGGGGCTCACCTTGCCATGCTCTAGAGCTAAAGGGAATCTCAACGTGAGTCCTTGCCTCGAGGTAAGGCCCTGGGTAGCCCTGCAGAAAGGGAGGCATGCAGGTCTTTCCATGCGCTCTAAGTCGCTGTTCAGCTTTACTTTAAAGGAAGTACCCTTTTCCGGACTCGTAGGCCTCTCAGGTGAGCATCATTTTTGTTCCAAGATCCCTGAGTACCTCCACACCCCTGTAAGCCTGCTGAGCAACAACGAGGCCCATTGGGCCCTCGGAGGTCCTCTGTGTCTGCTGAGTCATGGGCAACACACTGCACTCTTTCTTGTGATATCTTGATTCACGGCACTCGCACAGGTTCACGAGCACCGTTCTAGCAGTTTCCAACATGCCGTGGAAGTCGCACTCATTCCCTAGTCTGAGCTGCACAGAGAAAAACACTGGGCTTCTCCTTCCATCTAAGACCTCCTACCTGAAGTCATCCTGCCCCCAGGAGAAAGACGGCTTGCGTTCCTATTGCAACTAAAGCACAGTTTTTCCTGTAGCCCTGCAGGCTCTTGAAGACGCACGGGCCCAGAGGCCTAGCTAGGGCGTTCCTTGGTGAGGTCGTGCACTAGATGCAGAACACCCTGCCTCGAGAAGTTGATTCAGGGAAGCAACCAGTGTGTACTCCGTGTCTCTTTTGACTTGTTAGAAACCACAGAGATGTATGCTGCCTGTGCCAATGGTAATGGGGGCATGATGGTACTAGCCTTCCTTTCCATTTGGAAAGCTCCATTCTTACTGCCGTGAAGCTCCCTGAAATTCTCTGCTGTTGACAGCCCTCTGGCCACTGTAGGCATGAGTGTGGGAAGAAAATGAATTTTCTCTGCCTACACACGGAGCTTCATTGGCCGGGGTGGGGCTCACCTTGCCATGCTCTGGAGCTAAAGGGAATCTCAACTTGAGTCTTTGCCTCGAGGTAAGGCCCTGAGTAGCCCTGCAGAAAGGGAGGCATGCAGCTCTTTCCGTTAGCTCTAAGTCGCTGTTCAGCTTTACTTTAAAGGAAGTACCCTTTTCAGGACTCCTAGGCCTCTCGGGTGAGCATCATTTTTGTTCCAAGATCCCTGAGTACCTCCACACCCCTGTAGGCCTGCTGAGCAACAACGAGGCCCATCGTCCCTCGGAGGTCCTCTGTGTCTGCTGAGTCATGGGCAACACACTGCACTCTTTCTTGTGATATCTTGATTCACAGCACTCGCACAGGTTCAAGAGCAATGTTCTAGCAAGTTCCAACATGCCGTGGAAGTCGCACTCATTCCCTGGTCTGAGCTGCACAGAGAAAAACACTAGGCTTCTCCTTCCATCCAGGACCTCCTACCTGAAGTCACCCTGCCTCAGGAGAAAGACGGCTTGCGTTCCTATTGCAACTAAAGCACAGTTTTTCCTGTAGCACTGCAGGTTTGGAAGAGGCAAGGGGCCAGAGGCCTAGCTAAGGCTTTCCTTGGTGAGGTCGTTCACTAGATGCCGAAAACCCTGCCTCGAGAAGTAGATTCAGGGAAGCAACCAGTGTGTACTCCGTGTCTCTTTAGACTTGTTAGAAACCACAGAGCTGTATGCTGCCTGTGCCCATGGAAATGGGGGCATGATGGGACTAACCTTGCTTTCAGTTTGGAAAGCTCCATTCTTGCTGCCGTGAAGCTCCCTGAAATTCGCTGCTGTTGACAGGCCCCTGGCCACTGTAGGCATTGGTCTGGTAAGAAAATGAGTTTTCTCTGGCTAAACACGGAGCTCCTTTGGCCGGGGTGGGGCTCACCTTGCCATGCTCTAGAGCTAAAGGGAATCTCAACGTGAATCCTTGCCTCGAGGTAAGGCCCTGAGTAGCCCTGCAGAAAGGGAGGCATGCAGCTCTTTCCATGAGCTCTTAGTCGCTGTTGTGCTTTACTGTAAAGGAAGTACCCTTTTCAGGACTCCCAGCCCCCTCAGGTAAGCATCATTTTTGTTCCAAGATCTCTTAGTACCTCCACACCCCTGTAGGCCTGCTGAGCAAAAAGTGGCCCATTGGTCCCTCGGAGGTCCTCTGTGTCTGCTGAGTCATGGTCAACACACTGCACTCTCTCTTGTGATATCTTGACTCTCAGCACTCGCAAGTTGAAGAGCAACGTTCTTGCAAGTTCCAACATGCCGTGGAAGTCGCACTCATTCCCTAGTCTGAGCTGCACAGAGAAAAACACTAGGCTTCTCCTTCCAATCAGGACCTCCTACCTGAAGTCACCCTGCCTCCAGGAGAAAGACGGCTTGCGTTCCTGTTGCAACTAAAGCACAGTTTTTCCTGTAGCACTGCAGGCTTTTGAAGAGGCACGGTTCCGGAGGCCTGGCTACGGCGTTCCTTGGTGAGACCGTTCACAAGGTGCAGAACACCCTGCCTCGAGAAGTTGATTCAGGGAAGCAACCAGTGTGTACTCTGTGTCTCTTTTGACTTGTTAGAAACCACAGAGATGTATGCTGCCTGTGCCCATGGAAATGGGGGCATGATGGTACTAGCCTTGCTTTCCATTTGGAAAGCTCCATTCTTGCTACCGTGAGGCTCCCTGAAATTCTCTGCTGTTGACAGGCCTCAGGCCACTGTAGGCAAGGGTCTGGGAAGAAAATGCGTTTTCTCTGGCTACACACGGAGCTTCATTGGCCGGTGTGGGGCTCACCTTGCCATGCTCTAAAGCTAAAGGGAATCTCAACGTGAGTCCTTGCCTCGAGGTAAGGACCTGAGTAGCCCTGCAGAAAGGGAGGCATGCAGCTCTTTCCATGAGCTCTTAGTGGAGGTTCTGCTTTATTGTAAAGGAAGTACCCTTTTCAGGACCTTTAGGCGCCTCAGGTGAGCATCATTTTGGGTCCAAGAGCACAGACTCCCTCCACACCCCGGTGGGCCTGCTGAGAAGCATTGAGTCCCATATGTCCATCGGAGGCCCTCTGTGTCTGCCGAGTCTCGGGCAACACACTGTACGTTACTTCAGGAGAGCTCTATTTCCAGAGGAGTCGAACAGCATCAGAACCACATTTCTAGGCAGTCCAACATGCCCTGGAAGTTTTCGACATTGCCCTCGTTTGAATGCCCTGAGAAAACACTCTTCTTAGAATTTAACGAGGACCTCTTTCCTGAAGTCACTCTATTCAAGGAGAAATACAGCATCCTAACATGCTGTGTCGCTCACAGTGCAAGCAACGTGAGAACTTGCCTCGAGGTAAGGCCCTGAAATGCTATGCAGAAGCGGAGGCGTGTAGCAGTTTCCATGAGGCCGTAGTCGCTGCTCTGCAGCATTTTAATGCCAGTACGCTTTTCAGGACACCTAGGTGCCTCACCTGGAAAACCTGTTCCCTGCAAGAACACCGAGTACCCTCAGGCTCCCCTGGCCCTTCTAAGCAATATCCAGGCTCCTAGCTTTCCGACTCACGGTGTGTATGCCGAGTGTAGGGCAACACACTGCACTCTTATTGGTACATCTTGATTTAGCCAGCAATCGCACAGATTCACGAGCACGATTCTAGCAAGTTCCAACTTGCCGTGGAAGTCGCACTCCTTCCCTAGTTTGAGCTGCACAGAGAAAAACACTAGGCTTCTCCTTCCATCTAAGACCTACTACCTGAAGTCATCCTGCCCCCAGGAGAAAGACGGCTTGCGTTCCTATTGCAACTAAAGCACAGTATTTCCTGTAGCCCTGCAGGCTCTTGAAGACGCACGGGCCCAGAGGCCTAGCTAGGGCATTCCTTGGTGAGGTCGTGCACTAGATGCAGAAAATCCTGCCTCGAGAAGTTGATTCAGGGGAGCAACCAGTGTGTACTCCCGTGTCTCTTTTGACTTGTTAGAAACCACAGAGATGTATGCTGCCTGTGCCCATGGAAATGGGGGCATGATGGTACTAGCCTTGCTTTCCATTTGGAAAGCTCCATTCTTGCTGCCGTGAAGCTCCCTGATATTCTCTGCTGTTGACAGGCCCCTGGCCACTCTAGCATTGGTTTGGGAAGAAAATGAGTTTTCTCTGGCTACACACGGAGCTTCTTTGGCCGTGGTGGGGCTCACCTTGCCATGCTGTAGAGCTAAAGGGACTCTCAACGTGAGTCCTTGCCTCGAGGTAAGGCCCTGGGTAGCCCTGCAGAAAGGGAGGCATGCAGGTCTTTCCATGCGCTCTAAGTCGCTGTTCAGCTTTACTTTAAAGGAAGTACCCTTTTCCGGACTCGTAGGCCTCTCGGGTGAGCATCATTTTTGTTCCAAGATCCCTGAGTACCTCCACACCCCTGTAAGCCTGCTGAGCAACAACGAGGCCCATCGTCCCTCGGAGGTCCTCTGTGTGTGCTGAGTCATGGGCAACACACTGCACTCTTTCTTGTGATATCTTGATTCACAGCACTCGCACAGGTTCACGAGCACCGTTCTAGCAGGTTCCAACATGCCGTGGAAGTCGCACTCATTCCCTAGTCTGAGCTGCACAGAGAAAAACACTAGGCTTCTCCTTCCATCTAAGACCTCCTACCTGAAGTCACCCTGCCATCAGGAGAAACACTGCGTGCGTTCTTATTGCAACTAAAGCACAGTTTTTCCTGTAGCACTGCAGGCTTTTGAAGAGGCACGGGCCCAGAGGCCTAGCTAGGGCGTTCCTTGGTGAGGTCGTGCACTAGATGCAGAACACCCTGCCTCGAGAAGTTGATTCAGGGAAGCAACCAGTGTGTACTCCGTGTCTCTTTTGACTTGTTAGAAACCACAGAGATGTATGCTGCCTGTGCCAATGGTTATGGGGGCATGATGGTACTAGCCTTCCTTTCCATTTGGAAAGCTCCATTCTTACTGCCGTGAAGCTCCCTGAAATTCTCTGCTGTTGACAGCCCTCTGGCCACTGTAGGCATGAGTGTGGGAAGAAAATGAATTTTCTCTGCCTACACACGGAGCTTCATTGGCCGGGGTGGGGCTCACCTTGCCATGCTCTGGAGCTAAAGGGAATCTCAACTTGAGTCTTTGCCTCGAGGTAAGGCCCTGAGTAGCCCTGCAGAAAGGGAGGCATGCAGCTCTTTCCGTTAGCTCTAAGTCGCTGTTCAGCTTTACTTTAAAGGAAGTACCCTTTTCAGGACTCCTAGGCCTCTCGGGTGAGCATCATTTTTGTTCCAAGATCCCTGAGTACCTCCACACCCCTGTAGGCCTGCTGAGCAACAACGAGGCCCATCGTCCCTCGGAGGTCCTCTGTGTCTGCTGAGTCATGGGCAACACACTGCACTCTTTCTTGTGATATCTTGATTCACAGCACTCGCACAGGTTCAAGAGCAATGTTCTAGCAAGTTCCAACATGCCGTGGAAGTCGCACTCATTCCCTGGTCTGAGCTGCACAGAGAAAAACACTAGGCTTCTCCTTCCATCCAGGACCTCCTACCTGAAGTCACCCTGCCTCAGGAGAAAGACGGCTTGCGTTCCTATTGCAACTAAAGCACAGTTTTTCCTGTAGCACTGCAGGTTTGGAAGAGGCAAGGGGCCAGAGGCCTAGCTAAGGCTTTCCTTGGTGAGGTCGTTCACTAGATGCCGAAAACCCTGCCTCGAGAAGTAGATTCAGGGAAGCAACCAGTGTGTACTCCGTGTCTCTTTTGACTTGTTAGAAACCACAGAGATGTATGCTGCCTGTGCCCATGGAAATGGGGGCATGATGGGACTAACCTTGCTTTCAGTTTGGAAAGCTCCATTCTTGCTGCCGTGAAGCTCCCTGAAATTCGCTGCTGTTGACAGGCCCCTGGCCACTGTAGGCATTGGTCTGGTAAGAAAATGAGTTTTCTCTGGCTAAACACGGAGCTCCTTTGGCCGGGGTGGGGCTCACCTTGCCATGCTCTAGAGCTAAAGGGAATCTCAACGTGAATCCTTGCCTCGAGGTAAGGCCCTGAGTAGCCCTGCAGAAAGGGAGGCATGCAGCTCTTTCCATGAGCTCTTAGTCGCTGTTGTGCTTTACTGTAAAGGAAGTACCCTTTTCAGGACTCCCAGCCCCCTCAGGTAAGCATCATTTTTGTTCCAAGATCTCTTAGTACCTCCACACCCCTGTAGGCCTGCTGAGCAAAAAGTGGCCCATTGGTCCCTCGGAGGTCCTCTGTGTCTGCTGAGTCATGGTCAACACACTGCACTCTCTCTTGTGATATCTTGACTCTCAGCACTCGCAAGTTGAAGAGCAACGTTCTTGCAAGTTCCAACATGCCGTGGAAGTCGCACTCATTCCCTAGTCTGAGCTGCACAGAGAAAAACACTAGGCTTCTCCTTCCAATCAGGACCTCCTACCTGAAGTCACCCTGCCTCCAGGAGAAAGACGGCTTGCGTTCCTGTTGCAACTAAAGCACAGTTTTTCCTGTAGCACTGCAGGCTTTTGAAGAGGCACGGTTCCGGAGGCCTGGCTACGGCGTTCCTTGGTGAGACCGTTCACAAGGTGCAGAACACCCTGCCTCGAGAAGTTGATTCAGGGAAGCAACCAGTGTGTACTCTGTGTCTCTTTTGACTTGTTAGAAACCACAGAGATGTATGCTGCCTGTGCCCATGGAAATGGGGGCATGATGGTACTAGCCTTGCTTTCCATTTGGAAAGCTCCATTCTTGCTACCGTGAGGCTCCCTGAAATTCTCTGCTGTTGACAGGCCTCAGGCCACTGTAGGCAAGGGTCTGGGAAGAAAATGCGTTTTCTCTGGCTACACACGGAGCTTCATTGGCCGGTGTGGGGCTCACCTTGCCATGCTCTAAAGCTAAAGGGAATCTCAACGTGAGTCCTTGCCTCGAGGTAAGGACCTGAGTAGCCCTGCAGAAAGGGAGGCATGCAGCTCTTTCCATGAGCTCTTAGTGGAGGTTCTGCTTTATTGTAAAGGAAGTACCCTTTTCAGGACCTTTAGGCGCCTCAGGTGAGCATCATTTTGGGTCCAAGAGCACAGACTCCCTCCACACCCCGGTGGGCCTGCTGAGAAGCATTGAGTCCCATATGTCCATCGGAGGCCCTCTGTGTCTGCCGAGTCTCGGGCAACACACTGTACGTTACTTCAGGAGAGCTCTATTTCCAGAGGAGTCGAACAGCATCAGAACCACATTTCTAGGCAGTCCAACATGCCCTGGAAGTTTTCGACATTGCCCTCGTTTGAATGCCCTGAGAAAACACTCTTCTTAGAATTTAACGAGGACCTCTTTCCTGAAGTCACTCTATTCAAGGAGAAATACAGCATCCTAACATGCTGTGTCGCTCACAGTGCAAGCAACGTGAGAACTTGCCTCGAGGTAAGGCCCTGAAATGCTATGCAGAAGCGGAGGCGTGTAGCAGTTTCCATGAGGCCGTAGTCGCTGCTCTGCAGCATTTTAATGCCAGTACGCTTTTCAGGACACCTAGGTGCCTCACCTGGAAAACCTGTTCCCTGCAAGAACACCGAGTACCCTCAGGCTCCCCTGGCCCTTCTAAGCAATATCCAGGCTCCTAGCTTTCCGACTCACGGTGTGTATGCCGAGTGTAGGGCAACACACTGCACTCTTATTGGTACATCTTGATTTAGCCAGCAATCGCACAGATTCACGAGCACGATTCTAGCAAGTTCCAACTTGCCGTGGAAGTCGCACTCCTTCCCTAGTTTGAGCTGCACAGAGAAAAACACTAGGCTTCTCCTTCCATCTAAGACCTACTACCTGAAGTCATCCTGCCCCCAGGAGAAAGACGGCTTGCGTTCCTATTGCAACTAAAGCACAGTATTTCCTGTAGCCCTGCAGGCTCTTGAAGACGCACGGGCCCAGAGGCCTAGCTAGGGCATTCCTTGGTGAGGTCGTGCACTAGATGCAGAAAATCCTGCCTCGAGAAGTTGATTCAGGGGAGCAACCAGTGTGTACTCCCGTGTCTCTTTTGACTTGTTAGAAACCACAGAGATGTATGCTGCCTGTGCCCATGGAAATGGGGGCATGATGGTACTAGCCTTGCTTTCCATTTGGAAAGCTCCATTCTTGCTGCCGTGAAGCTCCCTGATATTCTCTGCTGTTGACAGGCCCCTGGCCACTCTAGCATTGGTTTGGGAAGAAAATGAGTTTTCTCTGGCTACACACGGAGCTTCTTTGGCCGTGGTGGGGCTCACCTTGCCATGCTGTAGAGCTAAAGGGACTCTCAACGTGAGTCCTTGCCTCGAGGTAAGGCCCTGGGTAGCCCTGCAGAAAGGGAGGCATGCAGGTCTTTCCATGCGCTCTAAGTCGCTGTTCAGCTTTACTTTAAAGGAAGTACACTTTTCCGGACTCGTAGGCCTCTCGGGTGAGCATCATTTTTGTTCCAAGATCCCTGAGTACCTCCACACCCCTGTAAGCCTGCTGAGCAACAACGAGGCCCATCGTCCCTCGGAGGTCCTCTGTGTGTGCTGAGTCATGGGCAACACACTGCACTCTTTCTTGTGATATCTTGATTCACAGCACTCGCACAGGTTCACGAGCACCGTTCTAGCAGGTTCCAACATGCCGTGGAAGTCGCACTCATTCCCTAGTCTGAGCTGCACAGAGAAAAACACTAGGCTTCTCCTTCCATCTAAGACCTCCTACCTGAAGTCACCCTGCCATCAGGAGAAACACTGCGTGCGTTCTTATTGCAACTAAAGCACAGTTTTTCCTGTAGCACTGCAGGCTTTTGAAGAGGCACGGGCCCAGAGGCCTAGCTAGGGCGTTCCTTGGTGAGGTCGTGCACTAGATGCAGAACACCCTGCCTCGAGAAGTTGATTCAGGGAAGCAACCAGTGTGTACTCCGTGTCTCTTTTGACTTGTTAGAAACCACAGAGATGTATGCTGCCTGTGCCAATGGTTATGGGGGCATGATGGTACTAGCCTTCCTTTCCATTTGGAAAGCTCCATTCTTACTGCCGTGAAGCTCCCTGAAATTCTCTGCTGTTGACAGCCCTCTGGCCACTGTAGGCATGAGTGTGGGAAGAAAATGAATTTTCTCTGCCTACACACGGAGCTTCATTGGCCGGGGTGGGGCTCACCTTGCCATGCTCTGGAGCTAAAGGGAATCTCAACTTGAGTCTTTGCCTCGAGGTAAGGCCCTGAGTAGCCCTGCAGAAAGGGAGGCATGCAGCTCTTTCCGTTAGCTCTAAGTCGCTGTTCAGCTTTACTTTAAAGGAAGTACCCTTTTCAGGACTCCTAGGCCTCTCGGGTGAGCATCATTTTTGTTCCAAGATCCCTGAGTACCTCCACACCCCTGTAGGCCTGCTGAGCAACAACGAGGCCCATCGTCCCTCGGAGGTCCTCTGTGTCTGCTGAGTCATGGGCAACACACTGCACTCTTTCTTGTGATATCTTGATTCACAGCACTCGCACAGGTTCAAGAGCAATGTTCTAGCAAGTTCCAACATGCCGTGGAAGTCGCACTCATTCCCTGGTCTGAGCTGCACAGAGAAAAACACTAGGCTTCTCCTTCCATCCAGGACCTCCTACCTGAAGTCACCCTGCCTCAGGAGAAAGACGGCTTGCGTTCCTATTGCAACTAAAGCACAGTTTTTCCTGTAGCACTGCAGGTTTGGAAGAGGCAAGGGGCCAGAGGCCTAGCTAAGGCTTTCCTTGGTGAGGTCGTTCACTAGATGCCGAAAACCCTGCCTCGAGAAGTTGATTCAGGGAAGCAACCAGTGTGTACTCCGTGTCTCTTTTGACTTGTTAGAAACCACAGAGATGTATGCTGCCTGTGCCCATGGAAATGGGGGCATGATGGGACTAACCTTGCTTTCAGTTTGGAAAGCTCCATTCTTGCTGCCGTGAAGCTCCCTGAAATTCGCTGCTGTTGACAGGCCCCTGGCCACTGTAGGCATTGGTCTGGTAAGAAAATGAGTTTTCTCTGGCTAAACACGGAGCTCCTTTGGCCGGGGTGGGGCTCACCTTGCCATGCTCTAGAGCTAAAGGGAATCTCAACGTGAATCCTTGCCTCGAGGTAAGGCCCTGAGTAGCCCTGCAGAAAGGGAGGCATGCAGCTCTTTCCATGAGCTCTTAGTCGCTGTTGTGCTTTACTGTAAAGGAAGTACCCTTTTCAGGACTCCCAGCCCCCTCAGGTAAGCATCATTTTTGTTCCAAGATCTCTTAGTACCTCCACACCCCTGTAGGCCTGCTGAGCAAAAAGTGGCCCATTGGTCCCTCGGAGGTCCTCTGTGTCTGCTGAGTCATGGTCAACACACTGCACTCTCTCTTGTGATATCTTGACTCTCAGCACTCGCAAGTTGAAGAGCAACGTTCTTGCAAGTTCCAACATGCCGTGGAAGTCGCACTCATTCCCTAGTCTGAGCTGCACAGAGAAAAACACTAGGCTTCTCCTTCCAATCAGGACCTCCTACCTGAAGTCACCCTGCCTCCAGGAGAAAGACGGCTTGCGTTCCTGTTGCAACTAAAGCACAGTTTTTCCTGTAGCACTGCAGGCTTTTGAAGAGGCACGGTTCCGGAGGCCTGGCTACGGCGTTCCTTGGTGAGACCGTTCACAAGGTGCAGAACACCCTGCCTCGAGAAGTTGATTCAGGGAAGCAACCAGTGTGTACTCTGTGTCTCTTTTGACTTGTTAGAAACCACAGAGATGTATGCTGCCTGTGCCCATGGAAATGGGGGCATGATGGTACTAGCCTTGCTTTCCATTTGGAAAGCTCCATTCTTGCTACCGTGAAGCTCCCTGAAATTCTCTGCTGTTGACAGGCCTCAGGCCACTGTAGGCAAGGGTCTGGGAAGAAAATGCGTTTTCTCTGGCTACACACGGAGCTTCATTGGCCGGTGTGGGGCTCACCTTGCCATGCTCTAAAGCTAAAGGGAATCTCAACGTGAGTCCTTGCCTCGAGGTAAGGACCTGAGTAGCCCTGCAGAAAGGGAGGCATGCAGCTCTTTCCATGAGCTCTTAGTGGAGGTTCTGCTTTATTGTAAAGGAAGTACCCTTTTCAGGACCTTTAGGCGCCTCAGGTGAGCATCATTTTGGGTCCAAGAGCACAGACTCCCTCCACACCCCGGTGGGCCTGCTGAGAAGCATTGAGTCCCATATGTCCATCGGAGGCCCTCTGTGTCTGCCGAGTCTCGGGCAACACACTGTACGTTACTTCAGGAGAGCTCTATTTGCAGAGCAGTCGAACAGCATCAGAACCACATTTCTAGGCAGTCCAACATGCCCTGGAAGTTTTCGACATTGCCCTCGTTTGAATGCCCTGAGAAAAGACTCTTCTTAGAATTTAACGAGGACCTCTTTCCTGAAGTCACTCTATTCAAGGAGAAATACAGCATCCTAACATGCTGTGTCGCTCACAGTGCAAGCAACGTGAGAACTTGCCTCGAGGGAAGGCCCTGAAATGCTATGCAGAAGCGGAGGCGTGTAGCAGTTTCCATGAGGCCGTAGTCGCTGCTCTGCAGCATTTTAACGCCAGTACGCTTTTCAGGACACCTAGGTGCCTCACCTGGAAAACCTGTTCCCTGCAAGAACATCGAGTACCCTCAGGCTCCCCTGGCCCTTCTAAGCAATATCCAGGCCCCTAGCTTTCTGACTCACGGTGTGTATGCCGAGTGTAGGGCAACACACTGCACTCTTATTGGTACATCTTGATTTAGCCAGCAATCGCACAGATTCACGAGCACGATTCTAGCAAGTTCCAACTTGCCGTGGAAGTCGCACTCCTTCCCTAGTTTGAGCTGCACAGAGAAAAACACTAGCCTTCTCCATCCATCCAGGACCTCCTAGCTGAAGTCACCTTGCCTCCTGGAGAAAGACGGCTGCGTTCTTATTGCAACTAAAGCACAGTTTTTCCTTTAGCACTGCAGGCTTTTGAAGAGACACGGGCCAGGAGGCCTAGCTAGGGCTTTCCTGGGTGAGGCCGTTCACTAGTTGCAGAACACCCTGCCTCGAGAAGTTGATTCAGGGAAGCAACCAGTGTGTACTCTGTGTCTCATTTGACTTGTTAGAAACCACAGAGATGTATGCTGCCTGTGCCCATGGAAATGGGGGCATGATGGTACTAGCCTTGCTTTCCATTTGGAAAGCTCCATTCTTGCTGCCGTGAAGCTCCCTGAAATTCTCTGCTGTTGACAGGCCCCTGGCCACTCTAGCATTGGTGTGTGAAGAAAATGAGTTTTCTCTGGCTACACACGGAGCTTCTTTGGCCGGGGTGGGGCTCACCTTGCCATGCTCTAGAGCTAAAGGGAATCTCAACGTGAGTCCTTGCCTCGAGGTAAGGCCCTGAGTAGCCCTGCAGAAAGGGAGGCATGCAGGTCTTTCCATGCGCTCTAAGTCGCTGTTCAGCTTTACTTTAAAGGAAGTACCCTTTTCCGGACTCGTAGGCCTCTCAGGTGAGCATCATTTTTGTTCCAAGATCCCTGAGTACCTCCACACCCCTGTAAGCCTGCTGAGCAACAACGAGGCCCATTGGGCCCTCGGAGGTCCTCTGTGTCTGCTGAGTCATGGGCAACACACTGCACTCTTTCTTGTGATATCTTGATTCACGGCACTCGCACAGGTTCACGAGCACCGTTCTAGCAGTTTCCAACATGCCGTGGAAGTCGCACTCATTCCCTAGACTGAGCTGCACAGAGAAAAACACTGGGCTTCTCCTTCCATCTAAGACCTCCTACCTGAAGTCATCCTGCCCCCAGGAGAAAGACGGCTTGCGTTCCTATTGCAACTAAAGCACAGTATTTCCTGTAGCCCTGCAGGCTCTTGAAGACGCACGGGCCCAGAGGCCTAGCTAGGGCGTTCCTTGGTGAGGTCGTGCACTAGATGCAGAACACCCTGCCTCGAGAAGTTGATTCAGGGAAGCAACCAGTGTGTACTCCGTGTCTCTTTTGACTTGTTAGAAACCACAGAGATGTATGCTGCCTCTGCCAATGGTTATGGGGGCATGATGGTACTAGCCTTCCTTTCCATTTGGAAAGCTCCATTCTTACTGCCGTGAAGCTCCCTGAAATTCTCTGCTGTTGACAGCCCTCTGGCCACTGTAGGCATGAGTGTGGGAAGAAAATGAATTTTCTCTGCCTACACACGGAGCTTCATTGGCCGGGGTGGGGCTCACCTTGCCATGCTCTGGAGCTAAAGGGAATCTCAACTTGAGTCTTTGCCTCGAGGTAAGGCCCTGAGTAGCCCTGCAGAAAGGGAGGCATGCAGCTCTTTCCGTTAGCTCTAAGTCGCTGTTCAGCTTTACTTTAAAGGAAGTACCCTTTTCAGGACTCCTAGGCCTCTCGGGTGAGCATCATTTTTGTTCCAAGATCCCTGAGTACCTCCACACCCCTGTAGGCCTGCTGAGCAACAACGAGGCCCATCGTCCCTCGGAGGTCCTCTGTGTCTGCTGAGTCATGGGCAACACACTGCACTCTTTCTTGTGATATCTTGATTCACAGCACTCGCACAGGTTCAAGAGCAATGTTCTAGCAAGTTCCAACATGCCGTGGAAGTCGCACTCATTCCCTGGTCTGAGCTGCACAGAGAAAAACACTAGGCTTCTCCTTCCAATCAGGACCTCCTACCTGAAGTCACCCTGCCTCCAGGAGAAAGACGGCTTGCGTTCCTGTTGCAACTAAAGCACAGTATTTCCTGTAGCCCTGCAGGCTCTTGAAGACGCACGGGCCCAGAGGCCTAGCTAGGGCGTTCCTTGGTGAGGTCGTGCACTAGATGCAGAACACCCTGCCTCGAGAAGTTGATTCAGGGAAGCAACCAGTGTGTACTCCGTGTCTCTTTTGACTTGTTAGAAACCACAGAGATGTATGCTGCCTCTGCCAATGGTTATGGGGGCATGATGGTACTAGCCTTCCTTTCCATTTGGAAAGCTCCATTCTTGCTGCCGTGAAGCTCCCTGAAATTCTCTGCTGTTGACAGGCCCCTGGCCACTCTAGCATTGGTGTGTGAAGAAAATGAGTTTTCTGTGGCTACACACGGAGCTTCTTTGGCCGGGGTGGAGCTCACCTTGCCATGCTCTAAAGCTAAAGGGAATCTCAACGTGAGTCCTTGCCTCGAGGTAAGGACCTGAGTAGCCCTGCAGAAAGGGAGGCATGCAGCTCTTTCCATGAGCTCTTAGTGGAGGTTCTGCTTTATTGTAAAGGAAGTACCCTTTTCAGGACCTTTAGGCGCCTCAGGTGAGCATCATTTTGGGTCCAAGAGCACAGACTCCCTCCACACCCCGGTGGGCCTGCTGAGAAGCATTGAGTCCCATATGTCCATCGGAGGCCCTCTGTGTCTGCCGAGTCTCGGGCAACACACTGTACGTTACTTCAGGAGAGCTCTATTTGCAGAGCAGTCGAACAGCATCAGAACCACATTTCTAGGCAGTCCAACATGCCCTGGAAGTTTTCGACATTGCCCTCGTTTGAATGCCCTGAGAAAACACTCTTCTTAGAATTTAACGAGGACCTCTTTCCTGAAGTCACTCTATTCAAGGAGAAATACAGCATCCTAACATGCTGTGTCGCTCACAGTGCAAGCAACGTGAGAACTTGCCTCGAGGTAAGGCCCTGAAATGCTATGCAGAAGCGGAGGCGTGTAGCAGTTTCCATGAGGCCGTAGTCGCTGCTCTGCAGCATTTTAATGCCAGTACGCTTTTCAGGACACCTAGGTGCCTCACCTGGAAAACCTGTTCCCTGCAAGAACACCGAGTACCCTCAGGCTCCCCTGGCCCTTCTAAGCAATATCCAGGCTCCTAGCTTTCCGACTCAGGGTGTGTATGCCGAGTGTAGGGCAACACACTGCACTCTTATTGGTACATCTTGATTTAGCCAGCAATCGCACAGATTCACGAGCACGATTCTAGCAAGTTCCAACTTGCCGTGGAAGTCGCACTCCTTCCCTAGTTTGAGCTGCACAGAGAAAAACACTAGGCTTCTCCTTCCATCTAAGACCTACTACCTGAAGTCATCCTGCCCCCAGGAGAAAGACGGCTTGCGTTCCTATTGCAACTAAAGCACAGTATTTCCTGTAGCCCTGCAGGCTCTTGAAGACGCACGGGCCCAGAGGCCTAGCGAGGGCGTTCCTTGGTGAGGTCGTGCACTAGATGCAAAAAATCCTGCCTCGAGAAGTTGATTCAGGGGAGCAACCAGTGTGTACTCCCGTGTCTCTTTTGACTTGTTAGAAACCACAGAGATGTATGCTGCCTGTGCCCATGGAAATGGGGGCATGATGGTACTAGCCTTGCTTTCCATTTGGAAAGCTCCATTCTTGCTGCCGTGAAGCTCCCTGATATTCTCTGCTGTTGACAGGCCCCTGGCCACTCTAGCATTGGTGTGTGAAGAAAATGAGTTTTCTCTGGCTACACACGGAGCTTCTTTGTCCGGGGTGGGGCTCACCTTGCCATGCTCTAGAGCTAAAGGGAATCTCAACGTGAGTCCTTGCCTCGAGGTAAGGCCCTGGGTAGCCCTGCAGAAAGGGAGGCATGCAGGTCTTTCCATGCGCTCTAAGTCGCTGTTCAGCTTTACTTTAAAGGAAGTACCCTTTTCCGGACTCGTAGGCCTCTCGGGTGAGCATCATTTTTGTTCCAAGATCCCTGAGTACCTCCACACCCCTGTAAGCCTGCTGAGCAACAACGAGGCCCATCGTCCCTCGGAGGTCCTCTGTGTGTGCTGAGTCATGGGCAACACACTGCACTCTTTCTTGTGATATCTTGATTCACAGCACTGGCACAGGTTCACGAGCACCGTTCTAGCAGGTTCCAACATGCCGTGGAAGTCGCACTCATTCCCTAGTCTGAGCTGCACAGAGAAAAACACTAGGCTTCTCCTTCCATCTAAGACCTCCTACCTGAAGTCACCCTGCCATCAGGAGAAACACTGCGTGCGTTCTTATTGCAACTAAAGCACAGTTTTTCCTGTAGCACTGCAGGCTTTTGAAGAGGCACGGGCCCAGAGGCCTAGCTAGGGCGTTCCTTGGTGAGGTCGTGCACTAGATGCAGAACACCCTGCCTCGAGAAGTTGATTCAGGGAAGCAACCAGTGTGTACTCCGTGTCTCTTTTGACTTGTTAGAAACCACAGAGATGTATGCTGCCTGTGCCAATGGTTATGGGGGCATGATGGTACTAGCCTTCCTTTCCATTTGGAAAGCTCCATTCTTACTGCCGTGAAGCTCCCTGAAATTCTCTGCTGTTGACAGCCCTCTGGCCACTGTAGGCATGAGTGTGGGAAGAAAATGAATTTTCTCTGCCTACACACGGAGCTTCATTGGCCGGGGTGGGGCTCACCTTGCCATGCTCTGGAGCTAAAGGGAATCTCAACTTGAGTCTTTGCCTCGAGGTAAGGCCCTGAGTAGCCCTGCAGAAAGGGAGGCATGCAGCTCTTTCCATTAGCTCTAAGTCGCTGTTCAGCTTTACTTTAAAGGAAGTACCCTTTTCAGGACTCCTAGGCCTCTCGGGTGAGCATCATTTTTGTTCCAAGATCCCTGAGTACCTCCACACCCCTGTAGGCCTGCTGAGCAACAACGAGGCCCATCGTCCCTCGGAGGTCCTCTGTGTCTGCTGAGTCATGGGCAACACACTGCACTCTTTCTTGTGATATCTTGATTCACAGCACTCGCACAGGTTCAAGAGCAATGTTCTAGCAAGTTCCAACATGCCGTGGAAGTCGCACTCATTCCCTGGTCTGAGCTGCACAGAGAAAAACACTAGGCTTCTCCTTCCATCCAGGACCTCCTACCTGAAGTCACCCTGCCTCAGGAGAAAGACGGCTTGCGTTCCTATTGCAACTAAAGCACAGTTTTTCCTGTAGCACTGCAGGTTTGGAAGAGGCAAGGGGCCAGAGGCCTAGCTAAGGCTTTCCTTGGTGAGGTCGTTCACTAGATGCCGAAAACCCTGCCTCGAGAAGTTGATTCAGGGAAGCAACCAGTGTGTACTCCGTGTCTCTTTTGACTTGTTAGAAACCACAGAGATGTATGCTGCCTGTGCCCATGGAAATGGGGGCATGATGGGACTAACCTTACTTTCAGTTTGGAAAGCTCCATTCTTGCTGCCGTGAAGCTCCCTGAAATTCGCTGCTGTTGACAGGCCCCTGGCCACTGTAGGCATTGGTCTGGTAAGAAAATGAGTTTTCTCTGGCTAAACACGGAGCTCCTTTGGCCGGGGTGGGGCTCACCTTGCCATGCTCTAGAGCTAAAGGGAATCTCAACGTGAATCCTTGCCTCGAGGTAAGGCCCTGAGTAGCCCTGCAGAAAGGGAGGCATGCAGCTCTTTCCATGAGCTCTTAGTCGCTGTTGTGCTTTACTGTAAAGGAAGTACCCTTTTCAGGACTCCCAGCCCCCTCAGGTAAGCATCATTTTTGTTCCAAGATCTCTTAGTACCTCCACACCCCTGTAGGCCTGCTGAGCAAAAAGTGGCCCATTGGTCCCTCGGAGGTCCTCTGTGTCTGCTGAGTCATGGTCAACACACTGCACTCTCTCTTGTGATATCTTGACTCTCAGCACTCGCAAGTTGAAGAGCAACGTTCTTGCAAGTTCCAACATGCCGTGGAAGTCGCACTCATTCCCTAGTCTGAGCTGCACAGAGAAAAACACTAGGCTTCTCCTTCCAATCAGGACCTCCTACCTGAAGTCACCCTGCCTCCAGGAGAAAGACGGCTTGCGTTCCTGTTGCAACTAAAGCACAGTTTTTCCTGTAGCACTGCAGGCTTTTGAAGAGGCACGGTTCTGGAGGCCTGGCTACGGCGTTCCTTGGTGAGACCGTTCACAAGGTGCAGAACACCCTGCCTCGAGAAGTTGATTCAGGGAAGCAACCAGTGTGTACTCTGTGTCTCTTTTGACTTGTTAGAAACCACAGAGATGTATGCTGCCTGTGCCCATGGAAATGGGGGCATGATGGTACTAGCCTTGCTTTCCATTTGGAAAGCTCCATTCTTGCTACCGTGAAGCTCCCTGAAATTCTCTGCTGTTGACAGGCCTCAGGCCACTGTAGGCAAGGGTCTGGGAAGAAAATGCGTTTTCTCTGGCTACACACGGAGCTTCATTGGCCGGTGTGGGGCTCACCTTGCCATGCTCTAAAGCTAAAGGGAATCTCAACGTGAGTCCTTGCCTCGAGGTAAGGACCTGAGTAGCCCTGCAGAAAGGGAGGCATGCAGCTCTTTCCATGAGCTCTTAGTGGAGGTTCTGCTTTATTGTAAAGGAAGTACCCTTTTCAGGACCTTTAGGCGCCTCAGGTGAGCATCATTTTGGGTCCAAGAGCACAGACTCCCTCCACACCCTGGTGGGCCTGCTAAGAAGCATTGAGTCCCATATGTCCATCGGAGGCCCTCTGTGTCTGCCGAGTCTCGGGCAACACACTGTACGTTACTTCAGGAGAGCTCTATTTGCAGAGCAGTCGAACAGCATCAGAACCACATTTCTAGGCAGTCCAACATGCCCTGGAAGTTTTCGACATTGCCCTCGTTTGAATGCCCTGAGAAAACACTCTTCTTAGAATTTAATGAGGACCTCTTTCCTGAAGTCACTCTATTCAAGGAGAAATACAGCATCCTAACATGCTGTGTCGCTCACAGTGCAAGCAACGTGAGAACTTGCCTCGAGGTAAGGCCCTGAAATGCTATGCAGAAGGGGAGGCGTGTAGCAGTTTCCATGAGGCCGTAGTCGCTGCTCTGCAGCATTTTAACGCCAGTACGCTTTTCAGGACACCTAGGTGCCTCACCTGGAAAACCTGTTCCCTGCAAGAACACCGAGTACCCTCAGGCTCCCCTGGCCCTTCTAAGCAATATCCAGGCCCCTAGCTTTCCGACTCACGGTGTGTATGCTGAGTGTAGGGCAACACACTGCACTCTTATTGGTACATCTTGATTTAGCCAGCAATCGCACAGATTCATGAGCACGATTCTAGCAAGTTCCAACTTGCCCTGGAAGTCGCACTCCTTCCCTAGTTTGAGCTGCACAGAGAAAAACACTAGCCTTCTCCATCCATCCAGGACCTCCTAGCTGAAGTCACCTTGCCTCCTGGAGAAAGACGGCTGCGTTCTTATTGCAACTAAAGCACAGTTTTTCCTTTAGCACTGCAGGCTTTTGAAGAGACACGGGCCAGGAGGCCTAGCTAGGGCTTTCCTGGGTGAGGCCGTTCACTAGTTGCAGAACACCCTGCCTCGAGAAGTTGATTCAGGGAAGCAACCAGTGTGTACTCTGTGTCTCTTTTGACTTGTTAGAAACCACAGAGATGTATGCTGCCTGTGCCCATGGAAATGGGGGCATGATGGTACTAGCCTTGCTTTCCATTTGGAAAGCTCCATTCTTGCTGCCGTGAAGCTCCCTGATATTCTCTGCTGTTGACAGGCCCCTGGCCACTCTAGCATTGGTGTGTGAAGAAAATGAGTTTTCTCTGGCTACACACGGAGCTTCTTTGGCCGGGGTGGGGCTCACCTTGCCATGCTGTAGAGCTAAAGGGAATCCCAACGTGAGTCCTTGCCTCGAGGTAAGGCCCTCGGTAGCCCTGCAGAAAGGGAGGCATGCAGGTCTTTCCATGCGCTCTAAGTCGCTGTTCAGCTTTACTTTAAAGGAAGTACCCTTTTCCGGACTCGTAGGCCTCTCGGGTGAGCATCATTTTTGTTCCAAGATCCCTGAGTACCTCCACACCCCTGTAAGCCTGCTGAGCAACAACGAGGCCCATCGTCCCTCGGAGGTCCTCTGTGTCTGCTGAGTCATGGTCAACACACTGCACTCTCTCTTGTGATATCTTGACTCTCAGCACTCGCACAGGTTCACGAGCACCGTTCTAGCAGGTTCCAACATGCCGTGGAAGTCGCACTCATTCCCTAGTCTGAGCTGCACAGAGAAAAACACTAGGCTTCTCCTTCCAATCAGGACCTCCTACCTGAAGTCACCCTGCCTCCAGGAGAAAGACGGCTTGCGTTCCTGTTGCAACTAAAGCACAGTTTTTCCTGTAGCACTGCAGGCTTTTGAAGAGGCACGGTTCCGGAGGCCTGGCTACGGCGTTCCTTGGTGAGACCGTTCACAAGGTGCAGAACACCCTGCCTCGAGAAGTTGATTCAGGGAAGCAACCAGTGTGTACTCTGTGTCTCTTTTGACTTGTTAGAAACCACAGAGATGTATGCTGCCTGTGCCCATGGAAATGGGGGCATGATGGTACTAGCCTTGCTTTCCATTTGGAAAGCTCCATTCTTGCTACCGTGAGGCTCCCTGAAATTCTCTGCTGTTGACAGGCCTCAGGCCACTGTAGGCAAGGGTCTGGGAAGAAAATGCGTTTTCTCTGGCTACACACGGAGCTTCATTGGCCGGTGTGGGGCTCACCTTGCCATGCTCTAAAGCTAAAGGGAATCTCAACGTGAGTCCTTGCCTCGAGGTAAGGACCTGAGTAGCCCTGCAGAAAGGGAGGCATGCAGCTCTTTCCATGAGCTCTTAGTGGAGGTTCTGCTTTATTGTAAAGGAAGTACCCTTTTCAGGACCTTTAGGCGCCTCAGGTGAGCATCATTTTGGGTCCAAGAGCACAGACTCCCTCCACACCCTGGTGGGCCTGCTGAGAAGCATTGAGTCCCATATGTCCATCGGAGGCCCTCTGTGTCTGCCGAGTCTCGGGCAACACACTGTACGTTACTTCAGGAGAGCTCTATTTCCAGAGCAGTCGAACAGCATCAGAACCACATTTCTAGGCAGTCCAACATGCCCTGGAAGTTTTCGACATTGCCCTCGTTTGAATGCCCTGAGAAAACACTCTTCTTAGAATTTAACGAGGACCTCTTTCCTGAAGTCACTCTATTCAAGGAGAAATACAGCATCCTAACATGCTGTGTCGCTCACAGTGCAAGCAACGTGAGAACTTGCCTCGAGGTAAGGCCCTGAAATGCTATGCAGAAGGGGAGGCGTGTAGCAGTTTCCATGAGGCCGTAGTCGCTGCTCTGCAGCATTTTAATGCCAGTACGCTTTTCAGGACACCTAGGTGCCTCACCTGGAAAACCTGTTCCCTGCAAGAACACCGAGTACCCTCAGGCTCCCCTGGCCCTTCTAAGCAATATCCAGGCCCCTAGCTTTCCGACTCACGGTGTGTATGCCGAGTGTAGGGCAACACACTGCACTCTTATTGGTACATCTTGATTTAGCCAGCAATCGCACAGATTCACGAGCACGATTCTAGCAAGTTCCAACTTGCCGTGGAAGTCGCACTCCTTCCCTAGTTTGAGCTGCACAGAGAAAAACACTAGCCTTCTCCATCCATCCAGGACCTCCTAGCTGAAGTCACCTTGCCTCCTGGAGAAAGACGGCTGCGTTCTTATTGCAACTAAAGCACAGTTTTTCCTTTAGCACTGCAGGCTTTTGAAGAGACACGGGCCAGGAGGCCTAGCTAGGGCTTTCCTGGGTGAGGCCGTTCACTAGTTGCAGAACACCCTGCCTCGAGAAGTTGATTCAGGGAAGCAACCAGTGTGTACTCTGTGTCTCATTTGACTTGTTAGAAACCACAGAGATGTATGCTGCCTGTGCCCATGGAAATGGGGGCATGATGGTACTAGCCTTGCTTTCCATTTGGAAAGCTCCATTCTTGCTGCCGTGAAGCTCCCTGAAATTCTCTGCTGTTGACAGGCCCCTGGCCACTCTAGCATTGGTGTGTGAAGAAAATGAGTTTTCTCTGGCTACACACGGAGCTTCTTTGGCCGGGGTGGGGCTCACCTTGCCATGCTCTAGAGCTAAAGGGAATCTCAACGTGAGTCCTTGCCTCGAGGTAAGGCCCTGAGTAGCCCTGCAGAAAGGGAGGCATGCAGGTCTTTCCATGCGCTCTAAGTCGCTGTTCAGCTTTACTTTAAAGGAAGTACCCTTTTCCGGACTCGTAGGCCTCTCAGGTGAGCATCATTTTTGTTCCAAGATCCCTGAGTACCTCCAGACCCCTGTAAGCCTGCTGAGCAACAACGAGGCCCATTGGGCCCTCGGAGGTCCTCTGTGTCTGCTGAGTCATGGGCAACACACTGCACTCTTTCTTGTGATATCTTGATTCACGGCACTCGCACAGGTTCACGAGCACCGTTCTAGCAGTTTCCAACATGCCGTGGAAGTCGCACTCATTTCCTAGTCTGAGCTGCACAGAGAAAAACACTGGGCTTCTCCTTCCATCTAAGACCTCCTACCTGAAGTCATCCTGCCCCCAGGAGAAAGACGGCTTGCGTTCCTATTGCAACTAAAGCACAGTATTTCCTGTAGCCCTGCAGGCTCTTGAAGACGCACGGGCCCAGAGGCCTAGCTAGGGCGTTCCTTGGTGAGGTCGTGCACTAGATGCAGAACACCCTGCCTCGAGAAGTTGATTCAGGGAAGCAACCAGTGTGTACTCCGTGTCTCTTTTGACTTGTTAGAAACCACAGAGATGTATGCTGCTTGTGCCAATGGAAATGGGGGCATGATGGTACTAGCCTTCCTTTCCATTTGGAAAGCTCCATTCTTACTGCCGTGAAGCTCCCTGAAATTCTCTGCTGTTGACAGCCCTCTGGCCACTGTAGGCATGAGTGTGGGAAGAAAATGAGTTTTCTCTGGCTAAACACGGAGCTCCTTTGGCCGGGGTGGGGCTCACCTTGCCATGCTCTAGAGCCAAAGGGAATCTCAACGTGAATCCTTGCCTCGAGGTAAGGCCCTGAGTAGCCCTGCAGAAAGGGAGGCATGCAGCTCTTTCCATGAGCTCTTAGTCGCTGTTGTGCTTTACTGTAAAGGAAGTACCCTTTTCAGGACTCCCAGCCCCCTCAGGTAAGCATCATTTTTGTTCCAAGATCTCTTAGTACCTCCACACCCCTGTAGGCCTGCTGAGCAAAAAGTGGCCCATTGGTCCCTCGGAGGTCCTCTGTGTCTGCTGAGTCATGGTCAACACACTGCACTCTCTGTTGTGATATCTTGACTCTCAGCACTCGCAAGTTGAAGAGCAACGTTCTTGCAAGTTCCAACATGCCGTGGAAGTCGCACTCATTCCCTAGTCTGAGCTGCACAGAGAAAAACACTAGGCTTCTCCTTCCAATCAGGACCTCCTACCTGAAGTCACCCTGCCTCCAGGAGAAAGACGGCTTGCGTTCCTGTTGCAACTAAAGCACAGTTTTTCCTGTAGCACTGCAGGCTTTTGAAGAGGCACGGTTCCGGAGGCCTGGCTACGGCGTTCCTTGGTGAGACCGTTCACAAGGTGCAGAACACCCTGCCTCGAGAAGTTGATTCAGGGAAGCAACCAGTGTGTACTCTGTGTCTCTTTTGACTTGTTAGAAACCACAGAGATGTATGCTGCCTGTGCCCATGGAAATGGGGGCATGATGGTACTAGCCTTGCTTTCCATTTGGAAAGCTCCATTCTTGCTACCGTGAAGCTCCCTGAAATTCTCTGCTGTTGACAGGCCTCAGGCCACTGTAGGCAAGGGTCTGGGAAGAAAATGCGTTTTCTCTGGCTACACACGGAGCTTCATTGGCCGGTGTGGGGCTCACCTTGCCATGCTCTAAAGCTAAAGGGAATCTCAACGTGAGTCCTTGCCTCGAGGTAAGGACCTGAGTAGCCCTGCAGAAAGGGAGGCATGCAGCTCTTTCCATGAGCTCTTAGTGGAGGTTCTGCTTTATTGTAAAGGAAGTACCCTTTTCAGGACCTTTAGGCGCCTCAGGTGAGCATCATTTTGGGTCCAAGAGCACAGACTCCCTCCACACCCCGGTGGGCCTGCTGAGAAGCATTGAGTCCCATATGTCCATCGGAGGCCCTCTGTGTCTGCCGAGTCTCGGGCAACACACTGTACGTTACTTCAGGAGAGCTCTATTTGCAG